>NC_141699.1:195626597-196972086 GCF_964263255.1 Lissotriton vulgaris
CCTCACCCACCAAAGGTAGCATGCTTCATCATTGGGGAACCTCCTCGTATCATGATACCTATTTATGAAACGGGCTATAATCCCCTCACTGAGAGATGAGTTTTTTTGTACTAAGAGAGGTATATACTAAATACCCAATTGTGAAGCTTGTGGTAGTAAGGACAGCACAGCAAGTGGAAAAAAAGTGATTAAAACTAACTACAAGGTTCTCTTCCAGATTTTATTGTGGTGACCCTGGGCTAGGATTAAAAACAGCGTGGCACTTCTAAAACCTGCTTGTGTGTCACAGAGGTTCAAATGTTTCTGCCAATGACCACAACTGTGTCACAGCTTTCTTCAGGACCAGGGAGTGCTGCTGTTCAAAACCATGTAAGACATAATAACTAGAGCGCCGGCATGCCACTCGCCACACCTTTTCTTGAAGTGGCGAGCCCCATGCCAGCACTCTAGTTAAAGGATTGTAACCCCTAAGCCCCTTGAACCCCAAGCCAAGGAAGGTTGAGATGTGACACCTCACAACAACGGGTACCGCCAGTGAATCCATTCACCCTCTGATATTCTATTGATCACTAGATGGTATTGTATATATTATTACATCTAAAATTGTTTCCACAATTGAGTGTGTTTTTCTAGCTTGGCTAACACTGCACCTTAGACCCAAGGGTTTATCTTTGTGTTTTGATATATGAAGTAGAGGAGCCAACCCTTGCAGGTCTCAACCTCCTCCAGTCCTTCTTTGTGAATCACTCATTTATGAGTTGCCATGGCACTTTTCCAAATTGTAGTGTTTGTGTGCCCAATTTAGCTGTTTATGGCTCATATCTGAGCCTGTCCTTTGTTGTCAAAGTCTTCTTTAAAGAAGTTAAGGACTGATGACATTCAATCAATCAATCATTCAAATTTGTATAGCGCGCTACTCACCCGTTAGGGTCTCAAGGCGCTGGGAGGGGAGGGGTCCGCTACTGCTCGAATAGCCAGGTCTTGAGTTGTTTTCTGAAGGAGAGATGGTCCTTGGTCAGCCTTGGTGGGTGGGGAGGGAGATCCATGTCTTGGCTGCCAGGTAGGAGAAGGATCTTCCTCCGGCGGTGGCTCTGTGAATTCGTGGGACGGTGGTGAGGGTGAGGCTGGAGGAACGGAGGTGGCGGGTGGGTGTGTAGAGTGTGAGGTGGTTGTTGAGGTATTTGGGGCCCATGTTGTGGAGAGACTTGTGTGCGTGGGTGAGGAGTCTGAACGTGATTCTCTTGCTGACGGGGGGAGCCAGTGCAGGTCTCTCAGGTGGGCAGAGATGTGGCTGTGGCGGGGGATGTTCAGGATGAGTCGTGCCGAGGCGTTCTGTATGTCCTGGAGTCTTTTCTGTAGTTTAGCTGTGGTTCCAGCGTAGAGGGTGTTCCCGTAGTCCAGTCAGCTGGTGACGAGGGCCTGGGTGACTGTCTTTCTGGTTTCGGTGGGGATCCACCGGAAGATCTTTCGGAGCATGCGCAGGGTGTTGAAGCAGGATGACGAGACGGCGTTGACTTGTTTGGACATTGTGAGGGAGGAGTCCAGGATGAAGCCCAGGTTGCGTGCATAGTCCGTGGGCTTGGGGGCGGTGCCCAGTGCAGGGGGCCACCAGGAATCGTCCCAGGCGGAGGGGGATGATGCCAGGATGAGAACTTCCGTCTTGTCTGAGTTCAGTTTCAGGCGGCTGATCTTCATCCACTCGGCGACGTCTTTCATTCCTTCCTGGAGGCTGGCTCTGGGGGTGGCAGGGTCGTTGGTGAGGGAGAGGATCAGCAGGGTGTCGTCAGCGTAGGAAATGATGTTTAGGTTGTGTTGGCGTGCGATGGCTGCGAGGGGGCTTAAGTAGACGTTGAAGAGGGTGGGGCTGATCGAGGATCCTTGAGGTATGCGGCAGATGACTTCAGAGGCCGCGAAACGGAAAGGGGGGAGGCGGACTCTCTGGGTTCCTCCGGAGAGGAACGAGATGATCCACTCCAGGGCCTTTCCTTGGATTCCGGTGTTGCTGCGGCGCTGTATAAGTGTGGGGTGGCATACAGTGTCGAAAGCTGCTGAGAGGTCCAGGAGGATGAGGGCAGCTGTTACCCCGTTGTCGAGCAGGGTCCTGATGTCGTCGGTGGCTGCGATGAGGGCGGTCTCGGTGCTGTGGTTTGCCCAGAAACCGGACTGCGAGGGGTCGAGGGATTCATTTGTCTCGAGGAAGGTGGAGAGTTGTTTCTTTGACGGTCTTCTCAATGACTTTGGCAGGAAAAGGGAGGAGCGAGATGGGGCGGAAGTTCTTGAGGTCCGTGGGGTCATCAGTAGGTTTATTAAGGAGGGTGCTGAGCTCGGCATGTTTCCACCTCTCCGGGAAGGTGGCGGTTGCGAAGGAGATGTAAATGATGTCCCTGAGTTGGGATGCGATGATGGCGTCTGCCTTGTTGAAGATGTGGTCTGTTGGGGAGCCGGAGTGGATGGTGTTCATCATGTGGGTGGTGTCTTCGGTGCTGATCGGGGTCCAGGTGCAGAGGTTGCTGGTTGGGGGTGTTGGTTCAGTGGTTGGGTGCGTGGTCTGTGCGCCGAAGCTGTTGTGTATGTCGGCGATCTTGCGGTGGAAGAACGTGGCGAGTGAGTCGTAGAGGTATTGAGAGGGTTTGATATCATTGTTGCAGGCGTTTGGGTTGGAGAGCTCTTTGACGATGCTGAAGAGTTACTTACTGTTGTGGGCGTTTTTGTCTAGTTGTTCTTTGAATGTTGCTCTCTTGGTGGTTTGGACCAGCTGATGGTGTTTGCGGATGGCGTTCTTGAGGGCTGTCATGTTTTCTGTGGACTGGTCGTGGCACCAGGCTTTCTCGAGGGTACGGCAGGATTGCTTGGAGTTTTTGAGGTCGTTGGTGAACCAGGAGGCTTTCTTGCCTCCGGGTCTGCTGGGAGGAGTCTTCAGCGGTGCAAGGTCATTGGCACAGTTGGTGAGCCACTGTGTGAGGTTGCGGGCTGCGACGTTGGGTCAGTCGCGTTGGTGGGGGGTTCTGGCTGAGGGAGGTGGTGAGCTGGTCTGCGGTTATTTTGCTCCAGCTTCTTCGGGGAGCCTGCTGAGGGTGGTGGTGGGCCGTGGTTCTCCTGAAGTTGAAATGGAGGCAGCTGTGGTCTGTCCAGTGCAGTCCGGTGGAGTGGCTGAAGAAGACGTGTTTGCTGGAGGAGAAGACGGGGTCGAGCGTGTGGCCGGCGTAGTGGGTGGGGGTGTTCACCAGTTGCTTGAGTCCGAGGTTGTCCAGCAGGGCGGTGGTGTTGCTGTCATTGTTGTTCTCCAGGTGGAAGTTGAGGTCCCCTAGGAGGATGTAGTCTGAGGAGATAAGAGCGTGCTGGCTGATGAAGTCTGCGATGGCTTCGCTGAATTGTGTGCGTGGTCCCGGGGGTCTGTAGATGAAAGTGCCTCTGAGCGTGGTCTTGGGATCGGTGTGTATCTGGAAGTGGAGGTGCTCGGCGGCGGTGATGGTGTCGTCGGAGTTGGTTTCTGTGGACGATGGCGATGACTCCTCCGGTTTGGTTGGCGCGGTCTCTCCGGGTGATCTTGTAGCCATCCGGGATGGCTATGGCGATGTCGGGGGCTGAGGAGGCATTCATCCAGGTTTCTGTGAGGAAGGTGACGTCTGGTCATGTTGTGTCGTGGAGGTTCCAGAGTTCGACTGCGTGTCTGTGGACTGAGCGGGTGTTGAGCAGGAAGCACTTGAGGTGATTGCTGCTGGTGCCTGGCTTGGCTGGTGGGGTGCAGGTTCGGAGGCAGGTGAATTGGCAGGTGAAGGGTCCGTGGGTGCGTTTCGCGGTGGCTCGATGGCAGGCGGGGTTCCAGCTGGTGTTGAGAGCATGGAGGGTGGCGGCGGCGTAAGTCAGTCGGGTGGGCTGGTATCATTGAGGGCCATTATGATACTTTTTGAGTACACTGGTTTTGAGAGTGTTTGGAAGCCACTGTCAATACCTTTAAAGGCTGTTTGCAATATTTCTCTGTCAGTTTCTATATTTCTTTGAGAGGTGCTGCTTTCTGATCAAGTCTACACCTATGTATATATAGCATAGCCTAACAAAAACACAAAGCATTTATTTTTAACATGATGTAGACCCAAGAGGAAGGCATTAAAATCCATTTCTTCACTAATTGTTTGCAGATGCTCCTTCACTGGTGCTATTTTGCAATATGCTACCCATCGTTGGCACAGCTTACCACACTGTGTGTAGTAACAGTTACATGTGTGTATTTGTTATAATTGAGGTCTGGGCTATTAGCTGAAGGAATAGGAGTTTTGGGAAGATATTGATTTATTCTTAGAGTAGAGTCAAAGTCAAAGATAGCTTTATCTGATTTCAGTATAAAAAATCACAAAAGCGCAAGTAAATACATGATAAAATACAGTGGAAGTTAATCATCAGTAAGCATTTAAAAATTCATTTAAAACAAAGCAGTCCCAGGATGCAGTTCTATTAAGGATTCAGTTAATTGTTAATCTGCATCTAATCGCACTTTTTAAAAACATTGATACTAAATACATTGACATCTCGTCTTCTAGCATTTGGAGTTTCAATAGGGCAGGTCTACATTGTCTCAGGCCCCATTTCTTCAATAAAAAAATTACATATTTTTTCCTGGGGAGCGAGTAAAATACAATGTATCGTTGACTGTTGTGATATGTCATCGCAGGGGCACAAAGTACGTTTTTTAGACCCGGTATTGGCTTCGGGGAATGTAATTAATCTGAAAAAACTTCCCCACCTAAAGCGTGTCAGTAACATCCGGGTAGAACTACTCTGGATGAGGATTAGATATTGTTGAATACCCTGTCCCTGCAAAACTAGTTGATTCTCCAAAACAGAGACCTTTTTACCCTCTAGCTGCCAACGATTTTCCTCTAGCATGAGAAGGCAAATTTCTTTAAGCTTTTTCCTTGAGACTGTTGCTAGAGAAGTCGGGGAGTCAAAATATTCAGGATGTCCAATCTCTTTTAGTAAGCCCTTAACGTATATAAACCAATCAATTTTGAGGGCCCCCTGGAGCTTTAAATAGTCCCGGATTATTTCCCTATTGAGCTCAGTTTCATCAGAGGTCCATACCTTGTGCCACAGCAAAACAGGTCTCACTTTAATAAGATCCGAGACATAATCCAGGCCTAGTTCCTTGTGGCATGCATATGTAGAAGTTGACTTTTCACACAATATCACAGGTATCTGCAATCCCCCATATTCCAGCTCCATATATTACGGTGGACACACACTTCAATTTATAAATATCTACCAGAATATGTACTGGTCGGCGCAACAATTTATTTGCAAAATGTCGTACCGCTCCAATTGCACGGGAAAAAGCTAGTTTCCTCGTGTTGGCAGCTGACGACCATGTCCCCTTCTTGTTAAAGTTAATCCCTAAGTAAGTAAATGTATTGGTTAGTTCTATCTTTGACTTTGCTAAAAAAATGTTGCACTGGACATTTCTCTTTGTTGTGCAACACATACCAAAGGTTTTGCCAATATTAATGTTTATGCCTCTGGCACCCATATAGTCTGAGAAGGTGGTAAGTGCTTTCTGAAGGCCCACTTGGGTCCTGGCCATGATTACCGCGTCATCTGCATAAAGTAAAATGGGGGCTGGGCATCCTCTGATTTGGGGGAAGTCCTGTTTGTCTCGCGTGAGATGGGTAGCCACGCTATTTATGTAAAGATTAAATAAAAAAGGCGCAAGTATGCAGCCCTGGCGGACTCCTTTTTTTTATAGGGAAATTAGATGTACATTCGTCCTTACTTCCAAATCGTACTTTTGCACCCGCCCCCTGATATAGTTCTTTAATAAAATTCAGCATATTAGGTTCAATGCCTAATTGTGACAGGGTATCCCATAAGATTTCATGGCTCAAGCAATCAAAAGCCGAACTTAGGTCGACAAATGTTAAAAATAAGTTGCCCTTTTTTGCTACCACAAGTTTACCTATTATTATTGCCAGGTTTAACCCTTGTTCCACAGGGCCTAGTCCTGCTTTAAAACCGTACTGAAACTTTGAAAGAGCACCTGTGTCTTCTGCCCACGTCTGCAGTCTATTTAATATGACTCTTCCTGCCACTTTCATCAGGGAGTCCAATAACGAAATTGGCCTATAGCACTTTGGATCATTTCGGTCCCCTTTCTTGAAAATCGGGACCAGAATAGTGAAGGACTGGGTTCTTTGGACCCAGCGGTGCCAGGGCACAACACCTGAAACCTTCGTGGGTAACCTGCTCCGGCGTACAAATCACAGAGACACGGGACACTTCCTTCGGCGTCAAAGAGTCAAGGTTTATTTACTGCAGGGAACACAGAAGTCACAAGAAGTACATCGAGTGTAGTTCGGGGAGACTGCTTCAAATTGTATTTGTGGATCGCTCCTTTTATACAGTTTCTACCCATAGGATAACATGATACACAATAGTTTACAACCTGGTTCCCACAAGTCGCTCTCAGAGGGGTCGCTTAGATCACTTTGAAACACACAAGATCCGGAACATAAGTGCGGAAACATTTGGCGGTTCCCAACTGTAAAAACCCATCTTCCCACCATTAGCAAATTCCAATCAGCAGTAAAGTAGATCGAAATAGGAACGAAGACAGGTGCAGAGGAAGACGGAGACAGTGGGGAGATCGGAAAGGGTGTAAAAGGGGAGTGTCGAGAAGCACGAGATACAGGCATCAAAGGGACGTGCCTAATGAGATGCACAACTGAGACAATAAGCCCGTGCGGCAAGATGAGCCTCGAGCGGCGCCATCTGCCTTACAGTAGCATCCCCCTCGTCATAAAGACACTTTCAAAGAACATGTGTCTTCCGCAAATATCTTGGGAGTCCCAGGGTCGCGAAGCGGACAGCGTCCGTTCGCTGGCTACTTGAGGGCAAGAGACAAAATGGATGCCGTATCTAAGATGGAACCCGTGGGTACAGATGACAAACCCACATAACAAACGAACGGTTTAAGTTAGCACAGCGAAACTGCGCACACTTGCTAAACTCGTCATTTGCGGTTCATAGATACTAGACTCGACCATATTCGTGTGAGTCGAAAACACCACTTACAATTGTCACGGAACCTCAGACGCTCCTTTTGCCCTCATGTAGGCAAGCACTAGTCGGAATCATACTCGATATTCATCAGACCATCAAGATGTCGTTGTAGCATAGCTCTGTCCAACCGAGTCCCCTTGGTAACAGATGGTTGTCTCATACACGTTGTAGCACAGAGGCCACATAAGGCAGGACCACACTGCACACAAAGGCAACACGTGAACAGGAACACTACCACAACCCCGATGATCGTCAGAATCTTCCAACCCCAAGTCGACACCAGGCCCCAAAACCAACCAAGTAGCGTCCAATCCCCTACGTCCACGTGTATGGATTCGGAGATCTTGTGCAACTTCGAGATGGCTTGATAGACAGTAGGAGCATTATCAGGTATGAAAATGCAACAGCTCGAATGGATCACTTTACATACCCCACCGCGATCTGCTAAGACAACATCTAAAACCATACGGTTTTGTAATGTCATAAGTCTCTCCGCCTGAAGTTCTGTGGTGATATTACCAAGGGCACTGGCAGTAATGTTAGCTGTCGATTCTACCACTCGAGTCAAATGTCTCAGGTTCCTACTATTAACCATAGGTCCCCAAAACGGGAGGAAACCCTTGAAAAAGTCTCCTGCCTCTTGACCGGCAGTATCCTCTTCACTAATTACGCCTCGTACAACTCTAGTCTTATGATAATCGGCATCTACAGTAAACGTCGGAGGCAACAGATTTGCAACAAAACATGAGCCCATGAAGTCTGCGGGCAACCATGTGTATGCACGATCATGACAGATGAAGTACGTACCCTTGGCAGCCAGAAGCACAGGGATCGGGGACATTGACAGAACGTAACTTTCAGTGCAAGCACTTACTCCAAGTGAGGCTTGCGAGCCACGACCCACAAGACAAAAATTACCAGTGTGGGGTACGACCCATATTGGAGACGAGCTTTTAAGCTGCTTTTCATTAGTGAACGTACTATATTCCCCTTTATTCGGTGCCCTATAGGCTTGTACCTCTGCCTTAGGGATGAGATAAGCATCATAGATCTCATCTTCCAAATCCTGTATTATCATCGATACCACCCACTGCCATGAGGTAGGACCCGGTTTGGGGGAACGTTCTGGAGAGGGGTGGAAACCTAGTGCGCTTCGAAGCATTGTTTGGTATGCTCGAGCTGACCCTTGGGAACTATACGGTAACACCAGATATGGAATTCCCTTACCCGTAGTATGTGGCATCAACCCACACACCCAACAATTAGTAGTGTTAACCACTAACTGATGCTGATGGAGGAGCTGGATAAAGGAATTGTTGCGGAATTCTACACGTCTAGCCTGTTCGTGTTCTGGTAACATATGAAAGGAATGAGGAGAAGCAGTAGAAGTAATGTTAGGGTAAGGAGTAGGAGTAGGGGTAGGAAGTAAGAAGTAAGACATAGTGTAATACACCCCACCCGCCAAAAATGCGGAAGCAGTTAAAAACAATACAAACAATTGGGATACAAAACATTTCGTACGACTGAGTTTCTGCAGCTTGACTCTATATGCCTGAGCTCCTTCCAAATCGTTCAGCTTTGAAAATGCCATTTCCCTACGACCGTCCGCAACGTTTCTTGACGCACTTCGTTCTGTGCAGCAATAGTCAATTCCCAGGAGTTCCTAGGAACCGACGGCCTTTAACCTAGCGTCAAGACCTACTGTCCAGAAGGAGGTACGCGCGCGGCCCTACGGCCCTCAATACACAATATGTATTTATTTAGCACAATAATTCAGCTGTGGAAGGAAAAAGATACAAGGAAGAAGCTTGATATATATATATATACAAAACAATTTTCAATGATACGAATGTTCAAAGTTGATCATGGGAAACAAAGATATTGCAGTTATCAATTTCAGCAAAGCAAGCAAAAATTTTTATTTGTCCTTAGTGTGAGATCGCAAAGAATATCGATGTTTCCCGGGACGTGTCTGCACGTCGAACAAAGGATCTGTCGAAGAGACAGCGTCCTGTTGATCAGTTTGTTGATTTGGTCTTGAGTCTTTTGCTGACAATGTTCCAACAATGGCTTCCTGCTGCACTGGGTGTTCACCAACAAGTTGTGCGTCACTGAAAGGTACAAACGCCGGCAATGTCGCTGCTTCTGTTGACGCAATGCCTTTCCTCACCCACGGGTCTGCCGGCAAAGGAATAGGGACTCGCTTACAATGGGTAGCATGTACCCAGTTCTTCCGTCCCTCAAGACGAACGGCAGTCCTCGTGGCCAAAAGCACCTGGTGAGGTCCAACAAAGCGGGGGTCCAGATTCTTCTTGCACGAAAAATTTCGGGTGACAACCCAATCACCAGGCTGGAGCTGGTGGCCTGGACCCTCCGTCTGCGTCGGCAAGGCGTCGTAAACCTGTTGATGAATTAACCTCAGTTTAGCAGTCAAGTCATGTAAGTAGTCAATCAACATCGGGTACTCAAGATCAACGAATATACCTGGCCTAGGAACCCCCCACACATTCGCAGGACGGCCGAACACTATTTCATAGGGACTAAGCCCTATTCGGGAGTGTACAGTCGCCCTAGTTGACAGTAATGCTAGAGGCAAAGCGTCAGGCCACGAAAGTCCAGTCGTAGCCTGGATCTTCGCTAATTTTAGTTTAAGGGTGCCATTGTACCCTTCAACCAATCCAGCTGACTGGGGATGATTGGCGCTGTGGAATTTTTGATTAATTCCAAGGCCCTTACACACACTCCTCATCACACTTCCAACAAACTCACTTCCGTTATCTGACCACACGACTCTAGGCATTCCATACCGAGGAAAGTATTCCTTCAGTAGGATTTTCGCAGTAGACAAAGCAGTATTATCTTTGAGGGGATAGGCCTCGATCCATCGGGAGAATGCGCAAACCACAACCAAAACGTATTTCAGGTTATTGCATCGCTCCATATGGATGAAGTCCAATTGGATCACCTCAAAGGGATACGAAGGAGGAGCAAAACTGCCAGGGGGAGTTGGGGTTCCTTTGCCAGGATTGTACATTATACACACCATACAATTCTTCACCAAACGTTCAGCACACTTAGTAATTCCATCATTCTTCCACACATCAGCCAACAACTTGCAAATACCTTTCGCGCTAATATGTGCTAACCCATGTGCCATTTGCACAACGGCCAGTACATACGCATCAGGCAACATCCATCTTTTCTGTGCTGACAAATCAATCCAGCAACCATTCACATCCAACCTTCCCGTACTTTCTTTCCACTTCATCTTTTCAGTGTCGGTGGCCTCATTCTGAATTGCTTTCACACTCTCTATAGTATTCTCACACATACTTGATTCTGTAGGCCACCTAACCGAATTCGTCACATACATTCGAGTGCTAAGGTTCCGGGCAGTCTCCTTAGCAATCTCATCTGCAAACGCATTACCACGACCAACATCATCCGTCACCTTACGATGCGCACTACATTTAACAATTGCAACTTGAGCAGGCAAAGTCAATGCATCCAAAAGATCGTTCACAAGCTGGCCATGCTGTATTTTCGTGCCATGTGACGTCAAGAAACCACGTTCTCGCCACAATCGTCCGAAACTATGCGCTACACCGAAAGCATACTGACTATCGGTGTACACATTCACACGTTTACCTTTTGCTAATACACATGCTCTAGTAAGAGCGATCAGCTCTGCAGCTTGGGCAGAATTCTGATTCAATCTCGCAGTCTCAACAACAGTATTCAATGTCACCACAGCATAAGCAGTAGTCACATCACCATTCGGCAATTTAAAACATGACCCATCCACATACAGGATGCCATCCGGGTCTTCCAATGGGGTGTTTTTAAGGTCCACACGACCTTTTGTTTCCTCCTCTGTCCGCAAGTAACAGTCATGTTCTGTTACTGCATCTGACTCTGCACTAATTGGTAACAAAGTTGCCGGATTTAGGACATTACAACGTTTTATCTGAATGTGGCTTGCCAAGAGCGTCAATTCGTACCCAGATAACCTCGCACTCGTCAAGTGCTGAGTTTTCGTACGGTTCAAAAGAGTATCGACTGCATGCGGAACCATCACCGTAAGCATATTATCCATGACCAATCCTGCTGATTGTCGGATGGAGACCGCAGCTGCCGCAGTTGCTCTCAAACAACTCGGCAATGCTCTAGCTACTGGGTCTAAGGTCGAGGAAAAATATGCACATGGACGTTGCTTACCACCAAAAGGTTGCGTTAAGACGCTTAAAGCACAACCTTCCCTCTCGTGAACATATAACGTGAACGGTTTACTGTAATCAGGGGTACCTAACACAGGGGCCGAACACAATGAATCACGTAATTCAGAAAAACGTTTCTGACATTCTTCCGTCCATGGTAAAGGAGTCGAAACATCCTTGCACGTAAGAGCCACCAACGGTTTCGCTAGCAATGAAAAATTAGGAATCCACTGCCTGCAGTACGATGTGATACCTAGAAAGGCACGCACATCTCTTTGGGTTTGTGGCACAGCCATGCGCGCAATCGCTGCAATTCTCTCTGGGGTCAATCTCCTTCCCTCCTTTGACAATAAGTGACCTAGATAGGTTACTTCTTGACAACAATATTGGAGTTTAGAAGGTGACACCTTGTGATTTAACTCACAGAGATGTTGCAGCAACGACACTGTAGCAATTTTGCAAATGTCCTGAGTATCAGCAGCCACCAATAAGTCGTCGACGTATTGGATTAAAGCCGCACCAACCGGCAACCTAAACGCATCTAGTTGACCCTTCAAAGCTTGACTGTAAATCGATGGACTTTCACAGTAGCCCTGAGGAGCGCGTTTGAACCGGAAGCTACGTCCACCAAGAGAGAAACCGAAAAGGTCCCTGCTCTCTTCGGCAATCGGGATGCTGAAAAACGCATTTTTCAAATCAATCACCGAAAACCATGAAGCCGTAGCTGGAATCAGAGTCAGTAGCGCCGTAATGTCAGGCACAACAGGGAATTGAGGAACCACAATTTTATTCACCTCCCGTAAATCAATAACAAAACGATAAACAGGCGGTTTGGTAGGATCAGTACGTTTAAGAATGGGCAGTACAGGACTATTGCACACGTTTCCCCGAGTTTCTTCAATGACATCTTTCTCGATCAAATCATAGATGATCGCTAACAAAGCTCGTTCACCATCAAGGGAGATACGATATTGGGGAATACGTGGCAATCGCACATTCGATTTCAACTGAACAACATAAGGGGAGATATCAAGTAGGCCCACGTCATTTGGACCCGTCGCCCACAAAGGTGCAGGAAGAGAACTCAATTCCGGTGGAAGCTTATCGAGGGACAAGTACATGGGAGAGACTACCCTCTCTCCTAACGTAAGCTTTACACCCGCAGGAGAACAATACAAAGTCGCATACAAGCGTTTAAGCAAATCCAGACCCAAAAGATTTTCACCACAACCAGTGGTTAAAATCAACGGAGCTTCGAGCTCACGAGGCCCAATTTTAAGGGGCAAAGGGCGCGAAACTGGATTGCTAACGGGGGCGCCAGAGAATCCAACAGATACATTTGTTAAGCCAGACAAAGGTGCGCCAGGGAGTTTCGAATGCATGATAGAACTTTTCGCTGCACCAGTGTCCAACAGAAAAGGCTCAACGACGCCCGATGTAGCAACTGCGACGTAAGGCCCTCTCTGATCAACCAGAACTGATACCACTCCCTCTCCTTGTCTTTGGCTGTCCTAGTAATTACTATCGTCAGTTCCCTGATCGACGTAATAATCGTCTACATTGTACTGCGCAGATCGTCCTTGCGATGATCCACGTTGGTCGAAACAATTATTAGGATTTGACGAGTTATCAGAACAGTCGTTCTGAGCACCACGACCTCTACCACGTGATGCGTGCTGTGCACCACCACGACCTCCTCTAGACGAATTACCACCACTACGGTCATTTAAAGCAGGACAATTGAATTTAATGTGTCCCTCCTGTCTACAATAAGCACATTGGTTGTACCCCAACGAAGATCTCTGAAAAGATGAATCATTACGCGGCTGCGATCGATTTGATTGCGACTGCGATCTATTCTGCTGAGGCGCATTCTGATTAGAACGCGGCGGATATGCTTGTTGTAACAACACTTTAGTTTTCAGCTCTTTCGTCTTTTTATCGGCACGGTCATTTTCCTCTTTTTCTCTATTTTCGTAATATTGTGCCGTAGCCAATATCTGAGCTGAGGTAGAAACGGCCCATGAACTTTCTGAATTTTTCAATTTATGGCTCAAGTCGGGCAATAAGTTCGATACGAATTTATCCACAAACAACCTCTGTCCACCCTCAGTACCCATATCCTGCCCACTATGATCGACGAATGTTTCCTCGAACCTCGTAAAGAAGTCTGAAACACTCTCATCTTTCTTCTGCTTGCAGGCTGACAACTTATCCCAATTTACCCTCATAGCTGGCATAAGCGTTTTCATTAATGTAATGATTCGCTGGGGAAGAAGTTCAATCAACTGATCGGGTTTAGTAGCAGCCACTTGTCCAGCGTCTGCCGCGGTAATGGCAGCCCAATCACCACCTAATTCATTCGCGTGATCTTGGTGACGAATCTTGGCCCATACCGGTTGCGGTACGACATTGCCAAACAACATGTCGATATCGGCCAGATTCATTATCGTAGCGTCTACGAGCTGCGATAATTCTTTGTAATACCCCGCAGGATTTTTGCGAGGATCAGGCAAAGTTTGTTTCACCTGAAGCACTTCCGATCGTTTCCAAGGGAGGTGTATCCACACTCTCTGGAAATGTGCTGGTATTGGAGCATTAGCATTAGTATTATCAGCGGGTACCCAAACTGGCGGAACTTCTCGCATAGGATATTGGCCAGACCCATCTCGTTGTTCAATGTCCTCAACGAACAATGCATGAGGAATAGGAGCGGGACGAAGAGATAGCAACCGTTCAATAGCACGTCGGACATTAGTGTCGACTATCAGTCCAGTTGCGAACTGAAGCCGGAGTTCAGACAGGGCGGTCAGCACCTCGTCAGGCGCATTGTCCGCTATCTGATCATGTAAGAACTTGCACATTTCATCAAACACATATCTCTGAGTAGGTATGTTGAATTGATCAAACGTTTCGAGGACAACACGAGGTGGATTTCTAACAGGGTTTATCATCCAACCCATCGCCATATTGTATAGCGCAACACGTTCTCTATTACCAGGAAGCTGGCTACGTCTCTGTGGACCATCAGAACCTGCAGACCCAAAAACAGGTCCGAGCGACTGAAAGAAGTTTGTCGCAAGGGGAGAATCACGATTACGAGTAGAGGGAGAAGAGTAAGACACAGGACTAACAAGAGAAGGAGTAGAGACGTTAGCAGCAACAGGGGTTAACAACACAGGAGCAGTAGTGTGAGCAGGAGTATGTGGAAGCGGAGGAGCAGTAGGAATAGAAACAGGCACAGGAGCAGGAACAGTCGGAAGAACGGGTGCAGGTTGAGGAACAGGTGGAGGAATAACAGGTGGAAGAACAGGTACGGCAGGGACCACAGGAGCTGCGGTACCCTGTACGTACGGAGGTGGCGACTTCATAAGATAGGACATTAAAGAATCCTCAACTGCCTCTTCCTTCTTATCCGACTCCGTAGACAAAACAGGATAGCATTTGTCTATGGACATACGCTGTAATCTCTCAAACACTTCCTTATCCTTATCCTCCTTATCACGCTGAAACTGCTCAGCTTTCTTCACTATAGTAGCAACAGTATCTCGCTGACTACGTTTATTTTGTCTGATCTCTTTCTGTCGGGCTTCTTTGCGCCAGAACCGAAAGGCATCAAACATGGCCGGCCTAGATTTGCGTTCGAACAACTTTATTTCCAAATTATCTAAGATCGACGCTTCGAAGCTACCGTGAGGTGGCCAACGAAGATCGCCGTCTTTCTTTGTATATTTGATCCAATAATCGTTAAAAGCAATCGGGCCTAGCCCATGTTTGCTATATAAGTCATATGTAGGAGTTCCAACCGGAGGTATCGGACACGAGTCCTCCAGCAGGGAATCCGCACCACAAGGTCTAAAGCAACTGAACAAAGTACTGCGACCAGGCATCTTGCACACTAGCCGAGTTTCACAAACTTCAAGGGTTACGGGATTTCGGGATTTACCAAGTCCCAGCAAAGAACTAAACCCTCGGTCTTTGGCGGCTGCAGTCGTCAAACAAATACAACAACAACAAAGTACGCTAGCAAAGTGTCACCGACAAAAACACTCACACAGCGTGTACAACAAAGACACCCGCTAAAGTGTCTACAACAAAAACACTCGCTAAAGTGTTTACAACAAAGACACTCACTAAAGTGTCTACAACCAAGAACTCTGGGAGCGACCCACAAATACTTAACTCAAAGATCAATGGCGTCCTCAGGAAGGCCCGTCAATCGTCTCGCTATACCAAGGTCTACGCCAGGCGCCAAAACAGGTCTACAGTCAGGGTAGCAGTCCGTCGCAGCCGTTAGGAGGCGGGAATCTTCGCGGGAAAAGTCTTCGGGCCACTTATTTCGACAACAGGATCGATGAAGCGGGGTGCACCTTCCCTCGGAGATTTCACACGAAGTTCCTCACGATCGTCAGGCTTGGACCGGTGCCACTGATGCAGCCCCACGTTGGGCGCCAACTGAAGGACTGGGTTCTTTGGACCCAGCGGTGCCAGGGCACAACACCTGAAACCTTCGTGGGTAACCTGCTCCGGCGTACAAATCACAGAGACACGGGACACTTCCTTCGGCGTCAAAGAGTCAAGGTTTATTTACTGCAGGGAACACAGAAGTCACAAGAAGTACATCGAGTGTAGTTCGGGGAGACTGCTTCAAATTGTATTTGTGGATCGCTCCTTTTATACAGTTTCTACCCATAGGATAACATGATACACAATAGTTTACAACCTGGTTCCCACAAGTCGCTCTCAGAGGGGTCGCTTAGATCACTTTGAAACACACAAGATCCGGAACATAAGTGCGGAAACATTTGGCGGTTCCCAACTGTAAAAACCCATCTTCCCACCATTAGCAAATTCCAATCAGCAGTAAAGTAGATCGAAATAGGAACGAAGACAGGTGCAGAGGAAGACGGAGACAGTGGGGAGATCGGAAAGGGTGTAAAAGGGGAGTGTCGAGAAGCACGAGATACAGGCATCAAAGGGACGTGCCTAATGAGATGCACAACTGAGACAATAAGCCCGTGCGGCAAGATGAGCCTCGAGCGGCGCCATCTGCCTTACAGTAGCATCCCCCTCGTCATAAAGACACTTTCAAAGAACATGTGTCTTCCGCAAATATCTTGGGAGTCCCAGGGTCGCGAAGCGGACAGCGTCCGTTCGCTGGCTACTTGAGGGCAAGAGACAAAATGGATGCCGTATCTAAGATGGAACCCGTGGGTACAGATGACAAACCCACATAACAAACGAACGGTTTAAGTTAGCACAGCGAAACTGCGCACACTTGCTAAACTCGTCATTTGCGGTTCATAGATACTAGACTCGACCATATTCGTGTGAGTCGAAAACACCACTTACAATTGTCACGGAACCTCAATAGTCTCTTGCCATGTACGAAGAAACCCTATTTTGTTGCTGCTATTTACGACGTTAGTCAGAAGGAGTGCCCATAGTTTAGTATTGAACTTGTAAATATCTACAGGAACCCCGTCTGGCCCGGGGGCTTTACCTGCCACACTTTCTGCGATGGCTACTTCAACTTCAGACAACGCGAAATCAATATCTAATGGGAACAATCCCTGTGATTTGTTCTCCACCGTCTGATGTTTCAACAAGCCTACTTCCTACTAGGTCGTCTTTTTTATATAATTCAGTAAAATGGTTTACCCAGATGCTTTCTTCTATAACCAGACCCCCCAGGATATAGCGGCATGGATTGGCAAATTTAGCGGCACAAAAATGAAAATTTAGCGGCACAAAAATGAAAATTTTGCGGCATTTAGCGGCATTTTATTTTGGGTTTTTTTCGACAACAAACACAGATATCTTACTGTTTGAGTTATTTGCCAACATGGAGCTATGTACATTTTGTTTATTTACAATTCAGCATGGGTTCTATCCTTTACATTTCAATTTTTCCGATAGCAAGGTTCACAATATTTCACCAATCTGCAGAATTGCTGTACATCTTGACCCAATAAAATTATTAAACAACAAGGGGTGGTGACCCAGCACACACAATGCAGTCGCCTCATTAATAGTATGTATCCCCAATTTTAAGAAACAGGGCCTTAATAAACTAATTCTGAGCCCTAATAAGAGGAGATACAGAGTTGAAGAGGGAATGATTCACAAGTATAGTTACAACCGCAATAATATTTACAGCGCATTGAGCCTTGTTATTTCCAGCTCACTCATACGTCTCCTGAGAGAAGGCAGAACCTGATGTGTATAAATGTAATTCTTTTCTCAGATTTTTCAAGTGACTATTTGGCCATTTCCTTGAGGGAGATGTAGCTCTGATGACTGTTCCAATCTTTGTTAAGTCTTGAATCGTTTATAATTCTGGTAAGATTCGTGATGACATTTGTAATATGCATTTTTAAATCAGTACAACGCTACTTCCCTGAGAAATTCTTGAGCAGGCCTACTACAGATTTTTTTTCCCCAAACACTATTTCATGAAAAGTAAAATCGCCCATCCTAGTTAAATTAGTAAGGCTAAATTCCAATCTTAATTGACTGACTTGAACATAGTTGGAAGCCCCAAACCATATCTGACTGCGGTGGACAAGACTGTCTCCGGATCTTTTTTTAATTTAGAGCCATATGAAAAGAAGCAATATCGAATAGAAGTAAAGAATTTTGCTCTGAAGAGTTCCAGGATAGAATCTACACATGGGCTACTTAATTAAAAATACATCTGGCGTAGTTAGTACTGCACGTAGTATGCCCTGTTTATCTCTGCCTTATATTGAATTGGGGCATGTTTTCCGGGGGCACACACACAGCCGCACCCAAGCAGTTCACAGGTCTTTCAAATACCATTATTCATATTATGGCCCCTGCAGCGCCACTCTGCCTGTGCTTTGTTGTTGCTTCGCCCCTTCTAAGAGCCCCTGCAGCGCGACTCTGCCGAGGCGACACATCTACATATGTGACGTGACACAGGAATGTGTCGCGCCACATAGTTTGGAAAGCTGTGGCCTACAGGGTTGTGGTGCTGCAGATCCTGCAGGCATGCGTGCAGGCGAGGGCTGGGTTTGGATAACATTCTGACCTCCTTCATTCTTCAAGGCACACCTTCAAAGAAAGAACAAAAGTTATTACTGGTAGAGGCATTTTCTGCCATTTGTCTTGCTTGTCAAAATGCTAAAACCCACAGCTCAAGAAGAAAATGAAAATTCATCCCTGTTATGAGGGTTGAATGGACTTTGCACAGCGCAGGGCAGCGCGCGATCAAAGCTAAGCCAGCCAATTGTGTGCACCAAATTGAGCTTTAAACCCCTCAGAAATAAACAGTGTTGCTCTGTTTTCCAATGAGATTTTGCCCATTCCTGGTAGTAATCTGCTGCGTTTGCGATGTGATCGCATACATGGATGCACAGCGAAATGAAGACATGTCACTCAAAAGCAAACTAATCAGTACTTTCTGCCCGAGATTTACTTACAGATTCACTTGGAAAGGGAAATGTGAAATACAGCAATCTTCCGTCCTCAAACAAATATGTGTCCGGGCAGAAACCTTCACACAATGGCGAAATCAGAGTCGGCTCTGATGTGATGCCTTGTTTCGTTTACTTTCCTGTGACCCTTATCCCTGGCAGTTCCTTCGTGTTGATGTAGAGTTTTTGCCCAATGCTAATTTTCACAATCTGTGAATACCAACATTTATTTTTGGGGATTTTATACAGCTCGACTTCGACCCGAAGCGAAGGTATTGACGCTCCCGCTTCCGTATTCCTGGGCTGGGGGCTGGAGAAGAGTCGTCGTGCCTGGTCTCCTTTCTGCTCTCCGCTCTCCTCGTGTCCGCTGCCGCTTCACTCTCCCCTGTTCTCCTTCCTGCTCTTCGCTCTCCTGCTGGTTGTGATTGGGCATTTAAGAAGCGGGAAACGGCGGATTTCGCGGCCGTTTGTGTAAATATCGCGGCATTTGCAAGGATCGGCCGATTTCTCGATTTTTTTTGCAAATCGCGATAAGCTGGAGGGTCTGTATAACCATCTCTATGGAGTCTGTTTTCCTATCCATAAAGAAAGGGGCATTCACCGCTTTCCAAAATCCAATATTGTCTTTTAGGAAGGAGGCTTGATGTAAAGCTCGCCATACCTCCTGCTTCAGTTCCTTCTTTCGATTTTTAATTATAGTGTAATAGGTGGTTCTAGCCTTTCTTATCTCAAAGTCATTTTTCGGTTCTTTTTTAAGTGTCAGCTTTAAAACTATATGTGCTTTACTTCACACTGAATCGAACCAACCCTCCACCTTGGTTCTTGAACTTTTCCTCAAAGTTCCTGAGAGAGCTTTACAAATTTCTTCAGAGATACTACGGAAAGCTGAGATAACTGAAACACAGTCAGTGTTTTCTGATAGGCAGGTCATAAAATCTTTATACTTTAATAAGTTTTCAAGGAAGGCAGTGGGCTCTACCTTGTTCCATTTTATAGAATAACCATTCAATTTTGCTAAGGTTATCCTGTGGCTGTATAGGTTATCAATTACATCGTTATTCTTACTATTTCTTGAGATGAAGTTTAAGGAAAGGCTGATGGGGAAGTGATCACTTATTGCAATGTCACCTGTTTTAAAGTTAAGAACATTGCAAGGGTGACTATTAGAAACCAAAGCAAAATCTATTATTGAATTGCACCCCCTGCCATTAAAAGTGGGTACGAAAGCAACCTGTGGGCTACATAGTTCATTACAAGCCCCAAGTCCAAATGGAATAATAAGGTATTAAAAAAGTTCCCAGTGATGGTGTGTGCAAAATGAGTGCAAGGGTCACCTTTGAGATTGTCCACCCACAAATGCCTGAGTGACTATATTGGCATAGATGGCAATTAAAATCCCCCATCCATACAACACAGTTCCCCACCAGGCTATTTTCATCTGGGTTTTGTATACTTTGTGAAAGTTCATCAGGGGCATTGTTTAATTCTGCCTTTGGGATATTATTGTAGAGGTTAATCAGGTTAATGGCTTGGTTTCCTCCAATTTTAAGTAACAAGGACTGATAATAGTTCGACCCCGTGTAGTGTTTTTTGACCGTAACATTTGCAGTGTTTGATATGTAGGTACAAAGACCCCCTGAATTTCTACCCCTCATTGACAGCTTAGCGGGTGAATGAAAAGTACGAAAACCATTGATTTGGATGTCATCCCGCTCCCAACACTCCTGTAGGCAAATAATGGAAAAATTGTCTATAAAGGGCAGGAACACTGGGTCCTTAAGCTTATTAGATAGTCCCGCTATGTTCCAAGATAGGAAAGTAATAATAGTGTCGCCCTTGTCTATGATCTTACTTGGTGCCTTGTCCTTCTTGGGAGCAGCTAAGCTACTGCCACGAAATGTAGAATACAGGCATACTCCTGTGTCCTGATGATGGTCTAACATAACTTGTTCTTGGTCAACAACTGAGGGTATGGCCAGCGATTTACGTGGGGTGCCTACAGTGTGCTCATTGATGTTAAGGTCACTCGAACCCCCTTCACCTACTACAATGTGTGTATTTTGGGGACCCTTACCGATATTACCCACTGAGTCGCTTTTCCTTGTTGTATTATGCATCTTTAAGGGATTTTGATTTCCTTGCCCTTCTTCATTACCAGTTGTATTCTCTTTGGTCGACTGTAGTCAGTCCACCATTTCTAAACTGCTAAACCTGTTTTGGGTGGGAATATCTCTCCAGCCATTTAATTGTCCGTGCCCTCCATTTTCCACCCTGCCCCGAGCGTGATGCATAACCCGAGTCCAATCGCCTCCACAGTCAGGTAGGTTAGTTAATAGGTAAAAGTATGAGAGTGGTCGAGCTTCTATGGATGGCCTTATATTTTGATTTCTCTAATTGCAAATGTGATCCACTGTGCGTGGGTCCCTGAGATTTACAAAAACACAGTCACCTGGAATAGTTTTTGGGCTGTTTCCCATCCATACAATTCTATGCACCATCAGTATTTTACTCATAATGTGTGGGGGTAAAGGTCGATTTATATTGAGCCAGTGTGTCACTTTATTCTTCAAGGTCATAAAAGATTCGTCGTTGGGGTTACCTAATTCTGGGACTCCAGTCAGTACAACCAGGTATGGACTGGTTTCTGGTGGTAGATTGATATTACACCCCCCTCCCCCCCCCCCCCCCCCCAGAATGCCCCTACTGGCGAAACCCCTCCAGACTCTATATGATGAGCTTTAGATACTATAGATCTTCTTCGAGCAGGCTGGGTAGGTCTAGATGATTCTACCAGGGATTTAATCATAAATACATTTGGGATATTTGAATTAGATTGCTGAGCAAAGGGCGGAGATTTATGAGTTACTTGTACATCAGGTAAGATGCTTAACTGAGCGGTGCCTGAGTATGGCACCTTTGCCTTCATGGTGTCTGACAAGCCCCTAGTAGTCAGTTCCAGCTGAGAAAGCTGTTGCTCAATACGTAAAAGTCTAGTTTCCAGGGGTGCGAGAGAAGATCTCAACAAAACCCCCAGTTTTTAAAACAAAGGATCATCATCTACCTCGGTTCTGCCCACAGTATTTACCCCACCTCCGGGAACTAAGTCTTGACTCAGTAAATCCAGAGAAGGGAGGGCATGCCTATTCTGGGTGTTCCGGGTGTTATCCCCCGTTTGAGTGGAAGATATGTCGCTTTTACCTATGCCTTTAGCTACTTTGGGTTTTCTACCTGCAGTAACGGTGGTATTAGCCCCGCTTTTTCTTCGATATTGCACCCTTGCATCTCTCCCGTAATTGCCTAGTGTTCAATTCCTCTGGCAAGCTAACCCTTGTTGATGCCAGGGCAGCCTCTAATGGTGCTGATAATTGTGGGTTAGTCGCAAACAGAGTGTGGGGCTGTTCCTGGGAGCTGGGCGTGCTATGTATAAGGGCTTGGACTTTGGTGGTATTAGCTCTTGCGGTGTGCTCTGGTTTACGGGCAGTCGCAAAATGACCCATGGAGGATCTTTTAGCCATGGCCAAATCTTGTGACACCCGACGTTCCATTAAAGTTATCCCTTCGTCTATTACAGAGTTAGCTCTTGTTATAAAATTGTCCAGTGTACCTGTTAAGAGACTCCCCGCAGTAGCGTCTTTACTCCTACTCTCATGTACAGGCATGTTATTGCATAGGTCTCTTAAACAGAGCTTACTGTTATACCAACATATACACAGTTTCCCTGGAGCAGGCGAAAGAGGGATGGCCCGGTCCGTTATTTCTCGGTCTAGAACGGGCTAAAACGGGCCCGCCCTTGGCCCGGGCGCGTCCCACAATATGCAGAAGTGGGTGTAGCTAAATACGGGCAGGAGTAGGCGGGAAGAGTCCCAGCTGCGGCCGATGTTCTTGCGCTAGGGCTGCTGGTCCTCACAGTCCTGCATCACTTCTCCCAATGGCAGCGGCAAGCCCAAGTTACAGATCCAGGTCAGTGCAAATACAGGCGAAGTCAAACCCACAGTGAAATGGCTGCGAGCGTCAATTGGCCAATGGGCTATCCCTTGAGAGTGTTCTTTCCATTGCCAGTTCAAAATATGTGTTGAATGTTTGGAACAGAGTGTGTTTTAAATCAGTTATAAACATAAATTCCAGAAAGGTTGCCCCCTGGTCTGTTTTATTCAGGAAAATCCTTTTTTCTATAGTATGCATGCTCAAAATAAGACTTTGGTACCATGAATTTGCCAAAATTGTGTTCCCCAAATACTTTTTTTCAATACTGTTTTCTTTCCATTACTCATAACCCTCTAAAGAAAAATTTCCAACAAACTTGGTAGAATATATAAGTTTGTGATTTATAATCAGGAGCCTTTAAATGCTTTATGGGAATAATAAAAACCTGATGGGTCTGACCTTTTAGGACTATTGAGGAAATCTTTCTAAAAAATGTGGCTAGCTGTGTATGGGCAGAACCTGGCATTGTTTCCTTTGTGTAATTATATATTTCTTGGGGACTACAAGTGATATGAAATGTAGTGATGAAATCTATACATTTCTTTATCATTGTCAGAATTTAAATAAGGATCTCATTATCAAGTGTAGCATAGGCATACAAGTCTTTAAGCCTTTGCTTAACTTCTTTATTGTCCTGTGTTGACCTGAAAAGGAACCACACATTTTTATATTATCTAGTGATACTTTTAAAACATATGGAATCTGAAGGAACTCAGAGGATCCTATGATCTGATAGGGGACCTTTTCCTAAACTATTCTGTCCAGCACAGCAAACAAAGTGATCCTCATAGGATGATGAGCCTGACGTGCTCTGTGAGAAGAAGAATGCAGTTGAAGTTCATCAACCACAAGAAATGGCACAGTTTTATCAGGTTTGTAATTTCCATTTATTAGCAACAAGTTTGAAATCTGCAGCAAAATCCACACTGAGGAACAACAGTCCAGAAAAAGCACTACAGTGCTATAAGATAGCTGTCATGAAACCAGTAGCAAGCAAGAAGGCATTGGTGAAGCTGAATACCTGTGGAGTGTGTTGAAATGTTGTTTAATTAAAAATCTGTATCCGAACCATTCTCCTACAGTGCAATTTCTAGAAGTGGCATCTTTTTGAGTGATGTTGGTTCAGTTGGTGGCCCAAGGTAAACCACAGCAGCAGTTAAAAAAATAATGGAATTGCTGAAATTGCAGTGTCTAGTTTCTCCATAGAAGCTGATATTCAGTGTAAAGCTAGAGACACTGAGGGTTCTGTAGTCCCCAGATTGGACTCAGCATTACAGCGTGGCTTTACTCTTCTTGGGGTAGTTCCTATGGAGGAGGGAAAGGGTGTGAAGTACTCGCCCAAAGGCACTTTGGTGTCATGGGGGTGGACTGCTGAATAGAACTGGTCACATAATGCTTTTTGATATGATTGATGATCACCTTCCTGTTGACCTTAAATTAGGCAGTGGAGCCAGGATTATTGTTTGTGTGCATTTTACCATAAGAAGGTGTGTTCTGTAATATGGCCTGAAAACGTGTCTATCTTTTCTTCGACCAACTTTAACTAGCTCCCCCAACTTTGGGAGCCACCTTTCAGCAGTTTTAGAAACCTTATTTTCGCCGGTGACAGAGTTAGAATGCGTCACTTTAGATAGCTTGGTTCTGACCTTTTGGAAATTCTGTAAAACATTCAAATGAGTGTCCAGGTCAAACATTTTCTGTTCCGCCATCTTTTCAGGGCCATCAAGACCAGATACACATATAGATACTCCGAAGAGCATGTCATATGAAGTTCTACCACCTAGTACTTCTTTAGGCAAATAATTTTAACTCTCTGGACACCATACAAATTAGGTAAGCAACTAATCGTAATGCCCTATCAGTCAAGGCTTGTTTAATTGTGCCAGTGGTGCATTCTGGTGGACAGAAAGGTGTGAATATAGCAGTCATGCTTCAAGAGTAGACATAGCATCCATGAACACTTTAGCCATGAACTCAGGCTGATTGCCTTTTTGGAAGGTATGAACTGATGTCACTGCTAGTTGGCAATACAAATCTTTTATGACCACTCATGCATCAGTATTTTGTTACGGCCAAACTGAGGAACCGGTATTGACTTTCGGTTCAGCGAAAGATATAGTTGCTTCTGATAGTTAGCGTGATGCATCTAGAAGACTAACGAAGAAACGCAAACATTAATATACACACGAAAGGAAGTAATTTAGGAATTAACATACACCATATTGCATGTTTTTGTATCTAGATCACAGACAGCACTGCTTGACTCGACCGACGCCATTTTGTGGCCTCGCTCGATCTCTGCATTAGCAAGCCCTATCCTTGCATTCTGCCAAAGCCGTTCCCCTGAGAAATAGCCCAACTGTTGCAAACTGCTGTTTCTGCACGTTAGGCTTGTCAAGGTTATAGGTAGAAGGGGAGGCTGGATAAGCACATTCCGTAGTTAGCAGAAGGGAAGTCACCCTCACGACCTTGCTATAATGAGATGAGCTAAACCAAGAGCGCTTTGTTTCCCATTTATGGTCTTTCCCTCTGCACCAACCTGTACCAACTTGTATTTTTCCATCTTGGGTAACGGTTTCGAAATGTAACAGTATATATGTGATGTTCTGGCAATGTGCCAGCAGTCTTTTTGGCGGACCTCGTGGGGTTAGGTCGCAAGGAGCTCCTCTGGCAGAGTTTGTTTGTTATAATAAACGATTGGACCTTCTACACTGCGAACCGACTGATTATTGGTAATTGGTATTGGGCTAGTTGTAAGTATGGCTCTAGGTGGGTTGTAATAATTTTTTCGGTACTTCAGTTGGCGACTCCGCGTTGGGGTCATCCCTCTGTAATCAGAAAAGAAACGGGACATTGAAAAGGGCGATCTTGATTGGGGGGGGAAGGATAGACCAAAGAATTTGGGGTCTGCTCCGCTCTCCCGATCGAGAGAACCCCAGCTGCTAGTGACCCCACGCCGGTGTCCTTCGGGTGTAACCCGAGAACCAGCCACGTTGGTTTAACAGGAATTGGCAGTGGAGAATGCACAATCGGACCTGAGTGCACCAGGTGAGTATATGTCAAAAAGAAGGGGAGTTAGTGGATCAGGTTAAGATCCAAGGGCTCAGATTACCATTCCCGGAAACTTGAGAATGGAAGGTCCAGCCACAGTCAGAGCCCCAAAAGACAGCAACTGACAAAAGCGATTAGGCTGTTCCTAGAGGAAAAAAGGAGGGAAAGAAGAGAAAGTGGTCACGGGAAGGGCAGGGGTAGTGCTCAGTGGAGGGCTACCCTGGGTATCCAATTTGTTGGATGTAATGGCCTCACACACCCTTGCGAGTGTCATGCTTCATCATAGGCAATGCTCCTCGTTGGGCAGGCGGTGCAATGCCCAACGGGCTCACCTCAAAGAGGTGCTCTTTGGCGGAGATCTTTTATCCAACTGCCTATGGGTGAAGTGAGGGTGAGGGGCCAGAAGGGAAGGGATAGTGTAAGTGAATTTAAAAAATGTGGCACAAGGTACCGGAGATCAATTTATTCTGGTGGTCCCCTGCCACAAGTAAAAACAGTGGGTAGCCTGTGATCGAAGGAAATTAGGATTCCACATCACGATCCAGGAATACATTGCATATCGTGAGGTCAACCTGTTTCTCGCTTACGCACACTGGCTGCGATTCTTCAGGACCTAATTAGTAACTACTATCTCTAACAAACATGACATAACAAAGTATCAGTTTATGTTTACAGTTGTACTACCTGTATGGTACTGCTCCTGCCTAGGGAAGACAAAAGAAATGGTTACTATAAATCTGAAAGAAACACGTTAGTGTTAGATTCCTTACCTTAGAATATCCCCAGGCGTCAGTCTGGATCCGGAAACTTTTGCGTAGCAGTACCCCTGCGCGTCGGTAGGCGTCGTCTGCAGGCATCCCCTGCGGCTCCGCGTCCGTCGTCGGCGTCGTGCGCCGTGATGACGTCGCTGGAGTATATAGACGCCGCCTCCGCGCGCTGACGTCAGTTCTTCTTTTTTCCGCGCCAGTGGACGCAGATCTGAAGAGCAGTACTCCGGTCTTTGACCAAGTTTTTCGAAGTTAATTACTCACTTGTGCCTGATAGGATGCCTGGGTTCAAGCACTGTGATGACTGTGAGCGCACGATGTCGGTCACAGACCATCACCGCCTCTGTCTCCGGTGTCTGGGCCCCGACCACGACGTGGACTCCTGCGTCGACTGCCGGGCCCTCACCAACAAGGCTAGGCGGGAGCGGTCCCGCAAGCTACTGGAGCTCCGGGTGTCGGCCCCACGTCGGGACCGGGAGCGGTCCCGGTCCGGCCGGAGGTCGAGAGAGCGTTCGAGGGAACGATCGCGGAGCCGCGCCGAGCGTTCCGGAAGTCGACACCACTCGTCAGGCTCGTCAGGTAGGAAGCATAAGAAGTCGGGCGTCGTCATCGTACCCCCGACGCTCGCGCGATGCGGCCGGGGGCTCGGGTGACCCCAACCCCGCGGCTCCGCGAGAGTCGCCGGCGCGGCCTGCCTCATACCCTCCGGTCCCTGGGCACGGTGCGACGCCTGAGGAGATCGAGGCGTTCCTCATGGCCATGAGGGCGCTCGGTTCTCCGACGGGGCCTACAGTGCCTTCGGGCCCAGTGCTACCGTCTGGGGGTCCTGGCGGTTCGGGTGTCCCTGCCTCGGCGCCGTCGGGTGCTCCGGCCCCGGCGCCGCCGACGGCTCCGACCCCGGCGCCGCAAGGGCCTTCGGGATCGGCGCCGGCTGGTCTTCCGGCCTCCCCGGCGCCGGCGCCCTCGGGGTTACCCCCGACGCCGCCCCCGCGCGACGCCGGTTCTCCGGTGCCGGCTCCGGCCGGCTCCGGGGTTCCGGCGCCGGCTCCGGGCGGCGCCGTCCCCTTACCTTCCCCGACGCCGGACGCGGCGCCGGACGGGCGTCGCTCGACGCCGGTCCCGGCGCCGATGGGGCCCATGAACCCCGAGGAGCCGGTCTACATCGTTGACTCCGAATACGGAGGAGATGAAGAGTTCGGTGAAGGTTGGGAGGGGTCCGAGGACCCTCTGTCACGCGAGTGCCAGTATGACTCGGACTGGACAGGTGACTTGGGGGATGCCAGTGGTCTGGACGACTCTCCTAACCCTGGTTTGATCTCTCCTCCTTCCGTGGCATCGGTGGAGGGAGCTGCATATTCTGTGGTGCTGATGAGGGCTGCCAAGGCCTTACACCTTGAGCTCCCCGTCGCGGCCGTGAGGCCTAACATCCTCACCGAGGTCTTCAAACCGCAGTCATGCCCACAGGAGCCACTGCTGCCGTTTAATGAAGCCTTGTCAGACGTTCTGTTGGGCACTTGGTCCAGGCCCGCTTCAGGTCCGCCTGTTGATCGGAACGTGGCCAGGCGCCACCGTCCTTGTCCGGACGACCCCAAGTTCCTGTCTACCCACCCCACTCCTGAGAGTCTGGTGATCCAGGCCTCGACCTCCCAGTCCGCATTCCCGTCGGCCCCGCCCGATCGGGAATCCAAGAGGTACGACCAATTTGGCAAGAAGGTCTTCTCGTCCATTAGTTTGGGCCTGCGGTTACGGTCGCGGAACTGCTGCCAGAATGCCCCATGGAGGTGCGGGCAAAACTCGGTCAGGCTGTGGCTGAGGGCCGAGATGCAGCAAAATATTCGATACGGTGTGGTCTTGATACGACCGACTCGCTGGGCAGAGCTATGTCAACGACGGTGGCGATTCGTCGCCACGCCTGGCTGAGATCCGCCAATTTTTCGGCAGACGTCCAAAATACACTGATGGACATGCCGTTCGATGGCTGTCACCTCTTCGGTGACAAGGCGGACCACGCGCTGGAACGCTTCAAGGACTCCAGGGTCACGGCCAAGTCCTTGGGTCTCTCGACCCAGCGTCAGCAAACGGGTTCGTTTCGTCCCTTTCGTGGCCAAGGAAGGGGCGCCCCCACACGTGCTGCCAGCCACGCGCCGCAACAATCCTTTCAACGCGGTGGCGGCCGTGGAAACCGCTGTGGCGGCGGTCGGGGACAACGGCGGGGTCAGTCCACACCTTCCCCCGCAGCATCTACCCCAAAATCCTCCTAGTCCGTGCTTTCGGCCCCACGTGACGCCAGTGGGTGGCAGGGTTCGCCATCACCACGCTCACTGGCGCACGATCACTTCGGACAGGTGGGTGCTGCAAATCGTCCGAAGGGGCTACTCCCTCCCCTTCGAGACCTCTCCTTCAGCCATGCCACCGCAGAACCACCGTGTGTCGGGGGACCACTTGACACTTCTGCAGGAGGAAGTTACGGCCCTCTTGGCCAAGGGGGCCATCGAACGCGTTCCTGGGCCAGAAGTAGGGCGTGGTTGTTATTCCCACTACTTTCTGGTGCCCAAGAAGGACAAGGGGGGCCTACGTCCTATCTTGGATCTAAGGAACGTCAACAGCTTCCTTCGGAAGGAGAAGTTCAAGATGTTGACGTTAGCTCAGGTCTTGGCTGCTCTAGACCCACAAGACTGGATGGTAGCGTTGGACTTGCAGGACGCCTATTTTCACATCCCCGTCCTGCCGGCCCACCGGCGTTACCTGCGGTTCACGGTAGGCCAGGAGCATTTTCAGTTTATCGTGCTTCCCTTCGGCCTTACCAGCGCCCCACGGGTGTTCACAAAGGTGATGGCGGTGGTCGCAGCCCATCTGCGCAGGTTGGGGGTTTCAGTCTTCCCCTACCTAGACGACTGGTTGTTGAAGGCGGGCTCGCCCCAGACAGTCGTCCACCACCTTCAGATGACGGCAGACCTCTTGCACGACCTGGGGTTCTCCATCAATGTGCCGAAATCACACCTGTGTCCCTCTCAAAAGCTCCTTTTCATCGGAGCGGTTCTGGACTCGGCGCAGTTTCGGGTTTATCCTCCGGAACGGCGGGTCCGGGATATTCAGGCTTTGATTCCCATCTTTCAGCCGCTATCCCGGGTTTCGGTCAGGTTGACGCTGCGGCTGCTGGGACTGATGGCTTCCTGCATCCTTCTGGTGCATCACGCTCGGTGGCGGATGCGGGCTCTGCAGTGGGACCTGAAGTTTCAGTGGGCCCAGCATCAGGGCAACTTGTCCGACCACGTCTTGATCTCGGAGGGCACTGCGAGACAACTGCAGTGGTGGCTTACGGACCGCGATTGGGTCAGGGGCAAGTCCCTCTCCCTTCCCCAACCGGAGCACGTTGTCGTGACGGACGCGTCCCTCCAGGGCTGGGGTGGCCACTTGGGAGAGGCAGAGATCAGAGGCATCTGGTCTCCGGCGGAGTCCCGGCTCCATATCAACCTGTTGGAGCTGCGGGCGATTCGTCTGGCACTGAAGGCATTCCTCCCCTTTGTCAACTGGAGTGTGGTGCAGGTGTTCACCGACAACACCACCGCCATGTGGTACTGCAACAAACAGGGCGGTGTGGGGTCGTGGACCCTTTGCCAGGAGGCTCTTCGCCTCTGGCAATGGCTGGAACGTCAGGGCGTGACTCTGCCGGTTCAACACCTGGCAGGTTCTCTGAACGCCAGGGCGGACGAACTCAGCCGTCGGTGCTCGATGGATCACGAATGGCGTCTGAACTCGGACGTGGCGCAAGGCATCTTTCTGCGATGGGGAGAGCCTTGGTTAGATCTATTCGCCACCGAAGAGAACGCGCAATGTCATCAGTTCTGCGCGTTGGAGTTTCCAAGACGGCACTCGCACGGCGACGCCTTTCGGCGCGAGTGGAGTTGCGGTCTGTTATACGCCTTTCCGCCTATACCACTTCTGCCCAGAGTGCTGAAGAAGATCAGGCGCGACCGGGCCCAAGTTATCCTTGTGGCTCCGGACTGGGCTCGAAGATACTGGTATCCCGAGCTACTCAGCATGTCAGTCGGTCCCCCGATCCGCCTGCCCCTTCAGGAGGACCTTCTGTCGCAGCAGCAGGGGACGGTCCTCCACCCGAACCTGTCCAGTCTCCACCTCCATGCTTGGAGATTGAGCGGCGGCAGTTGAGGCCATTTGACTTGCCTCCTGAAGTCTGTGATGTTATTCTGGCAGCCAGGCGTCCCTCCACTAAGTCGGTATACGCCTGTCGGTGGAACAGATTTGTGGCATGGTGCACAGCAAAGGCTGTGGATCCTCTTTCTGCCCCTCTTTCGGAGGTTCTTCTGTTTCTTCTTTCTCTTGCCCAGCAGGGCTCTGCTCTGGGCACTATCAAGGGCTACCTTTCTGCCCTTTCAGCCTTTTTAAGGCTTCCTGATCAGCCTTCTTTGTTCAAATCCCCGATTGTACTTCGATTCTTGAAAGGCATCACTCACATGTTTCCACCTGTTCCGTTTGTGATGCCTCAGTGGGATTTGAACCTGGTTCTGACTTTTCTAATGTGTGCTCCCTTTGAGCCCCTTCATTCTTGTCCTCTCCGTCTCCTGACTTTAAAGACGGCTTTCCTGGTTGCCATCACCTCTGCCAGGAGGGTGAGTGAGCTCCAGGCTCTTTCTGTCCAACCTCCTTTCCTGTCCATTCATCCTGATAAGGTGGTTCTGAGGACTAGACCTTCTTTCCTGCCCAAGGTTGTTTCGGCCTTTCACATCGGGCAGTCCATCACCCTCCCTTCCTTCTTCCCGCCTCCGCATCCTTCAAAGGATGAAGAGCGGCTCCATCGTCTGGACCCAAAACGTGCGCTTTCATTTTACATGGATCGCACACGCCAGTTCCGGGTGGATGACCAACTGTTTGTTGGCTACGTGGGTGCGAAGAAGGGAAGGGCGGTCTGTAAACGAACCATCTCTCGATGGGTCGTCCTCTGCATCAAAGCGTGCTACTTTTTGGCTCGGAAGGAGCCTCCTGTTGGGCTGAGGGCCCATTCCACTCGGGCCACGGCGGCCACCACTGCCCTGGGCCGGGGAATCCCCTTGCAGGACATTTGCCAAGCGGCTACGTGGGCCTCGCTGCACACCTTTGCGAGGCACTACTGCCTGGACAGTCAAGTCCGGAGGGATGGCTTCTTTGGCCGTTCTGTCCTCCAGGACTTTCTGGTGTAGTTTGTATTGGTTCGCAGACCCACCACCGGGGTTGGTATTGCTGGGGTATCTATTCTAAGGTAAGGAATCTAACACTAACGTGTTTCTTTCAGATGAACAAGTTACTTACCTTCGGTAACGATATATCTGTAAGAAACATTAGTTAGTGTTAGATTCCTTACCGATCCCACCCATCCTCCCCGTTCTGCGAACTGATACCTAGGGTTAAGGACATCCCTTTCAGGGCCCTAGTTTTACATGGCACCAGTGTTGGTTCTCTCATGGCTCTGCGTCTCCTGGCGCGGAAATGCTATGTGCAAAGAACTGACGTCAGCGCGCGGAGGCGGCGTCTATATACTCCAGCGACGTCATCACGGCGCACGACGCCGACGACGGACGCGGAGCCGCAGGGGACGCCTGCAGACGACGCCTACCGACGCGCAGGGGTACTGCTACGCAAAAGTTTCCGGATCCAGACTGACGCCTGGGGATATTCTAAGGTAAGGAATCTAACACTAACTAATGTTTCTTACAGATATATCGTTACCGAAGGTAAGTAACTTGTTCTTCAGTGACAACAAGTAACCCTTTTGTGACCGTGAGCACGCAATGTTGATGTGGATAAGGTGACATACTAGTGGTGATTGGTGACCAGTATGTGTTATCTTATTTCACATATTTAAAAACATATATACATAGCATATATAAACATAAAAACAGCAGCATATTCTTCAGAGCCCCCGGTCAACATCCTGTGGCTAGGCTTTCCTGTTACTCACCTAATGGTCAAGGTGTATAGGTGTCAACAGTACCCGGTAGGTCTGACATCAAGGGGAATCTTGGAAGGGACCAATATTTACAAGAGCTTGGCATTGGTATAAGTATGGCGTGTACAGAGGTAACAGTAGAAAGGAAGGGTGCCGGTTAGCCAAAGGGAACTATTGTATATTAGTATACGGTCGTCATTGTGGAATACATAACAACCCCGTGAGTAAACTCACGGGGTTGTTATGTACTCCACAATGACGACCTTATACTAATATACAATAGTTCCCTTTGGCTAACCGGCACTCTTCCTTTCTACTGTTACCTCTGTACACGCCATACCTATACCAATGATAAGCTCTTGTAAATATTGGTCCCTTCCAAGATGGCCACCACAGTCACAGTCGAAAACGTGATACGCAAGGCGGGCATACCTTAGACACTGGCCACGCCCCCAACAGTAGATAACAGACCGACATGTCAGGCAACAGCACTATCCGGACCCGGTAGTAAGGGGTAGGCACAACGGGCGCTGACAGGCAGAGAGAAGTGGTTCCCTCCTCCCCCCCCCCCAAAGCCCCCCTGCCTCCAGCCAAATTACCCCCCCCCCCCCCCCCCCCTGGGCTACGCTCTCACCCAGCGAACAAAACAAGGGCACGCTACGCTAACGCCGCTTTTTGTACACTGGCAGGACACGTTCTTTGACTTCTCCCCTAATCCGGTTCATAATGCGGTAACCGGCTAACGCGTTACTAACACTGCGATCGGGCTCCTCCTGCTGTTGACCATATATACGCCACTTTTAAACTCCATATTTTATCACTGGCAGGGAGAGACCACAGACTTTTCTCCCGCATACCTGTCCGCTAAGCAGCAACTGCCAGCGGCAATTAACACGCAATTCTGCGACCAACATTGCTCACAATCATGGCTTTCTTTCAGTAATTAAACCACGCACTGGGTTTTCTGGCGCGATACGTTCTTTGACTTCTCCCCCAATCCGGGCCATAATGCGGAATCCTTCTTACACGATACTAATACTGCGAGGGACCCCTCCTGCTGTTGACCTTATGTACGCCGCTTTAAATTCCATACTTTTATAACTGGCGGGGAATAACCACAGACTTTTCTCCCGCATACCGGTCCGCCAAGCAGCAACTGTCAGGGGTAATTAACACGCTATTCTGCGATCAACACTGCTCATAATCAGTGCATTCTCTCAGTAAACGAACCACACGCTGGGTGTAGGAGAGTAGGGTCTGCAATCCTATGATCACCCGGACTTTTTGCTTTTGTTTCACTGGTTTACGACTTTCTCGGGCTGTGGGCCTGCTAATCAGACCCACAGCCTAGCTGTTCTCTCTCTAAATTGATGCATGTACCTTAGGTGCATTACCCAATTGGAACTGGGCCACCCTGTCAGACCTTGTAACTCAGGGCATCGGTGTACCCAGTGCCTACCAGGGGCTGAAGCATGTATTATGCCACCCCTGGATGGCCATCTAAATCTGACACAACTGGCTGCACGACAGCTGGGGCAACGTAGCGTACCCGCTCGCTGCTTTAGGTATAGTAGCCCTATATCTAACCACACAATGGACACCCGAGTTCCTATCAGACACTCCTATGGCAGGCCTTGACAATCCTGAAGGCAGAGTGCTGGGAATCGTGTGAATTGGGTTCTGGCCCGAGCCGAGCCCGGTTGCAGCTGGCGGAACCAAGACCCAATGGCTGTTCCATGATAACGCGTGCCATCACGGTAACTTCGGTATTGCGTTATCCAGACATGTCGAGTAAGGTGTCATACGAATCGGGATGCTACCCCCTCACCAATTCTGGCGACGAGGTTAGCATTCCGCCCTTCTAGAGGGACACGACATGTATGTAACTGTGAACTCCAGTTAAAGTTAACTAAAGCCTCAGCTCCACAAAATGGATGCTGCCACCACAGACACGAGTCTGACCTCCTGCTGCTGGGAGTCCTTCCAGCGAGGAGAGCTTGGACAAAGGGTTCCTGTCAAGGGCGGTGTTCGCACCGTCCCAGACAGGGTTTGTGTATTCTGGGTAGGTAGGGCTTTTGCGAGAAGGTGACTGCGGAGTGGCACCCCGGTGCTCACTACGCATCTGCCGGTCAGAACCAGTTCCAGGGGCGCCAGCCCCTGACCTGGGGACAGTCCGGCAGGGGAGAGGGGTGTAACTACCCCCCTTCCTGGTCCCACCCTTCGGGCAGGACCTAGTCATGTACCCACCCCTTTCTTTAGGATAAAGGCCGGAGCGGGGACCCTTCCAAATTAGATCATCTTTGAATCAAGAATACTTTCTACGAAAGGACTTCGAGACTCTTCTCAAGATTTCTCCCTTGTGGCTAAGGAGTAGTCACCCTGCACCAGCGGGCACCATCTAAGAACTCTGCGGTTTGCTGCAAGTCCTTCCTCAAGGAATCCGACAGCCCAGCTCGACGAGAACCGGCTTCCCTGGCACCTCTGACCTCTACCCACATCATCAGCTCAGCTGTGATCTGTGGGTGCGACGAGACCTCGAGGGACCGGCCATCATCAAAACCGGCACGCTTTCTTAATCAGCACGACCATCGAAGCAATTCTCTGGTGAGTGCTCTGGGGTCCGAGAAGCCCCGACCCTGAGCTGCTCCAGCACCGAAGTGCAGTCTCCCAGCATCTCCACGATCTGCGTGGGGCCCTTCTGCTCGCCGCTCAGTACGTTGTCTGGTCACTAGCCGCTGGCTTGTGCCCTTCTTTGACGACATCCGACAACCAACGCTGCTGGTCTGGTTGCTCCAGACTGGCCTTTGCTTCCATCTTTGAGAGAAGCACCCCGGACCCTCCTGGTCCACTCAAGATGCCATTTTAGGCCCACCCCGTGGCCCTGAAATCTGCCAAGGCTTGTTGCCCCAATTCTGGGCCCAGCGACGCCGACAGCATCAACCTCCGTGGGACAGCTCGCACCTCCATCCTGGTCGCCGACAACGCCTCCTGGTCCGTGAGACTGCAGAGCCTAGCGTCGCCCACTCACCTAGTCGAGGTGACGGCCAACCGGTGCCTTCCTGGTACCCTCTGACTACTGGCTAGTAGTACGAACTTGGTCCCCTCTGCTTTCAGGTATCAACGATCTCTGATCCAGGCTTGGATCTCTACGAACTATTCAGCACTGGTCGCCGGCCAGCAACTCCTTTTCTTCCGGCTCCTGGCTCGTCAGCGAAGACCCCGACGCCTGTAAGACTTGTGCAGCCGCAGCCCTCGTGGCTAGGTAACTTCGGCATTTCGGTGCCTGCATAGCCTCCTTACTCTAGGGTCCCGAGTCCCTCGCTTCCGACTTGCCTTATCGGGTCCGCCCGAGACCACTAAACTTCCCGTGTCCCCGGACACTTGTTTAAATTGTGCACTTGAAGTATTCTCCTAAGAGTTTTGGTTTGTGCTTAGTACCCTGTCCTCATAAAGAGTCCAGGGCTGTTGTGATTCTTAATAAATATTCTGTTTATTTTCATAACACTTGTGTGGTGTCCTTTCACTTGGGGTTCAAGGGGTATGTGATGGTATAACAGCTGGCTTAACACGCCCTCTAGAGTTTAGCCCGAAGACTGCTCGTATCCACGCTACTAGGATAGCTGGTCTAAGGTTGACTTACAACCAATCACCATAAGGGTCGTTGGAACGATACATAGCGGTCGCTAGAATAGCGAACGCTGCTTATCGGGCCAACTTCTCACACTGGGTTTTCCACACCAAGGGATAACTGACACACCCATTGTATTTACAACTTCTGGGATTAACAATCTTAACGCGACCGTTATACACCGGTCTCTGAGCTCTAAATACTGTCATGACAATTTTATCAACTAAGCACCAGATACCTCCTCATTACTCATCAGCAGGCATCTTGTTCTAAATATACAAGCAAACCATTCATCTGGAAATAGCACTGTTGCTTGTTTTCCTTCATAGCCTTAAACCCCCATGGTTCCCCCTTGATGTCAGACCTACCGGGTACTGTTGACACCTATACACCTTGACCATTAGGTGAGTAACAGGATACGCTAGCCACAGGATGTTGACAGGGGGCTCTGAAGAATATGCTGCTGTTTTTATGTTTATATATGCTATGTATATATGTTTTTAAATATGTGAAATAAGATAACACATACTGGTCACCAATCACCACTAGTATGTCACCTTATCCACCTCAACACTGCGTGCTCACGGTCACAAAAGGGTTACTTGTTGTCACTGAATTATGGTAACCATTTCTTTTGTCTTCCCTAGGCAGGAGCAGTACCATACAGGTAGTACAACTGTAAACATAAACTGATACTTTGTTAGGTCATGTTTGTTAGAGACAGTAGTTACTAATTAGGTCCTGAAGAATCGCAGCCAGTGTGCGTAGGCGAGAAACATGTTGACCTCACGATATGCAATGTAGTCCTGGATCGTGACGTGGAATCCTAATTTCCTCCGATCACAGGCTACCCACTGTTTTTACTTGTGGCAGGGGACCACCAGAATAAATTGATCTCCGGTACCTTGTGCCACATTTTTAAATTCACTTACACTATCCCTTCCCTTCTGGCCCCTCACCCTCACTTCATCCATAGGCAGTTGGATAAAAGATCTCTGCCAAAGAGCCCCTCTTTGAGGTGAGCCCGTTGGGCATTGCACCGCCTGCCCAACGAGGAGCATTGCCTATGATGAAGCATGACACTCGCAAGGGTGTGTGAGGCCATTACATCCAACAAATTGGATACCCAGGGTAGCCCTCCACTGAGCACTACCCCTGCCCTTCCCGTGACCACTTTCTCTTCTTTCCCTCCTTTTTTCCTCTAGGAACAGCCTAGTCACTTTTGTCAGTTGCACCAGGTGAGTGTCTTGTCTAGTCTTGTGTTGGATATCTCTTGGATTTTGGATTTGAGACTTGGCATTTGGTGACCTTTGGTCACGGAGAACTTGAAAAAGGGGGTCTGGCGGGGCAGTACTGAAACTGCACGTGCGGACGCCTGTGTTTTGGATTGTGAAAATAACTAGAGATTGAGACCAGACGCCTCGGTGTAAATTGCGGTTTTCACCAGGCTGGACTGCTCTCGGGAACGCCAGCGGCTGAGATAGGGTAGCACTCGAGCAGATCTGGAGCGGCGCTTGAAAAAGCGGGCTTATCCAGAATAGTTCGGGGGTGAACCATGAATGCTGTCGGATGGCCCGTAGGATGGTCTGTGGTTTAGAGAAACCTGTGTGTCTATCTCTAGGCAGTCTAAGGGTAAGACTGTTGGACTTTGTCATTTTTTGAGCTTTGAAGTTCTGGAAAGGGTTCTCCATAGGTGGGAGTCGAAGGGCTCCACCTCTTGTTTGCAAATACCTGTGTTTTTGTCTTTCATGTTGATGTAAAGTGAAGATTCGTTTTCGTGCTGTAGTTACTTTATTCGTGTAAGAGTGAATTTGAGTGAACATGGCCATGTGTATGAGAGTGTTGTGATTAACAATTTTTCATTCCTTTTCAGCTCAATTTTTGGTGAAAGGGGCGATGCCGTGCTTTAGTAAACTATGCTTTGGCTGTATTCACTGAGGGAGCACGAGGTTGGATGAAAGCCAGCCAGCCCCTCCGGAGGGAACTCCCAGCCATGATATGTATTGTAAGCACGGAATAGGGCCCCTCCTCTTTAATACCTTGTGGAACAAACACACTAAAGATAATGTAGAACTACAATGGCCAAAGACCGGGTCTTTTGATGAGAAAAAGATCCAGTATCTGCAAGAACGCCTGTTTGCTAAACGCAGTAGACAGGCCATGTTTGATACTCTTAATAAATGGCAGAAAGAGGCGAAGCGGAGATGCATCCGGTCTGAAAAACTCCTGAGGATACAGCAGGGGCAGACTGTAACTCAGAAAGCCATTGCTCATGATAAAAATAAGACCGAGCAAAGCATTGAGTATGCAGACAGACAATTCAGGTTGCAGGTAGATAAGAGTTATGTGACACGGAATGAAGCAGAGGATGAGATAGAGGATTTGTTAGATAAACGGCCTCCCCCACCGTATGCGCCTCAACGCATATACCCCGCGGTACCTCTTCAGGTGACTGCCGCGCCCCTTGCCTCCGCACCGGAGGAAGATGTGCCTCTCACCTCCCTGGGGACTACCCGTGCCCCACCTACCTCAGTGAGAGACATGGCTACCCTCATCCCTGACAACCCCCGGGAACGTCCCATATGGTGTTAGCAGCTCCAAGCCCCATATGGACCTCCCAATCAGCCGGTACAACACCTGGAGATCTGGGGCAAACACTGAAGGGGAACCGGGAGGTCTAAGCAGTAAACGTTTATTCATCAGAGCCTCTGTAGGGTATGGTTAAAAAGTAGGAGATCAGGCAGCTAAATGGATGCGGAACGATATATATACACAGTAGCTGATGTATGGAGCACTATTAAAGATTTGGAGACGGTAATGCAGGAGCATGCCCTATATCATATGTCTTGTTACCTCATCGAGGCCTGAGAACTATGTTTCCGGGATGGGATGGCCCCTCAGGTACTGTATACCATCCGAGACTGGACTCATACGTTTAACATGGATCCACAGGAGGTATACAAGAATGTTGACACATTAGTGAAATATCGAGGCAGAATGTTCATAAAAAGCCCCAATTGGACTTCCCAGCATCCCATGCGGGAAGTGCACCCTATTTTTCATCCCGAAATTCCTGAAGCACGTGATAATGCTGACCAAGTTATAAGAGCTCAGGTAGAGGCCCGGTTCCAGGAGCAATGGGTGTACACTCCTTGGAAGCAAAGTGAGGTTCTTGCCCTTAAATCTCAACTGCCCGATCCCCGCAAGAATCCCAAAACCTACTACAAGGAACTGACCGAAGCCGCAGCCTCGGCTGTAAAGACACTGGCAGATGTCGAGCTATTCTTTGGGTTACTAGTTCCGGTTGATATATGGTGGCAGGTGCATGACGCCGATCATGCTGCGGAACTAGGGGGAACTTGGAACGAGTTGAAGGATTGGGACCGAGATCGAAAACCTGGGGATAAGCCTAGAAATGAAATCACCTCTTTGCCAGCAGAAATAATAGCGTACATGCATACCCTGATTCCTCCACGAAAGGTTGACTGGGACAAATTGACAGCTTGTAGGCAGAAAAAGGATGAAAGTGTGTCTGATTTCTTTACCAGGTTTGAAGGGGTTTTCATTGACTTTAGTGGGCAAGACTTGGCCACGGAAGGTGGAATAAGGTTGTTCGTGAATAGATTTGTTACCAATTTGGCACCAGAAATTTCTGCACGGTTGCAGGCCGCAGAAAGCACCTGGACTACCTCCACTCCCTCCGTGATTTTGAGCATGGCCCAATATTACGAGCATAGGGAAAACGAAAGCAAGGATAAAGTGGAGAAAAAGGCCAAGGATCTTAAACCACTGGTGCTGCTTCAGCAAGTTGTCCGAGGACAAGGAGGAGGGAGAGGAGCCAGAGCGCCCGTGTCCAGAGGGGCGGGAACAGGCAGAGGCACAGGCGGGGCTCAGACTATAGGGATAAACCAATGCTCCTATTGTAAGCAGAAGGGACACTGGAAAGTGCAGTGCCCATTATTACGTGCCCAGAACGGGGCAATCCGAGGACGAGGACGGGGTGGCCCAGACCGGAGTGACATGGACAGAGAAGAGACACCAGGCAAGTCCGAACGGAAGCATTTTGATGGTCACCAAGGTAGACAATATTATCATGATGATTACGCATTCCAAGATCAGGATGGGTACGTCCACCCATAGGACAGCCAGGGACAGAGTAGGGGCCAAGTTTCGATCCCAGTCAATCAACAACGACCTTATGTGAGAGGGGAATTGATGGGGACTTCTGAGAATTTCCTGATTGACACAGGGGCAATGAATAGTTCAGTTGCTCGATCATTGGTTCCAGGGGCGGTTCTGTCCGGGCAAAATAATGTATCTGTGGGATTCTCAGGAGTCCCAGTAGTCAGTCCCATCTCTAAACCACTCTCCTTCACGATCGGTCCCGCTACTGTTGAATCACCTTTTCTGCTAACCTCGCATTGTGGTGAGAATTTGTTGGGCTAAGATATGATAAAAAGGTTGAATGCAAGAATATACTGCTCCCCTGATGGGGTTTATTTGACGATACAACCCCACACTGACTGCATGAAACAATGTTTTGCTAAAAACGAACCTCTTCCCCCCGAGTTTAATAGCCTTCCCGCTGCATTATGGGCAACAGGGGATGCGAACGTGGGAAAGTTAGACATCCCACCAGTCCATATCACGTTGAAACCTGGCGCAAAATTACCGCGCATACCGCAGTATAAAATCTCACCAGCCGGTGAACGGGCTTTACTTTCAATTATTCAGGATCTCATTGATAAGGGGGTAGTGGAGGAGACAGCTGCCAATATTTGTAATAGCCCGATTCTTCCAATTTTAAAGAAGAGTTCTGATTCTGACCCGCAGGGAAACGTTGATGCTTATAGTTTTGTGATTGACCTGAGGGCCGTTAATAAGATTGTTGTACCGCAGTACCCTGTGGTAACAGACATCACCACTATCCTTACGATGATTCCGCCCACTGCTCAGTATTTTTCGGTCATAGATCTGAAGAATGCTTCCTTCAATATCCCTATCCACCCCGACAGCAGACAGATCTTCGGATTCTCGTTATCTGGCCGAAGCTTCAGATTCTGTCGTGCACCTCAAGGCTATACTGAAAGTCCGAGCATCTATAGTCAGGCCCTTAAGGCTCTGTTGGAGGATCTAGTCTTGCCCGAGGGCAACATGCTCTTGCAATACGTGGATGACCTGTTGATCGCCTCTGACACAGAAGAAGGCTGCAAGGCTGCCACTGTTAAATTATTGCACCATTTGGCGGCGAAGGGGAATAAGGTGTCCTTGTCTAAGTTCCAATATTGTCAACAGGAGGTAACCTACCTAGGTCATCTACTGTCGAAGGAGGGTAGACGATTGACTCAAGAAACGCATTACTACCATCTCTAACATGTCTGTCCCTTGCACTCAGCGCAAAGTTCGTGCCTTTCTTGGCATCACCTCTTACTGTCGCCAATGGATACCTAATTTTTCTCTTCTCGCTAAACCTTTGTTGCATCTAACCACTAAAGATGGGCATGAACCCCTCCCCTGGACGGATGAATGTCAGCATTCCTTTGACTCTTTAAAAACTGCTCTCTGTTCTGCACCCGTCTTGGGTACTCCTGACTACCGTAAACCCTTTGTACTATATGTGCATGAGGTCGACGGTTGCTCGCTTTCAGTGTTAACGCAAGAATTTGGTGGTAAGCAAAGACCTTGCGCTTATTTGTCGGCCAAATTGGACAATGTCGCAAGAGCACTTCCTAGCTGCCTGAGGGCCACCGCAGCTGTCGCTGTGGCCATCCGGCAGTCGGAAGGACTCGTTCTAAATTCCAACCTAACAGTGATGGTACTGCACGCTGTGGACACATTACTAAACAAAACTAAGACACAGCACCTTACGAGCGCACGCCTCACTGGGTATGAATTGACACTATTTGCTCCACACATCACGATTACGCGATGTGCCACATTACATCCAGCTACATTGATACCACTCCCTACGAGTGAAACTACCAATGATATACATGATTGCATATTTTGAACTGAAGAAGAAACGAAGGGTAGGATTGACCTTATTGACACTCCTCTATCTGACCCCCAGGGGGAGTTATATGTGGATGGGTCCTGTTTCAGATTAGCAGATGGAACAACAACAGCTGCGTATGCAATAACGACTTTGAAAAAAGTAGTTGAAACATCTCGAGTGCCCCATCGGTCAGCTCAAGCTGCTGAGCTGGTGGCGTTGTTACGAGCCTGTGAATTGAGTGAAGGACTTGAGGTTAATATCTACACCGACAGCCAATATGCCTTCGGCGTGGCCCATAGTTTTGGACGGCTGTGGAGGGAACGGGGTTTCCTCACCTCTCATGGTCAGAAAATACAGAATGGTCCCCTGGTGTTACGATTGTTGGATGCCCTCACTCTGCCCAAGAAGCTAGCCATAATAAAATGCAGTGCACATAAGGCAGTGGTGGATGAAGTAGGAGAGGGGAATGCTTTTGCAGACCAGGTTGCTAAACAAACGGCCCAATCTACAATGTCGACTATGTTTGTAATGTCTTCTGCAAGGTGGGTGGAGGAATCTGATTTGTTTAATAATACCATAGAGAGTGTGAGAGAACTGCAGAAGGAAGCCACCCCGGCTGAATTAGAGCGATGGGAGAAGGAAGTAGGGAGATTGGATGGGGATAATTGTTGGGTTGATTTGACAGAAAAACAGAGATGGTTGTTACCCAATGCATTGGTGCAGGCCGCTGTAACTATGGCCCACGGTCCTGCCCATGTAGGAGCTAAAGGTATTTGTAGCCTGTTAGATCCAGTATGGAATAATCCTAACATACAAAGGACGGCTGTCCGTTTGGTCCAATACTGTATGGTCTGTCTGCAACACAATCCGGGGAAGGCGGAAAATGTTTTGAGCGGGAATTTTGCACCCCCAACGTTACCCTTTGAAGTGCTTCAGATGGATTATATCCACATGGAGCGCGTCAACAATTTGAAATATGTGTTAGTAGTGGTCTGTGCTTTCAGTAAATGGGTTGAGGCCTACCCCACGAAAGAGAACACTGCCCTGGCTACAGCAAGGGCCCTTCTCAAGGAGTTTATACCACGCTATGGTTTGCCCCGTTTGATCTGGTCGGACAATGGGGGGCATTTCCATGGGGCCCTTGTTAAGCATATTTGTGATGGATTACAGATAAAACAGAAATTCCACGCAGCCCGACACCCCCAGTCAGCAGCCCTCGTGGAGAAGTATAATGGGATTCTGAAACTGAAGATGGCTAAAATTCAGGAAAGCACGGGTTTAAAATGGCCTGACACCCTGCCTCTGGCCCTTATGTCATTGCGAGTTACCCCGCATTCTCGCTCTGGTCTTTCTCCTTATGAGATAACCTTCTGGCAACCAGGTAATATATGGGGGTACCCAGACCACGGTCCTTTTCTGATATTGAATATCCTATGTTGATCGATTACCTGTATGCCCCAACTAAAGATCTCCGTTCTATTCATCAGCAGGATTGCAGCCTCTGCCAGGGGGCCCCGGACATCGATTGGAACCTGGCCAGTGGGTGCTGGTTAAGAAGTTCGACCGAGACTCCAGCCTAGCTCCAAGGTGGTCCGAGCCGCATCAAATTCTGCTCGCGACCCGGACGGCTAACAGGTGGATGGGAGAAAGCACTGGATACACGTCTCTCATCTGAAAAGGCTGCCGCTCCCGCTTCCTTATGATCAACAACGCTCTGGGGGAATATTGACCCAGGAAACCGAGAGAGCCACTACATTTGTACCCTTTTCCGACGCCTGCGAAGTAGGACAAAGGCAAGAAGAGGGAGTGACGAGATCGGGTGAACCGGTCCCCGCTGAACCTGCAATTGCTCTGAATCCTGTCATTGATATCCCAGCAAGCGAAAGCTCTAATGAAGGAGAGATACCTTCTGTGCTGTTTTCTGATCAGGAAATTCCGGGTCATGTGCGATACAACCTACGGCCAAGAAAGCATCACGGTGCTTCAGACTCTACTGCCAGGAGATAAGGAAAGACTTGATTGAGTAGACAAGGTTTGCTAGATTTCAGGTCTGAGGTACTGAGCGAGACACTGGACTGAACCCGTTGAGAGCTGGAACTTGTGTTTCTGTGCTCTGTTTAGAAAGAAAGACTAACACTTGTGAACGGCCAGGTTGTACACCAGGATTCCTTTGACCACGACGTTTGTTTTCTTGAGATGAACGATTGGAGTCTGCCTGTAAGACACTGACGGACACAGGGAGAAGAACCCTCTGGCAGAACGGACTGCTAGGCCCGAGTTTAGTTTTGGACTTTTAGCTAGGAATGTACCCTTTTGGTCGTATTGTACTTGAAGAAGAACTTCCCATTGCACCACGATACTTACCATTTTATGAGCCAATGATTTCTACATGGACCACGCGTGTCAAAATTGCCTTTGTATTAGTAATAACGGTTATATTAGCTATCTTTATGAGCCTATTCATATATTTAGAATATAAGTACCCCCTGCAAACTCTTCTGCCTTCTACTGTTGCCCCACCTGAACATTTCATGTTCACCTTAGCACCCCACAAAGAATGACATCGCTAGACTTATGCGAAGAATGTATTTGTAGAAATGCTCCATCAAACTCCTAGCACTACCAACATACTGTTGGGTTTGTGGGCTCTAGCCATCCGTTATGCATAAACATGACCTGTTCCTCTCATTGCCCTTGTCCTATTTGGGAAGTTGTGAAGCATGGTTTAAAATGTTTTCTGCTATGGACAGCCACTATGTTGAAAATCCCAAACAGTACACCGATAAGGATTACAACATGATCTTGGCATATATTGAAACCCACCAGGGATTTGACCCGGAGGGAAATGGGGGACAGGGATCATTGGATCCAGAAGCCTGTATGAATTTATATACTGAGAGCGAAAATAGTACCTGGTTTAAAGGATGAACTCTATGATTTTGCTAACTTTAACGATTCGCAGTGTTTCCAACACCTTGTTGTTAGAAATGTTACCAGTGAGCATATTGTACCCATTCCTATTTTGAATACTTCTTCTGATTTTTGTGTGCGAGGGATGGGAAATGTACAGGTTGGGGACAGTGTCTGTAACTATACTTATCGCATGAAAATATTCAGTAGTCCTCAACTGTTGATACCGCCGAATGTGTATTTCGTGTGCGGGGAAAATGCTTACACTTGGTTACTCCGAGGTTGGGCGGGTCAATGTTATCTGTCCTTTTTGTACCCCCCTGTATACATTGCACCATCCGACTATCATAGAACACACCAATTCCATTGTGCTAAAGCAGTTCCCAATAGGGAGCATAGACAGCTCGTAATACCGGAAGTCGATCAAACTGACACTTCCCTGCAGCAGTTCACAGACTTTAGTAAAGGATTGGTTCCTTTTTGGGGCCCATTTTCAATAGTAGAGAAATAAGACGTTTGTCTAGGATAGTAGAGAATGTCATTAATATCACTACAGATATCATGACCAATATAACAGTAGAGCTTCAGGCGACAAGACTCGTTTCGCTCCAGAACCGGATGGTTCTTGAACGTTATCTTCGCTAATCGAGGCGGAGCATGCCGGGTGATTGGCAGCTCCTGCTGTGTGTATATTCCAGACTCCGCCCCCACAGTTCATTTGGCTATCCAAAAGTTGTCGCATCGCGGCTGAAATGCACACCGATAATGGGTCCTGGTCACTGTCTGGTTGGTTCTGGGGGCTCTTGACAACATGGGGTTGGAAAATATTGTTGATAGTAGCTGGGGCAGCAGGTATCATTTTTACCTGTTGCCTCCTTGTACAATGTGGTCCAGCCTGTTGCTCCTATTGTGCCACCAAGGTGACGGCCATGTGCGTCCCTACCCCTGTCCCCACTAAAATTCAGATGCTCCAGCAGGAGATTCATGAGCTGATGGCCATTGATGAGGAGGTCTTCCAAGACTAGGATTCCTTCTTAGTTAGCTACATCACGCTAAAAGGAGGGTTTGAGGAACCGGAATTGACTTTCGGTTCAGCGAAAGATATAGTTGCTTCTGATAGTTAGGGTGATGCATCTAGAAGACTAACGAAGAAACGCAAACATTAATATACACACGAAAGGGAGTAATTTAGGAATTAACATACACCATATTGCATGTTTTTGTATCTAGATCATAGACAGCCCTGCTTGACTCGACCAACACCATTTTGTGGCCTCGCTCGATCTCTGCATTAGCAAGCCTTATCCTTGCATTCTGCCAAAGCCGTTCCCCTGAGAAATAGCCCAACTGTTGCAAACTGCTGTTTCTGCATGTTAGACCTGTCAAGGTTATAGGTAGAAGGGGGAGGCTGGATAAGCACATTCGGAGGGGTGCTGCGCGGACTCTCTCGGAGTTAGCAGAAGGGAGTCACCCTCACGACCTTGCTATAATGAGATGAGCTAAACCAAGAGTGCTTTGTTTCCCATATATGGTCTTTCCCTCTGCACCAACCTGTACCAACTTGTATTTTTCCATCTTGGGTAACGGTTTCGAAATGTAACAGTATATATGTGATGTTCTGACAATGTGCCAGCAGTCTTCTTGGCGGACCTCGTGGGGTTAGGTCGCAAGGAGCTCCTCTGGCAGAGTTTGTTTGTTATAATAAACGATTGGACCTCCTACACTGCCAACCGACTGATTATTGGTATTGGGCTAGTTGTAAGTATGGCTCTAGGTGGGTTGTAATAATTTTTTCGGTACTTCAAAACCCACAGGAATCTGGAAAATTAATCAATAAATGTATACTGGTTTACTGCCATGATTGGCCACTACTTTAAAGGATAATAATTTTATACGCGCAGTCAGAGATAGTAAGGAGAGTCTGCGCTGGTCTTAAAAAAGTAGAGTGTTTTATTTGCTGGCAAATTATACGTTGTCGCACATAGTTTTTATCTTGTTGAAGTGCATTTGGCTACGTGCAGACACTACCCCTTCATAAACTGCATTAATTAGGTCTAATGTAATCTGCTCATTAGGAATATGTATATCTCTCACTCTAGGTATGGACCCCACACTGGAGTGTCCTCTGAATTCAGAGTGTAGGAGTATTTACAGAGAAAGCTGTCTGAAGCCTTTTTTCCTTAGCTGTTGCTTGCATTGATACTAAAATATCTGTGTTAATCTTGGTTTGAGATATTGTTACTGCAGCTAACTTAACTTTTGCAGCAAAGTCTGCTATACAGTATCCTTTGGCATGAACTCCTTCACTTTTATGGGCAATGGTGTGTTGTACATGGACGAAAGGAAGCCTATCCTCGAAGAGAGCCACCTTTCCCCAGAGCTGTTTATTTTTGATTCTTTTACTGATTTCCCTTTTGAATCTGCTAATGTGTTAAATGCAGATTGTAATCTTGCACACAAAAGGTTGGGTCCGACGCTATTAATGTGGAAGCTGAAGGGTCAGCTTTTTGAAGTGCAAGTAAAAGTGCATATATTTATTTGGATCTCTGCAGAGAAATAACCTAAGGTGTGTGAGTAGTGCCTTAGGTTGCTACTTTTAAAAATTCTCTGCGTTGCAGCACAAGCCGTAGAGTATTTCTGTTAAGTTACAAATACAAGTGAAAAAGAAAAACAATGGTCCCTTAAGGAGGAGGTGGAGTGTAACCCTCTACTTCCCCAGAAAATATTGGTTTAACCATCAACAGATTGGTTCGATTTCAAAACTAAACAGTTTCATTCAAATTCTTCAACATCAGAAGAGAAATCATTGGGATTTCATAATCAAGACATTAACAACAGTGCATAGAATGATTGCGGGACTAACAAGGGCTCCTAAAGCGAGACGCATGAATCCACAGCGCAAAGGACCTGGGGGCGAGAAGAGGGGCATACGTGGTCTGTCTAAGGCTTCCTTGTAGGTATGCTGAGTTGTACCCAGTAGTGGTGCTTCCCTGGTTTGTCCTGTGGGACGTGACCAGCCTCCGGCCTCCACACGGAGCACATCGGCCCCACATATGAGGCAGACTTGAGAACAGTGGTTGGAGGACCCTGCTGGACATTTTGGGGCATATTGGGGCCTGGCCTACATCCTTCATGTTGAGCCCATCGGATGGTGTGAGGCAGCTGGATGAAGGTCAATGATGATTGGCCGAAACGTCGACTCACTCATTGTGCCACAATGCAACAACATGGACAGGCTTCTCCCTACTGTGTCCTTACAACTGTGTGATGTGGACGAAACTCTACAGCCACCCTAATACATACTGATAGGCCTGTGCCCACAATTGGTGCTCCTCCAGTGTTGTGGGAGGAGCAGTTTCCTTCATAAGAAGTAGTGCCAGCACCCCCAGTAGACTGGTCTGGATAGCACTTCCTTTATATGCCACGCTACCGCTGCTCATGCAGCCTGGGTGGTACGAAAAGTGCTAGCAACACATCCACTGTCGGGCTGCATTACGACTGGCTACAGCTGACGGAGGTTGCATGACCCACCAATTGAATAGCACCAGAGAACTGCTATGTAAAGACCTCTGCTCAGGGGGCTGGGATGATGCGTACACCTATGGTCCCCTCTGTAATTCCACCCCCTGGAACCTCACTGATTGCAGAGATGGGAGCTGATGAAGTGAAACATGATTGTATCCCGAAGGGGACAGAAGGCTCCAGCACAATCCTCGAAACCAAAATAGACACAGTGACTGCAGACCTTTACTTATTTCTGGATGACCAGAGTAAGCTTAAAGACAAGAACTAATTTAAGACAAAATCCTAATCTTACTACTTTTGGTATTCACAGAAGTTAGGATTTTGCTTAAGTTTGTCTTGAGACAGATTTAAGACAAAATCCTAACTTAAATCTGTCTTAAGACAAACTTAAGACAAAATCCTAACTTCTGTGAATACCAAAAGTAGTAAGATTAGGATTTTGTCTTAAGTTAGTTCTGTGAATTGGGCCCCAAGTACACATGAATAAATCCGTGCCAGCCTTGGCCCAGCTCTGTAAACAATGTCAGAACAAATATGAATATTGGAAAATCACACTGAGAATGCTGAGGGCCGGGTCCAGATGTAACAACATCCATATAGTCACCCTCCCTAAACACTCTGAAGGCACCAACCCCACTAAATACATAAAAAACTAGCTGCTATCCACCCTGTAACCGTGATTTGTGAATGAGCGGGATCACAGAGTGCCCAAGAGGCGACCACCCCGCACCATCACGACCCATTGTGGCCAAGATCCTAAACTATCCTGACTGGGATTCCTTGCTGCGTGCCACCCACTTAGTGGACCCCGTCACAGTAGACAATTCCAAAGTGATGAATATCCCAGACTTTACCTTAATGGTTCAGTGAATAGAGCAACCTTCACTCCTGTCAAACAATGACTACTTTAACTGAATATCAAATACACTCTGATATTTCCGGCTAAGATGGAAATTATGACATCGAAGCAGACACACTTTAATACACCTGAAGAAACATGGTCCCGGCTTGGCCAGTACCTGTACAATCCAGAAGCCCACCTGAATAAGCCCATAAATGACTTGGCACAGAATAAACCTAGAAGACGGCACCCTGGGTTGGGAACTTGACTGGCTGTAGCGCCGTCCCAGGTTCAGTCCACAGAGTAGAGGAGATCAGCAATACAGACAGCCGCCACCATTGGGGAGGGAGTGGCTCTGGCTTCTCGGAAGATAGTGCTGCTGATATGGAGGCTTGTGTAGACTGGGTCCATTTGCCAGGTATGACCCCCCCCCCCAAACAGCTGATGAACTTATATGATGGACTTGCAATGGATCATACAGTTAAATGCCGCCTCTGTCAGGGAACCCAGTTCTAATATGGTACGGGGAAGGGGTCAATACCATCCTCTCTTGTAGGATAATATGCTGGCTGTGAAGAAAGGGCTTCTCAACCTGGATACCGTTGGCTGCTGACCCCCCTCTCCCCTGCAGCTGTCCTGTCCTGTTTGTGGGCACCATGATACGACGTAAAACTCAGGTTTGCTTTAGAGCCTATAATACATGACAAATCATCATGCAGGGCATAATCCCCCCAACTCAAGTGGCAGTACTTCCTATATTATAACCTGGTTATGTGTGTAGCTATTGTTTGGGTGATGGACTTAGGTTGAACTGGTCTCCACAAGTTTTTGTACATGACCAGGACTTTACAGCAGATGAGAGTCCTACATGCACACAACATTTTAGATCCCCCCATTACCATTAAAGTATCCTTCACTGCCTGACAATTGAGATAAAATGCCCCACCAGAGAACTCTGTCATAGATGGACACGATAGGTAAATATCTTGTCACCACATGGAACATAAAAGGTGTGGGGAACGCAACTGTGCAATATAAAATACAGTCACATCTGAAAAGGTGCCATATTAATATAGCATTCCTGCAATAGGCCCACCTTACTGAGACTGAAGGCGCCACGATTAAAAATTAATGGCAAGGCCAATTCTATCACACAACATAATCAGCATATGCCCAAGGCGTAGCAGTTTGTTTGAGCATAGGTACATCATTTGCAGCGACGGAAAAATGCATAGATGATGAGGGGTGCTACGTCCTACTACGGTCTGCTTCGATCGTCAACTATTAGCGATGAGGAGTCTATACTACCAAAACACAGACCAGCCCCGTTTCCTAAATGGCCTGACAAGAGTGTTAGCAGACTGGGCAGATATACCTTGAATACTAAGAGGAGACTACAATTATGTGTTGGACGTGGTGCTTGACCGCTCACATCCTCCTTTATCAGGTACACATATAATAAGCAATGGAAAAGTCCTTACAAACTGTCTAGAACATTGGTCCTTGCTCAACTCCTAAAGCAACAGGAATGTTGAAGCTCAGGAATTCTCGTTCTACTCCCCTGTGCATAAACTAAACATCCGCTTAGATCACATACTATGCTCAATACCTCTCCAGAAGGCTGCCTACTCGACAGACTACAAAGGCTAAACGTTGCCCCTTAGATTTGGGTCTCGATTGAGGTACTATATCATCTATCATCTACTGTTCCCATCTGGAGCCTGCAACCAACAAGGAAGGAGAATCCAGTGTTCCGGGATGGAATCCAACAGGAAATAATAGATTACTTTCACAACAATATGGGTACCACCTTCTCAGATCTTAATGAGTGGAAAGGCATTTAAAGTTGTTCTCAGGTGGCTTGCATCCACTCCACTACTGGAGTGTGGAATACACTAGACTGGGAACTCCAGAAGGCGCAACTGACGGTTGCATGCGCTGGAAATAGTGTATAGCTTGGACCCTAATAGGGGAGATGAACTATCTTCAGTGTAGCAAGCGCATACAGATCTCCTAGAGTGTATTTGGTGCCTTTACTACATGAAATTTGCTGAACTAAAACAGAGGGGGGACAGAGAGAGTAGGTTACTAGCTAGACATATTAAGCCACCACTGTTAGACCCTCGCCTACATTGTGAACGGTAGCGACTTATTAGTCTGGACCCAGATGGACATTATCAACGCTTCTAGAACAAATTATACACAACTATACCGTCCAACCTCACAGACTGACCCGTTGCGAGGGACAGGGTTCCTAGCAGACTCTCCCCTCCCTCAGATCTCCCTAGAACAAAAAACTGATCTCTCATTGTCTCCAACGGAGCAACAGTAAAAGCAGACAGTACGCCTGTTAGCCAAGGAACGGGATCAGACGGGCTACCCACAGACTTTTATGCCACATACAAGCCTGTCTTGGCCCCAAAGTTGCTCACTCTATAGAACTGAGCCAGAACAGCCGGGTCTCTCCCTGCCACCACCCGAAAGGCACTGTACACCTCCTTCCTGAAGCCGGGGAAAAAGCCTACTGCGATTACATCATACGGGACCCTCTCAATCATAAACACTGATTCTAAGATATTAAGTAAGTTACTTGCAGAAAGACTGCTCCCACTGCTACCGGATCTAGTTCATGTGAACCAGAATGGGTTTATCCCTTCCGGAAACACATCTTCGAATTTGAGATGGCTATACCAAGTTATGGAGCAGTCTCCTGTAATCTGGCCCCACTCCCCCTGCATAGATATAGAGAAGGCCTTCAACACCACAAACTGAGATTATATTTACCCAGTCCTTAAACTACGGTTTGGGCTCTGTTCTGAATCAAACTACTTTACTCTGTGCCTATAGCAAGAGCAAGGACTGGGAGACACATCTCAGAGGCATATAAAACTGTGTGCTGCACCTGATGGGGTTATCCACCATCTCCTATCCTTTTCACTCCAACTCTAGAGCCCTTAGCTGCAAAACTGAGCCGCCTGGGAGAAAAACTAGGGATCTGTATAAACAGGAAGACACATAGTGTCTCCCTATATGCAGACAATATGCTGCTCTGTATATGAGATGTCTGTACTAGCTTGACCAAGATCGACAACGTTTTCACCTGCTTTCGTGAAATTTCCGGATCAGTCAATCATTCTAAATCATGTGACTTTCCTCTGCCCGATCCAAACCCGCACGCTCACTTGTACTAGAAGCTAAAATCTTCAGATGGGAACCACACAACATTATATAAGAACATGACATGCTGGAAGGTAACCTCACTGTGCTATTAGATCGCTGTGCTCCCAAAAAAACATTTTGGATCAAACTGCCTCTGTCGGTTGCCAGACACATTGTAGTGATCCCCTTCCCCACTTAGTCGAACAATTTTTTTTAATTGTAGAACAAGTAGAGCACTTCCTTGTGTTTCTGTAATGGAAACTTCCAGAATCAGCAGGGATCCACAACATTCCTATCTCTCATGTTACCCAACTTCTCCCGATAAAAAAGCTACCCCACTTGCATGGCTGGGCCTTGTACCCATGATAGGAACAGATACAACAAAGGTCAACAGGAGTCCCTTCACAAGGACTAACCCTTGACCCTGGTAAACCTTTACCAACACCTCCCATGACAGCAACATAGGGCTCAGGAAGGCGTGTCTTTCAAGCATGCTAAAGAGCACAAAACTACTAAAGGCTAAGCTTTAGGTCTTGTTACAGAGGGTACTCTGTCACAATGTGGCTTATCTTCCATCCACCATTATGTGCAGTGCTGTGATATGCGAGTCAAGATACAGACAGGAAGACCTAATGTCAGAAAATGTATACACAGTAATGTGTTGCTGTTAAAGAGCAACACACAAAGTAATGTTGTACTGGCAACTTGACCATGTATGTACTAGAAGTGCGTACAACGGTGTGCCACATTTATACTATTTGGTCTTAATGTGATTATTACGTTTTTTCCAGATTTACATACAATCTTCTATAAAGTTAGTGTTAAAAAAAAATGCATTACCGTGAATGTAATGCACTTATCATATGGTTAACAGAACATCAACAATGTCTGACAGGGGATGAAGGTGTTAAGCAGTAGTCACACTTTATACAGGATCAAGGAGTCATCAACAGCTATATCTTTCCAGGAGTATACATCTCTGGAAAGTTGGTAGACAAAAGTTGCATGAAAGACTACATTTTTAACACCCTGTCATAGTCTGGATGTCTCAGGGCAATGATGCAGAATGATCATTGAAATGCAGCACACTGTGCATTTTTAAAAACCTATTTCTGCTTATGACCAGGGCAATGCTGGGTGTTGCTCAAACTGAGCGAGTAGCCCAGCAGGACTGTGTGCTTTGTTTTGTGTACTATTCAGTACGCGTAATGCTCTGAATTTTCAACTCCCCAAATTAAAAATTAAGTAGAAATTCACTGGCGTTTCCTAGGAAGAGACCCAGGAGTGCCTCCTTGCTCCCTCAGTAACTGTTCGGCATGCACATTTGTTTGGTGATCAATTTCCTCAAGGAAGGCAACATCCAGAAAAGATGGATGCAGTCAAAAGGCAACAGATTTACTGTTGTTGACTTTACAACCAGCGTCTACAGTGAATGGAGGATTTTTGAGCTGGACAAAATTGGTAGGGGTGCCAAGAGAGCTGTCTGTGTTTGCTGCCCCATGTGTCTGCTCTCTGGGTTGAGCTATCCTGCTACTGTCTCTCTACTGCAAAGATTGTGCTTGCGAAGGGAACTCTACCAACTCACTTCCAGATCTGCCTCATTTTACTCACCTTATGATGCTGTTTCAGTATCTGATGCCGTTTCAGAGGTGTTACTGATTACTCAAGTTAGGGTGGCAGTCATCCAGCGAGATAACATCTCTGTGGCCTGTCTAAGAACTTTCTTCTGAAACAATATGCCCTCTGTAGACATCAGGCATATGCTTATAAAACAGTGAGTGGGTGTATGCGTGTGTGAGATATGTCAAAGAGTAAATGCCAAAAAGCACTTAGCTTCTCAAAGCTGTGATCCTAAGAACTTCTACAAAGAGGCTAAAAGAGACACAAAAAGTATTATTCCAACTTATATACACAATAGCTCAGCATACTTCCACAAAAAAGGGGCGATTCCACTTCGGCCAATTTTAATTTATTATGGTACTCACATGCAGTAGAGGCAATTTCAGGTGGGAGAGAGCTACAACCGAGGCATTTAGAAGTTGGACAAGAACAGAAATTAAGGCTTGGCCCAACAAAAAAAGTGTCCCCATTAGCAAATCGGGTAGCTAAACAACCATTTGCAAAGCCAATAGGTTTGGCACTCACTGCCAGCCTTTTGACTTTCGCAATGCTTGTTTTGTCATGGCATTTGCAAAACTTTATTGTTGGGGTTGCCAATATAAAACAAATTTGCCTGATAGCAAAAATCTGTCTTTGGTAGGAAGAAGCACAGATTGACAAATAAGTACATAGAACGGATGAGTCTGAATTTGAATGTAGACATGTTCCTTGTAAAGAGGCAGAATGGCATAATTCACAGTGAAGTTAACCAATGACTGAAGCGGACTGAACAACTGCCCCATGACATATGCTGATTTCAGCGGAAGGAAAATGTGAATAACAGCAGACTAATAGATGAAGGGAGCTAGTTGAAAGACCCTATATCTATCTCTAGCTGAATACATTTATATATTTTAATACAACCAAAAGGTCATGGCTAATACCAAACGTAATAAGTAACCCACAGTTGCATGTATGCTTTCTGCAGGCAATGTTGGTTATAGTATCAGGAAAATCAGTAAAACCTTAACCAACAAGCCCACCAAATCCATTGTTTACTCCAGTGAGGCGTGATCGCCCTTCCGCGCTACTATGGTGGGGGTTTGTGATATCAGCAAGCTCCTCCAGCCCTGCCCCTGGAACCGAAAATGAAGCCACCGGTGCAAGCACAGGCAGTTCCTTTTCAACCCTACCCAGCGTCGACCGCCAGTTAATGAAGAACCCCACTGCACCACAGTTCGAATTTTCCCTGTAGTCTGAGAAACTGGGAATAATTTTAATAACTAGGTTTTTTTTTATCCCTAATCTGTAAATTTGTTGAGTCTAACATGCCTGCTTGCAGTACACACAAGATAGCTTTATATGTTTCTGTCTGTCCAGTGTTCTTCAGAAAATGTGAGAGGGGGGGAAATCCTATACTGGCTTCACTCGATCAGTATAATGTATGAAGTAAGCTCTCCCGAAGTTAAGAAATCCCTTCCTACATGGAGGTTCTAAAGTGGCATATTCCTGTAGGAAGTCAGGTATCAAACCTGGATAACTCATATCCCAGAAAAATCTTATTTAAATTAGCAATTTTGGATTTGTAAAGTTAATTTTGTTCCTTGTGTGGCTAGCAACTTTTCTATCCTTTACTGCACCTGTGCAGACTACAGTTCTGCCAAGAAGAACCAAGATAAATGTAGGAAAACTACATTGACCGAGATCCTTCCATGCAGCTGTAAATACCCTCCAAGATCATGAGGGATGGGTACCTTCTTTGTTTGGGTGGTGGGTTTTGTGTCTGGTCTGAGGAAGAGACAAAGTCACAAAACACAGATTTCACTGCAGCCTCCTCGACTGATACTGCCTCTGGTTACCTGGTGCCAGTTGCATGAGGTGCTGATGGTGCACTAAACAGCAGTACATGGGCAGAGTCACTGCCACTAGCACTCCGATGGCCAAGCAAGGAATGCCACCTTGCGCTGCATAGCCAAGCTGATGATCCAACGCAAGGCCATCTTCAGAAAATAACTATTTCAGATGACAAAAACGGTACTGTTCAAAACGAGGAGAGCTGAGGAAAGTGGGCAGAAGCACAGCTTAGTGAGCCCCCACAGCTGCAGTCATCATATGGGGGAGGAGCACTCAGGAATTCTGCATTGGAAAAGAAGGACCGCTCTGTTAAGGACATGCTCACACGTGCCTCAGGGCCTCAGGGGTCCCAGCCAGGGATGGACTGCAGTCTCAGCTGTGATCAATGGCATCCAAGGCTGGAGACGGGGAGGCCGGACTAACAAGGTAATTTATGGAGGTCTACTTTGCTACCCTCCGTGAGGACATCCAATCAGTGAAAAGCAAACTCTCACAAGACCTCAAAGATATCAAGCACGATCGAGCGGAGATGGGCGATAGGGTGTCCACACTTGAGGACAATGAGACAGTGCAAGGAGAGGAGGCTGAACATCTATGACAAGAAGTCCTGCACCTACAGGAACAACAAGCAATGCTACAGGCCCCACATTTAAGACCTTGAAGATCGATCTTGCAGGAATAACATTTGCATTAGAGGAGTGCTGTAGGGGGTTGAGGGCTTGGACATAAAGGACTACGTAAAGGCCCTCTTTCTTCATATTATGGACATACAGTTGGACAGGGTTCATAAAGCTGGGCACCCTAATGCTGGAGGGGGCTGTCCCCCAGACATCCTTGTGTGTGTCCACAACTTCCAACTCAAGGAAATTATCCTACGCAAAGTAAGGGCTACCCACCCAGTGCAGTTCCCCGGCCACAAAATAGCACTGTAGCAAGACCTTCCCGCCCTGACCTTACAGCACCGGTCACTGAGGTTCTCAGAATTGAAGGGTCTCGTACAACTTGGGTCACCCAATCCACTGTGACGAAGCCCTACACTAGCTTAAAACCCTGTCAGAGGCCTGCCAACTGTTAGACATGCCGGAGGAAACTGATGGAGAATCTCTCCCAGGGTCTCATTCATCTTGGGGGAGGCGCCCACCGTAGTTGCTCTGGGTTGGGAGGTCGCCTGTGGGCCTTCGCCTGGCAAGTGATACAGAAAGCCCCAATACTAGCTAAATAGGGAAGCCTACTGAACACTGGCAATGAGATACCCGCTGCATAATTGCGGCATGCTCTTTGTGCCACCTACAGCAGTTGGTGAGGGGGGCCAGAGCTGCATCTTCGGCACATCAGATGCAGAGCATTATGACCCCAGTCTCTGGATCATCTATGAGACCACCTGGAAGGATGACAGCGTTTACTGCACCATATTTATGTTGTTATTGGGGGTTTACCTAAGGATAATACTCACTCAGGAAAGGAATCCCAACTGCATACACAGGCCACTCCATCCCACACTCCCTGCACCATAAAGCTGCGCCACGCCCCGCTTCCATCCCGCGCTTATCACCTGGCAACAAACATCAGCGCACAATCACTCTCCACCCAGTGCATGATAACTTGAAGGTGGTTTTCCTCAAAGATAGCCCATAAAGCGGCAAACTGTGCTATCCTACCTTAAGTAAAAAGGGGGTGACATCTGCCTCCTCCGGGACACACACCGTATGCCCCGAGATTGCCATAGGATGAAATCATCCCACTATACGTGCCTATACTTCTTCTCCAATCCCACGAAGACAGGGGGAGCGGCTATACTGTTCTGTTCTTTTAGGGGATTTGAAGGGCACAAAATTGCAGACATCTGGGGGAGACTTCTGCTATATCACATACTAGCATAGGGGCTCTTCTTCACCATCTATTCTATCGATGCCCTAACTGGCAACAAGGAACGATTCCTGAAACAAGCAATACTGGAGACATCAGATTAACCCAACCACTGGGTCTTGCTTGGAGGGAACCTTAACCTGGTATTTAACAATGAGTGGCTCAGATCTAGCCAACGCTATGGACAGACAGGTGCTCTCTCCGAGGGGGGCATGCAGTGGTTACAGGAGTTGGGGTTGAGGGATTTATGGAGATCAGCCCACACTTGGGACTACATCCACTACTATTACCTGGCCCACAAAACATATGCTAAGAGATTATTTTCTGGGAACACCGACACCTCAGACAGAGCTCAGCTAGATCACGCCAAGAACTCTGTCAGATCACTCTGCCATTGTTCTAAACCTACAGGTCAACATGCCCCAGCGGCTGGCCGTCCCTTGGAGAATGTAAGACCACTTATTCATTGGGCAGGACATGGTCCGGAAATTTACACATGTTGTGACCGACTTAGAGATTAATGACATTCCGGGTACTAATATTGCTACACTATGGGAGATGTTGAATAAGGTGGTGAGAGGCCTCCTCTGTTTCCGATAACAGGCTGCATAAGAATAAAAAGGAGAGACATAGAGGAACGGAAAATTGAGGCCTATCAAAAGATGAAGGGAGCCTAGGGGATCTGGCAGAAGCTGGAAGCCTTTCAGCCCCAGCTGTATAGCTTAGACATGGACAGAGCAGAATACAAACTGCTTTGCTTTGCTTCTATACAGGGGGGACAAGTGTGGCACACTGCTTGCTCATAAACTTCGAGCTAAGCACCAGGCAGAGAGGGTGGGTGCGATTTTGACCCAGGATGAACCCAAAGCCACTGACAAAGGAATAGAGTATACTTTCAGGGACTACTATGGTTGCGCTTTATGAAGCCCAGGACCTCCAGGAGGTCGATGTGAATGAGTATCTTCAGGACTCGACTACACCTCACCTGACCTCGCAGCAGGTGGAGTCACTGGAGGTGCCCATTCGAATAGAAGAGTTGGTCTCTGCTATAGGTCACTACTACTTAAGTCCCCTGGCCCAGATGGTTTCACAGCCCTAATCAATAACACTTTCTGCAGGCAATAGCACCAACTCCTACCACACTCTTAAATTCCTTTGTGGACATGCGGACCCTACCCCGCACCATGCTGGAGGCCTCAATCTCTGTGATTCTCAAACCTGAGAAGGACAGGAGGAGCTGTGGCTCTTACCACCTTAACTTGTTCATAAATATAGATGCCAAGCTCTTCACCGGCCTCCTGGATGTGCAATTAAACTCTCATGCCAGGCCTGGTGGATCCAGACCAGTCTGGGTTTATCTCCCACTGACAGTGTGGGAACAGCACCAAAAGGATCCTACACAAAGTCGCCAAGGCGAAGCGCTCACAGCAAAAGGTGATGCTCCTGGCTATAGATGCTGAGAAAGCATTTGACAGAGTTCATTGGCCCAATCTGGAGTCTACCCTAGCCTACTTTGGCTTCAGAACCAGGTTTGGAAACTGGGTGCTCAGTTGCTATAGCGATCCTAGAGTGGTAGTATGGGTTAATGGTGTACTCTTGGCCCCCTTCCTCATATGCAGAGGGACCAGCCAGATGTGCCCATTGTCCCCTCTTTCATTTGCTCAACACTTGGGGACCACGGCACACAAAATCAAAGATGATCTCCTGATTACGGGAGTGCGGTTCAGAGGGAAGGTACACACCATCAGCCTTCACACTGACGAGTTCTGATCACACTAGATTACCTCTTGGTCTCCCTGCCGGCATTTCTAGACGAGTTGGGATGGTGCAGGAGGACGTCCGGTTTCATCATTAACTTTCAGAAGTCACAGGAGGCCCTCAACATGTCACCAATACCCGCCCTGCAGGAGCAGCTGGCTGTCCTATATCCTTTAACATGGGCTGCATCCTCAATACTGTACTTCGGCATACAGATCACTTCTACAATTCAAGACACAATCCTTTATAATTACAATACTTTATCTTGCTGAGTCAAAACTGATACCACCCAGTAAAGGAACTACCATCTCTCCTGTTTGGGAAGAATATCAGCATTGAAAATGACAATTTTCCCCAGGGCTCTATTCTTATTACAGGTCCGTTCACTGACCCCACCGGCAGGCATTCTCAAATCAATGCTGGCGAATCTCAACCGCTTTGTACTGCAATCACTCTTGTCCCGTCACGGTCTCTAGCCTTCTGCACTACTCCCAAGCTTTGCAATTATGCTTCTTGGTGGAATGGAGCCGCCCGGAGACCAAACAGCACTGGTGCTTTATGGAGAACGCTGTGGCGAGCAAGCACCTCTGGAAAATTCTCTGGATGCTGGGGAAACATAGAGTCTGGGGCTTATGTTCCTCCCCAGTAACTAGAGCCACGCTGACGGTCTGGTATAGAGTGGCCACTCAGAATGGACTGATCTCCTTCCCCTCACAACTTATGCCAATATTGAGAAACCTAGACTTTGCTCCGGGCCTACACCCCACAGCATTTTCAGAATGACAGCAAATCGGAGACAGGTCCATAGAACACTTGTTTGATGCGGATGGACCTACCCCTATAGAGCAATTGAAAACAGACCATGGGGTACCTGAGAAGGAGCGCCTCCATTTTCTACAGATCAGAGACTGAGTCACTCACCTAGACTTGCACAGAGGGTCTCCCCTTTTGGGACGACCACTTACTCGCAAAGAATGGTGGGCATTAACCACAGTGTGCACCACATGGCCTGTAACACAGCAAGCACAGAAACTGCCACTAAGACAGCTACTTACTGGTATCTTGCCCCTGTCAGACTCTACAGAGGAAATCCCAATGGCAAGGAGGAGTTGTGGTGCACCTGGAACGCTCCTTCCTCTACTGTTGGATTGTCCGAAACTGACAATTCTGGGACATAGTCCTGTCGGAAATAGACACCCATCTAGATATGCAACTTCCGTGCTACCCAGCTACTGTTAATTTGGGTCATCCCGATTCTCTATCCCTTCCTTTGAAATATAGACAGGTACTTGCTGCTGCGCCCCAGTTGATACTTTCCCGATTGGGTTCAGCTAAAGTACCTAAGCCCACAGCTTGGCTTCAAAGGCTATGATACATCCTGGGTATGGAAAAGAGAAAAACATTCGACAAACCATTAACCAGAGGCATATTGGGAGTTGTAGGCCCCATGCATTACAATGCTCTCTGCAGAGTTTTGGGAAATGACATGCCCAAAATATCTGACTGCTGCGTTTGATGCCCTCCCCTCCACCCCTGGGATGCCCTACAGGCAGCTACCGCTGACACATTGGCAGGGACTAGTGGTTTACAAGAGTAGGAAATATCTGGGGTAAATTTTTAGAGTGAGTATGAGGGAGGAGTTTGGAGGGAGACTGTTGGTGTATTGTTTTTCTTTTTCACTGTCATAATTATTTCTTAAGTGCTTCTCAATTCACAGATAATCTCTGTGGGACATCACCTTTATCACAGGCATCCTATTGTATTAATGTATTCTGTAATCTCAATAAAACAGAATTGAACCATAAAAGCCAAAAATTCGGGGGAATTCAATTAATAATTACAAATGTTCTATTGTTCTATAGTGGTCAGCTCATGCCAGAGCACTATCTCACATAATTCCAAGCACTCTGCATCCAGGATTGTTAAGGCCTGCCATAGGAGTGACTTATAGGAGTATATGTGTCCATTTTATGTTTAGATATAGGTATACTATATCTAAAGCAAAGGGTGATTACACCACCTTGCCCCAGCTGATTGATCAGCCAGTTGTGTCAGATTTGGATGGCCAGCCAGGGGTGGCATAATACATGTTACAGCCCCTGGTAGGCCTTGGGTGCACCTATGCCCTGGGTACCTAAGGTACACTGTATAGGGGCTGATAAGGTGACTTAGTATCCAATTAGATATATACCTAGAGTACATGGAATCCATTTTACAGAGAGAGCAGTGTGCCTGGGGTCCTGAATAGCAGTCAACTAAGTCGAAAAACCAGCTAAACACCAGGCAAAAAGTTGGGGGCAACCATAGTTAGAAATCCACCTTCCTACACCGGTCACCCGCAGCAAGAAGGCCCCAAAACGTAACATTGAGACCTCTAATTTTCGCTTTGTAAATTGACCCATATTGGAGATGTGAGGTTCTGCAGTATTTAGACCAGGGCTGTTCCGGCACCGAGGGAAACCTTCTAAACCAAGACATTTCTGAAATCTTAACACCCAGGAAGTCCAGGGTGGTCTTACTTGCATGGCTCTCACTACGGTTTCTTACCCAGAATGCTTACCAACCTCAAACGTTGGTTAAAATCCCACATTTTACTCACAATTAATCCAGCATTCCCATTTTTCTCCTGATGAACATGGCACTCTACTTAAGTGGCAAGGCCTATTGCCCGTAACAGGAATCAATGAAAATGGTAACCAAATTAGGTCAAGATGGTCTTCGTACTGTCCCTTGTTTCGTCCGTCGTTATCTCAGATAATGGCACCTGCCACAAAAGCTGGGTGCCATTTTTATCAGGAGAAATTTGGGAATGGTGGTTGGTTGTAGCTATGTGGCTCCCCTGGAGATTTCAGAACTTTCTCTCACATAAATGTGAGGAAAATGCATGATTTTAATGGACCTTTGAGGCTTACATAGTATTGTGGTAAGAAAACAGTGAGATCCAGGCAAACCACACCACCCTGGATTCAGCTGGGTCTATAGGTTTCAGACCTACCTCAACCCCCAACTGCAACATCAAGGGAGGGCGGAAAGAATATATATATTTTGTTTAATTGGTGGAGCACTTACCCATGCCTGTGGGTGGCATATGCCACCCCCCTTCCTGGTGTCCAGTGGGTGGATCAGTCCCTGGGGATTGCCCTCCTGCAACGATCCCCAAGAAATAATACACTAGGGAAAGGGACGACCCAAACGGGGAGGCTGCAGTGTTTTGCTTCAGTGGTCCCCATAAAGCAGAAATTGTAAACTTACTACAAGGGGGACATGAACATATGGTGTGCACTTCAATAATCTTCAATGACAAATAAAGAAGAAGTTATTTGGATGGTAGGCATTATTTCACACCAGTGTAGTGATTTATCTGGCTCCTCCTGTTTTCCAAAACTGTCTCGCTGGCCAACAATCAGCAACCACACTGTTTGCATAAAAACTGGCCCCTAACACAACCTGAAATGAAGCATTTGGTTGGTGCTCGAGGAGGTGGGCGCCATTCCAAATATAGGATCACATCAGCTGCCGATACCTTTGCAATACGTAAATGATGCAAGCAGTCTTCTGGAGGAGAAAAGAAACTTGCAACGGAAGGATATGGCTTCTTACTACATGCTTTGAGTTTGAGTTTGAGTTGGGATTTATAAAGCGCGTAGCTACCCTAGGGCACCCCAGCGCTGGCTTGACCTTGGTTCCAGAGGGGAGGGTAGAGAGTTACAGGTTTATGGGAATAGCCAAGTTTTTAGTTGTCTCCGAAAGGCCAGGTGGTTGTGTTCTCTCTGCATGGCGAGTGGGAGGGCGTTCCATAGTTTTGGGGCGTTGTAAGAGAACAAGCGTCCCCCGGATCGGGACTTTTTTATTCTCGGAACGCTGGCAAGGGAGAGGGAGTCTGATCTTAGATGTTTGTTAGAGTGGTGGGGTTTAAAGAGGGGTCTCAGAATCGGGGGGCCCCTGCCTTGCATTATTTTGTGCGAGATGCATAAGGTCTTAAAGGTAATCCTTTCTTTTACCGGGAGCCAGTGTAGGCTTTTAAGAGCTGGTTTAGCCGAGCATCTCGATTTAGTTCCGGTTAGGAGTCTGGCAGCCGCGTTCTGGGCGCATTGTAGTCTGTGAGTGACTGATGCTGGTGCCCCCAGGTACAGGACGTTACCGTAGTCCAGTCGGGAGTTCACCAACCCCTGCATCAGCAGTTTCCTTGATTGGAAGGGGATCAGGTGGAGAATTTTTCGCGCCATTCGGATGAGGCCGAGACAGGTGCCCGATGTTTTTCTGGCTTGAGTCTTGAAGTTGAGGTCTTGATCCAGCCAGATGCCGAGACTCTTGACTTCGGGTTTGGGGGTGGGAGGTGTTCCCAAGCATGGGGGCCAGGAGAGGGCTGGATGGAGTTTGTGAGGGTTTCCCAGGAGAAGTATCTCAGATTTTTCTCCGTTCAATTTTAATCGGGATTCACATATCCAGTGGAAGACACTCTCGAGACAATTTGCCAGATTGTCTAGGCTGTTGCTCTGCTGATTGATAGAAACCACCAACTGGGTGTCATCGGCATACATGACTGTTTTAATGCCAAAAGGGACAATGATGTCCTCTAGAGGGGACATGTAGATGTTAAAAAGTGTGGGGCTCAGGGAGGAGCCCTGTGGGACCCCACACTGAAGTGGCAGGGTTTTGGACACAGCGGAGCTTTACGCTCCCTTTTCTTGATGCCCCACTAAAAGACTGCCTTCTAATGGCACCTTAGCCAAATTTGAAAAGGGAGTAAAGACATGAGTCTAAGGTGAGCAGATACATTACATCAAGAAAAACAGGACTGTTGAGAAGCAGAGTTTGGGAGCACACCAAGAGTCTGGCACTGGATCACAGAAGCGGTCAGAGACCAAATCATCAAGACTCACACAAAAGAGGGAGCCGAGGAGGATCCTGGCATCAGGACACCAAGAACCATGAAGGGAGCGGAGCCTTAAATATGACATATATAGTTTAACTTATTAATACCGAAGAACTAAAACACAGCAAGTGTCTTTTAATGAGCTACATTACTTTACTTTTCCATCAAATTTATAACTGTCATTGTACAATTTAGTCACATTGTTTTTACGTTTTACTCACACACTAGTTATTTCAGTTGTTGTGAATGCTCATATTTCCTGATTCGGACTGCCTTTCCTGATCGTTGTTTTTTGTTGAGTCATTAGAACAACAATCGTCTAGCTGTAATTAAGCATTACCAGTTAGAACATCTTTTCAGCCTTAGCAAATGTGCTATTTAAATAGTTACACGACTAATCATTATTTTAAAATGGGTTTTCAGCCTAGGGCTGCTACGTAGAAGAGGACTTCATTTGAACCCACTTGAATGGAGGAGCATAACATGGGATTCCACAACCTACATGGTCCACGTAGTCCCCTACCTCCCAGAAGACTCCAATGTCTTATCTCTGAGGGACCAGACAAAATTACATTTTAGGAGGCTTCAGCCACTTTTGCGAGGTTTCATAGAATTTTGCATTACGCCACAGCTTGTAACCTACCCACCAAAAGACAGGTTTCAACACACATTCACTTCACACAAATAATTTTGCGAAACGTCAGGTTAATTCTTGGTGCCAGTATCTTCTTTCGGGCGGGCAGGCTGTGGTACCAATGGACATTAGTGGGATAGTTCATCATCAGTAAGCTGCCATGTTCCAGCTGCAGTTTCACGGGCTCAATGTGCATGGAGGACTTTTTACGACGAGAAGCTCCATGCCGGAAGAAGAAGTCTCTGCATGCACCAAGGGATACAGATGCAATGGGGCTCCGTGGTACCAACTCCTTCTCGTCATCTCTATGTTCACCCATGTGATCGTTTCCGTCCTTGTACCTTTAGATGGAAGGAAATGAACGAAGAACACCCTGTTAAGATGCTGCACACTCAAATATACAGTAACTGCTGTGATTGTGACGAACATGTTTTGATTCTTCTGAAATGTGTCAATAATGTGTTGGAATAAGTAAAATATCTTAGAAATTACTACTTTTTTCATCGATGTACATATGTTCAGTGTCTTTTTCCAATTCTTTGAATGTGTGTTGTCTCTTCTTAAATAGTATATACATGGTTTTACCCAGAATTGACTAGTTGATCACACTGTTTTTATGTTCTCCGAAAAATCATGATTTATCTATGTTCACGAAACCTTGTTTTCAATAATCTGAGAAGAGTAAAAAGGCTACACTTCGAGGCACTTGCATACTTTCTCTCAGACAAATTTGTACCAGTTCCGAATGATATCAAAGTTATTAAAAGAGAAAGAAAGATATCTGTTCTCATTTGATACGAGTGAACGAAACTAATTAGCCAAGACAACCTACTGAGGCGCAGTAAGTTAAAAATGTAAAACTTTCACCGACTCAGAACAATGTGTTTTATCACAGGCTCTGCTTCAGCCATAGCTGGATTTTTAGTTTGACGGCTTGCTCCTAGTACAGCAGTAAGTGCTACCTTGAGAAGGTGTAAGATCTTCTTGGAACAATTTATTGGCGTCATGAGACTCCAGTATTGTGTGTGATGGAATGCACATAAATTGCCCTCAGAAAAACAAATTCTACTTTGAAAAGGATATCTACCACCAAATACGAGGAACTTGTATTTTTAGGTCCCTACTTTCAAATCTGATTGCATGAACAACATTATCCTAATCCTTTTGCCAGCAACAGAAGACAATGGCATCAATACTTTGGCGACATCCTGATGATAGGCAATGAAGAAAGAGTGACCCAACCAACATGATTCATATTTATACTTTAAGAACACTATGATTGGATAGTAATTAGCTTTCCTTGACCACTTAATAACAGTCACCAACAGGGCACTGACAAGACAGATGTTTAGAAAACCCACATACAGATATTCACACATAAGAATCCACAGTCAGCACTTAATGTCATTATATTAGAACCTACAATAATAATAATACGTCTTCTAAAGCGCAATTCAGACAGCACTTATGCACGGTGCTTTTAAACAGCCATAATCCAATTTGGTGAGGAAGCAGAGACTTTGACAAGTAAACTTCGATAATGATTGAGAACAAATCCTTTGAAGAGCAGAAGAAAACGGCACTTAATCACAGGTTATTAGGATGGATACCCTTCACGTTGTTTCCCCAATGATCATGTGTTTAAATAGGTAATATATCTTAGCTATTATTACTTTTTCATCGATTTACATATTTTCAGTGTCTTTCTCAAAATCCTTGAATGTGTTTTGTCTCTGCTTCAACAGTATTTAAGTTATTTTTCCCCAGAATTCACTTTTTGATCACACACCTGCTTATTTCTCAACTTAGTTTTGATTGCCTTGATTACAATCTCTTTATTCACCATTACAAGCTTCCCTTGGCATTACCCTAAATATTTACTCATTTTAAATGAATATCAAGCATTTCAATTTTATTAAAGGGTAAACACTCAGTAATTAATGTTGGGATTGAAGGGCTGTCTCACCCACAAAGCTTTTCATATGGATGAGTCAAATATACACACATACTAAGTGGAATCTCTACTTGCAAATTCCTAATTATGAACCACAAAATCAAGATCTTTGGGATTTCACCAATAGAGCCATTTGTTACAATTGGAGATTTTCTACCAAATACTCAAACACAATTTTAGTCAAGTAACACCTACATGTGTGTTTCGACTGGACTCTTCTTCATAATGTGGTAGACAACCACAGAGTTTCAACTGTGAGAGTTTTCATAAATATTTGCTATAATATCTTTTCCCTAATATTCTGCACTTCTGAACTGACTGGACGGTAATCTGTCAGAACAGCGTTGAAAAAACACCCAGTTAACAGCCATCATGACAGATAAACATGGGTAAAAACCCCTTTGCACTTAACACCAAGGCCAAAAATATGCTTTTAATGTGGAACCATTAACAATGCACAATGGCTCAATTATCTGTGTGAGGTGATGGAACCAATACATGGTTTTAAAAGAAGCATTTTAATGGTGCTTACTTCAGTAAATCAGTATAAATTTACAAAGCAGGAGGATGGTAAGAATGGGAAACGTGGTGTGTGGTCTTTTCCTGGAAAGAGATTTGGGGATGGGTTGCCCCCTTCTCGATAGTGTAGAAGTGGGATGCCACTAAGCAAATCTTGTTGCACTTAATTTTTTTAAATGTGTTCTTGTAATGTTTCCCCCTCCCCCATCAGTTATTCCTTCAATATTACAGTACCACCCTTTCTACTTATACCATATTTAATGTTCTCAAATGTCATTTTGCTAACCTTTTAACAATGGCTGTTTATGTGTTTCGGTTGGTTAAAGGTTTCTGATTCTTTTTTATCTTATTCAGCACAAGCTTTCTAGGTAGCTATTTTCAACCCTGTCGTTTATTGGTCTTTCAAAAGTACTTTTCACTGACATATTCAGGATAACTTCTAACATAGTTAGGAGCACATTTGTTCTTAATTGTGAGCACCACAAAAAAAAACTAAGAAGAAAGAATAACGTTAACATAAGTTCAGACGTTTATTACTACCAAGTAGAATACTTTTTAAAGTAATTTAGCTTATAACAGTGTTATTCAAACACTACTTATTACACTTTTGTTTTCCCATACATTGATAAGACATCGATTCCACTTCAATTAATCAGGTGTAAGTGCTGTAAAATGTCTTGAATAGTAAATCAACATTTTCCACAGAGAGGAAAGCATTTTCGTGCAAATTAGTTTTCAATGAAACCAAACTCAGATTTGGAAAAGATGGCGGCTCAATAGTAGACAGATGCCGTGAGGCGCTTCATGACTCGTTCTAGCCCCACGCCCGGCGCCCTGTGAAGAAGCTAAATGAAGAAGATTGCAAATATTCACATCAGGTCTGATGTCTGGTATTCTTTCAACTCTAATCGGATTTACATTCTACTCAGAGCTACATAACGTTCTAGAATATATGTATTTCTGCATCAAAGTGCTTCAACTCCTGAGCTATGTTACAGAAGCATCATCTGGCGGCCTCTGACTATAATCCATTATTGCCTTGCTTCACACTATACTACTTTTCTTGTTTTTCACACAGGTGCTCCCAAATAGTCATACTTGCTATCACACAATGGCCACAAAGTGATTTATACCATAATCTCAACATGTTCCCAAGGTTTTTTTGATCCCTCATATGTAAATTAACTTGATTTAAAACACTGGCAGTCTATTCGCATATATGGTGCTATCCTTCAAAAATACTACAGATTCCCACCCTTTATAAATACACTTCTTTATGACATAATCTATCTCTACCCTCTTTTTCTAATGGCTTGTTCATACAAATCTGATCACGCACCAGAGTGTGGTGTCTTATTTGATGGGTCCATTTTCCATCCCTTTAATACACTGGCGTATACATATTCAATGTGTTTTTTTTTTTACAAATCTGCAGATGCATGAGTATTCTAAATAATTTCTTAAGTTATATATACATTGACCCCAATTCTCTTAATAGACCTACTTACCTCCTCAAACCGCAAATCTATTATCGGTTGTGTTTATCAAGTTTTGCAGAAGAGGTAGGCTGATAACCTACAGCAACTAACTGACCAGTATCAGTAAGACTCTCAGGACTACTATCTTGAAAGGAGATTATGCCTAATATTGCCTATAGGTATAGAATTCCGAATATATCTTGTTTAAAAAGTTAGTATTATAAATTTACCCTGTATGTATATTTGACTCTAAAAAGATTATATGCCTAGGACAGTCTGAAAGATGTGCATTGTTTTTATTGTTTTAATTAATACATTCTATTAACTAATACAGGCCATACTTATCATAATTGTATTAAAATTCAAAATTAATGGGAACATGTTTTAATTAAATTACCAATCTCCACAGTAACACTATGCTCCATTTGCAAAACTGATTTTCCTACCTTATTCTCAAGATGTTCGAATTTATTTTAGCCTTATTTTGTATGTAGTTTCTAGCCCTAATGAACTTCAGGAGATGATAGCAGATGAAACATGTGCTGGCTAGTTTTTTTTTTGTTTAAATCATTTTATTGTATGGCTAGTTGTTTTGAAGAAGAAAATAAAAAACTGTAACTTAAGATAGATCAGACACTATTCTATGCATGTTCTTACAACTCTAGTGAAATAATATGAGACCTTTAGCAACTAAAAAGCTTTAGGATAAGGCACAGCCACATTTTCTATATCTGGCATGGTCCCCAATATTGGCATGCCTGGAGACTCTATACAATTTCGAATTTGCTTAAGATGAGAAACACGGTTGAAAACAGAGGACTACTCAAAAAAGAGATATTTCAGCAGAACTAACTCATAATTCCTGTATGGCAGATCACACTCCTTATTGCATGCCCTTTAGATTGTGTTAGGATATGGAAGTTATACATGGCATAAACTGAATGCATCCACTATAAGGATACTCATGTTTGTAAATTGAAGTTTGACAAAGAGGTGGTCCTACTAGCCACTAATGAGATTAGCTTACATCTTCAAATGTATACCTTTGTAGACAACTGAGGTTTTCTTGATATTATATTCAATACAGAGAAGTCTAAGACCATGGTCACATGGCATCCCTGGCTACCAACGTGTTCCTTTTCTCTTGTCTATTTTGGAAAATGGGGTGGTGATGGACAGAGTTTCTGAATGATGCAGAATACTCCTACCCAGTCAGGAGATCAGGGCTTGATCCATCACCGTTTTTTAGCTCACTGCACCATCCCAGCTCAGAACCTGGCTACATGCAAATTAGTCTGTTCCTGTCCCAGTGCATGATGGGAACAGGGCAAACCAAACTACCAAGCCAATTCTTATACGTGGGAAGGAGACAAGCTTCCGGGGACCGGTTTCTGGCATTTCAGCCGTCGTCGGCCCGGCTTGCTTGAATCCTGATGGTGCAATGAGCAAGGGACTCACGTCTGAGTATACCCTCCCACACTTAGTGTGGACAAAATCGATTTTGGAAAATGGGGTGGTGATGGACAGAGTTTCTGAATGATGCAGAATACTCCTACCCAGTCAAGAGATCAGGGCTTGATCCATCACCGTTTTTTAGCTCACTGCACCATCCCAGCTCAGAACCTGGCTACATGCAAATTAGTCTGTTCCTGTCCCAGTTCATGATGGGAACAGGGCAAACCAAACTACCAAGCCAATTCTTATACTGGGAAGGAGACAAGCTTCCGGGGACCGGTTTCTGGCATTTCAGCCGTCGTCGGCCCGGCTTGCTTGAATCCTGATGGTGTAATGAGCAAGGGACTCACATCTGAGTATACCCTCCCACACTTAGTGTGGACAAAATCGATTTTGGAAAATGGGGTGGTGATGGACAGAGTTTCTCGGACAGGAACAGACTAATTTGCATGTAGCCAGGTTCTGAGCTGGGATGGTGCAGTGAGCTGAAAAACGGTGATGGATCAAGCCCTGATCTCTTAACTGGGTAGGAGTATTCTGCATCATTCAGAAACTCTGTCCATCACCACCCCCTTTTCCAAAATCGATTTTGTCAACACCATGTGTGGGAGGGTATACTCAGACGCGAGTCCCTTGCTCATTGCACCATCAGGGTTCAAGCAAGCCGGGCTGACGACGGCTGAAATGCCAGAAACCGGTCCCCGGAAGCTTGTTTCCTTCCCAGTATAAGAATTGGCTTGGTAGTTTGGTTTGCCCTGTTCCCATCATGTACTGGGACAGGAACAGACTAATTTGCATGTAGCCAGGTTCTGAGCTGGGATGGTGCAGTGAGCTAAAAAACGGTGATGGATCAAGCCCTGATCTCTTGACTGGGTAAGAGTATTCTGCATCATTCAGAAACTCTGTCCATCACCACCCCCTTTTCCAAAATCCTTTTCTCTTGTCTTACAGAATTTGGAGTGAGTAACCTAACTTCTTGGCCTGCATTTTAGTCATGCTTTAGCAGGGGCAAGATGTATTAAAAAAAAAACTGTCTGCTCCAGTCAGCATCACATTCTTTATTTTAGCAGACAGTATGTAAAAGAATGATAATCCAACCCTTTCAGGGCTGGATATGGGGCATCTAATCACAAAGAGTACAGTGTATTGAGAGAGTGGGGAAGAACACTATATTCAGTATTAAATATCCCTAGATGAAAATATCAGATCCAGTTTTTCTACATGAAGAAGCCTCAACCATGTGATGTGACATGCTTCCTCATAGACTTCCTCACCCCATCCTGGTGAGATGGTATTACCAGGGTGGCCTCAACCTCATAAATATGAGTGAGTTCTTAATAACGAATTACTGGATAATTACAGGGTTCCAGATCAAAATACCTTAGGATAACCCTATAGGAATTCCCTATCTTCTTGGGTACCCTAGGTATGGGTAAAGGAAATGAAGAATAGGTTTCTGGGCACTAGGACCCTCACATCTATGATTTACTACTGAGAGGCATTGTGACCCTCACAACTATTATCCTACCAAGATGTTTCTGTCCATAAACTAGCTTATTACACGGTCTCAGGCATTCATCAGGGCTAACAAAGGTAGATATAGTAAATTTCTCCTAACTAACGTAACACCTCCACATGCAGGTGACAAAAGGAATTCACCCCTTGCCTGCGAAGAGATGACCACCTGGGGAATAATTTCATAATAAATATTGGTTGATACAATTGAAAAAGTGATATAAATCAGCACACATCCTTTTTTTTTTTAAACATATTTTATTGCCTTTTGTATTCAACATTGCTCATAGAATTTCAACAGTACATTCACATATTACAACTCATGTTCCTTTGCCTTGCAATATAAATCAGCACACATGATCCTTTATGTGACACTGCAAAGCAAAACGAGCTACATACGTAAAACTGTGGTCTTATGGAGACAAAAACACACATGCATTCAATCATGCATCCTAATTTACCCAGCTTGGGTGGCTGCTTTACAACATAGTCAGACACCAGAGATGTACTCAAGCTATTGAACGACCTGTAGTTTGATCATAATAAAGATTTGCTGATAAGTTTGGATGTTGAATCCCTCTACACCAGTATGCTTATAGAATATACCTTGTTTGTGGTCAAATACCATCTGAATAACACAAACTCGGATTAAATTACTCCACATGACTTTATATTAGACTGTGCGCACCTGGCCCTAAGCAGGAACTATTTCAAAATTGAGGGGAATACTTTTTTAGAGACACATTGTACTTCAATAGGAAATACTTTTATTTCAAGTCTGACTTGTATGTATGCGCACTCCTTCGAAGTCTAATTTATTTGCAATAATGAACCCTTCAAAGAACACATCGTGTTATGGAAAATATATATTGACATCTTGCTAATTTACAGAGGTACAGTTCAGGTAGTAAGAGTGCTTGGGGAATGGATAAATGCACTTGACACAGATTAAAAGTTCACCATGTTTGTGGGCCAACGAGATGTGGCCTTCCTGGATCTAATAATCTATCTGGACAATGGAATGTTGAAAACAGAGGGTTTTAATAAGGCCACTGACAGGAACAGCCTTTTAAGATTTGATAGTTTTCGTCCTCCCTCGTTCAGAGAAAACCTTCCAGTAGGACAGTTCTTGCGCTTACAACTGAATTGTACAGATAAGAGCACGTTTAAGATACATCCTGAGAAGTTTACCAAGATATTGATTGATAAGAAATATTCACACCCAGTCATCAAAAAAGCGAAGAGAAGGGCGCTTAGCAATAACATAGAAAGCTGCTTATCCCATGTCAAAAAGAACACAGAGCAATTCAAGTTCTCTTTAATTAAAATAGGCAGCAAATTAACACTGGAGAACACTAAATTCAGGTACCCTTGAGTTTGAGAAACCTATGTGTGCCTTTGGAGGTTTGTGCAGCACTTTGGTGCACACACGGCCAAACAAAAAAGATCGGATGATAACAGCTTTAACCCTTTGGAACAAGGCCTCGTTTCATGGTCATATCCTGTGTGGAAATTGCAGCGTTTGTCCTTTCACGAAAAAGACAGAAAATTTTGATTTAGGCCTTACAACATCTTGGAAACTGAAGGGGTTTACCAGTAGGAACTTCACCAATGCCATCCACAAAATTAAATGTCCCTATAATGTTCTATATATTGGGATGACGACCTGTAAAATAAGAACAAAGATCCAACTATCCGATAAGAAAGATAACACCAAGCTCACTAAACATTTTGTGGAGAAGAATCATTTCTGCTAGTTATAATGAATAGTATGTTATTTAAAAAAAGCTATCAAAACACCCAGCTAGGACTACTCCATTATTACGGTATGTACAAAGTTGGATTTATAGATTGTAAACTGACAGGAAGGGCCTGAATGTGGATATTCCATGGGGTCAAATGAATAGAGCGGTCTTGTAACCTCGCACACTCTTGGTCTTTTCCCATCTTTGCAAACCTTATATGGCCAGTGATACATGAAAGACTAAAATAATTAATATCTGCTCTAATTACACCAGGGAGGATTTGTGACTATGGTGTGGAATTGTACAATGATGTAATTCGGTCTGGGTGAGATTAAAAAATATAGTGTTTTGATACCAAATAACCAGGAATCATGTATCTTTATTTCTCCTTTGATCAAATAATTCCCTTGTGAAGGAGTTAATATCCGCTATGTGGAATTAAACTACGTGCCTTCTCCAGTGTACACTGGGGAGGTTACTCCATCTACCTTGGATTCCTCGGACTCTTTACTCTTGACTCTAAGTACTACTTTTTCCATGAGACCTTTGTATTAATAGATCCTTCATTTTTATATAGAAAGACTCATCTTCATCTTGGCCCCTTTCTTGATGCTGAATTTCATTTCGTTTATCACGAGTAACCTTATGAGAAAAAACATGTTGCATTTGAATTTAACTACTCACCCCATGATCCTTTCTTTGGCTGAATTGGCACGACATTCAGTAGTTTCCCAATTAGGCCGCGCCCCAAAGGAACTATATCTACCATTAATATCGTAATGTGCCATAATACGTTATACAATAGTGTGCCACCGGCTTTTGGTAGCGTCTTTCAAGGCCACTGTTGGACTTGGCCCTTTTGGCAGGTTCACCTCAAAACTTTTTGCATTCTCCTAGCCTTTTACTGTAACCTGGTGTTGGTGGTTCTAGGCCTCTGGGCACTTTAGCACTGTGGTCCAGTGTAGTGTGTGAGCTCTCTGTGTTACATTGGTGAGATTGGCCTGCCCTCCCATAGGAATGCATTGGGGATTCCCTGATCAGTGTGTGTCAGTGGTAATTCATGGTATGGGAGGTGCAGCGTGGTCAAATTTGGTATGTATGAAATTGTGAGAATAAATGCTGTGCAATGGTGTGCGCAGATTTATTATGACTATGGGGAAAATGCAACTTTTAGAAGTTGGCATTTCTGTGTGCAACGTGTATGCCTGCCTGATGTGAATTGCATGTCTGGCTTGTGAGTGACAGGGGCTGGAAGGTGTGTGTGGCTCCAGGAGAGGCTGGGTGAGTCAGCGTTGGGCTGAATAGGACATCTGTGCTGGGAGGAGTAATCCCCTGACTCTGAATAGGAGTGTGCCTGCCCTGTACATTGCTGGCTCTGCCCTGTGGTGTGTCTGATCACCTAGACCCCACCTGGCAAAGGGGAAGAGGAGCTTGCAAAACAAAGTGCTCCAAATCCCCCCTGAGCCAGTTGCATCTGGTTCCCCCAAGCCCTGTACTACAAAGAGAATCTGTGGTATAAATATAGGGGCTGTGACCCCATGAAAATGTTCTTATGCTTGTTCCTGAACCTGTGGGGCGTGCTGCTGCTGGGGCCCAGGAGGAACTGCCATGAGGGCTTGCCTCCCTGGGCCCAGCATGGCCCCCTTGATCCATGAGAACCTTCAGGACTTTGGCTGCATCTATTCATCTCATTCTCATGGACTAAAGGGTTCCTAGCGCCTGTGGAGCTCTGTGCTTCATTTCTTTATTGGCCCCAAGGAAAAGGAAGAGCGTGGGCTGCGCATTGCTGAACTGCCGCCGTGATGCTGCTGGAAGCGGGAGCCTACCCCGCATTGTGACTGCCTAGCGGGAGTCTACCCCGCTTTATATATTTTGAAAACGGCGGGTGCCCACCCCGCATTATGGTGCCTCTTGGCGGATGCCCACTCGCATGTGTCTTTTTAAACTGGAGCCTACCCCGTATTGCAGCTGCCGAGGAAATGTGCAGCCGAAGCGTGAGCCAGAAGTCAGGCGAGCTGACTGACTCTGGGCTGAGCGGCGACCGGAAAGAGGAAGGGCCAGCCAGAGACTCGCAGGCTCCACAGCGAAGTCCCGGGTCCCAGGAGGAGGCCCAGGTGAAGAGGAGAGGCGGCCGAGGTCGCCGATGGCAGCGTGGGGGCTCCCGTGAGTGAAGAGAAGCCCTGTGTGCAGGAGAAAGAAGTTCCGGGTCCCAGGATGAGGAGAGGAGAGCCTGCCCTGCAGTCCGGTCAGTGGAGCCTGGTGGGGAGGGGGTGTGTGTCGAGGCACGCTATCGGTGCCTGCCCCCAGAGCTATTTCTCCGAGGCACAGAGGTGCCAGTGCCTATTTTCCATGAGCAGACCCGCCGTTGCGGGCCGCTTCAAAGTTGGGGCACATTTGTTTAAAGCGCCCCAGTGGGGCCCGAGGGCAAAGAGGTGCCCGGGCCCCTTCCCTTTGGTTATCTCCACTACCCCGCTTGCAGAGGGCAGCTGCACTGAGGGGCTAATTTCATTTAGAGAGGCCCAGTGGGGCTGAAGAGGCACAGAGGTGCCAGGGCCCCTTTACCTGATTCCCAGCTGCGCCGCACCAGCACGGGCAGATGCAACGTTCTGGGCATACTTTTCAGAGGGCACAGCGAGTGTCAGGCCTTATTGGATTCACAGCTACACGGCAATTAGCGTCAGATGCTACGTTTAGGCCAACAGTTCTTTGGGGGCATTTTAAAGGAGACAGGAGTGAGATACACTCCCACGCCCCAACGCAATGGCGCACTTTGGATTCCGCTGCCTTTGCAGCAGCCCTGACATTTTGGACATAGGGCATTTGAGCCCCATTGAGAAGGCCAGTTTGCTAGGGGGACGGTTATGTTTGTAGGGCGCCAGGTCCTAATGTGATTTATGTGGTGCTAGGAAATGTGATTCATGTACTAGGATTTACGCACCCGGTTTTATGCCTCTAACTGTTGTTTATGGATGAGGTTATTTGCATGCTGTGGTTTATGCGGGTGAGATTATTCTCTACTGTGAGTTATACCCCTAATGTGAGTTATGCTTAGGAGGGGATTCCCTAATCTAAGAGTTCTGTTTATGTGCTACTGCATAATGTAGTTATGCTGGTGAGGGTATTGTCTAATGCGTTTAGACTTATGAGATGATTGCATAATGTGTTTATGCTGGTGAGGTTGGCGCAGAATGTATTTCACGCCTAAATGTGATACTGTGCATAATATGGTTCATGTTACAGGATGAAGCCGAGTACAGTGTTTGCCAGTGATTACGGGTTGTACGTTTATGATATGTCCTACATTTACTTTGTGATGGTTCTGACGGTGGTCCAGTTGGCCATGTCAGGTGTACATAATCCCTTCTAGAAATTACTTAGTGCCAGGTGGCACAATGTATATTATGTGACTACTATTCTAATGTGTTATGAGAATACAAAGGCTATTTTTGATATGACCTTGTGTGGAGTTCCTTTTGTGGTGTGCCTAGTATGTTGTTCCTGTGTGCGTGTTGCGCAAACGCTTTACACATTGCCTCCGGGATAAGCCTGACTGCTCGTGCCAAGCTACCAAGGGGGTGAGTAGGGTTTATATTTGGCATGTAACTCCCTTGTCCTGACTAGAGTGGTGGTCTCTGCCTGGCTTTGGCGCAAGCCTTAGCCAACCAGAGATCCCATTTCTAACAGCCACTAACCTGTGTTTGGCAGACCGGGGAGGAAATGTAAGCAATAGGACGGACACCGCCTCTTGACGGTATAAGTGTATTTATCAGCCCTCAGTTGGGAAAACCATTACACAACAATGGGGAAACCCAGTAGCCTGTAGAACCTGGGTGCAGTTTGATACAGAGCAAAATTGCCAGAACAGAAATTATTTATGTGAGACCGTAAGAGGTATCCAAGAGAAACACAACTCCTTAAATAACACACGTTCAGTCGAAATTAATCATTACAATCAGTAGGATAGCTTTAAAGTGGGCCAGACAGCTCCTATTTGGAGGAAATCACAAGGGCCCCTTCAGTGCTCTTGACAGAGCATTGTTGTGCCGAGGGACTTCTTAGATTGGAAAAACGATTCCCATTTATGTCTGTACTTGCTTGATAATTTTTAGTATGAACCTTAATTCAATCAAGGTCCAAATTCTGTGACAACTATGTGTCCCCAAAAGAGTCTCCAGGAGTTGGATCAGACAACTGAAGGGGCCCTTGTGGTTTCCTCTGAATAGGAGCCGGCTGGCCCACTTTGAAACTACCCCTCTGATTGTAATACAGAGGTACTCAGGTTTCTTTCTTTTGTCCTGATGAAGACCCTACCTTGAGGTTTAAATAGGCCTTTCCACTATCCTGGGGTCGAAACGTCAACAGTTCTATTTCTTTTGACGAGTACTGAAATTGTTTTCCACATCAAGATAACATGGAATCGTTACACTGTATCTTACAACTGTGGATTACAAATATGTAAGTCTTCAGTCTATTTGTTTGTAAATATTGCTATTTTGTTCCTTTACTCTCTCTTTACTAATTCACAAGTACTTTCTTAAGCACTAACTATCCACCAACCTTGGAGCAACTGTTTTATACAGAATAATAAATGTATAGCGTTGAAAGTCATTCCAAATTTAGAATTTATTTCAACTAAACATGTGCTTTTTAAGGTGTTGTGTTTCTCTTGGGGACTCCGTACTGTCTAACATAAATACTTTCTAGTCAGGCAGACAAGCACGACAAGCTATTTTCTGGTCCTTGAGACCTAAAATAAAATTTGACTACCGAAACAGAGAGGATTAACGTACCAATACTTCACATACCGGATGGCCCCACTTTCTAACGGTGGGACGCATTTTATTAACAGGCTCAGCCAGCCTTTTCATTTCATTGTTATGATATACGTTTAATAGAGATTTAGCCTTAGATTTGAGATGCTAACAACATCTAACAATTAGCAACATACTATTCTATTAATATTTGACTACAGGAGCCGGCCTTCCTGACATCTGGCCATGTAAAGCACCCACCCAAGTTGGGTAAGTTAGGTTGCATGATTGAGTACATGTGTTTTTTTGTCTCCCCAGGACGACAATTTCACATGTGTAGCGTGTTTTGCTTTGCAGTGTTACTTAAAGGATCACGTGTGCTAACTTTATATCACTATTTCTATTGTATCAACCAAGATTTATTATATTATTGCCTAGGTGGTGATCTCCTTGCAGACAAGGTAGGAATTCCTTGTGCCACCTGCATGTGACGGTGTTACGTTAGTTAGGAGGGATTTACTATCTCTACCTCTGTTAGCCCTGATGAGTGTATTAGGCTAGTTTATGGAAAGAAACATGTGGGTTGGATAATAGTTGTGAGTGACACAATGTCTCTCAGCAAAAAATTCTAGATGTGAGGGTCATAGTGCCCAGAAACATCTTTTTCAGTTCTACCTAGGGTACCTAGGAATAAAGGGAATTCCCATTGGGTTAACCTAAGGTATTTTTATCTGTAACCCTGTAATTATCCTGGAATTCTTTTATCAAGAACTCCCTCATGCTCATAAGGTTGAGTCTGCCCTGGTACTACCATCTTACCAGGTTGGGGGTGAGGAAGCCTATTATGAAGCAAGCCTCATAGTGGGGGAGGTTCCCTTCTCCCGAAAATCTGTATCTGGTCTTTCCACCTAGAGATATTTAATGAGGGATACAGAGTTCTTTTGCATTCTCTCTTGATATAACAAACTGTGATTAGATGCATTAACATTTTGGAAGACGTACAGTGTCTTTCGCCTCTTCATCTCCCCTTGTGTTTGCATAGTTCTGGATATGAGGAAAATTGGGGCCACAGACCTTCAAGGCCCATTTATGTTAAGTAGACTCTTTAATTTCCACATAACCATCTTCAATTGATTTCCATTGCCTCAAACTGTTACTGCCCCATTCCATCATTCTAATGCGGATTCTATGCTTGAAGCAAGAGACCAGAATGCAGTGGTTTAGGAATGTAAAAAGTAATTGCAGCAGATCAAACTAGGCACATATGGTAAACCACTAATTCTATGTCAGGACCGGAGGCTTTAGATTATGCTTTTCTTTCTCCGTTCTTTATTTCAGTACAACACTCACAGCAGCCTAAAAAAGCTCAAACAAATGCTTATATCCCAGAACAAAGGGGAAAGAGCATTAAACAAGGAAAAAATAGGAAGTTTTTGAATAATCCAATTACAAATTCCATCAGTCCATTAGGGTAGTGCACAACATTAGTACTTTGATAGTGTCCATGACAGCTAGATAGGACATCCATCTTGTGCCATCTTCCTCTTCTTCGCTGCTTCGCAGCCAATTAAGTTATTTGTCCCCTTTTCTATGCTATTGAGATATACATTGTATTTTGTTTAAATCGGTGGTATTGTGCTGTGGGGGCGTTATGGTGTTTGATGTGGCCAGTATTCTTGTGTTTTATTTCACAGAGCCCCATTCAATTCCGGGAACATTCTTCGTTCCTTACGCGATCGCCCACATTTTCATTGTGGTGCTTAGCTAACCGTTAGGGGGAGCTGTGGCGTCTCGTTGCTCCTCAGGGCAGATTCTCCTCACAGAGTGGAGCTGCGCTGAGGAGCTGGACACGCCGGAGCCTTGCCCATGCCACCTCACCTGAATGCCCAGGCTGAGTCTGTAAATGTCCCCACATTGTTTGAACGTCCCACGCGGGGTCAGTACAGCGTTTTAACCGCGTTAAACGCCTCCGGTCAGATTGTGCACTGGTAGAGCTTTGTGTGGCAGCGCACTGGGAGGCGGTCGAGACCCGGTCTTTTGAAGAGGGTCAGCGCGCTCTGAGGCTGGTGCTGCCTTAATCTCCAGTTTTTAACCATCCCTAAAAGCTTAGCTGGCCTGAGGCCTGCCCCCAATCAGTGCTGTTCTCCACAGCCTTCCCTGAACCGTCCCATACATATTTTGTTAGTGCCTGAGGCTACAGTTTTTTCACTGTTACTCCCTAGATATGGAGCTGGACCGCTATTATTGTATTGTAATTGCATTTATATAGCGCTTACTACCCCTGACGAGGCGTCAAAGCACTTTTTCGGCGAGTAGCATGCTACTCTGGGACCCGTAGAGGATTAGTGTTGAATTAGTATAGTGAAACATGCAAGTACATTTTAAGTGGTGGATAGGTTAGTCAGTTATTTGAATTTGGAATGATAGCAGAAGGATAGAGGAATGCATTTATATAGCGCTTGTTGATGCACGCTATTCAGGTAGCCTATAAAGGATTAGTGGTGAATTAATAAGGTGAAATCTGAAGTAATTTCAGTGGTGGATATTAGTCAGTTACTTGGAGTGAGAAGAATAGCAGAGGGATAAAAGAGGAAGAAAGATTTGCATTCATATAGCACTTGTTCCCCTGATGGGTGTTGAAGCGCTTTTCTGGCGAGTAGCACGCCACTCCGGAACCCATAAAGGATTAGTGTTGAAAATTAGTATAGTATAAATATGAAGTAATTTGAGTAGAGGATATGTTATTCAGTTATTTGGATAGTATATTAGTATAGTTGAATATGGAATTTGAGAAGTGAACATGTTCGTCTGTTAATTTGGATTGAAAAGGATAGTGGAGGGATTAAAGAGTGAAGAATTTTTTTGGGGGTTTTAGCAGCAGGAGGAGGCTATTTGATGAGTAAAAAGGAGTTATGAAGGGGAGGAGTCAGAGGGAAGAGTTTAGAAAGGTTTGTTTTAGGGGATCGGTATAGTAAAAAGAGGTGACAGATTATGCAAGGAGGGGTAGAGTAGGAGAGAGTTTAGAAAGGGTTATTTTGGCGATCATAGTAGTGGTATGGGATTTGGGATAAATGAGAGAGTGGATGTAGAGGATGTACTGATAGATGTATAGGATGAGAGAAAGGGTAGTGCATTGGAAGGAGTAGTAGAAAGAAGTTTGAGATGAGTCAGAAGGTTGGGCTAGAAGATATATTGATCAAAGTATAAGCTGAGTAATAGGGTAGTGCATTGGAAATGCTAAATTAGAAGAAAGTGATAAATATATAGATCCATAAGTACATTGAAAGTATATAGATACATAAAGGAGGTAAGTATATGTAGATTAAAGATATTGATAGAGGCACGGGATGAGAAATAGGGTAGTGCGTTGGATATGCTTTTTCAGGAGAAAAGTAACAGACACACAGATCCAAGTACATGGAAGGTACATAGATGCACAATGGAAGTATGTACATGTAGACCAAAGATGATTTTTATTTATTTATTATTATTTTTTCTCTTAACATAATATTATTTGACATGTTTATACAAAGTAATACACAAAGATAGGTACATATCTATAGTGAAAACAATTTCTTATATATTGTGGTGCATGCTGGTACATTTGGTGTGAGTGTGTTGCTCTGTTTGTGGATGTGGATGGTGTAGGCTGGGTATTGCTAAATGAGAAAAAGGGCATCATTTCTGGCCCTAGTCCCGACCAGTCTCGAGCAGGATCAAACAGGCAACTGCCATTGTCCTCTCCGCCGCTTAACAGGATCAAACAGGCAACTGCCCTTGTCCTCTCCGCCCTTAACAGGATCAAACAGGCAACTGCCCTTGTCCTCTCCACCCTTAGCCTTGACGCCCGGGCTGAGACGCCCTAAGCCTGGCCTCCTATAGCCCTAGTAATCAGGTAACCCCTTCAGCCATTGGGAACCCTAGCCCTAACACTATCCAATCACAACACTAGCCCTAAAATCTAGAACCAATAGGAGACCAGGACCGTACAGCCAATGTTAGCCCTAGTCCAAGCACCCAATCAGTTCAAAAACCCTGCTCTCTACGTCCAATAAAGGCCAGAGCCCTACCAGTAGTCGAAACCAAAGTTCAAACAACCAATGGCACAGGTAGCCCTAGTCCCTACTTCCAATAGAAAGCCTAACCCTGCTCTTAGTCCCAAAATTAGTAGAGCGACCAATCACACCAGAAGACCTAGTCGCTACTTCCAATTAAAGGTCTAACCCTAGCCCTAGTCCCACCGTACTCCCAACAACCAATAACATAGTTATGTTATGTTATGTTAACTTTATTTTTGTATAGCGCACGGCTACTCCAACGGAGCGTCCCGGCGCTTTATAGTGGCAGCTCATGAAAACATAACAAACACAAAGATCCAGAAAACAGCTAGACAGCACAACTAAAGAGTAAAAAGCCAAGTTTTTAGGCCTTTCCTAAAAGACAACAGATTGGAGGTGCATCGTAAGACCAATGGCAGAGTGTTCCAGAGCTGGGGCGCTCTCAAACCAAAGGAACGCCCCCCAATCCGAGCCTTCCTGACTCGAGGCACCACAGCAAGAGACAGAGAGTTAGAACGCAGTGCTCTGGTAGGAAGATAAAAAGCAAGCCTACGTTGGAGATATTTAGCTCCCAAACCGAAGAGCGCTTTATGGGCCAGGGTCAGTGCCTTAAAAATTATCCGCTTACGGATAGGCAGCCAGTGGAGTGACTGTAAAAGTCCGGCCGCTCTGGCTCGCCTGTGAAGGCCAAAAATGGCACGCGCCGCGGAATTCTGCACGACCTGTAATCGCTGCAGTAAATAATCAGGAAGACCCAAATAAAGCACATTGGCATAATCCAATCTGGAGCCAACCAGAGCTTGCACCGTTATCTTCCTGTGCTCTTCAGAGAGCAGAGGAAGAAACTTCTGATGCATCCTAAGGATGCCAAAACATGAGCCCGTGAGGCCGAGAATCTGAGATCTCATAGTCAGATTGTTGTCGATCTTAACTCCCAGGTTTTTGGCCACCTGGGAGGCCTGGGCTGGGGGAAACATGTCTGCCGACCAAAATGCCTGCCAATCAGGATCCGCGGCACAGCCAAAGAATAGCACCTCCGACTTGTCAGAGTTACATTTAAGGCCGCACCGCTGGAACCAGTTGAACACCGCCTGAGACAATCCCGAATGCTCTCCTCATCCAAATCCTTGCCTTTCCTACATGTGAAGAGAAGCTGGGTGTCATCGGCGTAAGAAACGATCTGGGCCCCGTAAGACTCTGCCAGTGCTGCCACGGGGGTCATAAAGATGTTAAAAAGAGTCGGGCTCAACACAGAACCCTGCGGAACTCCGACTCCCAGTGGCGGCATCTCCGCAGAACCCGGGGGGACCCAGACCGTTTGTCGACGTCCAGCTAAGAATGATGTAAACCAGCTGAGCACTGTCCCCCTCAGACCGATGTTATATAGTCTGGCGAGGAGCCCCTCATGGGGGACGGTGTCGAAAGCCGCTGACAGATCAAGCATGACAAGCATGGCTTTGCCTCCAGAATCAAGAGCCTCCCTAATAGCCTCAGACACTTCTAACAACGCCGTCTCTGTACTCAAATTGGGCCGGAAGCCAGATTGAGACGGGTGCAGCAAATTGTTGGACTCCAAAAAAACGGAGAGCACACTATGAACGTGCTTTTCCGTAATTTTTGCCAACGCTGGAAGCAGCGATATAGGCCTATAATTGGCCGGCGCCTCAGGGTCTAAACCCGGCTTTTTGAGAAGGGGGATCACCATAGCCCGCTTCCAGGCCTGCGGAACCATCCCTTCCCTCAAAGAGCGATTCAGAAGTGGGTTGATCAGTGGGTTAACCACATCGGCCATCCTCGCCAAAAATTTGGCCGGACAAGGGTCTAACGGTAACCCTGATTTAAGGTTCACTAAGAGTGCCAGAGATGTAGAGAGAGAAATGGACGGAAAGACTGACAAGACCGAGTCAGGAGTAGGTACAGAATCTAACCCAACCCCACTGCCGAGATGAGCTTCCACTGACTTCCCCAGGAAGGAGTCCTGGATCGATTTGATCTTATTAGTAAAAAACTGAGCAAGGTCATACGCCCAAGACTCAGAAGGAGAGGCTTGAGAGAGATTGGATCTAGGGGTTATGAACTCCCTTACCACAGTAAAGATCTCCTTGCAGGAGTTAGAGGCTGCCTCAATCCTCCTAGCAAAAAAGTCCTTTTTCTCGCGAAGGATATCACGGTGATAGGCTTTAATAGCAGTCCTATAGGCAAGTCTCGCCACCGGGTCATACTGGGAGCGCCAAACTCTCTCAGCCACCTTACACTGGTGGCGGGCAGACAATAGCGCTTCCGTGAACCACGGAGCAGAGACCCGTTTAGAAATGGCCCTAGGCGCCCGCACCGGGGCAATGTCGTTCAGCCTATCAGTCAGCCACAACTGCAGCCTATCAGTCAGCCACAACTGCAAAGAGTCCACATCCTGGTCTAAGTCACCTGTGAAGGGACACGGATGCTCAAGAAAAGCCTGGGCCAAGGTCTCGGGAGTCACAAGATGGAGAGCCCTAGAGGCAGACCCCTGAAGTCTGGATGAAGTACTAGACAACTTCTCTCTACCATGAATACAGAACCTGGCAAGCATGTGGTCGGACCAGAGCACCGGAACAAGCTCTATATCCTCCAGCGACACAGTGGAGAAGACCTGATCCAGAGTGTGACCCTTGTCATGTGTGGGGCCGGATAGAAAAGGCACCAGACCAAGGGGAGCCATGATGTCAAATAGCTTAGTCACATCTGGATCCTCGCCCTCATCCATATGGAAATTAAAATCTCCTGCCAACACACAATGCTCCACCCTCAAAGCTAACCCTGTCACGGCGGCTTGGAGATCGTCGAAAAAAGATCCCGCCAGGCCAGGGGGTCTGTAGACCAACAGCCCACTAACAGCCTGATGGGGGGCAAGAGTAATGGAAAATGCCAGGGACTCAGAACCTGTAATCGGTTCTATCGGAATGATGGAACAGGTAGCCCGCTTGTTTACAACAAGAGCCACCCCAGCTCCCCTCCCCTTCAGTCTATCTTGACGGAAGATGTTATACTGAGATGGAATGGCCGTCAGGATATCCGGATTAGATGATTCACTCAAACATGTTTCCGTTAGCATCATACATAATGGTTGTTCCGTCGCAAGGAGTTCATAGATATCCAAAGCGTGTCTGCACACAGATCTGGTGTTGAGAAGTAGGCAGAGATGTTGGATTCCAGATCCTCCCTCTGTGACGGCGCGGCCGGCGCACCAGCGGGTGTCCAGCCGCATCCAGGGCAGGACCTCTTACCCCTGTGACGTCCAGGAAAGACTGAACGACAGGTACCAGACATATTTTGCAGGGAGCGAAGGTCCTGCGAAGAGTAATGAACCATCCTTCCAACCCCTGCGGAGAACCCTGGGAGACCCAACCCGTCCGCCACTCCGCCGCCTCCGAGACGCTGACGGGCGCAGACGGGCAGGACTCTGACAAGGCTCAGGCAAAGCGAAGGCCGACTCGCTGCGCGATCTCGCTGCGCTCGGAGGACTGGTTTAAGTAGTGCCTCCAGATGAGGAGCAAAGCGCACCACCAGGACACTCAAAATGGCGCTGAAAGAGCGTCAATGCCCTTCCCAAGATGGCGCCCGATTGGCAAACTCAAGAGACCCTCAACCACCCCGGAACCGGGCCCGCTCAAGCAGCAGTGCTCAACCTATTATGGTGCAAGAAAGGAGAGAGCCCAGAAAACACTTCCAATTAAAATCAGGGGGAAAGTACACAAAACGAACAAAAATACAAAACAGGCTTTTAAAAGCGAAGCGCGCTCACCACGCTGCGCAAGAAGCTATAATGAGCTGCCAGCACCTGGCAGATGATTCCTATCAAGGTGCAAACACTAAGAGAACCGCCTTAAGTAGTGCCTCCAGATGAGGAGCAAAGCGCACCACCAGGACACTCAAAATGGCGCTAAAAGAGCGTCAATACCCTTCCCAAGATGGCGCCCGATTGGCAAACTCGAGAGACCCTCAACCACCCCGGAACCGGGCCCGCTCAAGCAGCGGTGCTCAACCTATGATGGTGCAAGTAAGGGGAGAGCCCAGAAAACACTTCCAATTAAAATCAGGGGAAAAGTACACAAAACGAACAAAAATACAAAACGGGCTTTTAAAAGCGAAGCGCGCTCACCACGCTGCGCAAGAAGCTATAATGAGCTGCCAGCACCTGGCAGATGATTCCTATCAAGGTGCAAACACTAAGAGAACCGCCTTAAGTAGTGCCTCCAGATGAGGAGCAAAGCGCACCACCAGGACACTCAAAATGGCGCTGAAAGATCGTCAATGCCCTTCCCAAGATGGCGCCCGATTGGCAAACTCGAGAGACCCTCAACCACCCCGGAACCGGGCCCGCTCAAGCAGAGGTGCTCAACCTATTATGGTGCAAGTAAGGGGAGAGCCCAGAAAGGAAGCCCTAGTCCCTACTTCCAATAGAAATCCTAACCCTAGCCCTAGTCCCAACCCTACAATGATTGAATCACAGACCCAGAAACCAATAAGAACCCTCAAATACCCAACCAATGAGGACATCAACCCTAATCCAATAGAAACACCAGAAACAACAACCAATCAGTGTACACATGTACCAACCACTAGCAGAGCGTATAATGTCCCAGACACCTCAGACAAGGTTTGCTAGCCAGGGAGTTGGAAGCTGCTTTTCCTGTTCAGAATCTCCTAGGAGACAGACAGGATCAATCCACACTTTGGACTACTGCAGGTAAATGCCTCACTAACTTGAAATCTAACAATGCTGTTTGAATAACACTTTACTCCCTCAGCTGGCCACAAATTGAAGTGCACAGGCCCTAGTAAACACAGTTTAAACAGCTCACAGAGGGAGGGGGCGGGAGGCAGGGGGGCTGGTTTCACTGGCTTGTGAACACAAAATGGTGGCTGGGGGTGCACTATTTTAACATACAGGTCTAAGCACAGAGCAAAGGATACATTTGGAGGGGAAACTGATTTGTCACCAAGGAATGAGAGGGATAAACTACAGAGGTTGGACTTCAAATCCCACAATTCAACACGTTAAATGGGAGCTATCATGGGCAGGGAAAAACCATAAGTTTAAAACACAAAAACAGGTGATAAAATAGGCAATCGCAGGCAGGTCAAAACTACAATTTTAAACTGTAACAACCACAGGCAAAGACAGTAATCACAGTAAGGGAAAATCGTTTTTTAAACAACTTTGTTTTGGGAAGAGACAGCACTAGTCTGTCTCCTTACCACTTCCTGGACTCTGCTCACTGCAGTCTGGGGCACAGGTAGGTGGACTGCTCGATCTACCACTGCGTCACGGAGATAGTAGGCCCCATGGAGCAGCGCCTGTCCACCCGTATTGTGGAGGAGTAGGCAAAGTTGGCACAAGCCCATTTAGGAGCACCGGTCAATGCCCCAACTCCCATAGAAGGGGACCTCCCTGCCCCTAAGAAGCCCTGAAGGAAGAGGGGGATTCCGTAGGAACACAGGGTGTGGACAGGGACGCCTCTGAGCGTCTGCGTGATGCCTTTTTGGCTAAGGCGACTGCCCCCACCCCTGCGCCACTGCCAGTCCCCGATCCCTCCGTGTCTATGGGTACGGCTCCCTCATCCCCTGGGGGTGTGTAACCGGCAGACACCGACGATGACAACGGGTCGGTGCGCTCTTGGCGCCCGTCCGGCACCACCGCCGAGTTACCGCAGGACAGTTCGGGCATGCGGAACCCGAAGAGATAATCCATTCGCGGTCCGCAGCTTGGACCCCTGGGGACAAGGTGGCGAAGTTTGTGGCGAGACATCTCCGCAAACCCTTGGAGAAGGAGGCGAGAAGTTGCCTGCGAGGGGAGTGACCACGGCTCACGTTGGAAGGGAAGGTGGCTTTGACACCAGAGTTGACCTCGAAAATGGCCATCTTCCTTGCGAAATTCGTGAAAGATCCTCGCAAGGGCATTGACCATTCCTGGCGCTCCCGTCAGGATAAATTGGTGGATGCGATAAGGCCTATCACAAAAATCCTTGACATGGCGGAAAAAGCGAAAGTGACAGGTTCCGCCATCTCCCCCGACGTTCTGTTGAATTGGGCGCAAAGGGTGGTCATCTTCCAAGGGAACGCCAATTGCGCCCTGTCGACCGAACGTCGACAATCACTCCTGATCAAGTTGGACCCGAAGTTGGGAGACTTGGTCTCCTCGGAGGCAGGTGCTGTGGCCCAAGGGGGTCTCTTCGGAGACCCCTTCATTAGAGCAGAGAAAGAAAAGCATAATCTAAAGCCTCCGGCATTGGGTTATTTAAGCGTGAAGATTTATCTTACAACGCTTCCGCTGTTGTGTTTCTTCCGAAAGGGAATGAAGGACGAGTAGGATGTTGGCATAACTCGCACGAAGAAAGAGGAAGATGGCACAAGATGGACGCCCTATCTAGCTGTCATGGACACTATCAAAGGACTAATGTTGTGCACTACCCTAATGGACTGATGGGATTTGTAGTTGGATTATTCGAAAACTGCATATTTTTTCCTTGTTGGATGCTCCTTTCCCTTTGTTCTGGGATATAAGCATTTGTTTGAGCTTTTCTAGGCTGCTGTGAGTTTTGTACTGAAATAAAGAGGGGGGGAAAGAAAAGCATACTCCTCGCCTCCGAGTCCTTAATAGAATTGAAACTTACCGTTACTAAGCTAGGCAAATTTCGATTCACTCTCAAAACAGTCCTCCCCTGAACCAGAGTGATTTAGGATTCAAAAAATGTCAGTTCACTATAGGAGAGCAGGAGGCATTAATACCTCCTCTGTAAACTAAGGACAGCCTAGCCATGGTGTCTTGCCTAAGTGTCATTATTTTCCCAGGGCTCTGCCCGCATCACTAATTTTTGCATTAACATACTCACATTTGTTAGACTAACTGGCTCTATAGGCTGACAACAAATGTGTATGCATGTACACTAAAATCTGTCATTTTCTGGCATTGAAAATTTCATTCAAATTTGCAAAGACTCCTTTTGCCCTTAAGCGTCATTACTCAGATAGACAGTGAACTCCAAGCTTTCTCTTAAAGTTATTATTATTGGGGGAAGGGATCTGTGCGGTGCAACATAAAGATTTTTTACCCTTGACCAGCTGATCGTATTTCGGTGTCAATTACACATTATTGTCCGAGGGCATGCTTGTTCTTAGCTACTCCACAATCAAGGACATGTACCTAGTCTGTAAGCACTTTACAGGTACACCGGCTATCCAGATATTCAACATATTGGCCTGTCCTTGTGACTTTTATTTTTATTTTTTATTAGCTGTGGTTGGCACATCAGCTTGTAGCACACAGATCCTTGTCTCCTTTATCCGAGTGTGAAGGTTTCTGTCATACTGAAGCCAAAAGGACATTTCCTTGTTTCTAGTGTAGGAAATATCGATGGAGGTGGGTGTTATTATGATGCATACATAGACTGTAAGTCGACTTCGTAATATAATCAAATACACACTCCATTGTACTCTTACTGAGGATCGACTTCTGTTATTTACCTGTACCTTCTGTTATTCTAGAGATGATCCACAGTGTGAATTTTTTTTCTATTTATTATGGACCCTCGGTGTTACATTGTTTATTGGTTTTATTGCATTGGTTTTAAATAAGAGATCTGGTACACATCTGAATATTACAACATATGTCTGTGATGTGTAGAACTGTAAACGGATTGTAAAACATATTTACCTATTTACCTGTTTATTAGAACAAAATTAAAGCGGTGGCCTGTAGCTTCGGTTATACGGTTCCTGATGCAATCCAGTATGGGTATCCATGGTTTAGGCGGCAATGTAACCCCCGAATACGTATAGGTTAATCCAGCATCCCCGTAGGTTACCTGTTTTCTTGGAATGTTATGCCATTTTCCAAAAACTTGTACCTTGGTAAGATCACCTGTTGGAAGAGAACATTTATGATATAGATCTGTTTGATATTTACATATGGAGTTTTGCTTCTCACTGTTACATTTAAACATCCTTTATTCCAATGAATTACACTTTTGCCAACTAAAAACCAGCAGATTCATCCATAAATGCGGTATTATGCACTCTTAAATAAACTATTCAACAAAGTTTCAATTAAATGAAGTGGATATTCACTTTATTTCCAAACACAGAAGTCATAAAACAAATGTTCTCCACTGATTTACCCTGGAAAGACTAATAAATGTATTCAAGACATTAAGTCATGGGTCATACGGTGAGAAAAAAGCAGTATCATGACAAGTTATATGATATTTCATTTTTTGCAACAAAGAAAAAGTTTTTGTCCTATAACCACATGCATTCCCCACATTCCAGAATTACATAATGGTCCTTTTCAAACAGAAATACGGGTGGTATACAGAATTTATAGTACTGTTCCAAAATTATATATATGTTTTAAGGCATATGCCATGCAATAACTAGTACAAAACTGTCCGTAATTTACTCCGGTATGTTGAGAGGGGTTCATATGCAAAATTTTCTTTGTACAGTACAATGCAACTCAGACGCTAGGTTAAGGCGCCACAGGATGATTAGATCACAAAAGGAAATTTCACATTACTTGGTTGGCATGGGCACGACTGGAACCAAACCTAGCAGGAGTAAACACGGTCATGGAAATGTTGACAATGAAATCTGAAAATATGGTGTGTAATAGAAAATATGTGGTGCCACGTATCACCATGCTGGACTGCGGCCACTGGGAAGAGAGAGGAGCATAGACCTGTCCAATTATTGGGTACACCTCTTCTGCTCCCTCCCTGAGATGGTTGAATAAGACTCTTGTCTTCCGGACTGCTATATTGAATTGCTTTCAGTCAGCCAAAATCAGCCATTCTGGTTCTCAAAACAGACCCATGTGCCTCTACCAGGGGATCTGCAAGAAATAAGTCCATTGACTGGAGCCAGAGGACCTCATGCTCCACAATACGTTTATCAACGTATCACTGACAATCCTGGGCTACATTGGACAACCCCTGCCCAGTGCAAACTCCACAACATGTCTGATATTGGGTAGTCATGCAACCGCAACAGCGCCTAGAGCGCAGGTGAGATAGTCTTCAGCCTGGGGGCTGAATAGCTAACACGGACAGGTAAGGATTAGACCAACCCTTAAGATATCTTATAAAGGTGCAGAGAATATTGGGATTTCACTAAATGCATATCCGGGTCTCCTCGAAAGGGCCATCTATTGCCACCTAGACTCAGTAGCCACTTAACTTTACTGACTCTTACTTATGGAAGTCCACCTTAGATAAGGCAAGGTGGTGAGGAATAAGATAGAGTCCAAAGCAGTGTTCTTAGCAATATGAACAGACATTATCGGATGCCTCCGTATAGAATATAGACTTATATAAAGGGTCTGACTCTTTACGGACTGCTGAAAGTGGGCCGTCAATAAACTGCTACAATAAACTTCCTACAGTTAGTAATCAATTACTTTTTTAAATGACCAAGCACCTTGACTTTTTTCTGTTGCTGCTTATGCTTTATTTACAGTAATTAATATTAGTTTCCCACAACACATCCCTAGTTATATTTTTTACTCTACATTTTCATCATTGCTCACAACCTTTATCCATGCGCCTTTATACATGTGACCATGACAAGTTTATGCACTTGTGTGATAGAAAAACATTATTAAAAGTAACTTGACTTCACAATCGCATTGTTTCTTTCCTTCCAATGAGATTTTAGATCATGGCATTTGTTTACTGCATTCTGATTCAACAATATAGCCAAGTGTGCCTTTGAGAACAGGGTAAAAGAAACAATTGATGGATGGAATGCTGGACAATGCAAACATTCACCCCCAGTCACAAGGATCTGGGTCTAATCCATCATTATTTTGCTCACCACACCACCCCAGTTTGAACCCAGCCATATGCAAATCAGTCTTGACCCTGTTCCTTGTGGGAACAGTCCAACCCGAACTGCCAAGCCAGGTCCTCCCTGGACCGGAAACAAGCATCCTGGGACCGGTTTCAGGGCGTCACCCTTCATCAGCCAGGCTAGCTTGAATCCAGTGGTGTAGAGATCATGTGATCCACATCTGGACATATAGGGCAACATATGCAAAAGAAAAAATTGATGGACGGAAAGCTGGACAATGCAAACATCCACCTCCAGTCACAAGGATCTGTCCATCAATTGCCCAGACGTGTCTCCCGTGCTCTCCATGCCACTGGAGACAAGCTATCCTGGCCGATGAGGGCTGAAAGCCTGATATCGGTTCTAGGATGCTTGTCTCCAGCCCAGGGAGGACCTGGCCTGGCAGTTCGGACTGGACTTTTCCCATTGGGCACAGGGTCAAGACTGATTTGCGTATGGCTGGGTCCAAACTGGAATGGCGAGCAAAAAAACTATGGATTTAGGCCCAGATCTCTGTCCTGGGGGGAATGTATGACATTGTTCTGCATTCTGTCTATCAATTGTTCTTTCTGCATTTTTGAGAACAGGGTAACAAACTCCCCTCATCGTAAACATCTGGAAAAGGTTAATTATGTGGTCCCTTTATATAGCAAAGTCCAAGTTTCTGTTTGCGTTCTCAGTAATTGATGTTGATGCTGAGCGTTTCTGCCTCCTTAGTGGGACAGGACTTCATGAAAAGAGGGCCCAGTTTCTTATAGTTGTCTGACTGTATATGCACGGTCCTTATCCACTGTCAGGATCCATACACCTCGCCAAAGGCTATTAGTGAGGAAGAATCCATGCTGGAAAACATCTTTGCGGTGTCTGCTAAGGTCCTGCAGCGTCCCGCCATGTTGCAAAGGTAGCTCCCAGGCCCATCGAGCAAAACATCCTTCAGCGGTCTAGTTTCTGGGAGCAGTGGCGAGCATAGTCGTTAATGCGCATGGGCGAGCCTCGCGCTGCGCACTTCAACCGACTTTCATCGCCTGACAGGAGCTTCCGTGGCTCGCTGTCTTCTCTCTGAGGAAAACTTTGGCGCACTTCTTCAAGAACATTTCCCCTTGCCCTTCACAGTGATTGCGTGTCTTTAAGGGACTTTTGACACGCTGTTCGAGTGTTTCGTTTTGCCCTTGTTTCTTCTTGAAGCGACCCGAGTTCTGACAGAGCAAAGACGCTACCTCATAGCGTTCCGAGAGTAGTGGAGCTGAGACTTCAGAGTGTCTTCTGTGAAGAGAAGACCTCGAATACCAAGTAAGAGTGTGGTTCTGGTGCTTCAGTCTCCAGGCAATGACTGAGGTGATGATATCTTCAAGCTAGCAGTGTTTGGAGCAAGAGGATCCTAGAGCCTGAGAGATTAGCACTTCAGAGTACAGAGAACATTATTTCTATTAAAGACTTCAGAGAGTGCTTGTTAATAGACTGTATTCTCCTGCAACCTTCTACATGAAAACTTCAAGACTGTATGTTTGCTAGCCGCCTTGGACTGTATTGGTGGCCATTCCTTATGCAGTTTCCCATTGGGTCGTCAGCCAGTTTCTTGCAGTGAATCAGATATACAGTACCAGACAAACATTAATAGGGAGGAGCTAGCTTCTGTTTAAACACTGGTAAGAATTAGCCTTGGTCAGGAAAGAATAGATAATAAGATGTAACATTTCCTTGTGAGTCAGAAATCTAATAAGTGTTTTACCTTACAGCGCAGACCAGACCAGACCAGGTTGGAAGCCAGTGTCCGAAGCGTGTCTCTCTTTGTTTGTCATCCACTTCCCCTTTCCCCCACGGGGTTAATTCTGTGGACAGCGAAATTCTCAGTAGTCCCTGAGTTACCCCTGGGGTGGATTTGGGGTAAGAGCTTCTGTTCCCGAGGGGGCCGAACCAGTGTATCCTTTGAACGTGACATCCACTCATGCCAATATCAGCAATGTTCAAATTCCACTCATGCCAATATCAGCAATATTCAAATTCTATTTATGCCAAATGTACCTTTTTTTGTGTTTGTCGATGTTCAGAATAATAAGACCAAGCCAACTTCTATGCTTCTGCCTCTTTGGTTCCAGTCTCTTCTAGAGCTATCTGCACATGGGCTTGCTGAGCAGTGTACTTGGATCCTTGCTATCTTTGTGTTTCTTCTGCAATATTGATCCAATCATTACCAATAGTTTGGTGTGATTAGGAATGATTTATATTTCCCCAGGCTTTTCCGCAGTTTTATTTATGCGTTCTAACCGTGGACTCATTCATGGTCTCAAGTTTATGAAGGGTGATGTAGAGGGTCATAGCGTGGAATTGTGTATATGAGGTTTGTGTTGGGCCTAAACCTTTGTAGACAATCCCTGTCAATAAACATATGGAATGTGTTCCCTTGGATGAGTTTTCTATTCCTTTAGGCTCTCCTCCAGATGTCTCACATGAGTATGTATGCCAGTTAGAACTGCATGTTCATGGAGGTAGATCTCTTCTTCCAAGACTTGTCAATGGCATGCCCTAGAACCTTCCTCTTTATAGGCACAATTGGGTCGGGTTAGGTGTTGCTGGTGTTTAAATTGGTTCTTTTTTGTTTTTTATATATACTTTCCTCATAATTGTTTTTAAAAAATCTTTTTATTGAACATAATACAAGCTCAGCTCAATATCAATTAAAAAATGACATATTAAGAAAGACATATGATACAGGTTTCGCAATGCTCGATATGCACTCCGTCATAAGCACCTACTATTAGATAACCTCATTCTCATGTCGTAAACCATAGCATCATGTCTCCCACGTCAATGCACAACCCTCCCGATGGCTTTTATCAAAGGCCTTTATACTTGGTCCAGAACTTTCCTCATAATTAAGTATTTTTCTTCCCACAGTTTTCTGAGCCTGTTCTCCTTTTCCTGAAGTGAACCATGGAATGAATCTTTGTTTCTTGGTAGATGAGTTCACAAAACATTTTTCCATGCCATTAACTTTTTTCAAGTGAGACAATCCAAGAATGGCTCTGCAAAGGGCTTTTTATATTGCTGGTTTCATACAGTGGACAACAATTATAACCCTGTCTGAGGATTAGGTTACTTTAAACATTCAAAACCAGCATAACTTGACTGTGCTAATCATATGTTTATGATACTAATATGACTTCTCCTTCCTGCGGTATACTCTTATTGTGTTTAAGCTTGCATGAGCACCAAGTTCTTCCTGAGCATGTATTGAACCTAGGCTATGGATGAAGGGAACTTAACCTGAGCCGGAAGGGTAGAGGTATTTCTAGGAAGGATACGCCCTCCCAAATCTAGATCATCAACCGAAAAAGTATCCCACCTGATATATGGGGACAGTCGGGCACTATTCTCAGCTAGTGGGGCACCATCCGCTCAAACCCAGGGAAGGAAGCAGGTGTTTTTTGTTAAATAATCCACACACTGTAGCAGTGTCATCCTTAATCATCGGGTATACCCTAACTCCTAAAGATCAGGGTGGGCTCAACATTCTTTTAGGGAGCACTTAGGAGAAATAGGCCAGGGAGTTTTAGAGATTAAAATTCCTACTCTGACTACCCCTTTTTATTCTCATTTTTAATATACCGACAACTCCGCTAATAAAGGGATAGCTGGAGTCAGAGGAGGACACCTGGATATAATAACAACAATAAAACAATCTCATACAATTCTCACAAAAGATTCCCACCTGCTCCTCTATCCTATGTATTGCTCTTAAATATAATTCTCCAGCATGCTCAGAGAGGCAATCAACTTTTATTCATTTCAGGTTGGCTTGGGTGGCATTTTACCAATCTAAAGCTGTAATTCTGTGCCTAGAGTGGTAAAGGCTTTAATCATTTTTCAGCTCTGTGTGGATGGTAGTAGCTAATCCTAAATTTAAAGATTTTGCAGTAAAAATGGCAAAAGACTTTGGCACTATTCTAGCTCGGCATGGAAGGCATTCTGCTGATTTGAAGCTTTAAAAAAAAAATGATAGATAAGCAGACATTTGAGGTGAGCAGTTTTGGAGTGCCCATAGTGTTTTGGGGTGCTCCATTTAAAGGATCTGCTCTCCACCTAAAACTTGGGAACGACTTAGATTTCCCTACTTCCTTTTTTTCCATAATGTAAGTGTCACTCTAAGCCTGAAAGGGTATTGCTTTGATATAGGTCAGCATGTCTCCTCCTGGTGCCGCAAATGTCACGTTACCGCTGCAGGAGTGGCGCATGATGCTGGGTGCGCCGCCCAGTAACAAAATACACCATACTCCAGTAAAGTCCAGTAAAGACAATCCACATGCAATTGAAGCTTTCAGAAATACATTATTGGACAAAATCCAGCTCCTACTATGCATTTCGGCCCTACGGCCTTGTTCACGTGTGAACAAGGCTGTGTGGCAAGCGACTTGGCATGTGTGTGCCACACGGCTTCATGCAACTGAAAAAAGAAAGGTTAAAGGAACATTATAGTTAAATAAAAAAAGGGTTTTAAACAAAACCATTGAAATTCACCAGTTATAGTTTTCTCAATTAACTCGAGTCACTGACATGCACAATCTTGTCATCAATTATATAATTTCAGATGTTACAGTCACATTATCAGTGATGTCATAGATTGGTTTATGAGTAAAGTAATCTGTATGGTAATTAGAAGTGCATGGCGAGGGCCTGAGACCAACCCCTCGCAGACCGTCAACCCCATGCCACACACAACCAAAGGTTGGCCGCAGGGCCTGGCCTGCAGCCAAGCCCTTGTGGACAGCCTCCGCCATGCTGCACACAGCCCACATTTCGATGCTGGGCCTGGCCTGTGCCCTGGCCCTTACATCCAACTCCCTGCAGGCAGCCAAACCTATGCCTCGAACGGCTACAGGTCAGGCCCTGAGCTATGCATGACTTGTGTGTAGAAGGGGGTCGGGTACAGGGCCTGGTGCATAAACTCCCACAGGCCTCAATATAACCGGTGTAATTTTTCGTAAAACATAGCTACTAATTTTGTCAAAGAGTCAGAACACCAAAATATAAAATGTGAAGGGGTCAGAATATCTCAAAAACAAAAAGAGAGAGTAAGGGTTTCTCCTCGATGTGGAGGGAGGTACTCCTGGTCCCCCAGACCAAATATGTATAAACAAAAAGGAGGAGTATCACCAAAGGACCAGGTAGTGGTCCTAATGGAGAAGGGGGAGGGATGAAGTCACAAGGAAGATGTTTCTTCTTTAGAAGACCACTCACTCACCAACCTGGTTGGTGACATGCTTCATCATCGGGGTCCCACCCGGATAGCCGAGTGCCATCCGCGTGTGCTGCGACACCTGAATTACAGTGGAGCGGGTAATTTTTGTGAGTGAAGTGCAAAAAGTGATTTAAAAATTGGCGCAGTATACCTTCAATAAAACTTTTATCTGAAGGTACTGGACAATAATAAAAACAAATGAAGATATAAGAGTGGGCTAGATTGACCGACTATATCTATGTGAGAAGTGCTTGGGTCTACATGTTTCATCCTGTGTTGGAGATATCCAGGTTTTCGTCAGGACCAAAAAAGGGATCAGAGAACCTGGGCGGTATGTACACGCTAAGGTGCATCCAACCCTCGGCCCTCAGGACCCAACTGTTAGTCACAGTCAGGCGGATAAACTTCCAGATTCTGAAGTCAGGAAAAAAATATAACCTGTGGAAGGAAACAACAAGAAACAAACATTCAAGTGCATGCCTTTAACGTGGTTTTCCTAGGTGTCTGGTGCTTCATGCTAGCCCCTGAAGTTGATATGGTTATGGTGAAATGGGAATTCAATCACTAATGTAGGTTGCTTGATCACAACGATCCGTGAGGTGCGCAATGGTGTGCAACTACAATATTATATGTGGTGCCCACTGCTGTCACCTTATCAAACAACTGGTTGTATGCAATTCATAAACACATTGTGCCACATATTAACATGTGCCAAATGCACACTATCAATAGCACCTGTGTGATTATATTAAACATGCCACTGACACACATTCACATGCAGTGGAATAACAATGCTCACAAATCAATGGTGAGCTTCATGTATGTGATTAATCTGATCAGAGCATAGGCTTTTCAATAAAAATAGCGATCACTATAGGAAAATCAAGGAAAAACGCTTACTCGAAACACGAGTAGATTGTGCCTCATAGGAAACGAGGACAGGCTGGGGATTCCAGGTCTGTCTGGATAAAGAAAGAGAGCGCAGGTCGTGAGCTAAAATGCAATGGCCCGCTTAGTGAAGCAATATTGTGGCAAATAACGGCAGGAATTCGAGGTTTGCCAGCATAACCTCAGCGCGTCTACTGACTGCGACCGGAATGCGGAAAAGACCGTTGTGCCTAACCGCTGTCCTCAGGATGCTCGAGGGTAGCCCGATCGGCAAGCTCCGGGGCATTAAGTGGAGACTTCCGGGTATGGGCGTGGCCGGGATGTCACAAGGGAACGTGACACGCGGGAGCACGCCACGTAGTTGCTATAGAGACAGGGGGCGGATGTATAAACTAGGCGTCCTGGGTTCCCAGAGTTTCAAAGGGAAGGGCAGTGAGTCTATAAAGTGAAAATACCGCAATAAATACACATGCTATGGTTAGGAAGGAAAAAAAATAGTAAGATGAAGAGCCCACATGTGTATGGGTTCGTGACACCAATAATTATCACACTAAGGTCTATTAACAAAAATAGCGATAAATTACATGGAAAAGTTACAATTAGAATTATACGTGCCATATAGAAAAGGGGGGGGGCAGTGCGTCGGTTAGATGCATTGGGTGCCGCCAGGAAAGAAAACTAGTTTAGGACCAGATAAGTCACAGTAAGTTCAGTGGGGGGATGCCAATCCAAGAATATTTCTGATGGAAGGATACTACAAAGAGATTAACATGCATCCCTTAGCGTTGGAGGACTGTGTTTCACGGGATGTTATCGTTAAGCCCAATTCTGTTGGTCGAAAGTCTATAAATCCAACGCTGTTCCTTTTCGAACAAGCTCTGTTGGATTTTAAGTCCAGACCTGATCTGCTCAATCACTGTCCATTTTAGATCATTGGTAGAGTGGTTTTTCTCTAGGAAGTGTTCTGTTAATTTTGTCATGGATTTTCTGCATCTCATGGCGCTGCGATGTTTGCAGATTCTCATTTTAATTTTCCTGCAGGTCATTCCCACATACGACAGGTTGCAGGGGCACTTTATGAAATACACCACGTTCTCACTATTGCAGTTTGTGTGCGTCCGTTGGTTCCATACTGTGCCAGGTTCTAGATCCAATATTTTAGTGTTGTTTGTGAGGTGGCACACGCTACAATTCCCACATTTGAAATGGCCCACCACACTGGGCATGCCCCAGGCCATAGTGATAGTTTGTATGGGCTCTTGGGTAGTGATCCGAGGGCGTGTTCTCACAAGGGAATCTTTTAAACTACGGGACCTTTTGAAGGAAAAAAGGGGTTTCTCCCAATGTAGGTTTCCTGTGTTCAGGATGGATCAATGTCTGTTGACTGACTTAGTCATTACGTTAGATGCGGTGTAAGTGGTAACACACATCAGAGGAATGTCATCTACTGTATGTGTGTTTTCTTCAAGTAGTGCTTCTCTGGGCTGATTACGTGCTCTTTTTTGACATTTTTTCAGGATCTGGTCTGGATAACCTCCAAAGGACAGTTTTTGAGTTAGACTGGCTGCCTGAGTGCGGTAGTTGCTGATTTTACTGCAATTACGACGTAGTCTTAGGTACTGCCCATAGGGTAAATTTTCCCGCAGTGGTCTAGGATGGAAGCTATCAAACCTCAATAGATTGTTTTTTTGCAGTGGGTTTATGATGTGTGTTGGTTTCCAGATGGCCATTTTCCTTTGTTATGGAGATGTCCAAGAAGATCATTTTGTCACGGTCGATTGTGTTCGTGAACCTGAGGTTTTGGTCACAAGTGTTGATTCAGTGGTAAAGTCTACCAGAGTTGCGAGTGGTCCCTGCCTAATGGCAGGGACGTCGTCTATGTACCTTCTCCAAAACACGATATTCGAGGAGGAAGGATTGTTGTCATTCAATATGAATTTTCTCTCAAAATCGTACACGTAGAGTCCTGCCACACTAGGGGCAAAAATACTGCCCATAGAGGTCCTTCCTGTCTGGAGGTACAAGGTATCTTTGAACTAAAAGTAGTTTTTCTTGAGTGCTAATCTAGCACATTCCAAGATGAAGTTCTTTGGTGTGTTATGTTCCCAGGTTGTTTCGTTCAGGGTTTTTTCAAGGACCTTCAGGGTGTCATCTTGTGGGATGCTGGTATACAGGCTCTCAATGTCAAAAATGACTAGGATGGTATTGTCGTCTGTAGTAAGATCTTTCAGCATTCTCAGTAGGCTCTTAGTATCCTGGAGATACGTGGAGGTTTTTTGGACCAGTGTTTTGAAAAAGAAATCGCAGAAGCTAGACAAGGGTTTCAGGAGGGAATTGATCCCGGATACGATAGGTCTCCCAGGTGGTAGAGTCTTTCCCTTGTGCATCTTTGGTAAGATGTAAAAGTAGGGGATCTTGCCTTCACTTTTACAGAGGTACTCTGCTTCTTGTTTTGAAATATACCCTCTTGATTCTGCTTGGTCGACTAGGCTTTTTATCTCAGATCTGAGGTCGTTGGTGGGGTCGGACGGAAGGGGCCTGTAGTTTCTATTGTCCGACAGCAATCGTAGGCATTCAGTTTGGTATGCTTCCTTGTCTAGGATTACCACACCACCTCCTTAGTCTGCTGGCTTTATAAAGATGGTTTCACAGGATTTTAAATTTGCCAGTGCAACATTTTCCTCCTTGCTCATATTTTGGAAGGTTGAGGTGGCAGGCAGGTTTTCAATGTCGTTATAGACAGCTTGTTCAAAAGTTTGAATTTCTACAGGGATTGTATGGGGTGGCGGTGTGAAAGTAGATTTTACACGTAAACCTGTTCCATTCTGATTTTCAGTAAGAGATGAATCCCCCTGTTTCTCAAAAAAAGCCTTGAGACGTAGTTTCCTGAAAAAGGAAGCCAATTCGCAATGAAGTTGGAATTTATCCAGTCGGGCAGTAGGTACGAAACCAAGGCCTTTGTTTAGAACTCTCTCTTCAACTTGGGAGAGTGGTCTTTTTGACAAATTCGTCACTAAGTTCTGCTGTTGCTTGTCTCGCCTGGGCTTTGCTCCGGGTGTAACTGCCCACTCGATCTTCTTCTTCCCAATGGACTTGGTTGATCGTTTTTTTTCTTCCCCTACCTTTCCTGCCCCGTCCTAAAAAAGGAGGCCTGAAACCCGGTGGTTGAAAAAGAGGCGGAGGTGCAAATGGCGGTTGCCATCCATACATAGGGTAATGTTGATGCTGGTTGAAGGGAGGTTGTAATCCAGGGGGCTGATGTGGATTATACGTGGACCAGTTGTTCTGTGGCCTATTTCTTCCTCTCGGTTACTCCCTGTGCTTGAACTGCTACTCGCTGGTGAGGAGTTGCTTGATGCGTCTGCGTCGTCATCAGGTTTAGTTTGAGGGGTATAATCTGGATCAGAGTAAGGATATGCTTTCACAAAGGTAAATCTTTTTAGGTCCTTATGAAATTTTTGTACTTTTTGTTGTGTAAGGTTGTCCCTATATTCGTTTATTTCCTTGTGCAGTTCGTCCAACTTCTTTTTGTAACCAGTCAGTGTGGTTTTTATATGGTTTTCAGTCACTTGAATATCTACCATGATCGCCTCAGATAGGCGCAGTGCTGTTTTTAGAATCAGTAGTATCCAGTCATGGGTGCAATGCCAAGCGATGAGCGCCCAGTCTTTTCTAAAGACTGGGTCATCTAGGAAAATCCGTGGAGCATTAGTCCTTTAGGTGCCATATTGTTGGTAATGTATTCCTTCATGATGGTTCCATGAAGGATGGTCCTGATCCGGTTCCTTTTCATTTCTGATAGTTTCTCCCAGTCAGATGTCTGTGAGATGGGTTGAGCGATGTTTGCATCCGCAAATAGAGACAGGTTTCCCATGATGGCGTCTACCTCCTCGCTAGAGTAGGATAATCCTTGGTGTTCTCCCACGTTTGTGAAAATAGCCTGTTTAATGATGATCAGAAAAGCTTTTGTGCTCTCGCAGCTGTGCGCTGCCAAATATGTCAAAAACAAAAAGAGAGAGTAAGGGTTTCTCCTCGATGTGGAGGGAGGTACTCCTGGTCCCCCAGACCAAATATGTATAAACAAAAAGGAGGAGTATCACCAAAGGACCAGGTAGTGGTCCTAATGGAGAAGGGGGAGGGATGAAGTCACAAGGAAGATCTTCCTTTTTTAGAAGACCCCTCACTCACCAACCTGGTTGGTGACATGCTTCATCATCGGGGTCCCACCTAGATAGCCGAGTGCCATACGGGTGTGCTGCGACTCCTGAATTACAGTGAAGCGGGTAATTTTTGTGAGTGTAGTGCAAAAAGTGATTTAAAAATTGGTGCAGTATACCTTCAATAAAACTTTAATCTGAAGGTACTGGACAATAATAAAAACAAATGAAGATATCAGAGTGGGTTAGATTCGCCGACTATATCTATGTGAGAAGTGCTTGGGTCTACATGTTTCAACCTGTGTTGGAGATTTCCAGGTGTTTGTCAGGACCAAAAAAGTGATAAGAGAACCTGGGCGGTATGCACACGCTAAGGTGCATCCAACCCTCGGCCCTCAGGACCTAACTGTTAGTCACAGTCAGGCAGATAAACTTCCAGATTCTGAAGTCAGGAAAAAAATATAACCTGTGGAAGGAAACAACAAGAAACAAACATTCAAGTACATGCCTGTAACGTGGTTTTTCTAGGTGTCTGGTGCTTCATGCTAGCCCCCGAAGTTGATATGGTTATGGTGAAATGGGAATTCAATCACTAATGTAGGTTGCTTGATTCGTGAGGTGTGCAATGGTGTGCAACTACGATAATATACGTGGTGCCCACTGCTGTCACCTTATCAAACAACCGGTTGTATGGAATTCATCAACACATTGTGCCATATATAAACACGTGCCAAATGTACACTATTAATAGCACCTGTGTGATTATATTAAACATGGCACTAACACGCATTCACATGCAGTGGAATAACAATGCTCACAAATCAATGGTGAGCTTCATGTATGTGATTAATCTGATCAGAGCATAGGCTTTTCAATAAAAATAGCGATCACTATAGGGAAATCAAGGAAAAACGCTTACTCGAAACACGAGTAGATTGTGCCTCATAGGAAACTAGGACAGGCAGGGGATTCCATGTTTGTCTGGATAAAGAAAGAGCGCAGGTCGTGAGCTAAAATGCAATGGCGCGCTTAGTGAAGCGATATTGTGGCATATAACGGCAGGAATTCGAGGTTTGCCAGCATAACCTCAGCACGTCTACTCACTGCGAACGGAATGCGGAAAAGACCCTTGTGCCTAACCGCTGTCCTCAGGATCCTGGAGTGTAGCCCAATCGGTCAGAATATCAACATATAAATCACGTGTATTGTCTTTGACAGAAAATGACAAATAATTATAATGAAATGTATCTTTAATGAATTCACGGTTTATTAAAAGTGATATTCATTAAAAAAATTTAGTAAAGCTTTATTAAAAAGAAAAATATTAACATGTCTTTGATTCTTTTTAGGTCTCGCATAGGCAGCACATGCGCTGCCTCTAAGAGGCATCAAGTAATCAGTATGTTGGGGTGAAGCTCCGCCTATTGGCTGTCATTTCTGTTGCTGCGTCCCATTCGTTTAACTTAGTCATTGCTCTTGCTAGCTGTTTTTTAATTGGCTGTTGATGCGATACTTACTTCCGTTTAGACCGGGAGCAGCAGCGCCTAACTACTGTGTTCGTCCGCGCTCTAAGCGCAATTAAACATCGTCTGCTTTTCGGTGTGCACTATATTCTTCTAGGCGGTCACGCGCGCTTTCACTTTCGATGCTGGCAGGATACTTGCGACTTCTCGCAGAGCACAGTGCCAGGCTCTCTCGCAGCTGCCGTTTCCCACACAACCCCCTAATTTTGTGGAGTTTCCCTCTGCTCGTGCACCCAGTGACAGAACTTAGCACTCAAATCGAGTATGTTTACACGCGCTTGCAAGCTCGCACTGAAAACAGTCCACACCCCACCCCCCCCTTCTGGAGAATTCGCTTTCCAAGGTTTCCCTGAGCCCGGATGGACGTTGCAACCCCTCATTTCTCACAACAACCTAAAAGAGGCACATAAGTTACGCCTTTCTTGAGAAACCCCTTCTGTGGAGTTCTGCTTGTGCCTATTTTCGAGAAGTGTGGGAAAGTAACATTTGGCAAGTACATATGATGGAAAGTTCACAGGTAATCATTACCTGTTAATTTTCCGCCATATTGACCAAATTGGGCTTTTTTGTCGGAACGTCCCACATTACTGGTATTGCGGGACTTTCTGACAAAAAAAGCTGAGTTTGGTGATTGCTGGTGCCACGTCCTTTTTACTTTTACTTTTCACTGATAGGAACGTACAAAAATAGACTTTAAAGGAAGGGGTGCTTTAAGAAGGAAGGGACACTTTATAAATTCCATTCCAGCACCATCTCAATGTAAGCACAGCTGGCGCAGAGCGCACCGTGGTCTCTTGGGTACCCCAGCACCAGTGTAAAGCAGCACTCACCAGTACACGTTGCAGGAAGCCGAACATGGTCTCAAGTATCCACCGGCCGCCCTCCAGCTGGGCACGCGGTGGGTCGAGGGACGCCCCCTTCACCCCGAGCGAGGCTCCGCAGCCTGCTCCCGGCAGCTTGCCTCCCACATGGATCCAGACGCATGTGCCTGCTGCACCTGCTGTTAATGTTTCTCTAAGGTGAGACATTGCTGAAGCCACGCAGTCACCGCAGGAGTTAAAAGGGCTGGGTCAGCCGGCAAGAAACAGATTGTGCAGGATCTAAGTTTTAGGATTACAGAGCAGGCAAAAAAAAAAAAAAAAAGAAAACGGAACACACTGCCATTGAGCCGGCACCTGGATCAAAGTCAAGGCCTGTCTGTGAAGTCATCACGGGTGCTTTGATTTAACCAGATACCTCAAAACTTCTCAGACTTGTGGCCCTGTGTCCTCTCAGCAGGACTAAGCTAGGCCCAAATCATGGGACCCAGATGTAAGCAGCATGAAACCTTACATCGAGGACCACACCATTAGTTAGTTGGGCACGCTGCGAATGCACAAAAAAATTGTACATCTGCAGTAGCGCCCTCAGTGTTCTTTGGAATTTAATATTGATGAGATAAGTGCAATAATAAATGCTTGTTTTTTATAGGAAATTATGACGCGGTTTCAAAGCGATATAATTACCCAAATTAATGGTACTCAATATACTGATTTCAGAAGGAAGGGAGGCAAAGGTGGGATTGGCTAGCATTCTAACTTGATATCTTCACTGACGCTAATGATTAGCAGTTAACTTGCCGAGGCACCTCCCTTCTTAGGCCTGGGTCACCTGTGGGGGTGAGGCATTTATTGCACCTGGGAAATTACGACACTTCGGTTTTCAGCGTTTAACAGGTGTAGAGAATTCTGAGGTGTACTCGTGAAAATGAAGTATTATGTGTGGAATTCAGTGAGCCCCAGGACACCCTTTCTTGGGCATTTTCACGCTCCATAAATGTCACTTCTTCCATCACATTGGAACTTACTGTAATTTTTGACCTGAAACATTTGACAGGTTTCACTTGGCAAAAGTCACCAGATGGAAATGACTGCAGTGTTCACCGCCACACACATTATAACTGCAATCCCTGTGCAAAAATAGGTAGGAGGAGGGATCAGAGTTTAGCAGCTCACTCCGAATGTGGCCCTTACTCGCGTGCAAATATTGAAACATGGTGAATGTTGGGTTACATAAAAGATGTCCTAGAGGTTCTGGTCTCGTCACACCTAGGAATATTTTACTTTGTGACATTGCTGGGTGGGCCCTGTCAAGGAACTAGTTGGAATTCCTCAGTCATGGTCAGAGTAGGAGACACTGATCCCAACCCAGCACTGACAACCCCTAGAAAAGTGCACCTGATGCCGCCCATTTCCAGCTGTAGGGTGACTTCCTTCTCCTACATCCTTCATAAAGTGTGGGACAACAGCCCCTGCACATCAGAGCCTCCTCGTCACTCCTGGAATTCTACAAGAAGCTAAATGACTGGCTGTCGAGTGGTCCCACTAGGCACCTGGTGTGACTACACTCTGACCGGCTTAGCGCTAGGATACCTCCCTTGGTGATAGTGTTATGTTATAACATTTGTGGAGTGCTTGGCTACCTCAGCAACAGGGCATCCCAGCGCTACCACGACAGAGAGCCAACTGTAGGGAGAGATAGGATGACTGAGCCAGCAGAGCACCAGATAAACTGAATGTTACCGTTGTATATAGTGTGACCAATTCAGATCAATGCCTCTTGCCTTTGTGGAACAGAAATCATAGCATCTAGTACAGAGCTGTGCATAAAAGAAATCATTCAGGCATGCTTTTGTTACCATGGTGGTTGTTCTGACAAAGCCTGGCACAACCAGTATTATCTTTTGAAATGTAACACTTTCCCTTTACTCAATTACTTGTGGAAAACTCCAGCATGGACAGAAACCAGCAGCCAAGTACTCATGACCAGTATTCAGGTGAGGCCAAGCATTTGCAATGCAATAGGTCTTGCATTTGCGATAGTTTAAGCTACTGGCCTCATAAATGACAATACCCTTTATTTATATGTTTTCAAAACCAATACATAAATAAAAGTGCCGAAAACTCTAAAAAAACTGGATCCGCGAACAAACACCGGAAAGCTACACAGCCCACAAGACCGCCACCCGCAGACACCACCACCTCATCAGATCCGCCAAAAAGACCTTCAAAGACCGCCTAGACAACAACGCACACAACAGCAAAGAGCTCTTCAACATCGTGAAGAAACTCTCCAACCCCAGCTCCAACACCAACACCAACGACATCCCCCCTTCACAAGACCTGTGCGACTCGCTGGCCATCTTCTTTCATCGCAAGATCGCAGACATCCACGACAGCTTCAATGCATTCACCATCCCAGCAACCACTGAGACTCCCGCCCCCACGACTACCACCCGCACCAACCGCCTGATCACCTGGCCCAACATCAACGACGACGATACCATCAAGATCATGAACACCCTCCACTCCGGAAGACCCTGCCCATACCACATCTTCAACAAAGCCAGCAGCATCTTCGCACCCCATCTCCGGAAAACCATCAACATCTCCTTTGAGACAGCGACCTTCCCGGAGAGCTGGAAGCACGCAGAGATCAACGCCTTACTCAAGAAACCCAAGGCGGACCCCAAGGACCTCAAGAACTTCCGACCCATCACTCGGCTCCAGTTCCCGGCAAAGATCATCAAAAAGGCGTCAAACAACTGACCTGCTTCCTAGAGGATAACAGTATCCTGGACCCGTCCCAGTCCAGGTTCCGCAGCAACCACAGCACCGAAACTGCCCTCATCGCCGCCACAGATGATATCAGGACCCTGCTAGACACGGAGAAACCGCGGCCCTCATCCTCCTGGACCTGTCAGCAGCCTTCTACACGGTCTTCCACCACACACTACGAACACGCCTCTACAACGCCGGAATCCAAGAGAGGACCCTGAACTGGACCTCCTCCTTCCTCTCCGGCAGAACACGGAGCGTCCTCCTCCCCCCCTTCCGCTATGAAGCCACCGAGATCATCTGCGGCGTACCCCAAGGCTCATCCCTCAGCCCAACGTTGTTCAGCGTCTCCATGGCACCACTCACTCACATCGCACGACGGCACGACCTCAACATCATCTCCTACGCCGACGACACCCAGCTGATCCTCTCCATCATCAAGGATCCCCACACAGCCAAAACCAACCTCCACTAAGGAATGAAGGCCGTCGCCGACTGGTTGAGGAGCAGCCGACTGAAGCTGAACTCGGACAAGACAGAGGTCCTCATCCTCGGATCCACCCCCTTGGTCTGGGACGACTCCTGGTGGCCGACTGCACTAGGAACACCCCCAACACCCACTGACCACGCACGCAACCTATGGGTCATCCTCTACTCTACCCACTCCATGACAAAACAGGTCAACGCAGTCTCCTCCTCCAACACCCTCTGCATGCTTCGCAGGATCTTCAAGTGGATCTCCACCGAAACAAGAAGGACAGTCGCCTGGGCCCTTGTCAGCAGTAGACTGGACTACGGAAAAGCACTCTACGCAGGAGCCCCGGCCAAACTCCTGAAACAGCTTCAACGCATCTAGAACTCCTCCGCATGCCTAATCCTCAACATCCCTCGCTGCAGCCACATCACACCCCACCTGAGAAACCTACACTGGCTCCCTGTCAACAAGAGGATAACCTTCAAACTCCTCACCCACGCACACAAGGCACTCCACAACACTGGACCAATGTACCTCAACAGCCGACTCAGCCTCTACACCCCCACCTGCCAGCTCCGCTCCGCAGACCGCGCCCTCGCCACCGTCCCCCGCATCCAAAGAATGACCGCCGGCGGCAGATCATTCTCCCACCTCGCTGCCAAGACATGGAACTTCCTCCCCATTCGCCTGCGGTGGACCGAAGACGTGCAGATCTTCAGAAGACTCCTCAAGACCTTCGAACAGTAGCAGCTCCTTCCCCCAGCGCCTTGAGACCCTCGCGGGTATGTAGTGTGCTTTAAAAATGCCATGATTGACTGATTGATTGATTGCAAATGCTTGTTTAAACAGATTTAAATCTACAAAGTGCAGCAACAGAACTGACCACAAGGGGGCTCTGCACTCCAGTTGAACAAAATAGAGTTCCATCTAGGACTTTGTTAAAGACATATGATAAGCTCTCTTGGAGTCATGGATTCAATAACCCAGGAGAATTACTGGTTTTTTTTTAGGTCTCGCCTAGCGTTGCAGCGTTGCACGCTCTGCAAGGCATATTGTAGTACGGTATGTTTTAGAAGTGGAGTGGAAGCCCCGCCCATCTTTTTCATTTGGCTGGTGTCATCATCCATGGTAAATGCTGGCTTCCAATTGAAAATTAGGCTTCTTAGTCCCTCCTTGTTACCGCCCAGTCTCCTTTTGGGACCGCCCATCAGGACTGGATCGTTTGCTTGGGGCATTATACTGTCTCCTGCAATTAGTCGGTAAGCACTATATTTTATTGTTATTTGTAGCGCCGTCCGCTTTCACTTTGGGGACCGCGCTTGTTTATTTAATTAGTTGCCACACGATTTGCTTTCACTTTTGCTGCCATTCTTGTTATAAGTGTTTTAATAAAGTATACTTTGAACTAAGTTTTACTGCGGCAGCTCTCTTTATTGTGTTATTTGTGTTGCAAGGGAGGGTGCATGTTCGGGAGCGAGGCAAGAGTCCCAAGAGGCTATAAATAAATTACATTTATTTATAGTGCCTTTGCTGAGGCTCAAACCCGGGTCCCCAGGAGCAAAGTCGACAGCTCTGTTAATTGAGCCACATCCTTACTCAAGTTACTATTGTTGCTATGTAGGGCGATGTTCCATGAGCCCCCCTCCCGCTTCCCGTTGTTTGGCAATATTAGGCACTACAAAGACCGGCGTCATTGCCTATTTATACACACAATGGTGCTCCAAGGTGACACAGCCTCTCCTCTGTTTCTTTTTAACTATTGTGACGGTTTCTCCTATGGTGATCTCTACATTGGAACCGGATGCAAGCTGTGTTTAAGTGAGACACAGAAATCAGGGTTTTCAGACTTTTCACCAGTGGGCCGAGAAGACTTTCAGTACAGCACCCATTGAGGAAGTGACGTGGAGCATTTATTGTTAAGCGCCGTAAACTGACCACTTTGCAGCACTGTAAGTGTTTGCTCAATTACTACACTTAATAGCACCCATTTGAAATCCAGCAATAAACACCAGTGAAAGGACTGTGTGTAGTGTGCGCACCGTCAAACTGGGCTGTGTTTAACGGTGTATGCATATTCCATTCATGTTGGAAGGATAAAAGGTCGAGCCTTCCCTGCAGAGATAAAAACCTTTGATCTGCTGGTTACCCGCAGAGGCACCGTGTGCTCACCCAGCAGAGTTATTTTCAACGTAGAATATAAATTATCTGAAGTATGTCCCATCTGCAGTTTATTGCAGTAAAAATCCCATTTTGCCGGTCCCTGCTCCACTCAGTGGTTCCTTTGTGTTCTGCCCTAATGAGCGCAGTTTTGGTCTGGGGTCCTTAAAAGTTCTTGCTGACTTGATCACCTAGTCCAGACTCTGACCTGCTTGCAGACAGGCAGCGGGAGACGAATGAGGCCCAAACACACCACACATGGGCCTGCAATGAAGAGACAGAAAACACAAGAGAGCCCGTTAGGGGCTCGCAGAAAGAGCATTCATCAACGAAAGGTCTAGAGTGCTGTTGTGAGGGCTTCCTTGTTGTGACAATATTAAAGGACAGACCGCACTGGAGATGACTGCCCCAACTCCGCCCCAGAACACTCTCATTCCCTTCTTTGTCTACTCTGTATCAGAGGTGTCCGTGAGGGGTGAGCACCCCCCTTCAAAGGACCCCTGCTGGGTGATGTGCATGATGTGGGTGTATATGCACGAACATGTGAAACGCAGAAGAGCCCCCCACGCCCCCAAACACTGAAACCTGTCCAAGTGTCTTATTGGGCTTGCGGGAGGGGCAAACAGTGGGCCAGGCTCAGGGCTGGATTGGCCGTATCGGTTAGCGGGCACCGGGCGTTTCCCCGGTGGGCGGCCAGGGTGGAGGCCGGTTCTGGGCCCCTGAGCGTCCGTTTTTGTTACTGGGGGCCGGCAATTTTGGCCACCTGTAACAAAATCAGCCGAAACTGGCCCTGGGGGGTGGGGGCAGGCGACAGAGCAGTTTACCAGGGCCGATTTCGGTTCCCCGTCCGGCCCTAACCAGGCTGGAAGAATGAGCAGAAAAAGTTGCCACATGGACTCAGTGATTCATTTCTAGAGCTCACGCTGAGACTGTGTGTGTGGGGAAGGGGGTGAGGGAGGGAGTGTCAACGGGGAGAGGAGTCCTTTGTTACAGATAGTGCATGGAAGACCCGGAGAGGCTGATGTGCAAAGGGGTTTCTTCCACCACAATAGAAGTCATTGGTTTGACCCACATCCGCGCATTGCATCCAGTGCTGACGCCACATATTCCTGCCCTTAGAGTTTGATGGCCTAGACGGAATATTGTGCCACTCTGGAGCTGAAACCTCTAGTTGTGTCCAGTTTTAGAGGCATTTTCCGAGTGTACTGTACTCTGATTAGTGGGTTACTTCTGGGGCATTGCAACCTGCCCATGAGGCCACGGCTGAGGTATTATAGCCTGTCCAGGAGACTACGCCTGAGGTATTGCAGCCTACCCAGGAGGCCACATCGGAGGTATTAGCTCAAGTATTGCAGCCTGTCCAGACGGCCACATCTGAGGTATTTCAGCCTGTCTAGGCGGCCACATCTGAGGTATTGCAGCCTGTCCGGGAGGCCACGTCTGAAGTATTGTGGCCTGTCCAGTATGCTCTATCTGGAGTTGTGTATCCTTTCCCTGGAGACGTTGTCTGGTATTACTTTGTCAGGGTGCCATGCCTGGGTTGATGTCCTGTCCCACGAGTCTTTATTTGGTATATCGTGTCCTGTCCCAGGACACCATGTGGACCACATTGTGTCCAGTGCAGGCTGACTCCTCCCATGAAAGGTGTATCCTGGTCAAACCCAGTGCAATTACTTAATTATGTATAAATGATCAACAAGACATTGGGGTTGTAGAAGAGAGATGCCTCAGTGGGTAATGCCCATGATGCCATCTGCCTACAAGTCACAGGTTCGAATCTGGGCTTGGCAAGCTCAGCCTTTCATCATTTGATATTGGTATGACGAAAGCTCATCGCTCTCGAATAAGTGGCTGTATTACAGTAATATGAAATTCTCAAGCCCAGATCTGTGTTAAAAAGAATGCATTTGTAAATATCATGGCCTTATTGGCCCAGACTTCAGTCGTAAGAGATACAAGCTTGGTCTCGCAGTCCGAAAAGAACAAACATAACGATCAGCCCTCCTTTGCTGGCTGTATGAGCCCAAGGTATCCCCAAGAACGCTGAATTTATGGCAACGCCCGCTCCCCCTTTCCATAACTTTGACAGCTCACTGCTAGTCTGACAGTTTGAAGTACATTATTTACTGTATTTTAATCCTTCTAGCCTAGGTTTCGCTGCTTGACATTTTATAATTCTAGTTTACAGCTCAGCTCAGCTCAGCTGCTGCATAGGTATAGGTATATATTTATGTAGCCACCATTTAGGGATTTCATCCATTTTGCCAGCCAGCCAACTTACTACTCTGCAGAGCAATGGGTGGACTTGAGGCCCACAAAGTGTAATATTTGTTTTTGTTAACAGCGAGTGGGTATTCTGTAATATACAGTTTCATATCCGTTTTACCAGTAATATAAATATTTGTGTGTCTTTTTCCGTGTTTTTAAACTTAACATCCAAAACGTGCAAAAGGCCTGCAAATATTCTGCAGTACAAGCAAACAACGGAAAGCTTGGGAAGTAGCGTTGTTGCCTCGGTGTGAAGCTCAGCATCTGTACATTTCAGCCACATCACTCAGTGTCTCTGAGAAAAAACACATTCACAGATGCTGTTCACAACAACGATACAAATCTTTAGGATTTTGTAAATGCTCTCTTTGTTCAAGAATAGGTGTCTCCTAGCGAAACACATTTACAGACTTTTTAACTCTTTCACAGACACCACTCCAGACTTCCTAGTGTTGTTCCGTGGTCCGTTTCAATCCTAAAACAGAGTGAGCCACAAATAAATATATTATAAACAAGGCTACACAACCTTTTCAATGCCAATGAAACACGTTTTACAACTTATAAACATATCAAAAACTAAAGACTGTCCATTATCCTGCAAGTAATCTTTTAATGTTTTCAAAAAGAAAACAATTAGAAACATAAACGTGACGTTGCCATTTACAAAGCGAATGCTTTATTTGGGGGGGAATAAGAAATCAAAATCCCTTTATTTTGCAGCGGGTCAAAATAGCGTTTTTCTCACCCATGGCTTATTTTTAGCTTCACTCTTGCCTGTTTTTAGCGGAAAAAGAGACCTATTTGTTTTGAAGTTTTGTTACCTGCTTCATTAGGCTTTGAAGTCACCAAATGGCCCATCATAAAGCAAAATAATCCTCGCTAAATTTGCGATTCGTTAAAATAGGCACTTAGCGAGTGCAAAACAACATATTCCAATGTACGAACCCCAATAGCGAAAAAACTACACAATCGCAAAAAAAGCTCCCGGTATGTTACCGAATCGCAGGTTAGCGATTCGTAAATAGCGAAATCACCAATTGCGCGTGCCAATAGCGATTAGCAAATAAAGAATCGCAAAGGAATGCATCAAAATTCGCAAATACCGAATTTCATCTAAATCGCTATTTAGCATGAGCAGAATAAGGGGAATCTCAACCAGGAGGTAAAATTGATGAAACACAAATACCGTCTGAATCGTGCCATGATAATGCGCCTAATTGCTGACCTGGAACCACTTCTGCAGCAACAGACCCGTAGGACCAATGCCATTCCTGCGCACGTCCAGGTCCTATGCAGCCTGCACCTGCTGGCGTCCAGAAGTTTCCAGGGGGTCGTAGAGGTAGCTGGAGGAGTCTCACAAAGCACACGTTCACGCTTCTTCAGTAAATTCATTGATGCCATGCTGACAATGATACATACCCACATCACCTTCCCCACAACCCCACAGCAGTTGAACCAGACTGGGGTTCTACCAGGTGGCCCAATACCTCCATGTCATGTCCCCCCTCAGCCAATGAGTACATATTCCGTAACTGGAAGTCCTATCACTCGATCAACGTCCAGGTTGTGTGCAATGCCAAGCACATAATTACGGACATAGTGGCACAATTTGCAGGAAGCGCACACAACTCGTATATATTCCGGCACAGTGGCATCCACAGGCGTCTGCTCAATCGGTGAATTTGGAGAGGGACACCTACTTGGTACCTACATATACCTATTTGTTACATCATTATCCCATATGTAATGGCATTACTGCGGCTAACCCTTTGCATCCCACCCTGTAGGTGACAGCGCATATGCCTTGCGGGAATATAGCCTGACCCCCTACCTCAACCCAGCAACACCACAGGAACAGCGCTACATCCAAGCACATATTAGCTCAAGAAATGTGGTCGAGAGAACATTCGGGATCCTGAAAAGTCGCTTCCGGGTCCTACATAAGACTGGTGGTGCATCGCAATACAACCCCGAGACCTGCTGCAGGATTGTAGCAGCATGTGTCATGCTGCACAACATTGCAACCAGAAGGGGATACCCATTGAGATGGAAGGAAATGACAGCGATCAGGATGACCAACCACCCGCACAACACCGACAGTCACACGTGCCAAACACAGCTGAAGGTCAGAGGAGGTGGACATACATCACACAACATCACTTCTGAGCCTGGTAAGAATGAGCCATCACAAAATATCTATGAATGCAAATGTTTTATTCACATTAGCACAGGTCAAAGTAAATATTCATGATTAGGAAACATGGTGGTGATTGCATTGGTTGATTAAATTAAATAGAATTGTTAACACCATCATGGACAAAGAGGCAGAAATGCATGTCTATCGCCTCTTGCCACGTACCCCCAGCCTCCTGTTGCATGGCTCCTCGACATCACCCTGATGTGCAAACTGCACTTCTGCTAGTGGTCTCCGGCACAGACACGCTACTCATGCTCGATGTCTCCTCACTACCCTCCTCCCTTTCCAAAGTTGCTGGCACTCACTGTCCCAGACTGTAGATGTTCCACAGCAGTGGTCATTTGGCCTAAGGCCTTAGCAACAACCCACCAGAAATGTCCTAGGTCAATTTGCAGTGACACGGAGTGGCGTGACAAGACAGCAGTCTGGTGGTGGCCCTAGTATTCGCAGAAAAACGAAGCAAGCCCTGTCGATGCCTCCTGCGCTTAGTGAGTTGTCCTGCTCTTACGGCACGGGTGAGCTCCTGTAGGCTCTTGTTTATTTCCTGATTCCGGAGGATGGGTGCCCCAGGACCCTTTGAAGTTCAGATAGGGAGGGCCACGTGCTCCCTTCCCTTTTTTACGCAAGCTGGCCCCCAAGGGCTGGGGCCCTCAGGGCCCTACGAAACTGGGGAAGGGAACGATGCATCCGCCACCCCTTTGCAACATTTGGTGTGCCCCAGGGCATTGGGTCCCCCAGGCCGAAAATTGGCTCAGGGTGAAGGGTTCCACACATGCCCCTCTCCCTGAATTAAATATATTTTGGCCGAAGTTATTTTTTTGGCTGCAAGGACTACGGCAGGATCGGGCAAGGAAAATATATTTTGGCCCCTGTGGGGCACCCCCTCTCAATGGCTAGAGGGGAAGTGTAATATATATATATATATATATATATATATATATAGGGAATCAATACTGATTGAGAAGAAAGACGAGAAAGAGGGAGAAGGAGTAGACAAACCAGATTTATAACCACATATAGTAACCAGGCCTTTTTGATTAAAAAGAGCTTAGGTAAATTTTGGCCGATATTAGAAACGAATCCAGACATTGCGGAATATTTTGAAACTTTCCCCCAAATAACCTTCAAGAGGGCAAGATCCTTGAAAGATCAGCTTTGCAAAGCAGTTGAGCCGAAAAAAAAGTAAGATCGTAGGGATACAAGGCTTTTACACCTGCAGAAATTGCAAAGCATGCAATAACAGCCGCAACTGCAAGGAAGTTACATTGTCAGCAGACACACAACCCTTTAAGATAAAAGAACACACATCATGTAACACAGACTTTGCAGTCTATGCATTGTTCTGTCCATGTAAGAAAAGTTACATAGGCAGCACAATTCACAAAGCAAAAATCAGAATTCTGGAGCACCTCCGTTCAATAAAAAACGGAGATAAAGCTTATGCAAATGCCAGACATTTATATGTCTGGCCTTATATATAACTATATAAGGCCTGAAACCTATGGCGTGCAAGTCCTGGCGCGCATTGGAGAGACCCGTCTCAGCGAATGGAAAAGAGCCAACCGGACAGCTTCGGCAATTTTTCTTTCTTCACGGTAGTGAATAGCTCTGTCCCACCACACCCGTCCTCGTACCTGGCCACTGCAGATAGCGGACTGTGACTTCACAGAGGATTCTCACTCATTGTAATGAGTTTTCCAGGCCACCGGCAGGAGTGGACAAGTGTTGGTTTGAGGCGTTTTGGGGACTTGAGAGGGAATCTCTGTTTCAATTACCCTGCCAGCTGCAGCCCCGATCAGCGCTCCTGCAAAAACCTGATTACAACGGACTACACCGTGGTTGGAAGGATCACATACCTCGCATGCAGTGGCAGTGCATGCTGGGATCTGTGGTTTACCACTAAAACTACAGGTCTGTACGTGACTCCGGCTGACCAATCAGGATGACCATTGAAGGCGGAGCGAATGGGGGTACTTCTGTGGACTGCTGCTAGTGTCGGGGTGAGAGCTGGCATTTGAAACGCGTCATGCCCTTGCTCGAGAAATAAAGCTCCCTTTGATAGTACCCCATGGTGTCTCTCCGTTCTTTTCGTAACAAAAGGACCTTCCCTTATATATATAGAAGCTCACTGCCCGTCTGCTGCCCTTCCCTTCCCTTCACTCGCGGCCAGGTGCTGTGATGGCGGGTGACGGAACCACGCGTGTCACATTAAGACCTATGCTCCTCTTGCACAGAAAGAACAAAGCACTCACGGGGACAGGTCCAATACGTTTATTGGCAAAATACTCTCTTACAGACGCGTTTCGGCAACCGCCTTTCTCAATTAGGAGATATATATATATATATATATATATATATATATATATATAAAATTGCTCCAAGTCCCACTGAAAGTCGAGGCACTCACGGGTGGGTGCGGTATGCGGTGCCCGCAAAAACACAGCGCTCAGCTTCCAAGAATCCCCCTCAGAAGAACTGCACTCGTAGATCCAAATTTCGTGCTCACACCATCATTATTTTATTTACAGAGCCAACAGACGCGTTTCAGCATCAAGCCTTCGTCAGTGTTAGTCACGCTTCGCAGGTTAGCCTGGGTATTAGTTCAATCATACATTGACTAAACATAGTGGATGGACAGAATACATTGCAACTGAGTGTCGCGCCATCTTTAAACATGCAAAAACATAATAGAATCTGCATTTCGGGTACATATTTCCCTCTTTACCCCGCGTTTACTCAGTGTAGCATGAACGGAAATACAATAAAATAAATGTCGCCGTGTATCGGCATCGCTCACCACATTGTAACCTTACGGGGAGATTAAAGGAGCGCAAAACCTCGCAACTCCCTTTTCGAATTTCCGACAGTCCATTAAGCCATGAATTGGCAAATTTCTCTATCTTAACATACAGGTAAGGCATCTTGTGCATTATACCACATAGATCTACTGTACAGCTAACTTAATCAGTACAACACATTTTTCTTGTTTTTGTCGGAAGTGTTTGTTCTTTTCATTTATGAATTACAATCTAAATTCTCAACCCTCAAACTCTCCTCATGCCTGTATCATCGCATTTCTTCTAGTTCTGTAAGACTATACCGATTAGTCAAAATCACTAAAAGTTCAATTATGTAGATAAGGGAGAGGGGGGGGGGAGAGCAGAAAAAGAAGGGTCTGGAGGAAAGAAACAGATAAACATTACAGAGGGAATGGTTATTTGAGGTCCAAATAATATTCCTATTTATATTCATATTTACAAGGGTCTTTGGAAGAACATCATGCAAGTCAGGGTTCTATACAGTTCAGTTGACACCACTGTCCCATCATCTACTCATTTTCCTAGATGGACAGCAAGTTCTTCTCATCTGTTCAGTCCTAATGGTGCCTTTGTCATCAGGTCTATAATATACCTGGATTCCAGGCGTCTCAGCTTTTTCAGCCTATCTCCTCCTCTCACACTTTCCGGCACATAGTCAAGGCCGAAATATTGCAATTTATTCCGGTCTCTTTTGTGTATCTGATCAAAATGTCTTGCGACAGGATAAGATGGGTCTGCTTTGTCAATCGCCCTAAGGTGTTCCAGGACTCTGACCTTCAATTGATGGATCGTGCTCCCTATATATCTTAGGCCGCACGGGCAGACAAGGCAATATACAGCGTAGTTAGTGCTGCATGTCATGAATTTTTCAATAGATTTGGAGATGCTTGCACCTGGAATCTCATACACTCGAACCCTTTTACTACCTGAGCAGGCTTTGCATTTACCGCAGGGGTAAAACCCCCCCATCTATGCTATTTTGCCTGTCTTAAGAGTAGCTTTTTTGAAATGGCTCCTCACTAGTGAGTCTTTCAGCGATCTTGCCTTTCGATATGTAACTAAAGGTTTAGGTGGGATATCATCCTTTAGTACTGAATCAGTTTTTAGAATATGCCAGTTTTTATGCAATATTCTTTTTAAGTTATTGGATTTGCTGGTGTATGGTGTGATCATCCGAAATTTCCCATCATTGCTGAGTTGTTTATTTACAGGACTCTGCATGAGTAGGTCAGCCCTTTTGATCTTCCTCACCTTTTTCAGTGTTTTGGATAGAGAGATAGGTTCATATCCTCTTTTACAAAATCTCTCTACACAGCCCTCGGCTGCCAGTTCAAAATCCTCCTCCCTGCTACTGTTCCTTTTCAGCCTCAGTAGTTCCCCATAGGGGATACTTTGTATCAATCTAGTGGGGTGGTTGCTATCTACCTGCCGTAGGTTTGCGGTATAGTGAGGTGTGTAGCCTGTCTTGTTCCACAAACACCCCCAGGTCCAGATAGTCAGCTGTTACCGGACTAACTGTCCCAGAGAAGTGCAGGTTACAATTGTTGTCATTCAGGACCTCGATGTACTGATGAGCTGTCTTCATCGTCCCCTGCCACACTATGAAGAGGTCATGAATGTATCGGTACCACCTCACCACCCTTCCTGCCTCTTGCTCTCCGACCTGGAGCGCCATGGGTACCCGCTCCTCCCACCAGCCTACGAACAAGTTCGCGTAGCTGGGGGCAAAGCAGGTGCCCATTGCGGTCCCAGATACCGGTGTAGAGTTGATCATCGAACAGGAAAATGTTGCTTGTTAAACCAAATTCGATGAATTCAAGCAGCATGCAATTATGTAGTGCAAATCTAGCAGGCCTTTTGTTCAAGAAGTGTTCTACTGCAACTAGTCCCAGTTCGTGCCTTATGTTAGTGTAAAGGCTCGTTATGTCCAATACCATTATGAGGTAAGTGGGGTCCCATACAATGTCTGCAATTTTCTCCAGGAAATCTTTGGTGTCTTTAACATGGGATTTTAGCTGGGTTACCAGGGGAAATAGAAAGCTGTCTATGAACCTAGACATATTCTCCGTCAACCCATTGATCGATGAAACAATTGGCCGGCCCGGTGGTTCGGTGGCGTTCTTATGTAGCTTGGGCAAGTGGTAGAAAGTGGGTATTGTTGGATTGTTACTGCGCAGATAAAGATTCTCTTCACTTCCCAGCATTAACTTTTTATACCATTTGTTGACCAAGTCATCGTATCTGTGTATGCCGTCTTTATACTTTCTCTCATCTGTTTTTTCATAGTATTGGGTGTCAGAGAGTTGTCTTAAGGCTTCTTTGTGGTAATATTCCCTGGTAAGTAACAACACATTTCCTCCCTTATCTGAGGGCTTAATTATGATGCATTCATCTTTTTGTAGATTTTGCAGAGCACATCTTTCTTGTGTATTGATATTGTCTCTCCCCTTCGTTGTTCTCCGTTTACCTCTCAGGGCTACTAGATCTTTAAGGACAGTCTCAGAAAATGCATCTATAGCATCCCATGGCATCATGGGACAGAACGTGGAGATCGGTTTTAATCCACTTTCTTCTCTATCTTGTTCGATTTCATTGATTGTTGCTCTGTCAATCATTGTGTTACCCTGTGATATTTGTGTGTTCCGTTCAGTCCTGAGAGTTTCTAGGTTTTCTACTCCCCTTAGATCTTCACAGGATAGCATATCAGTAGCAGTTAGTCTTTTGTTTATGAGTTTCATTCCTTTAGTTGACGCTCTTAGTTTGTGATATTTATGTAATTTGAGTTTCCTTACAAAAGCGTGTAGGTCAATTCTAGTTTGCGTGAACTCAATTTTATTATTTGGGCAGAAACTTAAGCCCCGACTGAGTAGATTTTCTTCTGCCTTCGTCAAAGTCCTCTCAGACAGGTTAACCACCGTGAGATCGTCTGTCGTCCTTGTGGTTATTGTTTGTTGGTTTTTTTCCTGTTCCTCCAGGTTTGGGCCCTTCCTCTTCCTACCGCCACCTGCCCTCCGAGTCCTCCTCCTGGGTGGCTTTCGGGTGGTTTGTTCTTGCCGCCTCGTAGCCATGCCTGGCGAATTACTGTACACTCGTTGTGAAAAGGATGAGGGATCTGGGCTTGTCCTCCCTTTGATCTTCCAGCTATGGTTTTCTTCCTCTGTTCTTCCACAGTCTCACTGTCGGTAACTTCGGATTCCCATGTGATTACTGGCGACTGCAGGCCCTGAGCCCTTTTGCATTCTACCTCTTTTCTGGGAGCGTCGTACTTTTTGGCAAAGGTCAGTGCTCGTCCACACAGGTAGTAGTTCTCGTCCCTTGTGTATTTCTCCTGTTTCCGTGTCTTAATCTTTTCTTCGTATTTTGCCAATCTGATCTCCATTTGATCTTTCAATGCTGCTAGCTTGCCGGTATATATATATATATATATATATATATATATATATATATATATATACACATTTTTTTTAAATGCTAATTCCTAACTATATAAGGCCTGAAACCTATGTATTTTTCAGTGAATATACATATATATATTAAAAAGGCTGTCACTGCAGTAACCGGATTCAAACAGAGCGGCACACCTTTGAAAAAGTCGAGTGATTCGACGAAACGCGCCAGGACTGCCAAACCTGCAAAATCAATAAAACAAATTACCTCAGCCCAGTGAAGTGCGACTCCATTTTCCTTAAGCAGAGGAGGAAGTGGTATGCAATTTAATACGGCGTGGTTCAGCCGTGGGAGCGCCGCACAGTCAGCCAGAGCGCCAACCATTTCCCTGACAAGGACCAAAGCTGAACTTCCGTGGTAGCGGAACAAAAGGGAAATTGGCTGCCGCTGGAGACCGGCTCCAGCATGACTCCTGTTTCGCCTGAAGAGGGGCAGAAGCGGGGCACTAGGCGATTTGACCACCGGAGGAACTGAGTAATCACGGAAGAACTACAGTGACTAGCATGCCCACCTGAGGGATGAAAAAAATGCAGCGAAGCATCACCAATTAAAAAGGCTGTCACTGCAGTAACCGGATTCAAACAGAGCGGCACACCTTTGAAAAAGTCGAGTGATTCGACGAAACGCGTCAGGACTGCCAAACCTGCAAAATCAATAAAACAAATTACCTCAGCCCAGTGAAGTGCGACTCCATTTTCCTTAAGCAGAGGAGGAAGTGGTATGCAATATATATATATATATATATATATATATATATATATATATATATATATATATATATGTGTATGTATATATATTCACTGAAAAAAACATAGGTTTCAGGCCTTATATAGTTAGGAATTAGCATTTAAAAAAAATGTGTATATATATATATATATATATATATATATATATATATATCAAGCGTTCAAAGTACTGCAAGTGTTTATAAAGTCTCAGTTCCGCCCCCTTGGGCTGGTAAGTTCGCAATGTATCCTGGAATCAGTAGTTCAGGACAGTATTGTTTCCTTAATGGGTGCTGCTTAGCCTCCTTCCCTCCTTCGCAACACTTCCATCGGGGCACCTCATCGGCGTAGCACGATCCCAGCTTTCCTCACGCCTCACAAACAGGTACACTGCTCCATTTTCCGCGCCCCTCTGGTGGAGCGCATGGAACCGCAAAAGCAGTGGGGTGGTCCCCGTGACCAGTGTGCGGCCACTTAATATCTAAAACAAACTGCTCGCAGTTAGGGACACCCACGCAGCAATCACTTTCACCTTCTTTTATTTGTGCTGCAGCCAGGTTCGGGAAACGCTTCAGGATGGTGCAAACGTGTGCCACATACGCCATACGCGTTTCGGAGAGTCCTTCATTAGTGGCATGGCATTCTGGGGGAATAGTTGAGGGAAAGCGTTCAAAGTACTGCAAGTGTTTATAAAGTCTAAGTTCCGCCTCCTTGGGCTGGTAAGTTTGCAATGTATCCTGGAATCAGTAGTTCAGGACAGTATTGTTTCCCTAATGGGTGCCGCTTAGCCACCTTCCCTCCTTCGTAACACTTCCATCGGGGCACCTCATCGGCGTAGCACGATCCCAGCTTTCCTCACGCCTCATAAACAGGTACACATATATATATATATATATATATCTCAAGATGGCCGGAGACATCTGAAAGAGCTCTCGGTTTGGGGATTACCTCTGGGTAGTTTATCCCTGCCATCCGAAAGAGCTCTCGGTTTGGGGATTACCTCTGGGTAGTTTATCCCTGCTAAACCCGCTCCAACTGACCTCCAACCACCCTACCGGAGGAACTGACTGTTCACCTCTCTGGGAATTGACTCTGAAATACTTTGCATCGATCGACTCACCCGACAGATCGACCGAAGCTGCTGCCTTGATCCAACCCTCGATGCACGGAGGCCAACTGGACTGAATTCCTGGCCCCAGGACTGCTCAGCTGTTGAGAGGTCCACATCCACGGAAGCAAGGTCTTCCACGGGGTTACCTGCTGCGTCTGAATCCTCTTGCGCCTGCCCTGGGACACGGTCGGAGTCCTGCTGCTGGCGCTGTTGCAGGGATGGCGATGAGTCCCGCCTGACTGCCGACGCTCCCGGTCCAACCCCTATTGCCCGAGGTTGGGCACTGCAGGGTCAATCCTTGCCCCAGGACTGTTCTGCTGCGGAGAGTCTGTCAGCTCGTTTCACCCACAGTCGCTGGCTCGTCAAATCGCGCCTGGGCCTGCCTGATGACCGAGTCGGGCTATCGCTGTGCTGGCTCCATCTGCCCCTGACTGTCTGCGAACCTGAGGCATTGCCTGGAGGCCGGCAATTGGCAGCTCCTTCCTTTCCGCCCAGAGGTCAGGCCACCAGCTGTTGATTGAGCAGAGTGGCGCTGCAGGAATCGGGTCCGCCGTCATCTGCTTTTAGTTCTCGCCTGAGTTTGCACTGCTGTGCCGGCCGTTGGAGCTCTGTGCCATTTAAAATTCGTTATTGCTATTAGAGTTTGCTCAGCTATGCCGGTCGTTGAAGCTCGGCGGCCATTTTAAAATTCATTCCTGCTAATAACGCCTGCCTCTGCCCGCAGTCAGTCAGCTGAAACTTTTCCTGCCTGAGTGTCCTGAGGCATTACCTAGCCTCAAAGCCTTAACGGGACCTGCGAATGGCTCCCTGCTGTGGGCCCCACTGATTTGATGCCTAATGACCGGCTCCCAAAGAATCAAGGCTCCCTATCTCAGCGGAGGTACGATCGTGCCACCATATGCTGCCTCACCTCAGTGCTGGACCCGCTGATCTGCCCTCAGGGAATTCGTGGCACCTGTTTTTAGGGGCCATTGCCCTGCCTGAAGTGCCTGAAGAGCAGCAGCTGGGGTGAAACAATCCTCCTTACACCCGGTGAGTCTTGTTCCCCCCCCCTGCACTATGACAGACAGCCCCTGAGTCGGCTAGACTGGTGGCCTTCGGATGGGCTCCATGGATACATATACGGCGTGCTCTAGGATGGGCTAAATTCTACTGGTACCCCTGTGCCTCAGCTGAAACCCCTAAGCTCTTCCTTGTCTCCCTCCATCTTAAGACTCTGATGATATCGCTAGACCTTATGGCATCACTCTTCTGCAGTTGAATCACGAGTTTCACCCGAGTTGCTGCTCCACTTTGACTGAGGAGAGCACAAAAAGCCTGTTTCTGCTAACCTAAAAATTGGTTGTTATCACTGGGCTCCATAGAGACACCTTTACTGCTGGCGTGGCATGGTAGATGGCCGGGCTTCCTAGTCTTCCTAGTCTCTGCGACAGCCTATCCCTGTAGACACCCACGTCGACAATCGCCAGTACACTTAAGCCCCTGCCCTAATGCTCTGACAAGCCTGCTCCCTCAAGAAATCTCACCATTGGATACACCTGGATCAACCCCTGCTTCTCCACATCGCTTCTGGGAACTAGTAGTGCCCCACCCGAGCCAGCATGGCCTGCCCTGGTCTAACCGCTACTGGGGAAAACTCGTATACTCTCGTTTACCCCCTAATCTCTCTAACTCCGCTGCAAAATCCTTCAAGCACGACAGCCTAAAAAGGCACCCCGAGTCATTGATATCTGACCTGCGATACAGTACAGACATTGGCACAATCATTAATGACCTGATCGTCTATTCCAGAAGAACCTCCTCTTGGCACAAAACACTTGCGCACCTCCTCTATGTACGTGCAACCAGGAACATTCCATACGGCACTAAGCTCACTATAGCACCCTCCACAATCCTGCAAGCTGACCTCACATCACCCTCTATAAAAAGCGGCATAGTCTTGATCCAAGCAACTACTAAAAACCTTAACATATAAATAATAAACACAGAGCATCTATAACTCCATTCTTGACCTAAAGAACCTCCTTCACCTCGCTGCACTCTCCTTCGCTAAGTTCAAGCCCCGCGGGACTCCGCCCCCACCTATACCACCAAGCACTCTCAACTGCTACCCCCGAGACACCTTCACCCCCGCAAGCAACTATGCCCCCTCTCGGAGGCGGAAATCCTAGCTCTCGTCCTCTTCTACAACACTACTACCCTGGCCACCCCATGTCCACCAGACCTCACTAAAGAAGACAGTTTAGCCATCCCCCTTGATTACAACCCTGCCAACCCATGCCCACCAGACCTCACTGAAGAAGACAATCTAGCCATCCCCCTTGATTACAACCCTGCCCCAGTTTCCTCCTGTCCACCGGACGTGAAGGCCGACCTTGCCATCTGCACGGTCGCCTCCAACCCCAACAGATCAGGTACCCTCAGTAACAGAAGCGTAGTCAATAGCAATCTAGCGCCCGTACTCCTGTCCGCCCGACTCCCATCTCTTCCTCTGACTCCCCTCTCTCTGGCCTTTTAATCAACTGCCGTCCGGCTGTCAGGCATGCTGCTGATATCGCTGATCTCATCCTGAACAAAAACCTTGACTTAGCGATCCTAACCGAATCGTGGCTTAACAAATCCTCATCTCCATGCCTGGACCTCCTAGTCCCTCCCCACTATACCGCTGCTAGGCTGGATAGGCAATCCAGCAAAAAAGGAGGAGGCATCGCCTGCATGTACTGCTCTACCCTCATTATCACTGAACTTCTAGTGGACACCCCCTCGTATATCACAACGGCCAGTGATCTTAATGACCACTACTCTGCAACTATAACTAACATTCTAGATGACCTAGCCTCGCTAAAACTAACAAGCATTGGAAATGCAATAGGGCTCGCATTAGGAAAGTTTGAGCTATTGGTCTTATAAATTACATTTTTTTTATTTATGTGTTATTTTTTAAAATAGCTAAATTAATAGCTTTGTCATTTACAATGCCAATAGTTATAACTTTCGCAAATGTGACACCTATAGCATTTGTAATGCAACATGTTTTGCATTTACGTGACTTAGATGTATTGATATTACAAATAACTATGGCTTTTAATTTTTTTAAATAATTAATACTTAAATCATGTATTTAATTTGTAATGGCAATAGCTTAAACTTTTGTAAATAACTTTTGTGAAGATTATGTTCAGTGTTTTTTATTGTGAAGAAAATCCAAGAACAGAAGTGAAATATTAACATCTTTTTGTGATTTGTAATAAAGCGTGAAAACTTGAAACAGCTTGAAACATTGAAAGAACATATTTGAACCAGTGATGCTGTGGTTGCGCTGAGTGATGCTGTGGTTACGCTGAGTGATGCTGTGATGTTGCTGGGTGGTGCTGTGGTGGTGCTGAGTGGTGCTGCTGAGTGATGCTGTGGTGATGCTGTGGTGGTGCTGAGTGATGCTGTGGTGGTGCTGTGGTGGCGCTGAGTGATGCTGTGGTTGCGCTGAGTGATGCTGTGGTTGCGCTGAGTGATGCTGTGGTTGCGCTGAGTGATGCTGTGGTTGCGCTGAGTGATGCTGTGGTTGCGCTGAGTGATGCTGTGGTTGCGCTGAGTGATGCTGTGGTTGCGCTGAGTGATGCTGTGGTTGCGCTGAGTGATGCTGTGGTTGCGCTGAGTGATGCTGTGGTGGTGCTGAGTGGTGCTGTAGTGGTGCTGAGTGGTGCTGTGGTGGTGCTGAGTGGTGCTGTGGTGGTGCTGAGTGATACTAGGGTGGTGCTGAGTGATACTGGGGTGGTGCTGAGTGATACTGGGGTGGTGCGGAGTGGTGCTGTGGTGGAGAGGTGGAAGAGAGCAGCATAACAGCACATCAGAACAGAACAGGGAGTTAAAGAAGGAGGCGGGTGGAAGAGAGCAGCAGATCAGCACAGGAGAAGAGAACAGGGAGTTAGAGAAAGAGGAGGTGGAAGAGAACAGCAGATTTGCACAGGAGAAGAAAACAGTGAGTTAAAGAAGGAGGCGGGGTGGAAGAGCAGCAGATCAGCACAGGAGAAGAGAAGATAACGGAGTTAGAGAAGGAGGCAGGGTGGAGGAGAGCAGCAGCTCAGCACGGGAGAAGAGAAGAGAACAGGGAGTTAGAGAATGAGGTGGGTGGAATAGAGGGAGGGCGATAGATAGAGGGAGGGAGGGTGATAGAGGGACGGAGGGCATTAGATAGAGGGAGGGCGATAGATAGAGGGAGGGCGATAGATAGAGGGAGGGCGATAAATAGAGTGAGGGCAATAGATAGAGTGAGTGAGGGCGATAGAGTGAGTGAGGGCAATAGATAGAGTGAGTGAGGGCGATAGAGTGAGTGAGTGAGGGCGATAGAGTGAGTGAATGAGGGCGATAGAGTGAGTGAGGGCGATAGAGTGAGTGAGGGCGATAGAGTGAGTGAGGGCGATAGAGTGAGTGAGGGCGATAGAGTGAGTGAGGGCGATAGAGTGAGTGAGGGCGATAGAGTGAGTGAGGGCGATAGAGTGAGTGAGGGCGATAGAGTGAGTGAGGGCGATAGAGTGAGTGAGGGCGATAGAGTGAGTGAGGGCGGTAGAGTGAGTGAGGGCGGTAGAGTGTGTGACGGCGGTAGAGTGAGTGAGGGCGATAGAGTGAGTGAGGGCGATAGAGTGAGTGAGGGCGATAGAGTGAGTGAGGACGGTAGAGTGAGTGAGGGCGGTAGAGTGAGTGAGGGCGGTAGAGTGAGTGAGGGCGGTAGAGTGAGTGAGGGCGATAGAGTGAGTGAGGGCGATAGATAGAGTGAGTGAGGGCGATAGATAGAGTGAGTGAGGGCGATAGAGTGAGTGAGTGAGGGCGATAGAGTGAGTGAGGGCGGTAGAGTGAGTGAGGGCGGTAGAGTGAGTGAGGGCGGTAGAGTGAGTGAGGGCGATAGATAGAGTGAGTGAGGGCGATAGAGTGAGTGAGTGAGGGCGATAGAGTGAGTGAGGGCAATAGATAGAGTGAGTGAGGGCGATAGAGTGAGTGAGGGCGGTAGAGTGAGTGAGGGCGGTAGAGTGAGTGAGGGCGATAGAGTGAGTGAGGGCGATAGATAGAGTGAGTGAGGGCGATAGAGTGAGTGAGTGAGGGCGATAGAGTGAGTGAGTGAGGGCGATAGAGTGAGTGAGTGAGGGCGGTAGAGTGAGTGAGGGCAATAGATAGAGTGAGTGAGGGCGATAGAGTGAGTGAGTGAGGGCGATAGAGTGAGTGAGTGAGGGCGATAGAGTGAGTGAGTGAGGGCGATAGAGTGAGTGAGTGAGGGCGATAGAGTGAGTGAGTGAGGGCGATAGAGTGAGTGAGGGCGATAGAGTGAGTGAGGGCGATAGAGTGAGTGAGGGCGATAGAGTGAGTGAGGGCGATAGAGTGAGTGAGGGCGATAGAGTGAGTGAGGGCGGTAGAGTGAGTGAGGGCGGTAGAGTGAGTGAGGGCGGTAGAGTGAGTGAGGGCGGTAGAGTGAATGAGGGCGGTAGAGTGAGTGAGGGCGGTAGAGTGAGTGAGGGCGGTAGAGTGAGTGAGGGCGGTAGAGTGAGTGAGGGCGGTAGAGTGAGTGAGGGCAATAGATAGAGTGAGTGAGGGCGATAGAGTGAGTGAGGGCGATAGAGTGAGTGAGGTAGAGTGAGTGAGGGCGGTAGAGTGAGTGAGGGCGGTAGAGTGAATGAGGGCGGTAGAGTGAGTGAGGGCGGTAGAGTGAGTGAGGGCGGTAGAGTGAGTGAGGGCGGTAGAGTGAGTGAGGGCGATAGATAGAGTGAGTGAGGGCGATAGAGTGAGTGAGTGAGGGCGATAGAGTGAGTGAGGGCGATAGAGTGAGTGAGGGCGATAGAGTGAGTGAGGGCGATAGAGTGAGTGAGGGCGATAGAGTGAGTGAGGGCGATAGAGTGAGTGAGGGCGATAGAGTGAGTGAGGGCGATAGAGTGAGTGAGGGCGATAGAGTGAGTGAGGGCGGTAGAGTGAGTGAGGGCGGTAGAGTGAGTGAGGGCGGTAGAGTGAGTGAGGGCGGTAGAGTGAGTGAGGGCGGTAGAGTGAGTGAGGGCAATAGATAGAGTGAGTGAGGGCAATAGATAGAGTGAGTGAGGGCGATAGAGTGAGTGAGGGCGATAGAGTGAGTGAGGGCGATAGAGTGAGTGAGGGCGGTAGAGTGAGTGAGGGCGGTAGAGTGAGTGAGGGCGGTAGAGTGAATGAGGGCGGTAGAGTGAGTGAGGGCGGTAGAGTGAGTGAGGGCGGTAGAGTGAGTGAGGGCGGTAGAGTGAGTGAGGGCGGTAGAGTGAGGGCGTGAGGGCGGTAGAGTGAGGGCGTGAGGGCGGTAGAGTGAGGGCGGTAGAGTGAAGGCAGTAGAGTGAGGGCATGTGGGTGGTAGAGTGAGGGCAGTAGAGGCGGTAGAGGGAGGGCGGTAGAGTGAGGGCGGTAGAGTGGTAGTGTGAGGGTGGTAGAGTGAGGGCGTGATGGCAGTAGAGTGGTATATTGAGGGTGGTAGAGTGAGGATGTGAGGGCGGTAGAGTGAGGGCCTGAGGTCAGTAGAGTGGTATATTGAGGGCGGTAGAGTGAGGGTGGTAGAGTGGTAGAGTGAGGACGGTAGAGTGAGGGCATGAGGGCGGGAGAGCGGTAGAGTGAGGGCGGTAGAGTGGTAGAGTGAGGGCGGTAGAGTGGTAGAGTGACGCAGGTAGAGTGGTAGAGTGAGGGCGGTAGAGTGAGGGCGGTAGAGTGGTAGAGTGCGGGCGGTAGAGTGGTAGAGTGACGCAGGTAGACTGGTAGAGTGAGGGCGGTAGAGTGAAAGCGTGAGGGCGGTAGAGTGGTAGAGTGAAGGTGGTAGAGTGAGGGCAGTAGAGTGAGGCCGGTAGAGTGATAGTGTGAGGGCGGTAGAGTGAGAGCAGTAGAGTGGTAGAGTGAGGGTGGTAGACTGATGGTGGTAGAGTGGTAGTGTGAGGGCGGTAGAGTGAGGGCCTGAGGGCAGTAGAGTGGTATATTGAGGGTGGTAGAGTGAGGGTGTGAGGGCGGTAGAGTGAGGACGGTAGAGTGAGGGCATGAGGGCGGTAGAGTGGTAGAGTGAGGGCGGTAGAGTGGTAGAGTGAGGGCGGCAGAGTGGTAGAGTGAGGGCGGCAGAGTGGTAGAGTGAGGGCGGTAGGGTGAGGGCGGTAGAGTGAAGGCGGTAGAGTGGTAAAGTGAGGGCGGTAGGGTGAGGGCGGTAGAGTGGTAGGGTGCGGGCGGTAGAGCGGTAGAGTGAGGGCGGTAGAGTGTTAGAGTGAGAGTGGTAGAGTGAGGGCTGTAGAGTGAGGGTGGTAGAGTGGTAGTGTGAGGGCGGTAGAGTTAGGGCCTGAGGGCAGCAGAGGAGTATATTGAGGGTGGTAGAGTGAGGGTGTGAGGGCGGTAGAGTGGTAGAGTGAAGATGGTAGAGTGGTAGAGTGAGGGTGGTAGAGTGAGGGCATGAGGGTAGTAGAGTGAGGGCATTAGAGTGGTAGAATGGGGCGGTAGAGTGAGGGTGGTAGTGTGTGGGCATGAGGGCAGTAGAGTGGTAGAGTGAGGGTGGTAGAGTGGTAGAGTGAGGGCAGTAGAGTGAGGGCGGTAGAGTGGTAGTGTGAGGGCGGTAGAGTGAGGGCGGTAGAGTGGTAGAGTGAGGGTGGTAGAGTGAGGGCTGTAGAGTGAGGGCTGTAGAGTGGTAGTGTGAGGGCGGTAGAGTGAGGGCCTGAGGGCAGTAGAGTGGTATATTGAGGGCGGTAGAGTTAGGGTGTGAGGGCGGTAGAGTGAGGACGGTAGAGTGAGGGCATGAGGGCAGTAGAGTGGTAGAGTGAGGGCGGTAGAGTGATGGAAGTTATACAGCACTGAAAAATAACATGCACTATATATAGATATTATACATATACATACATATATATATTTATTTACAAATACAATCATTTATATTCATAACTGAATCTAGCTCATCTTATGTACAGTATAATGTTAATATTGTACAGCATTTCTTCTCTAAATGTCTTATTTTCTCAAATAACCAGCTGGCTGTGTGTCACCCTATAATCATGCTATAAAGGAAGTGGCAAACTAAAGTCAGTCTGAAGTGTAGTCCAAACAAACCTTAGCAAAGTCAGAAGGTGTGACAGGCTTTTGGCTCTTCCAGTGTATGTTTTTATGGTTTTTGCAAAACTTTACTGCTGGGTAAGCTTCCTGTCCGTCATGAATCTAAAACATTAAACAATGGTCAAAAGCAAAGTATTTTTGGAGCTTGGCACACAAGGGAGCTACTTTCTATGCAGATGTGCTGATTACGAAAAGGTGAAATGAAGTTGTTCACAATGAAGTTAGCCAGTAACATAAGTGGGCAGACCGAAGCCCCATGCTTTATACAATATAATGTACAGGGTAGGAGGTATGAGACAATAACGAACCAATTGAAGAGTGCATGCTGAAATGCGTATAAGTAAGCACATTAAAATATCAGTGCAATCAAAAGATTTTGACTTAAGCCAGACCTAAAAACTACCCATCACACGCTGCCATTGCACTGCATTGCACAATTCCTGTACTCACAGTTTGTATTAACACAGATCACCTTTGGCCTTCTTCTGACATTTACTCCAGCTTATGCATTTCTGCTATGACGTCACCCTCACTTGCATGTATTGCATGATGTTCCTACACAAACAGCACCAGCAATAGAGCCCGTGAACTCTCACCTTGACATCGAGGAAAACAACTGATCTTTCCCTGCAAAATTGTCCTGGTTTATCGATCAGTCACCTAATAAAACAACAGCAGCTCTCATCCAGCAAATGAGCAAGTCTCCCACCCATAAAGATCTCCAGTCCTGTCATTAAAAGTCACGCCCGCATTGAGCCCGGCAGTGTTCGGTGCAAATAGTCTCCCAGTGGACCCTGCACTTCTCCTCTCCCCATTATGGACCAGCTCAGTATTAATCTTGATGACTCCCGAAGCTCGTCAACACGACAAAAAGAGGGGTCAAGGGACACTTGGGATGTTTTGCTACACTCGTTCCAAGCAGAAGACAATGCACAAACATACCGGTGTAACAAACTTGATCCACGAGTGGACCTTGTTAACATCATAGCAATCTATGTCACGGCTCAAAATCAACTCCAAACGAGGTGCCCTAAACTTGATCACAATCTGAAACAGTCCAACTCGCCTCCGTTTGCACATGTGGCCCGGTGATGGACAACTTGTGTGCCTCCCTGCCACCTTAGCATCAGTGCTGACAGAAATAAAGCTCCAATTAAATCAATACTTTCAGCAACACATGAATCAATTGCTCAAAACGCTATGGACAGAGCTTCTAAGTCTAACAGAAGCAACAAACCGATGCATCAAATAACGCTTGCCACCAGAGCAACGCACGTGTTCAGTCTCCTCTCAGGATGGGCACACATAGCGCTGGGCCAGTTACCTCTCATCTCACTGGAAAAATGCTACCATAAAGAAACAGCGCAAAAGGCTCTGAAAAGCTCAGAATCAACAGCTCATTGAATGAGTTTCAACTACACAGCATGAGCAAATATTCTAAATATACCAGCCACTAAGTTTACAGCCAACAAACCGTAAGAGGAACCCCATCTAGTGGAAAAAAACGTTAATGCAGATACCGGCAACATGGAGATCCCTAAAACACCTCTGGCACTTACAAAATCATCCACTATACAAAACACTCAACTAGCAAAGTAGGCATTCAGGAGGCCTCGATCAACCCTGCTAGATTTAAAACCCGGCTACAGGCAAGGGATCACGCCCCTTGCCACATGTAGATAAACATCTAGGCATCCAATCTGCACAAGTAGCCCTACGGTTTTCCCAAATCGAAGACATTTGTGCCAAATAAACAAAAGCGAATGTCAGCAGACCAATTTGTTGCCATTGAACATCCCCTCTGCTCCAAAGGGGTCGATAGAGCTGATCAACACCACACGAACTGATCCTTCGATGACTGTAATTATTACAAGGGAGGAAGGGTGAAGAGACGGGGAGCAGCAGGCCGTGTAGTGAATAATATGGGGAGGGGAAATGCCGGCCTGAGGCAGAGCACACGCTGATAAGCTTGTGGGAGGGGGGCTGGGCTGCCTTTGATGTGGTAATGCGAGGCAGGCAGGCAGGCGGCTGGTGGCATAGTGCACGCGCTTTTTAGGGCTTGCGCTTGCGCAATGACCTAAAAAGCACATGCACTCAAAGGAATCGCCAGTAGTTAAATTCTAGATAAGCCATAATAGAGCTTCGCCAGCTGTGCACATGCGCACAGCAGGCGAGCCCTAAAAAGAACCCAAATCATAGACAGGAATCCCTGGTTCTCTGGCTCCCTCAGTAACGAGAGGAGATCCTTCCGATAATCCGAAAGGACATGGAGACAGCACCCCTCAGCAGCACATTTAAAACTTCTCCGCCAGGCCAGAAACGCCTACAACAGGCACGTTCTCAATGCAAAAAAATTATTTTTCAGCTCAGAGCTGAAGAACACCAAGAACAGACCACGCAAGCTCTTCAAACTGGTCAAACACCAATCTAATAAACTGGCCAAAACATCGGAAAAAAAAACCTTAAGTCGCTAATATCATCTGAGGATTTCTCCTTTTTCTCCGACAAAATCACAGCCTTAGGAAACAAACTCAGCGTCACCACAAACTCTCAACCCTTTCTGGATCTGCCCCCTCCTTCGGCGTTGCCCCCACAGGCTTCACCCAAAAACCAAGCACGCTGGTCAAATTTCAAGCTCTATGATGAAGACTGTCTCAAAAATCCTATCTACCTTAAACCCGAACAACCACTTCAATGACCCGCTCCCCTCAAACTGCCTAGCTGCCACCGCCCAATCCATCATTCCTAGCTGGACTGCAATAATCAACGCCTCTCTCAGGCAGGGATCGATACTCGACTCTCTGAAAGCCGGCCAAGTTCTCCCCATCTTGAAAAAGCAGTCTCTGGATCCAGCCTCCCTTGACAACTTCAGACCTATCTCCAATATCCCTCTCTTAGCCAAAGTGTTGGAGAAGTGTGTGCAACAGCAGCGAAGCCATCACATCAACAACTTTCATCTACTTGATGACTTCCAATCAAGTTTCAGACCCGGGCACAGTACTGAAACCACCATGCTACACATCGTAGACGACGCCCTCCAAGCCCTCGACCAAGGCAAAACTTGTCTCCTAATCCTCCTGGACCTATCCTCAGCGTTCAACACAGTCAAACATGGAAAATTTCTCGAACGCCTCAAATTTAGGATGGGATTGGATGGGTCTGTTCTAGACTGGTTTAGCTCATTCCTCCAAAATCGATCACAAAGATTCCTAATTAACAGTAACCTGTCTGCCCCTCCCCAGTCACGTTCAAACCTGTCCCCCACCCTCTTCAACCTTTACCTGGAACCGCTTGCCGAAGTACTACGCTCCGCGAACATCTCTTACCACATGTATGCTGACGACACCCAGATCTACATCAAAACCTCATCCCTCGAGGAGATTTTAACCCTGAATGAGGCCTTGAAAATGACCAATGGCTCGCCTCCAATCAACGCAAACTCAACGCAAAGAATACTGAATTTCTCCTAATTTCCCCATCAAAAACTAACCCTGAGATTCAGACATGGAGTAAGGCTATCACAGCTCTAAACTGCCCACCAACCATTGTTGACTCGGGCAAATCTTTGGGCATAACCCTGACTGCAACTTGAACATGCGAGAGCACATCAACTCAATGGCCAAAGCAGCCAGATTCCACCTGAGCTACCTCTGGAAACTAAAACCCTTCCTCGATGCTCCTGACCTAAAAATGGCAGTCCAGGCACTAGTCATCTCTAGACTGGAATATGGCTGTTCTACCCTCTCGGGGCTACCTAGGATCTCCATGGCAACGTTAAAAGCCTGCCTCAACACCGCCGCCAGACTGCTTACTGGTACAAGGAAATTCGATCACATTTCACCTCATCTGAAAGCTCTGAATTGGCTTCCTCTCAAGGTCAGAATTCAACTCAAATTGGCATGCATCACGCACAAGGCACTATACTCAAACTCCCCTGCATATCTTGCACAGAAACTCTTGTTATCTGCAGGAACCAGAAACTCCAGGTTCGCCAGAGACCTCTTGCTCCAACCTGCACGCTGGCGGGGAAAAAAAACCCTACAATCGTGCCTTTTCTGGGGCGCACCAAGAGTATTGAACTCTCAAACGCCCGCCATCAGAAGAATCCCCTCACTGGCACGATTCAAAAAGGATGCCAAAACCTTCCTTATGAGCAAATTCCTCGCCTCAACCCCCCAGACATCTGAGATGATCGCCATGAGTAAATGTATAATGCAAGATGTACCTACGTACCCTCTCTCCCTTATGTACCCAGCACCCTGCCACCTCCTACCCTATTGTACACCTTTGAGACTATTGCCTTGAGTAATATGTATAATGTACATACGTACCCTCTATCCCTTAAGTACCCAGCACCCCGCCCCTTCCTATATTATTGGGTACTTTTGTGACTTCAAAACTATTGTATACTATTTTGTTCCTGTAGGGCGCTCTGATACCCTAACGGGTCAAGTTCGTGCTCTATAAAACACTAAAATAAATGAATAAATAAAATAAATATATCTATATATTTTTTTTAAAAACATTTTCAGGGCAGGAGACTAATTTGCAGAGTCCTGTAATAGACGACGCAACATCTGTTGTGGCCAGTCAATCAGAGAGGTTGCTCCTGCGGGACCCGAACTCCTGTGGCAGTGAGGTAGAAGAAGGGGAAAAAGAGCCCCTTCTCCCAATCGGAATGCTCTACGTTTTGAGGCTGTGCTCACCTGACTCACATCCAGATATTCAAATATTTTTATTTATTAGACTACTGAATGAATTCACAGTAAATCACAAAAAGCATGTTTTCTGGACCAAGGTCTAGCTTCAAGCCAAACTTGGTGTTTTTCCGTCCAGTAGTTTTGGCTGGAAATGTATGTAAGCTGCATGGGATGTTGCGTTTTGGGACAATCTCTTTTTATCAGCCTCCACGGGACGGATCACCCCGAAACGTTCAAGGAAGGAGCTGAAGGTTTCCTGAAGATTCTTCAAAATGGCACTAGAGTTATTAGCTAACTAAAACTGCCACATATGCCAAAAGGATATTTGGCTTTCTGACGTACCTGATTTTTTACCTGAACCTCCATTTCTCACCTGTCTGAGACACAAGACATGATCTTACCTACAATTACCTTTCCTGGAATGAGCAAGCACTGTCCAAAAATAGGGGTGGAAGGGGGCAGTAGGGCACCAGTCATGAGTTCACACTTCTTTTGAAAGAGGTGGTACAAAATAATTTCTATTGTCTCTCCTGCTATGTGAGATTTTTCTATAGGCATTAACCCTGTGAGGTTTAAATTTCTTCTTGAAGTTACCAAAAATGTTGTACCAATGTCCTGTCTCTTTGAGGGGGCAAATCTCTGACTTTTAACAGATAGTTTATTTTTGATGATGTCCAACACCAACTTGACTGGTGCTTTGAGAGTGAGGCTAAAGATGAACATTTTCCTCTTGATGGCTTGGACTACTGTCATAATACTCTGTCATAAATGCCACTGAAACATGGAACGGGCAAATATAGATGGCTGAATAGAAGTGAAATATTTGTTAAACATGTACTGTAACGTACTAACTGTGATGTGACATATTGTGACTGATATGTTTTCAAACTAATAAAAACATCTTTAAAAAAAATGCCACTGAAACAAACTTTAGAGTCTTTATTGTCGTCAAAACATCTTGATGGCATCCCTTTCCACTGTTCCACTGTCTTCATCAACATGGACTCTAAAGAGTGTTTCCTGTGAACGGAAAATCAACACTTCTCTGTTGAACATAAGTATAACTGACTTTCCTCCTGAAACAGTTATTGGGTCTTGTAATATGCTGCCCAGAGAGCCACATGAGCGAGTATGTGCCAAAGTGATCTGTTGAAACAACTCAAAAGAACAGATTATTGTAAAGTTAATCTAAAAATGACCTCTTACAAAATGCTGCTACTGTTCGAAGAGCCAGGTCTTGAGGAGTCTCTTGAAGGTTAGGAGGTCTTCGGCCTGCCATAGTTGGATGGGGAGGGTGTTCCACGTCTTGGCATCGAGGTGGGAGAATGATCTGCAGCCGCCAGTCACTCTTCGGATGCGGGGGACGGTGGGGAGGGCGCAGTCTGCGGAGCGGAGCTGGCGTGTGGGGGTGTAGAGGCTGAGTCAGCTGCTGAGGTACGCTGGTCCGGTGTCGTGGAGTGCCTGGTGTGCGTGGGTGGGGGAGCCAATGTAGGTCTCTCAGGTGGGGTGTGATGTGGCTGCGGCGGGGGATGTCGAGGATCAGGCGTGCAGAGGCGTTCTGGATGCGTTAAAGCGTTTCAGGAGTTTGGCCGGGGCTCCTGCGTACAGTGCGTTGCCGTAGTCCAGTCTACTGCTGATGAGGGCCTGGGTGACCGTCCTTCTGGTTTCGGTGGGGATCCACTTGAAGATCTTGCGAAGCATGCGGAGGGTGTTGAAGCAGGAGTAGGAGACGGTGTTGACCTGCTTCGTCATAGAGAGGGTGGAGTCGAGGATGACCCCTAGGTTTTATGCGTGGTCGATGGGTGTGGGGGATGCTCCTAGTGTCGTCGGCCACCAGGAGTCGTCCCAGGCAGAGGGGGTGGGGCTGAGGATGAGGACCTCCGTCTTGTCCGAGTTCAGCTTCAGTCTGCTGTTTCTCATCCAATCGGTGACGGCCTTCATTCCTTGGTGGAGGTTGGTTTTGGCGGTGTGGGGGTCATTGGTGAGGGAGAGGATCAGCTGGGTGTCGTCGGCGTAGGAGAGGATGTTGAGGTCGTGCCGTTGGGGAACGTGGGTGAGCTGTGCCATGTAGTCGTTGAACAGGGTTGGGCTGAGGGATGAGCCTTGATGATTTTGGTGGCTTCGGAGCGGAAGGGGGGGGGGGGGGGGGGGAGGCGGATGCTCCGAGTTCTACCGGAAAGAAAGGAGGTGGTCCAGTCCAGGGCCTCCTCTTGGATTCCGGCGTCGTGGAGGCGTCTGGCAGGTCGAGGAGGATGAGGAATGTGGTTTCTCCGTTGTCAAGCAGGGTCCTGATGTCGTCGGAGGCGGTGATGAGGGCAGTTTAGGTGCTGTGGTTGCTGCGGAACCCGACTGGGATGGGTCCAGGATGTTGTTCTCTTCGAGGAAGCTGGTCAGTTGTTTGTTAACGGCCTTTTCGATGACCTTCCCCGGGAACGGGAGCAGGGAGATGGGGTAGAAGTTCTTGAGGTACTGGGTCCGCCTTGGGTTTCATGAGTAAGGCGTTGATCTCTGTGTGCTTCCAGCTCTCCGGGAAGATCGCTGTCTCAAAGGAGATGTTGATGGTTTTCCAGAGGTGTGGTGTGATGGTGCTGCTGGCTTTGTTGAAGATGTGGTGTGAGCAGGGGTCTTCTGGGGATCCGGAGTGGACGGTGTTCACGATCCTGATGGTGTCGTTGTCTTTGGTCCAATGCAAGCAGGCGGTTGGTGCGGGTGGTGGTCGTGGGAGGGGGGGTATCAGCGGTTGCTGGGGTGGTGGCGGCGTCAAAGCTGCTGTGGATGCCTGCGATCTTGCGATAGAAGAAGGTGGCCAGCGAGTCGCATATGTCTTGTGACGGTGAAATGTCGTTGGTGTTGGAGAGTTCCTTCACGATGCTGAAGAGCTCTTTGCTGTTGTGTGGGTTGTTGTCTAGGCGGGCTCTGAAGGCGGTCCTTTTGGCGGATCTGATGAGGTGGGTGTGTCGGCGGGTGGCGTTCCTGTGGGCTGTGTAGCTGTCTGGTGTTCTTTCGAGGGCCCAGTTTTTTTCTAGTTTTCGGCAGGTCCGCTTGGAGGCCTAGAGGTCTTCGGTGAGCCATCTGGCTCTTTTGCTGGTGTGGGTGTTGGGGGGCTTCTTGAGCGGGGCGAGGGTGTTGGCGCAGTCATCGATCCATTGTCTGAGTCTGCCGGCGTCAGTCGGGTCTGCGGGTGAGCTCTGGGCGAGGGCGGTGGTTAGCTGGTCCTACGTGATCTTGCTCCAGCTGCGGCGGGCATCTGCTGGGTGCGGTGGGTTTCCAGAAGGTAAAGTGGATGCAGCGGTGGTCAGTCCAGTGGAATGCGGTGATGCGTTCGAAGAAGACGTGGGTGCTTGCTGAGAAGAAGGGGTCAAGCGTGTGGCCGGCAGAGTGGGTGTGTGTTGCAACGAGTTGCTTGAGTCCGAGGTTGTCGATCAGGGTGGAGGAGTTGGGGTCGTTGTTGTTCTCAAGGTGGAAATTCAGGTCCCCGAGGAGGATGTAGTCCGTGGAGGCGAGGGCGTGTGTGCTGATGAAGTTGGCGATGGAGTCGCTGAACTGCTGTCGGGGGGTGGGTAGATGAGGGTGCCTCTGAGGGTGATGTTGGGGTCGGTGTGGATCTGGGAGCATAGGTGTTCGGCGGTACTGAGGGGGTCGTTGGTGTCTGTTGAGATTTTGAGAGTGTTTCTGTGGACGATGGCAATTCCCCCTCCTACTCCATTGGTGCGGTCCTTGCGGGTGATCTTGTAGCCTTCCGGGATGGCTATGGCGATGACAGGTGCTGAGGAGGAGGTCAGCCAGGTCTCCGTCAGGAAGGAGACGTCTGGGGCGTTGGTGTCGAGTAGGTTCCAGAGTTCGACGGCGGGTTTGTGGGTGGAGCGGGTGTTGAGCAGGATACATCTGAGAAAGTTGGGTCCTTGGGTGGGTGGGTTGGTTGGCCGGATGCTGTTGAAGCTGCAATTGTGGCAGGAGAAGGGTCCTTGGGTGCGCTTCGGGGTGGCCAGGCAGTAGGTGCGTGATCGTCCGGTGTTGAGTGCGTGGAGGTTGCTGGAGTCGTAGCAGAGGCGGGCGTTGTGGTGTGTGTTGGGGCCAGGGGTCCTGGCGCTGGGCGAAGTTCAGGCACGGACGGGCGCAGCCGGGCTTGCCTTAGGCGTGCCAGTGGCGCAGCCACTGCGCGGCCTCCATAAAAGGGCATGTGGGAGGGAGGAGCAGCTGGGAGGCGGGAGCGGGGTGGTGAATGAGAATGCATGGGGCGGGCCGCAGGGGACACAGCAGCGTGAAACACGGAGGGGGAAGCAGGCGGGGGTCACAGAAGCAAATGGGGACACAGGCAAAACGGGGGCACAAGGGAGACACAGGCAAAATGGGGCACAAGGGAGACAGAAGGCAAAATGTGGGCAAGACAGCAGAAAAGCAGACAATAAACAGTAATAGCAGTGGATCAGAAAAGCAAAAAAGCGGGTACAGGCCAATTCCAAGCTGCAGCAGCAGCGAGTACAGGGCACACAGGGGGGCCGTGTGGCGGTGAGGGGAGCGACCTGCCTGGCAACAGGGTCATGGGTTGCTCTCTCTACCGCTGCGCGGCCTCCATAAGAGGGGATGTGGGAGGGAGGAACAGCTGGGATGCAGGAGCGGGGTGGCGAATGGGAATGCAGGGGGGCGGGCTGCAGGGAACGCATCGGCGGGAAACACGGAGGGGGGAGCGGGCGGGGGTCACAGAAGGCAAATGGGGACACAGGCAAAACGGGAGCACAAGGGAGACGCAGGCAAAATGGGGCACAAGGGAGACAGAAGGCAAAATGTGGGCAAGACAGCAGAAAAGCAGACAATACACAGTAATAGCAGTGGATCAGAAAAGCAAAAAAGCGGGTACAGGCCAATTCTGAGCTACAGCAGCAGCGAGTACAGGTCACACAGGGGGGCTGTGTGGCGGTGAGGGGAGCGACCTGCCTGGCAACAGGGTCATGGGTCGCTGTCTCTACCGCTGCGCGGCCTCCATAAGAGGGGATGTGGGAGGGAGGAACAGCTGGGATGCAGGAGCGGGGTGGCGAATTGGAATGCAGGGGGGCGGGCCGCAGGGAACGCATCGGCGGGAAACACGGAGGGGGGAGCGGGCGGGGGTCACAGAAGGCAAATGGGGACACAGGCAAAACGGGAGCACAAGGGAGACACAGGCAAAATGGGGCACAAGGGAGACAGAAGGCAAAATGTGGGCAAGACAGCAGAAAAGCAGACAATACACAGTAATAGCAGTGGATCAGAAAAGCAAAAAAGCAGGTACAGACCAATTCCGAGCTACAGCAGCAGCGGGTACAGGGCACACATGGGGGCTGTGTGGCAGTGAGGGGAGCGACCTGCCTGGTGACAGGAAAGGTTGTGATGCTTACATCTCTCGACAAAACATTAAAAAAGGTTAATGTCTTGTTGAGATGTTTTAGCCATGGACTTGAGACTACTTAGGACACACTGGAAATGGGTCTGAAGTCATTTACCAAATCATCTCAGTGCATGAGGTTATTCTTCCTCCAAAATTCTGAATAGCTCAATTTGAGCATGAGCAACAGACATAGAAGTGGATTGACAACAAGCGTGCCTTCAATTTCAAGGGTGGTGCCGACATCAAAATACCATTTTCCATATTGTTTACCTAGTCCTCAACTTGACCTTGAGACCAACCTGGAGAACCAGGCTAATGTTAAAAAACTGAAGAACCTGGCGTAGCGGAAGCCACGTGATGAGCTTAGTAAACTATTAGATCCTCAAGATGAGATGGTTTAAGTTTTGCTACTCCAAATTATGAGATCTCTGCGAAAAACCTTTTGCAGAGTTCCAAGCATGAGTCATTGTCTCAAGACTCTCTATTGCTAACACACAGGAAGCCCTAAACTGGCACCAAATGTGTGGACACGAAGACAGGGCTTTGATATTTGGCAGCATTGTCCAACAAGACATCTTCTGTGCTCTCTGTGCACATCTAAGCTGGCGGTGAGAGGACGCTTCTGGAGTACGCCGGCGACCTGCCTGGGGATCACACCTGGCAGAGACCCTGCATCACGCCTCTTAGGGTGACGAATCCACACTGAAGCAGAGCGGATACGAGGGGCCTGCACCACACCACACTGGGGCGATCGATTCTGGGACCTGTTGGACCCTCCGAATGGCGGTGAGTGCCCCCTCGGGGTGTGAGCGGGCCTCCGGGTAATTGGGGAGGGGGGGGCGGACCCAAGAGACTGTGCCCAGCGAGTGTGGCCCTAAGAGACTAGACCCGCTAGGCCTCCTCGGGCCTGCGACATGCAGAGACATTGTACAGCGGCATGGGAGTGGACACTTCATCCCTGGGGTGCTGCGTTTCTCCTTCCGCCGTTCTCACGTCCAGGTCTTGCTGCGAGAACCTTCCCAGCAACGAACCCGGGGATGGCCTTAATTGAATCCACTGTGGCCCTTCTCTGGGCGGCGGGAGCTGGGGACCCCTGACTCGTGTCTCCCGCAACACTTCCACGGCCTTGGCCTCCTCCCACTGGGGTGCCCGAGACTAGAGTCCTTGGGCACCCGCTGGAGGGCCAATAGGATGAGGATGGCTATTATGGTGGCCAATCGTGATATTGTCATGGCCTGGACGCAACCCGATTCCCCTACAATAGCTAAATGGTGCAGAGGTGTGGACTGCTGTGCCACTCAAGAGAAACCCTTGTTTGAAATCAAGGGCTGCCCAGCCAAACCAAAAGGACGGACTAATTGGGGTAATGGGGTCCATGGGGTTAGCCCCTTACTTTCGACAGACTGCTTGTTTTACCATGTGATGTGCTTGATTGCTGTGCATATTGTATAACATTATTATCAATCTACTTGCAATGCCATATATGTGGACTTGTGTACTGTGCTGTTGCTGCTAACCTTTTCTTTGTTCTCTCAAAATCAATAAAGTGGATTATCAAAACAAATGTGCCAAGAGCAGAGCTACTATGAACCCCTAAAATGATCATACCCACACCAGGTTGACAATACCAATAGGTTGCCTGTGGTGTAAACAGACAGGTGAGACTCCAGGCTATTAGCTCTATTGCTCAACCCGAGTTGATCAGCAAGGGCCTCACAGAGAAGCTAATGGAGTGGGGGCATGGTTGCATTTTCAATCTATCACCTTGCCTAGTAGAGTGGGTGACCAAGCAAGTAGGCAGCCCCCAACCAGACTGCAGGCAGAGTTGAGCCTTCTGCCGATTGATGAGGGGGGATTGCTGTCCCTGAACTGGAGGTCAGCTCACTGACCCAAGGACAGCATGAAGTAAAAGTCCCTACAAAGTAGAACTTGTTTACACTAAGGCCAAACGTGCAATCAGTTTTCTGCTAGGCAAGGATAATACCCAAACCAATTAGGTATCAGATACAGTATGCCTGCAAAAACATTCAGATGGAAACCACAATCTAGGAGCCGCTGTAGCTGCCTGTGGTGGTACTTGTGGAGTAGTGCTGTCAGGCTCATTACAGACTGAAAGCATATTTAAGGGTCGTGAAAAGAGAAAGACTAGTAGAGTGTACCTATAAACATTAGATTAGTAGAGACACACCGGACCAGGAAAACCAGTCATATTGGGTATAACTATCCTCAGAAACAAAACCGAGAAAGGAACAAAAACAGTTAAAGGAAAAATAAACTGTTGAAGCCTTATTACCTTATTCACAGAGACACAAATAAAAAGAGGGAAATATAATGCAATGTGATATATGCAAAACTCATATGTGGTATATATAAATCCACCTACAAGGAATTACTTGAAGGAAACTAGAAGCAGCGCCTATGCTCATCAGATACATGATGAAGAAGCTGACCTGAGGGAAGAGGACTTAACTTTTTGTCAAGTAAAGCTAAAACACACCAGGAATGAGATTTACAATTGCACCGCTGATCACGAGAAACACTCTTCAGGAAATATTGTCAAGTATCATCTTACTAGCCCCAAGCAGATGTAATTTTTTTATATATCTTGAAGATAAACAACCAAGAGAGAACAAAGCATAGATTTGAGGACATGACTATCTCCTTTGGACTCCAGCAGCTCCCGCTCTCGGCTGATTTTCTTCTTCACACTAGCTTGTTCATCAAGATACTCTGATCTGAAGATGTTAACACTTCTTCAGCTACTGCCTGCGACTTCCTCCTGCTCTACGATAACCTTCAAATAACTTTATCAGAACAAAACTAACTTTTAAAGTAGACTGAACCTTTGCTGCGTTCAATGGAGCCTTGAGACACTGGTTTTACCTGAAAAGTATGTTATATTATTTTCCAGCTCCTTGAAAATCTCATCCGCATCAGCCTTAGCAAAGAGCAAAGTATAATCACAATCGAGGCCCTCTGATTGAAGTTTTCTCCAAGTGTGGGCTTTTTCACTCAGGACCAGCCCTCTGACAGTTTCATCTTCAAGTTTTGAATTTCCAATTTCTTCTGTCTTTCTGGCCAACTCTTCTCGTTTCCTTTTTCCTGGAGCACTACCATTAGGCATTTTTATTACAAATGTATCCATTTCTATCTTTGCGTTTTTGAATGTCCAAAGAAGCCATCGAACTTAGCAATTCCCCTCAGCAACGCCACCTGCAGAGAAAAGATACAATTTAAGTTTGTGGCCTAGCATACTTATTTTTTTTTTTTTTAACTTCAATATGCAACGGACCATTTTTTCTAACTGTAGAGGCATCTCATTTTCTATACGTTAAATCTTCAATCAAGAGCAAGTGGTACCCTTCTGCACTCCAAAGACAGGACGAAGTCCTATACTCTATTCTGTACTTCACTTCACAGTCAAGGCCGGAGTCCACGGGGTGCACAACAAATTAAAACATCAATAGTTTCCACTTCCTATGAGAAGAATATGTTTCCGTATAAACAGAAATCTGCCCTTTAAAACAGCAAACATTCCACTCCCATTGCTGGCTGTACAATGGTTCCTTCACCTTTGCAGTAAGAACTTTTGAGTGTTAGCCTGAAAAATGCAGATTTTACTAATGAGGTGGTGTCGAAAAATACTTATTTTGTCAACAAAACTGTGGTAAGAATTACGTTCTGTCATTTGCTTTAATAAAGATAGCAGCGCAGTTAAACAAACAAGCATTGGCAAAGCCAACTAGTCTCACCTAAGCATACTATCGGTTTTTGTCAATGTTTTTAGCCATGTTGCACAGCAACACGGCTACTGTTCTGCATGCCTATAAGATTTTTTTAAAGCGTTGCAAAGTTTTCTGTGTAACTGTCTTTTTTTCTTTTAATTTTCACTCATGCTGCACAGCAGACTCGCTACTGTGCAACATGGCGAAGAACATTGACAAAGTCGGTTGGTCACATAGGCAAGACCTAAGTACTTTATCAACGCTTGCTTTTTACTGGTGAGATGGGATGGCTGGATGGGGAGGGAGGAGCAAGCAACAATGCAGAATGGGGTGGGAGAGTAGGAAGGCCCAAGCAACAGTGCACTATGGGACGGGAGGGGGACAAGCTACAATACGTGATGGGGAGGGTGGTGCGGGGCAGGGCTGGAAGGGGCAAGCACCAACACGGGACAGGGTGGAGAGAGGAATCAACAACATGGAACATTGTGGGACGGGGTAAGGAGAGGGATGGGAGGTGGCAAACAAATGGATGGAGCAGGTTAGGAGGGGGCAAGCAACAACACAGAGAGAGGCAGGGGGATGGTTGGTGACGAGCAACAACACGGAAAGGGTGGGAGGCGGCAAGCGACTACATGACGAGTGATGCAAGCAATAACACAGTGAGGGGGAAAGCAACAACATAAAGAGGGACTGGTGAATAGGAGGAGGCAAGCAACAACACTGGGAGGGAAAGCAAGAACAAGGAGAGGAATGGGTTAGAAACAAATGAGAGACAGCTTGCAAACACATGCACTCTTATGAAGTGCTTCGACTAAAAGAGAAAAAGTAGCTTGAAACGCATACCCAGTGCAAGGACATAAGTACTTGGGCCAAGCCTCAGGGAGGGACAACCACATGAAGAGGAAGTGTAGCTGGCACTCGTTGACCCAAGACAAAGACATGAGTGTGACGGTAAGCAATGGGTGGCCTCTAAGCACACTGTAATCTAACAAAATACTTTGCATGCAGCACAGCATGAGCTGTCTCAGACAAGACCTAAAACCAAGAGTTCCCAAAAACACCAGTGACATGAAGAATCAGTTAACAGAATCAAGACAGTCACTCACTCCTCCAAGTAGCACTTCTTACCTTGAATGTCTGCAGTCGAGGTAAACAACTGGTAACAAAAACATTATACAAAATACCCCAAGAAAACCAGTTGAGGAATACTACGTCTAATTGACTCACCTCTCAGACTGTAGTATTCACTCACTAGATAGGAGCTAGAAAAAAACGAGAAAAGCCAAAAGGAACAACATTATTGGGCACAACCAACAAAAAACGTTAGCATAGGCCTAATATGTTTTCTCTGTACCCTTAGGGTACTCCGGCCACTACCACGTGACTACCACGTGACTCAACAACAAGCATTGGCAAAGCCAACTAGTCTCAATCTAATCTAGGGATTAGATTTGACAGTGCCCTATCTTTCAAACAGCAAGCAGGGGCAGTGGCAGGGTCTTGTTTCAACATCATCAGAGGGCTTAGAAAGTTTTTTGATTTCCTTCCTCTGACAGCCAGGAAGACGGTGACAGTAGCACTTGTAACATCTCGTTTGGACTACTGCAACAGCTTATATGCAGGATTAAATCGATCTGTCCTGCATAGGTTGCAGGTTGTCCAAAATGCTGCTGCCCGTCTGGTCCTGAAATGGCCGAGGAGGTCATCTGCCTCAGCCGCCCTCAAGGCCCTACACTGGTTAACTATTCACAAACGCATACTTTTCAAAATCCTACTGATTACCTTTAGGGCATATCACCAAAAAGGTCCCAAATACTTCTTCCCCTGGTTCAAACAGTATGCACCAACACGCTCCCTAAGATCAGCCAACATGAATTTACTACAGACCCCTAAATTCAGACTCAACTAGAGGAGGGAAATCTCTCGCAACACTAGGCGCAAAAGCGTGGAATAAACTTCCTCCCAATTTGCGCTTGATCTCTGCTGAGAAGAATTTCCGTAAGGCCCTGAAAACTTGGATTTTCAACCTTCCAGACTCGATCTGTATGACTCTGGTTTAGACATAGTGTTTCTGTTTAGAGGAGATAGATGTGTGAGCTGACTTTTCCGGCCTTCCATCTAGGCTACGGGCTACAAGCGCCAGGATGCTCCTTGGAGCGACAGTCGCGCGATAGAAGTGCATATTTACATTACATTACATATGAATGCCACTGTAATCCTGAAATGGCCAGTGGCTGAAGCTACCAGCTCCATCAGGACTGCAAGATATTTGGAAACGTGTGGTTTTGAAAACAAGCAAAATCTCAGAGTGAATCGTCACACAAAAATAGCAAAAAACATGCAGGATTTAGGTCATTAGTGCACACGTAATCAGGAGTATTTCGGTAGCTCTACCCTTAAATCACTGATGCCCACTGTATCGAAAACTTGAGAGGGCATGCATTGAAACCGATTGACTTGCTAGTAACTACCTGGACCCCAAGGCATATGCACAACTGCCAAATGGGCATCAGCCTCCATGCTGATAGAATTACCAATTCATACTTTATTCGACAGTTGTGTCATCAAAGCACATTTTAAAAAACACATTAAATCAGTTATTCAATCAAAATAACACCATCTGATATGGTACAAAAATAGTTAAGAAGAGCTTAAACATCACTTCAACTCTCGAATACAAAAAGGTTAAAAAAGTTATAAAACATACATAGTATTCTTCAAAATTACGATGCCATAATTATACATTTACTCTTTCATATATTAGTCAGTTATACGCGAGATGAAGACAGCAACAGTTTATGACGAATTATCCAGGCCCACTGCAAGAACTTCGCCACAGCTATCGCTATGGGTGGGTTAGGATCGGCGCATAAAATTCTCAGGCCCTCAGCATACCTTCGAGTACCCATTAGTCGACAAATGGGTTTAATCCACTTGCGATGAGGCAGAATATATTCCGGGCACACAAACAAGATATGACTTATGGTTTCTTGTTGATCTTGACACCTAGGGCATCTATTGGTAACTGACCCCTCCCATTTCTCAGTAAACAACTTAGTAGGGAGGGTACCAACCCTGAATTGAAAATATATTTTGCGATCTTGTGGCTTTTCAATTTGATCCCAATAATTCTCATATGCTGGCCAAGTCTTAAATTCTAAAAAACGACTGGAGAGATTTGAAGATAAGGTTTTCGACAATGTTAGATCATTAACCATTGCCCAATATCTTCCTTTAAGGTATTTTTCGTTGGGAAAATGGCATTTTGCGGATTGTCCCATCGAGAGTTGACACTGCCATTGACTATGGGGTCTGTAAAGTATTGCCATTTTTAAGTTGCCACAGAATCGATTCTGATTTTGTAATTAATGTAGTCAAGCACTACCTGTGTGCGTCTCCCTCCACCCCTACCCTTTTATGTGCATGATCAATTGTGTATTTATATCTTACAGGTACACTGTGACCATTTTGAAAAGAAACAGGTTGAAAATTTCCCTTTTTCTCACTCTGTTTACAATAGGACAAAGTTTGTTGTAAACTTTCACTGTTTTCACTATTCACTGTTGGTCCTGAAGAAAGCCCACAAGTCCTAACCTGGCATATTGGGCTGAAACATGTCGGCCATTTTATTCACCAACTTCTAGTGCGTTAGAACTCCTAACTTCTTCGCAGAACGCACATTTATTAGCATTCCCTGATGGGATACCCGAATCCAGAGCTAATAAAGTAAAACATCTGGCTGTCCGGGTATTTTAATCTAGCACTGTTCACATCACTAGATCACTACTGTTTTAACCATGGGTAAGAACCTCCTGGTGGAGGCTGTATAACCAAACAGACCCTATGATTATGCACACACGTGTATGAAGAGCGGAGAATCAACATATACCGCTACTACGACTTCCCAAACACGTGCATGAGGGTTTTTTTATCTGAGACACCCCACATTCCTTCTGCATACCCTAGGTTATGCAGGACAAGTGATCCTTCCCCTATGATAAATTGTGTCCCATAATTCAGACATGCCCATCCTCCCCAGAAGACTCCTAATCTCTCCAAGCCATTTAATTCTTTGAAAGGAGTCATTCTTAATGATGTCCCTAAGACCCTGGGCATAATGAGACAATTCATCAGTACACCATATCCTACGCCAATACAGTAACGGCCGCAGGCTTGCCAAATCTTTAACAGTTTTTGTTGCCCAAATCCCAAAATAATGGGATTAGCGGGGTGCTTTGTGGGGCACTTGTCATTTTGCGCACAAACTCATTCTCCACCTTGGTTAATTGTGTAATCTTTTCAAAGCCCCACAGTTCGGCTCCATAAAAGGGCCGAACTCAATACCTTTGTCCCGTAAATCTCAAGAACTGGGCTAATTGGCTTAGTCATGGAGGATTTGAATTTTTGCAGAAGAACAACTGCTTGTTGTTTGAGTTTTAGGACAGCCAAATCAATTTGGCTGTTCCAGCGCATGTCCCTCTGCAAGGTAACGTCTAAATAAGTAAATGTGTCTACCTGCTCTAGAGGAGATTCACTCAAATATATGACCTCTAAAGGATCTGTGCTCATTAAATGACATGAACTTTGTTTTAGCAGCATTTATTTCCAGACCGTTCTGTAGGCAGAAATCCCCAAACCGTTGAAGGGCTTTCTGAAGGCCACTAGGTGTTTTAGACACTATTAAAGTGTTGTCCGCAAACATGAGGACCGGAATGCGGGTGCCTGCCAAAGCTGGTGCGTCCGTGGGGTCAGGGAGAGGTAATCCGCCACCCCATTGACGAAGAGAGAGAACAGGGTTGGTGCCATAAAGCACCCCTGCCGCACTCCCCGCTCAACAGGGAAGCTTTCAGTAACCTCCCCTGCACCCCCCAACGGACACAAGCAAAATTGTGTTCATGCATGCGTATGATCAATGTAAGCAATTCAGGGGCCATCCCTAGCCCCTCCAAAACCTGCCATAACTTGCCACCCGGAACTAAATCAAAAGCCGCTCTCAAGTCGACGAACACAGCATACAAAGCCCATTTGCCCAAAACCACAGTTCGCCAATATAACATAATAAAACGAAAAACGTGATCTATTGTGCTCGTTTTCGGACGAAACCCAGCTTGCAGTGAGCTCAAAATATTATTTTCCTCCATCCAAGCCTGTGTTTTAAATAACACTAGCCTACCTATAATTTTTTGAACTGAATCAATCAGGCTAATAGGCCTGTAGTTGCCTGCAGTCGACTTGTCGCCTTTCTTATATACCGGAAGGATTTCTGCCCCTTCCAAGAAAGGGGGATAGTCGCTCCTTGGGGCGATAGCATTTGCCAGATGTACAATATATACCCAACAGGTTTAAAATATTCTACCCACAAATGTTGAGCAACGTTATTTTGTGGGCGGTCAGGACGCCCACCTCTATCCCATTTAAACGTGTCCCAAAAAAAATGTGGGTTCCTTGCCATACATGCATCCTTAAGCTCCTGCCATTTGCCCTCATCCCATAGCCTTTTCGCTTCCTTCTGCACTTTTCTATACCAGGCCGGAGCCTCTCTTACACGGTTTGGATCTCGCGTTTTTAATGCTATGCCCAGTTCCAATCTGGCTTGAATACAAGCTTCATTGTACCAACTCTCAGGTTTCATAGAGGACAGTCCTCTACCAGACCCCATCCTACAAAAACAAGCATTTGCAATGCAATAGGTCTCGCATTAGGAAAATTTGAGCTATTGGTATTGTAAATTACACATTTTTTATTTATGTGTTGGTTTTGAAAATAGTCAAATTAATAGCTGTCATTTACAATGCCAATACTGTTAACTTTTGCAAATGTGACACCTATAGCATTTGTAATGCAACATGTTTTGTATTTGTGACTTACATGTATTGATATTACAAATAACAATGACTTTGAATTTTTTTAAATTAATACTTAAATAAAATGTATTGTAATTTATAATGGCAATAGCTTAAACTTTTGTTAATACCTTTTGTGAAGATTATGTTCAGTGTATTTTATTGTGACGAAAATCCAAGAACAGAAGTGAAATATTAACATCTTTTTATGACATTTGTAATAAAGCTTGAAACATTGAGAGAACATATTTGAACCAGTGGTTGTTGAATGGTTGCACGGATTGATGCTGTGGTAGCGCATAGTGATGTTGTGGTGCCCCTGAGTGATGCTGTGGTGGTGCTGAGTGATAGATAGTGAGTGCGATAGATAGTGTGAGGGCGGATGTCGCGGTGGACGTGGTGGTGGGTGTGGTGGTGGTGGACATGGTGGTGGTGGACATGGTGGTGGTGGACGTGGTGGTTGTGGACATGGTGAAGGACGTGGTGGTGGAGGAGGTGGTGGAGGTGGACATGGTGGTGGATGTGGTGGTGGGTGTGGTGGTGGTGGACGTGGTGGTGAACATGATGGTGGTGGATGTGGTGGTGGTAATGGAGGTGGACGTGGTGGTGGATGTGGTTGTGGATGTGGTTGTGATGGACGTGGTGGTAGTGGATGTGGTTGTGATGGACGTGGTGGTAGTGGACGTGGTGGTGGAGGAGGTGTTGGTGGTGGACATGATGGTGGTGGACGTGGTGGTGGTGGACGTGGTGGATGTGGTGGTGGTGGACGTGGTGGTGGTGGACGTGGTGGTGGTGGACGTGGTGGACATGGTGGTGGATGTGGTGTTGGTGGATGTGGTGGTGGTGGACGTGGTGGACATGGTGGTGGTGGTGGACGTGGTGGACATGGTGGTGGTTGGTGTGGGAGGGTTAAAATCTGAAGCACTCCAGAGGCGATGAGAATCGCTTTTACAGAAATTCAATGAGACAGGTATAATCTTTCAAAGATATCCGTAGTTTAGTCGTGGATTTATTTTTCCGTATTACTTCATATGAAACGTAAATGTTCAATCCTTGTAAATACAGTCCGATTAAATCATAGGACAGTTCATCGCATGTGTTGTTGCTAATTACACTTTGAAACGAGCAAAAGCTCTTCATCAGGGGGGATTTTCTGGGAAATAAAACAAATGAAATACGTGTCTGAATCCAAGAAGACAGATTGCGAGCAAGACAAAAACATTCAACTGTAGCAAAATGCTAAATCTGGGGTGAAGGAAACAAAACTACAGCAGTAAAAGACTCTAGGAGAAGGTGCAGAGTATGGCGCCCCGTTTTGCGCGAAGCGTGTGGGTGAAAATACTGGATCTAAAAATACCCGAGTGAATTCACATGTTCCGAGGCATTTATGTGCAGAAAACAGGAGAAAAAGAAATGTGCTTAGGACACACAAACGTGAGGGTTAAGAACTTGAATGAATCTGTGACATTAATCAGTGAGTGAGCTCTCAAAACAAAGAGAAGGAATCTTTCTGAAAAAAGCAAATGTGTCTTTAGATGTGTGACACAGACAAAAAAAATGACCTATGGACGTGGAAACAAGCATTAGTAAAATGTAACCTAGTCTAACAAGAAACAGCGCGGCAACCAGTGCAAGTGATGCCGCACATTAAACCTGCTGGTTACCGAGTTAAATATGGGTGAACGAAAGTGATTGGTGAAAACACAGTGCTCTGAACAAGTGAATATGTAAGAGTTAGCGCGGTTAACAAGTTTTGAAAAGGGCCTTCCACCACGCAGCTGCATTTTTAGTATTGTTGGAACCGTTTGAGCTAGAAACAAAAAATATTGTTGTTAAAATATGCAGACGATGTTGTAAATGCTGAAAATCTATAATTATGAGAAAATCACGCGACCGCACAGTGGTATAATTCCCGTAGCCTTGCTTTTAGCCTACATGTATCATTCGGGCAAGTTCAGCAGACTTTGGGACACATACTTCCCCAGAAAGATACTACGACTCGTGCTAGAAACAAAAACTTAACAGAAATATTGAAAGTATACTCAGTATATTATACTACAGTATACTAATTATAATGGTATACCACATGAACAGGAGAACAGTAATGTAATTAGTAATACGAATAATGACCATAATAAAACAGTACGCAGCACAGCTCTGCGATGCACACTCATGACGGCACGGCGCTGTAAACATCTCAACATAGAACTCAATTGTAACTTTGAAAGTAACTCGCATCACGGTGACAGTGACAACAGGAATAACGTCGACACTCACAATAATCACATTAATAGGTATCATACAGTGTGTAGTGATGCAGTGCTTATATTCAATAACCAGTTTAGGCCGAGCCGTGGTGATATGTTATGTGCAAGGGAGTTATTGGGAGGGGGAGGGGGAGGGGGGGGGCGGGAGTGTGTGCAGGAGGAAAGGGACAACCTGAGAGGAGAGAGGCAAGATAACGGACAGAGCCCGACTGTTGTGCTCAATAATAACACGGAACATCATCGGAGGAACATGGCGGCGGCAGGCTAACGGCTGCTGCGAGGCTCTGATCCTGAAACGCCCTAGGATGAGCTCCAACACGGTCTCTACGCCTCTCGAATATGGATTGCTGCAGCTTATTAACTGGTGAGATGGAAAGTTATGTTGAATAGCTGTTTCAAGCAATTTTCATTGATTTTCCCCCGTTTTCTTCTCCTTTCTGGATCGCGAGCTTGCAGAACGCGGAGCGCGGAACCCGGAGGCACTAGGACCCACGCGGTGTACTGAGTGTGATGCGAGAGCAAGAGCGAGAGCGGTGGTATGCCGAGGAGCCGAACACCGGGCAGCTGCATCGGATTACGAGTGAGGTGGTCAGTGAGGTTTCGAAGCTGGGGAGAATAGGTAACGGCAGAAATACCATATGAACTGTGAAAGATACCGGGCTGCGGGTAAGCTGTTATAATATATGGCTGCGCTCGAGAGCAGCCTTCTGGTATCGAGCAGCTGCATTCACGTACCGAGTTTCTCTCTCAGTGACCTCCACCAGCGGCGATTTGGTTGATTGTATGGAGGCAGATAAGGATTTGACTGAGACACAGAATGTTATCCCCGGTTTAGGAGGTACTAGTAGAGGTGAAATAATAGTCGAGGCGCCCTCACTTGCCTGCTCTCCAGAACTTGTCTCTAAAGAGGCTGTTGTTGATAGCGATTTTTTACTACACTTCTTTTTTCACTATCAGTTACGTTCCAAACAGGAGCTTAAGAAGAAAGGTGCTCTTAACCCTATTGACCTGGTTGAAGGAGGAAGCAGTGGGCCGGTGCCTAGTTCACCCCACAAGCAAAGTAGGAAGGGGGGGGCAAAAAGAGGAAAATCTAAAGGGTCAAAACAAACGCAACTACTTAGAGGGACCCCTTCACTAAAAAGCTACTTTAAAATTATGGAGCAAGCAGTGTCCTCTAAAGTGAATAATACAGAAATAAACGCAGAGGATGGAGAAATAAATAAAGATTTACATGGAAAAGAGAATCCCACAAGAAACATAACTGATAAGTTAAACATGATAATGGACTCCCTTCCCCTAGTCACTTTCCCTCTGAGCAATAAGTATGCAGTTTTGGATTCAGCCACTTTCGCAGAGACATCTGGGGTAGTTGTACAATCTCCCTCTAATTAGAACAGTAAACAAACTGGTGAAAGTTTTACCGAACAGTGAACAAGTGACTCAAGCTGCGGAATCTCAATCTAATAGTTCTTTCACTTTGCCTATACCAAGTCTGGAAAGTAATGGTTCACCTTCTCACTTGAATGGGGTAGCTGGGGCAAGTGGAGGAGGTGAAACTGCCGAGGAAAGGTTGGGCTCCCTATTACATACTTTGAGAGAAGACTTGTTGGGCAGATTTGAAATCTCTGAAAAAAATCAGAGGGGGCTACACGACAGATTCGACCTTTTGGAGGCCAAAATTGAGGGCATTAATGCTAGGACTAGTGTCTTAGAAGGAAAAGTGACATCTCTTACGGAGTCTTCTAAAATGAATTCTAAAGATATAGTAGCCTTAAAAGCTCAGAATTGTACCCTAACAATGGACCTGGAAAGGTTGGAAACCCAGACTCGACGTAACAACTTGAGGATTTTAAAAATTCCGGAAGGGGTCGAAGTAGAGGACATAAAGGGATTTGTATGTAGACTGTTACATGAAGACATCCTAAAGGACCGCCCAGATATTAATTTGGAAGCGGAGATCCAGCGGGTTCATAGAGATCCATTTAGGTTGCACCCTGACCGAAAGGCACCCAGGAAGATTTTGGTATATTTTCAAACCTACAGTGTAAAAGAACTGATTCTCACTAGATGTCTGTCTTGCACCTCTCTACATTTTCGAGCTAATCCCTATTATATCAGATCAGATATAGGCAGTAAGACAGCCCAAAGACAATGGGAGCTTGGCTCCAGAATGCCAGAACTGCGCTCCATGAGGGCACAAGTGCAAATGAAATTTCCAGCGCTCCTCAATATAATGTGGAATTATAAAATGTATACGTGCCATTTCCCTGAGGAAGCTGATGCAGTGTTAGCTAGGATGAAGGATCAGACGGATTAATATGTATTAGGACTGTATCATTATTTAGCCTAATTCTAACTAAGAAATGTGAAGGGGAGAGGGGAAAGAAAAAAAGAAAAAAAAAGTGTGCCGTGGTGTGCTTAAATGAGAAAAATGGGGAATAAATTAAAAGAAAAAGGGAGAAAAAAGAATATATATATATATATATATATATATATAAACAAACAAATAAATATGCATAAGGGGAATAAGGGGAATAAGAGACCTGCAGTTTCATATAGGCGGGGCACCAGGGGTCTAGGGCCTCCTAGGGCGTAATTTCGCCAATCAGGAGGGTAGGGTTCCTCGGGGGGAGGGAGGGGTGGGTTCTCAGGGGTGGGGGAAAAAAATCAGATAAAAAAGTCCTCATGTGCCATAAAATTGTATTTTTCTTTTGAATTTAAATGTTTTCATAGATTATTTTGCTCTTTGTTGGCCACAAATGGAAGGAGAGTAAGATTATACGATGCCTCAATCTAGATATACTAAAATCCTTTCCTGGAACTTGAATGGTTAAGGGAGCCGTAAGAAACAATTAAATGTTTCTCATTTTCTGAAAAATACCGGAGCTACTATAATCCTCTTACAAGAAACCCACCTGGAAGCAGAGGAATGTAGGAAGGTTTTTATTAGGAACAAGTGGGTTCAGGATATTTTTTGTTCAAAACAAACTGGCACCACGAGAGGGGTTGCAATGGTAATTAGTGCTAATAAAGGAATTGATGTTCACGATTGGGCTACAGATCAGTCAGGAAGGTGGTTGGCTGCAATAGTCTCAATAAGCACAGTTACGTTTTTATGTGGGGTTTATTATGGTCCGAACTAGAAAAGTACATGCTTCAATATACAATCCCTATCGTGTTAGGAGGTGATTTTAATTTACTATTAGATACTGAAGCAGATCGCACCTCAAAGCTAAATATAACTGTCCAAAAAGATCCCTCTCAACTTTGAAGAACATTATGAAAGAATATATGTTGTGTGATGTGTGGAGAGTTAAACATGGCACCCAAAGAGAATATTCTTTTTATAGTAAGAAATACCATCAGTTCTCTAGAATAGATTTTTTCCTGCTTGATCGATCGTTATTAGTGAATACTCATTCTATTTCTTACATTCCGATTGGGTTGTCAGATCATTCAGTGGTTGAGTTAAATATCAATATCCAAAAGAATTTTTCAGAATATAGGTGGACATTGGACAGGACTATCTTGCTAAATGAAGAGTTTAATATTAAAATCAAGGAAAATTTATTAGAATTTTTTGAGTTCAATTATGAATCAGCTCCGGATCATATCATATGGGATGCACTTAAATTTTGTTTAAGAGGAATATATGGCTCTCAAATGACCCTAATCAGGAAGCTAAACAAAGAAAAGGATAACAAGGATCTCAGTTTGATTAAAATAAAAGAACAGCAGCTCCTTTCTGCCATTTCTGATGATCGAATCAATGTATTAAGACTGGAAAAGGAATTATTAGACTTACAAACAAATTTCAGACTAAGAACTGAAAAATACTTAAAGATAAATGGGAAGTAAGTAAACTACGTAACTTTGAATATGGTGAGAAATGTGGATCTCTTTTAGCATGGAAAGCTAGGACGGAGAGAACTAGAAATAATATCAAATCCCTGATACAACGTGGGACTGGTGTAGTCTTGTCAGAAGACGGAGAGATTAAGAAGGAAGCTTGATCTTTCTACGAAGAACTTTACCTAGAAAAAATTAATCGGCCAGCTGAGGAACTAGAAAACTTGTCGATTTTGAGAGACCTACCAGGAAGGGGCTGTAACTTTTTGCATTTCATGAACATCACCCGCTTAGCAAAATACAAAAAGAGCATAGCATAAAAATAAAATGTAATCCAAAATAATAATACCAAGCGGACCAAAACTAGGCAAAGACTGTTCCAACTATAACTGCTGTTCTTATAGTAAAATACCGCACTAGCAGGGTTCAAGGTGCCCGGTGCCACTGCACATACTGCACCAATGGTAGGTACGCGCTTGCTCTGCAGTCCGGGCATCCATCTCTTCGGTACCGTAAATGGCGTCTATTTTAAGAGAACATGGGAATCTTCAGGTCACGCACTTTCAGTAAAACGCAGTCGGTTCTCGAGCTGCTCTGGGCCCGTGGCGGGGTGAGGTGCGCCTGGGGCCTACTCGAGGACGGACCTTGCCCTGGCGCTAAAGGAATGCAGCCGGCCTTGAGAGGCACTTCGCAGTGAGATTTTTTTCCATTTCTCGCAGAGAACAGGCTGGGCTGGGCAAAGTCTGCAAATAAAGCGCCCTCTCGCATCCCTGTGAATTTCGCCTTCCCTGTGTGAGTGGGCTGGGAGCCAAGAGGCGCTCCCCGCTGTCCTCTTTACGCTTTTACTTCCCGAGGCAGGAGGCAACTGCAGGGCTTTCTGTTCCCGCTGTTCAGGTCCACCTTCGGCGCGGCCATGAGTGATTTGCCGACCTCAGTAGAGGAGAGCAGCGTGCCCCCAGGAGGTGAGTGTGTGCGCGTGCCCGTGCGCTAGTCCCATTGAAGGGTCCGTCAGTGAATGCCGTGACGTCACTACCATTCTCAAAGCCCACACTCTGACAGTGTGGAGATCTGTCTGATGTCAGTGGGCGTCGGCTGATGAGGATGTATTGATTGAGTGAAGAACTTAAATGAAGAGGTAAGGGGATTGTGGTCGCTCTCAATACGCACCAGTACTGCCATGTCCACAAGACTCTGCCACAGTTTTAAATGGACAAGCAGATAATCAATACAGCTAGACCTGGAACCATTATCGTACGTTTTGCTACCATGTCTGTCCGATAGTGTACGGCCGTTAGCAGCCCTTAGCTGGTTCCCCAGACAGAGGCCGTTCATTTGTATTGTTGCCTCGGTCAATTTTTTTATGGGGGCCAGCTCCAGTTGAGGTATGCCCCATCTAGAGTCTTCCACCTCCGTTAGACATTGGTCATCATACCCAAGCAACAAGAGGCAGGGTGTTAAGAGGTAGAGCTTCAATTAGAACATCCAGCACGGATACTACCTCAGACCTTTTGCCCCCTGGTTGCCCTCTAGCATAAACATTAAAAATTTCAAAGCTAAGACCAGATGGAAAACAAAGTCTCACTGACAGGATATCATTATTTGGGACAGGCTGTTGTTGGATATCACAGCTTAAGGCAAGCTTAACCCAAATAACTAATCCTCCTATTGGGCGTCCCTTTTCCTTCTTTTCAGCAGGGACAAAAAATTCAAATATCCCTCCCGAAAAACAGGGTCCACCAACCAGGTCTCTTGGAAGAAAGAAATATCAAATTTATCAATGAAGGTGGTCCAATCAGGCGAGATCAGTTTTGCACCCAGTCCCGCCACGTTCCAGGATAACAGAGACAGCAAGCAATTCCCAGTACGTAAACATTCAACATCATCATCCCCCCCCATTTTCTATGTTCAACGTGTTTGGAAGGGGAGGATCTGTTATTCTCAGACAATGAGACATTAATACTTCACAACCCTCCTGTTGATGTGGGGCATCACTACTAACTTCCCATTTGGTCCCTCCCTGCGAATCAATGACATCATAAGCATCAATAAAGGAATTTAGGCCCTTTTTTGGTGTACCTTCACATGGGGCTTCGTTCATTCCATCGACTTCGAGGGGTCGACGTCAATCGCAGTTATCCAGCCCGACAATACTTCAAACCTGTTAAACAACGTTTGTCCCCCTACAATACTCCTAATCTGAGCCCCTCCATCTAACAACATATGCCTAGGGGCTTGATATACTGGTGGGTGGAAAAAGGTCAAGGGCAGTGACTGGATTACAGTATTTAAGCCTTTATACGGCCAATTGCAGATGTGATTAACGGCCCTCCTGTCCTTGAAATGGATAATGACACAATCCCCATCAATTGTCTTTTTCCGTACCCCCACCCAATCCACTTTTCTTGCAAACAAAATTTCGGCAGATACATGGGGGGGTAATGGGCGATTGGTACTAAGCCAAAAAATACATTTGTTTTTAAGCTCCAAATATGTTTCGCCTTTGTTCTGGCTCAATTGAGGAACACCCGCCAGTACCACTACATAAGGAATAGAATCGGGAGGGAGATCAATACGTACTAAATTTTTTGATGAAGGTACAATTGTAGAATTATTCACAGTATGTGGTTGAGTTACAGGCCCGTGCGAATCAATAGTCTCTACTTCTTCGCTCTCTACAGTTTGGCTAGGTACTGCTGTCGATTCACTATGGGTGTGTTGTGAGGCTGGATTTAAGATGCCACCTGAGACTTTAGCTTTTTCAGAATCATTTCCAAACTGAGGAGTAATAAGATTAACATCAACTACTTTACTCCCAAGCGATTTCGTATGCTTACCAGATGCCCCATTAGCCCGAACACCGCCCCGTGAGTGCCCCGAAGCAAAAGACAATTCCAAACACACAAGTCTACTTTCAATAATGTCCAATCTATCATAAATTGGTTGACATGTCTTTTTAAAAATAGATTCCAGGTTGCCCCAGAAGTCAGGCCCCAGTTCATCAGGTTGAATATCCACTGCTAAACTTGGGGTATGAGGAGTTTTTTCATCGCTGGGTAGACAAGTGGAAATACTTTGTGTGGTGATTGGGACCAAAGCTCAATTCAGTTTCATAGTTTTTGCTCTTCTTCCCTTCGACTGTGCCTCAGTCCGCTTCCTCTTATGCGCCGAACTCTCCACTGGTTGAACAGCCCCAGTTTTATCACTACTGCTCGCTGAGCGAGTCTGGACGCTAGATATCAACGGTTTACAAGAAACATTACTGGGTATGACGTTCATGTTGCCCCTTGGAGAGATATCAATTGTCAAAGGTAACGGCGAGTGACCTGAAGATTGCAATAACTGATCCTGCTTTTCACTTTCAGGAGTTGCTGATATAGTAATAACTGGCAGCAATGGAGGAGTTGGAAAACAGACCTTAGCTAGGCTTCCCATCGATGATCTTTTACTGAAAGCAATGTCTAAGGACAATCTTTATTCCGTCTGTTCAATCTCGCGAGCTAAGACCGTCGAGGCTCTAACGGAAACTGATCCAGAGTGCCGATAATTGACCCTCCCGGTCCTGCTTTCTTAGCGGCTCCGCCACCCATAAGGGACATTATAATAGTTAATGTAAAACCAACACCCTTTATAATCAAGTAGTAAAATTAATCCACAATATTTACAACAGCCACACACTAACCTTGCAGGTAAAGACTTAGGGGGGTGGCCCTTCCCGTCCTCAACGTTCTCGAACGGGCTCAAACGGGCCCGCCCTTGGCCCGTGCTTCGCCCGGCACGCGCGTCCCGCGATGCGGGTGTCAGGTGTGGTTAAATATGGGAGGCAGGAGTGGGCGGGAAGAGGACCCAGCTGTGTTGACTGCTGAGGCTGCTGGTCTTCGCAGTCCCGCAGCAATATCACGAACAGCAGGGCATCCACTAAAAGGCAATGAGCTCCAGGTCAGCAGGGCATACAATGAGGGGCTTCAAACTGCTGCGAGCGGCTCCCGCGGAGCGGGGGCTGCGAGCAGTTAAGTGCAGCAGGCAGGAGTGGGCGGGAAGAGGACCCAGCTGTGTGGAATGCTAAGGCTGCTGGTCCTCGCAGTCCCGCAGCAGTATCACGAACAGCAGGGCATCCACTAAAAGGCAACGAGCTCCTGGTCAGCAGGGCATACAATGAGGTCCTTCAAACTGCTGCGAGCAGCAGGGCATCCATTAAAAGTCAACGCAAACATAAACCCTTGATGGAGTGAATTCATTGGCAGAAACAAAGGGCCCCAACATCTGAAACCAATATAAAAAAGATTAGCAAAGCTGCATGATCAGCAAGGGACATGGAGTTTTGAGGGGGAAGTGACTCATTATGTAACTACATAGAGAACTAATTTAGGGCAATATTCACATCTCAAATATTACAATGCTGTTGCGGCAAGTGTGGGACTGGGTGATCTGAAGCATGGGTACTCACATACATTTCCCCGGGTGCCACAAAGTACAGTCTGTGGTTTCCCAAGGGCTGCACAGATGCCAGCAGTGCAGGGTCGGGTGTTGGAAGGTGGGCATAGGGGGACGCAAAGCAGATGCATACTAAAGATAAGTTGTCTAGAAAACATTCTTTGTTTATTTACCTTTAGTTAACCTGCAAGTAAAGTACACCAGTTTCACAGCTTCCCAAATGTTTCTGCTCTGTCAAGTGAACAGCCAAGGTCAGGAGAGCCGCATGCGGCCCCCCCGGGCCATACTTTGAGTATACCTGATTTAAAGGATACTTAGGTGCCTCCGTTTGAGCTGGGTATGAGTAACTGGAGCATAGTCCCGTTTGCACGCATAACTCAGGACTGCAGAAAGATGGAGGCAGGGAAGATACCTAATGCTGGCAAATCTTTACTGGGAGAGCAGGTTCCCAATATCGGAAGAAGTGCAAGAAATATATAGCATAAAAATGGGCCCGTTAATGCAATACGTTAAAATAGCTGCCATTTCATGGAGGATATTGCCCACGTTTCCATATGCCCCAGCTCCTCTGCAAAAAATGATGCCATTTTTGACACGCTCTGGCTGCATAACACGGATTACACATTCACATAGAACACTATGTGCCGATAAGCCATGCGTACTGCTAAAAGCACAGACTAAATGACAGGAAGTGCTTGAATAACCTTTGTTTTTTTTTTATATATTTTTATTGTTCTTAGCGCAGCAAACTGCAAACAATATCTCAAATTGATGTACAACAGGTTCATCATCAAATAACAATGTCCATATATTAGCTTTCAGGAGAGATAAGCTCATGATTCATAGTAGTCTCGAAAGGCACTCCAAATTTTAATACCCAGTCTCTTTTTCCTTGATCCTTTAATTGAAAATCAACTACACTCCAAATTATATAAACTCAGCATTTTAGCACGCCATTGATGAAAGTCCGGTGGTTTTTCCTGTAACCATTCCCTAGCGGTGCATAGACGTGCAACTGTCATTGCAAAGAAAATAAAATGCCGATATTGAAAAAGTGTTTCCACATTATTGTCTTTTTGAATTTTTCCTAACAAGAAAATACCATCTGGGCAGTGAATATTCATCCTTAATCTCTTCGAAAGATTTACACATCCCATTCTTATTAACAATATGTCCTAAAGTCTTAATGCCTTTCTGCTGCCACTTATTAGACATTACATCAGAAAAAATGCCTGGTAAGATCCTATGCGCATTAAGCGGAGTATAATATGACACTCTTGATAAATCCATATTTTTCATGAACCATTTCCAGACCTTAAAAGCCCCCATGGTTACCTTGAACCTTGTTCGCTTGAAATAGCTCCCATCAATTTCTTTAACAAAAATATGCTTGAATAACCTTTGACAGACAAAAAGTAGGGTCTCAGCCACATTTCGGTTTTAGGACGTCAGTTAACGCCCGCTTCAGACTGTTACAATACACATGACATATCTCACCCCACTTAAACTATCTAAAATCCTATCCCCAAGTATTGCTTCTTTTTAGTTAGAAGTAATAGAAACAATAGGGAAATCTGATGGCAAGACAGCAACACCTAGCATGAAACAGTGTTTGTTGGGCTAATACCCAAGACAAGCATTTGCAATGTAATCGGTCTCGCCTTTGGGACCAAGTATTACTGTGGGTGGCCGGCTAAACTGACATGCACACTTTCAGTTCCCACTACTCCTCCTCTCCCTGCTGGTGATGCTGCAAGTTGGCCCTGTACGAGACTCGGTGGACGCAGCAAACTCAGCCTAGTCAATGACAAATAAAATGATAAGAGTGTTTTATTATCAATTTATTTTTCATGTTCTGCCTTTAAGCAGTGGGGTGACGCTCCGTCGGCATGGCGGAGAAGCCGCCCCAGCCCATGTACTGTTCCTGAAATCAGTTTCCCAAGCCTGAGCATTTTGACTTTAAAAGTGTTCCTAATTTCTTGACTTAAGAATTACTTTATTGCAATCAATGTATCGATCTCACAGAGAAGAGTTGTGAGAACTATATGAAAGTAAATATAAAAATACACACACCCGAACTTCGTCATATTATTTATTTTTTTATTTTTTTTAATTTTTGAAAACCTTTATTGTGCTCAAAAGACAATACACATACGGGCCTACAACCATCCGGCCGGCCACGACACCTCATGTAGCACTAGTGCATGCAATACGGCGACAAGGTAATGCGGCATGACAATGATTACGGTGAAAGAACAACTTGAAAAGCGCCGCAATACCCAGGCACAGGACCAATGTAGGTTAAGTTTAAAATTCTTTTTTTTGTGCGAACATTAAGAACAGGTCATACTACTCCGTACTTAAATTACAATAAGAAATAGAGCAAGGTCCACGTAGGTGGGACTTGACAAGAAACATCAGTACCTGGCAAAGCACTTCACAACATGTAAGTCCCGACCAGAGGATGGCCACAAGATAGTCAATCATCCAGAAGGTGCCTAAACAACCCATCTCCATATGCACCGCCACCCATCCCCCAGTATACCTAGCACGGGCCCAAGAAAGAAGAGAAAAATCATAAAAGAGCAAAGAAAGGCACCATAGAAATAAAAACCTCGAACTAAAATAACCCCCCACCCTACACACATGCAGAGGCTATGGCCTGCCCCCCCCCTAGCAGAGTGTCTGTCGCCCCATAAACCCGAAATATAGCGAGTGAAGAGAAGAGAAGAGAAGAGAGGAAGAAGAGAAAGCAATAGGGAAAGCAAAAAGAAAAAGTATAATCCAATGACTCAGGGAGTAGGAACAGAAACCCGTCCCTGGGCTCCCATATGAGAAGGTCCGGGAGGAGGGTCAATTAAACATACATGCGAACTCCGCCGGCCCAATAAGCATTTCCCGCCCCAATAGCAACATCAGATAGAGCGACAGCAAGCAATCATGTGGGGAGAGTCAATGCGCAGTCAGCGACAAAACAGGCCAAATTCGAGGTCCACCCTACCTCCACCCACCCGCCCGGATGTTAAACAAAGAAAGTCTCCTATCCCTGGCCCGATCTGGGACTCAGTCTCTCACCCCCTCCGCTCGGCAGTCCAGTGAATTGCAGGAGAAGAAGAGAAAATGGCCGCCCGGGGGAGGGGGGAGGTGCACAGACAAAGAACGAGTGGCGTCCGGTCCCAAAAAAAGATTCCCCCTCAATCACAGTTCCCTCTGGCATGGTCCAGCCGTTAAAGACACAGAGCGAAGCGGTCGAAATCCAAGGCGAGCATGCTGGCAATGAAACAGGGGGGCAAAGCTCTGATAGCCAGTTCCTCGACTCCTCAAGTGGCTGTACGCAAGCGAGCACGGAGCAAGGGAGAAACAATGTATCGGTGACTGCATTATTAAATGGCAACAGACCGCTACCAGCCATGACGAAGGTTACAGTATCGTCCACTGCGTCTCCTCGAGACAATGTTGCGGCGGCAGGCTGCGACAACTCCTGTCCAGAATGTTGTAGGAGACAATTCCCCTGCTCCTGACTGGGAGCTCGGGCACAGGCATCTAGTCGTGCCCCCAGCGCGCTACAGCTGTTCTGCATCACCGTTCGTAACTCACCCAGGGCTGCCAACACATCTGCAAGCGTAAATTTAGGCTGTAGGGTCCCCATTGTCACAGTCCCTTGGGGAGAAGTTGCTCCGATCTCCTTCACTCCGAGGTACTCGCCGCTCCGTCGGATCGCCTTTCAATGGCCAGCCGCTGGTGTCGCCATCTTGTCTTCTACCCAACGCGGTAGTGCGGGGGGAGACAGGGGGAAGTAGCGGGACGCGACCAGGCAGCTGTTGATAATCCCTGGCCAGTAGTATTCCGCCCGACTCTAATGGCTGCTTAGAGCCCGACAATTGCGTGGTGAGGCATACAGATCCGGGCAGAGTTCGCCGTCCTAGTCCAGAGGGACTCGTGGAACAAAGCAAAAGTATGGCGGCCAAAACACAAAGGACTCGCTGGTCAGGCGCCTCTGCCCTCCGTCACCGTGTAGTCCATGGAGTGTACAACGGTACACGTCGGCAGGCAGCGCTCAAGTCGTGTCCCCACAAGAAAGCGCCGTCTAGTCGCACCACTCCGGCAGCAGGGCAACTGCGGGAGGGGACGCGAGGTCCGCAGAGCGTCGTGGAGCAAGCTGGGTCCCGGGCCAGGGCGCGTCTGCCCACAACTTCGGAATCCGGGCGGGTGGAGAGGCCGGCGGAACGCCGGTGGCATCAGCTCCGTTGCCCGCACCTTTCGGGATAAAAACTGGCGAACGAAGCAAGCAGGATCTAGGTGCGGGATTCCGGGGCCGGCGGAGCCGAAGGCTGCGCGTCCGCTCAGGTCGCCATCTTGGCTCCTCCCTTCGTCATATTATTGAATGAATGTGGTGGTGTGAATTTTTTACCTGATCCATTAATTGCTTGGAAAGTGTGCAACTGTCTGCAGAATCAGTGTTTATTGCATTGAATTTTGCAGTTTTATCCACTTGATTTCTCCTGTAAATTTCAGCTGGTTTGAACTGCCGAAATTTCATAGAAAAATTGTGGCGGTGTGGTGATTACTGCAAAATGTGGAATTCTGTTTGTACAGCGATCAAATTTACCTTTCAACATGCAGGCAGAGCATGCATGTAGCCTATGTCTTGTTCAGCTAGGCCTCGCTTTTTTTTTAGCTAGCAGCAGATTGCATTCTGGGATTTTCTGTCATGTTGTCAATATTAAAAGTGACAATATAAATCCAGGAATAGAACATCACATACTGTAAGCTAAAGGGGTGACACTACCTAAAGGAGTCGCACATGACGTGGTGCCACTTGGCAGCTAAGCCTGAGCTGGGACTTGTATTTAAAGTGCTAGCAAAGGGAATTTCTTATTTATGTTTCCAGTTGTGCAGTAGCTTAACTGCAGGGATGTCCCACACCGGCATTCAAATTCAGACCACGAATAAAACATGCAGGGCCATTATTTCATTTGACCCTCAAGCATGAAACAACCTCAAAATATGATGTTAACTTTGATAACTATAAATACCCGCACTCTCCCTAGAACACCTCATCTTCAGCTGCTCCAAAGTAAAAAAAATTGGGAAACAGGTGCTAGATTTCACTAACAAAACACTAGGCTGCACCCTTAAGGAGTCATTCGCCACTATAGTTACAGCACATATCTCACAGGAAATTACGAGCCCAGAAGATAAGAACCTCCTTGACTTTCTCCTCACGTCAGCAACAAAAACAATTTTGCCAAACTGGAAGGACACCTCCAAGGCCAACTTCAAAAGCTGGCTCAACTGGGTGATCTTCCTAAGAGGTGCAGACATGACCACCCTCAGAAACACACCGGGTAGAAGCCACTGCAGAGCGATGTGGTCCAAACTGGACAACCACATGGACACCTTCAAACCACCATAGGCAAAGGGCATCTCTACATCCCACCATGGAAGAAGTGATCAACATATCAGGAGGACTCCACACCAAACAAGGACACAATCGCTGTACATTAACCAGGCACCACTCATCCACCTTTTTTTTCTGTCTAAAGCAACCGTCACCACCAGACGCTTTCTGTTTTATGTCATATGTTTGTTTTGTGTTATTAAGACAACGCGAGAAGTTAACCAAGAATATGCAATTATATGTCTGTCAGTAGTTGTAATGTGTACCCTGTAAATAACAATAAAAATATATTTTAAAAAAACAACAACAAATGTACAGAAGTTGAACTTTGATTTAACGTGACCGATGTGTCTTTTGCAATCATGGAGATCAAAGAATTCCAAAGACCTGCTTCTTCTCAGAAAGTATGCTTTTTTATGGCCCTTTTCTTAAATTAAACACGATCCGGAAAAATGCCTGACAGGCTGTCAGAAAAATAATTCAATAAAAGGAGGTCTGGTCACTGTATGCGAATTTAAATTCCAAGTGAAAGCATGGTGTAATGGTTCTTTGTGCATGAAAAGTGCTGATTGTTAGAATGAGGTATTGTTTTGTAGTTGCATTTATATAGTGCTTTGTAGCTGATGAGGTGCAGAAGCGCATTTGCGAGCATGTGGCACCCCATTCCTTCAGTGTTTGTTTGGCAGTGTGTGTTTTCACAGACCACGTATATCCGTGGTATTTTCGGGTGAGGACATGAGATGTGCTTCTATCGTGTTTTTATCACTCCATCTTAATTTGAAGTGAAGCTAAACATGTGAGAGATGGGATTTAAAGGCTTCTAAATCGCTAGTGTGAGGAAGGAGAAAATGCGTGACCGCTGGAGGTATGGAAGGAGAAAATTCATGAACGTTGGAGGTATGGGGTGGGGGAGAATCAGAGCATTTCTTACCCAAGGAGGGTGTATTATTATAACCAGCTCCCACTTCAGGCATCGGCATATTTGTGGTTGTTGCAGTCCGGCCCTTTAGTGTTGCAACATCGGAGCACTGGTAATCGAAGGAGTGGGATGACACGAGGCATCACTGGGAATGCAGGATCAGGGGCGGCCTTATGCATGTGCAAGCTGTGCACCTGCACAGGGCCGCCAAACCCATTTGTCGCTACGCCAATATAGATCATTAATATAATAATCCTCTGAGGATGGATACATATTTGCGTGGCGGCCCCTGGCAGGGATTTGGCAGCCTCCAGCTCTGTTTCACTTCCAAACAACCTGACCCGCCTCTTCACTGGTATCCGCGCCAGCGTTCCTCCGGGGCCCCCACCTACGCCGCCTGCCCAGGGCCGCCATGAGCCTAGAACCGTCTCTAGCAGGATTGTTACTGCCCGGTTCTTAGAGCATGCGGGGTAGTGGGTTGTCAGGCCAGAACTCAAACATGGGGTGGAGGGTTTGTTGCTGTCGATCACTACAGATCTGGTCTTTACCACTGGCGGGACCCGGCTAGTGCGACCAATGCACTGGTACTATGACATCGCTCTTGTTACCACAGTACGAGAGCTGTTACTACAGCCCAAATGGCTGAGGATGACCGTTGCCAGCACGACAGCCGTCTGCTTCGCCACTGACGAATGTCCCTATAAGTATAACCCCACATTGAATCCAATATTCTATGCTGCCCCCTTAAACAGAGGCCTCCTCACCCCATCAACACTCTCAACAGCCCCCACAAAAAAATATTAGCACCCCACATTTAACTTTAAAACCCACCCTTCCAAGATTCACCAATCACTCAAAGAATTAGCTGCAGGCCTACAAGCAGCCACGGAGGGCAGTACTTGAGGCACCCCACATTCCAACGAGCTGAGCACCGCTGCACCCTTTTAAGAAAGACATTCACCTAAGGATAGAAAAAACCCTGCCACCACCCCCTTTCCAAAGGAATAACCACAAAATCTCACGGGAATCTACAATAAAACCAGTAAACTGTAAGGTGAACTACTTAAGCATGTGCTTCCAAGTGCCGGTGGTCCAAAATCCACTATGCCCTTTAAAACAACACACACTATATGTCCAGCCACCGAAATGACAGGGTCCCAACAACTGTCCACAGTCAAAAGAAATCTGAAATAATTATATACAATGGAAAAAAACAAAATCCCACACTGCAGCCCTGACTTAATTCTCTTACCTTCATGCCGAATGGGTGTTCCTCCCTCTTATTGTGTAAACTAAACCTTCCCGCCCCTTCTGTAAATATACGGGGCTCCCCCTCAACCACTTAGCAGCATCCAATCTGCAACGTCATTCTCGGATGTGGGAATTCTCCCACATAGGTATCGAGAAAATGGGGGAGAGTGCAGGCGCCATTTCTAAGAGGTATAATTCGCCCATTAAAATGGGAGGCCACCATATTTACAATGTCTGACCCCTCCTCGAAATGAATACTAACTGTACAATTGCCGAAATTGAAAAAACAAAGACTCACATAATGTTTAGAGAGTGTAATCTGTCCCAAAATTAATCAATATACATGCACACATTCGAGACTCTAAAAGCAAAGAGGCAGAGATGATGCTGGGATGGAGCGGCTGTGGCTGAGGGGCGGGTGCAGATGATGCGGGCAAACGCCACAAAGAGTGCGAATCCTTCCACCAATCACACACTAAACAAGCACTGAAAATGCAATAAGACTCTTATTTAAAAGAGACTTATTGCCTTTTCAACAGAAGTGCGGGTGTGAAAGAAGGCAGGGAGGGGTGCTGCTGGCCTGAGAAGTCACGGACTGCAGGAGGGAACAGGAGGAGGCAGGGAAACGAACCGTTTTTACAGGTAAAGGGGCCGATAGCAGTGAAAGGACAATAATGACGACATGGCCGTCAGGAGGCGGGATCAAGTTTACAAAAAACAATCAACATGCAGCATTTACGATTGCAGCCAATGACAAAGATAGGCAAAAAGTGGGCGGAGCTTCCCCCACTATTCTGTAAACAGAATCTCTCGATGAGACCACGCATGCGCTGCCTAGCCAAGACCTAAACAAGCATTTACAATGCAATAGGTCTCGCAGCATTAAAGTTTGAGTTATTGGCATTGTGAATGACAATGCGTTGCATAACATTTTTAGCAAACTTTGAATTGGTGAGCAGTGAGAGTGTGTGCAAGAGTATGCTGTTTGTGAAAGCAGTGTGGTAGAGAGTGCAGGAATTTGGTGACCTGAGCAATGTGGATGATGCACCTCATGCACGGGGCTGACGCAGTTATTATTCACACAGCTCTGATGATGCACCTTAGGGACGGGCTCACAGCTGTTATTATTCACACAGCTCTGATGATGCACCTCACGCACGGGGCTGACGCAGTTATTATTCACACAGCTCTTATGATGCACCTCAGGCATGGGGCTGACACAGTTATTATTCAAGCATGACACCGACTAGGTCGTGATGATAGAACCTCTCCTCCAGTAATCCCTTCACAAGCACTTTGCAACTCCTTGAATGATTTCTTCAGTGAAAAGATTTTACTGATTAAACAAAATATATCCACACGTCCAGCTTGCGCCCCTGTGGATGATATTTTTTTTAACCCTTCAACATTACACTCTTTCCCTCCCATCGACTTGAAAGTTTTTTTAGAGTTACTGTCTAGAGTCAAATCAGGCTCCCCCATGGATGTCTGTCCCCCTCAAATTATGAGGGAAATTGGTCGGGCCATCCCCAACAGTGTAATACCCTTGCTTAATAATTCCCTTATATCAGGGACAGTCCCCTGCAGTTTCAAGCAAGCCTTATTGATACCCCTCACTAAGAAACCTGGCATTGACCCTTCGGACCTTACGAACTATCGGCCTATATCCCTGCTGCCCTTCTTATCCAAAGTTTTGGAGGCTCATGTCACCAACTGCCTCTCAAACTTTGTGGAAGAATCGGGCTATTTACAACCTAACCAAGCGGGATTTCGGCCTGGTCATTCTACCGAGGCAGTAATACTGGCAGTTCAGAACACCCTGAGGTCCAATGCCGATAAAAATCTTCACCAAGCATTGGTGCTTCTTAACCTGTCCGCAGCATTCGACACGGTTGACTATTCTATTCTGGTCAACCGTGTCGAACAGGCTGGCCTCAGAGATTCTGCCTTGGCTTGGCTGAAATCGTTCATATTTGAACGCACTCAGTCCGTCTGCCTAGGATCCTTTTCAGCTCCTAAAATCAATTCCTTTTGTGGGGTCCCTCAAGGCTCGTCGTTATCTCCCTTATTATTTAATTTGTATATGCGGCCCCTTCTCTTTGCTTTAAGAGAGCACAAAGTCACTGTATATAATTATGCAGATGACTTGCAGCTAGTCTTTGTACTTAATACACCTAATGCTGTGGAGGATTTTCAGGCAACCATGACTTTAATTCAGAGCGGATTGTCTTTAAATCACCTCAAATTAAATCCGGGGAAAACAGAGCCGATTCTGCCCGGCAAGAGCGAAATCAGCTGGAGCCCTAATTTTTGGCATTCTGATATGGGTCTTCCCCCTAAAAAATCACAAACAGTAAAAAGCCTGGGAGTGACCCTCAATGAGGACCTTACTTTAAAATCCCAGATTGGAACTGTGGTATCCTCTGGATTTTTTCAACTAAAGAAAATCAGGAAAATCGCACATCTCCTTACCCATACTGCCCTAATTCAGGTGGTCATGGCTCTAGTCCTCTCCCATATTGATTTCTCAAACAGCCTCTACCTTGGCCTACCTGCAGGTCAACTTAGAAGATTGCAGTACCTGCAGAATCAAGCTGCCAGACTGATCTGTAGGGTGCCCAAATGGGAATCAATAAAACCAGGTTTAGAGACTTTGCACTGGCTACCTGTGGCTCAAAGAGCCGAATTCAAAGCCGGCTGTATCATTTTTAAGGCATTGCAAGGTAAGGGCCCCCTGTTCATCAGGCAGCTAATTGGAAGATACATCCCCTTAAGCAGCTTGAGATCAGCCCATAAAGACTTACTTGAGGTACCACGCTTTAAGAAGAAACGACAGGGAGGCAGCTGTTTTCACTTCTTAGCAGCCACCTTGTGGAATTCATTGCCTTTGGCCCTCAGACAGAGCAAGGATCTCCTTGCTTTTAGGAAGGCATTCAAGACTCACCTTTTCACACAGGCCTATCCGAAATAGAGACTCTTACTGGTATATCTTTTGTTATGTTTTTTTATCTCTCTTCAGCGCCAAGAAGCTTTTGGGCGTATGCGCGCTTTATAAATTTTAATTAACGTGTGTGAGGGCTTTCTTACCTATCTGAGTTGGGTTAGGTAATATCTATTTTCCTATTTTCTGCTCCTTCATGTGGTTGCTGTCATACCACTGACCTCTCTTCTTTTGTTGGCATACTATAACCGGGGACTAAGAGGGTGTCCTGACTCTCCCTGCCTCTCTTTTTGTTGGTACATAGTTATTATTCACACAGCTCTGATGATGCACCTCACGCACGGGCTCACAGCTGTGTTATTATTCACACACCTCTGATGATGCACCTCCGGCACTGGCTCACAGCTGTTATTATTCACACAGCTCTGATGATGCACCTCACGCACGGGCTCACAGCTGTTATTATTCACACAGCTGTGATGATGCACCTCACGCACGGGCTCACAGCTGTTATTATTCACACAGCTGTGATGATGCACCTCACACATGGGGCTGACGCAGTTATTATTCACACAGCTCTGATGATGCACCTCACGCATGGGGCTGACGCCTCCTGAAAGTGCCTGTATTTCTGAGCCTCCCTTAAAACTCGGAAGAGAGGCAAATAAGTGATGCACCTCACCCACAGGCTCACAGCTGTTATTATTCACACAGCTCTGATGATGCACCTCAGGCACGGGTCTGACACAGCTATTATTCACACAGCTCTGATGATGCACCTCATGCACGGGCTCACAGCTGTTATTATTCACACAGCTCTGATGATGCACCTCACGCACGGGGCTGACGCAGTTATTATTCACACAGCTCTGATGATGCACCTCACGCACGGGCTCACAGCTGTTATTATTCACACAGCTCTGATGATGCACCTCACGCACGGGCTCTACCACAGTCGTATCAAGAAATTACCTTGTGACTTTTATACTAACAAAATTCAGTCTACCCACAATCCTCTCTTGAAAGGCTCACCATTGTTAAGTCCGTCTCTTCGCTATCTCTAGTCCCAGCCTCTATATTCACAGATCTTTAAAAGATGGAGTAAAAATAGCTCTCTAAGTGCAGTCGTTTTCACAGTGTGACTGATGCATTAGTCATAGCAGCTTTGTATTACAAATCGCATGAAAACTGCCTTTTTTTGCACCTGGAGGACACAGACCCTTTAAATAGTTTACTGCATGCCATCTCTACGGAGGTCAGGTTTACCACGAGAGGCTTGCTTTTCCAGAGAGCCGTTATCCTCCATACCTAATTATAGGAAGGTAAACACAGCGACGTACCGTGTCCACACTGCTGGCTATGAACATGTATGCGCTGCGCAAGAGAGACATTATCCTAAAGCAATTAAAGAAGGTCCCACGAACGTGCTTGTTCCACGCGCAGTAGAGCTTACAAATTAAACTCCAGTTGTGGTTAATCATGCACTCCAGGATCCTGAGCTGGGCCATGCCTGCCTATAGTGCAGTGAGCTTCCCTGTGACTCAGCTCCCCTGTACCCGCGCGCAGCCCAGGAGCTTTGGAACATCTACTCAGTGACGAGCGCGAGAACAGGAGACAGGAGATGGCCACAGCGAACACGTTCGCGTGCGCGCGGGCAAACAAAACCTATCGTGGGGCGGGACTTCCGTCTTCTGAAGCCCATGGAGTGCTTGGCCAGAAGAGCAGTGGTGACGCAGGGCTCCCATGCCCGAGGGAGAGCCCCGCGGAGGCTGCAAAAGTCCGGAATGGCGGTAAGTGGGCCTTAGTTGCAGGGGGGTGGCGGGGGCGGGGAGGGTGGCGTGGGGCGGGGTGGGGGGGTGGCTGGGGCGGGGTGGGGGGATGGTGGCGGGGGCAGGGTGGCGGGGCGGGGCTGGCTGGCGGGGGGGTGGGTTGGTGGCAGGCGGGTCTCGGTGCATTCGTGTGTGTGTGTTAGCAGAACATTTAAAATGTGTTTACTTCGGGCTTCACTCCTTCCACCTCACCCAGAGCCACTCCTTAAGCCATGCACTTATGCCAGCAGACACTTTCTGAAATGCCCTTGTGCTAGGGAGGTTACCCTGCCTTTCCTTAAAACTATTCCCAAAGATGGCAATTCAATCTATTTTAAACATGCTCTTCCTCAGCATTAAAATGCAAATAAAAGACACAATATTCACAGATCTTTAAAAGATGGAGTAAAAATAGCTCTCTAAGTGCAGTCGTTTTCACAGTGTGACTGATGCTTTAGTTATAGCAGCTTTGTATTACAAATCGCATAAAAACTGCCTTTTTTTGCACCTGGAGGACACAGACCCTTTAAATAGTTTACTGCATGCCATCACTACGGAGGTCAGGTTTACCACGAGAGGCTTGCTTTTCCAGAGAGCCGATATCCTCCATACCTAATTATAGGAAGGTAAATACAGCTATGTACCGTGTCCACGACTGCTGCCTATGAACATGTATGCGCTGTGCAAGAGAGACATTATCCTAAAGCAATTAAAGAAGGTCCCACGAACCTGCTTGTTTCACGCGCAGTAGAAGTTACAGATTAAACTCCAGTTCTAGTTAATCATGCAGTCCAAGATCCTGAGCAGGGCCATGCCTGCATATAGCGCAGTGAGCTTCCCTGTGACTCAGCTACCCTGTACCCGCGCGCAGCCCAGGAGCCTTGGAAAATCTACGCAGTGACGAGTGCGAGAACAGGAGACAGGAGATGGCCACAGCGAGCGCGTTCGCGTGCGCGTGGCCCGCTCCGATCCGGTTCTTGGAGATGCGCGCGGCCAGGTCTTGTCTCCTAGAAAGCTGAGTCGCTCACAATAGGTCTCTGGCGAGACCACGCTTTCGCGCGGATAACGCCACGAGACCTAAAAAGAGAGCCCGGATTGGCAGGATATTTGCAGTGCTCTGGTTCCGCCGGGCTGAAAGTCGAATCTGGATCTACTTGCTAAATCCACAACAGTCATTTTTTTGACAAAGGATATGATAGCATATGAAAGACAATAAAATAGTAGATGATTTAATGACATGGGCAGACATGATTAGAGAATTGATTGACCCTCTGAGTAGCAGACCACCCAAAGAATACTGAATATTATAAGTAGTACTGGAACTCAAATATACGGCAATGCAGGAAAAAGCCCTTAGAGTTCCCCAGGATACTTGGAAGGAGAACAAGTGTGGTAAAAATGATGATGTGTTGTTCATCCTAATAAATGATAAAAGGGGGAAATGGGCCCTCCATAGAAACTACTGAGGGTGTTGCAGAATCCCTGGGGTAATAATGGATAGGAAGACGAACAGGGATGGAACTAAGGTGTGGATGTTGCCCAATGATATAGTTTCAAGTGATTAAAATGTGTGGAAATTTTTATAATAATGTGTTGCTCAATATACATCACAATCAGTGTCATGGATATTGTTTATTTAAGATCAGTGAGGTGTATTATGTACAATCTACCTCTGAAAAACTTCTTAAAACAAATAAAAATCGACTAAAATGTTTGAAAGATGGGAGGATTGGAAAGGCTTACTCCGGTTACTGCCACTCCACAGGAATAGGTGTTTGGCTCATCTATCTATCCAGCTGGTGCTTACAACCAGCTGAGCAGAGGAATGATGCATGCAAGAAATGTGACTCACCACCTTTTGTTAAAAACTCAGACTTCTTAAAGGGATGCAATGATACAATGGGAAACACCCACAGTGTTAGCAATATATTTCTGTACTGAGACAGAATGTGAGTCCTCAAGGGAAACCCAAACTCAAGGACAATATCAGAGGTTAGAAACCAGATTTATAACAAACTTCACTCTTATTACTGAATTATTGTGTCTAGGACTTTGGCAGTCAAAGTCAAAGAGTTTTATTTGCATAATTAATTAAAATTGTTACACAATTCCCCTAATAAAATAACAGTGCAAAATTTATTAAAAATACTAAAATTATTGTCTCTCAGCCGCGGTTTTGTTGGAAACAGATGCATGAAGATCTAAAAGTTAGGGTGTCCCTAATAGTCCACCAACGGGTGGACCTCCTGTTCAGTTAGTTCTAGGCGTTTTCTTGCTTCTGCCATAAATTTAACTCCGCTGCAAGCCAGAATTATGGAGGAGCCTCCGAGCCAGCTTGTAACTGCATGTCTGCAAGAACGGATGTTTAATGCGTTAAGAATGGGTTTCAATATGAGTTGTCTCTGAATTATCAGGGTCGGACATATACAGAAAAGGTGGACGAGGGTTTCATTTTTGTACCCGCAGAGGCGACATTCTTTCGTCTGGTGGGACTGTTTCCAGGACGGTGAGAGGTCCTTTGAGACGTGCATCCCCATCCGATAGGCTATAAAGAATTTTTTGAGATGGTCACTGAAGTGGGCTACTAGATATGCTAGTGGTTTTGGAGTTGTAAACGAGTTCATAACAGTCCAGCCATGCCGACGTTTTGCCAATGACTCTTTGTCATCCAAAAAGGATTTACCTTTTGCTGCTGAGTTGGCTAGTTTGCTTAGACTTGCTTTGTCTGTCCCAGATTTCCAGACTGATTCCAGCTCCAACTTTTCCACACAGAGTTTAAGATACTTTCCCCAGATGTTCGGGGTGTCAGATTCCCCCCCATTTTTTAATTTGGTCCCAGCATAGCCAGTCCAATGTATCAGGGTCTGCAGAGCGAAGTTTATTGCAGAGTTTCACGAAGCCGCTCATTCTCCGGATCTTCTGATTTTGCAGACCAAATTCCAGCCTGACTTGTGAGGCAGAGGCGGATTTTGGCAAGTTGAAGACCGCTTTGTAGATTCTAATTTGTAGCTCGTTTAAGAGGTCGGCCTCCTTGCCACACCATGTATCTAGGCCATAAGATTGAGTGGGCATAATCTGCGCTGCCATTACTTTTAATAGATGGTTGTGGTTAGGGCAATCCATTTTTTCTTTTAACGATCGGTTCGCAAAAATTAAAGATTGTGCTTTTGCTTTTAGTGCTGTTTTGTGATCCTTGTAGTTTGCACCTTTCGATATTGTTATTCCCAAGTACTTATAGTACTCTTGTTTTTTCACTGTTGTCCCTTGGGCCATCCATTTGTACTTTAACTTTTGCGGGTCTACTAGACGGACCTCTTTAGTTTTTTCTTTGTTTAATTCCAGGCTTTCCCTTTCTAAGTACGATATTAATTTGTTGATGGCTCTTTGTAGTCGGATTGGCGTTTTACTCAACAGTACAATATCGTCGGCGTATTGTAGTTATTTGCCAAAGATGGAGGGTGGCTATCTGCTGATTGGATCGCGCTTGTGAGGTCAGAGAGGAAAAGATTAAAGAGGGTGGGGGCTAATATGCAGCCTTGTTTTAGGCCTTGGTGCGTTTGGATGTTCCTGGTTGTATTGCCTCTATTTCCCAGTTTCACTCTTGCAAGGCAGACTTGATATCTATAAAAGAGGCATATAAGTGGATGTCCTTTGCTACCGCTATGTCCGTTAGGATGGACAGGCAAGTGAGGTTTGTTATTGTTTCCATTCCTTGCCTGAATCCAGTTTGAAATTTTGGCATGATCTTTGTTTCTAATATCCAGGCTTGTTGTTCCCTTAAAATGCAGGAGGCGTAGAGTTTGGCCTCTACGTCGATTAAGGATATCAGTCTGAAATTTGTGGGGTTGCGGTGATCGCCATGCTTAAATATGGGATGGTTAATGCTGCCTTTCCAGGAGGCGGGTAACTCGGCTTGTTTGTATATTCGGTTGAACATGGGCGTTAGGGTCTCTGACCACAAGTCCGGGTCATGCTTAAAAATCGAGTTTGGCCACCCATTTGGTCCTGCTGCGCCCTCTAACTTTAATCTTAAAATTATCGTCATAAGTTCATCTTTGGTGGTTAGGTCATCTGGCTCTGTTGGCCCCTTTGGAGTTTTTCCCACTCGGATTCCCCGTATTCCTTGTAGTTCACATATTTCAGTTCCTCCGTGTTATTCTTGACTGCTCCTGAGCCGTTGACGTGGCCTGTCACTGTCTTGCTGTATAAAGATTGCACGTGTCTGGTCCAGGTTTCTGCATCAACCCCGGCTTCTTGTTCGAGTTTTGCCCCTTGGTTAAGCTCATTTATAATGCCCCAGAAGTCCCGGCTGTTAGGGTGTTTGCCTGCAGTTAGAAGTTTGTTCCAGATGGTTTCTTTGTATAGATGCTTTGCGGCCCTCAGTGCCTTCCTGTAGATGCACCTGGCTTCTCTCAGATTGGATTTGTTTGCCACTGACCCCGATGTTTTTTGTCTTGCGACGGCGCGGGCCTCCTTTGCGACCTTTCTTTTTTTTGCTCTTAGGTCCATGTTGAACCAAGGCTCCTTCTTGTTGTTGAGATTTCTGTGAATCCCTGGCCTTGCTTGAAACTTTTGCTGCAGGACCTGAATCATTTGCTTCCAGTTGGATACTCAGTCTTCCTCCTTTTGTGTTCTTAAGTTGTCCATATGGGCTTTAACTGCGTCCGTAATTTTTCCCAGCCCCTCTCCACGCCATTTTAGTTTCCTCAAGTTGAAGTTTGATGCGTGAGGCAACAGGGAGATCGTTATAGGTGCTGTGCTTGGTACAAAGTTCAGACTTATTATTTGGGGAAAGTGGTCACTTTCTACTCGATGTTCTATAGCAAATGTTTCGATACTGGGGATTAACTTGTCACTTACTATGGAGTAGTCGATTCTTGAATGGATCCTGCCGCTCAAATATGTGACGGCTGCCGGCGTATCCCCCTTTGTGTTCCCATTCAAGATTGACAGTCCATATTCTTTTAGGCTGGATGCTAACTTTTTTCCACCGCCGTTTGCGTTAGTCTTCCCCTTCGCCTTATTTTGGTCTATGAGGGCGTTGTTAAAATCCCTGGAGATAACCAGTGGGTATTGCGAGTAGGTCTTTGGCATGACATTAATAAGCGACAGCAAGGTCGCGTGTTTTTCTTTTTGTGACTTTCTGTCAGGTTGGATATAAACATTGAATATCAATATCTTCCACGGTTCATTCCCCGGTAAGGGTGCTTCAGTGATTCTGGTCACTTGGGCCCACTTCAGGCCCACGTCTATCTCCTCAGATGCCCAGTTGTATTTATGGGTTATGTATGTTGATAATCCACCGCGGGGATGGCCATACTTGGATAGGCTTTCTGCATAAATTTGGTGTTCTTTAAACCCTGGAATCGAGCTCGGTTGTAGTTTCCATGACTCCTGGATCAAAATTATGCCCTGTCGACGGAAAAAGGCTTGTGTTTCTTGATCTTGGGCCATTTCTCGAAAGCCGTGCACATTCCACGAGCAGATTGAAACTGTGGATTTCTTTGTTAGATTAGGCAGGATCATCTCGTTTCACGGTGTGAAGAGGGAGTTTGGGTCTGGGTTAGGTAGCTTTATTGCTCAGGATGTTAGGTATCCAGGACCAATCCGTTCTGTCGGCGTGATGGAGGCCGATTGATTGTGGTTTGCCACTTGCGCTTAGCGGCCTTGGCGTGGAAGCCCGGGCTACGCGTAGACAGGAGGTAGGTTGCCCTCTGCTCTCTTGCCCCTTGGTTTGATCACGTATGTTAAATTGTAGTGGATAGGGGTACCTTGGGCGCTTGTGTCACGTTATAGAGATTCCCCATGATTCAAACTGGGATCTTGCAAGGTATATCCTTTCTACCAATCATTTGATGCCCAAGTTGTAACTGTGTCTTCAATAGCCGCATTATGCACGTTTTGTTGAAATTCGACGGAATAAAGTCCTGGGTAGTGATTTCTTTTAAGGCCGATATTTCCTTAAACAGTTTCAGCAGATTGCCTCTATTAAGAATATCCTGAGCCCTTGTTGGATATTCGGGGAGAAAGGTTAGTTTTGAGTCATACGCCTCTGGATGTTTGCCATTCTCCTTTTGTGTTGAGCCTGCTTTGCAAAATGACAGGTTATGAGCTTGTGTATTGGCGCAAACTTGGAGGATCGTTTCTTGTTATTTCTGTACTACCTTGGTTGAGGTTGCTGTTTTCTGAGTTAGGGCTATGTTCATTATCTTCATTTGGGCCGTGCTTTGCTCCCTTCGCAGTAGTGAACATTTGCGATCCTTTTCCAGGACAGTAATTCGCATAGGGGTTGGCACAGATTTAATTTCAGGTGCTGCTACTGGTCCATTAGGTTCGTGTGCGTTCCTTTCAGGTGTTGTAATTAGTTGTTGCTCAATAATGATTTTTGAGCCAGGGTTAGAACACTCTTTATGAGTGTATTTTGAGCCCGAACTGTTTTTTGCCTCGGCTGATGTCAGTTTGTGTTGCTCACTTTCTCCATATTCGGCCACTTGTGTTGGATTCGTGTTTACTCTTCCCAGCTCTTGCACTTTTAATTTCTGTTTCAATCTTATGTCCATTCGACTATTGTCGCCTATGGGTGGTGATGGACTCGAGTTGGCTCCTGTCCTCAGGCCTTCGTCTCTTAATGTGTTTAATGGATTTAGTTTGACGAATGGGTCTGCAAGAATATCCTCACCCACTGGTGACCCATTCAGAAGTTTAGATTTGTCTTCAGAACGAATGTTGATTTTAAATATGGGGAAGATTTTGCCGGGATCTGCTTTTAGTTGCTTCTTGTACTTGAGCCTGGCCTTCCTTGCCCTTTTCCTTTGTCTCTTTGTTGGTTTGTCCTCAGTTAAGGATTGTTGGGTAAGTTGAGTTTCTTCAATATCTGAGGCTGTTTTACCTAGACCACATTCCTTTGATGATTGTTATTGGTCCATTCTTTGATTGCTTTTTATAGGGCCATTAATCGGCTTTCTCTTAAATATGGGTGGTATCTCCGGAGTGGGCCTGGTTTCTAGCGCCTGACTTTGACTACATGATTGTTTTACCTCCCCTAGGATATCCATTAGTATGAACGGGATGCTTGCTAGCTTTTCAATAATACTTCCACATCCACAGTTTTGTTGTTGGTTACTCGAGCTGGGATTCGTCTCTAATTTCCCCTGAGTTGTTAGAAGCAATGATAGAGAGTCCAGTTTTGCGTTTATGCCCGAGATATGCCCGGCCACTAGTGTAATAAGGTCGATCTGGACTTCCATTTTATTAGATTGGTAATTCAGCACCCTTATTGCTTGCTCTAGGGTGCTTAACAGGGATTGGGTCCATGATGTGGAGGGCTCGTCTTTTGGGATTTTGCTCAGATCCTTGAGCTCTAAGACCAACGTGCTCCCCGATGAAATTGTAATTGGCCCAGGCTGAGTGGAATGTAGTTGATTTGCCTGCATAATGATGCTATCGTTTGTGCTTGCTTTTTGTTGGTCTCTTTTTTGCTCCGGGCCGCGGGGGGTTGAGACCAGCATACCCGGACTCAGGTGTTGATCATCAAAACCGTAATCTGCTCGAGGTGCTCTCCCTTGTGAGTCAATATACTTTGTAATTCTCTCAGTAAGTTCCTCAAGATGAGAATCATTTGGTAGGAAGAGGGGCTTTAACCATGAGTCCCCTTCTTGCCCAGATACGGTGGATGGGTGTTTATGACCTGTGTTTCCCTCCTGAATGCCCTTATTTGCTGCTGCGAGGTCACTGGCTTCGACTGGCTCCTCAATTGGTGCGCTTTTACTCTGGCTCAACCTGTTATCCTGTGCGGGGCGACTTTCTGTGATGTAATTTGCAGCTCTTACTCCCTTGGTTTCGTTTGTGGCTACAGCAGTGTTGGGATGGTGTACCTGGGCGATTACTAACGCCAGTTTGCCTTGGAGTGGGTGCCCGAACACGAATGAAGGGATAGACACTCAATTGTGGCGCATGACTTTGGCTCTCTTCAGCTGGGACTGCCACCGCCACGGTCCCAGGAAGACCACCAAGGCTGTGGTGAGCCTACTCGCCGAATTACGAGTACAATCCTGAGCGGGTGGTGGTGGTCTCACTGCAGTGGTATGTTAGGCTCATAGGAGAGCCTATACAGCATATTGCTTCTGTGACAGCGCAGAATGCTCGTCTGTGCACGGTGTGGCACGCACCATGTCGTACATACCAAACTGTCCACGCATGACTGTGCACTTGTGGGGGGACACATAATGTGCCGCCTGCACCCAACCACATGGGCAGACTTGCCCGAGACCCTGGTGGGGGCCCCCTCCTTGCCTTTCTGCCAGCTTTTTTTATGGCAGGAGCACCACCCTGAAAAGGCTTGCAGAAGGGCAAGTCGTAATATGTTCAGTGGTGCCGGGATCGACACTGCCTTTATTCCTCCTCAGTTCCAACACCGCCAGCACTGGGGGATGCAGTATCCTGGCGGTGCCAGCGGGGTTGGAGCGGGCTGCTGGCGGTCCGACCACTAAACTCCTATTATGGCAGGAAGACGGCGTCGGTTGGACTGCCACCGTGAGTACTGCAGTCCCAGGACTGCCATACTCGTAATAAGGCCCATAGTACTGATCGCGAGGCTACATTGCCTAGACCATTGATCCTTTTTCAACATGTATTATCAAAAAGAGAGAAATTAAGTAGATTGTTGGCTTGATGGCTCCGCATCACTACAGGGAGGGCAGAAGTGTCTGCCTTGAAAGCTGCAGACTAATTTATCACACTCTTAGGAAGAAATAAGTCCAGTATTATTGACTTTAGTACAGACCAGTTGGATGGTGCTTTACTAGTAGTCCAACTACCACGAGTGACTGCCGTCCGAGACAATGTTTTGAGAAGTGCATCAATTTGTTTGCATATGGCAGTGCCATAAATGTGTTGAGCAGGAAGAAAGCCCTATGCTCAGATTTTAGTCAAGCCAATGAGAGACTTTTTAGATAGATTCTCCTATTTCCCCACTATCAGTGTTGAACCAACATTACAAGATGTCATGAAAGGTGTTGGATACCAACTATGAACATCATAGTACATGGGTTTGTCCCTAGCCATAACACAACTTTCAATCTTAAATTTATGTTTCAGAAACATCCAGACTGTTTAATAACCGGTAGTAGGGTTCGCACTGATGGGTCTTCCAAGTAAACTGGGGAAAATCCAGCACAGCAACGAGCCAGAGGATCAATTATGTGAATCCATCATCCTTGATTAGGGCACCTCAATCTGTGGAAGTGAAGATGCGTTGTACAATAGTGCTGCTCAAACAGGAAAATATAGACAAGACCATAAGGGCCATCTAGAGCTCTGCAGTTTTCTGCCCTATCCATTATCAGTAATGGATAGGGCAGTACTCACAAAGATAATGGTTCTGCCTCATTTGGTTTATTTTGTCAAAATATTACAACCCATCCAGAAGCCATCTTTCTTTAAGGAGTTAAACACTGCACACTGAGACTTGATCTTGAACTAAGTTAGGCAGAAAGTGTCACTTAAACTGAAATGCATGACTCTCAACAGTGATTTAGAGCCATCACTGTGACTGTATAATCACTGAAGATTCCATTGTATGTAATTCCAATCTTTGTTAAAATTACTCATGGAAGAGATGTATCCCTGAGGTGTCAGATGGGCTTCTCACACATATAAGCAACTTATCTAATTTGGAAGGAAATACACACTTTTTCTTATAAAAAAGGATTTTCTGATTTCAATTGGCAATTTTTTGCTATACAACTGCAAGCAAGTAGGCTATAAGATTTGGGGAATGAATATGCAGGAGCCTGATCACTTTGTGAGGTGAAGAAAAACTAATTACAGACTTATACCGGGTGCTATAGTAGAGGTGAGGACCTCAGCTGAAATACTTGAGAGGCAGATGGGCTGGGAACCCAGGTAGAGATATGAGTACTGGCATGCCAAAGACCAATTTCAAGCAAGGTTGCTTCAGACTCGTATAATTTAACTGGCTGCACCAAACTTACCCTACACCAGGTCAGCCCACAGAATCTAGAGGACTTTATCAGATATACATCTCATACACAAGACTGAGCTAGATGACTGGTCATATATGTACGATTTGCATACAGTCAGTAATTTGGTCCTTGTGGGTGAAAGTAATGGTCAAGTTAACAGAGCTGATTGGGATGGATGTTAAAAATAGCCCTCAGTCATTTTTATTGGGTATAATATCAAAACTTTAAAGGATGAAAACAGTTATACAAGTACACTGATTTAACCTTGCTGCTAACTATGAATATCTGTGTCATGGAAATTTGCATTTGCCCATTTGTTGTGGGCAAAATAAGAAAAGTGGATACATGATCTGCCATAGAGAATAAACCGCTGTAAAAAACTGTCTACATGGTCAAGTCAGTAAACCTTGTAAAAACGTGACATGCCTTGCTGATAAAGCTTACCAGGAATGCAATTTGTACAACACAGTCTGGACAGTGGACCACTCTTATGTACTCAAAGCACCAACCCACATATCACCAATAATTGTATATGATTTCCATTAGAATAGCGTGCAAATTTTCAAATACTCCCTGTCCTGAGAGTATATCCCAAAACCTTGGGAAAAATCAATACTAATATCAAACTTGAAAAAGCACCGCTTAAGAGTTTTCAGTCTCCACGGTTCGTGGGTGACAAAGTTCGTAATCAAAGACTGTCCAAAATAAATGAACGCTGAATCGTAATTGCAAAAGAAGTTCAAAGTTGTTTTAATTGTCCGTTTAAGAGATCAGCCAACGCTTACCAGGAATGCATATGAGAAGCTACAGGAGGCAGTTAGCAGAACATTGACATGATAGTGGTCAGTGAATCTTACTACAAATAATTTTTTTTTCAAAAGATAAACTTTTATTACCGGAAGAAGTTGGTACACCAGAAGGATGCTACCATACTGGTTTACCAGCAACAGTAGAATGTTCCACATAGATGACTGATCTGTAGCCACTGCCAATCGTCTAAGATTTGCCAGGATCAAACAGGTTACCTAGACAACTGAAAAAGTAAATTTTTTTTTTAAATAGGATCAAGATTCTGTTCCAAGCACTAATCACATCAAGTGGACTAGACAGACTACCTACTTTGGTGATGCCACTACATGGAACCTTCAGATGAATTGAGTAGCCACCTGTCTCACTAACCCAACGTCTTACAGGCAATGGGTTTTAGATTACATTTGAGAATAAAGCAATTAGGAGACCTCACCGGATCGATCAGAAGTTGAAGCAGGAAAGGAAAGATATGAGAATCTACAATTCCAAAATAGACGAAAACCAGACCTGGGAGCACGAAAACAGGGAAATTAGCACTAATTACGCATTTTTGTCTACAGGCATGGCAATACACCAATGTATAATTAACAATGGGGGAAAGGGTGAAGGAAAACAATAGACATGAAGAAAAGGAATCACAATCAAACCTTACAGATAAAGGGCCCGATGTAGGTAGGCCGTTACCGATCGGTAACGGCCGAAAATACCGATTTTGGGCCCTTACCGATCGGTATACTGCCATCGAGATGTAGGAAAAAGAAAAAAGTCAAAATCGGACCGAAAACCGATTCGGAATGAGTACCGAATGGAAAATAATCCGATACGTACATACCAAAAATCGGATATGTAACGATTCGGTAACACACCGAATCAGATGAAAATACCGATTCGGTCCATGTACCGAATCGGTAGTGACACCGAATCGGAAAATATCCGAATTGGTCCATGTACCGAATCGGTAGTGACACCGAATCGGAAAATATCCGATTCGGTCCATGTACCGAATCGGTAGTGACACCGATTCGGAAAATATCCGATTCGGTCCATGTACCGAATCGGTAGAGACACCGAATCGGACATAAGCCGAATCGGAGAACCTACCGATTCGGTAGAATCACTGATCGGGAAAGTCCCCGATTCGGACAGATGGGGAGATGTAGGGAAGTACAGAAACACCGATTGCGGCTCAAAATCGGTAGTATTCACTCGGTTTTTACCATGGATTACAATCAGGTGGTAACCAACTCCAACCCATAAAAACAGCCCCAAAATGCATTGCAACTTGCAGGATGGCAGCCTTTTATGTCATTGCGAGGCGGCTACGGCTACAGCAGGAAGGACAGAGGGAATGGCAAAGAGATGAACAGGTCTACAGACAGAGGATAACCCTGTTCATGCTCACAGAGGCAGAGATCCTACAGAGATACAGGCTGGACTCTGACACCATTCTAGAGCTCATCAGGGACCTCAAACCATTGTTGGACCACCCCACCCCAAGGGCACACGCCATCCCAGCACACGTCCAGGTGCTATGCAGCCTACACCTGCTTGCGTCTGGCAGCTATCAAAGTGGAGTTGCAGCGGTAGGAGGGGTGACCCAGAGCAGCCTGTCAAGGTTCTTCCACACATTCCTTGACGCCATGATACACAGGATGGACCAATACATCTCTTTCCCTGCAACCCACGCAGAACTGCTACAAACTAAAGCTGACTTCTACCAGATGGCACAATTTCCCCAAATCATTGGCTGCATAGATGGCACGCACATTCCGATTTGCCCCCCAGCTGACACAGAATACATATACCGCAATCGGAAGTCTACGCACACCATCAACGTACAGGTGATCTGCAATGCGAAGTGCACCATCACAGACCTGGTAGCAAAATTCCCAGGGAGTACCCACGACTCCTACATTTTTCAACAGAGCGGCATCTATGCACGGCTGATGGCTGGCGAATTTGGTGAAGGATACCTCCTAGGTGAGACACATCATCAGACCCCCAAAACACAAAGTAGCTAGGTATAATACATGTATGCATGTGTGTAATGTTACCCCTTTTCCTTCCAGTTGACAGTGCATATGCCCTCCGCTCTTTCATACTCACCCCCTACCTCAACCCTTCCACACCCAGCCAAAGGAGGTATAACCGGGCCCACAAAAGCACAAGGAATGTCGTCGAACGGACCTTTGGCATCTGGAAAATGATTCAGATGCTTGCACAAGGGTGGAGGTGCAAGGCAGTATACCCCCATCACCTGCTGCAAGATCATAGCTGTCTGTGCAATGTTACACAACCTTGCGGTGAAGAAGGGCACTGAGGTGGAGTTGTCTGACTACGAGGACCATGACGACGACGATGCTGCGCCACTAACACAGCCAGCTGGGGTGTCTACGCCAAGTGATGGCAGATACAGACGTGAGGAGATTACAGAAAACTATTTCTGAGTGAGTACAGATGCACAGACAGGTAAATGGTTGTGGGAAAAAGCAAATTTTAATACTGTTGCAACACCGTTACTGCACTGATGTGCAACAAAATAAAATGTACAAGCAAAGAAAACAAAAGTCTAAGGTCCGGGTTGCCTCACCCGCCCTGGCAAGCCTACTTCTTGGAGCGCTTGGCAGCCCCACTGGGGTGTCCCTCACCCCCTTCAGAATGTCCTGCGGCTTCTGCGGAGCGCCTGGTGCTCCTGCGCGGCTCTGACGCAGCGCTGGCCGGGCTGCTGCGGCTGCTGCTGTCCCCAGCATCCCCTAGGTCCAGGGCTGGATTGGCGGCAGTGTTGGAGATTATCATAGCCTCCATTGCTGTAGTGATGCGGGCCATTCCCCTGGTTATCTCGGCGGTGTTTTGGGTTAAACTTGCCTCCATATTGGCACCGCGCTGACACAGTTGCGCCGTTGCTGCAGCAAGGCGGCTAATGGAGCGGTTTTGCACGCGGGCATCCCGCCTGCGCGAGAGCTCATGCTCCTCAAGTCTGCCGCATAACTGTGTAATGGCTGTGGTCAGCCTGCCAAGACCTGCAGCTACCTCCTTGTTGGTGTCTACAAACGCCTTGAAACCTTTCACCATCTCGCCCATCTGCAGGTTGTGCTGGCGGAGCTGGCGCTGGCAGGCCATGATGGACTTCGCCTGCTGCCGTTGGATTTTCATCATGCTCCCTTCAAGGCCCTGGAAGACACTGCCCTCCGGTGCCGGCGCTGCAGTGCTGGGAATGGCACGCCTCCGGGTACTGCTGCTGCCGCCCTGCTGTGTGGGCTGGGGTGCCACTGGTGTGGGTGTGGTGGTGGCCGAGGCCTGACCCCCTGCTCCCAGGATAGGGATTACTGGAGCCACAGCCATAATCGTGGCAGGAGGTGGTGTAGGTGCAGGGTGGGCCCTTGTCGGAGAGTTCTCTGGGGAGAACAGCAAGGGGGGTGTGCCTGACATTTGTGGGGAGTGAAGTAAGTCATAGTCAATTGCCGGGTCTCCATCAATACCCAGCCCAATGGTGTTGTCCTCCTCCTCCTCGGCAGCCTGACTCGTGCTAGGCCCTGCAACTGCACTGGTAGTTGGTGCTGGTGCCTCTGTTGCCTGTGGTCCTCCGCCTGATGGTGCCCCTAGGTATAAAGAAGCATTTGTAAATTGAGTGCCGATGTATTACAGTCAGTACAATTAAAGCATTGCACATGTCCTTGCATCTCCTTTGAATGTGTTCCACTGTTTCCTATCTTGTGATTCTGCACTGCCATATTTTGCTACCTTCTGCTGACTACATATACCATGATGCTTTTCTCTTGTATGTTGGTTACAGTACTGGGCTGGGGTTTGGCTGTGCATTGTGTCTAAAGGGGAGGTGTCTGGTAGGGTGTGTCATGATGCGCATGCTTCTTACCTGTAGCTGTAGCTCTGGCTGAGCTGTCCAGGGTCCCGATTCCTGTCACGCACTCCCTCTCGATGGTGCTGGACACCAGTTCCTCCAGCTCAGTGAGGGGTGGCGCCGGGTTCCTGCCTCCACCTGTCCCTCCAGCTTGCCTCTGGATCTCAGCCATCTTTCGTTTGGTCAGGCTGCGGATATCGTAGAAGCGTTTTTTAAGGTCATCAAGGGACCTGGGGGTGACACCTACAGCGTTGACCTTTTCTGATATCTCACTCCAGAGCCTCCTCTTAGTGCTGTCCGGCACAGTGAGGGACAGCCTCCCGAATAGCTGCCTGTGCACCCTCACCACCTCCTCCACCAACACCTGCAGCTCCATGCAACTGAACTTTGGCTTTCTCTTCTGGCCAGCCTTCTGGCTCTCACTGGTGTTTGCCATCTTGCTCTCAACAGTTCTCTGCCTCCTGCTCCCACTGCTGCTCACTGTGAGTGCTCAGCTCAGGCAGGCTCTCCAGAAAGTTCTTAATTAGCTGCACCTGCCAGGGTTGCCACTCCCTGCTTGGGTGGGGGAGGGGGGATCCACCTCATTGGCTGTATCGGATTTTACCGAATCGGATTTTACCGAATCGGATTTTACCGAATCGGATTTTACCGAATCGGTTCGTTCAATGCATTCCTATGGGCTTTTTGGCCATGGGTGTGTTTTCAGACCTCCGAATCGGTAATTGCCGAATCGGATTTTACCGATTCGGCTATTTCCGATTCAGTGGTAGCCGATTCGGTACTTTCCGAATCGGTCCGTGCCGATTCGGAACGTAGCGATTCACAATACCGATGCCTACCGATTCGGTATTATTTCGCTGATTTTTTCCTACATGTCTTTTTCCGATTTCAGAACACCGATTCGGCCCGCCTCGGTATTTTGAAATCGGAAAATCCCTTTTACCTACATCGGGCCCCTAGTCTCCAAATGTAAGAAATGAGGACACAGAGTTTAAGCGACATATAAATAGATCTATGGAGCAAGGTCCTCAGAAAGCACTTCAATGCTGAGAAATGCATTGGAGAAGCTGAGAGTTGCTGTAGCTCCTGAGATGTCCGGAATGGCAGTGAGGACACTAGGAGATATGTTTGACAGGGATGACATTTGGTGTTGTAGGCAAATTTCAAGAAAGCAGAACATTGGATCAGGTAACACCCAAATCACATATGTATCCATTGGTAGACTGTGCATGCAAACGATGACTGAAATATTAAATGGCACAAGAACAAACCAGTGAACTATTTTTTTGAGTGTTAAATCAATCTCAATTATTTTATGATGTTTTTTATGATGTCCTTTAAATAATTTAATTTGAAGACATTATAATCTTATTTGACTTTTGAATTATTTACAATGTTGTTGTTTTATCAAGTACAAAATCAATATAAAAACATATATACATTTCATGTCTCTTTTCGATATCAATGTGTTAGAAGGTGATTCTGACACTATGGACCGCCCGGATTTTTCGCTTTTTGAGCACCTAATTGTTGAGCTTTTACTGTGGGGAAGCCTCATAATCTGGGACTCACCCACAGTGAACTCATAATGAAGGAGACTACATGGAGATTTTACTGGTGTACCCCTGGCTTGACAAGGCCCCTGCGCAGCAGCTGTAGTATGGGACACCGTGCTGTTTACATGCAGACACGGGTGTACATCCGTGTGCACTCGTGTAGGGGCTGCACAGGGGAGATTCCTAGCGTGTGCAGTCCAGGAGCAGCTACAAAGTGAATGGTGTGGCAGGACTTATGCAGAACTGGGTGGTGACATGGAATAGGTTTATACACTGGAAGGGAACATGCCAGGGAAAGTCAGTGTGTTTTACACTTCAGTATTCCCTTATGGGAATGTGGGGCCCATGGCTAAAATGACTTCCACAAAGCCTACAGAATCCAGACACGCACGAAAGGGCAGTGTAGCGGATGTGAAAATGAGTATTCTGCCGAGTATTCTGCCGCCAGTCATATTTGTACTGCTTTTGGGTCGTCCAGAAATGTCATATTTCTCTGAGTCCCTGGCTGGGGTCTGGCCATGGCAGGTTAGATTAATGACCTTTCTTCCCAGAGCGAAGATCTTCCCTCCAAGGAGAAAAGATAGGTGGAGCTACAAGCCAATCCATCAACTGCTGTCGCTGGGTGCCAGGCACCAGGCGGCACCACGTGAAGGCAGTGAGGGGGGAAAGAGTTGGGTTTCAGAGCCCATGTGGCCAGAGACACTAGACGACTCCATTTTGAACAAACCCAGAGGCTGGACAAGAAGGAGGGAGCAGGGGCAGGGAAGTGACGTGTCGCTGTTTGATAGGACACACAGACGCTTCCTGCCAGCCCCCTACTCAACTTTTTAAAAGCACTTGCACAGGAAGAGAAGCTCTCTCTGGGCTGTGGTCTGCGGAGGCGAAAGGTGCTGGAGCCTGGCAATGGGCAGTTGGTAGGAGGTACCCTCTGACTGCCCCCCAGGGCCCTAACAGCGCCAGAAGAAGATCCCAGGACCGGTGCGCAGAAGCAGTGGCCTCTGCGAAAGGAGAAGAGAGGCGCAGGATGGGAGCCAGGCGAAAGGCTGGCGCAGGGAGCCAGAGAAGACTGCTTCCTGCAGAATGCACCCTCTTGGAGGCCCGGAGGGCGAAGGAGAGTGCTCCCAGTGGCTGAAGAGCCAGAAGACGTGAAAATGGGTTATATCGGACCCCCAGGGGCTGAGATATGGCCCCCGAAAGGTAGACGACCTTTGACCCAGAAGAAGACTGACGACGAAGCGCGTGGGGCTCCGCCGCCGGTCACAGAGATGCCCTCGGGGTGGGTCAGGTCAAGGGGGCTGCCCCCCAAAGAAGTAAAGCCGCCGGGTGCCAGGAGCCCACCCTGGCCCCCGTTGAATCCTGAGCAGGGGAGCGTCGCGCTCCCAGTGAAGAGATGCAGGAGGAGGGGCCCAGGAGCCCAACTCCGGGCCCCGTGTGAGTAGGCAGGGGCGGGAGGCGCCATCGCGCCTCCCGCAAAGAAGACGGGAGGAGGGGCCCGGGATCCCATCTCCGGGCCCCACAGTGTCCAGGATGGGGGGAGCGCCATCGCGCCCCCCCAGAAGATGTCCGGGGGCCCTGGACCCCATTGCCGGGCCCCAGCAAAGAGGAGGAGGCCGAGGGAGTGCCGCTGCACTCCCTCAAGGTCCCGCGATCGGCCGGCTAGGATAGGGATCGGCCGGCTCCTGCGGCAGCACGGAAGAGGGCTGGCCGCGCGGGAGCCGGCGGACACAGCTGGGGCAGCTGGGGGTGGGCTCCCCAGGCTGCCCTCCAACCAATGAGGACAGCGGGGGTCCCGGGTGGGACGGGGGCCCCCCCTGGGAAGACCTGCAACGGTGCGAGGGGCCCGGGTGGGACCGGGCCCCAGAAAAGAGGAGGAACGGCCGGGGGTGGGCTCCCCGAGCCGTCTGTGCTCAGCTGGGGGTCCAGGTGGGACCGGACCCCCCACGAGGCCCCAGAAAGCGGCGAAGCACCAGCGCAGCTCTCCCCGGAGCAGCGGGAGAGCCGCTCATCTAATATGTGGCAACACCCATAATGCCTTGCAGGCCAGGACCGGCCTGCAAGGGCAACACAGCGTTTTCATTACGTGAGGTGGCCCCAGAAGAATGGGGTCACCACTCTACATGTGCAAAGGTGCTGGGGGAGCTGCTGGAGCAGCGCAGTCTCCTCCCAGCATGAAGAGCAAAGTCCCACCCCAAGTGTCCTGGGGACGTGAAAAGAATAACACCGCCAGGGCTCAAACTGCATTTAACACCTTCTGGGCTGGAACTTTTGTTTTTCAGCTGAGGGTGTTTTGATAATTTAATCAAGGAGGAAAGGGCTGAGTTGGGGATGTCTGGAAAAGGGCATCACCTGGAGGTGAAGAGAGTAATTGCACTGAAATGCATTTATTAATGGTTACTTCTTTTCAAGGGATTGATGATCAATATGAAGTACTGGTTTTAAGGTGATGTCATAAACAAAGTGGATTTAAGTGGCTAGTCACTCCTGCTAGGATGTCTGACCGTATTTACGTAATCCTGCGATCAGCTGTGATGCCTTTAGGGGTTGTAATTGTAATGCACTTTTAATGATAAACAAATGTGCTGAGTACTGTCATTCTAAAGTGTGCATAAACATGTATTCTTGCTGCTGCACTTAGGTGAAGACCCCGGACTATTAGCCCTAAAGATGCAGAGGTGCATACTATATGGTCAGTAGGAGATGCTCAGTCAGGGTCATGGGTCACCCAGGCAGGTGTAGCCTGTTTAATGATTGCTAAGGTACTGTGGAGGGTCGCCACTGAGATGGTGCCAGTGCCCAGGGCCCTCGCTCCAGGTTAAGACCAATTCACTGCATTGGGGGCAAGATGATGTGCATACATGGGAGTGGTGGTACTAGACCCTACTCCCCCCCGTGGGAGTGGTGGAGATGTTATGCAATGTCACAAAGTAATTCCACCAGCTTATGTATATTTGTAAATTGGTGTATAGTATTGAGTGGTGTGTGTGTTTAATAAATGTACTCTTACTTTTTATAAAGCAAAGTACAGACCGGACAATCAATTGAGTGTTATTTTTGTGCACCTTCAAATGGCGATTACTAGCCCACACCACCTCCCTTGAGTAAGCCTCAGACTGCTCTGCAACGCTACCCTCTGAGAGTCAGGCGCTGCCCTAGGGTGCTTAATTCCCAGTGAAGGAAAATCTGTCATGTTATTTGTGCAGGCCTCACAGATGCTGCCTCGTTTTCCAACATTGGTGTCTAGCGGCGGGATACATAGTATCCCATTCTGGTGTGTATTTATAGCATTTGATAAGTCCAGTTTAGCCACACATTACCTATGCAGTAATGAGCAAATGGAAGAGAGCAAGGTTCTGAGAAGGGTTCAAAGTTTTGGTTATGTGAACTAAAGGTATGGAAAAGGAAAGCCCCGTGCCCATAGGTGTCATGTGAAGATATTATGGTTTAAATGTAAACTGTATTGATATGACTGCGTTATGTTGATTATCATGTGCTAGCGGGATGGTGCTTTCCAGGAAATGATTACAAACAAATGTTCTAAACCATATTGTACACCTTTGAACCCTAACACTACACCTGCATGAGGAGGGTGTCTCCTCAAGAGATAGGGACAGCAACTGATACCTACATCACAGAGGGGGGTTTAGGGGTGGATGGACCTTTATGGGGGTCAGGATAAAAAGGGATCCTGGTAGGCTCCCACGCTTTTTAAGAGCAGGGAGGGTTTCCACAGAAGGGGCCCCAGATATCCTTCCCCCGCGGAAAGTTTCTTGCTATTGGTGCAGGCCAAAACCACTGGAAGGGTGGGGCAGTAGGTTTCTTCACCCTAGGTGGTAACACCCATGGGGTTCCCATGGTGGGGGACCCCAACAAACTTTGCCCACGGTGGGAGGAGGGTGTGGTAGAGTTGAGTGTCCAGCAGGCCCTCCAGGTTAACTGGTGGGGAGGTGAGAAACCGAGTGGTGGCCCCTGGTAGTGGGTGGCCCCAAAGGAGGGTAGTTCTTGAGAGATGGTGTGGAGTAGTAGCACCTAGGTACCCTAGGTGGGCAAGGTAACTGACCCAGTGGAGATATGAGTGGGGGTGATGTGCTCCCTAGTTTCCAGTTGAAGGGTTAGGGGTGGACGGTGACCAGTCCGGTAGTTACTGTGGGACTTGAACCCCAGGACCAGGAGCTGGTGGAGGGAACGTGAAGTGGTGGCTGGGGCGATGCCTAGCCGGTAACTAGTAAGGACCAGGGGCATGGGGATGTTCCCCTAGCTCGAGGCAGGAGGTGGACTTCTGCAAGGTAGTACTACCCTGAACACAGGTGGGGCCTATCTTCAGTGAAGGGACCCTGTGTTTTGCGAAGGGGTGGTGCAGGCCTAGCCGGGACCTTCAGGGGCCCTGGCTGAGAGTAGTAGTACTATCCTGAAGGCAAGTGAGACCTATCTTAAGTGAAGGGACTCTGCTCTTCAGAAGGGGTAATGCAGGCCATCCAGGGACCCTGTAGGTCCCTGGACGGGTTGTATGTTGAAACAACTACCACTTGAACAACTACAGTCTAAACAAGTACTCCTTAACCACTACTTAGTCTAAACCACTACAGTTTTAACTATCTTTTACAACTACTATGCCTTTACCTCGCCTGCCTTTACCCCATTAATGTATTTATTTTACTGGTAAGTATAAACGTGTGTGTGTATATGTATATATGTTTTTATATATATATATATATATATATATATATATATATATATATATATATATATATATATATGTATGTATGTATGTGAATGGGATTGTATGTACCTGTAAAACACTTGCATTTTGTGGTAAAGGCATGCATGCTAAAGACATATGCGTTGTAAAGTTAATATTGGTGAATATTTTATATATATATATATATATATATTTACCTACACACACACATGCACCCCTTTACTCCCTATTAATGTTATAAAATCCCTTTCCAACCAAAAAACCTACAACCACCCCAAACCTTTAAAATCCCCTGTCCATCCAAAAACATATATACCCACCCTAAACCCTACAAATTCCCTATCCACTCAAAACCCACACCCACCCTAAACCCTAAACATTCTCTTGCAATCCCAAAAACCCACACCAACCTTAAAATTACCCTTTCCACCCTAAAACCCATACCACCCTAAAATGACCCTTTTCACCCAAAAACCCATACCCACTCTTAACCCTAAAAATATACTTACCACCCAAAAACCTATACCCACCCAAAACCCTAAAATGACCCTTGTACCCAAAACCCCACACCCACCCTAATTCCTAAAAAATCACTTTCCACCCAAAAACCCATCCATACCCTAAACCCTAAAAATGCCTTTGAAATCTCAACAACCCATACCCACCCTAAATCCTAAAATTTCCCTTGCAATCCCAAACCTTAAATCCCCAAATTTCCTGTGCCACCCAAAAACTCATACTTATCCGAAACCATTATAAATACCCTTGCAACCATTTAGATATATAAACATTTATATATATATATATTCCGGTAACTCTTTATGCTCAGTGGCCGCTGAGCAGCGCCATGTCACAGCCTCTTTCCAGCAGCGGTTCGTGCGAGGCGGCGACCCTTGTAACATAAAGTCGAAAATTCTTCGTTTCTTTGACGGAAGAAAGCACACGAACACAGTGATCTCCAAGTAGCCTTTTAATGAAGCAGATCAAAGGCAATCATCACTCTACGCGTTTTGGGTCAGAAACCCTTGCTCACGAGTAATTTTCATTTTTCTAAGTACAACTTTAAATAGTCATGTGACAATTGTGTTAACAATAAACAAGAAAAACAGACTATAACTGTTGTTATCAAAATTAAATCATAAATGTGAATAATACATTTCTTACACACATGTTTTTAGCGGGTAATTTCGTATGAATCATGCTACTTCTTTTTAAATGCACACACTATTGTGAGTCTTTGGCTGTTTGGTTCTGAGGGTTTTAAATTAATCAAAGATGGTTTGTACTGAAATCTCTCGATGAGACTACTGTTTAGCTGTCTGTTAATGTCCCTATGGGACATCTGCCTAGTAGTCCTAATTAAGGACATAGTCAGGCAAAGACGACTTTGGTTTTTAAGAATGAGTGGGATGAGAGAGCGATCACAAAAGGGTATGTCACCAAGCTCCTATGGAAAATTCTGTTATTTATTTTCGGAGTAAGGCTAGTGGTCAGAGGAGCTTTTCTGTGTGGGAAAAGCATGAGTGGCTGTGCTTTCTTTAGGGAAGCCAGTCATCCCGAAAGGGTGGTGGCAGCAAAATGACCTCAGCGGCAGGCTGAGTGTGAGGGTCCAGAGAGGTTGCATCTTTAGGGTGCAAGGACCAAAAAACGGAGAGAGGGTCCTGGTTGGAACAAACTCTTGAAGGGAGACCAGCTAGTGACCCGGGGATGGGATGTAGACCTATCCCAGGAGACCGCATCAGTGCTGAGGCACTGTACCCTTGTCCAGAGAAGAGGTAGGCATAGTGTTGCATGCCCACGGCAAAGGTGGGCCTAGTTAGGCTGAGTCCATGTAGACAATGAGCGACCTGGAGGTATCTAACCTAGAGCCTGGAGAGTTCTTAGGGTAATCTGGTATCCCCGTCATGAGAGGAGATTTCATGGATGGGAGAAGCAGGTGGTCTGAGCGGATAACTGGTGAGTAAGGGGGGTCTGGTCAGAACCCCTTATAACTAGTTATCGCTGACTACGGGAAGTGTACCCATGTAAAGTGGCTACTTCTTCCTGTAGGAATCAGCTGGGTGCTGCGTGTGTTAGAAGGTGGTCTGACACTATGGGCCGCCCGGATTTTTCGCTTTTTGAGCACCTAATTGTTGAGCTTTTACTGTGGGGGAGCCTCATAATCTGGGACTCACCCACAGTGAACTCATAATAAAGGAGACTGCATGGAGATTTTACTGGTGTACCCCTGGCTTGACTAAGCAGCTGCGCATCAGCTGGAGTATGGGACACCGTGCTGGTTACATGCAGACACAGGTGTACATGTGTGTGCACACATGTAGGGGCTGCGCAGGGGAGATTCCTAGCGTGCGCAGTCCCGGAGCAGCTACAGAATGAATGGTGTGGCAGGACTTATGCAGAACTGGATGGTGACATGGAATAGGCTTTATACACTGGAAGGGAACATGCCAGGGAAAGTCAGTGTGTGTTGTACTGTGTTTTACACTACAGTATTCCTTTATGGGAATGTGGGTCCAATGGCTAAAATGACTTTCACAAAGCCTACGGATTCCAGACACGCACGACAGTCCAGTGTAGCGGATGTGAAAATGAGTATTCTGGGGGGGGCGTGGCCAGGCGACAGCGAAGATGGCCGCCTAAACCGAGAGCTCCGCCGGAACTGAGCCTTCAACCCCTATTATCCGCCTAAAAACTGGCATGTTAGGTGTTCCCTAGAGTTGGGAACTCTGGTCTGACCCGGCGACATCCAGCGATGCTGCGTGTGGGGGCCGACATTCAGCCCCGGAGCTGGTTGTGCGGTGTAGACCTACTTGGCCGGCGGCTGTCTGGAGACGAGGAGACAGGAATCCGGCCTTCCCCTCACGCGAGTACCCGGCTTTGCGGCCTGTGCTGAGGTCCTAAGAGGGGGTGCCGCGGTAGGAGTCGGGGCCCCTGAACTCCTGCGAAACCTGATGGAGGAGGTAATACCTGCCACCGGCGGGCCCACGGAGGAGGCGAGCCTGGGATCTGGACTGTTATGTGCACGGAGACTCGGCCTGAGTGAGAGGAGCGTAGCAGGCGCCGCGATCGGCGGTAGGCCCAACATAACGTCGCGCAAACTTGCACAGAGGCGTGCGGCTGCCCAAGAGTACTCACAAGGCATTGAATTGGCTGCGGGCCTGCCACGGAGGTGGAATTACACAGGCCGACCCTGGCTGGGGCCCATTCTTGGCCATATTGAGAGTCTTCGCCGCAAGGACTCTGGAGGTGAGCGTGACTGATTGCGGCCTCTGGACTTGGGAGGGAGGTGTATCGTCAGGGGCCTGCTGCAGCATTCATGATTGAAGGAGGCATTGAGAGCACGACTGGGGATGCAATTATTGGGAGCGCTCCCGCATCGGGCAGGGCGCATATACAGCTGGAGCACCCGGCCTGGAGGCCTGCCCTGGGGGCCTGCAGGTGACAACATGGGAAACCTACAATAGGGAACAGGGAGCCATTTATCATTGCTTGCTCTCAACCGAGGGGGGGCTTTGGTGGAGTAGCTGCAGTGGATCCTGAGGCTACTTCCAGCCAGTGCTGCAATAACGTGACAAGGCGACCCGCCAGGTCCTTGACAACCCCGTGGCGAGACAGTGGACATCTGTAGAGCTCACCGGGTGGGCGTTCACATGGGGAGGCCCTGATTGACGCTGAGGAAGAGGTGCAGTGGAAGGTGTGCTGTGCATTGCGGACATTGGAGGGGGCGGAAGGCCAAAGCGCTCTCTACTGAGTTGCTCCTTACAGTGCCTAATGATCCAGTGAGGCCTGATTTTGGGGGTGCAAGCCGCCGTCATGAAGCCGAAGGTCGGAGCGGCAGCACAAACTAACAAGCTTGATAAGTATGCGGTCCCAATGAGTGGCCCCCAGACGGGGGGGTACACTGGGAGACCAGACTGCATCCAAGGAACCATCTCTGGCCTCGATTATGTCGGCAATACAAACGCTGGGTGAATGGAGGGACGCGCGGATTGCCTCACCAGGGTCCCTGAATGAAAGATCGGATGGGGACAGAATGAGTCAGTGGTCCTGTCGGTCGAGATCGGCTATTGAAGGAGGAGACATTGTCTGATTCGGACTTCCCTGCACTGTAAAGTAATGTATGCTTTGCTTTTTGATGTTGAAGTCCAGATATCCGAGTGTAACCTTGAGATGTGGGATGTGGTGACTTGGCTCTGTGTTGTGGGTGGCTGGGGTAGGCCGGGAAGAGACTATGAACGCTTTCCCTGTATACCTCCTCCCCCTACTACAGACTTGTGACCAGCGCTGATCCGAATAGAACCGGAGCAACACCTTCCAGGGGGTGCAATTGTATTGTTTGGGACATTACATTGATTTCGAAGGAACGTATGCATGTTTGAAAAAGTACCATGGTAATTTGTGGAGAAGTGTGGCTCACTGGTTAGAAGCGGCAGACTCTGAAGCAGAGATCAGGCCCGGGACCAGAGTTCAATTCCCGACGCGGCAGGGTCTTGGGCTCAATGTCCGCAGATTCGATAATTCTCGCCTCAGCGCCTACTCTAAGCATGGGTGCCACACTGCAACTCTGGGCAATAGCTTGCTTAATCTCCACAACGGCCCCAACAACACTGGGATGCCTGGCTTCACCTTGGGGGTGCCCAGGAGGGGCATTTCACAGGGAGAGCCAGGAGGGTTCCACAGCTTTATACAGCGCCGGGACGCCCCGTTGCGGGGGCAGCTGTGTGCTTTACAAGTGTACTACATTTACATTTGGGGTTGGGAGCGTGGCGACTGGAGGTGGTGTCGGCGCATCTCCCCTTAAAGTAGGTTTTTCGGGAGGGGGAGGTCCCTCACTCCTGGGTTGGGTCGGGCGAAAGGCACTCTGTTAATTGGGGATGTGGGTAGTTTGGAGCCTACGGAGAAGAGTAGCAGGGAGGGGAGGGAGGTCACCAGGTTCAGGGTGGCGGTTGGGGAGGGGCAGGGTTCTGGGGTTGGGGGGGAGTTTGCAGTGGTCACACCAGAGAAATGCAGTGGTAGTGGGACGGCGTGACGGTCTTCTCAGGAGCAATATATCAGTTTACTATACACATGGCTATGAAGTGGGATAAAAGTCTTAAGGTACTTAGTTGGAATGTGAATGGGCTGGGGTACAAACTCAAGAGGAGTGTTGTGTTACAGTATGTTAAGCGGCACCTTCCGGATGTGGTCCTCCTACAGGAGACCCACCTGCTGGGCAATGCATGTCACGCACTGAACAGATGGGGTTACTCGCTAGTACTGCATGCTGGCTTCACGTCTGGCTCTCAGGGGGTGGGGATCCTAACACGTCGTAGCTTTCTATTTGTTATTGACCATACAGAATCGGATCCAATGGGGCGTTTTGCCGCCATCTCAGACAAGTGGGAGGGATGCAGGCTTAACTTAGTAACTGTCTACATTCCACTGGGCCTCCAAACCCAGTCCTATCACAACCTGGGGAAGCTGCTCCTCTCCCAGATTTTAATGCCGTAGTGTCGGGCGCATTAGATAGACACCCGGCGAGTGACATAGAAACGGGGCACATGTGGCTTCCTAATCTTCTTGAGGCGTTCGGGCTCCTTGATCTGTGGCACCTACGTCACCCGACACAAAAGCAATATACCTTCTTCTCAGGACCGCACCACACGTTCTCACGTATAGACTACCTCCTAGCACCTGTGTACCACGCCACTACCGTCCGTAAGATCACACACATGGCAAGGGGCATCTCGGATCATTCCCCACTATGGGCTCACATCACCATTGGGGACCGTAGGGTGGGGTGTATAGCTCCGATTAATGCCTGGTACCTCCGCAATGAGGAGACAAGTAAGAAACTAACTTCCTCAATTGATCACTACTTTGGGGAAAACGAAGGGACCGTGGAGTCGGCAGTGGTGCTGTGGGAGGCTTTCAAGACAGTGTTGAGGGGAAGCCCTCTCGGCAATAGCTGGACGCCGCAAGGAACGGGAGGCACAGATTGTTACTCTAGAGTGTGACCTCCTCGCCTTAGAGAGTGAGGCAAACAGGGACAATGACCCGGACACTATCCACCGCATCAATATTAAGGCCACAGAATACAAAGATCTGTCCACGAACGTGGCTAAGACCCTGGCGAGAGACAGGGATGGTAGACTATACGACCAGGGGGACAAAGCTGGCAAATTGATAGCATGGTTAGACAAGAAGCAGCAGGCACAGAGGGTGGTGGCTGAGTTGAGGGTGGAATCGGGGGAGATTCTCGAGGAACCCCTGGCAATCGTACAGGAGTTGGCGGAGCACTTTAAAAAGGTTTACACCAAGGGGTCTGACCGGACAGAGGAAGACTCTGCTGCCCTGCTGGTCAAAATTACCCTACCTACCCTCTCAGAGGAAGAGCGTGACACTCTGGAGGCGCCGCTCGCCACGGAAGAACTGGTCAAGGCCATCCGTGACCTCTGGTCGGGGAAGGCCATGGGGCCGAATGGCCTTCCAATCGAGCTTTAAAACCTCAGGCCTGATAGCCTCGGTCCACATTTGAAACGCATGTTTGATGAGAGTAGGGAACAAGGCATGCTACCCAGAGATCAGCGTATAGCCACAATTGTGGCCATCCCAGAGGAGGGGAAACCAAGAGATACGAGTGCCTCTTATAGGCCAATCTCCCTGTTAAATGCCGAGCCGAAGATCCTGGCTAAAGTGCTTGCCAATAGACTCAAGCCGGTCCTGGCCACACTGATATACCCGGACCAATCGGGATTCATGCCACACTGTAATACGGCACTTAACTTGCGCCGCCTCCACAGAGTGGTGGGACGCTGCCATACGATCAAGGAAGACGCGGTGGTGGTATCGCTAGACGCAGCAATGGCGTTTGACACGTTGGAATGGCCCTACATGATGGCAGTTTTGTGAAAACTGGGATTTGGCCCGAACTTCATTAGCTGGGTACTCCTCTTCTATACCGACCCCTTAGCTCAGGTGGTAGTTATCAACAAAATCTCGGAAGTCTTTACGTTAGGAAGAAGAATGCGGCAGGGGTGCCCCCTCTCCCCTCTGCTTTTTGCTCTCTCACTGGAGCCACTGGCGGCCTGGATCCGACAAGACAGCTCCCTGAAGGGACTCCGATGGGCTGATGGGTGGGAGGATAGGATTTTACTGTATGCAGATGACATTCTGCTGTATCTCACAAATCCCGGGGGTCCCGCACAGTGGCGATGGATATTTTCACCAGCTTCGGGGAATGCTCCGGATACAGCATTAATTGGGGAAGTCACTCATTTACGTCCTACACGGAGCCCCCCCAGTAATCCAGAGTAAAAGCCCAATTAAGATAGTTCAGGATGGGTTCAAGTACCTTGGAATATTCATCTCCAACGACAGTGCTATCCGATATTAGAAGAACCTCCTGCCACCTTTGCAACGGTTAAAAAGAGACACAGCCACCTGGAAAAATCTCCCGCTGTCCCTACTGGGCCGGGCGGCACTGTTCAAAATGATGGCGCTGCCAAGATTCCTCTATACCCTGCAGAACTATCCGGACCTAGTCCCACAGCGATATTTCGCTGCTGTCGAGGCTACTCAGAGAGACCTTCTATGGAAGGGAATGCCGCGTATATCCCTGCAAAAACTTACATTGGGATGGTATGATGGGGGGATAGTACTCCCGGACATTCGGAAATACTACTGGGCGGCGCATCTCGTTGCCATTAACCATGGTACATATAGTGCTGGGGATGACCCGGGCTATGGGATGGACAGATGGATCCTCCCGGGCGGTAACTTTGAGGCCGCACTCTATTCCAGGCCAGGCAGGTACCGCCTCACGGGACCTACAAAACTCTCGGTGCAGCTGTGGCATATCGTCCAACGAAAATTGGGGTGGGCGGACAAACTCACAATGGCTACCCCTCTATGGGCCTCGGAAAAGCTCGGCACACTAAGTCGCACGAAAGGATTCCGTAACTGGGATCTGATTGGCATATATCAGGTCAAAGATCTGTGGGGCCCTGATGTGGTTATTTCATTTGCATCGCTCAAAAGTACATATGACCTGGCTCAGACAGAACACTTCCGCTACATACAGGTCAGACATTACCTTCAGTCCAACATCCCTCCTGGGACGCAGCTCCCGGAGTCCTCCCCTTTGGAGGATAGGCTGCTGGACGGCCACCTTCCGGAGCGAGCTATCTCTCTTACTTACAAAAACTCATCAACCAAACCCCTGATCCACTGCTAGCACTTAGGGGGAAATGGGAATCAGATGGAATTGAAATTGACGATGAGGAGTGGAGAGAGGCACTTGCCTCCCCCAAGGAAATTGTGATCTCAGCAAAACTTCGATTGATTCAATTGAAAATTCTACACCGGATGTATGTGTCTGGGACGAGGCTGGTTCTTATGGGGAGGAGTGATGATGGGCACTGTCGGCGGGGTTATGGGGAGGTGGGCACTTTTTTCCATATTCTGTGGGAATGTCCGGTGCTACAAAACTACTGGAGACAAGTACTTGCCTGTATGCGGGAGGTGTGGGAGGTAGAGCTGGGCATGGAGGTCAATCGATGCCTTTTGAACATCTGGGAACCCACAGATTTACCGTCAAAGGGTAGGATATGGGTAACGTTGGGATTGGCTATTGTGAAGAGTAACATAGCAAGACTATGGGGGGCAACAACACCCCCAACTCTCAGCTCATGGAAAAAGGACATGGACTGGTTTATGGTCCAAGAGAAAACGGTCTATGTTGCCCGAAGCTGCCCTCGGAAGTGGGTGGCGGTATGGACCAATTGGAATGAATACAGTGGTAATATATGTGAACCCCCCAGAATAACCCCTATTGATGAACTGATAACGATGAGATTTGTTGTACAATAATGCCTTTTGACTCATAATACGTAAGATAGACCTGTGTGTGCTGCGTCCCTCGAATGTGACTTCTGTAATAACTGCACTGCGATATGTGATGACCACTGCTTTGTTATCTTTGTAATAAAAGGATTTACAAAACAAAAAGAAAATGAGTATTCTGCCGAGTCCGAAGTCATATTTGTACTGCAGGCTGGGGTCTGGGCATGGCAGGGTAGATTAATGACCTTTCTTCCCAGAGCGAAGCTCTTCCCACCAAGGAGAAAAGATAGGTGAAGCTACAAGCCAATCCATCAACTGCTGTCGCTGGGTGCCAGGCACCAGATGGCACCACGTGAAGGCAGTGTGGGGGAAAGGAGTTGGGTTTCAGAGCCCAAAGGTACCAGAGACAGTGGACGACACCATTTTGAACAAACCCAGAGGCTGGACAAGAAGGAGGGAGCAAGGAGCAGGGAAGTGACGTGTCGCTGTTTGATAGGACACAAAGAGGCTTCAAGCCAGCCCCCTACTCCACTTTTAATAAGTACTTGCACAGGAAGAGAAACTCTCTCTGGGGTGTGGTCTGCGGAGGCGAAAGGTGATTGAGCCTGGCGATGGGCAGTTGGAAGGAGGTACCCCCTGACTGCCCCCCAGGGCCCTAACAGCGCCAGAAGAAGATCCCAGGACCGGTGCGCAGAAGCAGTGGCCTCTGCGCAAGGAGAAGAGAGGCGCAGGAGGGGAGCCAGGCAAAAGGCTGGCACAGGGAGCCAGAGAAGACCGCTTCCTGCAGAATGGACCCTCTTGGAGGCCTGGAGGGCGAAGGAGAGTGCTCCCAGGGCTGAGATATGGCCCCCGGAAGGTAGGCGACCTTTGACCCCTAAGAAGACCGACGACGAAGCGCGTGGGGCTCCGCCGCCAGTCGCAGAGATGCCCCCGGGTGGGTCAGGTCCCGGGGGCTGCCCCCCCCAAAGAAGTAAAGCCGGGGTGCGCCGTCGCGCACCCTGTGAAGATGCTCCCGCGGGGTGCTAGGAGCCCACCCTGGCCTCCGTTGAATCCTGCGCCGGGGAGCGCCGTCGCACTCCCCGTGAAGAGATGTGGGAGGAGGGGCCCGGGAGCCCAACTCCAGGCCCCGTGTGAGGAGGGGGGGCGGGAGGCACCGTTGCGCCCCCCGCAAAGAAGATGGGAGGAGGGGCCCGGGACCCCATCTCCGGGCCCCACAGTGTCCAGGTGGGTGGGGGGCACCATTGCGCCCCCCGAAGATGTCCGGGGGCCCGCGACCCCATCGCCGGGCCCCAGCAAAGAGGAGGAGGCCAGGGGAGTGCCGCCGCACTCCCTCGAGGTCCCGCGAGGGTTGCGGGAGTCCTCATGTCCCCCCGCCGGAGCGGGCAGACAAGAAGGGATCTGCTGGCTCCCGCGGCAGCACGGAAGATGGCTGATAGCGCGGGGAGCTGGCGGGGGCAGCTGGGGGGGGGCTCCCCAGGCTGCCCTCCAACTAATGAGGATAGCATGGGTCCTGGGTGGGACCAGGGCCCCCCAGGGAAGACTTGCAGTGGTGCGAGGGGCCCGGGTGGGACCGGGCCCCAGAAAAGAGGAGGAGCGGCCGGGGGTGGGCTCCCCGAGACGTCTGTGCTCACCTGGGGGTCCGGGTGGGACTGGACCCCTCCACCAAGGCCCCAGAAAGCGGCGAAGCACCAGCGCGGCTCTCCCCGGAGCAGCGGGAGAGCCGCTCATCTAATATAAGGCAACACCCATAATGCCTTGCAGGCCAGGACCTGCCTGCAAGTGCAACACAGCGTTTTCACCGCTTGTGGTGGCCCCAGAAGAACGGGGTCCCCACTCTACATGTGCAAAGGTGCTGGGGGAGCTGCTGGAGAAGCGCACAAAGAACAAAGTCCCACCCCAAGTGTCCTGGGGATTTGAAAAGAATAACCCCGCCAGGGCTCAAACTGCATTTAACACCTTCTGGGTTTGAATTTTGATTTTCAGCTGAGGGTGTTTTGATAATTGTATCAAGGAGGAGAGGGCTGAGTTGGGGATGTCTGGAGAAGGGCATCCCCTGGAGGTGAAGAGTGTAATTGCAACGAATTGCATTTATTAATGGTTATTTCTTTTCAAGGGACTGATGATCAATGTGAAGTACTGGTTTAAGGTGATGTCATAAGCAAAGTGGATTTAAGTGGCTAGTCACTCTTGCTAGGGTGTCTGACCGTATTTACTTAATCCTGCGATCAGCTGTGGTGCCTTTAGGGGCTGTAATTGCAATGCACTTTTAATGATAAACAAATGTGCTGAGTACTGTCATTCTGAAGTGTGCGTAAACATGTATTCTTGCTGCTGCGCTTAGGTGAAGACCCCAGACTATTAGCCCTTAAGATGTAGAGGTGCATACTGTATGGTCAGTAGGAAATGCTCTGTCAGGGTCATGTGTCACCCAGGCAGGTGTAGCCTGTTTAATGCTTGTTGAGGTGCTGGAGGGGGGGGGGGTCGCCACAGGGATGGTGCCAGTGCGCCTGGCCCTCGCTCCAGGTTAAGATCAATTCACTGCATTGGGGGCAAGATGATGTGCATACATGGGAGTGGTGGTACTAGACCCTACTCCCCCCCGTGGGAGTGGTGGAGATGTTATGTAATGTTACAAAGTAATTCCACCAGCTTATGTATATTTGTAAATTGGTGTAAAGTATTGAGTGGTGTGTGTGTTTAATAAATGTACTCTCACTTTTATAAAGCAAAGTACAGACTGGACAATCAATTGAGTGTTATTTTTGCGCACCTTCAAATGGCGATTACTAGCCCACACCACCGCCCTTGAGAAAGCCTCAGACTGCTCTGCAACGCTACCCTCTGACAGTCAGGCGCTTCCTTAGGGTGTTTGGTTCCCGGTGAAGGACAAATCTGTCATGTTATTTGTGCAGGCCTCACAGATGCTGCCCCGTTTTCCAACACCATGAATACAATTTTTTAAATCCTAAATACATTTTAATTACCAAAACACCATCATGTGTGTCCAGAAGAACAGGAGGTGAAAAGGGCTTCACACAAGCGACACAATGCCCCTAAGAGTCCATGAAAGCTGCTACATTTCTGGGTGAGACAAGCAAAACCCTTCATTACATTAGAGTTAGCTCGATCTTGTGAATGTGATATTTATTACTGCAGTATTTAATGATGAAATAATGGGTGTATATCTTGATATACTCAATCATTTATAAGGTCAAGCGTTCCGTAAAAATGCTTCATGGAACACTATTTTGCAAAATATGATTTTTCACTTGTACGGTTCCGGTCACTAAGCTCTCCCATAACATTATGCTCAGCTCACTAAATTCAATATCAGCATGACCTGTATAATAATTGTTGCATTAAATTCTTGGTGAGTGTCCAACATGCATGACTTCAACTTTGTTACATATCAAATATTGACAGAAACACATTTTAATATAACACCAAGATTTAAAAAAAAAAACACTTTTGCTCTTTATCCTCCATGTAAATGTCCTTAACACTTCTCACCTTCTCGAATCCCTTTCCTAACCAACAATTTTAAGAATACATTGTTTGTTCCCTGTCTATAGCCATTGTCTTATATACACATATGACATTGCTGAGCTCAGATAGGACATGTAGTACTAAATAATAATTCGTTTTTAGGTCTCACTGAACCAATGCGCTTGTGCATTGCTCTGGCGAGATTCTAGTAAGCGGTCCGAAAAGTCTGCCAAAGCGGCGGATTAGACACAGTGCATGTGAGACAGGCCACCATTTGTCTGTACCTCGGCATCGGACTTCAAAGGCTGCCGCTCTCCCGGCCCCAGCATCAGACTAAAAGGAATGCGTTCCTGCTCCCGCTCTCCCGCCCCCCCCACAGCAATGCCGAGAGCTTGTTTGTAATTGCTCACATTACCAAACTCACCGTTTGCACGCTTACTGCCCGCACCTTGCCGCAACACCCTCCCTGCCTGCACTAAACTATTACTCCATCTTAGAACAACCTCACCTTCCACACAATCCCCTTTAGTAAGCTGATTATACAATGCCCATACCTAGCCGTTATTCTTGCACAAATGCGCCTACCATCACGGCACAAAATCCTACCAACCCAATAGTTGACTTGCCCTCTCACGACCCTATTATAGCAGCACCCTTTTGGAATTCCTCGTTAAGATACCGCATAACAACCGTTGCTCACAAAAATGCACCCATAACACTTACCCTAATAATCTCGCACTATGCTTTGATTATTTAACGACTGCTTGTGCATGACACCTGCACTTATGTGTTTTAAACGTTTGCGATAGTTTTATTACACTATCTCTCTGCCTGCAAGTGCACCATGGATGCTTGAGTAGTGCTCCTTTTCCTTCTTCGTAAACAGCATATTGTTTACCTATCCCGGCTCATGCATGACTCCTGCTCTTATGTGTTGTTATAAACCTCTGTGATAGTTTATTGACACTATCACTCTGCTCGCAAGTGCACCGTGTACGCTTGATTAGTGCTCACTTTCCTCCTTTGTATACGGCATAGTGTTCACGTACCCCCGTCTAATTCAGTCTTGCTCTTCTACCTATTCTCCCATCTCGATGCCCACCCCGCCCACCTTTGATCCTACATCGGGAAAACAAAAAACTGTAAATATGTGTCTACGTCCGTTTAAATTTCTGCTTGTTATGCCACATGCGGCATCTTTTCTGACATGCTCTTTCTCTGCAACACTTCTATCTCTTGTCGCCAACGTTTTTATTGATTCATTGTAATCAACTGTTGAATGTGATTACTGCAGCATATTGCTTCCCTCTCTTTTTTCCTCATGCTCGGGCACAAAAGTTTTACCCCGCCCCTTCCACCCCATGCGCTTGGAAAACCTCTTGAACCTTGCATGAAATCTGCCGCACTCCTAAATAATTTCTTTGCGACCACTCGCAACCCAAATCTCGGGGATATATATTATCAAAATGCAACCTATGAATGTATAACCTTAACCCCTTCCATGCTCATGACGGAACGGTTCCGTCATGAGCATCGGTTGGCCTGTGCTTATGACAGAACCGTTCCGTCATGGTTCCATAGGCCCAATGGAACGTTCAGCACCGCAGCAAAATTCGCGCAGCACAGAAGGGGTTAATGTAATGTCAATATGGTTTTTCCGTCATGTACTTTGTTGCTGTCCATATACCTCCTTCTGATGTTGTCTATATAACTTCTACATGGTTGAATGCCTATGTCACTCTATCTTCACACCCAATATTCCATCCGATAACATTTGCACTCCTGTACCTTCAGTTTCCTATCTAAATTGACCTGATCAAATATGTACTAATATGATACACGTCACTACTGTTCTTATGCTTCCCACCACCACCTCTCCACGTCTCTTTACTCTCCTCACCCTCACCCTCACACACCCTCACACCCCTCACCCACACACCCTCTCACCCTCACTCACCCTCACACCCTCATCCACCCTCGCACCCCCTCACCCTCACTCTCACACACCCTCACTCACCCTCACACCCCCTCACCCTCACACACCCTCACACACCCTCACTCACCCTCACACTCACAACCCTCTCACCCTCACCCTCCCTCACACACCCTCACACACCCTCACCAGCATAGCATAACAAAACACAGCATAGCATAACAAAAAAAAGCATAGGATAGCAAAACATAGCATAGTATAACAAAACAAAGCATAGGATACCAAAACAAAACATAGCAAAACAAAGCATAGCATAGCATAACAAAACAAAGCATAGCATAACATAACAAAGCATAGCAAAACAAAACATAGCATAGTATTACGAAACATAGCATAGCATAACAAAACACAACAAAACATAGCAATACAAAACATAGCAGAACAAAACATAGCATAGTATTACAAAACATAGCATAGCATAACAAAACGCAACAAAACATAGCAGAACAAAACATAGCAGAACAAAACATAGCAAATCATAACAAAACATAGCATAGCATAACAAAACACAACAAAACATAGCATACATAACAAAACATAGCATAGCAAAGCATAGCACAACATAGCATAGTATAACAAAACACAACAAAACATAGCATAGCATAACAAAAACACAACATAGCATAGAACAAAACAAATCTTAGCATAGCATAACAAACCATAGCATAACACAGCATAGCATAGCATAACAAAACATAGCATAAAAAACATAGCAAAACAAAACAAAGCATAGCATAATAAAACACAACAAAACATAGCATAGTATAACAAAACATAGGATAGCATAACAAAGCATAGCATAGCAAAACACAACAAAACATAGCATAGTATAACAAAACACAACAAAACATAGCATAGCATAACAAAACAAAGCATAGGACAGCAAAACTAAACATAGCATAGCATAACAAAACAAGCATAGGATAGCAAAACAAAACATAGCATGGATTAACAAAACATAGCATAACATATCAAAACATGGCATAACAAAACACAACAACACATAGCATAATAAAACATAGCAAAACACAACAAAACATAGCAGAGCTTAACAAAACACAACAAAACAGCATAGCAAAACAAAACATATAATAGCATAGCAAAACATAGCATAGCATACCAAACACAACAAAACATAGCATAGCAAAACAAAGCATAGCATAAAAAAACACAACAAAACATAGAATATCATAACAAAACATAGCATAGGATAGCATAACAAAGCATAGCATAGCAAAGCATAGCATAGCAAAACATAGCATTGCATAACAAAACAAAGCATAGCATAGCATAACAAATCAAAGCGTAGGATAGCAAAACATAGCATAGCAAAACAAAACATAGGATAGCAAAATAAAACATAGCATAGCATACAGCATCACACACCACCACAACAGCATCACTCAGGGGTACCACAACATCACTATGCGCCCCCACAGCATCACTTAACGCCACAGCATCACTCGTTCGTCATCACAACATCACTCAGCGCCACCACAGCATCAACCTGTGCAACCATTCAACAACAACTGGTTCCAATATGTTCTCTCAATCTTTCAAGCTTTATTGCGAATGTAACAAAAATATGTTAATATTTCACTTCTGTTCTTGGATTTTCGTCACAATAAAATACACTAAACATAATCTTCACAAACGTTATTTACAAAAGTTTAAGCTATTGCCATTATAAATTACAATAACTTTTATTTGAGTATTAATTATTTTAAAAAATTAAAAGCCATTGTTATTTGTAATATCAAAACATGTAAGTCACGTAAATACAACACATATTGCATTGCAAATGCTACAGGTGTCACATTTGCAAAAGTTATAACTATTGGCATTGTAAATGACAAAGCTATTAATTTCGCTATTTTCAAAAACAAAAAATAAATAAAAAAATTGTCATTTACAATACCAATAGCTCAAACTTTCCTAATGCGAGACCTATGCATTGCAAATACTTGTTTACATAGTACTGCATACTGCAGTTATAGTATTACTAAGTACTGTAAATAACAGATGTTAACACCATCCAACATGATGGTGCTGAATTTACTGACCTCGGAAGGATGTAATGTAATGTTTTACTTGTAAAGCGCACTGTTGCCTGTCGGCGTCCTGGCGCTGTGTACCCCGTCCTGGCTTTCCTGTGGGATGGTCCCTACTGGGAGTCCCCAAGGTGGAGCCAGGCATCCCCGGCATTGATGGGGCTGTTGTGGAGATTAGGCAAGCTAATGCCCAGAGTTGCCAAGTGGGACCCCTGGTTAGAGTAGGCACCGAGGCGAGAAGCAGGGTCAGCGACCCTGCCGCATTGGGAATTGAACCCTGGTCCCGGGCCGACTTCTGCTTCCGGGCCTGCCGCCTCTAACCAGTGAGCCACACCACTCCACATGGATGGGGGACTGAGTTAGCATTTCCAGGGTTCAAAGTTGTAAAAGATCCTAAAGATTTACTCAGACTTCAATGTTAATGAAGATAGGCCTGTCCCTACGCTTGACTCTGCTGACTTGAATTCCCCCTCAGTTCTGTCTGTGTTTCCATCTATTTCCTTCCTTTAAATTTAAAACCTTCCCATGAATATGAAATCAGATTCACCTGACGATCCTTGCCTGCCAAAAATCTAGAACTTACTCCAGATCAGATTGTGAATTTTGGTCAATAGTCTTCAATCAGATACTAACACTTGGAGTTTATACCCATCTTTGGAAGGAAGCTGTTCTGTTGTCATTACTCTTCAAAAACAAGCATTTGCAATGCAATGGGTCTCGTAGTTACGCGAGTTTAAGCTATTGGCATTGTGGTTGGATGCCAAGGAATGATATTGGAAATAAGTGAAGCACTGTTTACTGTCGTTCAATCAGGTGGAAAGGGTTTGGGGAAGATGAGAGGGACTGTGTGTACATGTTTCTCCATATAACAGCTTGAATAAAAGTTTATAGAAAGCTAACCTAGCATGTGGATGAGACTGCGTGCGGAAGCGGCGGGGGGAATGGTGGGGGGTGTAAAACTCAGTCTTCGTTGATACAAGGGACAGGGGGCGCCTGCAACAGCTCAAGGAGCACCAGGTATTCACAGAAGGCTTGTTAGCTGTTGCTCTGAGTTGTAGGTGCGGGTCGTGCTATACCTGCCTGTTCTTTTTACAGGAGAAATAATAAAAGTGAAGGAAAAGCGTGAAAGTGCCCAAGTTCGATGTCCAGTCCATACCGGCGTAATGAACATTTTGTTTGATCTGGAATCTGGACGTTATCATAAACCACCGTTGTTACCATGTTTTTGCGATCAGGGGCTGCCAGAAATATCTTAAACTGAGCCCGTGCAAATCCTACTTTACATGTCACTTATTTACTATATTTGACCTGGCAGCCAGCCGCTTGTTGTTCTCTAGATAGAGCTTGGCTAAGACTAAGAATAGTGAAAAAATGGTGAAAAGCAACATGTTCGGGTGGGAACAGTAAAGCTATAGCTCCATGTAATTTCTATCAGGATCTGTGCTATCATTAATGTTCATCATGAAATACACATAGTATAATGTCTGAGGTTTGGTCTCAATCGTGGTTCTAAGCTAAGGTAGAATCTTATAATCCATACCCTTAAGTATCTCTAGAGGGAAATATCACAAATGTCTTGTATTGTCTCCTCCGAGCCAGCCTCTCGACGTTCCGTAATGTAAACGTACATGTGAGTAACGTGACCCTATTAGAAGGATAGGTGAAGGGAAAAGAGTGGATATCTCAGTATGCCAACCTTGTTCGACCATTATTATTCAGTCTTAGTGTCTTGAGTATCATATAAGTAGTAGTTGAAATTTAAATAAATCTCAAACTGTACGAAACAATAGTATCCAACTGGGGAAATAGGAAGAGTGTATCTCATTAACCTATATGCAAAGAATCGTGCTCAAGTTCTCAAAATTTAAACAGTATCACAATACATACACTCTTGTCCTTGCATCATAAGCGAATGAATTGCATTTCTCATTTCCAAACAAGTAACGGTACTTCAAGCAAAGCTCCTGATGTGCACATCGTGCTCTAGTTCTCATAGTTCTAACAGTATCCCAATAAATAAACTTTTGTCATTACATCATAAGTGGATGAGTCACTTTTCTTATTTCCTAACAAGTAACAGTAATAAATGCTCCTGATAGTATCAATACATCGTTTTCATTATAGCATCTAGATAGCATTACAGTTTGTTGCAGTTACAGTCCCTGGTATTTCTACTCATTCACCTAGGAAGTAGTGTAACTCATGATCGGAATTCATCCCATATTCTACCGCTTGAAGCTCCATAATCCACAAGGCCTCCCTACGTCTTATGTGTAATTCATGGTTGCATCCTCTTTGGTCCATCTTGATCTGGTCAATTCCACTGAATAGGATCGTTTTGTTGGTACCTTGAGCATGGCATTCATTTACATTTGATGTAGTTACATATCTGGTGTCATTATGTCATATGGCGCTCAGGTGTTCATATATCCTTTCTTTCAATGTCCTGATCGTACTCCCTATATAGAAACTGCCACATTTACATTTGATCATATAAATTACAAAGCGACTATTGCAGTTGATCATTTGCCTGATTTTAAACTCCTTTCCCATGTTACTTTGAAATGTTTTAGTGTTGTTCATAGCTAAGGGGCAAATTTTGCAGCCTCCACATTTGTAAAATCCTGCACAGCTCTGTGTAAATCAATTTGATGGTCTTTCCATCTGTTTGGGGTAACTATGGCTGGTCCAGGTCTTAATGTTTCTACTCTGTCTTTAAGTTATCAGGGGATATTTGGAGATATATTTGCTCAGTGATTTATCATTACTCAGCATCCTCCAATGTTTTTTCATACTATTCCTGAGTATTATTGCAGCATAATTATAGTTGATAATCATTCTGACCTGTGCCGAAGTTTGGCGTTTATATGGTTTATCCTTCAGAGTGTCATTCCTTACTATTGTTGAAATCTTACGTTCCACCTCCTTAATTGTGTGTGCGCTGTACCGTCTAGCTTGGAATCTTAGTTTCATGTTATCCTTGTATGCAATGAAACCGCTATTCTTGCTACAGTTTCTTCTTGCCCTAGTTAGTTCTCCATATGGTATGGATTCAATTTGGTGTCTAGGGTGGGAGCTATTAGCATGTAATACAACATTACATGACGTGGGTTTGCGGAAACGTTTACTCTGTATTTGATTTTCCTCAGTGAAAGATCTAAAAATTCAATTTGGGAGGTGCTCAGATTGTATGTCAGGTTGATGCCCAAATTGTTAGAGTTGAGATATTCACAAAATCGGGTCAGATTAGTCATACTTCCCAACCAGATCATGATGCAATTGTCGATATAACGTCCCCAATAGATAATGGACTCGTTCCAAGGCATACCCCTGGACCCCAGATCCACTCCTCCTCAAACCAACCCATGAACAGGTTGGCACCCATGAACAGGTTGGCATAAGAAGGAGAGAACCTGGAGCCCATAGCCACGTCCTGTATATGTCTGTACCATTTAGAGTCAAATAGGAAAACATTGTTCCCATGTATTAGTTCAATCATCTTAATGATCTTCTCACACATGTGCCCACTGGGTAGCCGTTTTTTTTACTTAGAGAATTTTCTTGCTGCTTTGATGCCCAAATCTGTTCTGATATTGGTGTATAAGGAGGTGACACATTTTAATGAACATTCCACGGAATCTTACCCGCTCCCTCGCATGGAAATACTGGTCTCCCCCAGACTCTCTGCACAGCACTCGGCAGACCGAAGGGGTATCAAGAGGCCTACGTGGCTGGGAAGCAACTCCATGTCTCCGGCTCCGATTTCTACTTCAGCCGCGACACTGTCCGAAACAAGCGGAAAGAGACGCCGTGATCCTTCAAGCGGGCACACTGGCTGTCCAGATGCAAGCCCCATGACACGCTGTGCGCATGCCCATGTGCTTTCCGGTGCCAAGCTGATACAGACGCCGTGAGCGTACACATCGCATGTCCGGGCGCGCACAAGGTTTGTCTCCCTTCGTGCACCAAACCGACAACAATAGTCCTGCCAAGGCGAAGCAACGCATGCGCTGCGTTCGCTAGGCGAGACCTAAAAAAACAAGTGGTGACCCAGAGGACCTCATAAACCTTCGACCCATCTCACTATTGCTGCACCGGCTAAAATGCTAGAAAAATATATTAACCATGAGTTGGTTTAGTTAATTACCTCCCCGGACCTCTTAAATTCATCACAGAATGGGTTTTAGAAGTGGTCACAGCACAGAGTTGGCACTGGTTGCTGCTGTGGATTCTATTTGCTGCCAGCCATAACAGGGGAGGGGGAGTGCCGCTGTTTTGGTAATGCTGGACCTGTCAGTGGCATTTGACACTACATCACCCACCCGTCTGGCCCAAAGACTCCATCAGGTAGGGGTGAGGGACACTGCTCTTGACCTCCTCTGCTCCTTCCTGACAGATAGGGTACAAACAGTAAGGTGTGGAAATCGTACAGCGGAGGCGTTCATGCTCCCCTGTTGGTTTCAGCAGAGGTCCTTCCTCAGCCCCACTCTTTTTAATTTGTATGTCTCCTCCCCTCGCTGAGTTTAGGGGACATGGAAATAGATCTATGGAACAAGGTCCTCAGAAAGCACTTCAATGCTGAGAAATGTATTGGTAAAGCTGCAAGTTGCTGTAGCCCCTGAGATGTCTGGAATGGCATGCCCAGAAGAGGTGCCGGAGTTTGAAGAGTTGGGAAAACAGAAATTGCAAGACTAAAACGCACTTGAAAACAGATTTAATTTTGATGATGAAAGGCCTCCTTTCCAAACTTCAGCAACTCCAGTCACTTACAATACAATAGTGAACTTTTCTGCAGGAATTTGTTGACTTGAGCAACCTCCCTGAGGTCTATTTCACACTGACCCAGTGATGTAAACATGATTTCACAGTGCCTATATACCTTCAATCCAAAATAGCACGTATGAATACCTGTTTTGAAAACTGTTTGAAGACTGATGTTTAAAGATTCTCTTGATTGGTGGACCAGCTGGTGTCTCCTATATATTTCTGCACCCTGATGATGATGATGTTTTAAATAATCTAATTCCAGGAAACGAAACATCAACAAAAACATATGTTGACTGTTTTTCAAGAAACTGATGGTGGCTATCAACACTCGCTTTGTGGGGGTTGATCTCTAACACTTATCTGCAGATCAATGCCAATATGACCGAGATCATCCTATTTGGCAAGGCTCATGAACACTGGTCCAACGACTGGTGGCCCCATAGTCTTGGCCCCTGTCCTTCTCCTAAACCCCTGGTACGCAACCTTGGAGTAAAAATCGATGACAAACTATCCATGAAAAACCAGGTAAACCAAAAACTGAGCACCAGTTATGACCTAATGAGGAGCCTAACTAAAATCTTCCAAAGGATCTCATTAGAGTCAAGAAAACCGCTTGTCCAAGCCTTAATCATCAGTCGTCTTGACTATGGAATGCTTTGATGCCCTCAATTAAAGAAGAGCTTGTCACCTGGCTCCAAGTCCTACAGAACTCAGCTGCTAGGCTGGTGCTAAACCTTCCACCTCGGTCCCCGTCAGCGCTCAGTCGGAAAACTCTTCACTGGCTCCCAATTAGAAAATAGATTCGTTTTAAGATCAGCTGTCTGGTACACAGGACCTTGTTTGAAAATGAGCCAAGCTACCTGGCCAAAAAACTAAACTGGTATCTCCCTCACAGACACCTTAGGTCTGGGATTAAACATCTTCTGACTCCACTCATGGTGCAAACCGCTAGGCACGGTGGCGGATCATTTTCCCATGTAGCCTCCCGCCTGTGGAACAAACTCCCAATGCAGCTTCGCACTATTTCGGATCATAAACAGTTCAGAATAAAACTTAAAACCTGGCTGTTCTGACTGCTCACCCTTCCCCTGTTTTCAGGTGTTCTATCTTCGCCTTCACCGCTATTCGCTGCAGTGCTTTGAGACCACTCCGGGTGATATGTGCTCAATAAAACTCTATGACTGACTATGACTATTGTCCCTATCAGCCTCATGTATATATTTCTGCACATAGGACTTATGTGCTTCATGCACTTATAATCACTTTCGCTGCACCTTGTGTTCGATAGAGCAAATATAAGTTTTACTTCACTGTCAACAGTCAAAGAAAAAGTTGCTAAAATAAAACAAAACAATAAATATGTAATGCTAAGTTGTTTGTGTTAGAGATGTTTGTATCCCCTTCTTGACACTTTGCAGTGGCAGTCAAGGACTACACTTCGCCTATAGGGACCACCGTTTTGTTAAAAACTCATTTGGTAGAGGCCTCCAGCTGCAAAATCAGGCTCTACAAACAAAAGTGACTCTGCTATTTGCCTGCTAACACCGCTGGTCGTGCAACTGAGTTCTCTCTGTGTGGGCCTGAAACGCCGCATTTTGCCTTCTTGCCAACTCCTGGTGGGACGAGGGTCCCAAGAGCAACGTGGGATTGACACAAATCCCGAGCAGCATCTTCTCCACCGTCGCGCACACTCTGGGGAGGACTACTACCCCCAGAGTGTATCACACCAGCCCGCAGCTGCCGCGAGTTAGGGGGAGGCGGGGCCAACACGCTTATAGCACAGCCTCTCCACCCGCTCCGTGGGACGTAGCCCGGACGAAGCCCGGACCAAGAGCGGGCCCGTCTGAGCCAGTCCGAGACCGATCGAGGCTGGGCTGGGCCATCCCTCTGAAAAAACGGACTAAGTGAGTTCCTATGATATATGTACGGGCGCTGGGCTATTGTTGTTGAACTCTGGGGTCCCGCAAGGAAAACCTGGAAAGAGTGAAGGCCTGGGTGTATAGTATATACAATATAAAGTGTAGGGAGTGCGTTATCCCGACTACTTAGAATAATAACTCTTGTACTATTCATAAACCGAGGGGTAATAGCCATAACTTAGTATGGGGGGCAGCACTACTCCACAGGCAAGGCCCAATACTGGACAGAAAGCCTCTGCACGTACGCCCATTTTGAAACCGACTGCCATAGATAAAATGCTACGGCAGGCAATCGGGGCAATTTCAAGTGAGATAGAACTCACTTAAAGACGGCTTTCTCTTACGCCTATGATCCCAAATTCCCCAATGTCTCTGGAAATTGAATCTATTGATTCCTCCCAGATAGCAAATATTTCAATTACTCCAGATAAAAGATTTTCACCTGAAAAAGTAAACCCTAAACAACCAAATAAATGTGACACGGGGGGACAATTAAGGAAGGTGGTCAGAGGAAACAAAAAGCCACTAAAGGGGGGAGGAAAGCGAATAGCCTATTAAGTACAGTCCCAAAAGTACAGACAGAGTGCCATACCACTAGTGGAAACCGCATAGCCGGAGTAGAGCTTCCATTGTGGGCATCAAACTTGGCCTAAGAACTTAAAACTAATTTTGAAATTGTTGTATGAACGGAGTTAGAGGTTGTTAAAAGCCATATTGAGAATCTCACTACACTGGTTGACACATGGGGGAGCAAAATAGCCATCATTTCTAGTTGTCTTGATAATTTTAAAATTCCCGATCAGGCTCCCATCCACCAAAGTAACAATGTAACTGTCACTATTCCAGCCTCCAAAAATCCAACGGGGCTTAGCCCCCCTGAACAACAAACTGTAGATCCAATTGAGTTACAACAGGGGGCACTAAGGAAGGGGATAGCGCACTTGCCAAATGTTAATGCCAGCAAGTTTAGGACCACTAGTGGAACAACATTCCTCTAGTAAATGTACTAGGAACCCAGGGAATAATAGTGAACACACTAGAAATAGAACAAAATCCAGTCTGACACATATTGATCTACCCCCGGCATCAACCCCTTATACTGTTATATTATCTAGAGTGCCCGAATTAGAAAAAGGCAGAGGGGAGTCCTATCCAGAATTCAGACCGCTTCCACTCTTAACACACTGTGAAATTTTATTTGGTAGGCGGGTTGGCTGGCTTGGGCAGAGGCAGAAAGACATCTCTGGGGACTGTGTCCTGATTAATTTTAGGGACACTAGGGTGGTCCAACATATCTTGAAATGGGACCAATCCAGGGAGATTAGTGGTATTCAGACGCTCCCTCTGGGCTATTTCTATCCCCCAAGCACCTGATTGAAAGAATGGGAAGCATATATAAGAATTGGGAAACGAGAGTGCAGACAGGTTATTTGCCAAACATGGGCCAGGACTTTGAACCAATCCTGCTTTTTAATATTCCAGTCAGTAACAGATATAGTAGCCTAGATCTAGTTGACTGACTGGATCCCCAAGCCCTACTATTGAAAAATATGGCCACCCAACTTGCTGTCCCTCCAAATTGCGACGGATTCAAGGCCGGTGACCATTTTTCCAGGGAAATCACTGAGACAGTAGCGGATCCTGGAATTTCGGTGGTTCCGCTATAAACTTTTGGGGAGGACATGGATAATAAGCAGGAATGGGAAAGGATACCTTGCCATGTCTTACAGCAGGAGTCGGAATCCCTGCATACTCAGACTGAAAATATAAAAGACCCACAGAATACAAGGGTTCTATCTTGGAACATAGCAGGACTCGCTTCCAAGTTAGATCTTCCTGACTGTGGAGAATACATTGATACCCAAGACCTATGTCTCTTTCAAGAGACATGGTCTACTCCATCACCATTTAGGACAGGTTATGCTACATATTGTACTACAGCTTTGCAGGGCCCTAGAAAGAGACCCTAAGGTGGACTCTGCATTTGGGTTGCTACCCACTTGAGATGCACAATTAAAGTCCTTGACACAGAGTCATTAGATATTTTGTGCATACTCCTCACTTTTGATGATACAATTAAATAGGCTGTCATTAATGTATATTCTTGCCCAGTGAGGATGGGGCAAACCTCTCAGACCTTAGATTCATTGGCCTGTTTTCTTCACACTCTACCGGAATCTGTCCATACAATAGTTGGGGGAATTTCAATTGTCATTATGAACCCCTTAATGGCCTAAACGATAATATGGCTAGTGAAGAAGATTCCGTGTGGTCGAATCTGGATTGAAATATCTATCCAACAAGGGGGTGGACACCCCCTTGTCCTTCAAATGACCAGACTCACCCACACTCATTCGCTAAGGGCCTGTAATGGCCGATTCCCCTCAGACAGCCCGGGAAACCCAACTTTTAATAAGCAGGGGCAGGCCTCTACAATAGACTATATTCTGGTAGATTGTGAGAATTGGACTAGAATCAAGGACTTTGTGGTTTATCCTCGAAGTGAAAGCGACCACAACCCATTGGTACTTGAGTTAGCTTACCCAGAGCTCAAGGGAGACCAGGGCTTGTCAACACTACCCCCACCAAACATAATTGCAATACAAGGGGGCAGAACAGTACGCTGTCGGAGTTTTGCTGCATCTAATGAAAAGATGGCCTCCTTGTATATACAAACTATTCCATACCTAGAAAATGCTCTTTGTATTCTTACAGAGCACCAAGGCCAGGAGTCCCTGCCATTAATACACTCAAATCACCGGGACTTGATTCTAAAGCTGGCAGAGTTCTTTTATAACCCTGGTAATTACAAAAATTATGATTTAAAACCCAAGCACCCCTGGTTTAATAAACCATGCAGGGAAGCAAAACGTGCTTTAGTTCTAGGGGTCAAGAATAAAGATCCTTTATGTATCAGAATAGACAGGTTACACTATAAAAAAACGATTGCTGAAGCAAAAGCAACCTGGGGAAAAGGAGAAATGGGAAGCTATATAAACAGCTTTGGATATTAGAGGTATAGGAGGATTTTGGAATCTGGTAAAAATAGGTCACTCCAAAGGCAACTCAGCCATTGAACCAAATCTTGGGGAAGAAGTGTGGAGATCTCATTTTAAAGTTTTCTTTTCTATACCACCTGATAAACTTGCAGTACATGGGTCAGTAAATATAGACCAAATTTCCCTAAATGAGGACCCATCACCTTGTACAATCTCTGAAGTCACGTTGGTGCTGGGCAAACTACTCCCTAAAAAGGCCCTGGGCCTGGACAGAATTCCTGGTGACTTGTTCAGAACTGAACAGGTGGTGTGGGCTCCTTATCTCCAGATACTATTGAATGCTATTATACAGGGCATGGCACTACCTTCGACTTGGGCTGGTGCGGAAATTATCCCAATTTTCAAAAAAGGCTCCCCACTAGACCCGGCAAATTATCGGCCGATAAGCCTGATTGACGTGTCACAAAAGATATTTGCACGTGTTCTTCTGGAGAGATTGAAATCTTGGATGGACGAGAAGAATATTTTAACCCTGTTACAAGCGAGATTTAGGTAAAAAATCTTGACCATCGACCACATTTTTAGATAGCAGTTAATCCATTGGAAAACAGTGACCCTGGAAGGGGGGCAGCCTCTATCTAACCTTTGTGGACCTCAAGTCCGCCTTCGATATGGTCCGACGCGACCAGTTATGCGGTCTTCTCTATGACATGGGAGCCCCTCTCTATCTTTACCAATTATTGAAGCTCCTACATGAAAACATCTACGCGAGGGTAAGATATGGCAAGAAAGGAGAATTAACTGCTCCTTTCCCTGTGGAGAAAGGGGTGAGGCAGGGATGCTTGTTGGTGCCCACCCTGTTTTCCCTCTTTTTAAACGGCCTAATTGAGACCCTCTTAGCAGTAAAGGACATAGACTCACCAAGATTAGCACAACGTAAAATAACAGCCCTAATGTTCGCTGACGACACGCTGCTCTTGTCCAAATCATCAATGGGCAGGCAGCATTTATTGGACAAGTTTAGTGCATTTTGCAGGACGAGGAATCTAGAGATAAATATACAGAAAACTAAATACATGGTCTTCAACGCTAAAACTACAAACTGCCCGCATCCCCAAATGGAGGGTAGGTCCCTCAAAAGAGTGTCCATATTCAATTATCTGGGAATTACACTTAATGACAAGATGGATTGGGTACTCAAATTAAAAAGGCCAACCTGAAATTAACACAGTCAATGGTGGTATATTGAAAGCTTATAAAAATTGCACCCAAAAAGTGGTTGGCCCCCCGGTAGAAATCTATAAAACCCAAGCGAGGGGTGCCGAACTTTGGGGGCACTGTTCATCTCAGCCTCTGTCGGTTACACAGAATACATTTATTAGGCAGTTGCTGGGTCTACCAAGAAGCACGCTTTTAGCTCCACTCAGGATGGACTTGGGTATCGGCCCTATTGTTGCCACGATTGCCTCTTGTGCCTACTTTTTGGGCGTTGTTTATGGAGCACGCCTGTAGGAACTTGGGGCTTAGCAATTACGCAGAGGTATTTAGGCTACTTAAATATGAAACGCTGTTATTATTTGTAGTCGCCACCTCGAAATTTCTTTTTGCAATGTGGTGTATACGTGGAGGTATTTTTAAAGGGAAAGAGCAGGGTTTTAATTAGATGTTGACTTTGGAGACACACTCGTAAATATTTTAGCCAAGTAAGCAACCTGAGACTGCATTTACCATAATGCCAGGGGCGAACCTTGCTGGGAGGTGAAGCGGTGTGCTCCCACCCCTGTTCCTGTTTAAAAGCACTCCTGTGAGTCATTGAGCTGACGAGCTCGTGGAAGAAGCACCCGCGTGCCAGTGAGAGGTACTTGACCTGATGTGATGTTTGGCAGCCTACTCAGCAAATCTCAAATTTGAAGTCTGTAATCTCTACTGATGACGGTTAAAGAACCAGAAACACGTGTCTAGAGATCAGCACCATCTGCGCAAACTTTGGCGAAACACTCGTAAATATTTTAGTCAAGCAAGCAACCTGAGACTGCATTTACCATAATGCCAGGGGCGAACCTTGCTGGGAGTTGAAGCAGTGTGCTCCTACCCCTGTTCCTGTTTAAAAGCACACCCAAGATGGACTAAGTTGAATTTGTTGGGACAGAGATGAAGTATGCACAGTTTTTTACCTAACATGATAAGGTTTATATCCCTTTGTATTTGTAGGAGACGGTGGCAGTCTCTCCCGGACCCGCTGCTGCACCTGCGAGTGAATATAGAGTGTTCCAACCTTTTACGTTTGGGCTGCGAGAAGCAGAATAATTGCGGACTGATTTTAATAGTCGATAGCAAAATTTAGTTTCTGACAGTTTTTCGTGTCTTTTAATACCTGCATTCTCTCCCAACTAATAGTTTGCCTGGGCTCGATATTGCAGCCTGCCCGCCCCGGTCCGACTCAGCAAGCAGTGCCGTTGTGCGGAGGGCGGACAGGCAAGAGCCAGGCAGCACTTCCGGTTTTGCCGGAGCTGAGGTTAGCGCTCTAGTGGCTACCTCACTCCGGGCTATTTAGGCCGGCCTGACTCTCAGGCGCATGCGGTAGGGAGACGGTGGCAGTCTCTCCCGGACCCGCTGCTGCACCTGCGAGTGAATATAGAGTGTTCCAACCTTTTACGTTTGGGCTGCGAGAAGCAGAATAATTGCGGACTGATTTTAATAGTCGATAGCAAAATTTAGTTTCTGACAGTTTTTCGTGTCTTTTAATACCTGCATTCTCTCCCAACTAATAGTTTGCCTGGGCTCGATATTGCAGCCTGCCCGCCCCGGTCCGACTAGGCAAGCAGTGCTGTTGTGTGGAGGGCGGACAGGCAAGAGTCAGGCAGCACTTCCGGTTTTGCCGGAGCTGAGGTTAGCGCTCTAGTGGCTACCTCACTCCGGGCTATTTAGCCACGCCCTTCCTTCAAGCGCGCAGCGGTTGCGCGCAGGGGGCGCCTTCGAGCGCACCTAAGAAGCGCCGAAGAAAAGCTCGTCTGCGCCCGTCCGCGACAGGACGGGGCCAGGGGCGATGGACCCTGTCCCTGCTCTACGAGATACCACCGGTAAGGGCCACCAAACATTTACCTATACCGCCCAAACGCTACTAAGCCTTAGACCACCTACTCGTTGTAGTACAATCATACCTTGGCAGCGTATTGAGGGTGGTTTCTCCTGTCTTCAATGTCGGCGCTTATCTAACATTAATGCGCCCTCCCCAGACTCCAATACCCCCCCTAACGGTTTGAAGAGTTTCCTCCTAAATGTACGCTCTTTACCCAAACACCAACACCAGGTTTGGGATTTAATTTACTCCACCCAACCGGATATATGTTTTCTTGTGGAAACATGGTTAAAACCCCATACAATCACAGCAATAGCAATGGGGATTCCTTCCGGATATAAGATTAAACATCTAGACAGAGACATTAAAATAGGAGGCGGATTGGCAATTATACACAGGGACCATATACAACTAACCATCATAGAACAACACTTAAACTCGCAGCTAGAAATTCTGCTTTTTAAAATCCTTCTAACAAACCATTTCACCTGGAAAGGGGCCTTGGTTAATCGCCCTCCAGGATCAAACCCTAATTTTACACTCACTCTTCAAGAAATATTAGCCCCCCACTTAAAATCAAAAGAAGATTTTCTGCTTCTGGGTGATTTTAATATACACATTAACCGAATCCACGGCTTTAATCACAGATCTCTCGAATTTGGGCTTAGAACTAAAAAATCACGGACCTACCCACATAGGAGGACACATGCTTGATTTACTTTTCTCTAACTGTGCCAAAATAATCTGCTCACCAGCCAAAGATATATCTTGGACAGATCACTCTTTGCTGGAATTCATATTATTAACTCCTGTAAGACCTACAAAGAATGTTCCTTCCTCCCCCTCCTGGAGACGTCAATGGCACAAAGTTACCGTTAACAAAGTCCAAGAAGCATGGATAGATCCCAACATTCAGGAATCAGACACAGCAGACATGGCCTTAGCCAAGCTCAATGAATCTATCAAACAAGCCATGGACACTATAGCTCCTTTAAAAAGACATAAACAACATCCGGTGTCGAAACAAGAAAGATGGTATACTAAGGAATTGAGAGCAGAGAAACAAAAATGCAGACGTGCTGAGAAGGCTTGGAGGAAAACGAAAACAGAAAATAGCCGAACAACTTTTTTAAATGCTCAATCAGAGTATTATAGAAATATAAAGTTGGCCAGGAAACAACAATTAACACAACAGATAGCAGAAGCGGGCAACTGCTCTAAGGAACTTTTTAATATTTTGCAGAATTTCATAAAACCTACTGCATGTGAAAGCTCCGATGACTTTTCGCAGGATTTGTGCGATAAAGTCTCTCTATTCTTCGAAGATAAAATAAATACCATCTATGAAAGAATAGTAGCAGCCAATAATAACAACATAAATAACACCAATATATGCTCAACCCCGACTCCTGCCATATACAAAAACCTTCTCTGACGTCCTTCCCTCCCATTGATAATACAGAGCTCCTTACCCTCTGCAATCATATAAAAACAGGATCCCCCTAATGACCTCATTCCTGCGAAAATGGTCGGCCCTATGATCTCTTTGCTGGGTCCCCACGTACTGGAAGTGGTTAACATCTCCCTTAGGACAGGCCAGGTCCCAGCAGACTGGAAAAAGGCAGTGGTGAACCCGATACGAAAAAAGGCATCATCTCCCTGGACAGACCTCTCCAACCTACGTCCTATCTCTCTTCTACCATACTTGGGCAAGATCACGGAGAAGCATGTGAACACCTATCTTTCTCAACATCTTGAAGCGACGGAAGGCCTGGACCACTCTCAATCTGGGTTCAGGCCGAACCACAGCACAGAATCAGCACTTCAAACAGTGACCAATAACATCAAAATGGCACTGGATGATGGTTGCTCTATGATTCTGGTGCTGCTGGATCTCTCCGCCGCTTTTGATACGGTGTCTCACAGGGTGCTTCTCCATCGCCTAAAGGAGGTAGGAATAGAGGGAGAGGCTTTGGCGTAGTTGGAGAGCTTTCTGTCTGGGCGTTCCCAAGAAGTTAGGCTGGGCTCCCATAAATCCACTCACAGGGAGCTCAACAAGGGAGTGCCACAGGGCTCTTGTCTGAGCCCCACACTTTTCAACATATACGTGGCCCCCCTTGCCAACTTAGCAAGATCTTTTGGGTTCACCCCCGTGTCGTACGCTGACGACACCCAACTCCTTTTTCCCTTCAAAAATCTTACACCTGCAATAAAAAGATCCTTTGCAGATGGCATGAGAGCCATTGCAGAATGGATGTCATCTAATTGTCTGCAGTGTAATGTCGGGAAAACCGAAGTGATGCTGTTCGGCCAAGCGACGGCACATTGGTCATCGGACTGGTGGCCCCTAGAACTAGGACCTGTCCCCACCCCCAAAAGCAAGGTTAGAAACTTGGGAGTGTTATTTGACCAACAACTCATTTTCAAGGATCATGTCAATCAAGTAGCCGGTACCTGCTTCCGGGCTATAGGGATGTTAAGACGAGTCTTCCCCTATTTACCGGATCACCACAGAAAAACATTGGTGCAGGCTCTTGTTATCAGTAGGGTAGATTACTGCAATGGATTGCTCCTTGGAGCTAACGAGGAACAATTCAAGAAATTGCAGGTTATCCAAAACACAGCAGCGAGGATTGTCCTGAACGCTCCACCAAGGACACCCTCCTGCCCCCTACTGACCAAACTTCACTGGCTTCCAGTAAAGAAGCGAGTCCAGTTTAAAACTCTTTGTACCATCCACAAGAGCTTAACAGGGAAGGGCCCTAAATATCTGACTGACATCTTCCAGCCCTATACCCCTGGGCGCTCCTTGCGCTCCAGTAACCAGCAACTACTGAAAGTACCTAGAGTTAAGAAGACCAGGCAAGGTGGTCGCGCACTGGCTCATACCGGACCTACACTTTGGAACTCACTGCCGCCGGAACTGAGGTCTCTCACTAACCACATGATGTTTCGGAAAAACCTAAAAACTTACCTGTTTCCCAGAAACTAACTGTCCTTTTTACCTTCGGACACACTATTATATCTCACCCTCATCTGCAGTTATAGCGCGGAGATATCCCTTCGGGGGTCTATTCTGGCGCTCTATAAGCATATCAAATAAAAATAAATAAAATAAAATAAATTTGAGATGGTTTCAACCCCATGCACTGGGATGGGTGTAAGATTCCCCAGTCTCTGGCCAACACAAAGGAGTGAGGGGCCTACTGATCTCCCAGTACTGTGTATGCGGTGAGTTCATCATAAGCTGCTTGACATGTAACTGTAATGATTTCAAGGTGAAAGTAAACATGTCTTATTGTCTTGTCTTGAATTCAGAATTCAGAGTAGCAATAAAGATTTGGCTGCGCGCAAAGGCTGTCCCCGATTGCCTATTAGAGTATAAGTCATACCGACATGTATACGCTGTCCGCAATGCTGTCTCTCACAATACCTCCTCATTCCACTCAATCAAGGATTGGTAAAGCTTAACTGCTCACCTGTCTCAAGGCATTGGCATCCATGCATTAGATCTTCTACATGCACCCCAACAAGCTGCATCACATGCCGGATACCAAAGCAAACTACTCATAAGTGAACAGAAGGTACCTTTGAGTCTCCACAAGAGGTAGTAAAGTGCTACAGAAATTATGTTATGGGTGCATAACAGTGCATGATAGTGCTTTTGTGTGCTTTTCTTTGGATGAATACTAACAAAACGAAGATTGCAGCGCTAGCGCTACACCTTTACTAGCGCTAACTCGCACCAGAATTGATACAAATAACTTCCAGCATTTTTATTGAGCCTTTTAGAATTTTAAAAATTTCGAGTGTGATTTACTATGTGTTCTATATGTAATACTGTGTTTTAGAAACCTCTGTTCTGCCCTTACCTGCAGTTTGCTCGCTTTCCCCGGTCCACCACAGCTTTTGTGCTGTTTGTCGTGGAGGGAGCGAAATCACTTCCTGGTTTTCTGGCTGTTCCATTCCGGGCCAGCCATTTTGGAGAGGTCGGCGGACTAGTCTCCCCCTCGCCCTGACTACTTGAGGGCGGGAGTCTCTCGCGCGCAATCATTAACAAAACGAAGATTGCAGCGCTAGCGCTACACCTTTACTAGCGCTAACTCGCACCAGAATTGATACAAATAACTTCCAGCATTTTTATTGAGCCTTATAGAATTTTAAAAATTTCGAGTGTGATTTACTATGTGTTCTATATGTAATACTGTGTTTTAGAAACCTCTGTTCTGCCCTTACCTGCAGTTTGCTCGCTTTCCCCGGTCCACCACAGCTTTTGTGCTGTTTGTCGTGGAGGGAGCGAAATCACTTCCTGGTTTTCTGGCTGTTCCATTCCGGGCCAGCCATTTTGGAGAGGTCGGCGGACTAGTCTCCACCCTCACCTAATCTATAAGACCCCCCACAGACTAGCGCAGCGGTGACGTGCAGCGGTAGCGCCGAAGAGGCGCCAAAGAGTAGCCAGTCTGCGCCAGTCCGCGGCACGGAGGCGGACGGGGCCGGACCGCTTTCGCATATTTTCGCTCTCTGTGCTAGTGGCACTATGTGTCGCTGTACACTTACGTATTCCAGCCCCCAGCTTCGCTCCTTACGCCCCCCGTGTAGTCGCTGCCATCATGTTTTTCCGGGAGGGCGGGCTTTAAGGAAAGGCTGTAGTACTTGTGGCTGGCGCCTCCCTGATCGGAAATCTTTTATACAGGTCAGCCCACCCTTTCAGCATAACTGTCTGCTACTGAACACCAGATCCCTACCCGGCCACTCTTTAGACATTTGGAATATGTTACAGGATTCTAACATATCCTGTCTGTTCCTTACGGAAACTTGGCTGTCCGATTCTTCCTCTCCTGATTTGGCCAATGCCGTACCTTCTGCCTATAACATTTATAGGAAAGACAGGTCATCCGGTAGAGGTGGTGGAGTGGCTATTATAGTTAAGAAGAATATTGTATGCCATACGTTCTCAGTAGACAATATACAGGGCTGCGAAGCATTAGGCTTTACTCTCCAGCTCTCATCTTCCCAGGCCTGTACTGGTATCCTGGTCTACAGATCACCAGGATCGGTGGGGCTGTTTTTGGAAGAACTACAGGCAGCCCTATCAATACCATGCCTTAGGTCTAATCATTGCATTTTATTAGGTGACTTAAATATCCATATGGATAATAGTTCAGATCCGGACACTCTAAAACTGCTAGATATTACTTCCGTGTTTGGCCTATCTCCTTATGTGGCAGGACCGTCTCATAATAAAGGCCACACGCTTGACCAGATTTTTTCTACCGTTCCTATCTGTGTCGACCCTCCCATGCCAGTTTTGTGGTCAGATCATTTTCTCATCACTTTCTCCATCTCTGTCATGGCTCCATCACGGTCCCAACCAGTAGGGTCGCTAAAGCCTCTCTCCAAACCTTTCCATCTTCTTACTAGAGAGATGCTATCAAATGTTCTAACTAGCTTCCCGTGTTCCACCTCTAACAATGTAGAGGAGTACATCGATCTCTTCCATAATTGGTTCACAGACCGTCTAGAGAGCTTGTTTCCAGCCAAGAAACATACTTCTGCAGACAAGAGAACATCTGCTCCTTGGTTTACCCCTCACCTAAAAAAAGCACGACAAGATCTCAAGAAAGCAGAAAGAGCATGGAGGCGATCCTATGATCTTTCTGAGAGGTTAAATTTTAAGATGCAGACTCGGGCCTACCATAAATTAATTTGGGAAGGTAAAAAATCCTATCTGGAATCCAGAATCAATGAAGCGGAGCATTCTAGCAAGGAAATTTTTAGGGTGGTTAAAGACTTCACCTCTCCCTCTGCTTACACTCTGACCCATGTTCACTCCGAAACCTGGTTGAAGGAATTAGCTGTCTATTTTGTACAGAAAATTACCTCTATTCAATCTTCCCTCCAGGCCACTTTCCAGCAGCATACGACAAGCCTGGGATGTCCCCTGCCAGATCATGGCCCCTTTCTGTCCAATTTTCCCCCATTAGATCTAGAGAGTTCTCTTGCTATTCTGACAAGTCTCAAATCCGGATCTCCACAGGATCCTTGCCCTGCCAAGTGTCTAGCAAATATGGCACCTGTTCTTAATGACTTGATAAACCCCATCTTGAATCTGTCACTCTCTTCCGGGATAGTTCCCAAAGCTTGGAAGAGTGCCATGATCTTACCACTTATAAAAAAAACGGCGCTCGACCCTGCAGTTCATGCAAACTACAGACCCATCTCCTTACTCCCTGCTCTGGCGAAAGTGACAGAAAGGTTTGCCCACAGATCTATTTCCAATTTTATCGAAGAAAGGGGTCTGTTGCATGGTACTCAATCCGGCTTCCGTGCAAATTTCAGCACGGAGACCGCGCTCCTTGAAGTCACAGATGCCATCAGGGAGGAGTTGGATGCTGGTAAAAAAGTGGTACTGATTATGCTGGATCTGTCGGCGGCTTTCGACACCGTTCCCCACGCACTTCTTCTCTCCAGACTCTGGGACTTTGGTCTGCGGGGAACGGTGTGGAACTGGCTTAAGTCCTTCTTGGCCGACCGCCGGCAGACAATCTGGGCACCACCTTTCTCTGCTGAAATGTCACCGCTTGAAGTGGGGGTCCCGCAAGGTTCCATCTTAAGCCCCCTCCTGTTTAACATCTTTATGGCCCCCCTGGCGGTGACGGCGGAGTCTTTTGGCGCCCGGATTGTCAGCTATGCTGATGACACCCAGCTCCTCTTTGTAAGTAACAGGGATGGTCAGTTTGATGGTGTCCAGGTCAACGGATGTTTGAGTGCTATTTTTGAGTGGTTTGGATGCCACGGGCTGAAGTGCAACGCCGACAAGTCGGAATTGCTCTTCTTTGGCTGTACATCTGAACCCGATTGAAAAACCTGGTGGCCGAAAGACATGCCCCCTCCCACTAGTTCGTCTGAGAAAGCCAAAAATCTGGGAGTGGTGATTGACAACAAGCTATCTTTCGGACCACATATTTCATCTCTCACTGGGAAATGTTTCGGCATCCTGCGGATGCTTCGCAAATTTCTCCCCCTAGTCTCTATCCAGCACAGAAAAATTATTGTCCAGGCACTGATCTGCTCCAGGCTGGATTATGCAAACATTCTGTTTCTGGGACTTCCCAAATATCTGGTCAGGCGTTTGCAAATTGCCCAGAATTCTGCAGCCCGAGCCATTTTTGGCCTTCCAAGGAAAGCCAGAGCCACGGATCTTCTCGCCACATTGCATTGGCTACCAGTTGCAAAAAGGATTTTATTTAAAACACTGACCACGACTTTCAAGGCCTTGCATGGCATAGGCCCCAAATATATCTCCAAACGACTGTCTTGGTATACCCCTCTCAGATCTCTTAGATCCTCGTCCTTATCAAAAATGAGTGTTCCCACTATCAAACGGGCAAGAGTAGGAGGCCGGTCTTTTCGGCACTTAGCCCCTCATGTATGGAATGATCTTCCAATCTCCTTAAGACAGACTTCTAGTCTTCTGTCTTTCCGCAAGGCCCTTAAGACTTGGCTCTTCCCGTAATCTTTGAGGCTGTTTTTGTCTGTATGCCCTTTTGGTGTTATGTTTTTCTCCCCATCTTCGGTTGGGAGTCTTCGTCAAAGCGCCGGGATACTCCAGTGGAGTGGCCGTGCGCTATAGAAGTGTACAAAAAAAAAAAAAAAAACAAGCACAACTCAAAGCCATGGAAAAGTATTCTAAAAAGTGCAAATTGATAATAAATGCATCAAAAGGAAGAGTGAGGATGTGAGGGTCCAGATCAAAAGACAACAAATACAAATTGCTCCACTTGGATTGGGTCAGCCCATCAATAAATCAAGAACTTTTCAATGCCTGGGTCTTAGCATCTCAAATACCCTTAGCAAAAAACATAATGTTGAGAAGGTGTCCACTAAAGTAGAGGGAAATACTTTGATTTGACAACTATTTGGAGGATACTCATTGTGACTACCTAAACCATATTTTCCATGGAAAGGTAGGAATATAACATGCCATAGAGCTGGAATTTGTGTGAATGTGTTGACGCCATACTATTGGACTACTGTAATGGTTTTGGAAGAAAGCCCTGGGCGTTACCCCATCACCTAGCGCTGGGGTCTTAGAATAAGACTTAAGCTTTATGTCAATCCAGGCCAGAGCTGGTCTTTTTATGTAGTCATGAGAAACATTGGTATGGCCAGCCATCTGATTGACAAAGACTGGGTCATTATGTTTCAAATCGAAAATAGCTTAGAATGCCACAACTGAACATTAGGAAAGATGGCTCATTTCCTCGGAGAAACACTAGCTGTCTAATCTAAAAAGTTGATTATGGCAACGGTAAATTTACTCACACATGGCTCACTAAAATTGATGGGCTCTGGAGCCACCAGCAAACCATTTATTTTCGGTGTGTCCACATCAAAGTACGAATAGAAAACTTGAGCCAGGTTTATAAAAACATCAATTGGGAATCGCAAAGTGCTCCATTTTGCGAATCATGTCATGGATCACAGACCAATGCAACCCTGAGCACAGTGACCAGTCTTGGAATCAGACCACATTGCAAATACACAGTATTTTTATTTTCTTTCTTTGAGTCCTCTGTAGCCCCTTTTCTCTTTATTTTTTAGTACTCCACTTATGACCCCGCTGCCCTTCTCTCCATTCAAGTTTCTTTCAAGGTTATCAACTATACGCCCTGCGCTCTGGATCTGTGTCATTCTGCCTCATAAAAGGTAACAAGGAGGAAAGTGATTCGAAATCTGGAATTCAACTAATGGAGCGAGTTTTCATTGCAGAACTTGGAGTTTCAACCTTACTGGTTTATGAATGGCGAAATGAAACCTCATTTATAAGAGAATGAACTGTGACTTCAATGTGGTATCCAGGCGCTAAAGATCAGACTGAAAATGCAGAGCTGAGTGCTCCAACGTAAATTGTGAAAAAAGACATAGTCCGATATGGCAGGGAATTCCTGTACTTGGTCATGTAGTAGCTTTTTGTAAAAAGGTAAAATGAGAAAATATGCAAATATCATGTGAAATTTATTTTTGAAAATTAATGGTTTAAATGATGCACGCACTTGAAACGAATTTGTTTTGCCATTTGTAAGTTTAATTAATAGTGTGAAGTTGTTATGTCACATGTTTGTATTAAACACCATTTATTTTAAAATAGATGCAGTTTTTCGGCGTTTTACTCATCTTGCTCTTGCTGATTTCCACTACCACTGCAAGACTTTTCTCCTCTTTTGTCCATGGTGTGATAGGAAATGTGTAAAAATTTCCATCAAATGCCCAAAGTATCATTTTCAAGGACTTCCGATGTAAAGTTCTGTTGCTGGCATGTTAGATCTATGAGCCATTGTTAAAGAAATGTTACATTTAAAAAAAAAATCTTTTGAACATGGTGATAACATACAATACAACCATGTGCATCACATCAGATCAGAAACTGGATATTACATTCCATGTTGATTATTCAGAAAACAACCCCATCCCCTCCCACCACCTGAAATACATCATATTTGTAACCCAGCCGGTCCATGTCTACGTATTGATGGGGAAGTGCAAATATTATCTCGGTACGCATTTCAATTTCCCCCATATATTGTCGCACTTCTTGGGACAACCCCTATTTGTGTAGACTGCTTGTTCTGCCAGCATACACCAATCGACATCTCGCTCACATTCCACTATCGTTGGTAGGTCTGGGACACACCACTTACATGCGATGTTGCGTTTCACAAGTGTCAACCCATTAGGTGCCCACAGTTGGTCCATGCGGCTAATATCGGTAGTGTCCAAGATGTGAAGAAGGCATGTCATCGGGGACAGTGTTAAGGCAAACTAACACACCGCACCCACTGTTCGATTAACTGCTTCCCAGAAAATCTGTATCAAGGGGCATATCCCGATCGTGTGTTAGAATGTACCCACCTCCCCGCAACATCTCCTGCAGTCCTCTGAAACACTGCGACCCATCTTGACCAATGTTGTGCAGGTGAAATATGTTCGATGTAGCACTTTTAATTTAACCAGTCTTAGTTGCGACGGTATGGCCACCTTGAGTGCATCCCTCCAATCTTTTTCCTCCAAGTCACCCAAGTCAGTCTGCCAGCGTGTACCTAGGTGTATCAACTGGTCTGGTAGGTTATTAATGATTTTCCAGTATGTAAATGAAATTGCCTCACCCACCATTGGATCTGCTAATAGTCTGTCCTCCAGCGGGTTAGCCTCAGGAATCTCATCATCACCTATGATTGTTTCCCGTAATGCATGGCGTAATTGTAAGTAACGGAAAGTTTTGCCGACTGATTGCGAGTATTCTTTTTGCAATTCAGCAAATGTCAGTATTTTACCCTTCTTTAAGAGGTCGCTGACTTGAGAGATTTCGATGATGCCTCACTTATCAAACCCCTTGCACCTACTCAAGTTGCCCAATATAGCAGCATGTCATAAGGGTGTAATTTGCATCAATTTGCCGCCCTAGCCAAGTTTTGTAGAGTAGTGTGCCATATGGCCACCGTAAGAGCAGTGGGCCCGGAGAGCTGCTGTCCTTGCACCTAGTGCCTCTCTATACCCTCCATCACCCATCAGCCATCTATCCATCCTAAATGCAGGGTCTTGCTGTGAGCCATATACCCATTTGTTGATGACTGATAGGTGTGCCGCCCAGTAATAACTTCTTAGGTCCGGCAGGGCAATGCCCCCATCATACCACCCATGAACCAATTTAAACCCTGCAATGCGTTTGGGCTTCCCATCCCAGAGCAGGTTCCTGAGTTCCCCATCGGTTGATTTAAAATATGGAGTGTTCTGTAGTGCATAGAGGAGCCGCGGGAGAGCCATGATTTTTAGAGTACCGCGTGCTCCAATAGCAATATCAGCAACGTTAGCCAAGGGCGGACATCACTTTGCAATCGGGTCAGGGGCCCAAGAGGTTCTGCAAATGAAAAAGCAAAGAATCGGCTGTTGCGTAAATCCCTAGGTATCGAAACCAGTCTTCAACTACTGTGGCTTCGCAGTTAGCTGGAAGGGCAGGAACTGGCTCATGAAGTACGTACACAACTGACTTTGACCAGTTTTTGATGTAGCCCGAGTATCTGCCATGATTAGAGCAGATTTGAAGGATTCTACAGTTGGAGGAACGGGGGGAGGCACCATGAAGTAAAATATCATCAGTGTAGAGGAAAATTCGGTCTTCCCACTCGTCCCATTTCAGTCCCCGTATCACAGGATCTCCTCATATCCAACAGGTCAGGGGCTCAAGGACGAGAGCAAATATAAGAGGGAATAGAGGGCAGCCCTGCCATGTGCCAAGGCCGAGGGTAAATGTGGTGGACACATGACCATTCACCACCACCTGGGCTAGCGGTTTGGTGTATAAAAGTTTAATACAATCAAGACACAACCTCCCCAAACCCATATGTTCGTGGACAGCAAACATATAGGGCCGTTCTACAGTGTTGAGTGCCATACGTGCATCCAAGGAGAGTATAGCTGCACTCTCTCTCACTGTGTGTTTCCTAGCGAGCACTCCATTTAACCGGCAAAGGTTCAATGCGGTGTTTCAGCCGGACATAAACCCCGACTGATCTGGGTGGACCAATTTCGTGTTTATGGTGAGCAATCTGTTATCTAGCACTTTTGCGAGAATTATAGCCTCAACATTTACCAAGGATATTGGCCGATAAGACGCAAATGAAATGTTTCATTTTTTGTTGTACATCTCCAGACCATAGTTGCTGAAGGAGAAGGCAGAAGATTTATCTTACCTTAAGAGAAGTGTGGTTCAATGGTTAGAGTGGCAGACCCTGATGCAGAGGTCTAGCCCGGGACCAGGGTTCAATTCCCTGCCTCGGCAGGTCTTGGGCTCAAAAATTCCACGGACCTGATAATTCTCGCCTCGGTGCCTATTCCAATCATGGAGTCCCACTCTGCAACTCTGGGCAATAGCTTGCTTACTCTCCACAACGGCCCCCACAACGCTAAGGATGCCTGGCCTCCACCTTGGGGGTGCCCAGGAGTGGACGCCTCACAGGGAAAGCCAGGATGGGTTCCACAGCGGTATTCGTACAAGCGCCTTGAGACCCTTGCGGGTGTGTAGTGCGCTATACAAGTATCAATTTACAATTTACAAGAAATAGATTAGTACTACAGATTTAGAAAAGTACACTGCTGTTTCTGATTTGCAGTGCGACCCTTACCATGAACATACCTTGTTGAATTTGCAGAATCCATTAATAGCTTGTGTTAACTGTGAATAAAAACTCTTGAGTTTTAGAATTGCTGGGGTCATTTTTTATGTGTCGCATCAGCTGCTCCTTGGGTGACTTTTCATTCTTTTTGCCTAATGCTATGTCCATTTGTCTTTGATTTGTCCTTTAGGATGCTGTCAGTACTCTTTATGAGTTTAACTCTTTGGGTTGTGGTTAGACTTGACTAATTTGGCTAAGTTTTATGACTCTGTATTACTGTATCTGAGCCTTCATGGCGATTCATGCATTTATTCTCTGATCCACATTTATTAATATTTTTGGAATAAATCAATGTTTGCCCTATTTTTCGTTATAACACAGTTATTAATGCTTCCATGATTTATTTTATTTTACTCTGCTAAAGTATGTATTTTCGTCAATGAGGATTGTTGTCTCTAACCGCTAGATCATTTGGAGGATTTGGAGCTGAATTGATTAGGAAAAAATTGGGGTGTTTGAATTATTGGGGTTCAGGTCTTTATTGGGGTTCAGCTCCCAAAGTCACCAGGTAGGAGAAAGATCTGGCTAACAAGAAACGAGGAATGGTCATAAGTTTGCAGAGGACTTGTCTTAAAGGTCGAGTTCTAGCAAAAGAGTGTCGCTTGAAGCATATTTCCGAAAGTATGAAACAATGTAATGTGCTGCTGTATGACAAGTAAATAATGCTTTAAAAAGTCAATGTTTCTGCTATCCGGATGTTTTAGAAATTGGGGCTCTGTTAGGCAGACCATGCACAGAAAGTGTATCACTTTCATTTCGTGGATCACAAATTCCAAGAGGCCTAGATAAATGGCATTGTCCTGGTCTAGGAGAGAAGAAACTGAAGCTTTTGCGATGGTTATTCCGCAGTTCGTGGGAGGCAAGAAAATACATTTCCTTAACGTCTTAAGGATCAAGAATCATGAAGATGTGCATTTAGGTCAGTGTGGACTAAAGGAAAGTTTGTGATTAAAAATTATTCCCAGATTATGAGCTAAATTAGCTGACAATGAAGGCCCATCAAGAGATGTGAAACACCATATAATGGGGCCATAAAGAAGTATGAGCCCAAAAAGTCAATGTTTCTGTTTTTTCAGTCTTTAATTTGAAATGATTGTTATGTTTTTATGATACAACATCTTAAAAAAATAGTTGAAGTTTTCCGTGAGAAAGGGAAGCATTATGAGTCTTAAAAAGGTATCCATAACTTCTCATGATCTTAGATAATTGAGTCATTTAAAAAAACTTAAAACAGGGTGGGATGTCTGTATGTGTGTTCTTATATAGCGCTCGACTTACCCTAGGGCATCTCGGCGCTTGCATTGGGAACCCATCCTGGCTTTTTCCCTGTGAGATAACCCGTACTGGGCATCCCCAAGGTGAAAGCCAGGCATCCCGCCGCGGGGGGGCTGTTGTGGAGATTAAGCAAGCTATTGCCCAGAGTTGCAGAGTGTGAACCCATGATTCGAGTAAGCACCAAAGTGAGAATTATCGAGTCTGTGGACACTGCCGCGTCGGGAATTGAACCCTGGTCCCGGGTCTAACCTCTGCTTCAGGGTATGCCTCCTCTAACCAGTGAGCCACACTTCTCCACGTTTGGAGGGTACATGGGGACAACATAATGGACTAGGCCCAACTGTAGGTTAGAAAAGGTAGGGGAACTGTCTGTTCCCTTCCCATAAGAAAAGATGCAAGCCAATGAATCTCACTTTTACCCCTCTTCCTAGAGCAAGTGAGGCAGAAAAAGGTGGGAGACAGTGTTGAATGAATTGAATGAAGCCAGTAAGTCCATGGAGGGCAGAATGAGTGGACTTCTTGCATCCAATCTGGAGTTAGTACAATCTAATGCGGTGATTACTAACGAATCCGCTCTGTGTCCAGGATGAAAGCCTGATCGGGCAGCGTCTGGTAAATGGGTTTGTTACATAAAAAATAGAAAACTGGACGTTAACTGGTACCTCACAGATCTTAGATATGAAAGAGAGGGGAAAAAAGGTGCTAATTACACTGAGGTAGCTGCATTTTCTTTTTAAAGATGGAAAACTATTGCCTTTTTACAAGAGGATGGCGCAATTGTGGGCAGAGATGACCTACAGTTCTTCTTTAGTGATGATACTTTCATAGCTCATTTTAAAATAGTCCTTGAACAAGGATCAAGTGGAGAACTAAAAATGTAGGAATTTACTTTGTAACGGGTAAAGTTCAATGTAAGTGTATATTTCTTGATACAGGGGCAGGATCATCTGTAAAAGGTGGAGCTGGAGTAAGCGAGGAGGAAATTTGGTCAAATTTAATTCGCAAAAACTTAGTAAGATCTTCACCAAGGGATAAGAAAGAAAGAATATTAGGAATGCAACAGTTCAGATTCTATTACTCCAGTATAACTTGGAAGACTTCCACTATAGAGTAGGGAACTAAATCTCTGCATTCCTGGTAGTACTGTGCTCTGGATTTACAAATGGCCCACTGATAATGATTTGTGGCTGAGACATAAAGAGCTATAGAGGTGAGGGTGAAGTCTTTATGGCACTGGCATTCAGCATGCTCGTTGAATTAGCTGGCACAATTTGATCACGGGAAAAAATGACCCAAAAGAAATAGACTATAGTAGCAGCTGCCAGGGATGATTACAATAAGGGATGAACTAAGGGCTACTGTGAGGTTGGTGGAGGAAATTTTAGACCAAGATATTGTGATTGTTGAACTTGGCCCTGCTTGCAGGGTCATCCCGAAACTTTTTGCATTTCCCCTAGTCCTTTCGCTCTGATGGAATTGATGGGTTAAGGATGTTGGACTCTTTGGCGCTGGTTAGCAGTGCAAAGTGTGTGTGCTTTCTGCCTTACATAGGTATATTAGGAACCCCCCCCCCGTTAGGGGACATCTCCCCCATGGTAGGAAATGTATATGCCATTTGTGGTGTGAGAGGAAAATAATAAATGCTGTGTAATGGTGTACACACCTTTATTTTCACCATTGCAGAAATGTCACTTTTAAAATGGACGTCTGTCTGCTTGTGCCGCCTGCTTGAGGCGGGTTGGCGGTCTAGTGTTTGAAGTGACAAGCTACTCTACACTTCCCCCAGTGACAGTGAGGCTGGAACTGCCAGGGACCTTCTAGAAGCTTCCAGATCTTTCTGGTAGGTGGGAGGAGGGGTGTATATGTAGAGCAGTAGAGATGCCATGTGCTCAGACTGAGGGTGGACTGGAATGAGAGGGGACACTCTGCCAGGAGGTACCGCCTCATGGGCCTGTGTGCTAGCCCCTGAGCCCATCTTTACCCCTCTGCTGTCCACAGGGCCAGTGTGAGTCTTTGCTGGAGTGAATACTGCTGTGTCAGGAGGAGTGTCACTTTATGGAAGATGACTGCTTCTAGGAGCTGCTGTCCTGTACTGATGAGTACCCACTGTCTGCTGATCTTGCCCAGCCTGGCCTGCCTGCTCTGCTGCCCTAGCGCCTCGTGAGTGCTATACTTTGACTGCCTGCACTCCAAGGAGGTGAGGAGCCTGGGCCCTACTCCCATGGGTTGGACTCCGGGAACTGTGAGTCACCTAGTGCCTGGTGAGTACCATATTTGAAGTGACTGTGCTTCTCTGCCTGCACTCTAGCGCTTGGTGGACACTGTTTTCCTGATTACCAGAAGAGGTACACTATCTTCTGTCCGTGAAGCTTTTAGTGGGACCTAGTGCCTCGCAAGCGCTATATTCAAGGTGCCAGGGAAAGAGGAGCTGACGCCTGCAGCGCTGTGCTGTCAAAGCGCTATATTTCAATTCCCCTGCGTGTGTGCTGCATTGGGGTGCTTCCAGAGTGCCATATTTGCATTGACTGTGCTCTGCTTGCTGCTAAGACGCTACAACTGTGCCCAGGAGAAGAGGAGCAGATGTCTGCAGCGCCGGGATTCTAAAGCGCTACAAGGGGATCCCGGCGTATGGGATTCCCCCTGCCTGCTTGGTTGACAGTAAGCAGCTGCAACGTATTGAGGGGCATTGTACTCCTCAGGAGAAGAGATAGAGGAATGAGAGACACTCCTGCCCTGCCCTAGTGCTTTGCGCACTTTGCTTTTGCTGTTTTTGCAGACAGCCCTGACTTTGCGGGACATAGGGCATTTGAACCCCAGAGAGGGGCCAGTTGGCCTGGGGCCAGTTTCAGAGTGTTTTGCCCCCGATTGGGGCGAACTGTGTTTATGCTGGCGAGGCCTATTACCCCATATGATTTCTTGCATAATATTGTTGCATAATGCATTTGTACCTAGGATGATACCTAATGCTTTTCCCTCCTTTTGCAGTGCTGATTTTGGGCCATTGGTATTGTGAGAGCCCCCGAGTAGGGGCTCCCCAGGCGCAGTAGCGCCAGAAGCGATTCTGCAACCTTGGGGCAGCTATTCCAGGTGTATTTACATAGAGTGTGCTGTTAATATTGCTTATGCCTAATGCATGTGGTTATATCGCTAATGGTTTCTTTCCCCCCTAATGCTTACAGGATGTTTGGGGGTTACTAGGGATGCACCATTATGCTAATGTTCTGTCCTAATGTGCGCAATGATAAAATGCCTTATGTGTATGCTTCATTCTAATATGATTAGGCCTCATGCACCGCAGGAGGTACCTTATGCATCTGCTAATCCTAAGGCAGCGGTCTTCAAACTGTGGGGCGCCCCCCCCCTGGGGGGGCCAGGCATCCCTTCAGGGGGGGGCGCGCACTTCACCCCACCTTCATCTTTTTTTGTTGATTCCAGGCGCGAGTCGAGCCGTGTGTCTCAGCCTGGCTGCTGCAGCTCCAGCTGCCTGGGGCCCGGCTGAGAGTGTCTGGGTTCACAGGTCTTAAAGGCCAGAGGTGCAACAATTTCGGGTGGGGAGCCTAATTCTTCCAGAAAATGAGGAGTGGAAATGCAGGGGCTCTAAGAAGGGGTGACAAAACAACAAAGCCTCTATTTAATGCGTAAATGGTCTTTTAAAGACCTGTGAAGAAGTACTCAGGTGCGGCTGGCAGCTCCAAAATCAGTCCGGGCTGACACAATATGCGGGGGAGGCTGTGCATATTTACATACCTTTGTAATCTGATTACAGAGGCTGTTTGTTTTCTGGTTCAAGTACCCCCTGTGCCCCCCCCCCCCCCCCTGCCTATCTTTACATTTTACTGCCTTAATGTGAGAATGCATTTGATGAACAGGGAATATGAAGTAGGGTTAGCAACATAAAAATGCCATCCATTTGTTTTTTAAAGAGCCTGCAAAGGTCTTGTCATGACACTAAATAGGGTTATACATAAAATAATATGTATTCATTTGTAATGTGATGTTTCAAACATTGTTCCTTTTATTTATAAGTCATAGATCATTCAGGCAGCCTTAGAACACAATAAAAATGTTTTCTATTTATTTTTGCTGTTCCAAGTATGCACATATAAGTGCTGAAAATAAGCTTTAGTGGACTGCTTACTTTTGTACCGTCTGGGACATCACTATAATGAGCTGGCAAGCCTAATCGCAAGACTGGAAGTTTGTTGCAGGATGAGCACAATATTTATTTCCTCCACCCTCGACCCCTGGACCCTGAATAATGTCATAAAAGCAATAGTTTAACTAATATCTGAAACCCTATGCCAGGCCTCAATGACATGCTGAGTTACTCCAACTGTGTCTGGAAATGCACCCTGCATTCAGACAACTCACTCCTCATACCCGCCCTTTACTTTCACACTCACCCTGCACACTCAAGAATCACAATGTACTCACACTGATCACTTTGCACTCAACCCACCCGCTCACCCTGGGCTCTGCAGGAGGGAATGGCCATCAATGATGCAGAGTACCAGCTTCCAGAACTTTTTTGTCATGTGGTGATGGAGGTGGGGGGGTTGGGGCTCGATGTGTAAAAAGGTTTAGATGGGGGGGGCTCGGCGGACAAAAGTTTGAAGACCTCTGGCCTAAGGTGATGTTGCCTAGCGTTTTTACCCTAATGAGAATGCTTCATGCCTACTATGTTTATGCCCACAAATTGATACCTAATGCGTTTGCCGCCTAATAGGTTATTCATACTGTTTGTATGCCTAATGCATTAATGCTGGCATTGCTTTTACCCTAATGCTACCTTGTGGGGGTCCTGCATAAAGTGCCTAATCTAAGGTGATGTAATGCTCCCATGCTTTAGGCCCCAGCTTTGTATGGTGTGCCTAATGATATGCAGAATATGCTCACCCGTTATGCCTAATGCATTTGTGTTTTCAGGTCCATTGTGACGGTAAGCCTAAGGTGTTGATTCAGGCTTTATGCCTGCCCACTGTGTGTTTTATGCCTAGTACAAATGGTTTCTTTTCCCTTAAGGCTGCAATGCTGGTGTTCTGCATACTATGCCTAACCTGAGGTTCCCATTCCAGGCTACGGCAACAATGATTTATTCCTGAAGTTATGCATAATGTGTTTTCATGATTAATGCCTTTATGCTACTGTTTTTCCCTAATGCCTACGTGGCTGGTTTCATGTTTAGGCCTACTTTAGGCATTTGTCAAAGTGATTTATGCCAAGTGCATGTCTACTCACCAGTAGGTACGGCCGGTGAAACGTTATTGCTTATGGACTTTCAGCTATCCTTGGACTTGTGATGGTTCTGGCAGCGGCCCGTTTGGCGCTGCCCTGTATATAGTCCCCATGTGAATTATTCCCCGGTGCCGGCTGGAACAGTTTATCAGCACCTGTGTTTCTCTACTGATGTGCTTATCTTAGAATACACATACTGTTTTTTTTTTCTCCCAAACTGGTGTGGTCTCTTTTTGTAGTGTGCCTTGTGTGTCGCCTGTGTGTGCTGAGTGGATGCTTTACACATTTCTTCCGGAGTTTGGCCCGCCCGCTCTGCACCACGCTACCCCATTTCGAACTTTGGTGTTCAGCGGTGGGGTACGACTTGTGTTTGCACAGTACCACAGCGACAACGGGTTGCACTGCAAACTGAGCAGTTAAAGTAATCACAGGTTTGGGGATTATTGCTTTTCCCGATTGTGCTTTCCTCCTGAAAGTGGTGTTTTTGAATTGTTTTTCCCTGTTGCACTGTGGGTGGTGTGTCACGGGTGTACCTTGCCAGGATGTGGCTAACCTACATTGAGGATTACCTTATGGAGTACACGGAGCAGGAAGTGATGGATTTCTGCAGAGAGAGAGAGGGATACTCCCAGTAGGCAACATTCGCAGGAAGTTGTTTCTCTATGAGGCCCTCAGGAGGGGGGAACCATTAGAGCCCCGTGGGGACCTTTCTGATTATCCCTCCGCATATTTAAAGGGTGGATATGGTGGAGACCAGGGGGAGGACCTCGAGTGTGAGGAGGACTGTGAGAGTGAGGGGGCCCAGTCCATAACCCTGGAGGGTGGTGATACTGATGAGGAGGAAGAAGTTGATAGGGCGGAGACGCCAGTAGCGAATGAGGACACCATAGACAAGGAGTCCCGTGCTGGGTCCAGTCCCGGGGGCACTGCCCCATCCCTTTCCCTGCCCCCAGAGGAGTGGGTGGATAGGAGGGAAGAAAGGGAGCACCAACTGGCTTTGGAGAGGCTCAGGTTAGAGCACGCCAAGGAGATAGTGCAGCTGAGGGTGGAAGAAAAAAGGCTCGAGACAGAGAAGGTCCTAGCACAGGAAAGGATTGCGGAGGCAGAGAGGTCCTTTGCTAGAGAGAGACTAGCTCAGGAAGGTATGTTGTCCCCTGAGAGTGGTTTCATAAGTCTGGATTCACCAGTGAGGATGGGATCCAGTGGTGGCAGCGAGAGTGAATCCAATGTGGGGAGTCCCACTCCCAGAGCCTGGGAGACGGTGCCTGATTCCCAGGAAGAGGGGGACAGGTTGGAGTTCAGGGGCAGGGGAAAACTATCCCACCAGTCCTGGGGGGAGTATATGGACGTTTGTTGGACCGCACAGGAGGAGTGGATGGAGTGTGGCATGGTGAATGATTGGGTAGAGCTGTTCCAGGTAGTTATCAAGGAGAACATGATAAGAAGTTGTTTTCCCAGGTTGCATCACCACCTGTTGCAGTGTGGGTTCTCCCACCCCAGGGAACTTGCACGGCCGGCAGACCTTTGGGTGAGTGCCAGAGAGTCTGAGATGGCATTGGGGAGTGATCGTGAAGGGAATGGTGCAGGGATATTCCAACCCAGCGAGGCGGGAGAGGTGCAGAATAGCCCAGCTAGGTCTCGGGTTAGTGAGAGGGTTGTAGGGCCTCACGTCCTATCTATAGGAAGGAGTGAAACAGGGAGGTGTCCAGAGGTGCCCCAACCGCAGTCTCAGGGCCTGGAGAGTTCCATAAGGGAGCCCCAGGTTGGTAGCCTAGGCTGTTCTGATAGGCCATTCAGTGAAGGGGAGCCCCTAGTGTCAGGAGAACCCGGGGCATCTGTAATCAGAGCTCCAGAGGTTCAGTGGTTGCCTGACCTGGAGGATGGGGCACTTGTAATCAAGGTCCATACCGGTTTGACTTCCAGGGTACTTCTCCAGGTAGGAGGGTGCAGAACTCTGGAAGGGGGTGAAGAGGGAGTAACGGCTCACCTCTGGCACCGACTCAGCCACAGGGCTTAGACCCTGGGCTGGGATGCCAGGTTCATGGGTTGCCTGACCTGGAGGGAGGGGCACTTGTAATCAAGGTCCCTACCGGTTTGACTTCCAGGGGTACTTTTCCAGGTGGGAGGGTGCGGAACTCTGGAGCAGGTTCAGCGGAAGGAAGGTCTCGCCTCTGGCACCGGCTCAGCCATAGGGCTTAGATCTGGGTTGGGAGGCCAGGGACAGGTACTGCCTGACCTGGCTGGTGGGACATCTGTAAGCAGAGTCCCCCCAGGATTGTCTTCCAGGGGTACTTCTCCAGTTGGGAGGGTGCAGAACTCTGGGAGGGTGTGCAGGGGGAGCGAGGACTCTCCCCTGACACAGGTGCAGCTTAAGTGTTTAGACCCTGGGCTGGTGGAGCAGTTGGAGGGCCACAGTCCTGGACGAGTGAGAGAGTGGTGATATGAGGGTTCCCCGCATAGGAGGAGAGGGCGGAACCCCAGAAGGAGAGGTTGGGGGAGGAGAGCCTTGCCCCTGATGGCTGGTCAGCCTGAGGGTGCGGACCCCAGGTGGGAGGACCAGTGGCAGTTTGGAACTGCACGGAGGAGAAGGAGAGCGGTCAACGGGTACTACGGGCCTGGGGCTACTACCCCCCACTCTGTGAGAGAGCAAGGGCCAGAGACCTCTGGATGGCCTAGGGTCTGGTCCTGGCCGCAACCAACTAGAGAGTACCAGTGGGATGGCTTAGTTGGTAAAGGGAGGTTTGAGGGAGGAAACCATTGGTTTCCAGAGTGGCGTAGAACCTGCAGGTGCCCCTTTAGTTGTTGGCCCGCGCCACGTTTTCTCGCCCCAAGCCAAAAAGCCCATCAAGGCATTGATCGGTCTACCCTGGCTTTTGGCTGGGAAGGGGTCGTGTTGGACTTGGTCCTGCTTGCAGGGTCATCCCGAAACTTTTTGCCTTTCCCCTAGCCCTTTCACTGTGATGGAATTGGTGGGTTAAGGATGTTGGACACTTTGGCGCTGGTTAGCAGTGCAAAGTGTGTGTGCTTTCTGCCTTACATAGGTATATTAGGAACCCCCCCCCCCTCCTTTAGGGGACATCTCCCCCATGGTGGGAAATGTATATGCCATGAGTGGTGTGAGATGAAAATAATAAATACTGTGTAATGGTTACGCACCTTCATTTTCACCATTGCCGAAATGTCACTTTTAAAATGGACGCCATTTCTGTCTACTTGTGCCGCCTGCCTGAGGTGGGTTGGTGGTCTAGTGTTTGAAGTGACAAGGTGCTCTACACTTCCCCAAGTGACAGTGAGGCTGGAACTGCCAGGGACCTTCTAGAAGCTTCCAGCACTTTCTTGTAGGTGAGAGGAGGGGTGTATATGTAGAGCAGTAGAGATGCCATGTGTTCAGACTGAGGGTGGACTGGAATGAGAGGGAACACTCTGCCAGGAGGTACCACCGCATGGGCCTAGGTGCTGGCCCCTGAGCCCATCTATACCTCTCTGCTGTCCACAGGGCCAGTGAGAGCCTTTGCGTATGGGATTCCCCCTGCCTGCTTGGTTGACAGTAGGCAGCTGCAACATATTGAGGGGCATTGTACTCCTCAGGAGAAGAGATAGAGGAATGAGAGACACTCCTGCCCTGCCTTAGTGCTTTGTGCACTTTGCTTTTGCTGTTTTTGCAGCCAGCCCTGACTTTGCAGGACATAGGGCATTTGAACCCCAGAGAGAGGCCAGTTGGCCTGGGGCCAGTTTCAGAGTGTTATTCCCCCGATTGAGGTAAACTCTGTTTATGCTGGTGAGGCTTATTGTCCCATATGATTTCTTGCATATTGCATTTGTACCTAGGATGATACCTAATGCTTTTCCCTCTGGTTTGCAGTGCTGATTTTGGGCCATTGGTAATTTGAGAGCCCTCGAGTAGGGGCTCCTCAGGCGCAGTAGCGCCAGAAGCGAATCTGCAACCTTGTGGCAGCTATTCCAGGTGTATTTACATAGAGTGTGCTGTTCTCCCACCCTAGGGAACTTGCACGGCCGGCAGACCTTTGGGTGAGTGCCAGAGAGTCTGAGATGGCATTGGGGAGTGATCGTGAAGGGAATGGTGCAGGGATATTCCAACCCAGCGAGGCGGGAGAGGTGCAGAATAGCCCAGCTAGGTCTCGGGTTAGTGAGAGGGTTGTAGGGCCTCACGTCCTATCTCTAGGAAGGAGTGAAACAGGGAGGTGTCCAGAGGTGCCCCAACCGCAGTCTCAGGGCCTGGAGAGTTCCATAAGGGAGCCCCAGGTTGGTAGCCTAGGCTGTTCTGATAGGCCATTCAGTGAAGGGGAGCCCCTAGTGTCAGGAGAACCCGGGGCATCTGTAATCAGAGCTCCAGAGGTTCAGTGGTTGCCTGACCTGGAGGATGAGGCACTTGTAATCAAGGTCCATACCGGTTTGACTTCCAGGGGTACTTCTCCAGGTAGGAGGGTGCAGAACTCTGGAAGGGGGTGAAGAGGGAGTAACGGCTCACCTCTGGCACCGACTCAGCCACAGGGCTTAGACCCTGGGCTGGGATGCCAGGTTCATGGGTTGCCTGACCTGGAGGGAGGGGCACTTGTAATCAAGGTCCCTACCGGTTTGACTTCCAGGGGTACTTTTCCAGGTGGGAGGGTGCGGAACTCTGGAGCAGGTTCAGCGGAAGGAAGGTCTCGCCTCTGGCACCGGCTCAGCCATAGGGCTTAGATCTGGGTTGGGAGGCCAGGGACAGGTACTGCCTGACCTGGCTGGTGGGACATCTGTAAGCAGAGTCCCCCCAGGATTGTCTTCCAGGGGTACTTCTCCAGTTGGGAGGGTGCAGAACTCTGGGAGGGTGTGCAGGGGGAGCGAGGACTCTCCCCTGACACAGGTGCAGCTTAAGTGTTTAGACCCTGGGCTGGTGGAGCAGTTGGAGGGCCACAGTCCTGGACGAGTGAGAGAGTGGTGATATGAGGGTTACCCGCATAGGAGGAGAGGGCGGAACCCCAGAAGGAGAGGTTGGGGGAGGAGAGCCTTGCCCCTGATGGCTGGTCAGCCTGAGGGTGCGGACCCCAGGTGGGAGGACCAGTGGCAGTTTGGAACTGCACGGAGGAGAAGGAGAGCGGTCAACGGGTACTACGGGCCTGGGGCTACTACCCCCCACTCTGTGAGAGAGCAAGGGCCAGAGACCTCTGGATGGCCTAGGGTCTGGTCCTGGCCGCAACCAACTAGAGAGTACCAGTGGGATGGCTTAGTTGGTAAAGGGAGGTTTGAGGGAGGAAACCATTGGTTTCCAGAGTGGCGTAGAACCTGCAGGTGCCCCTTTAGCTGTTGGCCCGCGCCACGTTTTCTCGCCCCAAGCCGAGAAGCCCATCAAGGCATTGATCGGTCTACCCTGGCTTTTGGCTGGGAAGGGGTCGTGTTGGACTTGGTCCTGCTTGCAGGGTCATCCCGAAACTTTTTGCCTTTCCCCTAGCCCTTTCACTGTGATGGAATTGGTGGGTTAAGGATGTTGGACACTTTGGCGCTGGTTAGCAGTGCAAAGTGTGTGTGCTTTCTGCCTTACATAGGTATATTAGGAACCCCCCCCCCCTTTAGGGGACATCTCCCCCATGGTGGGAAATGTATATGCCATGAGTGGTGTGAGATGAAAATAATAAATACTGTGTAATGGTTACGCACCTTCATTTTCACCATCGCAGAAATGTCACTTTTAAAATGGACGCCATTTCTGTCTACTTGTGCCGCCTGCCTGAGGTGGGTTGGTGGTCTAGTGTTTGAAGTGACAAGGTGCTCTACACTTCCCCAAGTGACAGTGAGGCTGGAACTGCCAGGGACCTTCTAGAAGCTTCCAGCACTTTCTTGTAGGTGAGAGGAGGGGTGTATATGTAGAGCAGTAGAGATGCCATGTGCTCAGACTGAGGGTGGACTGGAATGAGAGGGAACACTCTGCCAGGAGGTACCACCGCATGGGCCTAGGTGCTGGCCTCTGAGCCCATCTATACCTCTCTGCTGTCCACAGGGCCAGTGAGAGCCTTTGCGTATGGGATTCCCCCTGCCTGCTTGGTTGACAGTAGGCAGCTGCAACGTATTGAGGGGCATTGTACTCCTCAGGAGAAGAGATAGAGGAATGAGAGACACTCCTGCCCTGCCTTAGTGCTTTGTGCACTTTGCTTTTGCTGTTTTTGCAGCCAGCCCTGACTTTGCAGGACATAGGGCATTTGAACCCCAGAGAGAGGCCAGTTGGCCTGGGGCCAGTTTCAGAGTGTTATTCCCCCGATTGAGGTAAACTCTGTTTATGCTGGTGAGGCTTATTGTCCCATATGATTTCTTGCATATTGCATTTGTACCTAGGATGATACCTAATGTTTTTCCCTCTGGTTTGCAGTGCTGATTTTGGGCCATTGGTAATTTGAGAGCCCTCGAGTAGGGGCTCCTCAGGCGCAGTAGCGCCAGAAGCGAATCTGCAACCTTGTGGCAGCTATTCCAGGTGTATTTACATAGAGTGTGCTGTTAATGTTGCTTATGCCTAATGCATGTGGTTATATTGCTAATGGTTTCTTTCCCCCCTAATGCTTACAGGATGTTTGGGGGTTATTAGGGATGCACCATTATGCTAATGTTCTGTCCTAATGTGTGCAATGATGAAATGCCTCATGTGTATGCCCCATTCTAAAATGATTAGGCCCTCTGAGTGAATTTAGCAGAGTTCTGAGGTTGTGCCAAGTGAGAGCGGTGCAAGTGCCATCCTTATCTCATCTGCTATCACATGTGCCAGAGCCTCAGGGGGTGCCTACCGGATGTGTAGAGAGGAGTATGTGCCGGTAGCAATAGGTTTATATCCGATGTCAATTATGAACTCCTCCGCACCAAACCATGAGGGTGCTTCTTAAGGTTTCCCACTTAAAGGGATAGGCTGACAGATTATGATCTGCTCTAGAGGTAGAGTCTCATAGATGTTGCTGTTGGCTGGGTTAACTAGGCTCAGCGCAGACAACAAATGAGAACAGCAAATGAAAAAAATTACTTTCTGCTATTCCTAACTCACAAACCAATACAGTCACAGTTGCCTTAAAACATCGCTCTAGCTGAAATCCTTACTCTTCCTTCTTTCAAAGATGCCACATGTCCATCAAAGCGCCATCAGGACTCCTTCCCTCCTGAGGACCAATCCTCCAGCAAGTCCCTCAGAATGAAGAAAGGATCAGTATAAATGAATTAATAAATTCTAATAAACAAAAGCTCCTCTTAATTGTACTCAAGCTATTGAGTAGCTTGTGTTAACCTCTCTGTTGTCTTTTAGTGCTCCCGTTGACTCTTGCGACTGCTGTTTTTCTGATACAACTCATCCTGACCATCTGGCTTGCCTGTTTGCTTGTTAATTACAAAGTTAAACTAAACATTGGGTATCCCTTGCTTATCTAGAAGAAGGTCCTTTCCCAACTGGATGCCCTGTGATTTATTAGTAAAGAAAAAGGCTTGGAAAAAAAATGCTCGTTAATTACCCAGGCCTCTACTCTGTACTGTCTATGAGTCGGGATCCTAGATTGTTTTTGGAAGTGAGGGGAAAGAGGTCCCAATCCCTTATTTGCCAGATAGTGAGCTTGAATTTCTTATTCTTGATTCTTGTCTTTGACAGGGGGAGTGCCTCTAGCCCCCTAGGTTAAGCAGGATTTTTGCAGGTTTGTCTGGGCAAGATTTGGTATGTCTCAGATATCCTGGAAAGAATACCAATTCCGAAATGTTTTTTTTATTTTTTGATAGTGAGTTTATTTGTATTCATAAGAGTCGGTGAAAGAAAAACAGCCAACACGTGTTTCGCCTCCTTACATGGCCATCTGGCCTGGGGCTTCCTCTGGGCTGTGCATTAAAGAATAAGTGAGATTTTGCAGAGAGCAAAAAGGGTCAGTGTTGTTGAATTAATAAAGCGGTGGGATGGGGTGGGTAGGATGGTAGGAGTTGAGGAAAGGGGAGAGAGAGGTAGAGAGTGGTCAGGTGGGGTTTTAGGGGGAGAGTGCATTCAGAAAGAGGAGGTGTGTTAGTATAGGGGATTGTTATGTTAGTGTATGATACATATGATTAAGTTGAGGGAAGAGAGATAGTAAGGGGTTGGAGGTAAGGAGAAAGGGTGGAAGAAGTGAAAGTACCACAGTGATGTGGATGGAGAGTAGAGTGTTGGTTCGATGGAGGAAAGTTCAAGTCGTACAGGTATGGAAGAATACAATTCAACATTTTATACATGTTCGAGCATAATGTATATGGTAGACATTATGATTGTGGAGGTATAACCAAACCCAAATAATAAATTGTGGTGACAAAAAAACAAATTTGTATGACGCGTGAGCTGGGGTCGTGCATTAGCCGGTTAAAAGGTGGTTTCAGTCAGAAGTAATCACATATCGGAGTCTGTCTGTCTGTCTGCCACTCTCTGTCACCCTCTGTTTCGGTCCCTCTGTCTCCCTCTGTTTCGGTCCCTCTGTCTCCCTTTGGTTCGGTCCCTCTGTCTCCCTCTGTTTCCGTCCCTCTGTCTCCCTCTGTTTCGGTCCCTCTGTCTCCGTCCCTCTGTTTCCGTCCCTCTGTTTCCGTCCCTCTGTTTCCGTCCCTCTGTCTCCCTCCCTCTGTCTCTGTTCGTCTCCCTCCCTCCGTCTCCCTCCCTCCGTCTCCCTTCCCTACGTCTCCATCCCTCATCTCCATCCTCCCGTCTCCTTCCCCCCGTCGCCATCCCCCGTCTCCATCCCCCCGTCTCCATCCCCACGTCTCCATCCCCACGTCTCCTTCCCCCCTGTCTCCATCCCCCCCGTCTCCATCCCCCCCGTCTCCATCCCCCGTCTCCATCCCCCCATCTCCATCCCCCCGTCTCCATCCCCCTGTCTCCATCCCCCGTCCCTATCCCTCTGTCCCCATCCCTCCATCTGTCTCCCTCCGTCTCTGTCTCCCTCCGTCTCTGTCTCCCTCTGTCTCTGCCCCTCTGTCTCTGCCCCTCTGTCTCTGCCCTTCTATCTCTGCCCCTCTGTCTCCCTCTCTCTCTCCCTCTCTATCTCTCCCTCTCTCTGTCCCTCTCTCTCTCCCTCTCTCTCCCTCTCTCCCTCTCTCTCTCTCTCTCCCTCTCTCTCTCTCTATCCCTCCCTCCGTCTCCCTCCCTCTGCCTGTCACCCTCTGTCACCTCACCCCAGCTTACAGGGCACATATCTATATCATAGACTACTTCGACTCCAAATTCTCCTCTTCAAAACTCTTTCACTCCCCCACCCTCTTCGGAGACCCGACAAGCATCCCTCAAGCACATTTCTAGGTAAATAAACACCCCGCCCAAATTCATATTTTAGTGCTTCACCACTGACATTAAATAACCAAAAAGAAGTGCCAATACTGTATATAATTTTAGAGTCAATTATCTAAAAACATCCGAACTAAAACACAATGTTTTGATCTCACATCTATGAATAGATTTAGGGCCAGATGTAGGTCGCCAATTACCGGTCGGTAACGGCCGATTTCGGCCGTTACCGACCGGTAATTGGTTTTTGAGATGTAGGGGCCTTATTTTTACAGAATCAGTAAATTTACCGATTCGGTAAATTTACCGATTCTGTAAAATACAGAATCGATAATTTTACCAATTCGGTAAAACCCAGATGTAGGTAGCACTGTTTACAGTGCTACAGGCCTTCAGAATTCGGTATTTTACCACCCAATCCAAATGGGTGATAAAATACCGAATTCAGTATTTCCCATTGATTCCTATGGGCTTCATGGCCCATAGGAATCAATGGGCAATACCGATTCGGTATTTACCGAATCGGTAAATACCGAATCATACCGATTCGGTAATTCTAAAATTAGAATTACCTACATCTGCCCCCTTCCTATTTACCGACTCTTAACTACTGAATCGGTAAAATTCGGTATTTAAGAGTCGGTAAATAGGAATTACCTACATCTGACCCCGAATCCTTTATTTTTAGTAAATTATTTTTTTCATGAGTTTGGTTTGTAATTTCACAAATTTACATTTTATAAGACCTTATATACACAACATTTACATTAATTACAACATAAAAAGCCACAAATATTACATACATTTGCAATCAAAATTCACTCATAACTCCATCATCCTACCTATCATACAACCACAGACAGCATATAAATTTACACTGGAATGACACTATTCTCAGAAAGCCATATATACATTTTTTCTTTTTTTGTCAAATTATACAAATCAATTTTATATTACTTCTGGCTATAATAGTCTATGCGTTTCGAACTCGCGTTGTTGTGGAGTTCTCATCAGGACCAGAATCTCTGAACTTCAGAGTTTGTGTGGCTGATTTTAATGGGCAATCACCGACGCTCAGTCAAATTTGTGTGTTAGTTGGAGGTGGTCACACTGTGGGCAATCTCGCTCTGTGGGACCGCAGCACGACGACGCAATCGCTTCCTTTTTAGTTTCAAAACGATAAAGCGTGTGTGCGGATGCACAATTTTGGAGCCGTTATGTACCGCTATCGTGGTATCTGCCTGTTTCAATTTTCGGCAGCACCGAGTCTTGTTGTTCTTCCTCCTTAGTCGCGTGCAGGCTGATGACGACGGGCTTCCGGGTCCGCAAGTGATCTCTGGAGTTGTGACCACTGACATGTCATCTTCCTCAAGGACCTGGATTCCAACTTTATAACAGCCCCCTCTGATACGCCCCATATTGTGTTTGGTGACTTCACTTTGTATCGTAACAGACCACACTATTCCTCTACTCTTACTGGACAACTCAATATCCAGAACACACAGGCTGCCCTCACATTTTCAAGGAAATATTTTCAATATCATACTAATCCTTAATCCACCCCCTCACCCAAAATAAAGTCCTCTCTTCTGACCACTCTTTAACTCACATGCTTTATGCTTGTGAACATATGCACCCGAGTACTTCACAGGTCTTTAAAAGACCATTTAATTGTTAATGGGGCTTTGTTGTCAATCGCCGGCCCCCATAGAGCAGAGTGTCTCGGAGTCTGCGCTGCTGTGGCAGACTCCGAGACACTCTTTCAAAGGAATGCCTCTTAATTAGCAGCAGGTATGTGTTAAGTGCTCTTAATACTGGTGGTGTCATCCCGCGACACATCCACCACTTGCAGGCGACACAGTACTGTGTCGGGACACACAGTTTGGAAAGCTCTGCCTTAGCGTGTGTACACCACCCCGACTACCACCACTGGTCCTGATGAAAACCTTATACTTACATCATGGTTGAAACATGTAGACCAATATTTTAATTCACTACACGACTTCTGACACCACAGCCTACCTAATTAGGCAAAGGTGTCCCACGTTGTTTTATCCGTTGCCCAATCACTCCAGAATAAATTCGACGAGTGAGTAGTATGGGACAACTTTTAAATATTCACTGATAATTCTGTACATATTAAATAAAGAAAAAAAAAACGCTCCACTGTAGTCAGGTGTCGCAGCACACACGGATGGCACTCGGATGTCCGGGTGGGACCCCGCTGATGAAGCATGTCACCAACCAGGTTGGTGAGTGAGGGGTATTCTAAAGGACAAACTCTGTCCCCTGTTATGTGGCATTGTGTGCACCTCGATATCTTCTGAAGAGAGGCATTATATCGCCTCTAGGAGGTACTCCTCCATTTGTTGTAAAATTCTGATTAAGAGGACCAGGAGTTTCCTCCCGACTTACAGTCAAACACCATTTCTCTCCCATTTGTTTATTATCAAATGTAAATTTTCCATAATATAGTAAAAGCATTTTGTAGGTGTGAGTTGAATGTGGTTTGGTGTTGTGCAGTGCTATGAGATGCCAGCCAGATTCAAAGCACACAATTAGGTTATCAACACAAACCTAACTCCAGCATCCTTCCATCACAAACAAGCATTGGAAATGCAATAGGTCTGGCATTAGAAAAGTTGGAGCTATTGGTCTTGTAAATGTTATAATTTGTTAACTTATGTTTATGTTTTTATAATAGCAAATGTATTAATTTTGTTATTGTAAATGCCAATATTTATAGAATGTGCAAATGTGACACCTATAGCATTCTTAAAGCTACATGTCTATTTTTTCACTGATGTACATGTATTGATATGACAAATCCTAATGGCTTTTAAATTTTATAAATAATTAATAATTACATCATATTTTTTAATGTATAATGGCACTACCTTAAAAAAAAAATTCTGTGAGAAGATTATGTGTAGCGTATTGTAATTTTTTAAAAAATGAACATTAAAAGTGTAATAATATTTTTTTTTGTACTGTTGAAATAAAGTTTTAAAAATTGATACATTGCATTTTTGCTGAGAACTGGGACTTAGGGAGAACCCTTGACAGCATATTTCACACGTTAAATATTTCACAATGGTATGAAACGCCATATTCATAAAAAGTGTGTCAGCCGTGAGCCGTAGCGAGGTTAGATAAATGTTTGATGGGAAAGGTCTCTGGAGAAATCGCATTTTTAATCAGGATTTAATGATGGCGCAACGGAACACTTTCTTCCAGACGGACCAGTTAACCTCTTTAGAGCCAGCAGGTCTGCATTTAGCACGTCGCCTGGGACCACAGAAACGGTGAGAAGGGCAGAGGCGGGAAAACAAGAAAGAACACTGGAATAACAGAGAGAAACAAGTCTGATGATGCGAGGCACAAATGAATAGAAAAGGCGCACGGTGCGATGCGTGGGCAGGGAGGAGGCAGGTGCTGGAGAGGGAGGGGGTGGGCTGCCTGCAGCTCGAGCGACCATATGGAGAGGGAGGGGGGTGGGCTGCCTACTAATGTGACGTGGCTTGTGAGCGGAAGGGATTACTTTGAGGTGTGATGCCGAGGCTCCAGTGGGGGCAAGGGGCACAAAGCTCTTGGCATTGCTGTGTGGGGGGCTGAGTTTCCCATCAAACACCTTTATTAAAGCCACTGACTGGAGTTTAGGTTCCTGAAGAGATTCCATAGTCGATGTCCGGTTTTTGTGGAGTGATGTCACAGGAGCCGGGATACTCACCACTCCAGCTGACAGCTTCAGTTTCTGTCCGCCAATCGAGTAAAGCATTTCTTGTACCAGCCAATCTTCACCATTAAAAGGAAACACTTCACACAAAATCCATGTCAAATGCTAGACCGCACAGATTATGAATGCATCAAATGCTGAGAATGGTTTCCAACATGCTAAGATGTTGGGAGCCAGCTGTGAACAAGAGAAAAGGAGATGAGAGAAAGGGTAGAGAAAGGGAGAGAAGGGAGAACGAAGACATGGAGTGAAACGGGTGAAGGCAAGAGAAGTTGAGAGGAAGAAAGAGGATGCGAGAAAAGATGGAAAGAAAGAAAGAAAGAAAGAAAGAGAAGTGGAAAATCGAGACACGGCCTGGTGGCCGTGAAAGTGAAAGTACGGCCGCCCGGCCATGGGCAGTGAATAAATTAGGGGAGGAGAAATGCCTGAGGCACAGCGCACGCTGGGGGATGCCTCTAGGAGGGAGGCTGGTGGCTTTGATGTGCACGTGCTTTTTAGGTCAATGCGCTTGCAAGATGGAGGGGACTAGGAGATGTGCTTCACCATGCCTCCCCCATCTGAGGGGTGGGGTTTGTCAAAGGTGGGCACACCTCTCCTCCTATTTTGGTTTTCTTGTTGATTCTCCCACCCAAAGTGGGGGTCAGAACCTGTGGGGGCCAGTGCTGGGTGCAGCAAATGATTGGGGTAGCTCACAAAGGCGACAAGTCTTTGAAGCTTCATCTTCGTGGACTCAGCCCATCCTGGGGGAGGAGGCATGGCACATCGTGCCAGGATGTGCTTTGTTTCAGGACCCTGAGAGCGGCAGACTCTCTACCCACAGGTCCAGACACATGTCTGGGGGTGGCAGCTGGCAAGCAGACACTCGGCGATAACACTAGAGTTAGGTTATTTTTCAGGGGGCATCTCTAACATGGTCTCTGAGTGCATTTTTTTTAATTAAATCCCACACTGGCATCAGTGTGGGTTTAATGTGCTGAGAAGTTTGATACCAAACTTTCCAGTTTTCAGTACAGCCCTTATGGTGCTGTGGAGTAATGACAAACTCCCAGACCATATACTCTTTATGGCATTACTGCACTTACAATGTCTAAGAATTGACAGACACTGTAGCGGTACAGGGCTCATGCACCAGTACCCTTACCACTGGTGTAGTGCACCCAGCTAGAGGGGTTTCTTATCTATGGGTGGGTAGTGGATTGTAGGCATGGCACACAGGGATTTGTGCCTTGTTGATGCTTCACTTTGTTCTGCACCAAAACACGCAGGAGAGAGAGGAAAAAAAAGGTACAGGGCCTCTAAGGGTGGCACAATACGTGCTGCATTCTTTAAAGGCTGTCCTTGGTACCTTTTACAAGGGACTTACATGTGGCCAGAGAATAGCCAATTGGGTTTTGCAACAGTACAGTTTAGGGAAAGGACATAGGCCCTGGGTACCTGGTTGGCAGGAGCCCAGGGCACACTCAGTGAAAGTACATCAGCATTCGGCAAAAGATGGGGGGTGACTATGCAAAAAGGGGCACTTTCCGACACACCAGCCCTCAAAGTTCGACTCTTGTGTCTCCTTTTGAATTGCTGAGGTGTAGGAACCCTTCTACAAACGTGTGCCCGAGTTGGATGGGAAGATGGGTCAAGTTTGATGTTTCTTTAGGAGATCTTGATCTCAAAGTTAGGAGTAAAGCCTCTGTAGCTGAGGTGAAAAAAAAACTATGATGCATGTTCAAGAGTGAAGTATGTTGTTTTCAAGGAAGGTGATGTGCTCATCTGCAAGGGTGTTCATGTAAGGAAAGGAGGTGAGAAGACCTTTTGTAATTGACAAACTCTGTGGTAATGCAGTGAGAGTCAATGGAAAGAACTGGTGGAACATTGGGAAGGGGGTGAAGTGCAACCGTGAACTAAGTATATGGACACCGCATTATGATTTGTTTGTGGAACCAAAGGGCCACGGTGGTCTCAGCCGTCACAATTCCATGGGTGTCAATAACGAGGTCAGCCTCTCGGAGCTGCAGAGGAGACATGACTGCTGACCCTGTGCCCTTTGGATTTCTATCGGGAAAATACTTTCGCCGGAGCCCTTCCTGGGGCAAACACCGTCTAAGGCTTCTGACTTTTGGTGGAACTGCTGCCTTGCTACGGGAGCGGGACTGCGAGGACCAGGTGTATGAGTGGCAGGACATCGCCCGCACCTGGGTCCTCTTCCTGCCCCCTTCCTCAAACAACTTCCTATAAGACCATGCCCCATTACGCGATATGTGGGACGAAGACCGGGGCGAAAGCCCGGGCAAAGGGCGGGCCGTCTGAGGCCATCCGAGGACGAAAGAGGTTGGGTTGGGCCACCCCTCTTCCAAGTGAGACTTTGCCAAACTGTACTATCACGGGGTTAGGTTACCGATTTCTTGTTTTATAAATTGGGACTGCTGTTAGCGCAATTAATTCCGGTTGTAATCCTTAAGGCAGGTTGGTAGTTCAGTAGAGCCGGTATAATGCCTCTGAGATCAGGCAAAGAAAGACTAGTTCAAGTCTCGACAACCAATGATGTATTTACTGGCACTACTGACCACTTTTTTAAGGGCACAACAAGTATATTGGAAAAGGAAATTGCCCTTGTTGAGAAACGGCTTTCTATTGACTTAGTAACTGAGAAACGGTCCTCGTTGGGGAAAATAGGGCAGACTGCATCCCCTGTTCCACTATGCGATCTTGATCCTAGTGATAATCTATATACCAAACATCACAATAATGCTACTAATTCCTCATCTGTTAATGTGGATGACCCCTCTGTAACAGCTGCATCGCTCGATGATGCTCAGAGGGGTTATGCTGATGGCAATACAAACCACTTTGAGCTTAATGCACAAGTGCTAGCTATAATTAAGGATCTCATAAAATCCCAACTGCTACCAATCGAACGATCCCTAAATAATATCGAGAAGCAAATTGCCAGAATAATTAACCATACCAGCCATTTAAAACCTCCTACTACCACTTTAGCCCCTCCAGCCCCCACAATCGCCAATCGCACTATGGCAGTCACTGTACAGAAACCTGCACCCCCATCCTTAACACACAAAACTCCCTTACCCACAGGTAAAACCCCTAAAACTCCTACCATCACACAAGCGATCCAAACAGACACCAAGGGCACCCTAAGCAAGTACAGGGAAAGCCAGTATCAACCGCCGACCCTCCCAAAACTAAATCAAAGCCGCCTTCTCCCAAACCTTTGGTTGCCCATCAGGCTGATGATACCACTAACAAACCAGTTAGACCAAAGAGGCCAATCCATCTTCCTCCAGAGGCAAGTCCGTACACTGTGATCCTCACGGGGGTCCCAGAACTGGAGGAAAATACTAGTGAATCCACCTGGTCTCTAAAAAATAAAGTCATGCAATGGCTTAATATTAACAGACCCCTTCCTTTACATCTCAAGAGTAGACTCACCATGGTACGTAGGGTTCCCTGGATTGGGGAAACAAGGAAAAGAACACAGGGGGACTGTATTATCATTAATTTTGATGACCCAGAGACAGTCAGATATATATGTTCTTGGTCGACATTGGAGAGAAAGGGAGGTATAGACACTAATCGCCTGTCCTTTTTCTATCCTCCAAGGTTTCCTCATGAACAAGATTATCCTCTTAGTTGGAACCAATCTCCAGGTTGGAGTTGGTCGCAAGTAGACACGCGTAATAGGAGGAGGGACTGGGATCATTATCCTTGGAACCCAAGAAGAGAGCAACCCTATGCAGAGGGGTGGAGGGGGGCACCAACCAGTAATTATTTTTCACCCCTAGAAATGGTTGACTGACCTTCAAACAACCTAACATCCCCTAAGCACAAGACTAAAACCCCCCGTCTCCTGACAGCTTAGGGTCTCCTCCAAGCCAATCTGGGGAACCTGGTTTGGAACGACCCATTCTGGGTCTCACTAGCATGTCCCTTCCCGGGCCTGTGATTGCACACACTGATGAATCTCTGGCTCCCTTTTTACCCCAAAATCCTTGATTCAAGCCATCCTCCTTGCCCATCAAATCACTTTGATCCTAACCTATATATGTCTATTCTAACTTGGAACATAGCTGGTCTTTCAAACAAAGCAAAGGACCCAACCTTCTTGAATTATATAAACACCTCTGACATCATAGCGTTTCAGGAATGTTGGGACCTGACACCTACTAATTTGGATGGCTATAGTACACACTTTACCCCAGCCATCCAGTCAAACAGAGGTAGACCTTCGGGAGGTCTTTGTTTCTATGTCTCAAACAGACTCAATGTATCCTTAGAATGCGTTGAGCTCGCTCCATCTGATCCTAGTTCAAAGTCCTTTGGTCCCTCTATACAGGCCCTCAAAATGTCTGGGAAGGAGGTTGTCAGCTCTCTCATTATAAATCTATATAATAGCGCACAGAGAGACGACCAACCAAAATTTATAGAGTTTCTCTCTAAACTTATAAAGAAGGGTATGGGAGGGTCTTGTTCAGATAGACGCTTAGTCATATTAGGAGATTTTAATTGTCACCTATGCCCACATAGTGGAACTAGGGTTTGTGACCTAAGAGCCCCAAATGGTGAACATACCACCCATTTTGAACATTCAACTATGGGATCCCAACTAAACAATTTGCTACATGAATGGGATCTGGGCTTCTTTAATGACTTAACAGTGCCCCCGACTGACTTCCAACCTACATTTCATGGAAGGGGATCGCTTACGACAATAGACTTCATCCTCTTGTCCAATAGTCATCAAGGCGATGCCCGAGAAATCAGGAGAGAAGAGCTGGTTCTGAGCGATCACTACCCTATTAGTGCCAAAATATACTCCCCTTCTAGTGGAAACAAGCTTGGGAGCGCTACAGAAAATCTTTACTCACACTCTATATCTCTTGCATCGAGAAATGGGTACATTATAAAATGGGCAAAAATTGCCACTTCGAAATTCCTTGAAAACCTGATTAAATCTGACCCTGATCTTTTCCGGTCCTGCTTAGAATACCCTCCCAACCCAGATGAAATTATCCTTGCATTTGACCAAATCGCCTCACAAATCAGGAAAAACTTGACCAGAAATTGTAATAAAAACAACGTGCCCAAGAACTTTGGCTGGTTTGACCACGAGTGTTCAAACACTCATAACATTCTGAAGGCTACCCTTAATAAAATCCCAAAAAACCGGGTGGAAATAAGATCCGCCCGTGCTGCTTATAAACAGGCAATAAAAAATAGGAAAAAGGAACTGAAAACGGCTGCCTGGGAAGCTTTGTTAAAAGCAAGCATTTTAAGAGACAATACAGCCTTTTGGAGGGAGGTCAATGCCCCCTTTTTCAGTGATAGGTCAACAGACCTCATAGAAATTGCTATCACGGAAGAAGTTTGGATAAATCACTTCACCGAACTGTATAAATTAGATGACCAGATTGAACCACTTAACCTTGAAACTCCACCAACGGAGAGTAATGAGCCGCAAAGCAACCACATAGAGTCGTTCCCGCTTTCCATCTACTTTAACTACTCAGAAGTGGAATTGGCCATTCTTGAAAGCTCTAATGCCAAAGCGCCCGGCCCGGACGGAATTCCAATAGACTTATTTAAAGATAACATACAATTGTGGGCACCAATTGTAACAAATGTCCTTAACTCCTACGCCCACAAAGGATTCCCCGCAACTTGGCAAGAAGCGATCATAATACCCATTTTTAAAAAAGGCGAAAGAATGGACCCAAAATGTTATAGACCAATTTCCTTATTGGACTCCATGATGAAGGTGGCTGGGAGAGTCCTGTTGAACCAATTGCAATCATGGGCTCAGGAAAATAACATTTTGTCTAAATTCCAATATGGGTTCGTTTCTGGTCTCGGGACAGTGGAACAATGCTTAAACTTAGCTCTGATCATCGACAAATATGTGATGGCAAAAAGGTGCAATATATATATGACCTTCATGGACTTAAGCTCTGCTTTTGATTGCCTGAACCACAGTATACTTTGGTCTACCCTCACTGATATGGGAGTTGATTCCAACATACTCGCCTTCATAAGAGAACTATACCGAGGAGCCGGGGCCAAGGTTCGCTATGGCAAGGATGGAACCTGTACGAGCAAGTTTCCTATCAAAAAGGGGGTCAGGCAGGGTTGCATCCTTGCCCCCTTTCTTTTTAACCTGTATATTAACAGTGTTGCCGATTGCCTGGTCAAACTAGATGTTGATTATCCTAAAATAAATGGCCTTGCAGTTCCAATTCTTTTATACGCGGACGTCGCTGTTATCATGTCCAGGACCCAACTAGGGCTCCAAAAAGCATTGTCAGCCTTTTCAACATTCATGGGCGTGAGAGGTCTTAGGATTAATGTAAGTAAAACTTTTACAATGTGTTGCAGTAAAAAAAAGAACATTTCTTGCAATACATTTATAGATGCATCCAAGATCAGCCTCACGAAAACATTCACTTACCTGGGCATACTTTTCAATAGTACAGGTTCATGGAAAAACGCTGTCCACACTCGAAACTTGGCTTTTATCAGACAAATTGGTGCCTTAAAGAAATTCGCCACAAAACTAGGAGGGAAACCGGTTAGGATTTTGTTGGAAATATTTGCAGCTAAATGTGTCTCCACTGCAACATATGGAGCTGGTATCTGGGGTCTGGCGGACTGTGGAGAGATACAAACCAGTGAGAACGCATTCCTAAGATACTTGCTGGCTGTTCCCCGATCTATTTCCACCACAGTCTGTCACAACGAGCTCGCCCGGGTACATATTTCGGATATAATCAAAGTCGCACCAATTCTGCTATGGCACAAAGTATGGTCCTCGGAAAAAACGGTGCTTAATCAAGACGTAATTAAGGACTGTATGGCCTTAACTGATTCAAGAAAAATACCTTGGCTTGCTTATGTACAGAAATTTTTAACATCATTGGATTTGGCTAATTTATACGTCAACCCGACTATGTGCCAAACCATTTCTAAAAAGGACCTTAAGGCTCGCTGTTTGGGTCTACTCGTTGACAGGCGCTCCTATCTCGAAGGTAATAAATCATCGATTGCTTACCACAATCTTTTACTTTATGATGTTGGCATTCCCTACTATCTTTCCCTGACTCTTTCAACCTACACGAGAATGTTGCTAACAAGGATGAGGACGGATTGTTTTTACCGTCTACTAACATTCCCCACCACAAATAACTGGTCTACTACTCTGGTGGTCTGTCCTTGTGACAATGTTTCCAAGCAATCCAACATTCACGTTCTTTTATTTTGCAAATTTTATGACTGGGGCAGAAAGAAACATCTTCTCCCAATCTTGAAACTGTGGGGCTTAAGACAGTGCAGGCCAGCCTTACTCAAGCTATACATGCTCGAAGATGAACTTACAATTACTGCAGCTGCTAGCTTTTTGAAATTTGCAGTAAGGTGCAGAGCGTCTATGAATTGACTGACTTATGATCCCCGACAGCCATAATTTGTATAATCTTATACTCTTTTTTCTATTTCCAAATTTCATGTTTTTACGCTTGAGTTTTTGAACTCATTTTATTATGCTGTATTAAATGTGCTTTTATGATTTTCCTTTGCTAAAATCGAATAAAGCTATATTTGAATTTGAATTTGATATAAAAGCCCAGATCTGGTATCTGTGAATACGGAACATGATGTAGTTACCCATGATTTGGAGTTATCATCAGGTAGTTCCCTTCTTAACGATTTATTAAACACCGACAATACAACTGTCCACTCTAGTTCTATATCCAGTGCAGGGGACACAAGTCCAATTAAGGCACCATCGCCTAGATCTAAAAATAACAAGAGGAAGAGGGTTGAGAAAGTCCAAAAGGGGGGTATCGCTAAGCTATCCAAAAATAAGTGTACAATTAAACCCACTTTGAACTTAATAATACCCCCCACAAACACCCCTGTGCTTCAAAAAACCATTGAACAAACTACCAATCACCCCTCGTCTAACAATAATATTGATGATATCCTCTTGGGTAAAATAGAATGTCAGACTCCACGCTGCAGGATCCGATCGTTGTACATATAACTCCACCTCCCTATTTCACCAACACGCGGGTACGAATAACACAGCGAGTTCGAGTGATAGAGCGAGGGAATAAAAAACGAAACAGAACAAGGAGGGGACGGAAGGGGACTGCAGGGAAGGGATGGCTGAAAGACAAAAACAACAGGCATACAGGTTATTAATGTCCACAGGGAAATCCTACTCTCATTTCATTCTCACTACTTGGAATTAAGAGTTTCACCTTTCCTGAAGAATTGCGCTCCACTTCCTCCCTGTATATCAAATATGATTAACTGCCACGATAGTCCCTATGGAACAAAAACACCAGTTACTCCCAGCTAACCCCAAGGTCATGTGTTCAATTTCTCTCTAGTGGATTAGCACCTACCCCGCCTTGTGTGTTTCTGTGCTCAAAAATAAACGTGTATATATATCCAACCAATACGTGTATCCAAAACAATAGTCTGTCTCTTAAAAGACAAATCCTTCCTTTAGGAATTTACAAACATAATCCTTAATGGAAACGGTAAGTCGTAGCGTCCTACTACAGACTTCCGCTCTCAAGTCCACAAGCACAAAGTTCTTAGATAATGAAGCTCCAAACACGGCAAGGTGTAGGCTTACCCCACTACCATCCGCTTTGGCAATTAACTTTACAGACACTAGTGCCTCTCTTCGTAACGGTAGAGAGCAGGATAATATCCCCCGCCACACTCCGCTCTCACTTGTTATCCAACCAGAATCCCACAGCAGGATACCACAGCGCCTGAACTTATGCTTCGCCGTGTAATAATAGCCACTTAGGAAGAAGCTGCCATACAGTTCAAGCAACGCGTTAACAATCACGTGCTGCTCAATAACTCACAGTACTGGTGCCTCTTATTTCGATATCCGTTCTTCGCTCGTTAGGATTCCTCTCCTTCCGTGCCACCAGAAAGAACCAGACAACTGGAATGCCAGGGAAAACAATAAACAAGATGCGCGACCCTCGCGCTACTCGGTAATGACTCGAGTAATCCAAGTCCAAGGCGCGTTTCCTGCTCCACTCGCACAGGACACGTTAGTGAAAGGGAACAAAACTCTCTCTGCCAAAAACAGAAAGAAGACAAGCTCAGCACACAACCGATGTTATCCAAAAGCACTGCTGTTACAAAATCACGAACAGAGTGGGAAGGGCCCACCCTGCTTAAATAGTACCACGCCCCCTCTCAAGGTATTCTGGGAGATGTAGTTCAGTAATTAGGTAGGCGCCTTTGACAGATCCTGACAGTATGTCCCCGTCCCTAGCGCCTTCTAGGGCCAGGTTTAGCCGGGAACCTCCTGAGGAAAGAACGCACCGCAGCAGGAGCATGCACATCAGAGCTAAGCTCCCAGGAATCATCTTCTGCGGTATACCCCTTCCATGACACAAGATACTTTAGTACTCCCTGTAGGAGAGTAGGGTCTGCAATCCCATGATCACCCAGATTTTTTGCTTTTGTTTCACTGGTTTACGACTTTCTCTGGCTGTGGGCCTGCCAATCAGACCCACAGCCTGGCTGTTCTCTTTCTAAATTACGACATGTACCCTAGGTGCATTTACCAATTGGTACTGGGCCACCTTATCAGACCCCGTAACGCAGGGCATAGGTGTACCCAGGGCCGCCAGGGGCTGCAGCATGTATTATGCCACCCCTGGCTGGCCTCCTAAATTTGACACAACTGGCTGCATGACAGCTGGGGCGAAGTCGTGTAAACACCCTTTACTTTAGGTATAGTAGCCCTATATCTAACCGTACAATGGACGCCCGAGTTCCTATCAGTCACTCCTATGGCAGGCCTTGACAATCCTGAAGGCAGAGTGCGTGGGCTCGTGTGAACTAGGTTCTGGCCCGAGCCGAGCCCGGTTGCAGCTTGCGGAACAAAGACCCAATGGCTGTTCCATGATAACGCGTCCCACATCGGTAACTTCGGTGTCGCGTTATCAAGACATGTCGAGTAAGGTGTCATACGAATCGGGACGCTGCCCCCTCACCAATTCTGGCGACGAGGTTAGCATTCCGCCCTTCTAGAGGGACACGACATGTACGTAACTGTGAACCCCGGTTAAAGTTAACTAAAGCCTCAGCTCCACAAAATGGATGCTGCCACCACAGACACGAGTCTGACCTCCTGCTGCTGGGAGTCCTTCCAGCGAGGAGCGCTTGGACAAAGGGTTTCCTGTCGAGGGCGGTGCTCGCACCGTCCCAGACAGGGTTTGTGTATTCTGGGTAGGTAGGGCTTTTGCGAGAAGGTGACTGCGGAGTGGCACCCCGGTGCTCACTACGCATCTGCCGGTCAGAACCAGTTCCAGGGGCGCCAGCCCTGACCTGGGGAAGGTCCGGCAGGGGAGAGGGGTGTAACTACCCCCCTTTCTGGTCCCACCCTTAGGGCAGGACCTAGTCATGTACCCACCCCTTTCTTTAGAATAAAGGCCGGAGCGGGGACCCTTCCAAATTAGATCATCTTTGAATCAAGACACGACTTTCTACGAAAGGACTTCAAGATTTCTTCTTCAAGATTCTCCCTTGTGACTAAGGAGTAGTCACCCTGCATCAGCGGGCACCACCTAAGAACTCTGCGGTTTGCTGCAAGTCCTTCCTCAAGGAATCCGACGGCCCAGCTCGACGAGAACCGGCTTCCCTGGCACCTCTGACCTCTACCCACGTCATCAGCTCAGCTGTGATCTGTGGGTGCGACGAGACCTCGAGGGACCGGCCATCATCAAAACCTGCACGCTTTCTTAATCAGCACGACCATCGAAGTAATTCTCTGGTGAGTGCTCTGGGGTCTGAGAAGCCCCGACCCTGAGCCGCTCCAGCACCGAAGCGCAGCCTCCCAGTATCTCCACGATCTGCGTGGGGCCCTTCTGCTCGCCGCTCAGCACGTTGTCCGGTCACTAGCCGCTGGCTTGTGCCCTCCTGTGACGACATCCGACAACCAACGCTGCTGGTCTGGTTGCTCCAGACTGGCCTTTGCTTCCATCTTTGCGGGAAGCACCCCGGACCCTCCTGGTCCCCTCAAGACGCCATTTTAGGCCCACCACGTGGCCCTGAAATCTGCCAAGGCTTGTTGCCCCAATCCTGGGCCCAGCGACGCCGACAGCATCATCCTTCGTGGGACAGCTCGCACCTCCATCCTGGTCGCCGACAACGCCTCCTGGTCCGTGAGACTGCAGAGCCTAGCGTCGCCCACTCACCTAGTCGAGGTGACGGCCAACCGGTGCCCTCCGGGTACCCTCTGACTACTGGCTAGTAGTACGAACTTGGTCCCCTCTGCTTTCAGGTATCAACAATCTCTGATCCAGGCTTGGATCTCTACGAACTATTCAGCACTGGTCGCCGGCCAGCAACTCCTTTTTCTTCCGGCTCCTGGCTCGTCAGCGAAGACCCCGACGCCTGTAAGACTTGTGCAGCTGCAGCCCTCGTGGCTAGGTAACTCGGCATTTCGGTGCCCGCATAGCCTCTTTACTCTAGGGTCCTGAGTCCCTCGCTTCCGACTTGCCTTATCGGGTCCGCCCGAGACCTCTAAACTTTCCGTGTCCTCGGGCACTTGTTTTAATTGTGCACTTGAAGTATTTTCCTAAGAGATTTGGTTTGTGCTTAGTACCCTGTCCTCATAAAGAGTACAGGGCTGTTGTGAATCTTAATAAATATCCTGTTTATTTTCATAACACTTGTGTGGTGTCCTTTCACTTGGTGTTCAAGGGGTACATGTGTGGTAAACAGCTGGCTTAACACGCCCTCTCGAGTCTTTAGCCTTAGACTGCTCGTATCCACGCTACTAGGATAGCTGGTCTATAGGTTGACTTACAACCAATCACCATAAGGGTCGTTTGGAACGATACATAGCGGTCGCTAGAATAGCGAACGCTGCATATCGGGCCAACTTCTCACACTCCCCTGCTCCACTTAGAATCCCTAATACTTTTCACCTCGTATTCCACACCCCCATCACACATCACTGGCGGAGGGGCCGCTCTGCGGGATGTAAGCGCAGGCTTCAGCAACTGAACATGGAATACTGGGTGTATGTGCAAGGATCCTGGCAGTTTCAATTTGTATGTTACGGGATTCACCTGTTTCACAATGGGATAAGGGCTGATGTATCTCGGGTGGAACACACTGCGCAAATTAAACTTAATGTTCTTTGTAGACAGCCATACTTTATCACCCACCACATACTGACGACTCTCTATCCTGTGGCGATCCTCCCATTTCTTGTATACCTCCTTTGCTTTATTCAAATGTACTTGCACCCCCTTGTGTACCTTCCTCAACATCATGACCCTTTCTTTAACCGAGGGCTGGTCACTGAGATCAGCGGGTATGTCAACCGGCAAAGTATGAGCATCAAACCCAAAATTGGCTTTGAATGGAGACATCCCCGTTGAGCTATGCCAAGCGTTATTATAGGCCAATTCCGCCATCCACAAAAGATCCACCCAGGATTCGTGAGCTTCTTTAGAGAAGCATCTCAGGTATTTCTTTAACGTCTGGTTCAAACGTTCTGTCTGCCCGTCTGTTTGGGGGTGGAAGCTGGTAGATAGATTTGACTCAATATTAAGGGCATGACACCACATGCGCCAGAATCGCGCAATGAACTGCGGCCCTCTGTCCGACACAATCACTCTGGGAATACCGTGCAAACGGACCACATTGCTGGCCAACAGTTGGGCCGTTTGGCTGGCATTCGGAAGAGTTTTACAAGGGATAAAGTGTCCCATTTTGGTGAGGCTGTCTACGACCACCAAAACCGCTGAAAAACCCTTATCCACAGGAAGACCAGACACAAAATCCAGACTGATATGCTGCCACGGTTGACTGGGGGTAGGCATGGGAATAAGTTTCCCCGCTTTCTTAGTGTTTGTACCCTTGGCTCGAGCACAAATATCACAACGGGCCACCCACCCAGAAACATCCTTAATCAGGGTAGCCCACCAGAAATGCCTTTGGATGGTATCGAGGGTTTTACGAATACCAGGATGTCCCACCAATTCTCCCTCATGACACCAGCCAAAAGCCTTCTCTGTAAAGGTATCGAGGGCAAGAACAACCTATCCTGAAAGAAGGGCAACCCGTCTCTCACCTTTCTGTTCACTATGCCATGAGCCCATGACCCCCAACCTCCCGGATACTGGTGACTTCTCACGTCATCCAAAAAGGTCTCTGCTCTCACCACACACACAACTTTCTCTATAGGAATGATAGCCTGTTTCTCTTCCACGCATTCCACTGGCATGGATTGTCTAGATAAGGCATCCGCCTTTCTATTCTCAGACCCCGGGCGGAAGGTGACCACAAAATTGTATTCTGCAAAAAAGAGTGTCCATCTCATTTGCCTTTGTGTTAAGTGTCTGGCAGATGACATAAATTGCAAATTTTTATGGTCGGTGTAGACTGTGATGGTATGACGGGCCCCCCAGAGATATTGCCTCCATTCCTGAAAAGCCCGCTTTATTGATAACAATTCTTTTTCCGCTATCGTATAATTGAGTTCAGCCGAACTCAATTTCTTTGACAGGAAGGCCACTGGGTGCAACTGCCCCGTACTTACATCCCTCTGAGATAACACCGCCCCGATAGCTTCATCCGAAGCATCAGCCTCTACCACAAAAGGATGTTCTAAATTGGGATGAGACAGCACAGGGGCAGTAATGAAAGAAGACTTAAGAGTTTGGAAAGCTTCCCCTGCTTCAGATGTCCACTCAAAAGGCACTCCTTTTCTCAAAAGTTTGGTAATGGGCACAGCCAGTAATGAAAAATGCAGGATAAAGCGCCGATAATAATTCGCGAAGCCCAGAAAACTCTGGACCTCTCTCACATTCTTCGGTACTGGCCCGTCTCTCACCGCCTCCACCTTGCGCTCAGACATTTGCAACCCCAAAGGACTGATCATCACCCCCAAGAATTCCACACTGTACACACCAAACTCACATTTACTGAGTTTCACGAAGAGACTATGTTCTCTCAACTTAGTCAGTACCTTGCATACCTGCTCCACATGACTGCCTTCATCCATAGAATACACCAAGATGTCATCGATGTAGACTACTACGAATAGGTCAATAAATTATTTCAGAACATCGTTGATTAGGAACTGAAATGCCGCAGGGGCATTACATAGCCCGAAGGGCATGACTAGATATTCGTATAGTCCATACCGCGTTTTGAATGCCGTCTTCCACTCATCCCCCTCACGAACCCTGACCAAGTGATAGGCTCCTCGCAAGTCCAAGCGAGTATAGATCACAGCCTCCCTCACTTGATCAATCAATACCTTAATGAGGGGGAGAGGGTACCGGTTACGAATGGTGTTTTTATTCAAAACGCAGTAGTCCACACATGCCCTCAAATCGCCATTCGCTTTTGCTATAAAGAAAAGTGGAGAGGCAGCTGGGGAACGTGAAGGTCTTATAAATCCTATGCTCTCATAATGATCGATGTATTCCTTTAAATGCGCAGTTTCAGGAACAGACAAAGCATACACGCGACACGTAGGAATCACTGCCCCATCAACCAGGTCAATCCGACAGTCATAAGGTCTATGTGGCGGTAACTCCTCAGCTCTGCTTTCGCTAAAGACGTCCTGAAAGGCTTCATAGTGTTTCGGGAGTTTCACCTCCTTCTCGGCGGCAGTAGCCACCATAAACTGTAAGGCTAACACGGCTACTGGGGAAGTCACATAAGGCACTAAATGTTCCTTGCAAAACCCTGAAGAGAAATGCACAGTGCGTGATTTCCAATCAATGGAGGGGTTGTGGAAGGTAAACCAAGGCATCCCCAGAATTATCTCATACTGCGGGGCATCTATTATATTCAACTCCACCTTTTCCACGTGCCTTCCCTCTGACACATCAATAGACAATTCCACTTCCGCTGTTTTTTCAGTTATTAGACCTGATTTAATGGGCTGCCCATCAACGGCCAAAACCTCCTCTGGGTTGCCTCTGGGTATTCTAGGTATCATCAATCGAGCCACCAACCCATTGTCTATAAAATTACCGGTAGCCCCTGAGTCCAACATGACCATTACTTGATGGGATTTTTGCTCACACTCCAAAGTCATGACTAGTACCAGATGGGATTCGGTTTCCCCTATCCCCGAGGAAGACAGTGATGTAAGTTTCCAATCGGGGGTCTCTTCCCTTTTTGGCGACAATACCAATCCTTCGTCACTCTCTCTAGCAGTATTGGAAACAGCCACCCGTTGATTTTTGTTCCAGGTGTTCGGTGTCTTGGGCTTAGAAGGGCACTCTCGTACATAGTGACCCTTCTTCCCGCAATACATACAAAGGCCTTGTACCCTTCTGCTTTCTCTTTCTGTTTTGGACAAAGGGGGTCGGATAGCTCCTATCTCCATTGGCTCTGCCCCTGCTTGTGCGGAGCCCAAAGCTCTGGAAGGAAAACTCACATTACGGGCATAACCCCTGTCCCACTTTCTCCGATCCCCACTCCGCTCAGTCAGCCTACCATCCAATCTCAATACCAAATTCACCATGTCTACACAAGTAGTGGGTTGAGGATCTATGTGTGCCACAGCGTCCTTCAATTCATCCCTCAAACCCTGATAAAACAAGGACATTCTTTTGCCCTCTGGCCATTCAGTTTCGGCAATTAAACGATTGAATGTGGTTAGGTAAGTAATCAGATCACTCCTACCCTGACGCAGGGACAATAACTCTTTATCTGCGCTGAAATTAGTGGCCCTCCTGTCAAATACCTTTTCAAATTCGTCCCTGAATGCGGTCCAATTTGACAACATGGCATCATCACCTTTTACCAGAGGGACTGCCCAATTGGCTGCATCCCCCACCAAATAGGATATAGCAAACGCCACCCTGGAATGGTTCGTAGGAAATGAGGCTGGTTTACAGGAGAAATGGAGCATGATTTGAGTCATGAATGCTTGTGTTTTGCGTGGATCCCCCCCATACCGTTCTGGGGTGGCTAAAGGAATAGGGGGGGAACAGTAACTTGAATCTGAGAAGGGCCGGTAGAAAAAGGATTCTTGGATAGTTGTTCAACCCTATCCTTAAGAAGTACAGCCTCCGCCTTGGACGCTGCCAATTCTTGTTGGACCAAAACCAGAGCCCTCAACACATCATCCAAGGTGGCCATATGTACCCCAACCGGATCAGGCAGAATGCAATTCGTGGGTTCGTGATTCTGTCAGACTCCACGCTGCAGGATCCGATCGTTGTACATATAACTCCACCTCCCTATCTCACCAACACGCCGGTACGAATAACACAGCGAGTTTGAGTGATAGAGCGAGGGAATAAAAAAAGAAACAGAACAAGGAGGGGACGGAAGGGGACTGCAGGGAAGGGATGGCTGAAAGACAAAAACAACAGGCATACAGGTTATTAATGTCCACAGGGAAATCCTACTCTCATTTCATTCTCACTACTTGGAATTAAGAGTTTCACCTTTCCTGAAGAATTGCGCTCCACTTCCTCCCTGTATATCAAATATGATTAACTGCCACGATAGTCCCTATGGAACAAAAACACCAGTTACTCCCAGCTAACCCCAAGGTCATGTGTTCAATTTCTCTCTAGTGGATTAGCACCTACCCCGCCTTGTGTGTTTCTGTGCTCAAAAATAAATGTGTATATATATCCAACCAATACGTGTATCCAAAACAATAGTCTGTCTCTTAAAAGACAAATCCTTCCTTTAGGAATTTACAAATATAATCCTTAATGGAAACGGTAAGTCGTAGCGTCCTACTACAAACTTCCGCTCTCAAGTCCACAAGCACAAAGTTCTTAGATAATGAAGCTCCAAACACGGCAAGGTGTAGGCTTACCCCACTACCATCCGCTTTGGCAATTAACTTTACAGACACTAGTGCCTCTCTTGGTAACGGTAGAGAGCAGGATAATATCCCCCGCCACACTCCGCTCTCACTTGTTATCCAACCAGAATCCCACAGCAGGATACCATAGCGCCTGAACTTATGCTTCGCCGTGTAATAATAGCCACTTAGGAAGAAGCTGCCATACAGTTCAAGCAACGCGTTAACAATCACGCGCTGCTCAATAACTCACAGTACTGGTGCCTCTTATTTCAATATCCGTTCTTCGCTCGTTAGGATTCCTCTCCTTCCGTGCCACCAGAAAGAACCAGACAACTGGAACGCCAGGGAAAACAATAAACAAGATGCGCGACCCTCGCGCTACTCGGTAATGACTCGAGTAATCCAAGTCCAAGGCGCGTTTCCTGCTCCACTCACACAGGACACGTTAGTGAAAGAGAACAAAACTCTCTCTGCCAAAAACAGAAAGAAGACAAGCTCAGCACACAACCGATGTTATCCAAAAGCACTGCTGTTACAAAATCACGAACAGAGTGGGAAGGGCCCACCCTGCTTAAATAGTACCACACCCCCTCTCAAGGTATTCTGGGAGATGTAGTTCAGTAATTAGGTAGGCGCCTTTGACAGATCCTGACATAGAATTCTTGATGAAGTCACTAATGTTGCCATTGCTAGAAAGGACAAGGCTGTTAAACGATAAAATGGACCAGTTGGAGTTGCGAGTTAGAGAAAACACAGTCCTGCTGGGAAAGATACCTAGAGCTGACGCTAATACGGGAAATGTCCAACCTGGAGGTCAGTCACAGCCCACCAATGATACTAATAGGGTAGGGCCAATGTCAATCCAGTATCCCAGCCGCACCAATAAGCTCATATGAAGCAGGGGAAAAATAAGGTAATTCCTAAAAATAGGGATAAAACGTCAATAGACGGCGTAGCATCCAAAACTCAGACTGCCCCTAGTAAGATAGATAAGGCATCCAAGCCCTTAGGCCAAGGCCAACCAGAAATTAAGTCTGTCAAACCTAAACCTCTCTGTGTTAACTTACCTCCTGAATCAGCACCTTATACCATCATCTTAACTGGGGTTGTTCCATTGGAGGTGGGGAAAGTTGAAACACATAGGGATCTCCATAACAAAGTTAAATTCTGGCTTAACAAAAATAGAACTCTCCCACCTATGTCCTCAACAGAAATCCTCAATGTTAGGAGTAGGTGGGGTACTGCCCAAAAGATCTAGAGGGAGACTGTATTATGGTCAGTTTTAGGGATCCCTGGGTGGTGGATTTTATCCGCAGAAACCCAAGGTTTGGTAAGGTGGGAGATGTTCAATCGTTATCCCTACAATACTTTTATCCCCAAAGAGTCAGGCCTAGTGTACTATTACACCAAATACAACCACACCAAAATAGTAGACTCAGTGGAAGGTATTGCCCGAGTCAGGTACCACATCTCTCGTTCTATCCACCTCTTCTGAATCGGTATGACCCGCTTAGTGGGCTGGAAGGAGTCGATTGACCCTTGTGCCTGATAGAAGATAAAAATCGTAATGGTAATACAGCTAGAAATCCAGAGGGTTTTTGCCCATCTCAAGTCAAGTTGATTCAAACATGTACTCCAACACCGTGTAGTAAAGATGTGGTGGCGAGAAAGCCGTCCGAGGGGAGAAATAGTGTGGGAGAAAGTGCCAGTAGTTTTGAGGCTGACGATGTGGTAGACAGCCTGTTGCTGGTTGAGGAAGGGAGTTTGAGAATCAACCCCCAGGTGGCACTAAACAAAATCAAACTATCATATTTTCCAAACAGGAATCAGTGATTAAATTAGTCTCCTGGAACATTGCTGGCTTAAAGGGGAAAATAGATAGGGCCGATTGGGGAGAGTTTATAGACCAACATGACATCGTAATTTTTCAAGAAAGTTGGGCTACTGATCCAATCTTCCTCATAGGCTATATTAATTTTTATAAACCAGCCAATAGGGGGCAAAAAGGTAGACCATCGGGAGGCCTGGTAATTTGGATTAGGCAATCCCTTGGCTATAGGCCTCTGGAATTGATAGTCCAAAATATGGATATTTTGGGATTAAAGCTTAGTAGTGATGGCCATAGTGATATATTTATCATTAATATATACGCAAGGGGTTTACCGGGTGGACGGAGCCCTGCAATTATTGAGGACCTCGACCAATTATTGGATTCAATTGGGAGGGATAAATTTATCTTAGTGGCAGGGGACCTAAACAGCACCTTTGAACCCCTTCCGAGCGAGGGTGAAGACAGCTATGGAGAGGTAGACCAAATATGGAATATACCAGCCCTTGCTCTTAATCCTATCAAAAGGGTCACTGAAGCAGCTCTACATTGACTAGGTTTGTGCTTGGATTGGGGCCTAAGAGCAACGAATGGACGAGCGAAATCAGATAAAGCAGGGCAGGTAACGTTTGATAATGGAATAAACTCTAGTAGGATTGATTACTTTTTAATTAAAATAGAGTTTTGGTCAGTGTTAGACGATATGGTAATAACAGCACGACCCGAGAGCGATCATAACCCGCTGACACTAAGCCTGAAAATTGAGGGGGGGTTTGGTAGAACAAATGTATCTAACTGCATGACCGGTGAAACCATCTTAACAAACGACTGTCGCCGAGTCCGCTGGTGTAGGGTCTTGGAAGACACAGTGCCCCTTAATAAAATTTCCAATGAAATCGCAACCGCTGTTAAAATAGCCAAAACAGTGATCACTAACTCAGGCCCTCTCGAGCAGATTAGCCTCATACATGAGCAACTGTTCGATAACTTGAAAACCTACTTTACGAAGACAGGTACTTTTGGGAAAGTTGGGGGAGCTTTGCCAGGTGCGAAATGGTATGACAAATCCTGCCGCCAGGGCCATCGCTCATTGATAAAAGCTATTAAAACAAGGGTGCTATCCGATATTAAAGCAGAAAGGGCAAATTATAAAAAGGTCCAAAATAAGGCGAAGCAATCATGAGACGATTGTCGTTGGCAGGACTTGTATGAGACCTGCTTGTCATCAAACCAGATACATTTTTGGGAAGTGGTGAAATGGGGAGGGACCCAGGACTCACAAATACCTTCTAATCATGTCTTGGCAGAGGACTGGGTGGCCCATTACGCATCACAGTTCTGTGGTCTGAATGGGGCACCAAGAGATGCTCAGAATGCTCGGTTAACCTTGCCTTCAACGCAATGCTTGTCCGTAGCGTTCGATACTAAAGAGGCTGAGAATGCACTAAGTTTGGTCCAAGCGGGTAAAGCCCCTGGAATGGACTGCATTCCTGCAGATCTTTTTAAACATGACCAGTATAATTGGGTACAATACATCACGATTTTAGCTAACGCCATTGCCAATGGGGCTAGGGTCCCAGATTCTTGGAGAGGGGCGGAGATCTTACCAGTCTTTAAAAAAGGTGATCGATCACTACCAGGGAACTACCGCCCTATTAGTCTTATAGATGCCCTGCAGAAGGTCATAGCAAGAATGGTTTTGGCAAGAATACAGGCCTGGATGAGTATGGATAATATTTCATTTCATTTGATTTCATCAACTTTTATTCGATTATAGGTTTATATAATCATAAAAAGTACAAAAAGAGAACTTTTTAAACATAGATCAGAAAATAAAATCAGTGAACAAATAAGATCACAAAGTATAAATCACTGTATAGAAAAGGAGTTTCAAAATGGTGGTATAGTTTCTCTGAATTGGAAAAATACAGGTTTAGTTAGAAACTTTGCGACGTGTTGATATGACTGTTTTAAGAAAGGTTGCTATCAGTTTCGCTTCGTGTGGGGATTTCGGGGATTGTAAATGGGAGAGTGCTGGATACGATTGTCTGAGTCCGCTTGATCGGAGGATGGGAATGATCCATGTTTTTCTTGCTAGTCTGTAGTATTTACAGAAAAGGACGACATGGATCGTGGATTGTGCAGAAACTCCATCGCAGGGACAGCACATCAAATTACGGGACCAGTTCTTCATTTCCGGGAATGAGACCAGACGGTAAAAAAGATCAAACCGGAGTCTTGTAATTAAAAACTTTTCGTAGTTTGACAAGAAATATGTCAAGTAGGGCTGAATGAGTTTCCCTGTCTGCAATATACAAATTTTTTCATTTTGTGTTTTAGTGATCTCTACTTGGTTGCGGAGTTCCCTTAGATGGCCCATACATATTTGCTTCAGCTGTTTCTTCGAGATGTCTTCAATTGAGGGTGGTTCTAGGAAATAATGCTCACAGTCAAGATCTACAAAGAATTTATGAATGTAATTAAGCCACGGAATTTTCCGCCAGTGCGCTAGGCCAAGACAGTCGGTAATAAGGGAACGAGTGATATGGCTTTCAGGGTTACACCATATTCGCTGCCACAGTAGGATGGGCTGGCATCGTATGGTGTCGATGATATATTCCATACCAAGCTCCCGGTGCGAGGCTGAAATCGGGGAACTTTGGGGGAGGGCTAGGATGTATTTGATAAAGTCGTTTTCGGTGACCTGAAGTTGGTCGATACATCCATAGCCCCAGATGCCTGCTCCATAAGTAGCCACACTGTGGCATTTTGCATAGTATATGGTTAACAGTTCCGCTGGGGCTGGTTTGCCTAGTTTCCTTGAAAAAGCAGTTAGTGCTGAGGTAGCACGGTGGAAATTAAGATTTCTGGCTTCCACTGCCTTGCGCCAGGTCATTGTGTCATCCACTAGGATGCCCAAGTATGGGTACACAGATGTTTTTTCTAGTCTGCTGTTGTTTATGAGTATGGGCTTGGAGACTCTTGGCCTTGGGCCGATGTTCATTGTAAAAGTTTTTTTGATGTTAACTTTAAGACCAAGTGAGTCCGTGAAAGTCACATACTTGTTAAGCTGCCGCTGGAGTTGGTTAGAAGTCCGTGCCAGAATTATGGAGTCGTCGGCATACAGGAGAATAGGTATCGGGCGGTGATCTATCTGCGGGAGGTCCTGGCTCCCTTCCAGCATAGCCTGTTCAAGCCCGTTTGTATATAGGTTGAACAGGAAGGGAGCCAGTACGCATCCTTGCCTTACTCCTCTTGAGATTTTGAAGGGTCGTGATAGTTCACCGCCGGTGCCAAATCGAACTCGACCTTCTGCATTGGTGTATAACTCTCTTAAGAAGGCTAGTATGGGTGGGTCCACTCCGAGGTGTGCTAGGATCTGCCAGAGCTTTGCATGCTGTACGCAGTCGAATGCCGCGCTTAAGTCTACATATACCAGGAAGATGTTGCCTCCTTTAGCTCGCGCGTACTTTCCAGCCAGGAGGACGAGATTTAGGGCCTGTTCGACCTTTCCGAGCCCCTTCTAGAAACCATATTGCAGGTCGGTAATGATGTTATTCTCTGGGGCCCAGGATTGTAATCTGTCCAGGAGTATTCGACCTGCAATCTTGCCCGTGGAGTCCAGAAGGGAGATCGGTCTGTAGCACGCAGGGTCGTTACGGTCCCCTTTTTTAAAGGTGGGCAATAGTGTCGATGTTGACCATGAGGGGAAGAGACCGGTTGAGACTACTGCAGCCATGACCCGTGTGATTATTTTCGACCAGTAGTCGACGTCGTGTAGGAACAAGTCCATAGGGACCCCGTCTGGGCCGGGGGCCTTGCCTGTTTTTGAGGCCTTGATTGCCTTTCTGACCTCATTTAGATTGATTGGATAGATGTTGCTCTTTGCCAGATCGGGTTCATGCGTTTGAATTGTTGGTACGGCATCTGATGGTATTCCGAAGATTTTTGAAAAATGAGAGACCCAGTCGTCCTCAGTTATTGCCACATCGAGATGGTCAGGGTCGCTGATGTTGGCCAAGAGAGGTGATCTTATGGTCTGCCAGAAAGTAGTGTTATCTTTCCTTAATGCACTCTCATGTAGTCGAAGCCATAGGTCTTGCTTGATCTGTTTTTTACGATTTTTCCGAGCAGTATTGTAACTTTTCCTCATTTGGGATATTTTTTGAGGGTCTCTCGGTTGCTGGTGTAGGGCTTCTTTGAGGAATGTAAGGGCCTTCCGACAGGCGGTATCAAACCATCTCGTTGAGGGAAGTCTGAGCTTATTTTTTGAGTTAATGAATAGCTCGTCCCTTATTAATTCCTGGATGTTTTGAAAGGAGGTGACAATTAATTCTGGGGGTGCCTCCGGGGACAAACAGTTGGTTAGCCAGAGGTGAGTTTTTTCGAAAATCCTCTGTGTCATCTCTTCCGGGTCGATCTTAGTCCATTTAATTGCGTACCCATTCAGCTTCTTCATAGCCAGCGATTGTTGGTCAAGGGAACTGGCTTTTGAAGGGAGTGTCCCGGCTTGTTTCATGTGGATTACCACACTAAGTGGGTAGTGGTCGCTGATTGGATTAGACCCAATTTTGTAGCTACTTAGTTGCCCTTTATAGGAGTTTGAGGCTAAAATGTAGTCAATGGTTGACAGACATCCTCGCCCGTGAAAGGTGGGTAGAAAGACCTGCTCTGGATTGACTAGTTCATTGACAAAGTCAAGATCTAAGGTGAAGAGGATTTAGTTTAGTTTGTTGCCACCTAGCGTGTGCACAAAGTGTGGGATGGGATTTCCAAGTTCATTCTGAAGCCCGCAGTTCCCATTTTTGTGCTTTGGGCACAGTGTGAGGTTAAAGTCGCCACCCCAGATGAGGTAGATTGTGGATTTGTTGTTAGTTTTTTGGAATAAGGATAAATATGTGGCTATTTCGTCTAGGTGTGAGCAGCATTCCAGAGTACATGAGTTATTGTAGTAATTTATGAATATATGTAGATTTCCTTTCGATGCTGTTGACTGTGTGATTTGTATGATTTGAAAGATGGGTGTTTCCTTTAGCAGTTTCACTGTGAGGGGAAGGGTATTGGAAATGTAGGTCGTAAGCCCGCCTTTTGGTCTGCCCATACTACCCGATATTGCTTGAGTGAAAAAGGTTTTGTAGCCCGCTAAATGAAGTGGTGTTGTACACCAGGTCTCTTGCAGGCACAGAATTTGATGGCTCTTTGCTGTATCCAGCCATGAAGGGGAGGTTATTTTGGTAATTAAGCCTGCAATGTTCCAATAGGCGATGACAAATCTCAAGGTTGAGAATCCCGTCGCGGTGTGTGCTGTTTTTGTCGGATTGTTAGCAGCCGCAATACCTTGTTTTTGGCGTGTTTTAACACAGGAACGTTCAGCTGAAACATTAATATCTGCGACTTGCTGGTGGCACATTCCCGGGTTTATGTCAGCTTCTGTTGATAAGGTGATAAACGGAGCTTTTTTTGGAGCATTGGATATGTCCTGGCAGGCGTGAGTGGGTTTTTCGGATTCCATTGAGAAGATATTAAGTGGTTCCTGCAATGGGGTTTCATATCTAACGTATGGAGACTCTGGAGATATTTGGCGCTGCTTAACGTTCGCTAACTGCAATGTAGTGTCTGGTTTTAGATGTCTAGATTTGTCCCTGGATGGTCAGTCGACCATTTCGAGACAATCAAAACGGTTTTGGGTTGAGAGGCCCTGCCAACCTTCGTAGGTTTGATAAGGTCTTTCTTGCCAGTAGGGCATCTGACGTTCTCTAGGCCTTTCTCTCGGTCCACCCCTACCTATATAGTCATATGAGTGTTCCGTCTGTTTCCATGGCACTTGATACCATGGCTCCTGGTTCCATGGTTCTTTAGGGAGCTGGTGCCATGTCCAGGGTAGAGGATTACGTTGTTGTTTAACTGGGGGATAGAAGAATGAGAGATGTCGAGCATCAATCCCCCCTTTTTTATCAAGCTGAGGCCAGGCACAGATGTAGTCCACTGTTGAGGGATCTCTGCATGTTACAATGATGCAGTCTCCGCGGATTGTTTTTCTAGTTTTGCCTATCCAGGCTACCCTACGGGCTGTAGTGATCCCTCCAGATAGGTGGGATTCAAGAGGTCTATTGATGCTTAACCACTGCAAGGCCTTGTTTTTAAGTGACCATGCAGTTTCAGGTGTGTCATCGGTTAGCTCTGGTACACCTGTGAGAACTATTGTGTATGGGGTGGCTTCCGGAGGCAAGTGGGCAGGGCGTCTAGCTGCTGAAGGTTTTTTGGATGTGTTTTTGGGAGTCGGTTGAGAGGGCAGTGGTTTCGATGGAAAGGTTTTGGGCCTTTTTTCTGGGCAGGCTCTACTGGTGTCTGTATTTGTCGCTGGACCTGGAGTATCTATCATAACAGGATCTGCGTTTACTGTTTGCTGGATGGATATAGCAGAAGGTTTCTCTCTCTGAGGTTGGGGCGCTTTGGCTGCCAAATTAGGAGGTGGGGTGTTTTGTTTGTGGTTTTTCTGTGCTAGGGACGTTGGATTTGTGTATTTGGCTGTTTTCTGCATATGTGCTTGATGTTGTTTTTTAGATGGCTGTGCGACGTTCCGCTGCCCTTTTATTTCTATACAGGTGTTCGTGTCTAGAAGGGTGGCCGAGATTATGGTTAACTGAGCTTCAAGATTCCTAATGCTGAGTTGGATGGGCTTTAGGTATTGAAATAATAGATCTTTCGTAGTAGTAAGAACTTGCGAGGTGACTCTGCAAGTTTTACATTGGTTTTCAAAGTGGTCATTTGAAATTGCCTTGTGTGGTTGATTGGTTACTGGGGGAAATAGTATGCTATGGGACGTTATAGAATTTGAGTGGGTTGTCGGGTGTTCTGAACACGGGAAATTGGTTACTAATTCTTCAGTGGTTAGTGGATGTTTTTTTGGGATTGCTCCTTCCCTTTCACCTTGTTGGAGCAAGTTTTCATTTGGCTGGGCGTCCCCCTGAGTATGGCAGACGGCTAGGTCAGGGGTGGTTTCCAAGTCGTCAAACGTTATGGAGAGATCTGACTCAGACTGTGTGACGGAGAGGTTTACTACCGACGGTACTGTATTTGTATCTGGTACTGATAGGGTCATTGGAAGAGAACAGTTCTGTGTGTTGAGGTGAATGGGAGAGGTGGCGTTTGCTATGGCGCCTAGAGAGGAACGCTTCGCATTAGCGCTCATAAGATCTAATGATACTCTCTTTTCCATCACGGCTATACTCTGGTTTATTGTCTCATGGACCCGCGAGATGAATAGGTCGATAGGACCTGTTACTTGTGCTACCTCCTGTGCATGTTTGGATTTAGGCTTTGTGGAGCTCCTTGTTTTTGGTGGCATGGTGTTACCTGGTTGCGGGTTCAGTGATGAAAGAGAGATGGCCCGGTCCGGTCTCTATCGGGCACTAACGGGCAACAACGGGCCCGCCCTTGGCCCGGGCTTCGCCCGGGCTGCGTCCCGCGATGCGCATCTATGCTCTTGTTTTTATCACACTGTCAGGTGATGGGGGAGGCGGGCACTGGGAGGGGGCGCGGCTCACACGGGAAGAGGCAACAGCTGATGTAGTTGAACGCTGAGCCTCGCAGTCCCGGAGCCACGCCTCACACCTCCTCTGCGGCCACGCAGGCGATGGAACTTCCCTCTTCACGAAGGGCTGGAACAGAGTTTTGGCAAGTAGCTACTCCTGTAGCGGCTGGTAGGAACAGACGTGAGCAACCTCAAAGCGATAATATATTATCTCCGATGCAAGCGGGCTTCAGGTCATGTACGAGCACCATCGATCAAGTGCTAAGATTTATCTTGATCTACTGAAAGGTTGTATTTTTAGGAGGGGGGACCATCTACGCAGCGTTTGTGGACCTTAAATCCGCATTTGATCTTGTACCAAGAGAGAAGATGTGGGCTGCACTGGGAAAAATGGGAATGCCACCAGAACTCCTGGAACTAACTGTAAGACTGCATGAGAACAATTTTGCAAGAGTAAGATGGGGCAGGCAGGGCCAGGTGACTGAGCCCTTTCCGGTCACCCGCGGTGTAAGGCAGGGTTGTGTGCTTGCTCCTACCTTATTCCTATTATTTATTAATCAAGTTGTACAGTATCTTGAAGACACCCCTACCGATGCCCCTGTTCTAGGAGGTATAAAATTTCCTCTGCTTATTTTTGCAGACGACACGTTGATTCTGGCAAAAACTCAGATGGGGTTACAGTTTGCCATAAATAAGTTCATGGATTTTTGTAACATTAATGATTTAGAGATAAATGTCTCAAAAACAAAACTCATGGTCTTAACAAAAAATAAGCCACAACGTAGCCATGTCTGTATGAATGGCACTGACCTTGAACAGGTTAATGTCATGACATATTTGGGGGTGGTTTTGGATTACAGGTTGCGGTGGAAGCCACAGATTGAAGCCTTATGCCTGAAATCTGCCCGTTTAACGGGGTGTTTGGTTAAGGAGCAACGTTGCTCATACACCAAAAGGATCTTACCAGCAATAAAAATATACAATGCAAAAATTAGATCTGCAATTCTTTACGGTGCCGATCTATGGGGTTTTGTGGACCTTGCACCTCTGGACAAAATTCAAAACAAGTTTTTGTCTACCCCGATACTACCGTTTCTTTTAGATATGGGCTGTCATTCCATCCAAGATTGAGCATGTTATAGGATGGTAGCTTTGTGGCGACGCATTTGGACCACACCAGAATTGATCTTATTTGCTAATGAAATATTGGATCGAAGATCAATTATGGGGTCGGGTAGTGAAGTCTACACTACAAAACACGGGCTTAAGTCTGCAGTGGTCCGATCCGGGAAATCATGTTTTTCCATCAAAACAAGAATTTAAACTACTGTATTGGGCGACTGTAAAAGCACAACATATTAAGTCATCACAATCTGTATCCCTGACAGGTTTGTTCTTGAGCCATAAGGTAGATTTCTGTTTAGAGCCCTACTCGGATAACATCACCAAAAGTCTGGATTGAAAACTCTACCATCAATTTAGAATAGGCTCTTTACCAGTTAGGACGTATACACACAAATGACGTGGTCAACAAACAGAGTTTTGCTCTTGGTGTAACGACAAAAAAGAAACTATAGGCCATATCTTTTTTGGCTGCCCTGCCTACACTGCTCCCCGCCGCAAATGGCTCAAACCCATTTGAAAAGGATAAAGATAAGGGGATACTTGGAAGCACTTTGGATTTTAAGATCTAATACCTCCGAATGGTTGACTATAGGAGTGGCAGCATTTTTAGGATGGGTATGGGTTATTAGAGCTAGGCACCTATTAGTCATATAATTGGAAGATATTTTTTTTATCTTTTATATGAATGAATTTCAGCACGTCTTTAAAGTATATTTAATCAAGTTTTAATGTTTTATGCATTGATGACGTTTTAACCAACATTGTGGACATTTATATTGTTTTGTATTTTATGAAAATGTATGTATTGATCATGTAGTCTTTTATGATTTAAAAAATCGAAATAAAGACGTTTGAACTGAGGTCAGCCTCACGGATTTACGTGAGGCTGAGGTACATAGGAGTGTCCACATTAAGTGATTACCTATTAGATTTAGATGTGTTTTCCGTGTTTTTTTTCTGTTGCTTATTTGCCTTGTGTTGTGTTTTTGTAAGTTGTGATTCTTTTTTTCAGAATTGCACTGTTTACAGTTTTTATTAAGTTATTGTTTTAATTTGTTATTCATTTAAGGAAAGAAGTAATGTAAAAGTCTGAGCGGTTCCTGCATTAACCATGGAATAATGTATTGCTCCATGGAATACAGCTGCACTCACGAGAGCCAGGGTTTCCACGGTTGGAACCCGTGAGCTGTGTGCTGGCTGCATCGCAACTTCGTTTTATTTAAAATAAACTTGAACAAATTTCTCTGCCCACGTTTGTTGATCGCAACGAATTTATCAACAGCATATTCTGTGTTATTTAACGCATTTTTCTTGTTTGTTAAACAATTTTTATTAAGAAAAACAATTATTTAACACATTTGTTATTTAGAAAGCCCTATTTCGGCTCGTTGTTTAAACTCGGGAAGGGCACTTGTCTCAATTTCGTAGATGCCAACATTTTAGAAGAGGAAAGCGGGAGATTAAAAAAAAAAAAAAATTAGTAGATTGTATTTCTATTATTCACTTCATTAGAATCAGAGTCAATTTCAGGTAGCTAAAATAAAGCCACTTTTAGCAGCAAGAATATGGAGCCTCCCTATTGCTGTGTATGTTGTCTACACGCTGGCACCAGCCCACACCGGTTCCTGGGCTATTTTTGTGTGCCTCGCTGGTCACGAGCTCGTGCGTCACAGGCTAGTTTAAAGAAACACACCAACCAACAATTGCAAATGCGTCACTATTGCCACGCCAGCTGAGATATCACTGCGCGGGGAGGAGCGGCGGAGCTCAGAATGAGCGTCTCAGTTAACCAATAGGCAAGAGGGCGTACTCTCTCCGACGGACAAACATCCAATCATTGACATTTTTATGTGGGACTATTTTGTTAAGCGGAGGGAGCGAGACGGTTATATATATATATGACTTTGACGCTAGTGTGACGTATTTCAGGAACATAACGGCAGAGGCTAGATGGTATGGGTGGAGATTCAGGTTTATTGGAGCTAGCGGATGGCTCTTTGCGGGTGCGGTAGACTTTTTGTGCGGTTGGTGTTCTGAAGAGCCGCTCGAGGCTGCGCAATCGATACTGACTGTCTAACGGTCGGTGCCGGTTGAGAGGAATCGAGGGGAGGCCGGTAAGATGGCGGCGGCTGGTGGGTCCTCCCGAGTGTAAGGGTCTTCGGCTGGTGTACTGAATGGCTGCGTAGTTAGCCGTGGTAGGCTGAGCCGTTCTGTGCGTCAGCAGGTTTATCTCTCGCCTGGGCGTCGACGGGAGTGGGTTGGGAAGGGCTATCTTAACTACCATCTTATATAATGATGACGGCTCCACTTGGGTTCTTAACTGTAAAGACCATGGTCTACTCGTATCAATTCATGTGAGTGACTGTCGGTTACGTAGTGGAGGGTCGCGTGACTAACGGCTCATGGGTAGGGTGGTTACGGGAGGCTGTGTGTCGGGCGTGTATGGCTCGCGGGTATGGTGGGTCGTTTAACCGTGATTAAGTGGGGCAGAGGGCCGTACGACTGGCGGCTCCGTGGTATTTAGCGGTACGGAGAATCTTGTGACTACGGGTAGGGCTGGAACGGCAAGTGATGTGACTGGCGGGTTCGGAGGGTAGTGTGGGTACTGAAAGCCGTGACTGGCTGCTCCGGAGTAGGGCGGGTACGGAGTCGTGTGGCTAGAGGCTCCGAAGTAGGGCCAGTAGGGAGGGTCGTGTGGCTGGAGGCTCCGGGGGATTGCGTCGGGTGCGGGGTCGTGTGACCGGGAGTGGAGTTGGAACGGAGGATGGTGAGCCCGGTGGGTATGGGGGTAATGTGACGGGGATGGGGCGAGTACGGGGGTGGTGTGACTGGCGGCTCCGGGGTTTTGCGGCCCGTCCGGTTAGTCGTGTGAATGGCGGGGGGGGTAGGGCGGGTGATCATGATGTGGGCGGTGTTGTAAGATGGCGCCGCCGCCATCTTGTGCAGCCCTGGCTCGAAAGGAAGTGACTGGTACACCAGGGCGTTGAGTGTAGGCCGGGGCAACAATCCGAGCACGGACCGTCCGACCTCTGCCTTGGACCAGCGAACACACATGGAGACCGCACTGCAGACTGGCAAAGGCTCATTAGAACTCGTCGCTGATACCCTGGACTGACAGCCCCTCTCCACCCCCGCCTTGACCCATGTGACTGATGGTGATGGACATGTTCAGGGAGGCCGCCCTTGAGGGTATTGTGGCACGTGTACTGATTCCATCAAATTCCGCCATTGACACTGAAGGGTTGGGTATCGCTCTCGAGAAATATGTTCACTTAACATTTGCCGTTTGCAGGACTCTTAACGTGATCAGGCAATGTTGGGAACTGACTGCATCATCGTAGTAGAAGGTTGCCGATAAGCACAGTGGTGAATCCCAGGCTAGCTACTAAAAAGTACAATTAAAACCAATGACGTGTTCGTTGCCTTCAGAGTCCGGATCCGATAAAACTCTTAAACAAGTTAAGTTCTCTTATGTAGCTTTCAGCACCCACAAAGCATGAATCTTTTCGAAAAATGCAATGTTTAGACGCAGTGTCTCTCTTAGTTTGCCCTCCCTTTTGGCTATCTAGGGCGATTAAAGGGAATAGAAACAACGGATATGACTAAAGGTTACTCAATCTGCCATGTTGTATAAAATGTGCACACGCCTTTACTAATTTTTCATGTTTTAAGGACTGATTCTTTAACAATAAAGAAATAAAAACAAATTGGATTTTTGACCTATTACATGTTTGCGTGTATTATGTAGCTGAATGTGGCTGTCAATGCCAGTTTAATAACAATTTTTTCTTTCTTGGTTCCAGCAGCTCTGGTTTTTCAGGTGTACCTGAAAAGCAGCGTGTAACAGGTCAGGTTGGACGCCATTTGAATCCTGTTGTGCACATAGGGGCAGGGGATTCTTCTGGGAGTATTTTCCATATGGATTATTAAAGGTAAAGCACTCTGCTTTCTCCCCCACTCCATCTCATTAGCACCGGCTCAAGTGTTAATTGCAACTTTTTTCTTTTTTGGTTTAATTAGTTGGAATGTATCGATCCACCATGAGTCGGTGCACAGGTGTGCCGTCATTAAACTACTACTCTGGTAATCTCGTTGAATAATTTAGTAGAAGTTGTCGAGTGCTATTGGAGACACCTTCCATGATTAACGAATTGAGACAGGTAAAAAGAAATCCTCTTTGACCATTCATACTACTGTACAAAAAAAGCTACTGCAAGCTTGCACTTTCCCCCCATTGTTTTTAGGCTTCAGTTCTTAAAAAGCAACATGTAAGGTAAGCACGCCCTTCAAAGGCTACATTTATCTGTAGATTAAATAAGCTGCTGGAAGCACGACAGGCTTGAATTAAAACTCCCGAAACCAGCTGAATGATTGAAACCTGCACAACCCCCTCAATTGAAACGATTACTGTCAAATTATGCAGGAATGCGTTCATCTCAGTTTATTATCATTTAAAAATGTCGGCTTTGGATGATCAACTGCATCTTATTTGATATTTTCACAATAAGTTTTTGCCAATTACCTGGCTGTAGAATTACCAATTTTTTCCCGTATAATTGATACTTATTTTAACCATAAAGTTTGTAGATCATAAGGAAAATTTCACCTGGTTATTCAGCCAAACGCTTTATGCGAAAATTAGCAGGTCTCCTTTAGGTCCGTACTATTTTTTTTTAGGATATTAAACTGCCACGATGCGATTAACCCCTTTCCCGGACAAGTATGGGTTACATTTTATGAAGTTAGGCACGTCGTACATTTATCTTTTTATTACCATAACCCCTTGAATTGTGCCCCCCCCCCCTTCCATAATATCATTGGCAGTGCCAGTGTGCATATAGTATTAGGGCTGCCGTGTTTACCACTACTCCATGACCTGTAGTTAATGGTTTTCTAGCCCGGTCAAGTTGAACTCTCAGTTTAAGTTTTCATTTTGATGGTTGGATGGTCCCACAGTAACCTAGACCTAAATGGTAAGTGGTAATTTCAGTAGTGGGAAAGGCACCCAGTGGTAGGTGTCCGTTTGCAAAGAGCTGCCTGAAGTTACTGCCGATGGTAACCGTTCGAGGTCGGAATGGCTTGTCAGGAGTTCATCAACAATATCATTGCTTCACACCAAATCCGCTTGCAAGTGGTAATCATTCTTTGTCAACAAGAAGCCCTGCATCTAGAAATGTTCAAAGATGGGAGGGAAACCGGCCTGTTTTTGTAATTAACTTCTTCCTTTAAACTATGCAAATACAATGCAACCGCTCTAAACTCAAACCGAGATGCTTAACCATAAATCTTTTATGTGCATCAGCATGAAATAAGCGGTGCTTGACTTTTTGAAAAAATGTAGGTAATTTGACTAGTCCAAGTGAGGAAGTTTTAAAGCATCCAGAAACACTGCTTGCGTTCAGTGCAGAAATCAAGACGACATACGTGGCTATTTGAGGCGCTGGTATGATAATAAAGTAATCATTATACAGATCAATTTCCACAAAAATATAGCTGTTAATTAGGGGGATCTTTCAGTCAATACCGTACCTTTAACTAGCCACATGCATTTTGATCGAATTTAAAGATATTGGTATGGCATCAATGAACAATTAAACTCCAATTACTATCTGATTGCTGTGTTCTGGTACTGTGGCAGCAATTAATAAAAAATGCACATTTGTGAGCTTCAAAGGGACAAACATCAAGCGCATGCAGGTTTGAATGTAATCATTTGCCTTGGACTATTCAAAACTGAAGCCATTCAATTGCAGCTGTCACGTCGTATTGGTCTTATCGGGGGGATTGAGTTGAATTTGAAAGTGCCTAGTTTTATAGATATTTTTGGGTTACTTGTATGATGCTCTACGCATACCGTTGCATCCATTCATGATTAAAATAATAGTTTACTCTAGTGTGGAACGGGTTGGAAGTATTGCAAAAACCAATGTGGATGGCTTCTACCACCAAATTGGCCAAGAGGATGCACATGAACAAACTAATATCAAGTGTTCTGGTGAGTTAATCCACTTTTACTCTATGCAAATAGTAATGGGATACACAAGTAGACTATTGATGAATTAAGTGGGTGAGTGATTACCATACATGGGTCAGTGATATTGGCAGTGTGCGTAACTGCATCATATAGGAGTTCTTTGATGTAAAGTAAACAATATAATGTAGAAATTACGATGACACCCGACTATTAAGCAAGGTTCTGCAACATGATAGATTTGTGCGATATGTCCAGGAGTAGCTAGGATCTCCCTAGCTAATATCAAGCTAAACCTAAAATTACAGATCAAGCTGTACATATGTTAATTCGCAGTAATCTAGGTTATTCGGCCAATAAAAATATGAATACTCTAATAGAAGGCTCCTATAATATAAAATAGAATCGTGCATCCTATTCTCCAACAATTATGTCAATTACCTTCATATTGTTCACCGCTATACACATTTTATGGGCGATGGTCTTGTGCTTTATCCTCTACAGACCCATCAGAAAAGGAAACCACAAAAACTATCAATCTCCTGTTTAGTATTTCAGAATCCTGAGTATTTCCTTGTATTATAATTCGCCAAACCAGAAGGGCCTAAAAAAACACCCAATAAGGTGTTCAAAGTATAAAACCCATAGGTTTGTGGCAGTCGCCCACTAAATAGTGGCATGCTTCTCCTTGGGGCTGCTGGCGCAGACCAACAACCGTTAAACGCACATTTTTTGTTTAAAGATTTTTATAGAAGGGATCTGATATTGAGTCAAAATCTTGCTTAAAAACTGTTGAAATTGGGCCACCATTGACCAGATTAAAAGATTATAAATTGGGTATATCGGAGGGATTGTGTTTCCATTACTTTATCTGCTGGTAGCCAAATGTTTCAGCCTCTAACAATTGCCTCCACGGGTCACAGGCATTCTTAAGGACGTGTACCTGAGTTGGAATATCCCCCCTGTAGCCACACTTCCCTCAAGGAGCGATGTTGCTGTCCACGCCACTCTTCCCACCTTTGTATTGTCTAGTTCCCGGTTTCAGGCAGAGCTGACTTACCTGACCTCTTGGCGGTGGGGTTCTTTTGGCAAGGTTCAATACGGAAATTACTTTTACAGTCTCCTATATCTGATGAGGTTCTACTTAATCCAGAAAGTCCTCCTGTTCATTGGAGCACTTAACTGCAAAGAAAGCATTTGTTAAAGAAACGTGACTCAACTGTGTATCGATTATCTCTGGTGCCAATATAATATGCAGCTTAAATAAGCGAGTTGGAAATGGGCCTATCCTGATCACCCCATACACCAGTTCTTCAATCTGTGGGGGGGTGCGACATCTTAACCTTATTGCTGCTAGGGAGATTTTCCTCCTGTGCTGGACCTCCATATTTCCCATTGTTCATGACGAGCTTAGCTCGTCATGAGCAGTGTACTGCATGACTAGCTGAGCTCGTCATGAGCAGGGAAGGGGTTAAAATCTCACCGTCCCATGTCTCAAGTACATTTGCGACGTGCCATACTCCTTGTAATTTAAAGAAAAACGTCCTGCTGACTTAAGCTCCCGGGGGACTCTTGACAATGTGATGAGGTCTGGTACAAACCTGCCTCTTAAACACACGTGCAGGCAGGTGCCCAACGCCCATTAAGATCACAGCCCTCCCCCCCGGCAGTTTTTTGGGCACACACAGCTGCACTGAGTACTTCTCTGGTCTATAAAAGACCATTTGTTTGTTAATGACGCCTTTGTTCTTATTTCACGACTTATAGCCCCTGCATCTCCACTCTGCCTATTGATGAAATAATCACCCCCCCCCCGATTCTCCCCATCCCCCAAGAAATTTCGCCCTAGTTGTGCCTCTGCCTGCAGGGCACATTGGATGACCTTGTGTTAAGACATGATAGGAATTCCGAACGGTAAGTAAAGGTGCCCTCATCTGCCCAAAAACTGCACACATGCATACACCTAAAGAGCCAACCTGTTTTCTATTTAAGTAAATTGCTAAACAAGTTATTTTGTGCCTAACCTCTCCCGATCAAATGTCAGAGGTAATGTGATAACCAGTGGCGTCACTAGGGTTGGTGTCACCCGGTGCAGGTAATTCATGGTGTCGCCCCTTCACGACTTACAAAAAAGAATTGTTGAGCATTTGACCATGGCACAGTGGTGAAAGAGCGTCAGTTATATCACTGGTGCAACTTAATCCTACATGTCGAGCCAGAGGGGCAAGTAACCAAAATATGTCAGAATGAGTTGAGTTTTGTACTGCACCAGTGGCCTGTAAACCTTTCTCCGGTCTACACAACCCTCTAAGAGTGTCTTGCAACGTATATCTTAACCACATGGCTGCTGCGGGGATTTTTGCGCTGTGCTGGATATGCTCATTTTCCATTATTCATGACGAGCTCAGCTCGTCATCAGCACACGACACCCGTGGGTGATGACGAGCTGAGCTCGTCATCAGCATCGAAAGGGTTAAGCACAACCATTGTTTTAGTCTGACACAAATGCAAATAAATTCGTCTGCAAACGTGAATTGGAAAAGCTTGCCAGCTTCACAACGTTTTCCACAAACCCTTGCAAAGGTTGAAAGAAACTTTGAACTTGACTCGACCCTCTGAGAGGCAGAAGGCATATATGTTAGGAAACCTTTTTTACTTTTTAATACACTGCAATTGACTGCTGGCTTTGAAGTTTTATAGAGTGTCCCATCTGCATAGTCAAGGGAGGCGCTGCAAGGTATTGTAAGGTATGTGATCTCACAAGAAAGGTGTGCTGAAGCGTTTCCACTAAGACTGAGTCTATCTCTATTGTATTGTACTGTAATTGCATTTATATTGCGCTTACTAACCCTGATGAGGTGACAGAGCGCTTTTCAGCGCGTAGCACGCTATTCCGGATCCCAAAAAGGATTAGTGGTTCAGTATAGTGAAATTTGTGTAATAAGAAAGAGCGCAACACGTGCCCTGGTAATTGGACTGTAATTATGTGACACCACTATAGTTACAGGTGTAGTGCCAAATGAGAGAAATAGTGAGCTATGTGTCATGGGTTTCATTGATGAAGCATCAGCACAAAATCACGCTGAACTTGGTTGATATGGCCGGCTTCGGCTGTGTGCAACTGCAAGCACAGTTACATCACACAACAGAGCAGACCAGGTCTGAAGATGGTGTGTGACTATACCAGACTGTGATACAGTTGGATGCATGTGTGAGAAGTACCGTTGAAAACAAAATGCGTTTCGAAACACAATGTTGTTAAGAACAAAAGCTAGGACAATTCCCATCAGCCCACCCTTATGGTGGAAGTTACGTCATGTGGGAATTGCTGATCATTCCCACCCGCATCCGACCATGGAATGGATGTCAGTGATCTAGCTCTGGTGTTCATCCTAGGATAGTGTAATAAAGTGCATTGCTCAAATAATAGTGACAATTAAAATCGACTACCTAGATTCTAGAAACATTGAGACAGAAATCTATGTGTCAAAGGTTAAAAACACGCTGAGTAGTAAGACTACCCTGTAGCACTATGCAGAACGGTTGACATGTTTTAGCCATGGGGGCATTGCCCCGGCTTTCTTCAGGACCTTTAGACTTAGAATAGCTACTGCAAATGTACGTACTATATTGGGTGAAAAAAATAATCAATAAATGTACTTAAAGAAGTTACATATCTACCAGGAACCTTGAACGCTTAGTTATGCCCACTGGGGGGAGGGAATCATATCTTCTTCCCAGCTTTGTGTGGGTGAAGACCTCACCTCACCCGGCGACCGCTCGGGAGTATGAGGCCCCGCTCTATCCATCGGTACCCCCGATGTAAAACCAAGCGGAACTGCTAGCACATACACGCCCGGGTCAGGACTAGCCTGGGAGGGGAAGGGCGGGCCGGACAGGGCATTCTATTTAATCATTACTGCAGTCCCCACTCCCCAGGCCTATCGTGACTGTCCCAAGAATTAAGGAAGAAAGCATTCGGTGCACCAGACTCAAGAGGTGCGTGTTTTCGTTTGTGCGCCCGATGCGCACCACAGAGACCAGGCAGTAAAAAAAATCCATCGGACACACAGATGACCGTTGAAGTTTTTTCTTTTGCATTAGTGCCACTGCACTGCCATATTCATTTATAACTTAGTTCATTCATAATCATTATATACATAATATTTCTCTCTCACCGACTGCCTGCCTCTTGAGTCCAGACCCAAGAAGTTAGTCAGTCCTAAATTTGAAGGGGAGAGGGAGACGATGACATCCAATTAATTATTTATTATAGCACTCTTGACTCGGCACTCCCCTGCGCTGCAGTCTCGTCTCCTCCCTGACGCGTGAGCGCCGCGATGCGTCTGAGCAGAGGAGAGCGCGGGGGCTGTCCTAGGGCCGTCATTGGTAGTGCTAAAGATTGACGGCCCTGGGACCCACAAACTGGGGGGTAAGCTGCGCATTGCACCAGCACCATCATCATCACATGCATCGGTGCGTGCGTGCGTGCGTGCATGGCAACGTGGTGGCTGCAGTGCACACACTCACTGCACTGACGGCAGTTGTATCAGGCACAGCAGAATTTTAATTTGTAAGCAGCAGGTGCGCTGTGCAACTGCGTACCATGGTGGTGGTGTGCGCTAGTTGGAGCTTGCACGCACCGCACTACAGTATAAATAAAAAAAGCAGCACTGGCAGCAGGTGAGGTCGAGGATGAGCCGAGGCTCAGGCTGCCCTCCACTGTGCAGTGCTGAGCGAGCCAGGCCAGCCAGCGCGTAACTAACCATATTGGTGTCACCCCAGATGGGGTGACACCCGGTGCGGTCCGCACACCCCCTAGTGATGCCACTGGTGATATCTCTTCCTATATTGTCACTGGGGTCAAAGTTCTGGTGGGCTGGCTTTTGCCCTCCAAGCAGATCTAAGAAGTATGCTCAACATAAACACCCAAGTCATTTCAGCAGAGGACAATGGTGATTGCCAACCCATCTTTTCAATGAGGTATTTAAAATTGTGTACCACCTTTCAATCAACAAAGCACCTATGCCTGCTGGATGTTTGTACTCCAGATGCAGGTAGTACAGCTGGAGGCCTGACTGGGCAAAAACTGATTATAGCCCTCATAGTAACTGCCCTTCATGGTCCCATTAGAAGCAACAGAAGCCACTATATGAAGATAGCAGTGGAAGGCCTGGTGATGGAGTACCCAGAGGCTACAGCCAGGCCTTCTGGGGGAGACGGGTCCACTACTAGTTGGTCAAAGGCGTTGAGCACTTGGATGTATGTAGATACAGTCAGAAGTGGAGTACAACCTTTACTTCAACATGCATTATCTGTGGTAGTAAATAAGAAAGGCTGGTCAGTAAGGAGCTCCACAAGCGATACACATTTAAGCAGGGGTATCTTGCTTTCTGCCATGAAACAAGACATTTCCTTTTTTGTGATAAGCTAGTTTGAGGTTCACTCACAAAGTCTTTTTGCAATGGGGATGGTGCTAAGCCCCGTTTGTTCAACACCACTTCTGTTTTTAAATAAAGCTAAAGAGTGTCAAAAATACCTGGTAGCATTCCAGTATTATATGTTCTTCCAGAGGAAAGTGCATTTGGACGCATTGCTTTTCAATAATGTTAGGGACGTGGGAGTCTCAGATTTCCTAACAAGCATCATGGTGTACCCAACTAAAGAAAATGGGGCAAGCTGGAGCTCTTGGACAGTGGTAACAGGTAGGGTTAGGAGCATGCATTTCAGTTATTTAACCCCTTCAATGCTCATGATGGGCTCAGCTCGTCATGGGGCATGGTTGATCTGTGCTGATGACGAGCTGAGCTCGTCATGAACATTGGGATTTACCGATCAATCAGCACAGGAGGATAAAACAATTCGCAGCGATGGTGTTAGAAAGTACGCCCAGTCAGCATTGGAGCTCAGTGAGATAGTATTGACTATGTTGTCCACTGTAGTCCAGTTCCTCTTTACAGCAATGTAGGGCAGAAAGGCCACGGAGGGCAAGCTAGCATAACCCAAACTTAACATCAACAGACCAGGCTTAGGTGAGCAGCAGCAACAGAGTCTTTAGTAGCCCAGGCACAGCAACAAAACATGTGTGGAAAGATTGAGGAATAAGGGAAAGCAGGCTAGATGAAAGCATCAATTTGTAGAAAAAGATGCAGAATACCGAACAACATGCAATAATAAGGCATCTAAACCTCCAGGAAGGGAAAGTTTAGAACTTCATGAATAATAAAACCGGTGTACTTCATGGTGATTTATATAGCAATTCTAACAATATGAACATTATGTTCAAGGATTAATGTGCTTAACAACTTTGAAATATGTTTTTTTCTACTGAGATGTATAATGCCCATTGTTAAGCTTCAAGCAGTAAAGTTTTGAGCTAGTGTTTCTAAGTGGCTGTGGATGTAGTAGGTTCAACCAGTTATTTGCTAGGTATGGGATATGCAGATTTATTTATTTTATTTATTAATGTGATTTTATATAGCGCGGATTTTACCCAAAGGTGTCTGAGCGCTTCACAATAGGAACAGTAATGATACATAAGGAGAAAATTACAAGTGAACAAATTACAAAAGCAAACATTAAGTTACATGAATCAAAAGTGTCAATAGTAAACAACCAAAATACATGAGGTAGCAATCGGTACATTACAGGAGGAAAAAGTGATATGTGTGCAGGTTACAAAAGCGAACCAAGAACAAGTAGCGGTAATACGTGGCAGACACTCCAGCACAAGAATAAACGTTACGTAGGCAATGGTGGCACTTGTGCAAGTATCTAAAGCAAACAAAATGTGAGAGGTAGCAAACTGAAAAGTGACGTGTGCAAGTTACAAAAGGGTACGATACACAGGTATAAAGATAATACTGCAATAAATGGTAAACGCTCAAACTACCAGAACACACTGGGAAGGCACTTCCATATTCATGGACAATAGAATGGCGGTGCATTATGTACAGGTGGTGGGGAGGCCCAACATCTAAAAAAATCAGCTGAGGGGGCGCCACCTAAAAAAGTTTAAAGACCTCTGCCATAGACCATGGAGGCCAATGTCTGACAGTATACCCTCACATACTTTGGCCATGGAAGTCTACAAGAGCCTGCTTGATGAAAAAGTTCCTATAACCCATGTTGATAAACTACTCTGGAATATACCTGATACTCCAATAAAGTATGGGGCACAATGCCAATCTGTCATAGGCTGGACTTAGAGGTTAGAAACATAAGTGGAAGCAAAGGAGGACTTGCAGATAGATCGTAGCAGCTGATGCATAACGCAATTTCCTCCCCCCTTGCGGTCCCTCCTAGATGCCCCCTCAGTTCAGCACCATAGGCAGGTGTTATCAAGGTCATAAGGTTATAAGATCTGAATCGCTGGCAAGATGGGGTGACACTGTTGGGTCCCACAACTTGTTCGAAATTTATTAGTTGCTGCATAATGTTAGTATAGTTTCTGCATAATGTGAGCTTACAACCTCAGTTGTTCAGAGTGACACTTCAATACTCAAATGTACACACGCACGTGTTCTAACGGGGCCCCTGCTAAAAAAACGTGTCCTATTTGAAAACAGGATTCAGGACCATGTGCTTAAAATCAAACTGATGGAGATGCTTCGCAAGTCTCATTGGGGGTTAGAATAGTAATAAGGGATCGTCGGCAAACATGAGGGAAGGAACCCTCATGTTTGCTAATCTGGGTGTGGGATTTTCACACTGGTCCAGTAATTTTAACAAGTCCATTAATTTAGAGTGTAAAGAGAGTGGGTACTGACACTCGCCCCTGTCTTTCCCTCTAGTTACAATGAAGGGATATCAGTCTGCTCACCTGAGCTACTGTCTAACCTGTGCAAATGATTTCGCATCCTCAGCTCGGAAAGTACCTGCCAAAGCTTTTATCCTCTGGCTGATTAGATTCGCCATGTTGTCACTGATCACCCTTTTGTGTATATATAAACTAGAGAAGTGAACCACCCATGCTTCAGCTGATATGTTATTTTCGATGGTGCTGAATACATCTCCGCAGCCTGTTAGGAAGATCCAGAAGGAACATTGGTTTTTCGCTTTGGAAGTATTTAGGAGGGCCACCCAAGTTTCCTGCTCTCATTCATTTTTTGGGCCCTTACAAGCTTGTAACACTGTTTGGTGGCTTGAATCAATGGTCTGTTACTGTGTCTGATCACAACAATCGGCCGGCTTTGATTCCAGATACTATCATACTAAGATTTGAATCGCTTCCTTTCTAAGTACCCTGTTTCAACTAGAAAAACGTTTTTCAGATTCATGTACATCTGCGCGTGAGATTGAATAATCTCCCCAAATGAGTAGGGTACCTCGCGCATAGATCAGTGGTATCTTACCCTCCCTCTATTCATGTGGCAACCATCTTATATATTTCACCGGAAGACTCAATTTATTATTTTACTCCGTTTGACTCCAAGGCTAGTAACTCTTTAATCTTCTGTCAAAGGGCTTCCTGGGGTTTTATGGAATCTGTCTGTAAAAGAACCCAAGCGGAACAGTGCTGATTACAGCATCTAACTTGCTCAGCCTACATTCAGTTTTAATCATCTGCTGTGCCAAGCCTGGATATCTGCAGTTTATAATCACACAATCCTCCTACTGTGGTTATGGAGGTTTGACCAACCCAATCTAGTTCTCCTTACTAATACCGGTTTAGCCTTACTTACTGCCCCTTTCAGGGCATGCAGCCTATTCAGCCGAGGCACAATTTTAGAACTTACTATGGTTATTACTTGATCCAGGACACAGTCACAGTCCAATCCTGTTATTGACTCGCCTTCTTTCCCGTTATCAGTAGGAGCCAGTTCTGATGACGGGACCCTTACTGCCCCTTTCAAGTAGGAAGAAAGAATGCTTGGTTGTGATGGTGCATTATCTTTGGGGATAGGTTTAAGCTATGGAGAGGCAGGGTGGTACGTTTTTTGCTTTGTTCACAGCCTCAGGATAATGAGGTTTGTCCACCTGTTGAAGAGCTAGGCCTTTAGAAGCGTAGCGTATTCTGTGTTCCTAGAAAAGGTACATGTTTTATTTATTTCCCTTGTAGCTAAAGGCATAATGTTTTAAAATAAGACTTTACTCTTTTATTGTGTAGTATGGATTGGGTTGGGGTATTGCAACGACTTTGTCACATTTTTCAGAGAGCACTTCTACCACAAAATTGACCAGGAGAATGCAACCAAGAAGAAGCTAATATCAGGTGTTTTGATGCGTAAAGCCAATTGATATTCAAGATACAAATGTATTCAAAACGCAAATCCTTGATCGCTCGCAGAATTTGGAATGATCCTAAGAAGTGAATAATTGGACGATTAAAAGTGGACGCCAAGTTAGATTGGAGATCGCATCGCCATGGAATGATAAATGCAAAAAGTGGATGAGAGTTCCAACCAGGAATGGATGCATGCGTGACTCAGCCTTACACAGGAGTGTATTTCTGTTTTGCGACTTGACCCCACAGAATATTTACATCGCTTAAACATGAAAGGTACAGCGCCCTAGGAGATTAGGTAATGTTAATGGCAGGAAATCAAAATCCATCATTGCTGAATGTTGTGATTGCCGCTAATGTGATGAAAAGATTGCTATGCATGTAAGAATGTCTTTTCCCTGAATGTATGTTTGTGAAGCTGCTAATCATAATACTTTTTTATTAGATTTTCTAAAATCATGTAATTCAAGTTGCAGGAATCAATTTGGCAGTGCATTTATCCAAAAGAAATAGATGTGTTGAAAATTCATTGTTAATCGTGTCTGCATATTAGAGCATATTTTTTTGGTGCCTGAAAAGGAAGTTTTTTTTGTTCAAATTAGAATATCGCATTACATTTGTCGTCACAATAGGTGTATTTGCTGATGGTTTATCAATTTGCCTTGGGAGAAATGTGCGTGTTCTCTTATCGAATTCCAGCCAAGTGCAGTGTGTCTTTTTTTCTCTTCTTTTTTTTTGCAGGTGTCTCTTTATTTTTTTGTCTGTAGGAAAGAGCAAACTAAAAAAACACATCAATTTGTGTTGTGACGGACAACATGATTTGAGTAAGGCCCTTCTTTTTTACCAGTTACTGGCCTAGCTGACAATGAAAATTTACCTCTGCGTTACATGAATTCTATGGGTTCCTATGCCTTTTTAGGGCATCTTGGGTTTAACTTATTCCGGTACCAAGCTTCTTGATGCTCTCTACAAATGCTGTTGCTTATAATAGCCATCATGATTAATTGGGATCCTACTCTTTAAACGCATATTGTTGAATAGGCTGGGGTTTTGCGACAACATTCTTTCTGTCATTTTTCAGAGAGCACTTATACCACAAACAAGATGCACATGGAGAGGCTCATATCGCATATTCTGAAGCAAAGTTTTGTGTCCAGTAAAAGCCAAGTATCATTCAAGATGCGAATGTAATCCAGAACAACTGTGAGAACACAAGTGCCGATATCATTCAGATACTAGGAATTGTACCAGTTTGTTCGAAGCAGCAGGACTGTAGATGTTAAATGACTAATCTAGATGTCTAAAGAATGCAAATTCTTGATCAGGATCAGAATTTGGAATTATCCAAGGAAAGTGACACTTGCATGATAAAAGTAGGTACGTAATTCGTTGTTCATCTTCTAGTGATAAATTGATTGACTTACTACCATGAGTGGATGCGAGTAGGCATTGTGCACAATTCTTTGCTATAGAGAGAAGATTTGTCTGTTTTCCTACTGCGAAGCACAGCTAATGCTTGCATGTCTGAGATGTGAAATGTTGTGCACCGTAAGATGAGGTACTGTTGTTGCAATCTTCTGAAAATTCTTTTTTACTATTAAATGTGTGAATTGAAAACAATGTATGGAACGAAAGGTTGATTTGGATGTAGTCTTGTTCCTAAATGTTTTGTTTGTGAATACGCTAATTAGGTTTAATTATGAGTTTTTTAAAAGCGCTGAATGGAAATACATGAAATAATGGCTGAGTGTTTATCATAAACTCAATAGCTTGTCCAATAAAGAGCATAGTGTATTTTTGGTGGCAGGTTAGAGTTGCTTGTTTCCTAATCTCATGCAGTTCAGTTATAAAGAAACAGTCTGGCAAGAGGATAGTTGCTAGTTAAATATTTTATTGCGTTTTTTGTGTTGGGCATGCTTTTTCTATTTCCAACAGGAAACATCAAGGTAGCATTTTCTTTTCCTGTACGTTGTGATGGGTCTCAAACTGCCAGACCGTGAAAATTCCTCAAGTTGAATTATGAATTGGATCCAAGAGCTCTTACGTCTTGTTGAGACATACACATTTATTTGGAGTACGGCTGTGCCGAGAGTTTCTGGCATTGGGTTAAACGTATTTCAGTGGAAGAATTGATGCGGCTTGAGATGTGCTGAAGTGATAAGTACTTATTTATGTGGATTACCAGTAAACAAAAACAATCATTACGTGTTTATTTTTGGGCCATAAATATAATAAGAAATAGGAAGAGGGATCGCTTGCTTGTGATGGTGCAGTAGCTTTGGGGATAGGTTTAAGCTAGGGAGAGGCAGGGTGATGTTTTTTGCTTTGTTTGTTCACAGCCTCCGGATAATAAGTTGTGTACACCTGTTTGAGAGCTTGGCCTTTGGAAGCGTAGCGTATTCTGTGTTCCTAGAAAAGGTACATGTTTTATTTATTTCCCTTTTAGCTAAAGGCATAATGTTTTTTCTCGCTACAGTTGTCACTGGCAAATGTATGCATGTTTTTGATGATTTGAATGGTTACCTTTTAGAAAATAAGCAGCTTCTCTGAACTAATTGCAACCATATGCGCCGTGTCCTTTTATTTGTCTTTTTTCAGTTGGGTGTTTTTTTTCATCTTTATCTTTTCGTTAGGGTTCCTTTTTTCTCTCTCTTCTCCTAATAGGAAATAGCAAAAGAAAGGCTAGCACCCGTGTGTGTTATGGTGAACAATAAGTTGAATGAGGCAGATCCTTTGGAAGATGGATGTTAATTGCTATAGCCTGTAATACTAATGTATCTAATGGAGGTAGATGTGGCATTTACTAGCTCTTCAGTGTATCCAGCCCTGAAAAAGATGGCAAGTATGTGATAAATAACTTAAGTGCTATAATCGCCTATTACTTTTTTAGAGGGGGACATGGGTTTAATTTTAAAGTACCAAACATATTAAGATTTTCTTTTTTTTTTTTTGGCTGCTTTTGGAATGCTCTACAAATATTTTTGCTTCCGGCAGCATTCATGATTAAAATAAGACTTTACTCTTTTATTGTGTAGTATGGATGGGGTTGGGGTATTGCAACAACTTTGTTTGTCACATTTTTCAGAGAGCACTTATACCACAAAATTGACCAAGAGGATGCACATAAAGAAGCTAACATCAGGTGTTTTGATGCGTAAAGCCAATGGATATTCAAAATACAAACGGTATTTAAAAAGCAAACAAGTGGGGCTATCATTGAAATACTAGCCGTCATACGAGTTTTACCGAAAGCTGTGGCGCAATTGTAGATCTTGAATGTCACATGACCACCTCTAAAAAGATGTGAATGCTTGATCGCTCGCAGAATTTGGAATGACCCTAAGAAGGGAATATTTGGACGATTAAACGTGGACGGCAAGTTAGATTTGAGATCGCATCGCCATGGAATGATAAATGTAAAAAGTGGATGAGAGTTACAACCATGAATGGATGCATACAAGAGTGTATTTCTGTTTTGCGATTTGACCCCACAGAATATTTACATCGCTTAAACATGAAAGGTACTGCGCCCTAGGAGATGAGGTAATGTTAATGGCAGGTAATCAAAGTCCATCATTGCTGAATGTTGTGATTGCCGCTAATGTGATGAAAAGATTGCTATGCATGTAAGAATGTCTTTTCCCTGAATGTATGTTTGTGAAGCTGCTAATCATAATACTTTTTTATTCGATTTTCTAAAATCATGTAATTCAAGTTGCAGGAATCAATTTGGCAGTGCATTTATCCAAAAGAAATAGATGTGTTAAAAATTAATTGTTAATCGTGTCTGCATATTAGAGCATATTTTTTTGGTGCCTGAAAAGGAAGGTTTTTTTTGTTCAAATTAGAATATCGCATTACATTTGTCGTCACAATAGGTGTATTTGCTGATGGTTTATCAATTTGCCTTAGGAGAAATGTGCGTGTTCTGTTATTGAATTCCAGCAAAGTGCAATGTGTGTTTTTTTTCTCTTCTTTTTTTTGCAGGTGTCTCTTTATTTTTTTGTCTGTAGGAAAGAGCAAACTAAAAAAACACATCAATTTGTGTTGTGATGGACAACATGATTTGAGTAAGGCCCTTCTCTTTTACCAGTTACTGGCCTAGCTGACAATGAAAATTTACCTCTGCGTTACATGAATTTTATGGGTTCCAATGCCTTTTTAGGGCATCTTGGGTTTAACTTATTCAGGTACCAAGCTTCTTGATGCTCTCTACAAATGCTGTTGCTTATAATAGCCATCATGATTAATTGGGATCCTACTCTTTAAACGCATGTTGTTGAATAGGCTGGGGTTTTGCGACAACATTCTTTCTGTCATTTTTCAGAGAGCACTTATACCACAAAACCACAAACAAGATGCACATGGAGAGGCTAATATCGCATATTCTGAAGCAAAGTTTTGTGTCCAGTAAAAGCCAAGTATCATTCAAGATGCGAATGTAATCCAGAACAACTGTGAGAACACAAGTGCCGATATCATTCAGATACTAGGAATTGTACCAGTTTGTTCGAAGCAGCAGGACTGTAGATGTTAAATGACTAATCTAGATGTCTAAAGAATGCAAATTCTTGATCAGGATCAGAATTTGGAATTATCCAAGGAAAGTGACACTTGCATGATAAAAGTAGGGACGTAATTCGTTGTTCACCTTCTAGTGATAAATTGATTGACTTACTACCATGAGTGGATGCGAGTAGGCATTGTGCACAATTCTTTGCTATAGAGAGAAGATTTGTCTGTTTTCCTACTGCGAAGCACAGCTAATGCTTGCATGTCTGAGATGTGAAATGTTGTGCACCGTAAGATGAGGTACTGTTGTTGCAATCTTCTGAAAATTCTTTTTTACTATTAAATGTGTGAATTGAAAACAATGTATGGAACGAAAGGTTGATTTGGATGTAGTCTTGTTCCTAAATGTTTTGTTTGTGAATACGCTAATTAGGTTTAATTATGAGTTTTTTAAAAGCGCTGAATGGAAATACATGAAATAATGGCTGAGTGTTTATCATAAACTCAATAGCTTGTCCAATAAAGAGCATAGTGTATTTTTGGTGGCAGGTTAGAGTTGCTTGTTTCCTAATCTCATGCAGTTCAGTTATAAAGAAACAGTCTGGCAAGAGGATAGTTGCTAGTTAAATATTTTATTGCGTTTTTTGTGTTGGGCATGCTTTTTCTATTTCCAACAGGAAACATCAAGGTAGCATTTTCTTTTCCTGTACGTTGTGATGGGTCTCAAACTGCCAGACCGTGAAAATTCCTCAAGTTGAATTATGAATTGGATCCAAGAGCTCTTACGTCTTGTTGAGACATACACATTTATTTGGAGTACGGCTGTGCCGAGAGTTTCTGGCATTGGGTTAAACGTATTTCAGTGGAAGAATTGATGCGGCTTGAGATGTGCTGAAGTGATAAGTACTTATTTATGTGGATTACCAGTAAACAAAAACAATCATTACGTGTTTATTTTTGGGCCATAAATATAATAAGAAATAGGAAGAGGGATCGCTTGCTTGTGATGGTGCAGTAGCTTTGGGGATAGGTTTAAGCTAGGGAGAGGCAGGGTGATGTTTTTTGCTTTGTTTGTTCACAGCCTCCGGATAATAAGTTGTGTACACCTGTTTGAGAGCTTGGCCTTTGGAAGCGTAGCGTATTCTGTGTTCCTAGAAAAGGTACATGTTTTATTTATTTCCCTTTTAGCTAAAGGCATAATGTTTTTTCTCGCTACAGTTGTCACTGGCAAATGTATGCATGTTTTTGATGATTTGAATGGTTACCTTTTAGAAAATAAGCAGCTTCTCTGAACTAATTGCAACCATATGCGCCGTGTCCTTTTATTTGTCTTTTTTCAGTTGGGTGTTTTTTTTCATCTTTATCTTTTCGTTAGGGTTCCTTTTTTCTCTCTCTTCTCCTAATAGGAAATAGCAAAAGAAAGGCTAGCACCCGTGTGTGTTATGGTGAACAATAAGTTGAATGAGGCAGATCCTTTGGAAGATGGATGTTAATTGCTATAGCCTGTAATACTAATGTATCTAATGGAGGTAGATGTGGCATTTACTAGCTCTTCAGTGTATCCAGCCCTGAAAAAGATGGCAAGTATGTGATAAATAACTTAAGTGCTATAATCGCCTATTACTTTTTTAGAGGGGGACATGGGTTTAATTTTAAAGTACCAAACATATTAAGATTTTCTTTTTTTTTTTTTGGCTGCTTTTGGAATGCTCTACAAATATTTTTGCTTCCGGCAGCATTCATGATTAAAATAAGACTTTACTCTTTTATTGTGTAGTATGGATGGGGTTGGGGTATTGCAACAACTTTGTTTGTCACATTTTTCAGAGAGCACTTCTACCACAAAATTGACCAAGAGGATGCACATAAAGAAGCTAATATCAGGTGTTTTGATGCGTAAAGCCAATTGATATTCGAAATACAAACAGTATTTAAAAAGCAAACAAGTGTGGCTATCATTGAAATACTAGCCGTCGTACAAGTTTTACCGAAAGCTGTGGCACAATTGTAGATCTAGAATGTCACATGACCACCTCTAAAGAGATGTGAATGCTTGATCGCTCGCAGAATTTGGAATGATCCTAAGAAGGGAATATTTGGACGATTAAAAGTGGACGGCAAGTTAGATTTGAGATCGCATCGCCATGGAATGATAAATGTAAAAAGTGGATGAGAGTTACAACCAGGAATGGATGCATACAGGAGTGTATTTCTGTTCTGCGACTTGACCCCACAGAATATTTACATCGCTTAAACATGAAAGGTACTGCGCCCTAGGAGATGAGGTAATGTTAATGGCAGGTAATCAAAATCCATCATTGCTGAATGTTGTGATTGCCGCTAATGTGATGAAAAGATTGCTATGCACGTAAGAATGTCTTTTCCCTGAATGTATGTTTGTGAAGCTGCTAATCATAATACTTTTTTATTCGATTTTCTAAAATCATGTAATTCAAGTTGCAGGAATCAATTTGGCAGTGCATTTATCCAAAAGAAATAGATGTGTTAAAAATTAATTGTTAATTGTGTCTGCATATTAGAGCATATTTTTTTGGTGCCTGAAAAGGAAGGGTTTTTTTGTTCAAATTAGAATATCGCATTACATTTGTCGTCACAATAGGTGTATTTGCTGATGGTTTATCAATTTGCCTTGGGAGAAATGTGCGTGTTCTCTTATTGAATTCCAGCCAAGTGCAATGTGTGTTTTTTTCTCTTCTTTTTTTTGCAGGTGTCTCTTTATTTTTTTGTCTGTAGGAAAGAGCAAACTAAAAAAACACATCAATTTGTGTTGTGATGGACAACATGATTTGAGTAAGGCCCTTCTCTTTTACCAGTTACTGGCCTAGCTGACAATGAAAATTTACCTCTGCGTTACATGAATTCTATGGGTTCCTATGCCTTTTTAGGGCATCTTGGGTTTAACTTATTCGGGTACCAAGCTTCTTGATGCTCTCTACAAATGCTGTTGCTTATAATAGCCATCATGATTAATTGGGATCCTACTCTTTAAACGCATGTTTTTGAATAGGCTGGGGTTTTGCGACCACATTCTTTCTGTCATTTTTCAGAGAGCACTCATACCACAAAACCACAAACAAGATGCACATGGAGAGGCTAATATCGCATATTCTGAAGCAAAGTTTTGTGTCCAGTAAAAGCCAAGTATCATTCAAGTTGCGAATGTAATCCAGAACAACTGTGAGAACACAAGTGCCGATATCATTCAGATACTAGGAATTGTACCAGTTTGTTCGAAGCAGCAGGACTGTAGATGATAAATGACTAATCTAGATGTCTAAAGAATGCAAATTCTTGATCAGGATCAGAATTTGGAATTATCCAAGGAAAGTGACACTTGCATGATAAAAGTAGGTACTTAATGCGTTGTTCACCTTTTAGTGATAAATTGAATGACTTACTACCATGAGTGGATGCGAGTAGGCATTGTGCACAATTCTTTGCTATAGAGAGAAGATTTGGCTGTTTTCCTACTGCGAAGCACAGCTAATGCTTGCATGTCTGAGATGTGAAATGTTGTGCACCGTAAGATGAGGTACTGTTATTGCAATCTTCTGAAAATTCTTTTTTACTATTAAATGTGTGAATTGAAAACAATGTATGGAACGAAAGGTTGATTTGGATGTAGTCTTGTTCCTAAATGTTTTGTTTGTGAATACGCTAATTAGGTTTAATTATGAGTTTTTGAAAGCGCTGAATGGAAATACATGAAATAATGGCTGAGTGTTTATCATAAACTCAATAGCTTGTCCAATAAAGAGCATAGTGTATTTTTGGTGGCAGGTTAGAGTTGCTTGTTTCCTAATCTCATGCAGTTCAGTTATAAAGAAACAGTCTGGCAAGAGGATAGTTGCTAGTTAAATATTTTATTGCGTTTTTTGTGTTGGGCATGCTTTTTCTATTTCCAACAGGAAACGTCAAGGTAGCATTTTCTTTTCCTGTACGTTGTGATGGGTCTCAAACTGCCAGACCGTGAAAATTCCTCAAGTTGAATTATGAATTGGATCCAAGAGCTCTTACGTCTTGTTGAGACATACACATTTATTTGGAGTACGGCTGTGCCGAGAGTTGCTGGCATAGGGTTAAACGTATTTCAGTGGAAGAATTGATGCGGCTTGAGATGTGCTGAAGTGATAAGTACTTATTTATGTGGATTACCAGTAAACAAAAACAATCATTACGTGTTTATTTTTGGGCCATAAATATAATAAGAAATAGGAAGGGGGATCGCTTGCTTGTGATGGTGCAGTATCTTTGGGGATAGGTTTAAGCTAGGGAGAGGCAGGGTGATGTTTTTTGCTTTGTTTGTTCACAGCCTCCGGATAATAAGTTGTGTACACCTGTTTGAGAGCTTGGCCTTTGGAAGCGTAGCGTATTCTGTGTTCCTAGAAAAGGTACATGTTTTATTTATTTCCCTTTTAGCTAAAGGCATAATGTTTTTTCTCGCTACAGTTGTCACTGGCAAATGTATGCATGTTTTTGATGATTTGAATGGTTACCTTTTAGAAAATAAGCAGCTTCTCTGATCTAATTGCAACCATATGCGCCGTGTCCTTTTTATTTGTCTTTTTTCAGTTGGGTGTTTTTTTTCATCTTTATCTTTTCGTTAGGGTTCCCTTTTTCTCTCTCTTCTCCTAATAGGAAATAGCAAAAGAAAGGCTAGCACCCGTGTGTGTTATGGTGAACAATAAGTTGAATGAGGCAGATCCTTTAGAAGATGGATGTTAATTGCTATAGCCTGTAATACTAATGTATCTAATGGAGGTAGATGTGGCATTTACTAGCTCTTCAGTGTATCCAGCCCTGAAAAAGATGGCAAGTATGTGATAAATAACTTACGTGCTATAATCGCCTATTACTTTTTTAGAGAGGGACATGGGTTTAATTTTAAAGTACCAAACATATTAAGATTTTTTTTTTTTGGCTGCTTTTGGAATGCTCTACAAATATTTTTGCTTCCGGCAGCATTCATGATTAAAATAAGACTTAACTCTTTTATTGTGTAGTATGGATTGGGTTGGGGTATTGCAACAACTTTGTTTGTCACATTTTTCAGAGAGCACTTCTACCACAAAATTGACCAAGAGGATGCACATAAAGAAGCTAATATCAGGTGTTTTGATGCGTAAAGCCAATTGATATTCGAATTACAAACAGTATTTAAAAAGCAAACAAGTGTGGCTATCATTGAAATACTAGCCGTCGTACAAGTGTTACCGAAAGCTGTGGCACAATTGTAGATCTAGAATGTCACATGACCACCTCTAAAGAGATGTGAATGCTTGATCGCTCGCAGAATTTGGAATGATCCTAAGAAGGGAATATTTGGACGATTAAAAGTGGACGGCAAGTTAGATTTGAGATCGCATCGCCATGGAATGATAAATGTAAAAAGTGGATGAGAGTTACAACCAGGAATGGATGCATACAGGAGTGTATTTCTGTTCTGCGACTTGACCCCACAGAATATTTACATCGCTTAAACATGAAAGGTACTGCGCCCTAGGAGATGAGGTAATGTTAATGGCAGGTAATCAAAATCCATCATTGCTGAATGTTGTGATTGCCGCTAATGTGATGAAAAGATTGCTATGCACGTAAGAATGTCTTTTCCCTGAATGTATGTTTGTGAAGCTGCTAATCATAATACTTTTTTATTCGATTTTCTAAAATCATGTAATTCAAGTTGCAGGAATCAATTTGGCAGTGCATTTATCCAAAAGAAATAGATGTGTTAAAAATTAATTGTTAATCGTGTCTGCATATTAGAGCATATTTTTTTGGTGCCTGAAAAGGAAGGGTTTTTTTGTTCAAATTAGAATATCGCATTACATTTGTCGTCACAATAGGTGTATTTGCTGATGGTTTATCAATTTGCCTTGGGAGAAATGTGCGTGTTCTCTTATTGAATTCCAGCCAAGTGCAGTGTGTGTTTTTTTTCTCTCCTTTTTTTTGCAGGTGTCTCTTTATTTTTTTGTCTGTAGGAAAGAGCAAACTAAAAAAACACATCAATTTGTGTTGTGATGGACAACATGATTTGAGTAAGGCCCTTCTCTTTTACCAGTTACTGGCCTAGCTGACAATGAAAATTTACCTCTGCGTTACATGAATTCTATGGGTTCCTATGCCTTTTTAGGGCATCTTGGGTTTAACTTATTCGGGTACCAAGCTTCTTGATGCTCTCTACAAATGCTGTTGCTTATAATAGCCATCATGATTAATTGGGATCCTACTCTTTAAACGCATATTGTTGAATAGGCTGGGGTTTTGCGACAACATTCTTTCTGTCATTTTTCAGAGAGCACTTATACCACAAACAAGATGCACATGGAGAGGCTAATATCGCATATTCTGAAGCAAAGTTTTGTGTCCAGTAAAAGCCAAGTATCATTCAAGATGCGAATGTAATCCAGAACAACTGTGAGAACACAAGTGCCGATATCATTCAGATACTAGGAATTGTACCAGTTTGTTCGAAGCAGCAGGACTGTAGATGATAAATGACTAATCTAGATGTCTAAAGAATGCAAATTCTTGATCAGGATCAGAATTTGGAATTATCCAAGGAAAGTGACACTTGCATGATAAAAGTAGGTACGTAATGCATTGTTCACCTTCTAGTGATAAATTGAATGACTTACTACCATGAGTGGATGCGAGTAGGCATTGTGCACAATTCTTTGCTATAGAGAGAAGATTTGGCTGTTTTCCTACTGCGAAGCACAGCTTATGCTTGCATGTCTGAGATGTGAAATGTTGTGCACCGTAAGATGAGGTACTGTTATTGCAATCTTCTGAAAATTCTTTTTTACTATTAAATGTGTGAATTGAAAACAATGTATGGAACGAAAGGTTGATTTGGATGTAGTCTTGTACCTAAATGTTTTGTTTGTGAATACGCTAATTGGGTTTAATTATGAGTTTTTGAAAGCGCTGAATGGAAATACATGAAATAATGGCTGAGTGTTTATCATAAACTCAATAGCTTGTCCAATAAAGAGCATAGTGTATTTTTGGTGGCAGGTTAGAGTTGCTTGTTTCCTAATCTCATGCAGTTCAGTTATAAAGAAACAGTCTGGCTAGAGGATAGTTGCTAGTTAAATATTTTATTGCGTTTTTTGTGTTGGGCATGCTTTTTCTATTTCCAACAGGAAACGTCAAGGTAGCATTTTCTTTTCCTGTACGTTGTGATGGGTCTCAAACTGCCAGACCGTGAAAATTCCTCAAGTTGAATTATGAATTGGATCCAAGAGCTCTTGCGTCTTGTTGAGACATACACATTTATTTGGAGTACGGCTGTGCCAGGATTTGCTGGCATAGGGTTAAACGTATTTCAGTGGAAGAATTGATGCGGCTTGAGATGTGCTGAAGTGATAAGTACTTATTTATGTGGATTACCAGTAAACAAAAACAATCATTACGTGTTTATTTTTGGGCAATAAATATAATAAGAAATAGGAAGAGGGATCACTTGCTTGTGATGGTGCAGTATCTTTGGGGATAGGTTTAAGCTAGGGAGAGGCAGGGTGATGTTTTTTGCTTTGTTTGTTCACAGCCTCCGGATAATAAGTTGTGTACACCTGTTTGAGAGCTTGGCCTTTGGAAGCGTAGCGTATTCTGTGTTCCTAGAAAAGGTACATGTTTTATTTATTTCCCTTTTAGCTAAAGGCATAATGTTTTTTCTCGCTACAGTTGTCACTGGCAAATGTATGCATGTTTTTGATGATTTGAATGGTTACCTTTTAGAAAATAAGCAGCTTCTCTGATCTAATTGCAACCATATGCGCCGTGTCCTTTTATTTGTCTTTTTTCAGTTGGGTGTTTTTTTTCATCTTTATCTTTTCGTTAGGGTTCCCTTTTTCTCTCTCTTTTCCTAATAGGAAATAGCAAAAGAAAGGCTAGCACCCGTGTGTGTTATGGTGAACAATAAGTTGAATGAGGCAGATCCTTTAGAAGATGGATGTTAATTGCTATAGCCTGTAATACTAATGTATCTAATGGAGGTAGATGTGGCATTTACTAGCTCTTGAGTGTATCCAGCCCTGAAAAAGATGGCAAGTATGTGATAAATAACTTACGTGCTATAATCACCTATTACTTTTTTAGAGAGGGACATGGGTTTAATTTTAAAGTACCAAACATATTAAGATTTTCTTTTTTTTTGTGGCTGCTTTTGGAATGCTCTACAAATATTTTTGCTTCCGGCAGCATTCATGATTAAAATAAGACTTTACTCTTTTATTGTGTAGTATGGATTGGGTTGGGGTATTGCAACAACGTTGTTTGTCACATTTTTCAGAGAGCACTTCTACCACAAAATTGACCAAGAGGATGCACATAAAGAAGCTAATATCAGGTGTTTTGATGCGTAAAGCCAATTGATATTCGAAATACAAACGGTATTTAAAAAGCAAACAAGTGGGGCTATCATTGAAATACTAGCCGTCGTATAAGTTTTACCGAAAGCTGTGGCACAATTGTAGATCTTGAATGTCACATGACCACCTCTAAAGAGATGTGAATGCTTGATCGCTCGCAGAATTTGGAATGATCCTAAGAAGGGAATATTTGGACGATTAAAAGTGGATGGCAAGTTAGATTTGAGATCGCATCGCCATGGAATGATAAATGTAAAAAGTGGACGAGAGTTACAACCAGGAATGGATGCATACAGGAGTGTATTTCTGTTCTGCGACTTGACCCCACAGAATATTTACATCGCTTAAACATGAAAGGTACTGCGCCCTAGGAGATGAGGTAATGTTAATGGCAGGTAATCAAAATCCATCATTGCTGAATGTTGTGATTGCCGCTAATGTGATGAAAAGATTGCTATGCACGTAAGAATGTCTTTTCCCTGAATGTATGTTTGTGAAGCTGCTAATCATAATACTTTTTTATTCGATTTTCTAAAATCATGTAATTCAAGTTGCAGGAATCAATTTGGCAGTGCATTTATCCAAAAGAAATAGATGTGTTAAAAATTAATTGTTAAGCGTGTCTGCATATTAGAGCATATTTTTTTGGTGCCTGAAAAGGAAGGGTTTTTTTGTTCAAATTAGAATATCGCATTACATTTGTCGTCACAATAGGTGTATTTGCTGATGGTTTATCAATTTGCCTTGGGAGAAATGTGCGTGTTCTCTTATTGAATTCCAGCCATGTGCAGTGTGTGTTTTTTTTCTCTTCTTTTTTTTTGCAGGTGTCTCTTTATTTTTTTGTCGGTAGGAAAGAGCAAACTAAAAAAACACATCAATTTGTGTTGTGATGGACAACATGATTTGAGTAAGGCCCTTCTCTTTTACCAGTTACTGGCCTAGCTGACAATTAAAATTTACCTCTGCGTTACATGAATTCTATGGGTTCCTATGCCTTTTTAGGGCATCTTGCGTTTAACTTATTCAGGTACCAAGCTTCTTGATGCTCTCTACAAATGCTGTTGCTTATAATAGCCATCATGATTAATTGGGATCCTACTCTTTAAACGCATATTGTTGAATAGGCTGGGGTTTTGCGACAACATTCTTTCTGTCATTTTTCAGAGAGCACTCATACCACAAAACCACAAACAAGATGCACATGGAGAGGCTAATATCGCATATTCTGAAGCAAAGTTTTGTGTCCAGTAAAAGCCAAGTATCATTCAAGATGCGAATGTAATCCAGAACAACTGTGAGAACACAAGTGCCGATATCATTCAGATACTAGGAATTGTACCAGTTTGTTCGAAGCAGCAGGACTGTAGATGTTAAATGACTAATCTAGATGTCTAAAGAATGCAAATTCTTGATCAGGATCAGAATTTGGAATTATCCAAGGAAAGTGACACTTGCATGATAAAAGTAGGTACGTAATGCGTTGTTCACCTTCTAGTGATAAATTGAATGACTTACTACCATGAGTGGATGCGAGTAGGCATTGTGCATAATTCTTTGCTATAGAGAGAAGATTTGGCTGTTTTCCTACTGCGAAGCACAGCTAATGCTTGCATGTCTGAGATGTGAAATGTTGTGCACCGTAAGATGAGGTACTGTTATTGCAATCTTCTGAAAATTCTTTTTTACTATTAAATGTGTGAATTGAAAACAATGTATGGAACGAAAGGTTGATTTGGATGTAGTCTTGTTCCTAAATGTTTTGTTTGTGAATACGCTAATTAGGTTTAATTATGAGTTTTTGAAAGCGCTGAATAGAAATACATGAAATAATGGCTGAGTGTTTATCATAAACTCAATAGCTTGTCCAATAAAGAGCATAGTGTATTTTTGGTGGCAGGTTAGAGTTGCTGGTTTCCTAATCTCATGCAGTTCAGTTATAAAGAAACAGTCTGGCAAGAGGATAGTTGCTAGTTAAATATTTTATTGCGTTTTTTGTGTTGGGCATGCTTTTTCTATTTCCAACAGGAAACGTCAAGGTAGCATTTTCTTTTCCTGTACGTTGTGATGGGTCTCAAACTGCCAGACCGTGAAAATTCCTCAAGTTGAATTATGAATTGGATCCAAGAGCTCTTACGTCTTGTTGAGACATACACATTTATTTGGAGTACGGCTGTGCCGAGATTTGCTGGCATAGGGTTAAACGTATTTCAGTGGAAGAATTGATGCGGCTTGAGATGTGCTGAAGTGATAAGTACTTATTTATGTGGATTACCAGTAAACAAAAACAATCATTACGTGTTTATTTTTGGGCCATAAATATAATAAGAAATAGGAAGGGGGATCGCTTGCTTGTGATGGTGCAGTATCTTTGGGGATAGGTTTAAGCTAGGGAGAGGCAGGGTGATGTTTTTTGCTTTGTTTGTTCACAGCCTCCGGATAATAAGTTGTGTACACCTGTTTGAGAGCTTGGCCTTTGGAAGCGTAGCGTATTCTGTGTTCCTAGAAAAGGTACATGTTTTATTTATTTCCCTTTTAGCTAAAGGCATAATGTTTTTTCTCGCTACAGTTGTCACTGGCAAATGTATGCATGTTTTTGATGATTTGAATGGTTACCTTTTAGAAAATAAGCAGCTTCTCTGATCTAATTGCAACCATATGCGCCGTGTCCTTTTTATTTGTCTTTTTTCAGTTGGGTGTTTTTTTTCATCTTTATCTTTTCGTTAGGGTTCCCTTTTTCTCTCTCTTCTCCTAATAGGAAATAGCAAAAGAAAGGCTAGCACCCGTGTGTGTTATGGTGAACAATAAGTTGAATGAGGCAGATCCTTTAGAAGATGGATGTTAATTGCTATAGCCTGTAATACTAATGTATCTAATGGAGGTAGATGTGGCATTTACTAGCTCTTCAGTGTATCCAGCCCTGAAAAAGATGGCAAGTATGTGATAAATAACTTACGTGCTATAATCGCCTATTACTTTTTTAGAGAGGGACATGGGTTTAATTTTAAAGTACCAAACATATTAAGATTTTTTTTTTTTGGCTGCTTTTGGAATGCTCTACAAATATTTTTGCTTCCGGCAGCATTCATGATTAAAATAAGACTTAACTCTTTTATTGTGTAGTATGGATTGGGTTGGGGTATTGCAACAACTTTGTTTGTCACATTTTTCAGAGAGCACTTCTACCACAAAATTGACCAAGAGGATGCACATAAAGAAGCTAATATCAGGTGTTTTGATGCGTAAAGCCAATTGATATTCGAATTACAAACAGTATTTAAAAAGCAAACAAGTGTGGCTATCATTGAAATACTAGCCGTCGTACAAGTGTTACCGAAAGCTGTGGCACAATTGTAGATCTAGAATGTCACATGACCACCTCTAAAGAGATGTGAATGCTTGATCGCTCGCAGAATTTGGAATGATCCTAAGAAGGGAATATTTGGACGATTAAAAGTGGACGGCAAGTTAGATTTGAGATCGCATCGCCATGGAATGATAAATGTAAAAAGTGGATGAGAGTTACAACCAGGAATGGATGCATACAGGAGTGTATTTCTGTTCTGCGACTTGACCCCACAGAATATTTACATCGCTTAAACATGAAAGGTACTGCGCCCTAGGAGATGAGGTAATGTTAATGGCAGGTAATCAAAATCCATCATTGCTGAATGTTGTGATTGCCGCTAATGTGATGAAAAGATTGCTATGCACGTAAGAATGTCTTTTCCCTGAATGTATGTTTGTGAAGCTGCTAATCATAATACTTTTTTATTCGATTTTCTAAAATCATGTAATTCAAGTTGCAGGAATCAATTTGGCAGTGCATTTATCCAAAAGAAATAGATGTGTTAAAAATTAATTGTTAATCGTGTCTGCATATTAGAGCATATTTTTTTGGTGCCTGAAAAGGAAGGGTTTTTTTGTTCAAATTAGAATATCGCATTACATTTGTCGTCACAATAGGTGTATTTGCTGATGGTTTATCAATTTGCCTTGGGAGAAATGTGCGTGTTCTCTTATTGAATTCCAGCCAAGTGCAGTGTGTGTTTTTTTTCTCTCCTTTTTTTTGCAGGTGTCTCTTTATTTTTTTGTCTGTAGGAAAGAGCAAACTAAAAAAACACATCAATTTGTGTTGTGATGGACAACATGATTTGAGTAAGGCCCTTCTCTTTTACCAGTTACTGGCCTAGCTGACAATGAAAATTTACCTCTGCGTTACATGAATTCTATGGGTTCCTATGCCTTTTTAGGGCATCTTGGGTTTAACTTATTCGGGTACCAAGCTTCTTGATGCTCTCTACAAATGCTGTTGCTTATAATAGCCATCATGATTAATTGGGATCCTACTCTTTAAACGCATATTGTTGAATAGGCTGGGGTTTTGCGACAACATTCTTTCTGTCATTTTTCAGAGAGCACTCATACCACAAAACCACAAACAAGATGCACATGGAGAGGCTAATATCGCATATTCTGAAGCAAAGTTTTGTGTCCAGTAAAAGCCAAGTATCATTCAAGATGCGAATGTAATCCAGAACAACTGTGAGAACACAAGTGCCGATATCATTCAGATACTAGGAATTGTACCAGTTTGTTCGAAGCAGCAGGACTGTAGATGATAAATTACTAATCTAAATGTCTAAAGAATGCAAATTCTTTATCAGGATCAGAATTTGGAATTATCCAAGGAAAGTGACACTTGCATGATAAAAGTAGGTACGTAATGCATTGTTCACCTTCTAGTGATAAATTGAATGACTTACTACCATGAGTGGATGCGAGTAGGCATTGTGCACAATTCTTTGCTATAGAGAGAAGATTTGGCTGTTTTCCTACTGCGAAGCACAGCTTATGCTTGCATGTCTGAGATGTGAAATGTTGTGCACCGTAAGATGAGGTACTGTTATTGCAATCTTCTGAAAATTCTTTTTTACTATTAAATGTGTGAATTGAAAACAATGTATGGAACGAAAGGTTGATTTGTATGTAGTCTTGTACCTAAATGTTTTGTTTGTGAATACGCTAATTGGGTTTAATTATGAGTTTTTGAAAGCGCTGAATGGAAATACATGAAATAATGGCTGAGTGTTTATCATAAACTCAATAGCTTGTCCAATAAAGAGCATAGTGTATTTTTGGTGGCAGGTTAGAGTTGCTTGTTTCCTAATCTCATGCAGTTCAGTTATAAAGAAACAGTCTGGCTAGAGGATAGTTGCTAGTTAAATATTTTATTGCGTTTTTTGTGTTGGGCATGCTTTTTCTATTTCCAACAGGAAACGTCAAGGTAGCATTTTCTTTTCCTGTACGTTGTGATGGGTCTCAAACTGCCAGACCGTGAAAATTCCTCAAGTTGAATTATGAATTGGATCCAAGAGCTCTTGCGTCTTGTTGAGACATACACATTTATTTGGAGTACGGCTGTGCCAAGATTTGCTGGCATAGGGTTAAACGTATTTCAGTGGAAGAATTGATGCGGCTTGAGATGTGCTGAAGTGATAAGTACTTATTTATGTGGATTACCAGTAAACAAAAACAATCATTACGTGTTTATTTTTGGGCAATAAATATAATAAGAAATAGGAAGAGGGATCACTTGCTTGTGATGGTGCAGTATCTTTGGGGATAGGTTTAAGCTAGGGAGAGGCAGGGTGATGTTTTTTGCTTTGTTTGTTCACAGCCTCCGGATAATAAGTTGTGTACACCTGTTTGAGAGCTTGGCCTTTGGAAGCGTAGCGTATTCTGTGTTCCTAGAAAAGGTACATGTTTTATTTATTTCCCTTTTAGCTAAAGGCATAATGTTTTTTCTCGCTACAGTTGTCACTGGCAAATGTATGCATGTTTTTGATGATTTGAATGGTTACCTTTTAGAAAATAAGCAGCTTCTCTGATCTAATTGCAACCATATGCGCCGTGTCCTTTTATTTGTCTTTTTTCAGTTGGGTGTTTTTTTTCATCTTTATCTTTTCGTTAGGGTTCCCTTTTTCTCTCTCTTTTCCTAATAGGAAATAGCAAAAGAAAGGCTAGCACCCGTGTGTGTTATGGTGAACAATAAGTTGAATGAGGCAGATCCTTTAGAAGATGGATGTTAATTGCTATAGCCTGTAATACTAATGTATCTAATGGAGGTAGATGTGGCATTTACTAGCTCTTGAGTGTATCCAGCCCTGAAAAAGATGGCAAGTATGTGATAAATAACTTACGTGCTATAATCACCTATTACTTTTTTAGAGAGGGACATGGGTTTAATTTTAAAGTACCAAACATATTAAGATTTTCTTTTTTTTTGTGGCTGCTTTTGGAATGCTCTACAAATATTTTTGCTTCCGGCAGCATTCATGATTAAAATAAGACTTTACTCTTTTATTGTGTAGTATGGATTGGGTTGGGGTATTGCAACAACGTTGTTTGTCACATTTTTCAGAGAGCACTTCTACCACAAAATTGACCAAGAGGATGCACATAAAGAAGCTAATATCAGGTGTTTTGATGCGTAAAGCCAATTGATATTCGAAATACAAACGGTATTTAAAAAGCAAACAAGTGGGGCTATCATTGAAATACTAGCCGTCGTATAAGTTTTACCGAAAGCTGTGGCACAATTGTAGATCTTGAATGTCACATGACCACCTCTAAAGAGATGTGAATGCTTGATCGCTCGCAGAATTTGGAATGATCCTAAGAAGGGAATATTTGGACGATTAAAAGTGGATGGCAAGTTAGATTTGAGATCGCATCGCCATGGAATGATAAATGTAAAAAGTGGACGAGAGTTACAACCAGGAATGGATGCATACAGGAGTGTATTTCTGTTCTGCGACTTGACCCCACAGAATATTTACATCGCTTAAACATGAAAGGTACTGCGCCCTAGGAGATGAGGTAATGTTAATGGCAGGTAATCAAAATCCATCATTGCTGAATGTTGTGATTGCCGCTAATGTGATGAAAAGATTGCTATGCACGTAAGAATGTCTTTTCCCTGAATGTATGTTTGTGAAGCTGCTAATCATAATACTTTTTTATTCGATTTTCTAAAATCATGTAATTCAAGTTGCAGGAATCAATTTGGCAGTGCATTTATCCAAAAGAAATAGATGTGTTAAAAATTAATTGTTAAGCGTGTCTGCATATTGGAGCATATTTTTTTGGTGCCTGAAAAGGAAGGGTTTTTTTGTTCAAATTAGAATATCGCATTACATTTGTCGTCACAATAGGTGTATTTGCTGATGGTTTATCAATTTGCCTTGGGAGAAATGTGCGTGTTCTCTTCTTGAATTCCAGCCATGTGCAGTGTGTGTTTTTTTTCTCTTCTTTTTTTTGCAGGTGTCTCTTTATTTTTTTGTCGGTAGGAAAGAGCAAACTAAAAAAACACATCAATTTGTGTTGTGATGGACAACATGATTTGAGTAAGGCCCTTCTCTTTTACCAGTTACTGGCCTAGCTGACAATGAAAATTTACCTCTGCGTTACATGAATTCTATGGGTTCCTATGCCTTTTTAGGGCATCTTGCGTTTAACTTATTCAGGTACCAAGCTTCTTGATGCTCTCTACAAATGCTGTTGCTTATAATAGCCATCATGATTAATTGGGATCCTACTCTTTAAACGCATATTGTTGAATAGGCTGGGGTTTTGCGACAACATTCTTTCTGTCATTTTTCAGAGAGCACTCATACCACAAAACCACAAACAAGATGCACATGGAGAGGCTAATATCGCATATTCTGAAGCAAAGTTTTGTGTCCAGTAAAAGCCAAGTATCATTCAAGATGCGAATGTAATCCAGAACAACTGTGAGAACACAAGTGCCGATATCATTCAGATACTAGGAATTGTACCAGTTTGTTCGAAGCAGCAGGACTGTAGATGTTAAATGACTAATCTAGATGTCTAAAGAATGCAAATTCTTGATCAGGATCAGAATTTGGAATTATCCAAGGAAAGTGACACTTGCATGATAAAAGTAGGTACGTAATGCGTTGTTCACCTTCTAGTGATAAATTGAATGACTTACTACCATGAGTGGATGCGAGTAGGCATTGTGCATAATTCTTTGCTATAGAGAGAAGATTTGGCTGTTTTCCTACTGCGAAGCACAGCTAATGCTTGCATGTCTGAGATGTGAAATGTTGTGCACCGTAAGATGAGGTACTGTTATTGCAATCTTCTGAAAATTCTTTTTTACTATTAAATGTGTGAATTGAAAACAATGTATGGAACGAAAGGTTGATTTGGATGTAGTCTTGTTCCTAAATGTTTTGTTTGTGAATACGCTAATTAGGTTTAATTATGAGTTTTTGAAAGCGCTGAATAGAAATACATGAAATAATGGCTGAGTGTTTATCATAAACTCAATAGCTTGTCCAATAAAGAGCATAGTGTATTTTTGGTGGCAGGTTAGAGTTGCTGGTTTCCTAATCTCATGCAGTTCAGTTATAAAGAAACAGTCTGGCAAGAGGATAGTTGCTAGTTAAATATTTTATTGCGTTTTTTGTGTTGGGCATGCTTTTTCTATTTCCAACAGGAAACGTCAAGGTAGCATTTTCTTTTCCTGTACGTTGTGATGGGTCTCAAACTGCCAGACCGTGAAAATTCCTCAAGTTGAATTATGAATTGGATCCAAGAGCTCTTACGTCTTGTTGAGACATACACATTTATTTGGAGTACGGCTGTGCCGAGATTTGCTGGCATAGGGTTAAACGTATTTCAGTGGAAGAATTGATGCGGCTTGAGATGTGCTGAAGTGATAAGTACTTATTTATGTGGATTACCAGTAAACAAAAACAATCATTACGTGTTTATTTTTGGGCCATAAATATAATAAGAAATAGGAAGAGGGATCGCTTGCTTGTGATGGTGCAGTATCTTTGGGGATAGGTTTAAGCTAGGGAGAGGCAGGGTGATGTTTTTTGCTTTGTTTGTTCACAGCCTCTGGATAATAAGTTGTGTACACCTGTTTGAGAGCTTGGCCTTTGGAAGCGTAGCGTATTCTGTGTTCCTAGAAAAGGTACATGTTTTATTTATTTCCCTTTTAGCTAAAGGCATAATGTTTTTTCTCGCTACAGTTGTCACTGGCAAATGTATGCATGTTTTTGATGATTTGAATGGTTACCTTTTAGAAAATAAGCAGCTTCTCTGATCTAATTGCAACCATATGCGCCGTGTCCTTTTATTTGTCTTTTTTCAGTTGGGTGTTTTTTTTCATCTTTATCTTTTCGTTAGGGTTCCCTTTTTCTCTCTCTTCTCCTTATAGGAAATAGCAAAAGAAAGGCTAGCACCCGTGTGTGTTATGGTGAACAATAAGTTGAATGAGGCAGATCCTTTAGAATATGGATGTTAATTGCTATAGCCTGTAATACTAATGTATCTAATGGAGGTAGATGTGGCATTTACTAGCTCTTCAGTGTATCCAGCCCTGAAAAAGATGGCAAGTATGTGATAAATAACTTACGTGCTATAATCGCCTATTACTTTTTTAGAGAGGGACATGGGTTTAATTTTAAAGTACCAAACATTACGATTTTCTTTTTTTTTTTTGGCTGCTTTTGGAATGCTCTACAAATATTTTTGCTTCTGGCAGCATTCATGATTAAAATAAAACTTTACTCTTTTATTGTGTAGTATGGATTGGGTTGGGGTATTGCAACAACTTTGTTTGTCACATTTTTCAGAGAGCACTTCTACCACAAAATTGACCAAGAGGATGCACATAAAGAAGCTAATATCAGGTGTTTTGATGCGTAAAGCCAATTGATATTCGAAATACAAACAGTATTTAAAAAGCAAACAAGTGGGGCTATCATTGAGATACTAGCCGTCATACTAGTTTTACCGAAAGCTGTGGCACAATTGTAGATCTTGAATGTCACATGACCACCTCTAAAGAGATGTGAATGCTTGATCGCTCGCAGAATTTGGAATGATCCTAAGAAGGGAATATTTGGACGATTAAAAGTGGACGGCAAGTTAGATTTGAGATCGCATCGCCATGGAATGATAAATGTAAAAAGTGGATGAGAGTTACAACCAGGAATGGATGCATACAGGAGTGTATTTCTGTTCTGCGACTTGACCCCACAGAATATTTACATCGCTTAAACATGAAAGGTACTGCGCCCTAGGAGATGAGGTAATGTTAATGGCAGGTAATCAAAATCCATCATTGCTGAATGTTGTGATTGCCGCTAATGTGATGAAAAGATTGCTATGCACGTAAGAATGTCTTTTCCCTGAATGTATGTTTGTGAAGCTGCTAATCATAATACTTTTTTATTCGATTTTCTAAAATCATGTAATTCAAGTTGCAGGAATCAATTTGGCAGTGCATTTATCCAAAAGAAATAGATGTGTTAAAAATTAATTGTTAATCGTGTCTGCATATTAGAGCATATTTTTTTGGTGCCTGAAAAGGAAGGGTTTTTTTGTTCAAATTAGAATATCGCATTACATTTGTCGTCACAATAGGTGTATTTGCTGATGGTTTATCAATTTGCCTTGGGAGAAATGTGCGTGTTCTCTTATTGAATTCCAGCCAAGTGCAATGTGTGGTTTTTTTCTCTTCTTTTTTTTGCAGGTGTCTCTTTATTTTTTTGTCTTTAGGAAAGAGCAAACTAAAAAAACACATCAATTTGTGTTGTGATGGACAACATGATTTGAGTAAGGCCCTTCTCTTTTACCAGTTACTGGCCTAGCTGACAATGAAAATTTACCTCTGCGTTACATGAATTCTATGGGTTCCTATGCCTTTTTAGGGCATCTTGGGTTTAACTTATTCAGGTACCAAGCTTCTTGATGCTCTCTACAAATGCTGTTGCTTATAATAGCCATCATGATTAATTGGGATCCTACTCTTTAAACGCATATTGTTGAATAGGCTGGGGTTTTGCGACAACATTCTTTCTGTCATTTTTCAGAGAGCACTCATACCACAAAACCACAAACAAGATGCACATGGAGAGGCTAATATCGCATATTCTGAAGCAAAGTTTTGTGTCCAGTAAAAGCCAAGTATCATTCAAGATGCGAATGTAATCCAGAACAACTGTGAGAACACAAGTGCCGATATCATTCAGATACTAGGAATTGTACCAGTTTGTTCGAAGCAGCAGGACTGTAGATGTTAAATGACTAATCTAGATGTCTAAAGAATGCAAATTCTTGATCAGGATCAGAATTTGGAATTATCCAAGGAAAGTGACACTTGCATGATAAAAGTAGGTACGTAATGCGTTGTTCACCTTCTAGTGATAAATTGAATGACTTGCTACCATGAGTGGATGCGAGTAGGCATTGTGCACAATTCTTTGCTATAGAGAGAAGATTTGGCTGTTTTCCTACTGCGAAGCACAGCTAATGCTTGCATGTCTGAGATGTGAAATGTTGTGCACCGTAAGATGAGGTACTGTTATTGCAATCTTCTGAAAATTCTTTTTTACTATTAAATGTGTGAATTGAAAACAATGTATGGAACGAAAGGTTGATTTGGATGTAGTCTTGTTCCTAAATGTTTTGTTTGTGAATACGCTAATTAGGTTTAATTATGAGTTTTTGAAAGCGCTGAATAGAAATACATGAAATAATGGCTGAGTGTTTATCATAAACTCAATAGCTTGTCCAATAAAGAGCATAGTGTATTTTTGGTGGCAGGTTAGAGTTGCTGGTTTCCTAATCTCATGCAGTTCAGTTATAAAGAAACAGTCTGGCAAGAGGATAGTTGCTAGTTAAATATTATATTGCGTTTTTTGTGTTGGGCATGCTTTTTCTATTTCCAACAGGAAACGTCAAGGTAGCATTTTCTTTTCCTGTACGTTGTGATGGGTCTCAAACTGCCAGACCGTGAAAATTCCTCAAGTTGAATTATGAATTGGATCCAAGAGCTCTTGCGTCTTGTTGAGACATACACATTTATTTGGAGTACGGCTGTGCCAAGATTTGCTGGCAAAGGGTTAAACGTATTTCAGTGGAAGAATTGATGCGGCTTGAGATGTGCTGAAGTGATAAGCACTTATTTATGTGGATTACCAGTAAACAAAAACAATCATTACGTGTTTATTTTTGGGCAATAAATATAATAAGAAATAGGAAGAGGGATCGCTTGCTTGTGATGGTGCAGTATCTTTGGGGATAGGTTTAAGCTAGGGAGAGGCAGGGTGATGTTTTTTGCTTTGTTTGTTCACAGCCTCCGGATAATAAGTTGTGTACACCTGTTTGAGAGCTTGGCCTTTGGAAGCGTAGCGTATTCTGTGTTCCTAGAAAAGGTACATGTTTTATTTATTTCCCTTTTAGCTAAAGGCATAATGTTTTTTCTCGCTACAGTTGTCACTGGCAAATGTATGCATGTTTTTGATGATTTGAATGGTTACCTTTTAGAAAATAAGCAGCTTCTCTGATCTAATTGCAACCATATGCGCCGTGTCCTTTTATTTGTCTTTTTTCAGTTGGGTGTTTTTTTCATCTTTATCTTTTCGTTAGGGTTCCCTTTTTCTCTCTCTTTTCCTAATAGGAAATAGCAAAAGAAAGGCTAGCACCCGTGTGTGTTATGGTGAACAATAAGTTGAATGAGGCAGATCCTTTAGAAGATGGATGTTAATTGCTATAGCCTGTAATACTAATGTATCTAATGGAGGTAGATGTGGCATTTACTAGCTCTTGAGTGTATCCAGCCCTGAAAAAGATGGCAAGTATGTGATAAATAACTTACGTGCTATAATCACCTATTACTTTTTTAGAGAGGGACATGGGTTTAATTTTAAAATACCAAACATATTAAGATTTGGATTTTCTTTTTTTTGTGGCTGCTTTTGGAATGCTCTACAAATATTTTTGCTTCCGGCAGCATTCATGATTAAAATAAGACTTTACTCTTTTATTGTGTAGTATGGATTGGGTTGGGGTATTGCAACAACTTTGTTTGTCACATTTTTCAGAGAGCACTTCTACCACAAAATTGACCAAGAGGATGCACATAAAGAAGCTAATATCAGGTGTTTTGATGCATAAAGCCAATTGATATTCGAAATACAAACAGTATTTAAAAAGCAAACAAGTGGGGCTATCATTGAAATACTAGCCGTCGTACGAGTTTTACCGAAAGCTGTGGCGCAATTGTAGATCTTGAATGTCACATGACCACCTCTAAAAAGATGTGAATGCTTGATCGCTCACAGAATTTGGAATGATCCTAAGAAGGGAATATTTGGACGATTAAACGTGGACGGCAAGTTAGATTTGAGATCGCATCGCCATGGAATGATAAATGTAAAAAGTGGATGAGAGTTACAACCATGAATGGATGCATACAAGAGTGTATTTCTGTTTTGCGACTTGACCCCACAGAATATTTACATCGCTTAAACATGAAAGGTACTGCGCCCTAGGAGATGAGGTAATGTTAATGGCAGGTAATCAAAGTCCATCATTGCTGAATGTTGTGATTGCCGCTAATGTGATGAAAAGATTGCTATGCATGTAAGAATGTCTTTTCCCTGAATGTATGTTTGTGAAGCTGCTAATCATAATACTTTTTTATTCGATTTTCTAAAATCATGTAATTCAAGTTGCAGGAATCAATTTGGCAGTGCATTTATCCAAAAGAAATAGATGTGTTAAAAATTAATTGTTAATCGTGTCTGCATATTAGAGCATATTTTTTTGGTGCCTGAAAAGGAAGGGTTTTTTTGTTCAAATTAGAATATCGCATTACATTTGTCGTCACAATAGGTGTATTTGCTGATGGTTTATCAATTTGCCTTGGGAGAAATGTGCGTTCTCTCTTATTGAATTCCAGCCAAGTGCAGTGTGTGTTTTTTTTCTCTTCTTTTTTTTGCAGGTGTCTCTTTATTTTTTTGTCTGTAGGAAAGAGCAAACTAAAAAAACACATCAATTTGTGTTGTGATGGACAACATGATTTGAGTAAGGCCCTTCTCTTTTACCAGTTACTGGCCTAGCTGACAATGAAAATTTACCTCTGCGTTACATGAATTCTATGGGTTCCTATGCCTTTTTAGGGCATCTTGGGTTTAACTTATTCAGGTACCAAGCTTCTTGATGCTCTCTACAAATGCTGTTGCTTATAATAGCCATCATGATTAATTGGGATCCTACTCTTTAAACGCATATTGTTGAATAGGCTGGGGTTTTGCGACAACATTCTTTCTGTCATTTTTCAGAGAGCACTCATACCACAAAACCACAAACAAGATGCACATGGAGAGGCTAATATTGCATATTCTGAAGCAAAGTTTTGTGTCCAGTAAAAGCCAAGTATCATTCAAGATGCGAATGTAATCCAGAACAACTGTGAGAACACAAGTGCCGATATCATTCAGATACTAGGAATCGTACCAGTTTGTTCGAAGCAGCAGGACTGTGGATGATAAATGACTAATCTAGATGTCTAAAGAATGCAAATTCTTGATCAGGATCAGAATTTGGAATTATCCAAGGAAAGTGACACTTGCATGATAAAAGTAGGTACGTAATGCGTTGTTCACCTTCTAGTCATAAATTGAATGACTTACTACCATGAGTGGATGCGAGTAGGCATTGTGCACAATTCTTTGCTATAGAGAGAAGATTTGGCTGTTTTCCTACTGCGAAGCACAGCTAATGCTTGCATGTCTGAGATGTGAAATGTTGTGCACCGTAAGATGAGGTACTGTTATTGCAATCTTCTGAAAATTCTTTTTTACTATTAAATGTGTGAATTGAAAACAATGTACGGAACGAAAGGTTGATTTGGATGTAGTCTTGTTCCTAAATGTTTTGTTTGTGAATACGCTAATTAGGTTTAATTATGAGTTTTTGAAAGCGCTGAATGGAAATACATGAAATAATGGCTGAGTGTTTATCATAAACTCAATAGCTTGTCCAATAAAGAGCAGTGTATTTTTGGTGGCAGGTTAGAGTTGCTTGTTTCCTAATCTCATGCAGTTCAGTTATAAAGAAACAGTCTGGCAAGAGGATAGTTGCTAGTTAAATATTTTATTGCGTTTTTTGTGTTGGGCATGCTTTTTCTATTTCCAACAGGAAACGTCAAGGTAGCATTTTCTTTTCCTGTACGTTGTGATGGGTCTCAAACTGCCAGACCGTGAAAATTCCTCAAGTTGAATTATGAATTGGATCCAAGAGCTCTTACGTCTTGTTGAGACATACACATTTATTTGGAGTACGGCTGTGCCGAGATTTGCTGGCATAGGGTTAAACGTATTTCAGTGGAAGAATTGATGCGGCTTGAGATGTGCTGAAGTGATAAGTACTTATTTATGTGGATTACCAGTAAACAAAAACAATCATTACGTGTTTATTTTTGGGCCATAAATATAATAAGAAATAGGAAGAGGGATCGCTTGCTTGTGATGGTGCAGTATCTTTGGGGATAGGTTTAAGCTAGGGAGAGGCAGGGTGATGTTTTTTGCTTTGTTTGTTCACAGCCTCTGGATAATAAGTTGTGTACACCTGTTTGAGAGCTTGGCCTTTGGAAGCGTAGCGTATTCTGTGTTCCTAGAAAAGGTACATGTTTTATTTATTACCCTTTTAGCTAAAGGCATAATGTTTTTTCTCGCTACAGTTGTCACTGGCAAATGTATGCATGTTTTTGATGATTTGAATGGTTACCTTTTAGAAAATAAGCAGCTTCTCTGATCTAATTGCAACCATATGCGCCGTGTCCTTTTATTTGTCTTTTTTCAGTTGGGTGTTTTTTTTCATCTTTATCTTTTCGTTAGGGTTCCCTTTTTCTCTCTCTTCTCCTTATAGGAAATAGCAAAAGAAAGGCTAGCACCCGTGTGTGTTATGGTGAACAATAAGTTGAATGAGGCAGATCCTTTAGAAGATGGATGTTAATTGCTATAGCCTGTAATACTAATGTATCTAATGGAGGTAGATGTGGCATTTACTAGCTCTTCAGTGTATCCAGCCCTGAAAAAGATGGCAAGTATGTGATAAATAACTTACGTGCTATAATCGCCTATTACTTTTTTAGAGAGGGACATGGGTTTAATTTTAAAGTACCAAACATATTCAGATTTTCTTTTTTTTTTTGGCTGCTTTTGGAATGCTCTACAAATATTTTTGCTTCTGGCAGCATTCATGATTAAAATAAAACTTTACTCTTTTATTGTGTAGTGTGGATTGGGTTGGGGTATTGCAACAACTTTGTTTGTCACATTTTTCAGAGAGCACTTCTACCACAAAATTGACCAAGAGGATGCACATAAAGAAGCTAATATCAGGTGTTTTGATGCGTAAAGCCAATTGATATTCGAAATACAAACAGTATTTAAAAAGCAAACAAGTGGGGCTATCATTGAAATACTAGCCGTCATACTAGTTTTACCGAAAGCTGTGGCACAATTGTAGATCTTGAATGTCACATGACCACCTCTAAAGAGATGTGAATGCTTGATCGCTCGCAGAATTTGGAATGATCCTAAGAAGGGAATATTTGGACGATTAAAAGTGGACGGCAAGTTAGATTTGAGATCGCATCGCCATGGAATGATAAATGTAAAAAGTGGATGAGAGTTACAACCAGGAATGGATGCATACAGGAGTGTATTTCTGTTCTGCGACTTGACCCCACAGAATATTTACATCGCTTAAACATGAAAGGTACTGCGCCCTAGGAGATGAGGTAATGTTAATGGCAGGTAATCAAAATCCATCATTGCTGAATGTTGTGATTGCCGCTAATGTGATGAAAAGATTGCTATGCACGTAAGAATGTCTTTTCCCTGAATGTATGTTTGTGAAGCTGCTAATCATAATACTTTTTTATTCGATTTTCTAAAATCATGTAATTCAAGTTGCAGGAATCAATTTGGCAGTGCATTTATCCAAAAGAAATAGATGTGTTAAAAATTAATTGTTAATCGTGTCTGCATATTAGAGCATATTTTTTTGGTGCCTGAAAAGGAAGGGTTTTTTTGTTCAAATTAGAATATCGCATTACATTTGTCGTCACAATAGGTGTATTTGCTGATGGTTTATCAATTTGCCTTGGGAGAAATGTGCGTGTTCTCTTATTGAATTCCAGCCAAGTGCAATGTGTGGTTTTTTTCTCTTCTTTTTTTTGCAGGTGTCTCTTTATTTTTTTGTCTGTAGGAAAGAGCAAACTAAAAAAACACATCAATTTGTGTTGTGATGGACAACATGATTTGAGTAAGGCCCTTCTCTTTTACCAGTTACTGGCCTAGCTGACAATGAAAATTTACCTCTGCGTTACATGAATTCTATGGGTTCCTATGCCTTTTTAGGGCATCTTGGGTTTAACTTATTCAGGTACCAAGCTTCTTGATGCTCTCTACAAATGCTGTTGCTTATAATAGCCATCATGATTAATTGGGATCCTACTCTTTAAACGCATATTGTTGAATAGGCTGGGGTTTTGCGACAACATTCTTTCTGTCATTTTTCAGAGAGCACTCATACCACAAAACCACAAACAAGATGCACATGGAGAGGCTAATATTGCATATTCTGAAGCAAAGTTTTGTGTCCAGTAAAAGCCAAGTATCATTCAAGATGCGAATGTAATCCAGAACAACTGTGAGAACACAAGTGCCGATATCATTCAGATACTAGGAATTGTACCAGTTTGTTCGAAGCAGCAGGACTGTAGATGTTAAATGACTAATCTAGATGTCTAAAGAATGCAAATTCTTGATCAGGATCAGAATTTGGAATTATCCAAGGAAAGTGACACTTGCATGATAAAAGTAGGTACGTAATGCGTTGTTCACCTTCTAGTGATAAATTGAATGACTTACTACCATGAGTGGATGCGAGTAGGCATTGTGCACAATTCTTTGCTATAGAGAGAAGATTTGGCTGTTTTCCTACTGCGAAGCACAGCTAATGCTTGCATGTCTGAGATGTGAAATGTTGTGCACCGTAAGATGAGGTACTGTTATTGCAATCTTCTGAAAATTCTTTTTTACTATTAAATGTGTGAATTGAAAACAATGTATGGAACGAAAGGTTGATTTGGATGTAGTCTTGTTCCTAAATGTTTTGTTTGTGAATACGCTAATTAGGTTTAATTATGAGTTTTTGAAAGCGCTGAATAGAAATACATGAAATAATGGCTGAGTGTTTATCATAAACTCAATAGCTTGTCCAATAAAGAGCATAGTGTATTTTTGGTGGCAGGTTAGAGTTGCTGGTTTCCTAATCTCATGCAGTTCAGTTATAAAGAAACAGTCTGGCAAGAGGATAGTTGCTAGTTAAATATTATATTGCGTTTTTTGTGTTGGGCATGCTTTTTCTATTTCCAACAGGAAACGTCAAGGTAGCATTTTCTTTTCCTGTATGTTGTGATGGGTCTCAAACTGCCAGACCGTGAAAATTCCTCAAGTTGAATTATGAATTGGATCCAAGAGCTCTTGCGTCTTGTTGAGACATACACATTTATTTGGAGTACGGCTGTGCCAAGATTTGCTGGCAAAGGGTTAAACGTATTTCAGTGGAAGAATTGATGCGGCTTGAGATGTGCTGAAGTGATAAGCACTTATTTATGTGGATTACCAGTAAACAAAAACAATCATTACGTGTTTATTTTTGGGCAATAAATATAATAAGAAATAGGAAGAGGGATCGCTTGCTTGTGATGGTGCAGTATCTTTGGGGATAGGTTTAAGCTAGGGAGAGGCAGGGTGATGTTTTTTGCTTTGTTTGTTCACAGCCTCCGGATAATAAGTTGTGTACACCTGTTTGAGAGCTTGGCCTTTGGAAGCGTAGCGTATTCTGTGTTCCTAGAAAAGGTACATGTTTTATTTATTTCCCTTTTAGCTAAAGGCATAATGTTTTTTCTCGCTACAGTTGTCACTGGCAAATGTATGCATGTTTTTGATGATTTGAATGGTTACCTTTTAGAAAATAAGCAGCTTCTCTGATCTAATTGCAACCATATGCGCCGTGTCCTTTTATTTGTCTTTTTTCAGTTGGGTGTTTTTTTCATCTTTATCTTTTCGTTAGGGTTCCCTTTTTCTCTCTCTTTTCCTAATAGGAAATAGCAAAAGAAAGGCTAGCACCCGTGTGTGTTATGGTGAACAATAAGTTGAATGAGGCAGATCCTTTAGAAGATGGATGTTAATTGCTATAGCCTGTAATACTAATGTATCTAATGGAGGTAGATGTGGCATTTACTAGCTCTTGAGTGTATCCAGCCCTGAAAAAGATGGCAAGTATGTGATAAATAACTTACGTGCTATAATCACCTATTACTTTTTTAGAGAGGGACATGGGTTTAATTTTAAAATACCAAACATATTAAGATTTGGATTTTCTTTTTTTTGTGGCTGCTTTTGGAATGCTCTACAAATATTTTTGCTTCCGGCAGCATTCATGATTAAAATAAGACTTTACTCTTTTATTGTGTAGTATGGATTGGGTTGGGGTATTGCAACAACTTTGTTTGTCACATTTTTCAGAGAGCACTTCTACCACAAAATTGACCAAGAGGATGCACATAAAGAAGCTAATATCAGGTGTTTTGATGCATAAAGCCAATTGATATTCGAAATACAAACAGTATTTAAAAAGCAAACAAGTGGGGCTATCATTGAAATACTAGCCGTCGTACGAGTTTTACCGAAAGCTGTGGCGCAATTGTAGATCTTGAATGTCACATGACCACCTCTAAAAAGATGTGAATGCTTGATCGCTCACAGAATTTGGAATGATCCTAAGAAGGGAATATTTGGACGATTAAACGTGGACGGCAAGTTAGATTTGAGATCGCATCGCCATGGAATGATAAATGTAAAAAGTGGATGAGAGTTACAACCATGAATGGATGCATACAAGAGTGTATTTCTGTTTTGCGACTTGACCCCACAGAATATTTACATCGCTTAAACATGAAAGGTACTGCGCCCTAGGAGATGAGGTAATGTTAATGGCAGGTAATCAAAGTCCATCATTGCTGAATGTTGTGATTGCCGCTAATGTGATGAAAAGATTGCTATGCATGTAAGAATGTCTTTTCCCTGAATGTATGTTTGTGAAGCTGCTAATCATAATACTTTTTTATTCGATTTTCTAAAATCATGTAATTCAAGTTGCAGGAATCAATTTGGCAGTGCATTTATCCAAAAGAAATAGATGTGTTAAAAATTAATTGTTAATCGTGTCTGCATATTAGAGCATATTTTTTTGGTGCCTGAAAAGGAAGGGTTTTTTTGTTCAAATTAGAATATCGCATTACATTTGTCGTCACAATAGGTGTATTTGCTGATGGTTTATCAATTTGCCTTGGGAGAAATGTGCGTTCTCTCTTATTGAATTCCAGCCAAGTGCAGTGTGTGTTTTTTTTCTCTTCTTTTTTTTGCAGGTGTCTCTTTATTTTTTTGTCTGTAGGAAAGAGCAAACTAAAAAAACACATCAATTTGTGTTGTGATGGACAACATGATTTGAGTAAGGCCCGTATCTTTTACCAGTTACTGGCCTAGCTGACAATGAAAATTTACCTCTGCGTTACATGAATTCTATGGGTTCCTATGCCTTTTTAGGGCATCTTTGGTTTAACTTATTCAGGTACCAAGCTTCTTGATGCTCTCTACAAATGCTGTTGCTTATAATAGCCATCATGATTAATTGGGATCCTACTCTTTAAACGCATATTGTTGAATAGGCTGGGGTTTTGCGACAACATTCTTTCTGTCATTTTTCAGAGAGCACTCATACCACAAAACCACAAACAAGATGCACATGGAGAGGCTAATATCGCATATTCTGAAGCAAAGTTTTGTGTCCAGTAAAAGCCAAGTATCATTCAAGATGCGAATGTAATCCAGAACAACTGTGAGAACACAAGTGCCGATATCATTCAGATACTAGGAATTGTACCAGATTGTTCGAAGCAGCAGGACTGTAGATGTTAAATGACTAATCTAGATGTCTAAAGAATGCAAATTCTTGATCAGGATCAGAATTTTGAATTATCCAAGGAAAGTGACACTTGCATGATAAAAGTAGGTACGTAATGCGTTGTTCACCTTCTAGTGATAAATTGAATGACTTACTACCATGAGTGGATGCGAGTAGGCATTGTGCACAATTCTTTGCTATAGAGAGAAGATTTGGCTGTTTTCCTACTGCGAAGCACAGCTAATGCTTGCATGTCTGAGATGTGAAATGTTGTGCACCGTAAGATGAGGTACTGTTATTGCAATCTTCTGAAAATTCTTTTTTACTATTAAATGTGTGAATTGAAAACAATGTATGGAACGAAAGGTTGATTTGGATGTAGTCTTGTTCCTAAATGTTTTGTTTGTGAATACGCTAATTAGGTTTAATTATGAGTTTTTGAAAGCGCTGAATAGAAATACATGAAATAATGGCTGAGTGTTTATCATAAACTCAATAGCTTGTCCAATAAAGAGCATAGTGTATTTTTGGTGGCAGGTTAGAGTTGCTGGTTTCCTAATCTCATGCAGTTCAGTTATAAAGAAACAGTCTGGCAAGAGGATAGTTGCTAGTTAAATATTTTATTGCGTTTTTTGTGTTGGGCATGCTTTTTCTATTTCCAACAGGAAACGTCAAGGGAGCATTTTCTTTTCCTGTACGTTGTGATGGGTCTCAAACTGCCAGACCGTGAAAATTCCTCAAGTTGAATTATGAATTGGATCCAAGAGCTCTTGCGTCTTGTTGAGACATACACATTTATTTGGAGTACGGCTGTGCCGAGATTTGCTGGCATAGGGTTAAACGTATTTCAGTGGAAGAATTGATGCGGCTTGAGATGTGCTGAAGTGATAAGTACTTATTTATGTGGATTACCAGTAAACAAAAACAATCATTACGTGTTTATTTTTGGGCAATAAATATAATAAGAAATAGGAAGAGGGATCGCTTGCTTGTGATGGTGCAGTATCTTTGGGGATAGGTTTAAGCTAGGGAGAGGCGGGGTGATGTTTTTTGCTTTGTTTGTTCACAGCCTCCGGATAATAAGTTGTGTACACCTGTTTGAGAGCTTGGCCTTTGGAAGCGTAGCGTATTCTGTGTTCCTAGAAAAGGTACATGTTTTATTTATTTCCCTTTTAGCTAAAGGTATAATGTTTTTTCTCGCTACAGTTGTCACTGGCAAATGTATGCATGTTTTTGATGATTTGAATGGTTACCTTTTAGAAAATAAGCAGCTTCTCTGATCTAATTGCAACCATATGCGCCGTGTCCTTTTATTTGTCTTTTTTCAGTTGGGTGTTTTTTTTCATCTTTATCTTTTCGTTAGGGTTCCCTTTTTCTCTCTCTTCTCCTAATAGGAAATAGCAAAAGAAAGGCTAGCACCCGTGTGTGTTATGGTGAACAATAAGTTGAATGAGGCAGATCCTTTAGAAGATGGATGTTAATTGCTATAGCCTATAATACTAATGTATCTAATGGAGGTAGATGTGGCATTTACTAGCTCTTCAGTGTATCCAGCCCTGAAAAAGATGGCAAGTATGTGATAAATAACTTACGTGCTATAATCACCTATTACTTTTTTAGAGAGGGACATGGGTTTAATTTTAAAGTACCAAACATATTAAGATTTTCTTTTTTTTTGTGGCTGCTTTTGAAATGCTCTACAAATATTTTTGCTTCCGGCAGCATTCATGATTAAAATAAGACTTTACTCTTTTATTGTGTAGTATGGATTGGGTTGGGGTATTGCAACAACTTTGTTTGTCACATTTTTCAGAGAGCACTTCTACCACAAAATTGACCAAGAGGATGCACATAAAGAAGCTAATATCAGGTGTTTTGATGCGTAAAGCCAATTGATATTCGAAATACAAACGGTATTTAAAAAGCAAACAAGTGGGGCTATCATTGAAATACTAGCCGTCGTATAAGTTTTACCGAAAGCTGTGGCACAATTGTAGATCTTGAATGTCACATGACCACCTCTAAAGAGATGTGAATGCTTGATCGCTCGCAGAATTTGGAATGATCCTAAGAAGGGAATATTTGGACGATTAAAAGTGGACGGCAAGTTAGATTTGAGATCGCATCGCCATGGAATGATAAATGTAAAAAGTGGATGAGAGTTACAACCAGGAATGGATGCATACAGGAGTGTATTTCTGTTCTGCGACTTGACCCCACAGAATATTTACATCGCTTAAACATGAAAGGTACTGCGCCCTAGGAGATGAGGTAATGTTAATGGCAGGTAATCAAAATCCATCATTGCTGAATGTTGTGATTGCCGCTAATGTGATGAAAAGATTGCTATGCACGTAAGAATGTCTTTTCCCTGAATGTATGTTTGTGAAGCTGCTAATCATAATACTTTTTTATTCGATTTTCTAAAATCATGTAATTCAAGTTGCAGGAATCAATTTGGCAGTGCATTTATCCAAAAGAAATAGATGTGTTAAAAATTAATTGTTAAGCGTGTCTGCATATTAGAGCATATTTTTTTGGTGCCTGAAAAGGAAGGGTTTTTTTGTTCAAATTAGAATATCGCATTACATTTGTCGTCATAATAGGTGTATTTGCTGATGGTTTATCAATTTGCCTTGGGAGAAATGTGCGTGTTCTCTTATTGAATTCCAGCCAAGTGCAGTGTGTGTTTTTTTCTCTTCTTTTTTTTGCAGGTGTCTCTTTATTTTTTTGTCTGTAGGAAAGAGCAAACTAAAAAAACACATCAATTTGTGTTGTGATGGACAACATGATTTGAGTAAGGCCCTTCTCTTTTACCAGTTACTGGCCTAGCTGACAATGAAAATTTACCTCTGCGTTACATGAATTCTATGGGTTCCTATGCCTTTTTAGGGCATCTTGGGTTTAACTTATTCAGGTACCAAGCTTCTTGATGCTCTCTACAAATGCTGTTGCTTATAATAGCCATCATGATTAATCGTATTTCAGTGGAAGAATTGATGCGGCTTGAGATGTGCTGAAGTGATAAGTACTTATTTATGTGGATTACCAGTAAACAAAAACAATCATTACGTGTTTATTTTTGGGCCATAAATATAATAAGAAATAGGAAGAGGGATCGCTTGCTTGTGATGGTGCAGTATCTTTGGGGATAGGTTTAAGCTAGGGAGAGGCAGGGTGATGTTTTTTGCTTTGTTTGTTCACAGCCTCCAGATAATAAGTTGTGTACACCTGTTTGAGAGCTTGGCCTTTGGAAGCGTAGCGTATTCTGTGTTCCTAGAAAAGGTACATGTTTTATTTATTTCCCTTTTAGCTAAAGGCATAATGTTTTTTCTCGCTACAGTTGTCACTGGCAAATGTATGCATGTTTTTGATGATTTGAATGGTTACCTTTTAGAAAATAAGCAGCTTCTCTGATCTAATTGCAACCATATGCGCCGTGTCCTTTTATTTGTCTTTTTTCAGTTGGGTGTTTTTTTTCATCTTTATCTTTTCGTTAGGGTTCCCTTTTTCTCTCTCTTCTCCTAATAGGAAATAGCAAAAGAAAGGCTAGCACCCGTGTGTGTTATGGTGAACAATAAGTTGAATGAGGCAGATCCTTTAGAAGATGGATGTTAATTGCTATAGCCTGTAATACTAATGTATCTAATGGAGGTAGATGTGGCATTTACTAGCTCTTCAGTGTATCCAGCCCTGAAAAAGATGGCAAGTATGTGATAAATAACTTACGTGCTATAATCGCCTATTACTTTTTTAGAGAGGGACATGGGTTTAATTTTAAAGTACCAAACATATTAAGATTTTCTTTTTTTTTTTGGCTGCTTTTGGAATGCTCTACAAATATTTTTGCTTTCGGCAGCATTCATGATTAAAATAAGACTTTACTCTTTTATTGTGTAGTATGGATTGGGTTGGGGTATTGCAACAACTTTGTTTGTCACATTTTTCAGAGAGCACTTCTACCACAAAATTGACCAAGAGGATGCACATAAAGAAGCTAATATCAGGTGTTTTGATGCATAAAGCCAATTGATATTCGAAATACAAACAGTATTTAAAAAGCAAACAAGTGGGGCTATCATTGAAATACTAGCCGTCGTACGAGTTTTACCGAAAGCTGTGGCGCAATTGTAGATCTTGAATGTCACATGACCACCTCTAAAAAGATGTGAATGCTTGATCGCTCACAGAATTTGGAATGATCCTAAGAAGGGAATATTTGGACGATTAAACGTGGACGGCAAGTTAGATTTGAGATCGCATCGCCATGGAATGATAAATGTAAAAAGTGGATGAGAGTTACAACCATGAATGGATGCATACAAGAGTGTATTTCTGTTTTGCGACTTGACCCCACAGAATATTTACATCGCTTAAACATGAAAGGTACTGCGCCCTAGGAGATGAGGTAATGTTAATGGCAGGTAATCAAAGTCCATCATTGCTGAATGTTGTGATTGCCGCTAATGTGATGAAAAGATTGCTATGCATGTAAGAATGTCTTTTCCCTGAATGTATGTTTGTGAAGCTGCTAATCATAATACTTTTTTATTCGATTTTCTAAAATCATGTAATTCAAGTTGCAGGAATCAATTTGGCAGTGCATTTATCCAAAAGAAATAGATGTGTTAAAAATTAATTGTTAATCGTGTCTGCATATTAGAGCATATTTTTTTGGTGCCTGAAAAGGAAGGGTTTTTTTGTTCAAATTAGAATATCGCATTACATTTGTCGTCACAATAGGTGTATTTGCTGATGGTTTATCAATTTGCCTTGGGAGAAATGTGCGTGTTCTCTTATTGAATTCCATCCAAGTGCAATGTGTGTTTTTTTTCTCTTCTTTTTTTTTGCAGGTGTCTTTATTTTTTTGTCTGTAGGAAAGAGCAAACTAAAAAAACACATCAATTTGTGTTGTGATGGACAACATGATTTGAGTAAGGCCCTTCTCTTTTACCAGTTACTGGCCTAGCTGACAATGAATATTTACCGCTGCGTTACATGAATTCTATGGGTTCCTATGCCTTTTTAGGGCATCTTGGGTTTAACTTATTCAGGTACCAAGCTTCTTGATGCTCTCTACAAATGCTGTTGCTTATAATAGCCATCATGATTAATTGGGATCCTACTCTTTAAACGCATATTGTTGAATAGGCTGGAGTTTTGCGACAACATTCTTTCTGTCATTTTTCAGAGAGCACTCATACCACAAAACCACAAACAAGATGCACATGGAGAGGCTAATATCGCATATTCTGAAGCAAAGTTTTGTGTCCAGTAAAAGCCAAGTATCATTCAAGATGCGAATGTAATCCAGAACAACTGTGAGAACACAAGTGCCGATATCATTCAGATACTAGGAATTGTACCAGTTTGTTCGAAGCAGCAGGACTGTAGATGTTAAATGACTAATCTAGATGTCTAAAGAATGCAAATTCTTGATCAGGATCAGAATTTGGAATTATCCAAGGAAAGTGACACTTGCATGATAAAAGTAGGTACGTAATGCGTTGTTCACCTTCTAGTGATAAATTGAATGACTTACTACCATGAGTGGATGCGAGTAGGCATTGTGCACAATTCTTTGCTATAGAGAGAAGATTTGGCTGTTTTCCTACTGCGAAGCACAGCTAATGCTTGCATGTCTGAGATGTGAAATGTTGTGCACCGTAAGATGAGGTACTGTTATTGCAATCTTCTGAAAATTCTTTTTTACTATTAAATGTGTGAATTGAAAACAATGTATGGAACGAAAGGTTGATTTGGATGTAGTCTTGTTCCTAAATGTTTTGTTTGTGAATACGCTAATTAGGTTTAATTATGAGTTTTTGAAAGCGCTGAATAGAAATACATGAAATAATGGCTGAGTGTTTATCATAAACTCAATAGCTTGTCCAATAAAGAGCATAGTGTATTTTTGGTGGCAGGTTAGAGTTGCTGGTTTCCTAATCTCATGCAGTTCAGTTATAAAGAAACAGTCTGGCAAGAGGATAGTTGCTAGTTAAATATTTTATTGCGTTTTTTGTGTTGGGCATGCTTTTTCTATTTCCAACAGGAAACGTCAAGGGAGCATTTTCTTTTCCTGTACGTTGTGATGGGTCTCAAACTGCCAGACCGTGAAAATTCCTCAAGTTGAATTATGAATTGGATCCAAGAGCTCTTGCGTCTTGTTGAGACATACACATTTATTTGGAGTACGGCTGTGCCGAGATTTGCTGGCATAGGGTTAAACGTATTTCAGTGGAAGAATTGATGCGGCTTGAGATGTGCTGAAGTGATAAGTACTTATTTATGTGGATTACCAGTAAACAAAAACAATCATTACGTGTTTATTTTTGGGCAATAAATATAATAAGAAATAGGAAGAGGGATCGCTTGCTTGTGATGGTGCAGTATCTTTGGGGATAGGTTTAAGCTAGGGAGAGGCAGGGTGATGTTTTTTGCTTTGTTTGTTCACAGCCTCCGGATAATAAGTTGTGTACACCTGTTTGAGAGCTTGGCCTTTGGAAGCGTAGCGTATTCTGTGTTCCTAGAAAAGGTACATGTTTTATTTATTTCCCTTTTAGCTAAAGGTATAATGTTTTTTCTCGCTACAGTTGTCACTGGCAAATGTATGCATGTTTTTGATGATTTGAATGGTTACCTTTTAGAAAATAAGCAGCTTCTCTGATCTAATTGCAACCATATGCTCCGTGTCCTTTTATTTGTCTTTTTTCAGTTGGGTGTTTTTTTTCATCTTTATCTTTTCGTTAGGGTTCCCTTTTTCTCTCTCTTCTCCTAATAGGAAATAGCAAAAGAAAGGCTAGCACCCGTGTGTGTTATGGTGAACAATAAGTTGAATGAGGCAGATCCTTTAGAAGATGGATGTTAATTGCTATAGCCTGTAATACTAATGTATCTAATGGAGGTAGATGTGGCATTTACTAGCTCTTCAGTGTATCCAGCCCTGAAAAAGATGGCAAGTATGTGATAAATAACTTACGTGCTATAATCGCCTATTACTTTTTTAGAGAGGGACATGGGTTTAATTTTAAAGTACCAAACATATTAAGATTTTCTTTTTTTTTTTGGCTGCTTTTGGAATGCTCTACAAATATTTTTGCTTTCGGCAGCATTCATGATTAAAATAAGACTTTACTCTTTTATTGTGTAGTATGGATTGGGTTGGGGTATTGCAACAACTTTGTTTGTCACATTTTTCAGAGAGCACTTCTACCACAAAATTGACCAAGAGGATGCACATAAAGAAGCTAATATCAGGTGTTTTGATGCATAAAGCCAATTGATATTCGAAATACAAACAGTATTTAAAAAGCAAACAAGTGGGGCTATCATTGAAATACTAGCCGTCGTACGAGTTTTACCGAAAGCTGTGGCGCAATTGTAGATCTTGAATGTCACATGACCACCTCTAAAAAGATGTGAATGCTTGATGGCTCACAGAATTTGGAATGATCCTAAGAAGGGAATATTTGGACGATTAAACGTGGACGGCAAGTTAGATTTGAGATCGCATCGCCATGGAATGATAAATGTAAAAAGTGGATGAGAGTTACAACCATGAATGGATGCATACAAGAGTGTATTTCTGTTTTGCGACTTGACCCCACAGAATATTTACATGGCTTAAACATGAAAGGTACTGCGCCCTAGGAGATGAGGTAATGTTAATGGCAGGTAATCAAAGTCCATCATTGCTGAATGTTGTGATTGCCGCTAATGTGATGAAAAGATTGCTATGCATGTAAGAATGTCTTTTCCCTGAATGTATGTTTGTGAAGCTGCTAATCATAATACTTTTTTATTCGATTTTCTAAAATCATGTAATTCAAGTTGCAGGAATCAATTTGGCAGTGCATTTATCCAAAAGAAATAGATGTGTTAAAAATTAATTGTTAATCGTGTCTGCATATTAGAGCATATTTTTTTGGTGCCTGAAAAGGAAGGTTTTTTTTGTTCAAATTAGAATATCGCATTACATTTGTCGTCACAATAGGTGTATTTGCTGATGGTTTATCAATTTGCCTTGGGAGAAATGTGCGTTCTCTCTTATTGAATTCCAGCCAAGTGCAGTGTGTGTTTTTTTTCTCTTCTTTTTTTTGCAGGTGTCTCTTTATTTTTTTGTCTGTAGGAAAGAGCAAACTAAAAAAACACATCAATTTGTGTTGTGATGGACAACATGATTTGAGTAAGGCCCGTATCTTTTACCAGTTACTGGCCTAGCTGACAATGAAAATTTACCTCTGCGTTACATGAATTCTATGGGTTCCTATGCCTTTTTAGGGCATCTTTGGTTTAACTTATTCAGGTACCAAGCTTCTTGATGCTCTCTACAAATGCTGTTGCTTATAATAGCCATCATGATTAATTGGGATCCTACTCTTTAAACGCATATTGTTGAATAGGCTGGGGTTTTGCGACAACATTCTTTCTGTCATTTTTCAGAGAGGTACATGTTTTATTTATTTCCCTTTTAGCTAAAGGTATAATGTTTTTTCTCGCTACAGTTGTCACTGGCAAATGTATGCATGTTTTTGATGATTTGAATGGTTACCTTTTAGAAAATAAGCAGCTTCTCTGATCTAATTGCAACCATATGTGCTGTGTCCTTTTATTTGTCTTTTTTCAGTTGGGTGTTTTTTTTCATCTTTATCTTTTCGTTAGGGTTCCCTTTTTCTCTCTCTTCTCCTAATAGGAAATAGCAAAAGAAAGGCTAGCACCCGTGTGTGTTATGGTGAACAATAAGTTGAATGAGGCAGATCCTTTAGAAGATGGATGTTAATTGCTATAGCCTGTAATACTAATGTATCTAATGGAGGTAGATGTGGCATTTACTAGCTCTTCAGTGTATCCAGCCCTGAAAAAGATGGCAAGTATGTGATAAATAACTTACGTGCTATAATCGCCTATTACTTTTTTAGAGAGGGACATGGGTTTAATTTTAAAGTACCAAACATATTAAGATTTTCCTTTTTTTTGGCTGCTTTTGGAATGCTCTACAAATATTTTTGCTTCCGGCAGCATTCATGATTAAAATAAGACTTTTACTCTTTTATTGTGTAGTATGGATTGGGTTGGGGTATTGCAACAACTTTGTTTGTCACATTTTTCAGAGAGCACTTCTACCACAAAATTGACCAAGAGGATGCACATAAAGAAGCTAATATCAGGTGTTTTGATGCGTAAAGCCAATTGATATTCGAAATACAAACAGTATTTAAAAAGCAAACAAGTGGGGCTATCATTAAAATACTAGCCGTCGTACAAGTTTTACCGAAAGCTGTGGCACAATTGTAGATCTTGAATGTCACATGACCATCTCTAAAGAGATGTGAATGCTTGATCGCTCGCAGAATTTGGAATGATCCTAAGAAGGGAATATTTGGACGATTAAAAGTGGACTGCAAGTTAGATTTGAGATCGCATCGCCATGGAATGATAAATGTAAAAAGTGGATGAGAGTTACAACCAGGAATGGATGCATACAGGAGTGTATTTCTGTTCTGCGACTTGACCCCACAGAATATTTACATCGCTTAAACATGAAAGGTACTGCGCCATAGGAGATGAGGTAATGTTAATGGCAGGTAATCAAAATCCATCATTGCTGAATGTTGTGATTGCCGCTAATGTGATGCAAAGATTGCTATGCACGTAAGAATGTCTTTTCCCTGAATGTATGTTTGTGAAGCTGCTAATCATAATACTTTTTTATTCGATTTTCTAAAATCATGTAATTCAAGTTGCAGGAATCAATTTGGCAGTGCATTTATCCAAAAGAAATAGATGTGTTAAAAATTAAATGTTAATCGTGTCTGCATATTAGAGCATATTTTTTTGGTGCCTGAAAAGGAAGGGTTTTTTTGTTCAAATTAGAATATCGCATTACATTTGTCGTCACAATAGGTGTATTTGCTGATGGTTTATCAATTTGCCTTGGGAGAAATGTGCGTGTTCTCTTATTGAATTCCATCCAAGTGCAATGTGTGTTTTTTTTTCTCCTTTTTTTTTGCAGGTGTCTTTATTTTTTTGTCTGTAGGAAAGAGCAAACTAAAAAAACACATCAATTTGTGTTGTGATGGACAACATGATTTGAGTAAGGCCTTCTCTTTTACCAGTTACTGGCCTAGCTGACAATGAATATTTACCTCTGCGTTACATGAATTCTATGGGTTCCTATGCCTTTTTAGGGCATCTTGGGTTTAACTTATTCAGGTACCAAGCTTCTTGATGCTCTCTACAAATGCTGTTGCTTATAATAGCCATCATGATTAATTGGGATCCTACTCTTTAAACGCATATTGTTGAATAGGCTGGGGTTTTGCGACAACATTCTTTCTGTCATTTTTCAGAGAGCACTCATACCACAAAACCACAAACAAGATGCACATGGAGAGGCTAATATCGCATATTCTGAAGCAAAGTTTTGTGTCCAATAAAAGCCAAGTATCATTCAAGATGCAAATGTAATCCAGAACAACTGTGAGAACACAAGTGCCGATATCATTCAGATACTAGGAATTGTACCAGTTTGTTCGAAGCAGCAGGACTGTAGATGATAAATGACTAATCTAGATGTCTAAAGAATGCAAATTCTTGATCAGGATCAGAATTTGGAATTATCCAAGGAAAGTGACACTTGCATGATAAAAGTAGGTACGTAATGCGTTGTTCACCTTCTAGTGATAAATTGAATGACTTACTACCATGAGTGGATGCGAGTAGGCATTGTGCACAATTCTTTGCTATAGAGAGAAGATTTGGCTGTTTTCCTACTGCGAAGCACAGCTAATGCTTGCATGTCTGAGATGTGAAATGTTGTGCACCGTAAGATGAGGTACTGTTATTGCAATCTTCTGAAAATTCTTTTTTACTATTAAATGTGTGAATTGAAAACAATGTATGGAACGAAAGGTTGATTTGGATGTAGTCTTGTTCCTAAATGTTTTGTTTGTGAATACGCTAATTAGGTTTAATTATGAGTTTTTGAAAGCGCTGAATAGAAATACATGAAATAATGGCTGAGTGTTTATCATAAACTCAATAGCTTGTCCAATAAAGAGCATAGTGTATTTTTGGTGGCAGGTTAGAGTTGCTGGTTTCCTAATCTCATGCAGTTCAGTTATAAAGAAACAGTCTGGCAAGAGGATAGTTGCTAGTTAAATATTTTATTGCGTTTTTTGTGTTGGGCATTCTTTTTCTATTTCCAACAGGAAACGTCAAGGTAGCATTTTCTTTTCCTGTACGTTGTGATGGGTCTCAAACTGCCAGACCGTGAAAATTCCTCAAGTTGAATTATGAATTGGATCCAAGAGCTCTTGCGTCTTGTTGAGACATACACATTTATTTGGAGTACGGCTGTGCCAAGATTTGCTGGCATAGGGTTAAACGTATTTCAGTGGAAGAATTGATGTGGCTTGAGATGTGCTGAAGTGATAAGTACTTATTTATGTGGATTACCAGTAAACAAAAACAATCATTACGTGTTTATTTTTGGGCAATAAATATAATAAGAAATAGGAAGAGGGATCGCTTGCTTGTGATGGTGCAGTATCTTTGGGGATAGGTTTAAGCTAGGGAGAGGCAGGGTGATGTTTTTTGCTTTGTTTGTTCACAGCCTCCGGATAATAAGTTGTGTACACCTGTTTGAGAGCTTGGCCTTTGGAAGCGTAGCGTATTCTGTGTTCCTAGAAAAGGTACAAGTTTTATTTATGTTCGAGGCATGTGGGCTGCTGAATTCATATCTGTGCATAGTCCGCCACCTAGTGTTGGGTCCGGATGATTGCACATTGTTGTCCTGGAAGAGTCTTCGAAGTATCACGAGATAGGTGGCTCCTCCCCTGGACTACAGTGCGCATGGGCATCGCCTCCATCCCCAGATTGTTTTTTTCCGCCATCGGGTTCGGATGTGTTTCGGTTCCCTCTATCGGGACCGATAGTTTGTTCTACTTTCTCTCGAGACCAAAAGGTCTTTAGGCTGGGCGTCGGTATTGTTCCGTTCGGGTTTCTTACTGACTCTCAGCTCCGATCTCTTACTGCCCCTCCACGTGCTTCGACGCGGACGGGCCTACACTACACACTTGCTATGGAGCGGACGCCATTCAAGAAGTGTCCGCTGTGTCACTCAAAGTATTCTCACCTTGACGTGCACCCCGTGTGCAATACATGCTTGTCACCGGATCACCGTGAGGACACTTGCATGGCGTGTTCCAAATTTAGGAGTAAGAAAACTTTGAAGATTCGCCGGGCTAATCGGCTCCAGGCTCAATTGTCGGCTTCGGCACCCCCACCTGATGACATCTTCCAGGAATCGGTCGAGGGAGAAGACGACGTACAAGAATCGGACTCTGGCCCCGCGTCCGAGGAAGAGACCGGCGACGCGGGTGATGAGGCCTATGACGAAGTCTCCGACGAGGTAGGGGACGACGACCGGGCTTGTCCCGCAATGGGTGATAGCTCGGACGAAGAGCATCCCCAACAAGACTCCGGGGTTACTCCCCGTTATACGGCCCAGGTCGAGGGATCGCCTTCGGGCCTTACCCAAGATCTAACGACCAGTCCTACGTCCCCGCCTCCGGTCACGGACATTTCTAACAAGAAACCGAAAGTGAAGCCAACTGGTCTCGCACCCTCGGATGCGAAACCGAAACCAAAAGTGGCGCTGGTGAAAAAGGTTCTGGAGGCGTCAACTTCCACGAAACCCAAAATGGCCGACTTGAAGAGCCACGCCAAGATGGCTGACCAGAAGAGCCGCGCCAAAGTGGCCGACCCAAAGCCATCTGGGTCGGCGCCGAAGGTTAAGGCATCCGACGCGGCGGCGTCGGCACCGAAAGGGGTCGCGGACCCGAAGACGGCTTCTAAAAAGCGTCACGCCGACAGTGCGCCAGGCCATGGGGCGTCGGCGCCGAAGAAGAGGCTTACCGTCGAACACGCTCTCGAAGACGAAGAGTCGCTCGAGTCGTTTCAGCCCTCGGCGTCCCTTACCAAGAGGGTGGGAGAATCCTTACGGCGGATCCAGCAGTCTGCGGTTCCCAGCCAGGACCCTGTAGGGCCTAGGCCCACGACGAAGCCTGCCAAGGGGCAAACGCCCATTCGTTTTACCCTTCCTCCCAAGTCGGCGCCGAAGGCCTTCGCGCCTAAGCAGAGCGGACACTCTCAAGACATCTTGTCGCCGAAGGCTGCCTTGGTGGTGTCAAAGCTTCGGCTCCAGCCGCTCGCGGTGGAAGAACGTCGTGAGGTGCACATCGACGCCAACACGGGAAAATTGTCGCTCCTCAAGAGGAAGATTACACCGGAGCCGACCTTGGAACCTTTTAAGATTCCACTCAAGAGCAAAAAGTACTCTGCGGAATCTTCGGCTCTGATGGAACCACTGTCTCCGCAAGCCCTGGAACACTCGCCGGCCCATTCCCCCGTGCCTGACGTCGACGAGGAAGAGGCCGAGTACACCTACCCTGCGTACTCGGATCCGGACGAGGAGCAGGTGCCCTGGACAGCAGGAGACGACGCAAACGACCCGCAGTCGGGGCAGGACACTCAACTTTTCGCCGCAAAGACGTCCCCGACGGAGGACTCGGCGGCATTCAATGCACTGATAGAGAGAGCTGCGGCGAACCATGACGTCGAGCTCCACTCGGATCCAGTGGATGCGGACTTTTTGGTCGACACCTTCTCAGTCGCCGAAAAGCAGGTCAAGACGCTTCCAATGCTTAAAGGAGTGCTGAAGCATGCACAGGAGGTGTTCAAGGAGCCCACCCGGGCGCGGGTGGTCAATCCTCGCATCGACAGGAAGTATAAAGCGGCGCCCACGGATCCCACTTACATTAAGGGACACTTGCCATTGGACTCCCTGGTGGTTTCCAACGCTCGAAAAAGGGCAAATTCGCAAACGACTGGTGACGCTCCTCCCCCTGACAAAGAGTCCAAAATCTTTGAGGCATCAGGCAAACGCATTGCTGCACAGGCAGCAAACATCTGGAGGATCTCTAACACTCAAGCCCTGCTCGCACGTTATGATAGGGCCCATTATGACACATTAGAGGCCATCCTTCAACACTTGCCTGACCAGTATAAAGAGGCGGGGGAGATGCTCATTCAGGAGGGTAAACTCATTACGAATGCGCCCATCAAATGTGCCCTAGATGTGGCAGACACTGCCTCCAGGGCCATCAATACAAGTGTTTTACTTAGACGTCATGCCTGGCTTCGAATTTCAGGGTTCAAACCCGACATACAGACCACAATATTGGGGCAGACAGTGAATCCTGACCATCTGTTCGGCCCAGAGGTGGATGCCTCCCTAGAAAAAATGAAAAAAGATACTGAAACTGCCAAATCTATGGGAGCTTTGCAAAGCCAGCAGTTTCGGGGTGGTTCTTTTCGCCGCTCCAACTCAAGAGGCACCTCAAGGGGCCAGGCATCCCAATCCACACAATACTACAAGGGTAGCTCCCAGTCCTCGTATAACAACAACAAGGGCAGGGGTGGCTACAGAGGCAACAATATCAAAGGCAGGGGACGTGGAAACAATGCATCCAGGTCCACCACCACCAACAAGCAGTGACGTCTTGTCACTTCCCCCCGATCACACGACACCTGTCGGGGGGAGACTCCAACAGTTCCTGCCGGCGTGGAGATCCATCACCACGGACAGGTGGGTGCGGTCTCTTATCCAGTACGGGTACTGTCTAGAACTTACGTCCATTCCACCGGACATACCGCCAAGAACCCGTGCTATGTCCGACGAGCACTTGACCTTGTTGCAGCAAGAAGTTCTGGTCATGCTGCAAAAAGGGGCAATAGAGCTCGTTCCATTGCAAGAACAGGGAACGGGGGTTTACTCCCTGTATTTCCTAATCCCCAAAAAGGACGGATCACTCAGGCCGATCCTGGACCTCAGGCCCCTGAACTGGTACATCAACTCGGAGCACTTCCATATGCTCACATTGCAGCAGGTGCTTCCCCTGCTTCAACAGGGGGACTTCCTAGCAACGCTGGATCTGAAGGATGCCTATTTTCATATTCCCCTGCATCCTTCCCACAGAAGGTATCTCAGATTCAAGATTTTAGACCAGCACTACCAGTTCAGGGTCCTGCCGTTCGGGGTCACCACGGCACCGAGAGTGTTTACAAAATGCCTAGCGACGGTGGCGGCGCATCTCCGTCGCCAGCACGTCCATGTCTTTCCATACCTGGACGATTGGCTTATTCAGGCAAAGACGGAACAGCAGTGCGTAGACCACGTGTCACGCACCATTCACCTCCTGCACGATCTGGGATTCTCTCTGAACTACCCAAAGTCCCATCTCCAGCCCGCCCACGTGCGACAGTATCTGGGCGCGACTATCAACACTCTGGCAGCCACTGCGCAGCCAAATTCAGTGAGAATCGCCAGTATCCAGGTGCTGATCCAACGATTCAGACCCCAACACTCGCTTCCAGCGAGGGTGTTCATGCAGTTGATAGGCATGATGGCCTCCTGCATCTCCATTGTCCCGCACGCGAGACTACATATGCGTCCGCTTCAGGAGTGCCTTGCACGTCAGTGGACTCAGGCTCATGGGCAACTGACAGACCTAGTGTTGGTGAGCGGTCGGGCATACAACTCTCTGCATTGGTGGAATCCACAAAACCTTTGCAAGGGCCGACCATTCCAGGAGCCTGTCCCACAGATCATCCTGACGACGGACGCCTCTCTCCAGGGATGGGGAGCGCATGTACTCCACTACACTGTGCAGGGACTGTGGACATTTCAGCAAAGGAAGATGCACATCAATGTGTTGGAACTGATGGCAATCTTCATGGCCCTAAAGGCGTTCAAAGTACATCTGTGCAACAAGGTCGTGTTGATCCGGACGGACAACATGACGGCCATGTACTACATCCAAAAGCAGGGAGGTACACACTCTCCACAGCTGTCTCACCTGGCTCAGAGCATGTGGAAGTGGGCCATTCAGAGGAACATCTTCCTCATGGCAGAGCATCTCCCGGGCAAGGACAATCAAATGGCAGATCTGCTCAGCAGGCACAGCCATCAGATGCACGAGTGGGAGATACATCCATCAGTACTCCAACCGTACTTCCAAAGGTGGGGTCATCCAGAGATAGACCTGTTCGCCACAAAGGAGAACGCAAAATGCCAAAGCTTCGCCGCCAGGTTCCCACACCCCCAATCACAGGGCAATGCGATGTGGATGAACTGGTCAGGCAGATTTGCGTACGCTTTTCCACCAGCGCCCCTGATACCGCTGGTGGCACGCAAGCTCAGGCAACACTCGATGACGCTCATCCTGGTTGCTCCGACGTGGGCTCGCCAACCATGGTACACCACGTTTCTGGAACTCTCCGTGGTACCGCATCAAAGGCTTCATCTCACTCCCAGCCTTCTGACGCAGAGCCATGGCGACATTCAGCACCCAGATCCGCAACAGCTCAACCTGGCGATCTGGCTCCTGAAGTCCTAGAGTTTGGCTACCTCAATCTTCCTCCCGATTGTATGGACATCATTCGGGAGGCAAGGAAGCCCACTACGAGAGCTTGTTATGCGGCAAAATGGAAGAGGTTTGTCATCTACTGTGTGAACCACAGCTTTGACCCGCTAGATGCTTCCATTCAGAACATCATATGTTACCTCTTTCACCTGTATCGATGTAATCTAGCGTACTCTTCCATCCGCATTCACCTGTCTGCCATGGCAGCATACCTCCAGAATAGGCAGCACCTGTCACTCTTTAAGGTCCCTGCTATCAAGGCCTTTCTGGAAGGACTCAAAAGGGTCATTCCACCAAGGACCCCACCAGCTCCAGAATGGAACCTCAATGTGGTTCTTACAAGGCTGATGGGTCCTCCCTTTGAGCCACTGCACTCTTGTGAGCTCCAGTTCTTGACTTGGAAGGTTGCGTTCCTAGTAGCAATTACATCGCTGCGGAGGGTGAGCGAGCTGCAGGCGCTCACCATCCAAGAACCTTTCTTCCAAATACATGCTAACAGGGTGGTGCTCCGCACTAACCCTAAATTCTTACCCAAAGTAGTCTCACAGTTCCACATGAACCAGACAATTGAATTGCCAGTGTTTTTCCAAAACCCAGAGACGCTGGCGGAGCGCATGCTCCACACTCTTGATGTGAAAAGGGCCTTGATGTACTATGTGGACAGGACAAAAGATTTCCGCAAAACCAAACAACTCTTTGTTGCTTTTGCCACACAACACAAGGGAAATGCAATCTCCAAGGCGGGGATTGCTAGATGGATAGTAAAGTGCATTCAGATCTGTTATGCTAAAGCTAAGCGCACTCTTACTATCCCACCAAGGGCCCACTCCACTAGGAAGTTGGGGGCCTCTATGGCCTTCCTAGGTAACATTCCCTTGGAAGACATCTGTAGAGCAGCCACATGGTCTACCACACATACCTTCGCTAAGCACTACTGTGTAGACGTGCATTCCAGACAGCAGGCAGCTGTTGGTCAGGCTGTTCTAAAAACGCTTTTTCAAACTGCTGCAGCGGGCACGGGCGGCCGCCGTTAATGGAGGGACTGCTATGTATTCTATGCACAGATATGAATTCAGCAGCCCACATGCCTCGAACTGCAAATGCTACTTACCAGTATGCATCTGTTCTTGGCATGTAGGGCTGCTGACATTCATATCGCCCACCCTCCTCCCCGGCGCCTGTAGCAGCTGCAGTATTCATTCATATACACATATGCTCATAGCATGGTCATCACTCACTTTCTTCACTCCATCTCTGCCAATGGCTAAAAACAATCTGGGGATGGAGGCGATGCCCATGCGCACTGTAGTCCAGGGGAGGAGCCACCTATCTCGTGATACTTCGAAGACTCTTCCAGGACAACAATGTGCAATCATCCGGACCCAACACTAGGTGGCGGACTATGCACAGATATGAATGTCAGCAGCCCTACATGCCAAGAACAGATGCATACTGGTAAGTAGCATTTGCATTCCCTTTTAGCTAAAGGCATAATGTTTTTTCTCGCTACAGTTGTCACTGGCAAATGTATGCATGTTTTTGATGATTTGAATGGTTACCTTTTAGAAAATAAGCAGCTTCTCTGATCTAATTGCAACCATATGCGCCGTGTCCTTTTATTTGTCTTTTTTCAGTTGGGTGTTTTTTTTCATCTTTATCTTTTCGTTAGGGTTCCCTTTTTCTCTCTCTTCTCCTAATAGGAAATAGCAAAAGAAAGGCTAGCACCCGTGTGTGTTATGGTGAACAATAAGTTGAATGAGGCAGATCCTTTAGAAGATGGATGTTAATTGCTATAGCCTGTAATACTAATGTATCTAATGGAGGTAGATGTGGCATTTACTAGCTCTTGAGTGTATCCAGCCCTGAAAAAGATGGCAAGTATGTGATAAATAACTTACGTGCTATAATCACCTATTACTTTTTTAGAGAGGGACATGGGTTTAATTTTAAAGTACCAAACATATTAAGATTTTCTTTTTTTTTGTGGCTGCTTTTGGAATGCTCTACAAATATTTTTGCTTCCGGCAGCATTCATGATTAAAATAAGACTTTACTCTTTTATTGTGTAGTATGGATTGGGTTGGGGTATTGCAACAACTTTGTTTGTCACATTTTTCAGAGAGCACTTCTACCACAAAATTGACCAAGAGGATGCACATAAAGAAGCTAATATCAGGTGTTTTGATGCGTAAAGCCAATTGATATTCGAAATACAAACAGTATTTAAAAAGCAAACAAGTGGGGCTATCATTGAAATACTAGCCGTCGTACAAGTTTTACCGAAAGCTGTGGCACAATTGTAGATCTTGAATGTCACATGACCATCTCTAAAGAGATGTGAATGCTTGATCGCTCGCAGAATTTGGAATGATCCTAAGAAGGGAATATTTGGACGATTAAAAGTGGACTGCAAGTTAGATTTGAGATCGCATCGCCATGGAATGATAAATGTAAAAAGTGGATGAGAGTTACAACCAGGAATGGATGCATACAGGAGTGTATTTCTGTTCTGCGACTTGACCCCACAGAATATTTACATCGCTTAAACATGAAAGGTACTGCGCCCTAGGAGATGAGGTAATGTTAATGGCAGGTAATCAAAATCCATCATTGCTGAATGTTGTGATTGCCGCTAATGTGATGAAAAGATTGCTATGCACGTAAGAATGTCTTTTCCCTGAATGTATGTTTGTGAAGCTGCTAATCATAATACTTTTTTATTCGATTTTCTAAAATCATGTAATTCAAGTTGCAGGAATCAATTTGGCAGTGCATTTATCCAAAAGAAATAGATGTGTTAAAAATTAATTGTTAATCGTGTCTGCATATTAGAGCATATTTTTTTGGTGCCTGAAAAGGAAGGGTTTTTTTGTTCAAATTAGAATATCGCATTACATTTGTCGTCACAATAGGTGTATTTGCTGATGGTTTATCAATTTGCCTTGGGAGAAATGTGCGTGTTCTCTTATTGAATTCCAGCCAAGTGCAGTGTGTGTTTTTTTTCTCTTCTTTTTTTTGCAGGTGTCTCTTTATTTTTTTGTCTGTAGGAAAGAGCAAACTAAAAAAACACATCAATTTGTGTTGTGATGGACAACATGATTTGAGTAAGGCCCTTCTCTTTTACCAGTTACTGGCCTAGCTGACAATGAAAATTTACCTCTGCGTTACATGAATTCTATGGGTTCCTATGCCTTTTTAGGGCATCTTGGGTTTAACTTATTCAGGTACCAAGCTTATCCAGTATTTGGGTGTCTTTCATAGATTCACATGCCTGAATCATTCCCCGTCGTCGAGACGGGAGCCTCCGGTACATAAAAAAGTAATGTCCTAAGACATACATAAAGAGAATAGGTCTAAGGGTCTAACCTTAGTAACCTATCTAGGTCCTTATGCAGGAAGGACCAAATAGAGTAGGCTCCAGGGTCCCACCTTGGTAGCCTATCTGTGTCCTTTTGTAAAAAAAAGGACCAAAACAAAAGGAACAACCAATCAGCTACTACCTCCCTCTAGAACCTTCCTGTGAGGAGCCTCAGTCTCTCAGATTTTCTACCGCACGTTGTGCTAGGGAGTCTCCACCTGAGTTCTCCTCAGGAATATCGTATTTTCTCCAAACTTCACAGTTTTTTCGACTTTCTACTATGGCTGACGTCAAGAAAAGAGCACTTTTCCGTCCCTGTGCCTCCTGTGGTAAACTAAGGCTCCACGTGGACGACGAACATGAGGAATGCCTGTATTGCCTCTACCCTCACCACAAGACCATCGACTGCAAGATTTGCCGTAAGTTCTCCGTCAAAACCCAGAAAGACCGGGAAGGGAGACTTCTTATCTGGCTGAACAGGCTCAAAGACAAACCGACCGACCTCATTTCCGAGGGTGGGAGCATGTCGGTCGCCTCACAACTTTCCCTGAAGAGGCCTAGGGCTTCCTCGCCTGGCCACTCAGCGACCCCTCCTAAGAGGTCTAAAAAGGCTTCAGAGGGCAAGCCTGCCGTATCTAGCAAGGACCTTCCTGTCCCTAGGAAGCAACCACTGCTTACGGTGACGACGGCGCAATCGGCGACCACCTCATCGCCTAAAACCGTCTCAACATCGACGACGACGGTATCGACGACGATGGCATCGTCGGCGTCCTCCTCATCGACGACTCTAACCTACTCGTCGTCAGCAGGACGACCGATTTCATCCTCCGCACCGTCGACGACAAGACCGTCGACGAGGACATCGACGACGGCACCGTCGACGAGGGCGTCGACGACAGCACCGTCGACGAAGACGTCGACGACGACACCGTCGACGAAAGTCACACCGTCGACGAAGCCGTCGACGAGGGACACTCCGTCGACGAAGGGCGCTCCGTCGACGGCGGCGCCGACGACGAAGCAGTCGACGAAGGAAACGCTGCTTAAAGCTCCGTCGACGAGAGGGTCGTCGACGGATGCACCGTCGACGAAGACTATACCGACGGCTACTGGTACCTGGAAAGAATCCGAGCTCTTGTCACACGCAATGGACGCTCAGACTTCCCATGTCTCCATTAGGATCACCAAAAGGCAGATCACTCCGGAGATGACCTCACCTAGTAAGGTCCAACAGCTGACACCATCCTGCTTCTTACAGGACCAGGAGCCGGAGGAGGAGGAGGAGTTTACCCAAGCCACTAGTCCTTCCGACCTAATTGTCAAGTGCCAGAGTACGGACGAAGAGCAGGAGGTTGAGGAATCGACCCCTCCAGTAGTGCCTACCCAAGTCCACACCCAGGTGACCCCAATGGTGTGCTTGCCGGCCTCATTGGTTGCAGACTTGAGCTTTCTCGTCCAAGACTACAAACTGCGGTTTCCGCAGAAAGCCACCCCTACTGTCCCACCAACCCCGCAGCCATCTGTGCCCGTTCCTGCACAAGGGACAAGACCTAGGCCCCCTCCACTGGTCCTTCCTAGGACACAGGACCCTGCTCAAGACCCTATCTCGTCCGAGGAAGAGGACAGAGAACATGAAGAAGGGGAAGTCCGAGATGATGATACGGACGTGGATGCGGACCAGGACTATGTTACTCACTCTCCAGCCTCTCCGGAGCCACAATCTTCTGAGTCTCCACCTGCTGATATTGGAGGTTTCCATAACCTCATGGAAAGGGCTGCCAAAAGGTTCCATATGTCAATGGAATCTCAGGAAACTGAATGTTTCCTCTATGACTTTAAAGAACCAACTAAGAAAACTACTAGATCGATTCCGATCATTGATTATCTACTCAAACAGGGCAAGCAGCTCATGCAATCTCCAGCTTCCCTACAGGTAATCGTACCCAAACTGGATAAAAAGTACAGAGCTACGTCTTCAGCTCCAGCATGCCTCACGGGTCACCCCAAGGCGGACTCTGTGGTCACCCAGGCGGCGCAGAAGAACTCGCGTAACCCTGCATCACCTTTATCGACACCACCAGATAAAGAAGGCAGGAAGTTAGATGCAGTTGGGAAACGCTTTTCCACTACCTCTGCGACAACGGTGAAAATTGCCAATTCCATCGCCCTTCTTGGGCGTTACAACCGCCAACTCTGGGCGGACATCGCGCCCTACATTGCCGACCTGCCGGAAGATGCTAAAGCGGAGGCACACTCGCTCCTCCTTGAGGGCCAAACATCGGCCTCAGAACTGATAGACTGCGCCATTGACGTGGCCATGACTGGATTCAGACAGCTGGCGGGAGCCGCTGTCCTGCGACGCCAAGGCTGGCTTAAAGCCACCTCTTTCAGACAGGAGGTCCAGACCAAGATCTTAGATATGCCCTATGATGGCGATCACCTATTCGGCGAGAAGATTGACGAAGCCCTCACTGCAATTAAAAAGGACACTGACACAGCCAGAGCCCTGGGCACTCTGCAATCTCGCACTCAGTCCTTTCGTGCCAACAGGGGGAGGGGACAATCCTCCTATAGAGGATCTTATCAAAACAAGTCCTCTTACTCTTACTCTCAGGGTAAAACGCAATTTCAACAGCGCCAAAACCAGTCGGGACGTCAGTCCTCCTTCAATAAATCGTCCTACAGAGGGAAAGGACAGAAGAGACCAGCAGGCAATCGACAATGACTTTTCCAATTGGCCAGCCCCTCCACCATCGCTTCCCTTGCGACTTGGAGGGAAGCTTTCCTTTTACCTTCAAAACTGGCGGCAAATAACGACAGACCGGTGGGTTCTACAACTCCTTCAATTCGGCCACTCTCTAGAATTCCTCTCAAACCCTCCTCAGACACCACCTGTCAAGCGTCCTCACAGACACCTGCGGCTGCTTCGGCAAGAACTAACATCCATGCTCCAGAAAGGCGCGATAGAAAAAGTTCCACACGCCCAGATGGGGGAGGGCTTCTATTCCCACTTCTTCCTCATCCACAAGAAGGGGAAGAAATGGCGTCCAATTCTCGACTTAAGAGCCCTCAACGTGTTTCTCAAGAAGCAATCGTTTCGAATGGTCACGCTACAGGAGATCCTGGGACTCCTGGAAAAAGGCGATTACATGACATCACTCGACCTACAGGACGCCTATTACCACATCCCTATCCTCAAGGGTCACAGAAAGTTCCTAAGGTTTGCAGTCGCAGGGATACACTACCAATTCCGCGTACTCCCCTTCGGCCTCAAATCTGCTCCAAGGATCTTTACGAAATGCCTTTCTCCGGTCGCAGCCTATCTCCGCCAGCAGGGACACCAGGTCTTCCCTTACCTGGACGACTGGCTGGTAAAAGCTCCGTCGAGAGCAGCCGCAGCTGCATCTTCCAGCGCCTGTCTGCATCTTTTCCGCCGCCTTGGACTGACCCTCAACAGGGAAAAGTCATCCCTGACACCAGCTCGAGTCATCACCTTCCTAGGAGCGACCCTGGACACGGATTGCACGAAGGCCTTTCCATCACAGGAGAGAAAGTCGAAACTCATCTCCTTGGCCAAGTCAGTGGCATCCAAACAGTCTCTGACCGTCCGCCTCTTCAAATCGCTCCTTGGCATGATGTCGTCATGTATCCTTCTCATCCCTCACTGCCGCCTAAAAATGCGCCCCCTTCAGGAAGAACTGTCAAAACAATGGACACAAGCGAAGGGATCCTTCGAGGACCGCTTACGAGTCACTCAACATCTAATCAACAGTCTACAATGGTGGACTTCAGACAAACACCTGTCGCAAGGACTACCGTTCCTGCTTCCGGCGCAACCACATATCATCACCACGGATGCATCCTTGGAGGGCTGGGGTGCAGTCCTACAAGAACTGCAGACCAACGGAAAATGGTCGCCACAGGAGTCCAAGCTCCACATCAACATTCTAGAGCTACGGGCGGTCTTCCTGGCGCTCCAATCGTTCCTCCCGCGCATCAGAAACTCCCCAGTGCTAGTCAGGACGGACAACACCACGACTATGCACTACCTGAACAAACAGGGTGGGACGCGCTCGCTATCTCTCTCTCGAGAATCTCAGAGAGTTTGGAACTGGCTTCTACAACATGGCATCACCCTCAAAGCCGAATACGTTCCAGGCAAGGACAATGTCCTGGCGGACGCCCTCAGCAGAGAACAGTCCCTATCCCACGAATGGGAGTTAGACGAGAGTGCATTGAACCACATCTTCACGAAGTGGGGGACACCACAGATAGACCTCTTCGCCACCAGGGAGAACGCCAGATGCCCAAGCTTCGCAAGCAGGCTTCCCCAACCAGGAACTCTAGGGAATGCATTTTCAATAGCTTGGCAGAACGTGTTTGCTTACGCCTTTCCGCCATTCCCACTGATACCCAGAGTAATCAGGAAAATGAAATCGGAGCCCTGCACTCTAATCCTCATCGCCCCATCCTGGCCGAGGCAGCACTGGTACACGGAGCTCCACCGTCTATCCGTCCACCCACCTCTTCGTCTTCACAGTCACCCAACCCTGCTCACGATGTCTCACGGGCAGGTTCTCCACCCGAACCTGGGCCCTCTGAAATTGTCAGCCTGGCTCCTGACTACCGTGAGTTCAGCCATCTAAACATCCCACAAGAGTGCAAAGATGTCCTGTCCAACGCCAGAGCTAACAGCACAAAAAAGACCTATACTCTCAAGTGGAAACGCTTCTGCATCTGGTGTGAAAAGGAGGGTCTACACCCCTTCCGGGTCACTCCCCAACAACTCCTGCCATACCTTCTACACCTGGCGCACTCAGGCCTGGCCCATGCGTCCATCAAGGTCCACTTGGCAGCGATTTCTAGGTTCACTCGAACTTCTAGGGGCCCCTCTCTGTGGGCGGACAGACTCATTAAGCAATTTCTGAAAGGCCTCTTTAGGTCCTTCCCTAGACCAAAACCTGTCCCTCCAACGTGGCAGCTCAACATAGTTCTTCACCAGCTGATGAAACATCCCTTCGAACCTATCCACAAGTCTGACATAAAATTCCTGTCGTGGAAGACAGCCCTCCTACTTGCTCTGACCTCGGCCAGAAGAGTAGGCGAGCTACAGGCCCTTTCCGTCCAGGACCCATTCCTTCAATTCAAGGAGGACAGAGTCATCCTGCGTACCAACCCACGTTTCATACCCAAAGTCCCTTCGGACTTCCATCTTAATGAGCCGGTGGTTCTTAAATCATTCTTTCCGAACCCATCTACCCCGGCTGAGAGATCACTGCACTCTTTAGACCTTCAAAGATGCCTAAAATTCTATCTTGACAGAACAAGACAATTCAGGAAGTCATCCCAACTCTTTGTCGCATTCAGCAGGCCTAGGAAAGGCATGCCCTTAACTAAACAGAGCATATCACGATGGATCTCCTCAGCCATAACTCTCTGCCACGAGAAGGCAGGAAGACCTCTGGACTCACGGGCCAAAGCCCACTCCACCAGAGCCATGTCTACGTCTGCGGCACTATTTGCTGGAGTGCCACTCCTAGACATATGTAGAGCGGCGACCTGGAAGTCCCCGCATACCTTCACCAGGCACTACTGCTTGGACGCTGAGCTGACGAAAGACGCAGCAGTGGGCAGAGCAGTGCTTCGCCATCTATTCCAGTGAGGTGAGCCCTCCTACTTCCCACCATCCTTGACTGGTATGCACATTTCTTTGTTACTAGATTCTGCATGACATTGTATGCTGTTGTTTTTTTCCTACAGTCACAAATGTTCATTTCTTGCAGTAATATACTGTCTGTATCTTCACAGAATGTGCATATTGTATTGCTTGCTACTCTGATTCAGGCATGTGAATCTATGAAAGACACCCAAATACTGGATAAGAAATGCGTTACTTACCTGTAACTGCAGTTATCCAGTATTAGTGTCTTTCATAGATTCACATGCACCCTCCCGCCTCCCCTGGAAGGACTCACCTCTCTCTACAGGTTTACACCTATCCAACTTGGTGCGTACGAAAATCTGAGAGACTGAGGCTCCTCACAGGAAGGTTCTAGAGGGAGGTAGTAGCTGATTGGTTGTTCCTTTTGTTTTGGTCCTTTTTTTTACAAAAGGACACAGATAGGCTACCAAGGTGGGACCCTGGAGCCTACTCTATTTGGTCCTTCCTGCATAAGGACCTAGATAGGTTACTAAGGTTAGACCCTTAGACCTATTCTCTTTATGTATGTCTTAGGACATTACTTTTTTATGTACCGGAGGCTCCCGTCTCGACGACGGGGAATGATTCAGGCATGTGAATCTATGAAAGACACTAATACTGGATAACTGCAGTTACAGGTAAGTAACGCATTTCTTCTTGATGCTCTCTACAAATGCTGTTGCTTATAATAGCCATCATGATTAATTGGGATCCTACTCTTTAAACGCATATTGTTGAATAGGCTGGGGTTTTGCGACAACATTCTTTCTGTCATTTTTCAGAGAGCACTCATACCACAAAACCACAAACAAGATGCACATGGAGAGGCTAATATCGCATATTCTGAAGCAAAGTTTTGTGTCCAGTAAAAGCCAAGTATCATTCAAGATGCGAATGTAATCCAGAACAACTGTGAGAACATAAGTGCCGATATCATTCAGATACTAGGAATTGTACCAGTTTGTTCGAAGCAGCAGGACTGTGGATGATAAATGACTAATCTAGATGTCTAAAGAATGCAAATTCTTGATCAGGATCAGAATTTGGAATTATCCAAGGAAAGTGACACTTGCATGATAAAAGTAGGTACGTAATGCGTTGTTCACCTTCTAGTGATAAATTGAATGACTTACTACCATGAGTGGATGCGAGTAGGCATTGTGCACAATTCTTTGCTATAGAGAGAAGATTTGGCTGTTTTCCTACTGCGAAGCACAGCTAATGCTTGCATGTCTGAGATGTGAAATGTTGTGCACCGTAAGATGAGGTACTGTTATTGCAATCTTCTGAAAATTCTGTTTTACTATTAAATGTGTGAATTGAAAACAATGTATGGAACGAAAGGTTGATTTGGATGTAGTCTTGTTCCTAAATGTTTTGTTTGTGAATACGCTAATTAGGTTTAATTATGAGTTTTTGAAAGCGCTGAATAGAAATACATGAAATAATGGCTGAGTGTTTATCATAAACTCAATAGCTTGTCCAATAAAGAGCATAGTGTATTTTTGGTGGCAGGTTAGAGTTGCTGGTTTCCTAATCTCATGCAGTTCAGTTATAAAGAAACAGTCTGGCAAGAGGATAGTTGCTAGTTAAATATTTTATTGCGTTTTTTGTGTTGGGCATGCTTTTTCTATTTCCAACAGGAAACGTCAAGGTAGCATTTTCTTTTCCTGTACGTTGTGATGGGTCTCAAACTGCCAGACCGTGAAAATTCCTCAAGTTGAATTATGAATTGGATCCAAGAGCTCTTGCGTCTTGTTGAGACATACACATTTATTTGGAGTACGGCTGTGCCGAGAGTTGCTGGCATAGGGTTAAACGTATTTCAGTGGAAGAATTGATGCGGCTTGAGATGTGCTGAAGTGATAAGTACTTATTTATGTGGATTACCAGTAAACAAAAACAATCATTACGTGTTTATTTTTGGGCCATAAATATAATAAGAAATAGGAAGAGGGATCGCTTGCTTGTGATGGTGCAGTATCTTTGGGGATAGGTTTAAGCAAGGGAGAGGCAGGGTGATGTTTTTTGCTTTGTTTGTTCACAGCCTCCGGATAATAAGTTGTGTACACCTGTTTGAGAGCTTGGCCTTTGGAAGCGTAGCGTATTCTGTGTTCCTAGAAAAGGTACATGTTTTATTTATTTCCCTTTTAGCTAAAGGCATAATGTTTTTTCTCGCTACAGTTGTCACTGGCAAATGTATGCATGTTTTTGATGATTTGAATGGTTACCTTTTAGAAAATAAGCAGCTTCTCTGATCTAATTGCAACCATATGCGCTGTGTCCTTTTATTTGTCTTTTTTCAGTTGGGTGTTTTTTTTCATCTTTATCTTTTCGTTAGGGTTCCCTTTTTCTCTCTCTTCTCCTAATAGGAAATAGCAAAAGAAAGGCTAGCACCCGTGTGTGTTATGGTGAACAATAAGTTGAATGAGGCAGATCCTTTAGAAGATGGATGTTAATTGCTATAGCCTGTAATACTAATGTATCTAATGGAGGTAGATGTGGCATTTACTAGCTCTTCAGTGTATCCAGCCCTGAAAAAGATGGCAAGTATGTGATAAATAACTTACGTGCTATAATCGCCTATTACTTTTTTAGAGAGGGACATGGGTTTAATTTTAAAGTACCAAACATATTAAGATTTTCCTTTTTTTTGGCTGCTTTTGGACTGCTCTACAAATATTTTTGCTTCCGGCAGCATTCATGATTAAAATAAGACTTTTACTCTTTTATTGTGTAGTATGGATTGGGTTGGGGTATTGCAACAACTTTGTTTGTCACATTTTTCAGAGAGCACTTCTACCACAAAATTGACCAAGAGGATGCACATAAAGAAGCTAATATCAGGTGTTTTGATGCGTAAAGCCAATTGATATTCGAAATACAAACAGTATTTAAAAAGCAAACAAGTGGGGCTATCATTGAAATACTAGCCGTCGTACAAGTTTTACCGAAAGCTGTGCACAATTGTAGATCTAGAATGTCACATGACCACCTCTAAAGAGATGTGAATGCTTGATCGCTCGCAGAATTTGGAATGATCCTAAGAAGGGAATATTTGGACGATTAAAAGTGGACGGCAAGTTAGATTTGAGATCGCATCGCCATGGAATGATAAATGTAAAAAGTGGATGAGAGTTACAACCAGGAATGGATGCATACAGGAGTGTATTTCTGTTCTGCGACTTGACCCCACAGAATATTTACATCGCTTAAACATGAAAGGTACTGCGCCATAGGAGATGAGGTAATGTTAATGGCAGGTAATCAAAATCCATCATTGCTGAATGTTGTGATTGCCGCTAATGTGATGCAAAGATTGCTATGCACGTAAGAATGTCTTTTCCCTGAATGTATGTTTGTGAAGCTGCTAATCATAATACTTTTTTATTCGATTTTCTAAAATCATGTAATTCAAGTTGCAGGAATCAATTTGGCAGTGCATTTATCCAAAAGAAATAGATGTGTTAAAAATTAATTGTTAATCGTGTCTGCATATTAGAGCATATTTTTTTGGTGCCTGAAAAGGAAGGGTTTTTTTGTTCAAATTAGAATATCGCATTACATTTGTCGTCACAATAGGTGTATTTGCTGATGGTTTATCAATTTGCCTTGGGAGAAATGTGCGTGTTCTCTTATTGAATTCCATCCAAGTGCAATGTATGTTTTTTTTCTCTTCTTTTTTTTTTGCAGGTGTCTTTATTTTTTTGTCTGTAGGAAAGAGCAAACTAAAAAAACACATCAATTTGTGTTGTGATGGACAACATGATTTGAGTAAGGCCTTCTCTTTTACCAGTTACTGGCCTAGCTGACAATGAATATTTACCTCTGCGTTACATGAATTCTATGGGTTCCTATGCCTTTTTAGGGCATCTTGGGTTTAACTTATTCAGGTACCAAGCTTCTTGATGCTCTCTACAAATGCTGTTGCTTATAATAGCCATCATGATTAATTGGGATCCTACTCTTTAAACGCATATTGTTGAATAGGCTGGGGTTTTGCGACAACATTCTTTCTGTCATTTTTCAGAGAGCACTCATACCACAAAACCACAAACAAGATGCACATGGAGAGGCTAATATCGCATATTCTGAAGCAAAGTTTTGTGTCCAGTAAAAGCCAAGTATCATTCAAGATGCGAATGTAATCCAGAACAACTGTGAGAACACAAGTGCCGATATCATTCAGATACTAGGAATTGTACCAGTTTGTTCGAAGCAGCAGGACTGTAGATGTTAAATGACTAATCTAGATGTCTAAAGAATGCAAATTCTTGATCAGGATCAGAATTTGGAATTATCCAAGGAAAGTGACACTTGCATGATAAAAGTAGGTACGTAATGCGTTGTTCACCTTCTAGTGATAAATTGAATGACTTACTACCATGAGTGGATGCGAGTAGGCATTGTGCATAATTCTTTGCTATAGAGAGAAGATTTGGCTGTTTTCCTACTGCGAAGCACAGCTAATGCTTGCATGTCTGAGATGTGAAATGTTGTGCACCGTAAGATGAGGTACTGTTATTGCAATCTTCTGAAAATTCTTTTTTACTATTAAATGTGTGAATTGAAAACAATGTATGGAACGAAAGGTTGATTTGGATGTAGTCTTGTTCCTAAATGTTTTGTTTGTGAATACGCTAATTAGGTTTAATTATGAGTTTTTGAAAGCGCTGAATAGAAATACATGAAATAATGGCTGAGTGTTTATCATAAACTCAATAGCTTGTCCAATAAAGAGCATAGTGTATTTTTGGTGGCAGGTTAGAGTTGCTGGTTTCCTAATCTCATGCATTTCAGTTATAAAGAAACAGTCTGGCAAGAGGATAGTTGCTAGTTAAATATTTTATTGCGTTTTTTGTGTTGGGCATGCTTTTTCTATTTCCAACAGGAAACGTCAAGGTAGCATTTTCTTTTCCTGTACGTTGTGATGGGTCTCAAACTGCCAGACCGTGAAAATTCCTCAAGTTGAATTATGAATTGGATCCAAGAGCTCTTACGTCTTGTTGAGACATACACATTTATTTGGAGTACGGCTGTGCCGAGATTTGCTGGCATAGGGTTAAACGTATTTCAGTGGAAGAATTGATGCGGCTTGAGATGTGCTGAAGTGATAAGTACTTATTTATGTGGATTACCAGTAAACAAAAACAATCATTTCGTTTTATTTTTGGGCCATAAATATAATAAGAAATAGGAAGAGGGATCGCTTGCTTGTGATGGTGCAGTATCTTTGGGGATAGGTTTAAGCAAGGGAGAGGCAGGGTGATGTTTTTTGCTTTGTTTGTTCACAGCCTCCGGATAATAAGTTGTGTACACCTGTTTGAGAGCTTGGCCTTTGGAAGCGTAGCGTATTCTGTGTTCCTAGAAAAGGTACATGTTTTATTTATTTCCCTTTTAGCTAAAGGCATAATGTTTTCTCTTGCTACAGTTGTCACTGGCAAATGTATGCATGTTTTTGATGATTTGAATGGTTACCTTTTAGAAAATAAGCAGCTTCTCTGATCTAATTGCAACCATATGCGCTGTGTCCTTTTATTTGTCTTTTTTCTGTTGGGTGTTTTTTTTCATCTTTATCTTTTCGTTAGGGTTCCCTTTTTCTCTCTCTTCTCCTAATAGGAAATAGCAAAAGAAAGGCTAGCACCCGTGTGTGTTATGGTGAACAATAAGTTGAATGAGGCAGATCCTTTAGAAGATGGATGTTAATTGCTATAGCCTGTAATACTAATGTATCTAATGGAGGTAGATGTGGCATTTACTAGCTCTTCAGTGTATCCAGCCCTGAAAAAGATGGCAAGTATGTGATAAATAACTTACGTGCTATAATCGCCTATTACTTTTTTAGAGAGGGACATGGGTTTAATTTTAAAGTACCAAACGTATTAAGATTTTCCTTTTTTTTGGCTGCTTTTGGAATGCTCTACAAATATTTTTGCTTCCGGCAGCATTCATGATTAAAATAAGACTTTTACTCTTTTATTGTGTAGTATGGATTGGGTTGGGGTATTGCAACAACTTTGTTTGTCACATTTTTCAGAGAGCACTTCTACCACAAAATTGACCAAGAGGATGCACATAAAGAAGCTAATATCAGGTGTTTTGATGCGTAAAGCCAATTGATATTCGAAATACAAACAGTATTTAAAAAGCAAACAAGTGGGGCTATCATTGAAATACTAGCCGTCGTACAAGTTTTACCGAAAGCTGTGGCACAATTGTAGATCTAGAATGTCACATGACCACCTCTAAAGAGATGTGAATGCTTGATCGCTCGCAGAATTTGGAATGATCCTAAGAAGGGAATATTTGGACGATTAAAAGTGGACGGCAAGTTAGATTTGAGATCGCATCGCCATGGAATGATAAATGTAAAAAGTGGATGAGAGTTACAACCAGGAATGGATGCATACAGGAGTGTATTTCTGTTCTGCGACTTGACCCCACAGAATATTTACATCGCTTAAACATGAAAGGTACTGCGCCATAGGAGATGAGGTAATGTTAATGGCAGGTAATCAAAATCCATCATTGCTGAATGTTGTGATTGCCGCTAATGTGATGCAAAGATTGCTATGCACGTAAGAATGTCTTTTCCCTGAATGTATGTTTGTGAAGCTGCTAATCATAATACTTTTTTATTCGATTTTCTAAAATCATGTAATTCAAGTTGCAGGAATCAATTTGGCAGTGCATTTATCCAAAAGAAATAGATGTGTTAAAAATTAATTGTTAATCGTGTCTGCATATTAGAGCATATTTTTTTGGTGCCTGAAAAGGAAGGGTTTTTTTGTTCAAATTAGAATATCGCATTACATTTGTCGTCACAATAGGTGTATTTGCTGATGGTTTATCAATTTGCCTTGGGAGAAATGTGCGTGTTCTCTTATTGAATTCCATCCAAGTGCAATGTGTGTTTTTTTTCTCTTCTTTTTTTTTGCAGGTGTCTTTATTTTTTTGTCTGTAGGAAAGAGCAAACTAAAAAAACACATCAATTTGTGTTGTGATGGACAACATGATTTGAGTAAGGCCTTCTCTTTTACCAGTTACTGGCCTAGCTGACAATGAATATTTACCTCTGCGTTACATGAATTCTATGGGTTCCTATGCCTTTTTAGGGCATCTTGGGTTTAACTTATTCAGGTACCAAGCTTCTTGATGCTCTCTACAAATGCTGTTGCTTATAATAGCCATCATGATTAATTGGGATCCTACTCTTTAAACGCATATTGTTGAATAGGCTGGGGTTTTGCGACAACATTCTTTCTGTCATTTTTCAGAGAGCACTCATACCACAAAACCACAAACAAGATGCACATGGAGAGGCTAATATCGCATATTCTGAAGCAAAGTTTTGTGTCCAGTAAAAGCCAAGTATCATTCAAGATGCGAATGTAATCCAGAACAACTGTGAGAACACAAGTGCCGATATCATTCAGATACTAGGAATTGTACCAGATTGTTCGAAGCAGCAGGACTGTAGATGTTAAATGACTAATCTAGATGTCTAAAGAATGCAAATTCTTGATCAGGATCAGAATTTTGAATTATCCAAGGAAAGTGACACTTGCATGATAAAAGTAGGTACGTAATGCGTTGTTCACCTTCTAGTGATAAATTGAATGACTTACTACCATGAGTGGATGCGAGTAGGCATTGTGCACAATTCTTTGCTATAGAGAGAAGATTTGGCTGTTTTCCTACTGCGAAGCACAGCTAATGCTTGCATGTCTGAGATGTGAAATGTTGTGCACCGTAAGATGAGGTACTGTTATTGCAATCTTCTGAAAATTCTTTTTTACTATTAAATGTGTGAATTGAAAACAATGTATGGAACGAAAGGTTGATTTGGATGTAGTCTTGTTCCTAAATGTTTTGTTTGTGAATACGCTAATTAGGTTTAATTATGAGTTTTTGAAAGCGCTGAATAGAAATACATGAAATAATGGCTGAGTGTTTATCATAAACTCAATAGCTTGTCCAATAAAGAGCATAGTGTATTTTTGGTGGCAGGTTAGAGTTGCTGGTTTCCTAATCTCATGCAGTTCAGTTATAAAGAAACAGTCTGGCAAGAGGATAGTTGCTAGTTAAATATTTTATTGCGTTTTTTGTGTTGGGCATGCTTTTTCTATTTCCAACAGGAAACGTCAAGGGAGCATTTTCTTTTCCTGTACGTTGTGATGGGTCTCAAACTGCCAGACCGTGAAAATTCCTCAAGTTGAATTATGAATTGGATCCAAGAGCTCTTGCGTCTTGTTGAGACATACACATTTATTTGGAGTACGGCTGTGCCGAGATTTGCTGGCATAGGGTTAAACGTATTTCAGTGGAAGAATTGATGCGGCTTGAGATGTGCTGAAGTGATAAGTACTTATTTATGTGGATTACCAGTAAACAAAAACAATCATTACGTGTTTATTTTTGGGCAATAAATATAATAAGAAATAGGAAGAGGGATCGCTTGCTTGTGATGGTGCAGTATCTTTGGGGATAGGTTTAAGCTAGGGAGAGGCAGGGTGATGTTTTTTGCTTTGTTTGTTCACAGCCTCCGGATAATAAGTTGTGTACACCTGTTTGAGAGCTTGGCCTTTGGAAGCGTAGCGTATTCTGTGTTCCTAGAAAAGGTACATGTTTTATTTATTTCCCTTTTAGCTAAAGGTATAATGTTTTTTCTCGCTACAGTTGTCACTGGCAAATGTATGCATGTTTTTGATGATTTGAATGGTTACCTTTTAGAAAATAAGCAGCTTCTCTGATCTAATTGCAACCATATGCGCCGTGTCCTTTTATTTGTCTTTTTTCAGTTGGGTGTTTTTTTTCATCTTTATCTTTTCGTTAGGGTTCCCTTTTTCTCTCTCTTCTCCTAATAGGAAATAGCAAAAGAAAGGCTAGCACCCGTGTGTGTTATGGTGAACAATAAGTTGAATGAGGCAGATCCTTTAGAAGATGGATGTTAATTGCTATAGCCTATAATACTAATGTATCTAATGGAGGTAGATGTGGCATTTACTAGCTCTTCAGTGTATCCAGCCCTGAAAAAGATGGCAAGTATGTGATAAATAACTTACGTGCTATAATCACCTATTACTTTTTTAGAGAGGGACATGGGTTTAATTTTAAAGTACCAAACATATTAAGATTTTCTTTTTTTTTGTGGCTGCTTTTGGAATGCTCTACAAATATTTTTGCTTCCGGCAGCATTCATGATTAAAATAAGACTTTACTCTTTTATTGTGTAGTATGGATTGGGTTGGGGTATTGCAACAACTTTGTTTGTCACATTTTTCAGAGAGCACTTCTACCACAAAATTGACCAAGAGGATGCACATAAAGAAGCTAATATCAGGTGTTTTGATGCGTAAAGCCAATTGATATTCGAAATACAAACGGTATTTAAAAAGCAAACAAGTGGGGCTATCATTGAAATACTAGCCGTCGTATAAGTTTTACCGAAAGCTGTGGCACAATTGTAGATCTTGAATGTCACATGACCACCTCTAAAGAGATGTGAATGCTTGATCGCTCGCAGAATTTGGAATGATCCTAAGAAGGGAATATTTGGACGATTAAAAGTGGACGGCAAGTTAGATTTGAGATCGCATCGCCATGGAATGATAAATGTAAAAAGTGGATGAGAGTTACAACCAGGAATGGATGCATACAGGAGTGTATTTCTGTTCTGCGACTTGACCCCACAGAATATTTACATCGCTTAAACATGAAAGGTACTGCGCCCTAGGAGATGAGGTAATGTTAATGGCAGGTAATCAAAATCCATCATTGCTGAATGTTGTGATTGCCGCTAATGTGATGAAAAGATTGCTATGCACGTAAGAATGTCTTTTCCCTGAATGTATGTTTGTGAAGCTGCTAATCATAATACTTTTTTATTCGATTTTCTAAAATCATGTAATTCAAGTTGCAGGAATCAATTTGGCAGTGCATTTATCCAAAAGAAATAGATGTGTTAAAAATTAATTGTTAAGCGTGTCTGCATATTAGAGCATATTTTTTTGGTGCCTGAAAAGGAAGGGTTTTTTTGTTCAAATTAGAATATCGCATTACATTTGTCGTCACAATAGGTGTATTTGCTGATGGTTTATCAATTTGCCTTGGGAGAAATGTGCGTGTTCTCTTATTGAATTCCAGCCAAGTGCAGTGTGTGTTTTTTTTCTCTTCTTTTTTTTGCAGGTGTCTCTTTATTTTTTTGTCTGTAGGAAAGAGCAAACTAAAAAAACACATCAATTTGTGTTGTGATGGACAACATGATTTGAGTAAGGCCCTTCTCTTTTACCAGTTACTGGCCTAGCTGACAATGAAAATTTACCTCTGCGTTACATGAATTCTATGGGTTCCTATGCCTTTTTAGGGCATCTTGGGTTTAACTTATTCAGGTACCAAGCTTCTTGATGCTCTCTACAAATGCTGTTGCTTATAATAGCCATCATGATTAATTGGGATCCTACTCTTTAAACGCATATTGTTGAATAGGCTGGGGTTTTGCGACAACATTCTTTCTGTCATTTTTCAGAGAGCACTCATACCACAAAACCACAAACAAGATGCACATGGAGAGGCTAATATCGCATATTCTGAAGCAAAGTTTTGTGTCCAGTAAAAGCCAAGTATCATTCAAGATGCCAATGTAATCCAGAACAACTGTGAGAACACAAGTGCCGATATCATTCAGGTTCGAGGCATGTGGGCTGCTGAATTCATATCTGTGCATAGATCGCCACCTAGTGTTGGGTCCGGATGATTGCACATTGTTGTCCTGGAAGAGTCTTCGAAGTATCACGAGATAGGTGGCTCCTCCCCTGGACTACAGTGCGCATGGGCATCGCCTCCATCCCCAGATTGTTTTTTTCCGCCATTGGGTTCGGATGTGTTTCGGTTCCCTCTGTCGGAACCGATAGTTGTTCTATTTCTACTCGAGACCAAAAGGTCTTTAGGCTGGGCGTCGGTATAGTTGCGTGCGGGTTTTCTTTCTGACTCTCAGCTCCGATTTCTTGCTGCCCTTCCACGTGCTTTCGGCGCGGACGGGCCTACATTACACCTCTAGCCATGGAGCGGACTCCATTTAAAAAGTGTCCGCTGTGCCACTCAAAATATTCGCACCTCGACGTGCACCCTGTGTGCAATACCTGCTTGTCGCCGGATCACCGCGAGGACACCTGCATGGCGTGTTCGAAATTCCGGAGCAAGAAGACATTGAAAATTCGCCGGGCCAATCGACTCCAGGCTCAACTATCGGCTGCGGCGCCCCCTCCAGAAGACATTTTCCAGGAATCTGTCGAGGTAGAAGACGACGCGCAAGACTCGGACTCCGGTCCCGTGTACGATGAGGAGACCTACGACGCGGGTGAGGAGGACTTTGACGAAGTCTCCGACGAGGTAGGGGACGACGATCAGGCTTGTGCCACGATGGGGGATAGCTCAGAGGAGGAGCATCCCCAACCAGACTCAGGGGTTATACCCCTTCAAACGGCCCAGGTCGAGGGATCGCCTTCGGGCCTTACCCAAGATCTCACTATAAGTCCTACGTCCCCGCCTCCGGGCCCGGTCACGGACATTTCGGAACCATCACTTCAGTTGATAAAACCGAAAGTGAAGCCAACTGGTCACGCGCCATCGGATCCGAAACCGAAAGTGGCGCAGGTGATGAAGGTTCTGGAGGCGTCAAATACAAAGGCATCCAAAATGGCCGACCAGAAGCGTCGCGCCAAAATGGCCGACCCGAAACCATCCGGGTCGGCGCCGAAGGCGAAGGTCTCAGATGCGGCTGCATCGGCGCCGAAAGGGGTCGTGGACCCGAAGACGGCTCCGAAGAAGCGTCAGGGCGACGACGCCGATGGGCATGGGCCGCCGGCACCGAAGAAAGTGCCCTCTGTCGTTGTGGATCTCGAGGATGAGGATTCGCTCGAGCCAGTCCAGCCCTCTCCAGCCTTCACAAAGAAGGTGGCGGAATCCTTGCAGCGGATTCGAAAAGCCGGGGTGGTTCCCGCTCAGGACACTGTGGCGCCTCAGACTACCGCGGGCCACAAGCCTATCCGTTTCACTCTCCCGCCCAAGTCGGCGCCGAAGGCCTTCGCGCCGAAGCCGGGCGGACCCGCTAAGGAACCATTGACACCCAAAGCTGCCTCAACGGTGCCAAAGCCTCGACTCCAGTCACTTGCGGTCGAGGAACGTCGTGCGGTGTTCATCGACGCCAACACCGGAAAACTGTCGCTCCTCAAGAGGAAGATCACGACGGAGCCGGCGTTGGAACCCTTTAAGATCCCTCTTAAAAACAAAAAGGACTCTGCGGGATCTTCGGCTATGGTGGAACCTGTGTCCCCCCAGGCCCTGGGGCACTCGCCGGCGCATTCAGTCGCAGTCGATGCCGACGAGGAGGATGCCGAGTACACCTATCCGGCGTACTCGGATCCGGAGGAGGAGCCTGTGCCCTGGACCACCGGGGCCGACAACGAGGACCCGCAGTCGGGTCAGGACACTCAGCTTTTCGCCGCCAAGACGTCCCCTACAGAAGACTCGGCGGCCTTCAATGCACTGATAGAGAGAGCTGCGGCCAACCACGACGTCGAACTACACTCCGACCCCGTGGATGTGGACTTCTTGTTCGACACCTTCTCGGTGGCTGAAAAGTCGGTCAAAACGCTGCCGATGCTTAAGGGGGTGCTCAAGCATGCCGCAGAGGTCTTCAGGGAACCCACACGGGCGCGTGTGGTCAACCCTCGGATCGACAGGAAATATCGGGCAGCACCCACAGATCCAACGTATATCAAGGGACACTTGCCATTGGACTCCTTGGTCGTTTCCAACGCTCGGAAGAGGGCAAACTCTCAAACAACTGGTGACGCTCCTCCCCCAGATAAAGAGTCAAAAATCTTCGAAGCCTCAGGCAAAAGGATCGCTGCACAGGCAGCTAACATCTGGAAGATTTCTAACACCCAAGCCCTGCTCGCACGTTATGATAGGGCACATTATGACACACTTGAGGCCATCCTACAACACCTACCTGACCAATACAAGGAGGCAGGGGAGATGCTTATTCAGGAGGGTAAACTCATTACTAACGCATCCATCAAATGTGCACTGGATGTGGCAGACACGGCCTCCAGGGCTATCAATACAAGCGTGTTGCTTAGACGCCATGCCTGGCTTAGGATTTCGGGGTTCAAACCCGACATCCAGACTACTATACTAAACCAAACAGTCAATCCTGACCATCTGTTTGGCCCTGAAGTGGATGCCTCCCTGGAAAAAATGAAAAAAGACCAGGAAACTGCCAAGTCAATGGGGGCTTTACAAAGTCAGCAGTTTCGGGGTGGCTCCTTTCGCCGCTCAAATTCAAAAGGCACCTCAAGAGGACAGGCATCCCAATCCACACAATATTACAAGGGTAACACCCAAGCCTCGTTTAACAACAAGGGCAGAGGTGGTTACAGAGGCAATAATGTCAAGGGCAGGGGACGTGGAAACAATGGCTCCAGGTCCACCACCACCAACAAGCAGTGACGTCTTGTCACTGCCCCCCGACCACACAACACCAGTCGGGGGGAGACTCCAGCAGTTCCTGCCAGCGTGGGAGTCCATCACCACAGACAGGTGGGTGAGGTCTCTTATCCAGTACGGGTACTGTCTAGAGCTTACGTCCATTCCACCGGACATACCGCCAAGAAACCGTCCTATGTCCAGCGAGCACTTGACCTTGTTGCAGCAAGAAGCTCTACTCATGCTGCAAAAAGGGGCGATAGAGCTCGTTCCATTGCAAGAACAGGGAACAGGGGTTTACTCCCTCTATTTTCTCATCCCCAAAAAGGACGGGTCCCTCAGACCGATCCTGGACCTCAGGCCCCTGAACTGGTACATCCTCTCGGAGCACTTCCATATGCTCACGTTGCAGCAGGTGCTTCCCCTGCTTCAACAGGGGGACTTCCTGGCTACACTGGATCTGAAGGATGCATATTTTCACATCCCCCTGCATCCTTCGCACAGGAGGTATCTCAGATTCACAATCTTAAACCAGCATTACCAGTTCAAGGTTCTGCCGTTCGGGGTCACCACAGCACCAAGGGTATTTACAAAATGCCTGGCGACCGTGGCGGCGCATCTCCGTCGCCAGCACGTCCACGTCTTTCCCTACCTGGACGACTGGCTCATTCAAGCAAGGACAGAACAGCAGTGCGTCGACCACGTGTCACGCACCATCCATCTCCTGCACGATCTGGGATTCTCTCTGAACTACCCAAAGTCCCATCTCCAGCCCGCCCACGTGCGACAGTATCTGGGCGCGACAATCGACACTCTGGCAGCCACTGCGCAGCCAAATTCAGTGAGAATCGCCAGTATCCAGGCGCTGATCCAACGATTCAGACCCCAACACTCGCTTCCAGCGAGGGTGTTCATGCAGTTGATAGGCATGATGGCCTCCTGCATCTCCATTGTCCCGCACGCGAGACTACATATGCGTCCGCTTCAGGAGTGCCTGGCACGTCAGTGGACTCAGGCTCATGGGCAACTGACAGACCTAGTGTTGGTGAGCGGTCGGGCGTACAACTCTCTGCATTGGTGGAATCCACTAAACCTTTGCAAGGGCCGACCATTCCAAGAGCCTGTCCCACAGATTATCCTGACAACGGACGCCTCTCTCCAGGGATGGGGAGCGCATGTACTCCATTACACCGTGCAAGGACTATGGACGCTACAGCAACGGAAGATGCACATCAATGTGTTGGAACTGATGGCAATCTTCATGGCCTTAAAGGCGTTCAAAGTACATCTGTGCAACAAAGTCGTGTTGATCCGGACGGACAACATGACAGCCATGTACTACATTCTGAAACAGGGAGGCACACACTCTCCACAGCTGTCTCATCTGGCTCAGAGCATGTGGAAGTGGGCCATTCAGAGGAACATCTTCCTCATGGCAGAGCATCTCCCGGGCAAAGACAATCAAATGGCGGACCTGCTCAGCAGGCACAGCCATCAGATGCACGAGTGGGAGATACATCCATCAGTACTCCAACCGTACTTCCAAAGGTGGGGTCATCCAGAGATAGACCTATTCGCCACAAAGGAGAACGCAAAATGCCAAAGCTTCGCCGCCAGGTTCCCACACCCGCAATCACAGGGCAATGCGATGTGGATGAACTGGTCAGGCAGATTTGCGTACGCTTTTCCCCCAGCACCTCTGATACCGCTGGTGGCACGCAAGCTCAGGCAGCACTCGATGACTCTCATCCTGGTTGCTCCAACGTGGGCTCGCCAACCATGGTACACCACGTTTCTCGAACTCTCCGTGGTACCGCATCAAAGGCTTCATCTCACTCCCAGCCTTCTGACGCAGAGCCATGGCGACATTCAGCACCCAGATCCGCAACAGCTCAACCTGGCGATCTGGCTCCTGAAGTCCTAGAGTTTGGCTACCTCAATCTTCCTCCCGATTGCATGGACATCATTCGGGAGGCAAGGAAGCCCACTACTAGAGCTTGTTATGCGGCTAAATGGAAGAGATTTGTCATCTACTGTGCTAACCACGATATTGACCCGCTAGATGCTTCCATTCAAAACATCATCTGTTACCTTTTTCACCTGTATCGATGCAATCTAGCGTACTCTTCCATCCGCATTCACCTGTCTGCTATGGCAGCATACCTCCAGAATAGGCAGCACCTGTCACTCTTTAAGGTCCCTGCTATCAAGGCCTTTCTGGAAGGACTCAAAAGGGTCATTCCACCAAGGACCCCACCAGCTCCAGAATGGAACCTCAATGTGGTTCTTACGAGGCTGATGGGTCCTCCCTTTGAGCCACTGCACTCTTGTGAGCTTCAGTTTCTGACTTGGAAGGTTGCGTTCTTAGTAGCAATTACATCGCTACGGAGGGTTAGCGAGCTGCAGGCGCTCACCATCCAAGAACCTTTCTTCCAAGTACATGCTAACAGGGTGGTGCTCCGCACTAACCCTAAATTCCTACCCAAAGTGGTATCACAATTCCACATGAATCAAACAATTGAATTGCCGGTGTTTTTCCAAAACCCAGAGACGCTGGCGGAGCGCATGCTCCATACCCTCGATGTGAAACGGGCTTTAATGTACTATGTAGACAGGACGAAAGATTTCCGCAAAACCAAACAACTTTTTGTTGCTTTTGCCACACACCACAAGGGAAACGCTATCTCCAAAGCGGGGATTGCTAGATGGATAGTAAAGTGCATTCAGATCTGTTACGCTAAAGCTAAGCGCACTCTCACTATCCCACCGAGGGCCCACTCCACCAGGAAGTTAGGGGCCTCTATGGCTTTCCTAGGTAACATTCCCTTAGAAGATATCTGTAGAGCAGCCACATGGTCTACCACACATACTTTCACTAAACACTACTGTGTAGACGTGCATTCCAAACAGCAGGCAGCTGTTGGTCAGGCTGTTCTAAAAACGCTTTTTCAAACTGCTGCAGCTGGCACGGGCGACCGCCGATAATGGAGGGACTGCTATGTATTCTATGCACAGATATGAATTCAGCAGCCCACATGCCTCGAACTGCAAATGCTACTTACCAGTATGCATCTGTTCTTGGCATGTAGGGCTGCTGACATTCATATCGCCCACCCTCCTCCCCGGCGCCCGTAGCAGCTGCAGTGTTCATTCATATATACACATATGCTCATAGCATGGCCATCACTCACATTCTTCACTCCATCTCTGCCAATGGCTAAAAACAATCTGGGGATGGAGGCGATGCCCATGCGCACTGTAGTCCAGGGGAGGAGCCACCTATCTCGTGATACTTCGAAGACTCTTCCAGGACAACAATGTGCAATCATCCGGACCCAACACTAGGTGGCGATCTATGCACAGATATGAATGTCAGCAGCCCTACATGCCAAGAACAGATGCATACTGGTAAGTAGCATTTGCAATACTAGGAATTGTACCAGTTTGTTCGAAGCAGCAGGACTGTAGATGTTAAATGACTAATCTAGATGTCTAAAGAATGCAAATTCTTGATCAGGATCAGAATTTGGAATTATCCAAGGAAAGTGACACTTGCATGATAAAAGTAGGTACGTAATGCGTTGTTCACCTTCTAGTGATAAATTGAATGACTTACTACCATGAGTGGATGCGAGTAGGCATTGTGCATAATTCTTTGCTATAGAGAGAAGATTTGGCTGTTTTCCTACTGTGAAGCACAGCTAATGCTTGCATGTCTGAGATGTGAAATGTTGTGCACCGTAAGATGAGGTACTGTTATTGCAATCTTCTGAAAATTCTTTTTTACTATTAAATGTGTGAATTGAAAACAATGTATGGAACGAAAGGTTGATTTGGATGTAGTCTTGTTCCTAAATGTTTTGTTTGTGAATACGCTAATTAGGTTTAATTATGAGTTTTTGAAAGCGCTGAATGGAAATACATGAAATAATGGCTGAGTGTTTATCATAAACTCAATAGCTTGTCCAATAAAGAGCATAGTGTATTTTTGGTGGCAGGTTAGAGTTGCTTGTTTCCTAATCTCATGCAGTTCAGTTATAAAGAAACAGTAATGGCAAGAGGATAGTTGCTAGTTAAATATTTTATTGCGTTTTTTGTGTTGGGCATGCTTTTTCTATTTCCAACAGGAAACGTCAAGGTAGCATTTTCCTTTCCTGTACGTTGTGATGGGTCTCAAACTGCCAGACCGTGAAAATTCCTCAAGTTGAATTATGAATTGGATCCAAGAGCTCTTACGTCTTGTTGAGACATACACATTTATTTGGAGTACGGCTGTGCCGAGAGTTGCTGGCATAGGGTTAAACGTATTTCAGTGGAAGAATTGATGCGGCTTGAGATGTGCTGAAGTGATAAGTACTTATTTATGTGGATTACCAGTAAACAAAAACAATCATTACGTGTTTATTTTTGGGCCATAAATATAATAAGAAATAGGAAGAGGGATCGCTTGCTTGTGATGGTGCAGTATCTTTGGGGATAGGTTTAAGCTAGGGAGAGGCAGGGTGATGTTTTTTGCTTTGTTTGTTCACAGCCTCCGGATAATAAGTTGTGTACACCTGTTTGAGAGCTTGGCCTTTGGAAGCGTAGCGTATTCTGTGTTCCTAGAAAAGGTACATGTTTTATTTATTTCCCTTTTAGCTAAAGGCATAATGTTTTTTCTCGCTACAGTTGTCACTGGCAAATGTATGCATGTTTTTGATGATTTGAATGGTTACCTTTTAGAAAATAAGCAGCTTCTCTGATCTAATTGCAACCATATGCGCCGTGTCCTTTTATTTCTCTTTTTTCAGTTGGGTGTTTTTTTTCATCTTTATCTTTTCGTTAGGGTTCCCTTTTTCTCTCTCTTCTCCTAATAGGAAATAGCAAAAGAAAGGCTAGCACCCGTGTGTGTTATGGTGAACAATAAGTTGAATGAGGCAGATCCTTTAGAAGATGGATGTTAATTGCTATAGCCTGTAATACTAATGTATCTAATGGAGGTAGATGTGGCATTTACTAGCTCTTCAGTGTATCCAGCCCTGAAAAAGATGGCAAGTATGTGATAAATAACTTGCGTGCTATAATCGCCTATTACTTTTTTAGAGAGGGACATGGGTTTAATTTTAAAGTACCAAACATATTAAGATTTTCTTTTTTTTTTTTGGCTGCTTTTGGAATGCTCTACAAATATTTTTGCTTCCGGCAGCATTCATGATTAAAATAAGACTTTACTCTTTTATTGTGTAGTATGGATTGGGTTGGGGTATTGCAACAACTTTGTTTGTCACATTTTTCAGAGAGCACTTCTACCACAAAATTGACCAAGAGGATGCACATAAAGAAGCTAATATCAGGTGTTTTGATGCGTAAAGCCAATTGATATTCGAAATACAAACAGTATTTAAAAAGCAAACAAGTGGGGCTATCATTGAAATACTAGCCGTCGTACAAGTTTTACCGAAAGCTGTGGCACAATTGTAGATCTTGAATGTCACATGACCACCTCTAAAGAGATGTGAATGCTTGATCGCTCGCAGAATTTGGAATGATCCTAAGAAGGGAATATTTGGACGATTAAAAGTGGACGGCAAGTTAGATTTGAGATCGCATCGCCATGGAATGATAAATGTAAAAAGTGGATGAGAGTTACAACCAGGAATGGATGCATACAGGAGTGTATTTCTGTTCTGCGACGTGACCCCACAGAATATTTACATCGCTTAAACATGAAAGGTACTGCGCCCTAGGAGATGAGGTAATGTTAATGGCAGGTAATCAAAATCCATCATTGCTGAATGTTGTGATTGCCGCTAATGTGATGAAAAGATTGCTATGCACGTAAGAATGTCTTTTCCCTGAATGTATGTTTGTGAAGCTGCTAATCATAATACTTTTTTATTAGATTTTCTAAAATCATGTAATTCAAGTTGCAGGAATCAATTTGGCAGTGCATTTATCCAAAAGAAATAGATGTGTTAAAAATTAATTGTTAATCGTGTCTGCATATTAGAGCATATTTTTTTGGTGCCTGAAAAGGAAGGGTTTTTTTGTTCAAATTAGAATATCGCATTACATTTGTCGTCACAATAGGTGTATTTGCTGATGGTTTATCAATTTGCCTTGGGAGAAATGTGCGTGTTCTCTTATTGAATTCCATCCAAGTGCAATGTGTGTTTTTTTTCTCTTCTTTTTTTTTGCAGGTGTCTTTATTTTTTTGTCTGTAGGAAAGAGCAAACTAAAAAAACACATCAATTTGTGTTGTGATGGACAACATGATTTGAGTAAGGCCCTTCTCTTTTACCAGTTACTGGCCTAGCTGACAATGAATATTTACCGCTGCGTTACATGAATTCTATGGGTTCCTATGCCTTTTTAGGGCATCTTGGGTTTAACTTATTCAGGTACCAAGCTTCTTGATGCTCTCTACAAATGCTGTTGCTTATAATAGCCATCATGATTAATTGGGATCCTACTCTTTAAACGCATATTGTTGAATAGGCTGGGGTTTTGCGACAACATTCTTTCTGTCATTTTTCAGAGAGCACTCATACCACAAAACCACAAACAAGATGCACATGGAGAGGCTAATATCGCATATTCTGAAGCAAAGTTTTGTGTCCAGTAAAAGCCAAGTATCATTCAAGATGCGAATGTAATCCAGAACAACTGTGAGAACACAAGTGCCGATATCATTCAGATACTAGGAATTGTACCAGTTTGTTCGAAGCAGCAGGACTGTAGATGTTAAATGACTAATCTAGATGTCTAAAGAATGCAAATTCTTGATCAGGATCAGAATTTGGAATTATCCAAGGAAAGTGACACTTGCATGATAAAAGTAGGTACGTAATGCGTTGTTCACCTTCTAGTGATAAATTGAATGACTTACTACCATGAGTGGATGCGAGTAGGCATTGTGCACAATTCTTTGCTATAGAGAGAAGATTTGGCTGTTTTCCTACTGCGAAGCACAGCTAATGCTTGCATGTCTGAGATGTGAAATGTTGTGCACCGTAAGATGAGGTACTGTTATTGCAATCTTCTGAAAATTCTTTTTTACTATTAAATGTGTGAATTGAAAACAATGTATGGAACGAAAGGTTGATTTGGATGTAGTCTTGTTCCTAAATGTTTTGTTTGTGAATACGCTAATTAGGTTTAATTATGAGTTTTTGAAAGCGCTGAATAGAAATACATGAAATAATGGCTGAGTGTTTATCATAAACTCAATAGCTTGTCCAATAAAGAGCATAGTGTATTTTTGGTGGCAGGTTAGAGTTGCTGGTTTCCTAATCTCATGCAGTTCAGTTATAAAGAAACAGTCTGGCAAGAGGATAGTTGCTAGTTAAATATTTTATTGCGTTTTTTGTGTTGGGCATGCTTTTTCTATTTCCAACAGGAAATGTCAAGGTAGCATTTTCTTTTCCTGTACGTTGTGATGGGTCTCAAACTGCCAGACCGTGAAAATTCCTCAAGTTGAATTATGAATTGGATCCAAGAGCTCTTACGTCTTGTTGAGACATACACATTTATTTGGAGTACGGCTGTGCCGAGATTTGCTGGCATAGGGTTAAACGTATTTCAGTGGAAGAATTGATGCGGCTTGAGATGTGCTGAAGTGATAAGTACTTATTTATGTGGATTACCAGTAAACAAAAACAATCATTACGTGTTTATTTTTGGGCAATAAATATAATAAGAAATAGGAAGAGGGATCGCTTGCTTGTGATGGTGCAGTATCTTTGGGGATAGGTTTAAGCTAGGGAGAGGCAGGGTGATGTTTTTTGCTTTGTTTGTTCACAGCCTCCGGATAATAAGTTGTGTACACCTGTTTGAGAGCTTGGCCTTTGGAAGCGTAGCGTATTCTGTGTTCCTAGAAAAGGTACATGTTTTATTTATTTCCCTTTTAGCTAAAGGTATAATGTTTTTTCTCGCTACAGTTGTCACTGGCAAATGTATGCATGTTTTTGATGATTTGAATGGTTACCTTTTAGAAAATAAGCAGCTTCTCTGATCTAATTGCAACCATATGCTCCGTGTCCTTTTATTTGTCTTTTTTCAGTTGGGTGTTTTTTTTCATCTTTATCTTTTCGTTAGGGTTCCCTTTTTCTCTCTCTTCTCCTAATAGGAAATAGCAAAAGAAAGGCTAGCACCCGTGTGTGTTATGGTGAACAATAAGTTGAATGAGGCAGATCCTTTAGAAGATGGATGTTAATTGCTATAGCCTGTAATACTAATGTATCTAATGGAGGTAGATGTGGCATTTACTAGCTCTTCAGTGTATCCAGCCCTGAAAAAGATGGCAAGTATGTGATAAATAACTTACGTGCTATAATCACCTATTACTTTTTTAGAGAGGGACATGGGTTTAATTTTAAAGTACCAAACATATTAAGATTTTCTTTTTTTTTGTGGCTGCTTTTGGAATGCTCTACAAATATTTTTGCTTCCGGCAGCATTCATGATTAAAATAAGACTTTACTCTTTTATTGTGTAGTATGGATTGGGTTGGGGTATTGCAACAACTTTGTTTGTCACATTTTTCAGAGAGCACTTCTACCACAAAATTGACCAAGAGGATGCACATAAAGAAGCTAATATCAGGTGTTTTGATGCGTAAAGCCAATTGATATTCGAAATACAAACGGTATTTAAAAAGCAAACAAGTGGGGCTATCATTGAAATACTAGCCGTCGTATAAGTTTTACCAAAAGCTGTGGCACAATTGTAGATCTTGAATGTCACATGACCACCTCTAAAGAGATGTGAATGCTTGATCGCTCGCAGAATTTGGAATGATCCTAAGAAGGGAATATTTGGACGATTAAAAGTGGACGGCAAGTTAGATTTGAGATCGCATCGCCATGGAATGATAAATGTAAAAAGTGGATGAGAGTTACAACCAGGAATGGATGCATACAGGAGTGTATTTCTGTTCTGCGACTTGACCCCACAGAATATTTACATCGCTTAAACATGAAAGGTACTGCGCCCTAGGAGATGAGGTAATGTTAATGGCAGGTAATCAAAATCCATCATTGCTGAATGTTGTGATTGCCGCTAATGTGATGAAAAGATTGCTATGCACGTAAGAATGTCTTTTCCCTGAATGTATGTTTGTGAAGCTGCTAATCATAATACTTTTTTATTCGATTTTCTAAAATCATGTAATTCAAGTTGCAGGAATCAATTTGGCAGTGCATTTATCCAAAAGAAATAGATGTGTTAAAAATTAATTGTTAAGCGTGTCTGCATATTAGAGCATATTTTTTTGGTGCCTGAAAAGGAAGGGTTTTTTTGTTCAAATTAGAATACCGCATTACATTTGTCGTCACAATAGGTGAATTTGCTGATGGTTTATCAATTTGCCTTGGGAGAAATGTGCGTGTTCTCTTATTGAATTCCAGCCAAGTGCAGTGTGTGGTTTTTTTCTCTTCTTTTTTTGCAGGTGTCTCTTTATTTTTTTGTCTGTAGGAAAGAGCAAACTAAAAAAACACATCAATTTGTGTTGTGATGGACAACATGATTTGAGTAAGGCCCTTCTCTTTTACCAGTTACTGGCCTAGCTGACAATGAAAATTTACCTCTGCGTTACATGAATTCTATGGGTTCCTATGCCTTTTTAGGGCATCTTGGGTTTAACTTATTCAGGTACCAAGCTTCTTGATGCTCTCTACAAATGCTGTTGCTTATAATAGCCATCATGATTAATTGGGATCCTACTCTTTAAACGCATATTGTTGAATAGGCTGGGGTTTTGCGACAACATTCTTTCTGTCATTTTTCAGAGAGCACTCATACCACAAAACCACAAACAAGATGCACATGGAGAGGCTAATATCGCATATTCTGAAGCAAAGTTTTGTGTCCAGTAAAAGCCAAGTATCATTCAAGATGCCAATGTAATCCAGAACAACTGTGAGAACACAAGTGCCGATATCATTCAGATACTAGGAATTGTACCAGTTTGTTCGAAGCAGCAGGACTGTAGATGTTAAATGACTAATCTAGATGTCTAAAGAATGCAAATTCTTGATCAGGATCAGAATTTGGAATTATCCAAGGAAAGTGACACTTGCATGATAAAAGTAGGTACGTAATGCGTTGTTCACCTTCTAGTGATAAATTGAATGACTTACTACCATGAGTGGATGCGAGTAGGCATTGTGCACAATTCTTTGCTATAGAGAGAAGATTTGGCTGTTTTCCTACTGCGAAGCACAGCTAATGCTTGCATGTCTGAGATGTGAAATGTTGTGCACCGTAAGATGAGGTACTGTTATTGCAATCTTCTGAAAATTCTTTTTTACTATTAAATGTGTGAATTGAAAACAATGTATGGAACGAAAGGTTGATTTGGATGTAGTCTTGTTCCTAAATGTTTTGTTTGTGAATACGCTAATTAGGTTTAATTATGAGTTTTTGAAAGCGCTGAATAGAAATACATGAAATAATGGCTGAGTGTTTATCATAAACTCAATAGCTTGTCCAATAAAGAGCATAGTGTATTTTTGGTGGCAGGTTAGAGTTGCTGGTTTCCTAATCTCATGCAGTTCAGTTATAAAGAAACAGTCTGGCAAGAGGATAGTTGCTAGTTAAATATTTTATTGCGTTTTTTGTGTTGGGCATGCTTTTTCTATTTCCAACAGGAAATGTCAAGGTAGCATTTTCTTTTCCTGTACGTTGTGATGGGTCTCAAACTGCCAGACCGTGAAAATTCCTCAAGTTGAATTATGAATTGGATCCAAGAGCTCTTACGTCTTGTTGAGACATACACATTTATTTGGAGTACGGCTGTGCCGAGATTTGCTGGCATAGGGTTAAACGTATTTCAGTGGAAGAATTGATGCGGCTTGAGATGTGCTGAAGTGATAAGTACTTATTTATGTGGATTACCAGTAAACAAAAACAATCATTACGTGTTTATTTTTGGGCCATAAATATAATAAGAAATAGGAAGAGGGATCGCTTGCTTGTGATGGTGCAGTATCTTTGGGGATAGGTTTAAGCTAGGGAGAGGCAGGCTGATGTTTTTTGCTTTGTTTGTTCACAGCCTCCGGATAATAAGTTGTGTACACCTGTTTGAGAGCTTGGCCTTTGGAAGCGTAGCGTATTCTGTGTTCCTAGAAAAGGTACATGTTTTATTTATTTCCCTTTTAGCTAAAGGCATAATGTTTTTTCTCGCTACAGTTGTCACTGGCAAATGTATGCATGTTTTTGATGATTTGAATGGTTACCTTTTAGAAAATAAGCAGCTTCTCTGATCTAATTGCAACCATATGCGCCGTGTCCTTTTATTTGTCTTTTTTCAGTTGGGTGTTTTTTTTCATCTTTATCTTTTCGTTAGGGTTCCCTTTTTCTCTCTCTTCTCCTAATAGGAAATAGCAAAAGAAAGGCTAGCACCCGTGTGTGTTATGGTGAACAATAAGTTGAATGAGGCAGATCCTTTAGAAGATGGATGTTAATTGCTATAGCCTGTAATACTAATGTATCTAATGGAGGTAGATGTGGCATTTACTAGCTCTTCAGTGTATCCAGCCCTGAAAAAGATGGCAAGTATGTGATAAATAACTTACGTGCTATAATCGCCTATTACTTTTTTAGAGAGGGACATGGGTTTAATTTTAAAGTACCAAACATATTAAGATTTTCTTTTTTTTTTTGGCTGCTTTTGGAATGCTCTACAAATATTTTTGCTTTCGGCAGCATTCATGATTAAAATAAGACTTTACTCTTTTATTGTGTAGTATGGATTGGGTTGGGGTATTGCAACAACTTTGTCACATTTTTCAGAGAGCACTTCTACCACAAAATTGACCAAGAGGATGCACATAAAGAAGCTAATATCAGGTGTTTTGATGCATAAAGCCAATTGATTTTCGAAATACAAACAGTATTTAAAAAGCAAACAAGTGGGGCTATCATTGAAATACTAGCCGTCGTACGAGTTTTACCGAAAGCTGTGGCGCAATTGTAGATCTTGAATGTCACATGACCACCTCTAAAAAGATGTGAATGCTTGATGGCTCACAGAATTTGGAATGATCCTAAGAAGGGAATATTTGGACGATTAAACGTGGACGGCAAGTTAGATTTGAGATCGCATCGCCATGGAATGATAAATGTAAAAAGTGGATGAGAGTTACAACCATGAATGGATGCATACAAGAGTGTATTTCTGTTTTGCGACTTGACCCCACAGAATATTTACATGGCTTAAACATGAAAGGTACTGCGCCCTAGGAGATGAGGTAATGTTAATGGCAGGTAATCAAAGTCCATCATTGCTGAATGTTGTGATTGCCGCTAATGTGATGAAAAGATTGCTATGCATGTAAGAATGTCTTTTCCCTGAATGTATGTTTGTGAAGCTGCTAATCATAATACTTTTTTATTCGATTTTCTAAAATCATGTAATTCAAGTTGCAGGAATCAATTTGGCAGTGCATTTATCCAAAAGAAATAGATGTGTTAAAAATTAATTGTTAATCGTGTCTGCATATTAGAGCATATTTTTTTGGTGCCTGAAAAGGAAGGTTTTTTTTGTTCAAATTAGAATATCGCATTACATTTGTCGTCACAATAGGTGTATTTGCTGATGGTTTATCAATTTGCCTTGGGAGAAATGTGCATTCTCTCTTATTGAATTCCAGCCAAGTGCAGTGTGTGTTTTTTTTCTCTTCTTTTTTTTGCAGGTGTCTCTTTATTTTTTTGTCTGTAGGAAAGAGCAAACTAAAAAAACACATCAATTTGTGTTGTGATGGACAACATGATTGAGTAAGGCCCGTATCTTTTACCAGTTACTGGCCTAGCTGACAATGAAAATTTACCTCTGCGTTACATGAATTCTATGGGTTCCTATGCCTTTTTAGGGCATCTTTGGTTTAACTTATTCAGGTACCAAGCTTCTTGATGCTCTCTACAAATGCTGTTGCTTATAATAGCCATCATGATTAATTGGGATCCTACTCTTTAAACGCATATTGTTGAATAGGCTGGGGTTTTGCGACAACATTCTTTCTGTCATTTTTCAGAGAGCACTCATACCACAAAACCACAAACAAGATGCACATGGAGAGGCTAATATCGCATATTCTGAAGCAAAGTTTTGTGTCCAGTAAAAGCCAAGTATCATTCAAGATGCGAATGTAATCCAGAACAACTGTGAGAACACAAGTGCCGATATCATTCAGATACTAGGAATTGTACCAGTTTGTTCGAAGCAGCAGGACTGTAGATGTTAAATGACTAATCTAGATGTCTAAAGAATGCAAATTCTTGATCAGGATCAGAATTTGGAATTATCCAAGGAAAGTGACACTTGCATGATAAAAGTAGGTACGTAATGCGTTGTTCACCTTCTAGTGATACATTGAATGACTTACTACCATGAGTGGATGCGAGTAGGCATTGTGCACAATTCTTTGCTATAGAGAGAAGATTTGGCTGTTTTCCTACTGCGAAGCACAGCTAATGCTTGCATGTCTGAGATGTGAAATGTTGTGCACCGTAAGATGAGGTACTGTTATTGCAATCTTCTGAAAATTCTTTTTTACTATTAAATGTGTGAATTGAAAACAATGTATGGAACGAAAGGTTGATTTGGATGTAGTCTTGTTCCTAAATGTTTTGTTTGTGAATACGCTAATTAGGTTTAATTATGAGTTTTTGAAAGCGCTGAATAGAAATACATGAAATAATGGCTGAGTGTTTATCATAAACTCAATAGCTTGTCCAATAAAGAGCATAGTGTATTTTTGGTGGCAGGTTAGAGTTGCTGGTTTCCTAATCTCATGCAGTTCAGTTATAAAGAAACAGTCTGGCAAGAGGATAGTTGCTAGTTAAATATTTTATTGCAGTTTTTTGTGTTGGGCATGCTTTTTCTATTTCCAACAGGAAACGTCAAGGGAGCATTTTCTTTTCCTGTACGTTGTGATGGGTCTCAAACTGCCAGACCGTGAAAATTCCTCAAGTTGAATTATGAATTGGATCCAAGAGCTCTTGCGTCTTGTTGAGACATACACATTTATTTGGAGTACGGCTGTGCCGAGATTTGCTGGCATAGGGTTAAACGTATTTCAGTGGAAGAATTGATGCGGCTTGAGATGTGCTGAAGTGATAAGTACTTATTTATGTGGATTACCAGTAAACAAAAACAATCATTACGTGTTTATTTTTGGGCAATAAATATAATAAGAAATAGGAAGAGGGATCGCTTGCTTGTGATGGTGCAGTATCTTTGGGGATAGGTTTAAGCTAGGGAGAGGCAGGGTGATGTTTTTTGCTTTGTTTGTTCACAGCCTCCGGATAATAAGTTGTGTACACCTGTTTGAGAGCTTGGCCTTTGGAAGCGTAGCGTATTCTGTGTTCCTAGAAAAGGTACATGTTTTATTTATTTCCCTTTTAGCTAAAGGTATAATGTTTTTTCTCGCTACAGTTGTCACTGGCAAATGTATGCATGTTTTTGATGATTTGAATGGTTACCTTTTAGAAAATAAGCAGCTTCTCTGATCTAATTGCAACCATATGCTCCGTGTCCTTTTATTTGTCTTTTTTCAGTTGGGTGTTTTTTTTCATCTTTATCTTTTCGTTAGGGTTCCCTTTTTCTCTCTCTTCTCCTAATAGGAAATAGCAAAAGAAAGGCTAGCACCCGTGTGTGTTATGGTGAACAATAAGTTGAATGAGGCAGATCCTTTAGAAGATGGATGTTAATTGCTATAGCCTGTAATACTAATGTATCTAATGGAGGTAGATGTGGCATTTACTAGCTCTTCAGTGTATCCAGCCCTGAAAAAGATGGCAAGTATGTGATAAATAACTTACGTGCTATAATCACCTATTACTTTTTTAGAGAGGGACATGGGTTTAATTTTAAAGTACCAAACATATTAAGATTTTCTTTTTTTTTTGTGGCTGCTTTTGGAATGCTCTACAAATATTTTTGCTTCCGGCAGCATTCATGATTAAAATAAGACTTTACTCTTTTATTGTGTAGTATGGATTGGGTTGGGGTATTGCAACAACTTTGTTTGTCACATTTTTCAGAGAGCACTTCTACCACAAAATTGACCAAGAGGATGCACATAAAGAAGCTAATATCAGGTGTTTTGATGCGTAAAGCCAATTGATATTCGAAATACAAACGGTATTTAAAAAGCAAACAAGTGGGGCTATCATTGAAATACTAGCCGTCGTATAAGTTTTACCAAAAGCTGTGGCACAATTGTAGATCTTGAATGTCACATGACCACCTCTAAAGAGATGTGAATGCTTGATCGCTCGCAGAATTTGGAATGATCCTAAGAAGGGAATATTTGGACGATTAAAAGTGGACGGCAAGTTAGATTTGAGATCGCATCGCCATGGAATGATAAATGTAAAAAGTGGATGAGAGTTACAACCAGGAATGGATGCATACAGGAGTGTATTTCTGTTCTGCGACTTGACCCCACAGAATATTTACATCGCTTAAACATGAAAGGTACTGCGCCCTAGGAGATGAGGTAATGTTGATGGCAGGTAATCAAAATCCATCATTGCTGAATGTTGTGATTGCCGCTAATGTGATGAAAAGATTGCTATGCACGTAAGAATGTCTTTTCCCTGAATGTATGTTTGTGAAGCTGCTAATCATAATACTTTTTTATTCGATTTTCTAAAATCATGTAATTCAAGTTGCAGGAATCAATTTGGCAGTGCATTTATCCAAAAGAAATAGATGTGTTAAAAATTAATTGTTAAGCGTGTCTGCATATTAGAGCATATTTTTTTGGTGCCTGAAAAGGAAGGGTTTTTTTGTTCAAATTAGAATACCGCATTACATTTGTCGTCACAATAGGTGTATTTGCTGATGGTTTATCAATTTGCCTTGGGAGAAATGTGCGTGTTCTCTTATTGAATTCCAGCCAAGTGCAGTGTGTGTTTTTTTTCTCTTCTTTTTTTGCAGGTGTCTCTTTATTTTTTTGTCTGTAGGAAAGAGCAAACTAAAAAAACACATCAATTTGTGTTGTGATGGACAACATGATTTGAGTAAGGCCCTTCTCTTTTACCAGTTACTGGCCTAGCTGACAATGAAAATTTACCTCTGCGTTACATGAATTCTATGGGTTCCTATGCCTTTTTAGGGCATCTTGGGTTTAACTTATTCAGGTACCAAGCTTCTTGATGCTCTCTACAAATGCTGTTGCTTATAATAGCCATCATGATTAATTGGGATCCTACTCTTTAAACGCATATTGTTGAATAGGCTGGGGTTTTGCGACAACATTCTTTCTGTCATTTTTCAGAGAGCACTCATACCACAAAACCACAAACAAGATGCACATGGAGAGGCTAATATCGCATATTCTGAAGCAAAGTTTTGTGTCCAGTAAAAGCCAAGTATCATTCAAGATGCCAATGTAATCCAGAACAACTGTGAGAACACAAGTGCCGATATCATTCAGATACTAGGAATTGTACCAGTTTGTTCGAAGCAGCAGGACTGTAGATGTTAAATGACTAATCTAGATGTCTAAAGAATGCAAATTCTTGATCAGGATCAGAATTTGGAATTATCCAAGGAAAGTGACACTTGCATGATAAAAGTAGGTACGTAATGCGTTGTTCACCTTCTAGTGATAAATTGAATGACTTACTACCATGAGTGGATGCGAGTAGGCATTGTGCACAATTCTTTGCTATAGAGAGAAGATTTGGCTGTTTTCCTACTGCGAAGCACAGCTAATGCTTGCATGTCTGAGATGTGAAATGTTGTGCACCGTAAGATGAGGTACTGTTATTGCAATCTTCTGAAAATTCTTTTTTACTATTAAATGTGTGAATTGAAAACAATGTATGGAACGAAAGGTTGATTTGGATGTAGTCTTGTTCCTAAATGTTTTGTTTGTGAATACGCTAATTAGGTTTAATTATGAGTTTTTGAAAGCGCTGAATAGAAATACATGAAATAATGGCTGAGTGTTTATCATAAACTCAATAGCTTGTCCAATAAAGAGCATAGTGTATTTTTGGTGGCAGGTTAGAGTTGCTGGCTTCCTAATCTCATGCAGTTCAGCTATAAAGAAACAGTCTGGCAAGAGGATAGTTGCCAGTTAAATATTTTATTGCGTTTTTTGTGTTGGGCATGCTTTTTCTATTTCCAACAGGAAATGTCAAGGTAGCATTTTCTTTTCCTGTACGTTGTGATGGGTCTCAAACTGCCAGACCGTGAAAATTCCTCAAGTTGAATTATGAATTGGATCCAAGAGCTCTTACGTCTTGTTGAGACATACACATTTATTTGGAGTACGGCTGTGCCGAGATTTGCTGGCATAGGGTTAAACGTATTTCAGTGGAAGAATTGATGCGGCTTGAGATGTGCTGAAGTGATAAGTACTTATTTATGTGGATTACCAGTAAACAAAAACAATCATTACGTGTTTATTTTTGGGCCATAAATATAATAAGAAATAGGAAGAGGGATCGCTTGCTTGTGATGGTGCAGTATCTTTGGGGATAGGTTTAAGCAAGGGAGAGGCAGGGTGATGTTTTTTGCTTTGTTTGTTCACAGCCTCCGGATAATAAGTTGTGTACACCTGTTTGAGAGCTTGGCCTTTGGAAGCGTAGCGTATTCTGTGTTCCTAGAAAAGGTACATGTTTTATTTATTTCCCTTTTAGCTAAAGGCATAATGTTTTTTCTTGCTACAGTTGTCACTGGCAAATGTATGCATGTTTTTGATGATTTGAATGGTTACCTTTTAGAAAATAAGCAGCTTCTCTGATCTAATTGCAACCATATGCGCTGTGTCCTTTTATTTGTCTTTTTTCTGTTGGGTGTTTTTTTTCATCTTTATCTTTTCGTTAGGGTTCCCTTTTTCTCTCTCTTCTCCTAATAGGAAATAGCAAAAGAAAGGCTAGCACCCGTGTGTGTTATGGTGAACAATAAGTTGAATGAGGCAGATCCTTTAGAAGATGGATGTTAATTGCTATAGCCTGTAATACTAATGTATCTAATGGAGGTAGATGTGGCATTTACTAGCTCTTCAGTGTATCCAGCCCTGAAAAAGATGGCAAGTATGTGATAAATAACTTACGTGCTATAATCGCCTATTACTTTTTTAGAGAGGGACATGGGTTTAATTTTAAAGTACCAAACATATTAAGATTTTCCTTTTTTTTGGCTGCTTTTGGAATGCTCTACAAATATTTTTGCTTCCGGCAGCATTCATGATTAAAATAAGACTTTTACTCTTTTATTGTGTAGTATGGATTGGGTTGGGGTATTGCAACAACTTTGTTTGTCACATTTTTCAGAGAGCACTTCTACCACAAAATTGACCAAGAGGATGCACATAAAGAAGCTAATATCAGGTGTTTTGATGCGTAAAGCCAATTGATATTCGAAATACAAACAGTATTTAAAAAGCAAACAAGTGGGGCTATCATTGAAATACTAGCCGTCGTACAAGTTTTACCGAAAGCTGTGGCACAATTGTAGATCTTGAATGTCACATGACCATCTCTAAAGAGATGTGAATGCTTGATCGCTCGCAGAATTTGGAATGATCCTAAGAAGGGAATATTTGGACGATTAAAAGTGGACTGCAAGTTAGATTTGAGATCGCATCGCCATGGAATGATAAATGTAAAAAGTGGATGAGAGTTACAACCAGGAATGGATGCATACAGGAGTGTATTTCTGTTCTGCGACTTGACCCCACAGAATATTTACATCGCTTAAACATGAAAGGTACTGCGCCATAGGAGATGAGGTAATGTTAATGGCAGGAAATCAAAATCCATCATTGCTGAATGTTGTGATTGCCGCTAATGTGATGCAAAGATTGCTATGCACGTAAGAATGTCTTTTCCCTGAATGTATGTTTGTGAAGCTGCTAATCATAATACTTTTTTATTCGATTTTCTAAAATCATGTAATTCAAGTTGCAGGAATCAATTTGGCAGTGCATTTATCCAAAAGAAATAGATGTGTTAAAAATTAATTGTTAATCGTGTCTGCATATTAGAGCATATTTTTTTGGTGCCTGAAAAGGAAGGGTTTTTTTGTTCAAATTAGAATATCGCATTACATTTGTCGTCACAATAGGTGTATTTGCTGATGGTTTATCAATTTGCCTTGGGAGAAATGTGCGTGTTCTCTTATTGAATTCCATCCAAGTGCAATGTGTGTTTTTTTTCTCCTTTTTTTTTTTGCAGGTGTCTTTATTTTTTTGTCTGTAGGAAAGAGCAAACTAAAAAAACACATCAATTTGTGTTGTGATGGACAACATGATTTGAGTAAGGCCTTCCCTTTTACCAGTTACTGGCCTAGCTGACAATGAATATTTACCTCTGCGTTACATGAATTCTATGGGTTCCTATGCCTTTTTAGGGCATCTTGGGTTTAACTTATTCAGGTACCAAGCTTCTTGATGCTCTCTACAAATGCTGTTGCTTATAATAGCCATCATGATTAATTGGGATCCTACTCTTTAAACGCATATTGTTGAATAGGCTGGGGTTTTGCGACAACATTCTTTCTGTCATTTTTCAGAGAGCACTCATACCACAAAACCACAAACAAGATGCACATGGAGAGGCTAATATCGCATATTCTGAAGCAAAGTTTTGTGTCCAGTAAAAGCCAAGTATCATTCAAGATGCAAATGTAATCCAGAACAACTGTGAGAACACAAGTGCCGATATCATTCAGATACTAGGAATTGTACCAGTTTGTTCGAAGCAGCAGGACTGTAGATGATAAATGACTAATCTAGATGTCTAAAGAATGCAAATTCTTGATCAGGATCAGAATTTGGAATTATCCAAGGAAAGTGACACTTGCATGATAAAAGTAGGTACGTAATGCGTTGTTCACCTTCTAGTGATATATTGAATGACTTACTACCATGAGTGGATGCGAGTAGGCATTGTGCACAATTCTTTGCTATAGAGAGAAGATTTGGCTGTTTTCCTACTGCGAAGCACAGCTAATGCTTGCATGTCTGAGATGTGAAATGTTGTGCACCGTAAGATGAGGTACTGTTATTGCAATCTTCTGAAAATTCTTTTTTACTATTAAATGTGTGAATTGAAAACAATGTATGGAACGAAAGGTTGATTTGGATGTAGTCTTGTTCCTAAATGTTTTGTTTGTGAATACGCTAATTAGGTTTCATTATGAGTTTTTGAAAGCGCTGAATAGAAATACATGAAATAATGGCTGAGTGTTTATCATAAACTCAATAGCTTGTCCAATAAAGAGCATAGTGTATTTTTGGTGGCAGGTTAGAGTTGCTGGTTTCCTAATCTCATGCAGTTCAGTTATAAAGAAACAGTCTGGCAAGAGGATAGTTGCTAGTTAAATATTTTATTGCGTTTTTTGTGTTGGGCATTCTTTTTCTATTTCCAACAGGAAACGTCAAGGTAGCATTTTCTTTTCCTGTACGTTGTGATGGGTCTCAAACTGCCAGACCGTGAAAATTCCTCAAGTTGAATTATGAATTGGATCCAAGAGCTCTTGCGTCTTGTTGAGACATACACATTTATTTGGAGTACGGCTGTGCCAAGATTTGCTGGCATAGGGTTAAACGTATTTCAGTGGAAGAATTGATGCGGCTTGAGATGTGCTGAAGTGATAAGTACTTATTTATGTGGATTACCAGTAAACAAAAACAATCATTACGTGTTTATTTTTGGGCAATAAATATAATAAGAAATAGGAAGAGGGATCGCTTGCTTGTGATGGTGCAGTATCTTTGGGGATAGGTTTAAGCTAGGGAGAGGCAGGGTGATGTTTTTTGCTTTGTTTGTTCACAGCCTCCGGATAATAAGTTGTGTACACCTGTTTGAGAGCTTGGCCTTTGGAAGCGTAGCGTATTCTGTGTTCCTAGAAAAGGTACAAGTTTTATTTATGTTCGAGGCATGTGGGCTGCTGAATTCATATCTGTGCATAGTCCGCCACCTAGTGTTGGGTCCGGATGATTGCACATTGTTGTCCTGGAAGAGTCTTCGAAGTATCACGAGATAGGTGGCTCCTCCCCTGGACTACAGTGCGCATGGGCATCGCCTCCATCCCCAGATTGTTTTTTTCCGCCATCGGGTTCGGATGTGTTTCGGTTCCCTCTATCGGGACCGATAGTTTGTTCTACTTTCTCTCGAGACCAAAAGGTCTTTAGGCTGGGCGTCGGTATTGTTCCGTTCGGGTTTCTTACCGACTCTCAGCTCCGATCTCTTACTGCCCCTCCACGTGCTTCGACGCGGACGGGCCTACACTACACACTTGCTATGGAGTGGACGCCATTCAAGAAGTGTCCGCTGTGTCACTCAAAGTATTCTCACCTTGACGTGCACCCCGTGTGCAATACATGCTTGTCACCGGATCACCGTGAGGACACTTGCATGGCGTGTTCCAAATTTAGGAGTAAGAAAACTTTGAAGATTCGCCGGGCTAATCGGCTCCAGGCTCAATTGTCGGCTTCGGCACCCCCACCTGATGACATCTTCCAGGAATCGGTCGAGGGAGAAGACGACGTACAAGAATCGGACTCTGCCCCCGCGTCCGAGGAAGAGACCGGCGACGCGGGTGATGAGGCCTATGACGAAGTCTCCGACGAGGTAGGGGACGACGACCGGGCTTGTCCCGCAATGGGTGATAGCTCGGACGAAGAGCATCCCCAACAAGACTCCGGGGTTACTCCCCGTTATACGGCCCAGGTCGAGGGATCGCCTTCGGGCCTTACCCAAGATCTAACGACCAGTCCTACGTCCCCGCCTCCGGGCCCGGTCACGGACATTTCTAACAAGAAACCGAAAGTGAAGCCAACTGGTCTCGCACCCTCGGATGCGAAACCGAAACCAAAAGTGGCGCTGGTGAAAAAGGTTCTGGAGGCGTCAACTTCCACGAAACCCAAAATGGCCGACTTGAAGAGCCACGCCAAGATGGCTGACCAGAAGAGCCGCGCCAAAGTGGCCGACCCAAAGCCATCTGGGTCGGCGCCGAAGGTTAAGGCATCCGACGCGGCGGCGTCGGCACCGAAAGGGGTCGCGGACCCGAAGACGGCTTCTAAAAAGCGTCACACCGACAGTGCGCCAGGCCATGGGGCGTCGGCGCCGAAGAAGAGGCTTACCGTCGAACACGCTCTCGAAGACGAAGAGTCGCTCGAGTCGTTTCAGCCCTCGGCGTCCCTTACCAAGAGGGTGGGAGAATCCTTACGGCGGATCCAGCAGTCTGCGGTTCCCAGCCAGGACCCTGTAGGGCCTAGGCCCACGACGAAGCCTGCCAAGGGGCAAACGCCCATTCGTTTTACCCTTCCTCCCAAGTCGGCGCCGAAGGCCTTCGCGCCTAAGCAGAGCGGACACTCTCAGGACATCTTGTCGCCGAAGGCTGCCTTGGTGGTGTCAAAGCTTCGGCTCCAGCCGCTCGCGGTGGAAGAACGTCGTGAGGTGCACATCGACGCCAACACGGGAAAATTGTCGCTCCTCAAGAGGAAGATTACATCGGAGCCGACCTTGGAACCTTTTAAGATTCCACTCAAGAGCAAAAAGTACTCTGCGGAATCTTCGGCTCTGATGGAACCACTGTCTCCGCAAGCCCTGGAACACTCGCCGGCCCATTCCCCCGTGCCTGACGTCGACGAGGAAGAGGCCGAGTACACCTACCCTGCGTACTCGGATCCGGACGAGGAGCAGGTGCCCTGGACAGCAGGAGACGACGCAAACGACCCGCAGTCGGGGCAGGACACTCAACTTTTCGCCGCAAAGACGTCCCCGACGGAGGACTCGGCGGCATTCAATGCACTGATAGAGAGAGCTGCGGCGAACCATGACGTCGAGCTCCACTCGGATCCAGTGGATGCGGACTTTTTGGTCGACACCTTCTCAGTCGCCGAAAAGCAGGTCAAGACGCTTCCAATGCTTAAAGGAGTGCTGAAGCATGCACAGGAGGTGTTCAAGGAGCCCACCCGGGCGCGGGTGGTCAATCCTCGCATCGACAGGAAGTATAAAGCGGCGCCCACGGATCCCACTTACATTAAGGGACACTTGCCATTGGACTCCCTGGTGGTTTCCAACGCTCGAAAAAGGGCAAATTCGCAAACGACTGGTGACGCTCCTCCCCCTGACAAAGAGTCCAAAATCTTTGAGGCATCAGGCAAACGCATTGCTGCACAGGCAGCAAACATCTGGAGGATCTCTAACACTCAAGCCCTGCTCGCACGTTATGATAGGGCCCATTATGACACATTAGAGGCCATCCTTCAACACTTGCCTGACCAGTATAAAGAGGCGGGGGAGATGCTCATTCAGGAGGGTAAACTCATTACGAATGCGTCCATCAAATGTGCCCTAGATGTGGCAGACACTGCCTCCAGGGCCATCAATACAAGTGTTTTACTTAGACGTCATGCCTGGCTTCGAATTTCAGGGTTCAAACCCGACATACAGACCACAATATTGGGGCAGACAGTGAATCCTGACCATCTGTTCGGCCCAGAGGTGGATGCCTCCCTAGAAAAAATGAAAAAAGATACTGAAACTGCCAAATCTATGGGAGCTTTGCAAAGCCAGCAGTTTCGGGGTGGTTCTTTTCGCCGCTCCAACTCAAGAGGCACCTCAAGGGGCCAGGCATCCCAATCCACACAATACTACAAGGGTAGCTCCCAGTCCTCGTATAACAACAACAAGGGCAGGGGTGGCTACAGAGGCAACAATATCAAAGGCAGGGGACGTGGAAACAATGCATCCAGGTCCACCACCACCAACAAGCAGTGACGTCTTGTCACTTCCCCCCGATCACACGACACCTGTCGGGGGGAGACTCCAACAGTTCCTGCCGGCGTGGAGATCCATCACCACGGACAGGTGGGTGCGGTCTCTTATCCAGTACGGGTACTGTCTAGAACTTACGTCCATTCCACCGGACATACCGCCAAGAACCCGTGCTATGTCCGACGAGCACTTGACCTTGTTGCAGCAAGAAGTTCTGGTCATGCTGCAAAAAGGGGCAATAGAGCTCGTTCCATTGCAAGAACAGGGAACGGGGGTTTACTCCCTGTATTTCCTAATCCCCAAAAAGGACGGATCACTCAGGCCGATCCTGGACCTCAGGCCCCTGAACTGGTACATCAACTCGGAGCACTTCCATATGCTCACATTGCAGCAGGTGCTTCCCCTGCTTCAACAGGGGGACTTCCTAGCAACGCTGGATCTGAAGGATGCCTATTTTCATATTCCCCTGCATCCTTCCCACAGAAGGTATCTCAGATTCAAGATTTTAGACCAGCACTACCAGTTCAGGGTCCTGCCGTTCGGGGTCACCACGGCACCGAGAGTGTTTACAAAATGCCTAGCGACGGTGGCGGCGCATCTCCGTCGCCAGCACGTCCATGTCTTTCCATACCTGGACGATTGGCTTATTCAGGCAAAGACGGAACAGCAGTGCGTAGACCACGTGTCACGCACCATTCACCTCCTGCACGATCTGGGATTCTCTCTGAACTACCCAAAGTCCCATCTCCAGCCCGCCCACGTGCGACAGTATCTGGGCGCGACTATCAACACTCTGGCAGCCACTGCGCAGCCAAATTCAGTGAGAATCGCCAGTATCCAGGTGCTGATCCAACGATTCAGACCCCAACACTCGCTTCCAGCGAGGGTGTTCATGCAGTTGATAGGCATGATGGCCTCCTGCATCTCCATTGTCCCGCACGCGAGACTACATATGCGTCCGCTTCAGGAGTGCCTTGCACGTCAGTGGACTCAGGCTCATGGGCAACTGACAGACCTAGTGTTGGTGAGCGGTCGGGCATACAACTCTCTGCATTGGTGGAATCCACAAAACCTTTGCAAGGGCCGACCATTCCAGGAGCCTGTCCCACAGATCATCCTGACGACGGACGCCTCTCTCCAGGGATGGGGAGCGCATGTACTCCACTACACTGTGCAGGGACTGTGGACATTTCAGCAAAGGAAGATGCACATCAATGTGTTGGAACTGATGGCAATCTTCATGGCCCTAAAGGCGTTCAAAGTACATCTGTGCAACAAGGTCGTGTTGATCCGGACGGACAACATGACGGCCATGTACTACATCCAAAAGCAGGGAGGTACACACTCTCCACAGCTGTCTCACCTGGCTCAGAGCATGTGGAAGTGGGCCATTCAGAGGAACATCTTCCTCATGGCAGAGCATCTCCCGGGCAAGGACAATCAAATGGCAGATCTGCTCAGCAGGCACAGCCATCAGATGCACGAGTGGGAGATACATCCATCAGTACTCCAACCGTACTTCCAAAGGTGGGGTCATCCAGAGATAGACCTGTTCGCCACAAAGGAGAACGCAAAATGCCAAAGCTTCGCCGCCAGGTTCCCACACCCCCAATCACAGGGCAATGCGATGTGGATGAACTGGTCAGGCAGATTTGCGTACGCTTTTCCACCAGCGCCCCTGATACCGCTGGTGGCACGCAAGCTCAGGCAACACTCGATGACGCTCATCCTGGTTGCTCCGACGTGGGCTCGCCAACCATGGTACACCACGTTTCTGGAACTCTCCGTGGTACCGCATCAAAGGCTTCATCTCACTCCCAGCCTTCTGACGCAGAGCCATGGCGACATTCAGCACCCAGATCCGCAACAGCTCAACCTGGCGATCTGGCTCCTGAAGTCCTAGAGTTTGGCTACCTCAATCTTCCTCCCGATTGTATGGACATCATTCGGGAGGCAAGGAAGCCCACTACGAGAGCTTGTTATGCGGCAAAATGGAAGAGGTTTGTCATCTACTGTGTGAACCACAGCTTTGACCCGCTAGATGCTTCCATTCAGAACATCATATGTTACCTCTTTCACCTGTATCGATGTAATCTAGCGTACTCTTCCATCCGCATTCACCTGTCTGCCATGGCAGCATACCTCCAGAATAGGCAGCACCTGTCACTCTTTAAGGTCCCTGCTATCAAGGCCTTTCTGGAAGGACTCAAAAGGGTCATTCCACCAAGGACCCCACCAGCTCCAGAATGGAACCTCAATGTGGTTCTTACAAGGCTGATGGGTCCTCCCTTTGAGCCACTGCACTCTTGTGAGCTCCAGTTCTTGACTTGGAAGGTTGCGTTCCTAGTAGCAATTACATCGCTGCGGAGGGTGAGCGAGCTGCAGGCGCTCACCATCCAAGAACCTTTCTTCCAAATACATGCTAACAGGGTGGTGCTCCGCACTAACCCTAAATTCTTACCCAAAGTAGTCTCACAGTTCCACATGAACCAGACAATTGAATTGCCAGTGTTTTTCCAAAACCCAGAGACGCTGGCGGAGCGCATGCTCCACACTCTTGATGTGAAAAGGGCCTTGATGTACTATGTGGACAGGACAAAAGATTTCCGCAAAACCAAACAACTCTTTGTTGCTTTTGCCACACAACACAAGGGAAATGCAATCTCCAAGGCGGGGATTGCTAGATGGATAGTAAAGTGCATTCAGATCTGTTATGCTAAAGCTAAGCGCACTCTTACTATCCCACCAAGGGCCCACTCCACTAGGAAGTTGGGGGCCTCTATGGCCTTCCTAGGTAACATTCCCTTGGAAGACATCTGTAGAGCAGCCACATGGTCTACCACACATACCTTCACTAAGCACTACTGTGTAGACGTGCATTCCAGACAGCAGGCAGCTGTTGGTCAGGCTGTTCTAAAAACGCTTTTTCAAACTGCTGCAGCGGGCACGGGCGGCCGCCGTTAATGGAGGGACTGCTATGTATTCTATGCACAGATATGAATTCAGCAGCCCACATGCCTCGAACTGCAAATGCTACTTACCAGTATGCATCTGTTCTTGGCATGTAGGGCTGCTGACATTCATATCGCCCACCCTCCTCCCCGGCGCCTGTAGCAGCTGCAGTATTCATTCATATACACATATGCTCATAGCATGGTCATCACTCACTTTCTTCACTCCATCTCTGCCAATGGCTAAAAACAATCTGGGGATGGAGGCGATGCCCATGCGCACTGTAGTCCAGGGGAGGAGCCACCTATCTCGTGATACTTCGAAGACTCTTCCAGGACAACAATGTGCAATCATCCGGACCCAACACTAGGTGGCGGACTATGCACAGATATGAATGTCAGCAGCCCTACATGCCAAGAACAGATGCATACTGGTAAGTAGCATTTGCATTCCCTTTTAGCTAAAGGCATAATGTTTTTTCTCGCTACAGTTGTCACTGGCAAATGTATGCATGTTTTTGATGATTTGAATGGTTACCTTTTAGAAAATAAGCAGCTTCTCTGATCTAATTGCAACCATATGCGCCGTGTCCTTTTATTTGTCTTTTTTCAGTTGGGTGTTTTTTTTCATCTTTATCTTTTCGTTAGGGTTCCCTTTTTCTCTCTCTTCTCCTAATAGGAAATAGCAAAAGAAAGGCTAGCACCCGTGTGTGTTATGGTGAACAATAAGTTGAATGAGGCAGATCCTTTAGAAGATGGATGTTAATTGCTATAGCCTGTAATACTAATGTATCTAATGGAGGTAGATGTGGCATTTACTAGCTCTTGAGTGTATCCAGCCCTGAAAAAGATGGCAAGTATGTGATAAATAACTTACGTGCTATAATCACCTATTACTTTTTTAGAGAGGGACATGGGTTTAATTTTAAAGTACCAAACATATTAAGATTTTCTTTTTTTTTGTGGCTGCTTTTGGAATGCTCTACAAATATTTTTGCTTCCGGCAGCATTCATGATTAAAATAAGACTTTACTCTTTTATTGTGTAGTATGGATTGGGTTGGGGTATTGCAACAACTTTGTTTGTCACATTTTTCAGAGAGCACTTCTACCACAAAATTGACCAAGAGGATGCACATAAAGAAGCTAATATCAGGTGTTTTGATGCGTAAAGCCAATTGATATTCGAAATACAAACAGTATTTAAAAAGCAAACAAGTGGGGCTATCATTGAAATACTAGCCGTCGTACAAGTTTTACCGAAAGCTGTGGCACAATTGTAGATCTTGAATGTCACATGACCATCTCTAAAGAGATGTGAATGCTTGATCGCTCGCAGAATTTGGAATGATCCTAAGAAGGGAATATTTGGACGATTAAAAGTGGACTGCAAGTTAGATTTGAGATCGCATCGCCATGGAATGATAAATGTAAAAAGTGGATGAGAGTTACAACCAGGAATGGATGCATACAGGAGTGTATTTCTGTTCTGCGACTTGACCCCACAGAATATTTACATCGCTTAAACATGAAAGGTACTGCGCCCTAGGAGATGAGGTAATGTTAATGGCAGGTAATCAAAATCCATCATTGCTGAATGTTGTGATTGCCGCTAATGTGATGCAAAGATTGCTATGCACGTAAGAATGTCTTTTCCCTGAATGTATGTTTGTGAAGCTGCTAATCATAATACTTTTTTATTCGATTTTCTAAAATCATGTAATTCAAGTTGCAGGAATCAATTTGGCAGTGCATTTATCCAAAAGAAATAGATGTGTTAAAAATTAATTGTTAATCGTGTCTGCATATTAGAGCATATTTTTTTGGTGCCTGAAAAGGAAGGGTTTTTTTGTTCAAATTAGAATATCGCATTACATTTGTCGTCACAATAGGTGTATTTGCTGATGGTTTATCAATTTGCCTTGGGAGAAATGTGCGTGTTCTCTTATTGAATTCCATCCAAGTGCAATGTGTGGTTTTTTTTCTTCTTTTTTTTTTGCAGGTGTCTTTATTTTTTTGTCTGTAGGAAAGAGCAAACTAAAAAAACACATCAATTTGTGTTGTGATGGACAACATGATTTGAGTAAGGCCTTCTCTTTTACCAGTTACTGGCCTAGCTGACAATGAATATTTACCTCTGCGTTACATGAATTCTATGGGTTCCTATGCCTTTTTAGGGCATCTTGGGTTTAACTTATTCAGGTACCAAGCTTCTTGATGCTCTCTACAAATGCTGTTGCTTATAATAGCCATCATGATTAATTGGGATCCTACTCTTTAAACGCATATTGTTGAATAGGCTGGGGTTTTGCGACAACATTCTTTCTGTCATTTTTCAGAGAGCACTCATACCACAAAACCACAAACAAGATGCACATGGAGAGGCTAATATCGCATATTCTGAAGCAAAGTTTTGTGTCCAGTAAAAGCCAAGTATCATTCAAGATGCGAATGTAATCCAGAACAACTGTGAGAACACAAGTGCCGATATCATTCAGATACTAGGAATTGTACCAGTTTGTTCGAAGCAGCAGGACTGTAGATGTTAAATGACTAATCTAGATGTCTAAAGAATGCAAATTCTTGATCAGGATCAGAATTTGGAATTATCCAAGGAAAGTGACACTTGCATGATAAAAGTAGGTACGTAATGCGTTGTTCACCTTCTAGTGATAAATTGAATGACTTACTACCATGAGTGGATGCGAGTAGGCATTGTGCACAATTCTTTGCTATAGAGAGAAGATTTGGCTGTTTTCCTACTGCGAAGCACAGCTAATGCTTGCATGTCTGAGATGTGAAATGTTGTGCACCGTAAGATGAGGTACTGTTATTGCAATCTTCTGAAAATTCTTTTTTACTATTAAATGTGTGAATTGAAAACAATGTATGGAACGAAAGGTTGATTTGGATGTAGTCTTGTTCCTAAATGTTTTGTTTGTGAATACGCTAATTAGGTTTAATTATGAGTTTTTGAAAGCGCTGAATAGAAATACATGAAATAATGGCTGTGTTTATCATAAACTCAATAGCTTGTCCAATAAAGAGCATAGTGTATTTTTGGTGGCAGGTTAGAGTAGCTGGTTTCCTAATCTCATGCAGTTCAGTTATAAAGAAACAGTCTGGCAAGAGGATAGTTGCTAGTTAAATATTTTATTGCGTTTTTTGTGTTGGGCATGCTTTTTCTATTTCCAACAGGAAACGTCAAGGTAGTATTTTCTTTTCCTGTACGTTGTGATGGGTCTCAAACTGCCAGACCGTGAAAATTCCTCAAGTTGAATTATGAATTGGATCCAAGAGCTCTTGCGTCTTGTTGAGACATACACATTTATTTGGAGTACGGCTGTGCCGAGATTTGCTGGCATAGGGTTAAACGTATTTCAGTGGAAGAATTGATGCGGCTTGAGATGTGCTGAAGTGATAAGTACTTATTTATGTGGATTACCAGTAAACAAAAACAATCATTACGTGTTTATTTTTGGGCAATAAATATTATAAGAAATAGGAAGAGGGATCGCTTGCTTGTGATGGTGCAGTATCTTTGGGGATAGGTTTAAGCTAGGGAGAGGCAGGGTGATGTTTTTTGCTTTGTTTGTTCACAGCCTCCGGATAATAAGTTGTGTACACCTGTTTGAGAGCTTGGCCTTTGGAAGCGTAGCGTATTCTGTGTTCCTAGAAAAGGTACATGTTTTATTTATTTCCCTTTTAGCTAAAGGCATAATGTTTTTTCTCGCTACAGTTGTCACTGGCAAATGTATGCATGTTTTTGATGATTTGAATGGTTACCTTTTAGAAAATAAGCAGCTTCTCTGATCTAATTGCAACCATATGCGCCGTGTCCTTTTATTTGTCTTTTTTCAGTTGGGTGTTTTTTTTCATCTTTATCTTTTCGTTAGGGTTCCCTTTTTCTCTCTCTTCTCCTAATAGGAAATAGCAAAAGAAAGGCTAGCACCCGTGTGTGTTATGGTGAACAATAAGTTGAATGAGGCAGATCCTTTAGAAGATGGATGTTAATTGCTATAGCCTGTAATACTAATGTATCTAATGGAGGTAGATGTGGCATTTACTAGCTCTTCAGTGTATCCAGCCCTGAAAAAGATGGCAAGTATGTGATAAATAACTTACGTGCTATAATCACCTATTACTTTTTTAGAGAGGGACATGGGTTTAATTTTAAAGTACCAAACATATTAAGATTTTCTTTTTTTTGTGGCTGCTTTTGGAATGCTCTACAAATATTTTTGCTTCCGGCAGCATTCATGATTAAAATAAGACTTTACTCTTTTATTGTGTAGTATGGATTGGGTTGGGGTATTGCAACAACGTTGTTTGTCACATTTTTCAGAGAGCACTTCTACCACAAAATTGACCAAGAGGATGCACATAAAGAAGCTAATATCAGGTGTTTTGATGCGTAAAGCCAATTGATATTCGAAATACAAACGGTATTTAAAAAGCAAACAACTGGGGCTATCATTGAAATACTAGCCGTCGTATAAGTTTTACCGAAAGCTGTGGCACAATTGTAGATCTTGAATGTCACATGACCACCTCTAAAGAGATGTGAATGCTTGATCGCTCGCAGAATTTGGAATGATCCTAAGAAGGGAATATTTGGACGATTAAAAGTGGACGGCAAGTTAGATTTGAGATCGCATCGCCATGGAATGATAAATGTAAAAAGTGGACGAGAGTTACAACCAGGAATGGATGCATACAGGAGTGTATTTCTGTTCTGCGACTTGACCCCACAGAATATTTACATCGCTTAAACATGAAAGGTACTGCGCCCTAGGAGATGAGGTAATGTTAATGGCAGGTAATCAAAATCCATCATTGCTGAATGTTGTGATTGCCGCTAATGTGATGAAAAGATTGCTATGCACGTAAGAATGTCTTTTCCCTGAATGTATGTTTGTGAAGCTGCTAATCATAATACTTTTTTATTCGATTTTCTAAAATCATGTAATTCAAGTTGCAGGAATCAATTTGGCAGTGCATTTATCCAAAAGAAATAGATGTGTTAAAAATTAATTGTTAAGCGTGTCTGCATATTAGAGCATATTTTTTTGGTGCCTGAAAAGGAAGGTTTTTTTTGTTCAAATTAGAATATCGCATTACATTTGTCGTCACAATAGGTGTATTTGCTGATGGTTTATCAATTTGCCTTGGGAGAAATGTGCGTGTTCTCTTATTGAATTCCAGCCAAGTGCAGTGTGTGTTTTTTTTCTCTTCTTTTTTTTGCAGGTGTCTCTTTATTTTTTTGTCTGTAGGAAAGAGCAAACTAAAAAAACACATCAATTTGTGTTGTGATGGACAACATGATTTGAGTAAGGCCCTTCTCTTTTACCAGTTACTGGCCTAGCTGACAATGAAAATTTACCTCTGCGTTACATGAATTCTATGGGTTCCTATGCCTTTTTAGGGCATCTTGCGTTTAACTTATTCAGGTACCAAGCTTCTTGATGCTCTCTACAAATGCTGTTGCTTATAATAGCCATCATGATTAATTGGGATCCTACTCTTTAAACGCATATTGTTGAATAGGCTGGGGTTTTGCGACAACATTCTTTCTGTCATTTTTCAGAGAGCACTCATGCCACAAAACCACAAACAAGATGCACATGGAGAGGCTAATATCGCATATTCTGAAGCAAAGTTTTGTGTCCAGTAAAAGCCAAGTATCATTCAAGATGCGAATGTAATCCAGAACAACTGTGAGAACACAAGTGCCGATATCATTCAGATACTAGGAATTGTACCAGTTTGTTCGAAGCAGCAGGACTGTAGATGTTAAATGACTAATCTAGATGTCTAAAGAATGCAAATTCTTGATCAGGATCAGAATTTGGAATTATCCAAGGAAAGTGACACTTGCATGATAAAAGTAGGTACGTAATGCGTTGTTCACCTTCTAGTGATAAATTGAATGACTTACTACCATGAGTGGATGCGAGTAGGCATTGTGCATAATTCTTTGCTATAGAGAGAAGATTTGGCTGTTTTCCTACTGCGAAGCACAGCTAATGCTTGCATGTCTGAGATGTGAAATGTTGTGCACCGTAAGATGAGGTACTGTTATTGCAATCTTCTGAAAATTCTTTTTTACTATTAACCTCTTGGCTGCTAATAACAAGGGTAACTCGTCATGGACTTTCCATTGATTTCAATGGAAATTATATGAGATTAATAATAATGCCTTAGCAGTAAAGGGGTTAAATGTGTGAATTGAAAACAATGTATGGAACGAAAGGTTGATTTGGATGTAGTCTTGTTCCTAAATGTTTTGTTTGTGAATACGCTAATTAGGTTTAATTATGAGTTTTTGAAAGCGCTGAATGGAAATACATGAAATAATGGCTGAGTGTTTATCATAAACTCAATAGCTTGTCCAATAAAGAGCATAGTGTATTTTTGGTGGCAGGTTAGAGTTGCTTGTTTCCTAATCTCATGCAGTTCAGTTATAAAGAAACAGTCTGGCAAGAGGATAGTTGCTAGTTAAATATTTTATTGCGTTTTTTGTGTTGGGCATGCTTTTTCTATTTCCAACAGGAAACGTCAAGGTAGCATATTCTTTTCCTGTACGTTGTGATGGGTCTCAAACTGCCAGACCGTGAAAATTCCTCAAGTTGAATTATGAATTGGATCCAAGAGCTCTTACGTCTTGTTGAGACATACACATTTATTTGGAGTACGGCTGTGCCGAGATTTGCTGGCATAGGGTTAAACGTATTTCAATGGAAGAATTGATGCGGCTTGAGATGTGCTGAAGTGATAAGTACTTATTTATGTGGATTACCAGTAAACAAAAACAATCATTACGTGTTTATTTTTGGGCCATAAATATAATAAGAAATAGGAAGAAGGATCGCTTGCTTGTGATGGTGCAGTATCTTTGGGGATAGGTTTAAGCAAGGGAGAGGCAGGGTGATGTTTTTTGCTTTGTTTGTTCACAGCCTCCGGATAATAAGTTGTGTACACCTGTTTGAGAGCTTGGCCTTTGGAAGCGTAGCGTATTCTGTGTTCCTAGAAAAGGTACATGTTTTATTTATTTCCCTTTTAGCTAAAGGCATAATGTTTTTTCTCGCTACAGTTGTCACTGGCAAATGTATGCATGTTTTTGATGATTTGAATGGTTACCTTTTAGAAAATAAGCAGCTTCTCTGATCTAATTGCAACCATATGCGCTGTGTCCTTTTATTTGTCTTTTTTCAGTTGGGTGTTTTTTTTCATCTTTATCTTTTCGTTAGGGTTCCCTTTTTCTCTCTCTTCTCCTAATAGGAAATAGCAAAAGAAAGGCTAGCACCCGTGTGTGTTATGGTGAACAATAAGTTGAATGAGGCAGATCCTTTAGAAGATGGATGTTAATTGCTATAGCCTGTAATACTAATGTATCTAATGGAGGTAGATGTGGCATTTACTAGCTCTTCAGTTAATCCAGCCCTGAAAAAGATGGCAAGTATGTGATAAATAACTTACGTGCTATAATCGCCTATTACTTTTTTAGAGAGGGACATGGGTTTAATTTTAAAGTACCAAACATATTAAGATTTTCTTTTTTTTTTTTTTGCTGCTTTTGGAATGCTCTACAAATATTTTTGCTTCCGGCAGCATTCATGATTAAAATAAGACTTTACTCTTTTATTGTGTAGTATGGATTGGGTTGGGGTATTGCAACATCTTTGTTTGTCACATTTTTCAGAGAGCACTTCTACCACAAAATTGACCAAGAGGATGCACATAAAGAAGCTAATATCAGGTGTTTTGATGCGTAAAGCCAATTGATATTCGAAATACAAACAGTATTTAAAAAGCAAACAAGTGGGGCTATCATTGAAATACTAGCCGTCGTACAAGTTTTACCGAAAGCTGTGGCACAATTGTAGATCTTGAATGTCACATGACCACCTCTAATGAGATGTGAATGCTTGATCGCTCGCAGAATTTGGAATGATCCTAAGAAGGGAATATTTGGACGATTAAACGTGGACGGCAAGTTAGATTTGAGATCGCATTGATGGAGCAGATTTCATCTGCTGTCAGGCATTGTTTTATTTTTTGTGCTTCAGACAGAGTGCATTTAAATTGCCACGCACATTTTGGTGCAAGTTAAAACATGGCACATGAAAATCATGAAAGTGAGGCCTATTCAGTCTGAAATGCTTTTGCTGAATTAACATGTTTTTTTTTTCAGTGTAGAGAAAAGTGGCCTTTTTAGCTTTGAAAATTAATAGAATGTGTTTCTCTCTTCTCAGTTCATTCCTTGTAATCTAAATTCTGTCTTAAGAGACATTAACTTGTTGCATATTTTGATAAATATTTTCAGTTAATAACACCTCTTTTTATAATGTGTGTGAATTAATAAATCACCAAACACTACCCAGGGGGCTAAATGCTTTTTTGCATGAAAAGCTATCTAAAACACTAAAGCATGTTGCTGTGTGTGTTGTATTACATGTGTGCGCTATATAAACTGTATGTGCTTTAAAATTTTACACTAAAGCATAAAAATGCTATGTTGCACATTTATTTTGCATGTTGTCATAAATAATAGAAACGCTGCTTTACACTTATAGCTTGGCTAGGTAAACATTTATAAGGGGTATTAGTATGGAGTTGGGAAACATAATGGGCTGATTTACATGAAATTAATATTCTATTTGTGTTTGTTTTATTTTTGTGCCTACCATAAAATGGCTGCCTGTGGAACCAGCAAGGCTATGGCTTGCTTTGAAAGAGAAGAGAGCATACGCAGAGACCAGATTGACTCAAACTGCGGAAGGAGTCAAGGACATCTTGAACTGTACATTCTTGTGATTGTGCCAATGTACCAGTTTGATAAAGTATCTGTCATGCTGCGCTGTGACAGGAAGGAAGGAAAACTATAGAAACATTTTCCCTAGCAATTGTTGCAAACTTATAAAATTTATTTATTATGTATGCTTCTTTTGTTAAAACTGGTATAGTCAGGTTGTTAGAATGAGTCAGGGTGGTGAGAACTATTGCTGTTGTGGCTGACCAATCACGTACAGGTTTGTGTGGACTGCCAAGATTTAGAGTATAAATAATGACCTCTCTGGAGGGGCTTTGGCTTCTAGGCTCATTAGGGGGGTGTATGAGCTCTTGAGAGAAGGAACAGATTAGACCAGACATTCTATGGGTTAGGTACGAGAAACGTCCCGGGAGATTGCTGAAGGGCGGGGTCTGGGTCCGAGGAGAGTCAGGGGGAGGTTTCTTGCTTTCACGTCATATTTTGGCACTGCAGGTCACGTTCCTTTGAGGTCTGGTGAAGGAGGGGCTGTCTCACTCCCTGCTTGCTCTTTAGACACAGACAGATTCCGAAGAACAGCAACAGATAGAAAGGCTTTTTAGAATTAGATGCTAAACTTTAAGTTTATGCTTTGACTAATTAATTAGGTCTGAAAACATGTATTTGATTTATGCATTTATTCCTCTTAATGTGAGATTTTTGCCAACTATTTAATTATTGATTAGCTTTGCTAGACTATTTTTCTTAGAAACTCTTAAAGAGTTTTGACTGAAATTCTGCGCCACATTTTCTTTCCTATATGTAATGCTTATATGCATACTGTAATGTGTTCTGTATTAATGCTATTTTTCCTGTTTTCCAAATTCTGTAACCTGATTGATATTTTACTAATGAATAAAGAGTCAGAGAAAAATTAACTTTTGACTAGAAAATAAAACCTTTTAAATTCTCAACAACTCTCTTTATTGGCTTAAAATAATAATTGCATTTTTGACTGTTCATCTTTATTTAAAGTCTCCTGAAGGTAATACATGGTGTGAATGGCCCAACACCTTTTTCAGCTGTAAGTTAGAGGTAGCATGAGGGTTTTTCATTGAGAAATTACCAGAAGAAATTACCGCTCCATCAGTTTTTGGTAAGCAGAGGATGGTCATTATTTATTAGTTTGGTGATTGCCCCAGTATTGGAACTTTCGTAGATTCCCATGCTTTGTATCATTCCCCGTCGTCGGAATGGGAGCCTCGGTAAATAGAAAATACCTTAGTAGTAAGCACAAAGTGAAAAAATAGGCCTAGGCCTCATCTCGTTTTGTAGCTTATCCACCTCTTTTTGTAGAAGAGACCAAATTCTTGCAGTAGCCAATCAGAGCAGCCTCACCCCATAGAACCTTCCTGAGAGAGCCCCAGAGCCTTAGATTTTCTACCGCTGCAGAAAATGAAGGACCGCAAGGAAGTTATGTCTTCTGACAGTGAGGGCTCCTCTTCGATGGTGTCATCAAGAAAATTCGAAGAAGAGGGGTAGGTCTCCCCCTACTACATCTGATGAACCACATGTCAAAGCCTTGCCTGGGACCTCTGATAGGCCTGCTTCCCAAAAATCTCCTCACCACAGTGAAAAAAAGAGGCAGGGACAGCCTGAGGAGTCGCAACCTTCAAAAAAGGCTAAAAAGATCGTCCCTGTGACTTCACCACCCTCTGACAAGGATAGAGGGGTGAAAAAGCCTTCTACTGCAACTCAGGAGATTGTTTCAGACAAGAAACAGCGTTCGTCGACGGTGAAAACCACAGGCACGTCGACGATTTCTGTCAAGAAAGACTTGTCTTTAAAATTGGCCTCGTCGACGATGGCTACGACGGCGGCACCTGCGCCGTCGACGTTGTTTAAGACGCCTGATGCCTGTTCGTCTATGACAAAAATGACTTTTTCCACATCGACGACGATGACGACAAGAGTCGCGTCGATGGCGACGACGAGGACAAGGTCGACGATGACACCTGTGACCTTGCTGCTGACGACAAGTTCGTCAACGGTTCCGTCGACGATCCAGCCATCGTCGACGATGACCATCTCCCTGTCGACGATTCAGTCCTCGACGACGAGCGCAGTTTCTTCGTCTATGCCTCCGTTGACGAAACAGTCTTTGAAGATTCAACCGTCGACGACAATTCCGTCTACGACTAGAAAACTTGCTTTTTCTCACAGGAAAAGACAAATAACACCGGAAATGACATCTCCACGGAGAGTTCAACGGTTTCCTCCTACCCTATTGCTGGATGAGGACGCTGAAGAAGAGGCTTATAGCGATTTCGGGCCAGCTTATAGCCCTTCTGACTTACAAGACGTCAGTTCTGAGGAAGGTGAAATGGAGCAACAACACTATGTTCCAGAAGGTTATTATCACCAACAGGAGAGGCCACGCATGCAGGTTCCTTTGCAGAAACCTCCACGTCAGTCTCAGCAGGAGATGGTGGCGATGCCATCCACTCTCATCTCTGATCTACAATTAATGTTGCAGGACTATCGGAGGCGATTTCCTACTCAACAGTAGGTTTAACAGGTACGCCCTCCTACACCTCCGCCTCCGTTATCTCAACCAGTGGCAGAACACTCTTGTACATCCACAAAAGGTGGTGCTCATTCGGGATGATATGGATGATGATATTGCCTCATCTGATGTAGATCAGCAAGTGGACCCTGACCAAGATCAGAATATAGACTGGAATCAGGATGACATTCGAGATCCAGACGGCACAGGGCCTGATACCGCAATCTCTCCTCCAGCAGATATCTGAGGTTCTCACAACTTGATGGAACAAGCTTCCAAGAGATTTGGTCTTCCAGTTACCACAGTTCAGTCCGAATGTTTTTTGTATGATTTCAAAGAACCATTCCGGAAATCCATACGTTCAATCCCCATCATTGAACATGTTTGGTCTGAAGGCCTAAAAGCTATGCAGAATCCGGCCACAGTCCTCCCGGTGCTCCCCAGACTGGAGAAAAAATATAAGGTGCCAGAGGGCAGCCCGGCATGTCTACTAGGTCAACCAAAACCGGACTGGTTATCTCCCAGGCTGCACAGAGTAAATCTAAGAACCCATCCACGTCGCTAACGACGCCACCGGATAAAGAGGGCAGGCGTTTGGACAATGTTGGAAAAAGGTTCTCCACAATGGCCAGCCTCCTCGTTAGGGTGGCTAATGCTTTGGCGATTCTGGGGAGATACGATTGCCAGATGTGGTGTGACCTCTCCCCGTTTGTTGAAGAACTTCAGGATGCATCTAAGGACGAGGTCAAAAAGATCTTAATGGAAGGGGAGCGATCCTCTTCTGAGGTAATTGACTGTGCAGTGGATATAGCAACTACGGCCTTCTGAGCGCTAGCTGGCTCGGCAGTTTTGATACGCCAGGGTTGGTTGCGAGCCACATGGTTTAGACAGGAGGTACAAAATACAATTCTGGATCTGCCTTACGATGGGGAGATGTTACTTGGCAAACACGTGGATGACGCCCTACAGGGCATAAAGAAAGATACAGATACGGCCAAGTCCTTAGGAACTTTACAATACCGCAAAGTGCCCTTTAGGGGAGCAAGAGGAAGAGGATTCTCCTCATATAGAGGCGGCAATCTGCACCGCTACTCTTCCAACTCCCAACCTGGCCAAACATACAAACCCCAGTATTCACAGAGGGGTTCTTTCTCTCGCCAGCCGCCTAGAGGACGACAAGGGCAGCAGAGGAGAGATAATACCAAGAGACAATAGCAGCCAGGTGGCTCTTTCTACTGTTCCTGTACCCTCGTTAACACCAGTGGAGGGCAGGATTGCCCATTGCCTCAACAACTGGATGGTCATTGTGAGAAGGTGGCCTGATATGCAGTGCTCACTATTCTAGTGAACACTATGTATCAGTCCAGCAACCCTTATTGATGATTGGTTGTAAGTCAACCTTATAGACCAGCTATCCTAGTAGCATGGATACGAGCAGTCTAAGGCTAAAGACTCGAGAGGGCGTGTTAAGCCAGCTGTTTACCACACATATACCCCTTGAACACCAAGTGAAAGGACACCACACAAGTGTTATGAAAATAAACAGTTATTTATTAAAGATCACAACAGCCCTGCACTCTTTATGAGGACAGGGTACTAAGCACAAACCAAAACTCTTACAAAAATACTTAAGTTAGCACAGTATATACAAATGCCCGAGGGGCACGGAAAACCATATACTCTAAAAGTGGAATGTGAAATTCCTAGCAGGTAAGTACAGTACTAATAGCTTTTGGAATCGCTAGGACTTGACTAGGGAATCGTTAGATTACTTCTAGGAGGCCTAGGGGACTCGGGTGCAGTGTGTGCACTCTCACGCGAGATGCGGACAAAAGTCTATGGTAGCTAGGAAGTAGAAAGTTAGTGTTCTCGGGCGAACCCGACCTGGTAGGGAGAAAACGAAAGTAGATTCTGACCCTTGGATAGTGAGGCTATGCTGGGGCACCGAAATGCCGAAGTTACCTATCCCAGGGGCTGCAGCTGCATAGGTCTGAAAAGACGTCGGGAATCCTCGTAGACGGACCAGGAGCCGGAAGAAAAGATGCTGGCCGGTGACCAGTGAAGAAAGTTCAGTTGGATCCAAGCCTGGATCTCGAAGATAGATGACACCTGAAAGCAGAGGGGACCAAGTTCTAGACTACTAGCCAGTAGTCAGTGGGCACCAGGAGGGCACCGGATGGTAGCCACCTCGACAAGGTGAGTGGGTGACGCTGGAGCTCGAAGATCTCACGGACCAGGAGGCGTTGTCGGCGACCAGGATGGAGGATCGAGCTGTCCCACGAAGATAGAAGCTGTCGGCGTCGCTGGACCCAGGATTGGGCAACAAAGCCTTGGCAAATTCAAGCCCACTCGGTGGACTCAAAATGGCGTCTGGAGTGGACCAGGAGGGTCCGGGGTGCCTCTCTTCAAGAAGGAAGCAAGGGCCAGTCTGGAGCAACCAGACCAGCAGTCGTGAAGTCGTCGGGCGTCGTTCAGAAGGCCACAAGCCAGCCGGCTAGTAGCCAAACAACGCGGTGCACAGCAAACAGCAAAAGGGCCCCACGCAGATCGTGGAGATGCAGGGAGGCTGACCTTGGGTGCTGGAGCTGCGCAGGGTTGGGGCTTCTCGGACCCCAAAGCACTCACCAGTGGAGGACACGGTGGGCTTGCAGTAAAGATGTCGTGCAGTCTTGGCGATCGTCGGTCCCTCGAGGTCTCGTCGCACTCACGGTTCTCAGCTTTGCTGTAGAGGTGAGTAGAGGTCAGAGGTGCCAGGAAAGCCGGGTCTCGTCAAGCTGGGTCGTCGGATTCGTGATGAAGGACTTGCAGCAGACCGCAGTGTTCTTTAGGATGGTGCCTGCTTGATGCAGGGTGACTACTCCTTAGCCACAAGGGAGAATCTTGAAGAAGAAATCGTGAAGTCCTTTCGAAGAAAGTGGTATCTTGATTCCAAAGATGATCTAATTTGAACAGGGGGCCCGCTCCTATCTTTATACTAAAAAAGGGGGCTGACCCGGTGACTAGGTCCTGCCTATGGGTGGGACCAGGAGGGGGGTGGTTACACCCCTCTCCCCTGCCGGACTTCCCCAGGCCAGGGGCTGGTGTGCCCCTGGATCTGGTTCTGACTGGCCTATGCGTAGTGAGCACCGGGGTGCCACTCAGCAGTCACCTTCCTGAAAATCCCTGCCTACCCAGGATACACAAAACCATGTCTGGGACGGTGCTAGCACCGCCCCTGACAGGAAACCCTTTGTCCAGGCTCCCCTCGCTGGAAGGACTCCCAGCTGCAGGGGGTCAGACTCGTGTCTGTGGTGGCAGCATCCATTTTGTGGAGCTGAGGCTTCAGTTAACTTTAACCGGGGTTCACAGTTACATACATGTCGTGTCCCTCTAGAAGGGTGGAATGCTAACCCCGTCGCCAGAATTGGCGAGGGGTTAGTATTCCAATTCGTATGACACCTTACTCGACATGTTTTGATAAAGCAATACCAAAGATAGCATTTAACCGCGAGGATTATAATGCACTTAAGAGTATATGGTATGCGATATCATGGAACAGCTATTAGGACTTGGTTCCGCAAGCTGCAGACAGGCTCAGCTCATGCCAGAGCACCATCTCACATGATTCCAAGCACTCTGCCTTCAGGATTGTCAAGGCCTGCCATAGGAGTGACTGATAGGAATCTGTGTGTCTATTTTAGGGTTAGGTATAGGTATACTACACCTACAGCAAAGGGTGATTACACGACTTTGCCCCAGCTGTCATGCAGCCAGTTGTGTCAAATTTAGGAGGCCAGCCAGGGATGGCATAATACATGCTGCAGCCCCTGGCAGCCCTGGGTACACCCATGCCCTGAGTTACAGGGTCTGATAGGGTGGCCCAGTACCAATTGGAAATGCACCTAGGGTACATGGAATCCATTTTAAAGAGAGATTGGCAGGATCCCAGGTCGACTATGTCAAAAACCAGCTAAAACACAGGGCAAAAAGTTGGGGGCAACCATAGTCAGGATGTACCTTCCTACAGTCATAACAACAGACCAGTGGGTCCTAAACATCATCAAGAAAGGACACACGTTGGAGTTCCAAGATCTTCCTCCAACGAGAGCTCCAGACGCCTTTACACCCAAACATCTTAAACTCCTTCATCTCGAGGCCCACCAACTCTTCACCAAGGGGGCAATAGAACCTGTACCTCTCTCCCAAAAGGGGAAAGGGTTCTATTCCAGGTTCTTCCTGGTTCGGAAGATGAAGGACAAGTGGCGTCCGATCTTAGATCTACGACAGCTCAACATTTATCTCATCAAGTTGTCCTTCAGGATGGTCACTCTTCAGGACATCCTCCGCCTTCTCAATCCAGGGGACTACATGGCAACCCTAGATTTGGAAGATGCTTACTTCCATGTACCCATTCATCCAGCTCACAGGCAATATCTTCGATTTACAGTAGGCAAGAGCCATTTTCAATTCAAAGTACTGCCTTTTGGTCTCCGGTCCGCTCCGCGGATCTTTACAAAGGTACTGGCTCCTGTGGCAGCCTTTCTCAGAAAGCAGTCTTTAGAAGTCTTCCCATATCTGGACGATTGGCTGCTAAAGGCTCCTTCGTTCCAAGAGGCGTCCAGGGCAGTCACGAGCTGCAGACAACTGTTCGAGCAGCTAGGCCTTCGGCTCAACAGGGAAAAATCGATTTTGCGCCCCTCCAAAACAGCGAAGTTTTTGGGTGCGATCCTAGACACAGAATGCTGCCTTGCTTTTCCTTCAGAAGAGCGCCAAGCCAAGCTGATTCTTTCAGCTCGCCTTCTACGGACACGGAAGTTTCTGTCAGTTTGCAAATACAAATCGCTTCTCGGATCGATATCATCCTTCATACCATTGGTACCACACTGCAGGCTGCAAATGCGTCCTCTGCAGGAACAGTTGGGCAAACAATGGCGTCAGGTGACGGGCTCCTTCGACGACAGGATTGTAATCACTCCGGAAATGCGGAAGGCAGGCAGCTGGTGGTTGCTAAAAGACAATCTTTCAGTAGGTTTGCCATTCCAACTTCCACCATCTCCCATGGTATTGACAACAGATGCTTCCATGGAGGGATGGGGTGCGGTCCTCCAAGAACTGAAAGTCAGTGGTCATTGGAGCTAAGTCCAAGTCAAGTTCCACATCAGTCTACTGGAACTTATGGCCATTCGTCTAGCCTTGCAGGCTTTCCTTCCAAGGATCCTCAACCGTTCAGTGCTGGTTCGTACAGACAACACTACAGCCATGCACTACATAAACAAGCAGGGCGGAACGAGATCTTGCACCCTTTCGAAGGAAGCACAGAGGCTTTGGAATTGGGTGATCCAACACAATATCACCCTTTCAGCAGAACATCTGGCGGGCACACTCAATGCCACAGCGGACGCTTTGAGTCGCCAAAAGACTATCAGCCACGAATGGGAACTGGATCAGACCATTCTGAACGAACTGTTTGCACGTTGGGGGACCCCAACCATCGATCTGTTTGCAACTCCCCAAAACGCCAAATGCCAGTCCTACGCAAGCAGGGTTCACCATCGGGGATCCTTGGGGAATGCGCTTTTGATTGCCTGGTACGGCGCATTTGTTTACGCCTTTCCTCCTATTCCGTTGATCCTGAGACTGATCCGCAAGCTCAAGGTGGAACCGTGCAGAATGATTCTGATCGCACCAGCATGGCCCAGGCAGTTTTGGTACACAGAACTTCTCCTCTCCCAAGATCAACCGATTCTCCTGCTTCTTGTTCCATCACTGTTAACAAAGGCTCACGGACAGGTTCTGCATCCAGACCTGAAGTCACTACAATTGACAGCGTGGCTCCTGAGTTCAGAGAGTTCCAGGGTTTAAATCTTTCAGGAGAATGTAAAGATATTTTGGCCCAGGCCCGAGCGCCTAGTACGAATAAAACCTATCGGGCTAAGTGGAAGAGATTCTGCCTTTGGTGTCGGAGAGAAGGTCTACATCCATATACTTCTGCACCGCACCAACTCTTGCCTTACATCCTTTCTCTTGCGAAATCTGGATTGGCTCCTTCTGAAGAAGAACCGGGTTTTAGAACCCAGCGGCGCCAGGGAGAACGCCCGATGTCTTCGAGTTCCCCTGTCTTGGCAAACAGAGATACGAGACACTTCTTGGTGACGTCAAAGACCAAATTTATTGGCTGCAACCAGGAACCGAGGTCTACGAAGCACAACACGGGTGGTTCGCTAGAGACTGCACAAATTCATTGAGTGGAGCATTGTCTTTTATGCTAAAAATCACATTCCTGGCTAGCATCAATTACATACAAACTGACCAATCGAACGGTGACATTTCAGACATATCACATGACGACAATCCCACTTTCCGTTGTCCAGCCCACCAGAAATGACTAGGCAAAATCCAACATTCTTGCTCGAACAGGCCGGACGGACCCATCATTAAAGACCTCAACCCACATCTATGATTAAGCCATAAAGTAAAGAACAGAAGCAGATGACAAGCAAGATAGAAGGGTGTGTGCATGTACCATAAACTCAGCAATGTCCTGCTCTTTGATCTCTATCTGACCAGCTGCCTAACAAGGAACTGGCTCAACGAGGTCAGCCTCGGGCAAGGGAGTCAATTCGTTCAGGTCACACAAGAGTCAGCTAAAGGTGTAGTGTCCCAAAGACTCGCTAGGCCGTAGTCATCAGTCTATGTGAGGGCAACCACACAAAATGGCTGCCGTACACAAAATGGAAACTAAAGGTTCGAACGAAATCCATGAATACGCAGTGTTCTCATTGATCGATTATGACGAAAACACTCGTACATGCCGCACTCGTCATTTGCGGTCGACCTTTATTGAACGGGTTCAGAATCTACGGAACCACAGACCCTCCTTTTGCCCTTACATAGGCAATAACCCAAACTCATGTCAGTCTGAATCCAGGTCTATATTCATCAGATCATCAAGATGTTGCTGTAGCATCATCCTAGTACCTAGTAACTCTCTCTGGATAGGTCTCCTCGAACACGAAGTAGCACAAAAGCCACATATAGCAGGAGCACACTGTACGCAAAGACAGAACAGGAAAAGGATAGCTAAAATCATCCCAATGACCATCAGAATCTTCCACCCCCATGTGGATAACAATCCCCAAAACCATCCCATCAACGACCAATCTCCCTTGTCTATATGTACAGACTCGGAGATCTTATGTAGCTTGGAAATTTCTTGGTACACTGTCGGAGCGTTGTCTGGAATGAAAAGGCAGCAGCTCGATTGAATCAATTTACATACCCCTCCTCTATCTGCAAGTATGACATCTAACGCAACTCTGTTCTGAAGAGTCATAAGACGATCCGACTGGAGCTCAGCAGTCAAGTTACTAAGGGCACCAGCAGTTTCGACTATGGGGGACTCAACCACTCTCGTCAATTGCCGTATGTTCCTGCTGTTAACCATAGGTCCCCAAAACGGCAGAAAACCCTTCAAGAAATCTCCCAATTCTTGTCCTGCGGTATCTTCCTCACTGAAGAAACCTCTAGCAACTCTCCTCTTGTGGTAATCTGCAGCAGCTGTAAAAGTGGGAGGCAACAGGAACGAGACAAAACAGGTGCCCGAATAGTCAGGGGCAACCATGTGTACGCTCGATCGTAACAGATGAAATAGGTACCCTTAGCTGCTAGGAACGCTGGGGAAGTCTGAGACGCAAATACATAAGTCTCAGCTGGTTCCGTTCGTTCTTGGCGGGCCGTCGACAAACGGTCTGGGCCTCTGCTCGCTCCGCCGAGATGTCGCCATTGGGTGTCGGAGTCCCTCAGTGTTGAGCCCGACTCTATTCAACATCTTTATGACCCCTCTGGCGGCTCTGGCGGAGTCCTTCGGGGCTCAGATCGTTTCCTACGCCGATGACACCCAGCTCCTCTTTACCTGTGAGAGTGGTGCGGATTTCGACGGAGAGAGTATCCGGGGTTGCCTTGAGGCTGTTTTTCATTGGTTCCAACATAACAGCCTCAAGTGCAACTCGGATAAATCCGAGGTCCTCTTCTTTGGGTGCAGCTCAGATCCGGATTGGAAGGTGTGGTGGCCAGAGAACATGTTTCCACCAGCAAGTTCGTCCCAGGTGGCTAAAAACCTAGAGATTAAGATTGACAACGGCCTAACACTGCGATCTCAGATAATCGGTCTTACTGGCACCTGTTTTGGCCTGCTCCGGATGTTGCGCAAGTTTCTCCCCTTACTATCGGAGGAGCATAGGAAGATTACAGTGCAGGCGATAATTGGCTTGAGAATTGATTATTCGAACATTCTTTATCTCGGCCTGCCAGAATATCTGCTTCAACGGCTGCAGGTGGTCCAGAACTCGGCAGCACGGGCAATCTTTGGACTATCTCGCCGTGCCAGAGCCTCGGGCCTCCTGCAGTCACTGCACTGGCTTCCTGTCCGGAAGCGGATATTTTTCAAGGCCTTGACTCTGGCGCATAAAGCTCTGCATGCCTCAGGAGCGAAATACCTTCAAAAAAGGCTTGCCTTTTACCATCCAGCCAGGCCCTTGAGGTCAGGATCCTTGTTCCTCGCCTCGGTTCCGCGTGTGAAAAGGGCTCGTATTGGAGGCCGTTCTTTTAGACTGCTGGCCCCCCAGCTATGGAATACGCTTCCAGTGGCATTGCGCAGTACATCAAACTTACTGGCTTTTAGGAAGGGTCTCAAAACCTGGCTTTTTACTTCTTAGTTGTTCCCTTGGGTTGTTTTTCTAGATCCTCTTTTTTTCTGTCTTTTACTTGTTATGTTATGAGATAGGTGTGCAAACCAAAGCGCCGGGACACTCTTTGAGTAGCCGTGCGCTATATAAAATCAAGTATAACATAACATAACAAACGCTGTTCTCTAACTGAGCTCTCGGATTCTTGCCATTACCTTGCAGACAATAATGACCCTGATGGGGCACTATCCAAATCGGAGAGGATCTTTTCGCTCGCTGGTTCCCACTCAGACTAACTCCATATCCAGTAACGTTCCATCCAGTATACGCTAGCGTCTCATCTCTCGGGATAGTCTCATAGGAATCTATTCCTCTAATCATATCTACTATTCCCTTAACTAGAGTACTATTCTTTGGATTATCTTTCACAGAACGTAGGGGGTAGACTTCACGAGCATAGATGAACATCGTTCTGTATGCCCACACAGAACCATTGTAGCTGAATGACAGGACCAAGTAAGGAATACCTTTATCAATAGTATGGGGCATAAGACCACACACCCAACAATTAGTCGTGTTCATTACTAGCTGGTGTTGGTGCAAAAGCTGAACAAAGGAGTTATTAGCGAATTCCATTCTCCTAATGGACTCATGTTCAGACAGAGGGTGAAAAGAATGTGAAGAAACAGTGGAAGAAGATATGGGTTGTATAGTGGGTGCAAACGTCATTTGAAAAGAGAATGTCACATATCCAATAAAAAACATCATTAAACTAAACAACATAAACAAACACAATATTAAAAAACGTTTTCTGGTCATTACAATACATATTTTGCTCTTAGAGCTCATTCTTTCATCAGGTCTTTCCATCTCGAAAAACTCCATCCTCTCTAATTGCTGCTCGCGGCGGTAGGGTGTTCTGTGCTAAGGAACGCATCTGTCAGTCCAGGGCAACTCCCTTAGACCAACCAGAACCGTCGACCTAACGTCTTCGGCTTGCACTCCAAAGACTTGACACCGCGACCCTACAGCTGAACCCGGATGGTGGTTCGAAAAACAAAAATCCAAATAGTTCCTCGGAGGAGAGCTAACCTTAAAAATCAGAAAAGAAAGAATTTCACTTTATTTTATTTGTCCAGCGACTCTCGGTCGCAAATTATAAAGCTCTTTGCCAGGCAATGTCTGTTCATGGAATAGTAGCTCAGGTTCAACAGTGTTCAAACGATTCGACGGAGGCACAGCTTCTTGAAGAAGATCGTCGCTTTCTCGTTCAGTGTTCGTTCCAATCAAACGGGCATCGCTAAAGGGCAGGAAACGAGGCACGGTTTCAGTCTCCGAGTCAGGAAGTCCTTTCTGGACCCACCGGTCGTACTGCAGAGGCAAAGGGGCTCTCTTACAATGTACGCCGTGGATCCAGTTCTTTTTACTGTGCACTCGTACTGCAGAATGTGTGGCCAATAAAACAAGGAAGGGACCGGTCCAGCGGGGCTGATCGTTCTTGGTCCGCTGGAAATTCTTCACGAACACCCAGGAGCCAGGTTCAATGGCGTGTCCTGGATCTTCAGAAGCTTGTGGCAGTGTATTGTGAACCTGTTGATGTAAAACACGCAATTTAGCCATCAATTCGTACAGGTAGTCAAGCAATACAGGGTGTTCTATCTCGCTGAATTTTGTCAGCCGCGGCATTCCCCAAACATTTGCCGGGCGACCAAAAACGACCTCATATGGACTCAGACCCATTCGCGAATGCACAGTCATTCTAGTGGACAAAAGGGCTAGTGGCAAGGCATCTGGCCATTGTAAACCAGAGCTCGCCTGAATTTTGGCCAAGTTTAGCTTAAGGGTGCCGTTATAGCATTCTACCAGACCAGCTGATTGGGGATGATTTGCTGCGTGGAACTTCTGCCGAATTCCTAATCCATCACATACTCTCTTCATCCCTTGACCCACAAACTCACTCCGATTGTCACTCCAGATCACTCTCGGCAAACCGAACCTAGGGAAAAATTCCTTAATAAGGGCTTTAGCTGTGGACAAGGCAGTGTTGTCTTTCAAAGGGTAGGCTTCCACCCATCTAGAAAAAGAGCAAACAACCACTAAGACATATTTCAGGTTGTTGCACCTCTCCATGTGGATGAAATCTAGCTGCAAAGCCTCGAACGGATACGTTGGAGGAGCAAAATGACCAGCTGGGGTTGGAGTTCCCTTACCAGGATTGTACATCAAACACACCATACAATTCTTGACCAGATTCTCTGCACACTTAGGAATACTAGCATTCTGCCATACTGGAGCCAACAACTTACAAATCCCTTTCACACTAATATGAGCCAATCCATGAGCCATCGTAACCACTGGAAGTACATACGCATCGGGTAACAACCATCTCTGATGCTCTGACAACTCAATCCAACAACCATTCGGATCCAATTTACCCTTGCTTTCTCTCCATTCATTCAACTCTTTCTCTATAGCCTCAGCTTGGATGGATTTCACACTCTCAATCGTATCTTCACACATACTTCTATCCGGAACTCATCTCGCCGGACCTGCAACATACATTCGACTCATCACGTCTCTCGCAGTTTCTTTCGCGACTTCATCTGCAAACGCATTACCACGACCAACATCATCAGTAACTTTCTTATGCGCACTGCATTTCACGATCGCAACTTGCAACGGCAAAGTAAGAGATTCAAGAAGTTCATTCACCAACTGACCATGCTGAATCTTCGTTCCATGAGACGTGAGGAACCCACGCTCCTTCCACAAACGTCCAAAACTATGAGCCACACCAAACGCATACTGGCTTTGGGTATACAGTCACTTGTTTTCCTTTCGCCAACACACACGCTCTCGTTAATGCAATCAACTCCGCTGCTTGTGCTGAATTATGTGGGATACGTGCAGCTTCAACAACGGTGTGCAAAGTCGTAACAGCATATGCCGCAGTCGTATCACCATTCGGAAGCTTGAAGCACGAACCATCAACACATAAGGTACCATCACACTCTGGAAGAGGAGTATCCCTAAGGTCTATCCTCCCTTTCGTTTCTTCCTCTGTCCTAAGGAAGCAATCATGCTGTTCAACAGTATCTGTCTCAACTGAAATCGGCAACAACGTGGCTGGATTCAACGTGTTGCATCTCTTTATATGCACTTGACTCGCTAAGAGTGTCCCTTTGTAACCCGACAACCGAGCACTAGTTAAGTGCTGTGTCTTGGTGCGATTCAACAAGGTATCCACTGCATGTGGAACCATCACCATCAGTGTATTATCCATCACCAAACCAGCAGACTGTCGAATCGAAACAGCCGCTGCTGCTGTAGCTCTCAGGCAACTCGGCAACGCTCTAGCTACCGGATCCAAAGTCGACGAAAAATACGCACATGGACGCTGCTTATCGCCAAACTGTTGAGTCAAGACTGACAATGCACATCCTTCTCTCTCGTGGACATACAATGTAAAAGGCTTACTGTAGTCGGGAGTACCCAATACAGGAGCCGAACACAATGCATCACGCAATTCTGAAAAACTCTTTTGACATTCGTCAGTCCAAGGAATAGGATTAGGAGTATCCTTAACCGTAAGAGCTATCAAAGGCTTCGCAAGCAACGAAAAATTAGGGATCCACTGTCTACAGTATGACGTAATACCCAAGAAAGCACGTACTTCTCTCTGTGTCGTAGGCACACTAATTTTCGCAATAGCTTGAATTCTTTCTGGGGTCAGTTTCCTTCCCTCCTTCGATAAGAGGTGACCTAAATAGGTAACTTCTTATCGACAATATTGCAACTTCGAAAGAGACACCTTATGATGGAAATCAGACAAGTGACATAACAACGACAAAGTAGCCTCTCTACAAATCTCTTCATTGTCAGCAGCAACTAACAGATCGTCAACGTACTGAATAAGAGCAGCGCCATCAGGTAAAACAAGCAAATCAAGTTGTGTCTTCAAAGCCTGACTATAGATCGATGGACTCTCACAATAGCCTTGGGGAGCGCGCTTAAACCGGAAACTTCGGCCTCCTAAAGAGAAGCCAAAAATATCTCTACTCTCCACAGCAATCGGGATGCTGAAGAAAGCATTCTTCAAGTCAATCACCGAAAACCACGTGGCTGTAGCCAGAATCAAAGTCAGTAAAGCGGTGATATCAGGTACAACAGGAAATTGAGGAACTACAATTGTATTCACTTCGCGAAGATAAATCACAAACCTATATACAGGAGGCTGTGAAGAATCAGTTCGTTTCAGAACAGGCAAAACAGGACTATTGCACACATTACCTCTCGTTTCCTCAATCACACCTTTCTCAATCAGATCATAGATGATCGCCAGAAGTGCTCTTTCGCCATCACTGGAAATCCGATATTGCGGAATACGAGGTAATCTAGCATTTGCTTTCAACGTCACAACATATGGCGGAATCTCTAAGAGACCCACATCATTAGGACCAGTAGCCCAAAGAGAATCAGGGAGAGTAGACAATTCAGGTGGAAGTCGATCTTTAGATAAATACATCGGAGATTTCACTCTCTTACCTAATGTAAGCTGTACTCCTGAAGGAGAACAATACAGCGTCACATACAATCTTTTCAATAAGTCCAATCCCAACAAGTTCTCACCACAACCTGTCGTCAGAATGAGGGGTGCTTCGAAATCACAAGGTCCAACAGAAAGAGACAAAGGACTAGAAATCGGATTACTAACCGGGGCGCCAGAAAAACCTACTGAAACATTTGTTAAGCCAGACAAAGGTGCGCCAGGGAGTTTAGAGTGCATAATAGAACTCTTTGCAGCACCAGTATCCAACAGAAAAAGCTCTGACACACCTGATGCAATCACTTCAACATAAGGTCCACTCTGATCTACTGGAACTGAAACAACTCCCTCTCTTTGTCTATGGGGGTCCTAACAATCATTACCGTCGGCGTTCTCACCTTCAACATAGTAATCGTCCGCATAGTACTGTGCCGTCCTACCAGATGCACCATTGTGCTGATCAAAAGTATTCATAGAATTCTGTGGAGGCAAAGAACGCGCATTCTGAGGAAACACACCACGTCCTCCACCTCGCGGAAATTGCTGAACACCTCGACCTCTCACACCAGAAACACCATTTGTGCGCTGTAACAGAACTGGACAACTACTCTTGAAATTACCCTCTTCTTTGCAATATGCAGACTGATTAGGGCCTACAGGAAAACGCTGTTGGGCAGACTCGAACCTTTGTGAGTTTCTCTGATATTGCTGAGGTTGCTGATAATCGCGCTGATTACTACGAGGCGGATAAGCTTGCTGTAGAAGAACTTTAGTCTTTAATTCCTTAGTCTTCCTATCCGCTTTCTCTATCTCATCCTTATTTCTAGTCTCATAGCACTGGGCAGTGGCCAAGATCTGCGCTGACGTAGAAACAGCCCAAGCACTTTCAGAATCCTTCAACTTACTGCACAATTCGGGAAGCAAATTATGGACAAACTTGTCAACAAACAACCGTTGACCACCTTCCGTACTCATGTCCTGGCCACTATGGTCAATAAACGTCTCTTCGAACCTAGTGAAAAAGTCAGACACATTTTCGTCTTTCTTCTGCTTGCACGCAGACAATTTATCCAACGCGCACAGTAGGCATCAAAGTCTTCATATAATCAATAATCCTACCAGGGAGATCAGCAATCACATCCTCAGGTTTAGCACCACCTACTTGTCTATTATCTGCGGCTCTAAGATTATTCCATGTATCACCTAATTCTATAGTAGGGGATCTCTGTGTATAGTCATAATCTAGTGAATAGTCTCGCCCATGTGCGTGGACCCCGGAGCAATCAAAAATAATCTCTAAAGTTTCGAAAAAATGCAGAACTGCACAGACACTTAAGAGAGAATTTAAAGACATATAATGCAGCCTATAAAAGGCTACACTGTCCAGTACTTCAGCTAGAAATTCCACCAAAAATCCACAAAAACATCAAAGCCTGTCCAGATTTCCTTTGTCTTCAGTACAAACCCCTCTGGAAGATAGAGAGGAAGGCATGGACAGACAAGCCCCATAGGCTGCCATTATGTGGCTCAGAATAGGATACTGTGCCTTTAAGAGAACTTTCCAGAACTTCACAGTATCCCAGAATGCCTTGCAGGTCTCTCTTACTTCCAGTTCTTTTTTCCGGCTAATTCGATTTTGTGTACTTTTAAAGTACTTTGGAGTACTTTGGAGCTTTCTTCTTGGTTTCTTGCACCCCTTGTTGTCCATAATGCCTGCATTATTTGACAAATGCCCGGAGTGCTCCAGGAAGAAGGCCAAGTCAGACCCCCATGAGGTCTGTATCCTCTGCCTTCCCTCTTCCCACATCCCTGAGGAGTGTGAGATCTGCCAAGGCTTCTCTGGCAGGACCCTGAAGGACAGACTGAAGATCAGGCTTCAGGGACTAGAAGAAAGAAGACAGAAGGCGCAAGGTGGGTCTGGAGGGGCTTCCTCTGCCCATGCTGAGGCCTCTGGGGGGCTCCCCAGGGGCAGGAAGCCCAGCACACGTCCCCATTCTCCGTCGGGGTCGGTGGCACCCACCACGACGTCGAGAGGGAAGTCCAAGGCCGGCTCCCCGTCTCCCCAGGGCTCTGGGTCGAGGAAACGTCGCCCGTCGACGTCGAGGGACTTGCATAGGCCGCCGTCGACCACAGAGACATTGTCATCGTCGCTGTCTTCGGCGTCGACGTCGAGTACTCGGCGTCGGCGGGCCCGGCGTCGATGCTCGCCGTCGAGGCGATACCGTTGATCGCCGTCGAGAGACAAGGCTTCATCGTCATCGAGGGGATCCTCATCGTCGAGACAGCCGTCGAAGCGGAAGCGGTCGCCGGCGAGACGGAAGCGTTCGTCGTCGAGGCGAAAGAGGTCGCCGTCAAGGTCGACATCGAGGCGCTCCAAGGCGACGTCGAAGCGGTCGCGGTCGCTGTCGAGGCGCAAGAGATCGCCGTCAAGACGCCGAGGATCGTTGTCAAGATGGTCCGGGTCGACGTCGAGGCATGGCAGGCGTTCGACGCCGAAGAGGAGGAGACGGTCGACGCCGAAGGGACGCTCGACGTCGAGGGGTCGACGTTCGACGCCTGAACACCGGTCAGCGGCGTCGAGGGATCGTACTGCGCGGCCTAGGGCTGTGGGGGGCTCCCCTCAGTCCGGGAAGGATGGTGGGTCACCGGGATCGGTGCACTCGGAGGTGTATACTCCAAAGAAGTCTGTTTCACCTCCTCCTCTGTTACCTAGAGGCCCGCGTCCGAGGATTCCTACCCCTCCTCCGTTGCCTCCTCTGCCTGACAAGCCTCCACCGGTTCCGCTGAGGTCGGTCTCGTTGCCCAGGCTCCCGACTCCTCCCAAGAAGACTCCTAAATCTAAGGAACCACGTAAGCCCAAGTCGGCCACCCCGGAGACTCCGGTTGACCGTCCGAGGCCCAGGAGATCGAAATCTCGCTCCAGACGGAGAGAACGATCGAGGAGCAGGCACAGGTCCTCCACCCGTTCCAGGCGGCACCATAGGAGACATAGATCCAGGTCCGATACGACTTCTAGGACCCGCTCCTATTCACCTACTTTGTCCGATTCCCCGGAGACTAGGGTGTCTCCTATCGATGACATCGGTACATTCCAGGAGGTTCTCCTGAGGGGTGCTGCGAAGTTGGGTATCAAGGTGACGGCTCCTACACCTACGACGTCAGTGATATTCGAGACTTTGCACAAGAAGCACCTGTCTCGCCCTCTGTTGCCTTTGGTTCCGGGACTGGTTGAACCGGCACAAGAACTGTATCTTACACCTGCAGTGGTGAAGGCTGCCCCGTCCAGACTTTTGAAAAAATACAGGGCACCGGACTCGGACCCTGCCTTCCTGAGGATGGACCCAGTCCCCGACTCAGTGATAGTTACGGCAGCCAGAACACAGCATTCTACCTCCCCGTCCTCCACCGTGCCTCCAGACAAGGAGAGCCGCTGGATTGATTCGGCGGGAAGGAAGGCATGTGGGACTTCTTCCACCACAATGAAGGCTTCCAGCGACTCGGCATTACTGGGACGATATGACCGTGCGCTTTGGGATTCCATGGAGCAGGTCGCGGACCTTGTGCCGCGCGACAGGAGGGAGGACTCCATGGAAATCGTCAAGGAGGGGATGCTGGTCTCGAACCAGGGCATCAGTGCCGCGGCGGATATCTCCTTGTTAGCTGCACATGGCTACTGCCACGGCATCAACCAGCGCCGCCATGCATGGCTCAGGCTTACGTCTCTCAAGCCTGAGGCGCAACAGCGAGTGGCCAACCTGCCGTTTTCCGGGGACACGCTCTTCGGTAAACACGCAGATGACGAGATGGCCCGGATGAAGGCCAAGGCAGAAACCCTGACGGCGGTGGGCTTGGAGAAGCCCAAGGACAAGAAACCCTACCGCCAGTTCCAACGGCGGTTCGGCTCGCAAGGGAAAGGAAGAGGACAGTCTTCGGGACAACAGCAGCAGCAACAACAGCAGCAGTTCTGAAGACCTTTCCAAAAACGTCAGAGGGGTAGAGGTGGACAGCAGTCCTCTACCGCGAACAAGGGCCCGGCCGGGTCTCGACCCTGAGCGGTTACTTCCCCGTCATCCGTTACCCGCTCCGGTGGGGGGAAGCGTTCAATTTTTTCTGGCAGAGTGGAGAAAAATTACTCAGGACAAGTGGGTGCTGAATATTGTTTGCAATGGATACAGTCTTCGATTCATCAGCCCTCCTCCAGCGATCCCTCCGGTCAGCTCGCAGTATCAACTGCGCGAGCTCCAGGCGGAGGCCGATATCCTGTTAAGGAAAAGGGCGATAGAAGACGTACCTCTGTCTCAAAGAGGAAGAGGTCTGCACTCCCGGTTCTTTCTGGTTCGCAAAAAGGACAAGAACGAGTTCAGGCCCATTCTGGACTTGCGGCAGGCAAACAAGTGGATTCGCAGAGAAAAGTTTCGCATGCTGTCGTTGCATCAGATTTATCCTCAGTTGCAACAGGGGGACTGGCTTTGTGCCATAGACCTACAAGATGCGTACTTCCACGTGCCCATCGCGCACAAGCACAGGAAGTTTCTGCGATTTCAAGTCTGCACCAATCATTACCAATAAACAGTGCTGTCTTTCGGACTGAAATCTGCACCCAGGACATTCTCGAAGTGCATGGCAGTGGTAGCGGCACACCTAAGGAAAGGCAAGGTGTTTGTCTACCCGTACCTGGACGATTGGTTGATCAAGGCCTCCTCCTTCTCAGAAGCTCAAGCAGACTTCCGGAAGACGTGCGTTCTCTTGAACAAGTTGGGGTTGCACATCAACATGTCCAAGTCTGTCCCGATCCCGGTCCAATGTATTCAATACTTGGGGGCCACCATCAATACGCTGTCAGCAAGCGTGTCTCCTTCGGAGGAGCGACGGAGATCGATCCTTCGGAAGGCTCAGGCTCTTATGACCGCTCCATCTACAACAGTGAGGACGGTGTCTTCTCTACTGGGGTCGATGGCCTCTTGTATCTTCCTCACTCCTCATGCACGACTACACATGAGGCCTCTGCAGGAGTGCTTGGAGGACCAATGGGACCAGAGGAGAGGATCTTGGGACGACAAGATACGACTGTCTCTGCACGCTCTTCAGTCTCTGAAGTGGTGGTGTTCAGCGGAGAATCTCCTCAGAGGGGTTCCCTTCCACAAGGACATTCCTACTCAGACGATCGTGACGGATGCTTCTCTCCAGGGCTGGGGAGCGCATTCGGGGGACTTACAGATCCAAGACATGTGGTCTCAGACGGAGTCCACGTATCACATCAATTTCCTGGAACTCAGAGCTGTTCACTTGGCGCTGAAGGCCTTTCATCCGTCCTTCGGACAATACGACCACAATGTATTACCTCAACAAGCAGGGAGGGTCGAGATCGCGCACCCTGTCTCGGGAGGCGCAGGCGATCTGGCACTGGCTTCTGGCAAGAGGATTGACGATAACGGCTACCCATCTGCCAGGTGAGCAGAATGTTCAGGCGGACGCACTGAGCAGGCCGATTCAGGAAAACCACGAGTGGGTCATAAACGACGACATACTAGGAGAAGTCTTCGCAAGGTGGGAGACTCCAGACATAGATCTGTTCGCCACCGCCGAAAACAGCAAATGCCGAGACTTCGCCTCCAGGTACTACCAGCAAGGGACGCTGAGGAATGCACTCTGGATCAACTGGTCGAACAGCTTTGTTTACGCTTTTCCGCCCATCCCTCTGATTCCGGCGGTGCTCATCAAGCTGTCCCGGTCCAGGGCACGAATGATCCTGATTGCCCCGGAATGGCCCAGACAGTGGTGGTTCACGGACCTTCTACACCGGTCCCTCCTTCCACACATACGGTTGCCGTGCAGGCCGGACCTTCTCACGAAGTTCGGGGGGCAGATGGTGCACCCCAACCTCTCATCCTTGAGTTTGGCGGCATGGCTCCTGAGGTAGTGCAATATGGCCATTTAATTCTACCAGAAGATTGCATGGACATACTGAAGGAGTCTAAGAGGCCCTCCACTCGGACGTTCTACGCTTACAAGTGGAAGAGGTTTTGTATCTGGTGTGTGTCCAGGAACTTTGATCCTACGACGTGCAAGGAAGATGTCATCCTTCCATACCTTCTACATTTGGCGCGATCTGGCCTTAATGTTCATTCTATTAGGGTTCATCTCGCTGCATTGACTGCCTACAGGAAAAGCCCTTCACAGACTTCCTTCTTTCAGATCCCTGTGATCAAAGACTTTTTGGAAGGCTTGAAGAAAGTGTTCCCTCCTGTCAGGCTTCCTTCGCCTTCATGGGAATTGAATGTGGTGCTGTCCAGTTTGATGAAGGAGCCTTTTGAACCCATTCATAAGGCATTTTGCAGCACCTGTCCTGGAAGGCGGCGTTCCTCGTGGCCATTACATCGGCCCGCAGGGTGAGTGAAATTCAGGCGTTGTGTTGCCAAGAACCTTATACTGTATTTCATGCTGCTAAGGTTGTTATGCGTACTCACCCTAAATTTCTTCCCAAGGTTATTTCTGACTTTCATGTCAACCAAACTATAACTTTGCCTACGTTTTTTCAGAATCCTTCATCTCCAGCGGAAAGGTCCTTACATTCCCTGGATGTTCGGAGGGTGTTGAAATTTTATCTGGATAAGACTAAAGATATTCGTAGGTCAGACCAATTGTTTATCAATTACGGATCAGTCAGGACGGGTCTTGCGACCTCTAAGCAGTCCATTTCTAGGTGGATTGTGTCCTGCATACAACTATGTTACCAGAAAGCTAATAAGACCTTAGGGGGTAAGCCTAAGGCTCATTCCACCAGGGGCAAAGCTGCCACGACAGCCTTGCTCCGTAATGTGCCGATTGCAAACATTTGCAAGGCCGCCACTTGGAAGTCAGTTCATACCTTTGCTAAGCATTACTGTCTGGACGCTGATGCCAGAGCAGATGCTCAGGTTGGACAGGCTTCGCTGCGGAATTTGTTCGCACAATAGTGGTGTTGGTTTCTTTTCTCCACCGCCGCTTTGGTGTGGGGATGGGCTTGCCATTCTATTCACTAGATTATGACTATACACAGAGATCCCCTACTACAGAAGGAGTAGTTTCTTTTCTGTAACTCCAGTTCTGTAGTAGGGGTATCTCTGTTATAGTCATAAGCGCCCGCCCTCCTTCCGGGTGGAGAGATGTTCATGTGAAGAATGCTACAGGTCTGGCGTGTTATGCCTTCAAAAAGAACTGAAAGTAAGAGGGACCTGCAAGGCATTCTGGGATACTGTGAAGTTCTGGAAAGTTCTCTTAAAGGCACAGTATCCTATTCTGAGTCACATAATGGCAGCCTATGGGGCTTGTCTGTCCATGCCTTCCTCTCTATCTTCCAGAGGGGTTTGTACTGAAGACAAAGGAAATCTGGACAGGCTTTGCTGTTTTTGTGGATTTTTGGTGGAATTTCTAGCTGAAGTACTGGACAGTGTAGCCTTTTATAGGCTGCATTATATGTCTTTAAATTCTCTCTTAAGTGTCTGTGCAGTTCTGCATTTTTTCGACACTTTAGAGATTATTTTTGATTGCTCCGGGGTCCACGCACATAGGCGGGACTATTCACTAGATTATGACTATACACAGAGATACCCCTACTACAGAACTGGAGTTACAGAAAAGAAACTACTCCTGCTTGTGCATGATCCGTATGACGAATCAGTCCCCATATAGGCTGTGGAACGACATTCCCAAACAACATGTCTATATCGGCTAGATTCATAATACATGAATCTGCAGTCTGAGATAATTCCTTATAATACCCTGCAGGATTTTTACGAGGATCAGGCAAAGTCTGCTTAAGGGCTAAAACTTCAGCACGCTTCCATGGAACATGTACCCAGACACGCTGAAAGTGTGGCGGAATAGGTGGAACAACATTTGCATCACCAGGTCTCCAAACTGGGGGAACCTCTCGCATTGGATATTGTCGCGCCTTTCTCCTAACTGAAGAATCAGGCTAAAACAATTGCTGAGGAGGAGATTCACTCCTAAACGACAACAACGTCGCAACTGCTTTCTCAACCTCAGGACCCACAACAGTCCCTTTCGCAAACTCAGATCGTATGCAGTACAACTCAGGCGGAGTTTGCCCTAAATCACCATTTTCCCATTCTTCACGAAGGAAAGAACACATCATAAAAAAAACGTATCTCTGTTTCGGTGCTTCCCATTGTCGGAAAACATCCATAACACCCTCAAGATCATAGTGCAAAGGATACGTAACCCATTTACGCGATAAGTGATCTAACACTGTCCGTTCATCAGGACCAGGCAATTGGCTACGCAATTGCTTACGCTCTGCAACAGGAGACATACCCAAGGAACCCAACAAAGGAGAAAAGAGACTAGCAACCACATCAGTCATTCTCTGTCGAGCAGAAGGAGAAGTTGACAAAAGAACAGGAGACTGTGCAGAATGAGAAGAAACCGAAGTCGGAACAGTAACAGAAGGAGTAGACAATACAGGCATAGGAGTAGCAGACGAAGAAGGTAGCAAAGTCGGCGGCCCTTGAGGAGGCCGTGCCAAAGGAGTAGAAGCCAACTGAAGAGGAGCTGGCTGTTGAGGAATCACAGGTGGCAAAGCAACCAGAGGTTGCGCAACTATAGCTTGTGGAGGTGCTGTAGCAGTCTGCAAATAAAGGGGTGGCGAACTCAATAAATGCAACATTAAAGGATCTTTTTCAAGATCTTTCTTTTCTTCTTGCTGTTGAGGTGGCAAAGCTGGATAGCACTTGTCTACCGCTAATTTACGTTGCCTAAGCATCTGTTCGCTTTCTTGTTCTTCTTCATTATCCTTAAACTGTATAGCAGCTTTCACCATTGACATACCTCGTTCTCGTTTATTTCGCTTCGCTAACTTAATTTCTTTCTGTTTGGCTTCCTTTCGCCATAAGCGGAAAGAGTCAAACATCGCCAGCCGGGCTTTTGTCTTGAACAGTTTAACTTCGAGATGATCTAAAACCTCAGTTTCAAAGCTACCATAACGGGGCCACTGTAGGACACCGTCTTTCCTAGTATATTTAATCCATACTTCATTATACGTGATGGAGCCCACTCCATGTTTTACATAAAGCTCATAGGTCGGAGTTCCAATCGGAGGAACCGGACACGAATCCTCGAATCGGGAATCCCTAATACAACCACAACCAAATATCTTTCCAAATCTGCTAAGACCAGGCATCTTCGCTCACTAGTCTAGCTTCAAACTTCAAGGGAATATCAAAAACAATAGTCTCGTGAATACACCAGTCCCTCGGCTTTGGGGCCTGCAGGTACCAAATCAAATTGATCCCGAAGGATACCAAAACAAACTAAGGACTGGGAGACGCTCCACACATACTTAACTGAAATGTCGATTGCGTCACCAGAAGACCCGTCTATCGTCTCGCTCTACAAATCATCAAAAAGGCTCCAAGACAGGGCGACAGTCAGGGCAGCAGTCCTTCGTTGCCGTCGGAAAGCGGGGAACCTCGCAGCAAAGACTTTCGGACCACGACGACATACAGGGGTCGCTGAAGTGGCAGGCCTTCTTCCAGAATTTTCACACGAAGCTCCTCACGATCTTCAGGCTTGGACCGGTACCGCTGAAGTCGCCCCACGTTGGGCGCCAACTGAAGAACCGGGTTTTAGAACCCAGCGGCGCCAGGGAGAACGCCCGATGTCTTCGAGTTCCCCTGTCTTGGCAAACAGAGACACGAGACACTTCTTGGTGACGTCAAAGACCAAATTTATTGGCTGCAACCAGGAACAGAGGTCTACGAAGCACAACACGGGTGGTTCGCTAGAGACTGCACAAATTCATTGAGTGGAGCATCGTATTTTATGCTAAAAATCACATTCCTGGCTAGCATCAATTACATACAAACTGACCAATCGAACGGTGACATTTTAGACATATCGCATGACAATCGCACTTTCCGTTGTCCAGCCCACCAGAAATGACTGGGCAAAATCCAACATTCTTGCTCGAACAGGCCGGACGTACCCATCATAAAAGGCCTCAACCCACATCAATGATTAAGCCATAAAGGAAAGAACAGAAGCAGATTACAAGCAAGATAGAAGGGTGTGTGCATGTACCATAAACTCAGCAATGTCCTGCTCTTTGATCTCTATCTGACCAGCTGCCTAACAAGGAACTGGCTCAACGAGGTCAGCTTCGGGCAAGGGAGTCAATTCGTTCAGGTCACACAAGAGTCAGCTAAAGGTGTACGTGTCCCAAAGACTCGCTAGGCCGTAGTCATCAGCCTATGTGAGGGCAACCACACAAAAGGGCTGCCGTACACAAAATGGAACCCAAAGGTTCGAACGAAATCCATGAATATGCAGTGTTCTCATAGATCGATTATGACGAAAACACTCGTACATGCCGCACTCGTCATTTGCGGTCCGCTGATACCAAAATCGTCTATATCCGACGACCTTTATTGAACGGGTTCAGAATCTACGGAACCACACTTCTATAAAGCTACATCTAGCGGCCATTTCTAGATTTAGACTATCATCTTCAGGTCCTTCCCTTTGGTCTGCGAGGATCATTAAACAATTCTTGAAAGGTTTGTTCAGGGTTTTCCACCCGTCCGGCCTCCACCACCAGCCTGGCATCTTAATTTGGTCCTGTCACATCTAATGAAGGCCCCATTTGAACCTATTCATAGGGCTGACCTGAAGTTTGTCTCATGGAAACTGTCTCTTCTCTTGGCCCTGACATCGGCTAGAAGAGTTAGTGAGCTCCAGGCTTTCACAATTGAGGAACCTTTTCTGCAATTCAAGAATGTTCTCCTCATCCTACGAACAAATCCTAAATTTATTCTGAAGGTACCCTCAGAATTTCATCTGAATGAGCCGGTGGTCTTAAAACCTTCTTTCCGCGGCCCTCCACACCAGCAGAGAGGGCTTTGCACTCTTTGGACATTCACAGATGTCTCAAGTTCTACTTGGAGCGCACAAGACTGTTCAGAAAATTTCCCAGCTTTTTGTTTCATTCAGTGCTCCACAAAAGGGGTGTCCAATTTCTAAACCCTGCATTTCCCGCTGGATATCCAGTGCAATACACTTTTGCCATCAAGAAGCGGGGAAACCACTTCAGCGAGCAGTTCGTGCTCATTCTACGAGATCAATGGCTTCATCGGTGGCACTATTCTCAGGTGTCACGATCAAGGACATATGTAGAGCGGCGACATGGAGCAGTGTCCACACCTTCACTCGCCACTACTGCTTGGATTCTTCTGTGAAAGAGGATGAGGCAGTGGGCCAGGCGGTTTTGAGGAACTTTTTCCAATAAGTCGATGAGCGTTCCTTACTATCCCGCCTTCCTGTTTGCATATTTTGTATTTCTTGTAATTGTTCTGCTTTGTGATGCAAATGTGTATCTGTTTTTCTTATCAGGATTATGTATGACATTTACAGGTACACATATTACAAAATATGCTTTTCTCTTTACTGCTAGCTATTCTGATACAAAGCATGGGAATCTATGAAAGTTCCAATACTGGGGCAAGAAAACAAGTTACTTACCTGTAACTTTGATTCCCCAGTATTGGTAACTTTCATAGATTCCCATGCACCCACCCTCCTACCCTGGGAAAGCTCAGCCTTACTATCCAATGATGTTGCTGTTCACAACGGCTACGAAAATCTGAGGCTCTGAGGCTCTCTCAGGAAGGTTCTATGGGGTGAGGCTGCTCTGATTGGCTACTGCAAGAATTTGGTCTCCTATACAAAAAGAGGTGGATAAGCTACAAAATGAGATGAGGCCTAGGCCTATTTTTTCACTTTGTGCTTACTACTAAGGTATTTTCTATTTACCGAGGCTCCCATTCAGATGACGGGGAATGATACAATAAAATGGGAATCTATGAAAGTTACCAATACTGGGGAACCAAAGTTACAGGTAAGTAACTTGTTTTCTTAATGATTATTGATGTATGTATGCATTCCAGTTTTGTTTAGCGCAAAACACTGTCACCCAAAGGGTATCCTGGCGCTTTGACTGATAAACTAGCACACGGTCATAAAGATCACACTACTCTAGGAAAGAGATGAATTTTTAGATTTCTCTTAAAGAGAGGGAATTCGCTCATGCTCCTCAGGTGGAGCAGGAGAGGGTTCCAAAGACTGGCGGCAGCGAAGCTGAAGGAACGGCCGCCCATCCTTGACCTTTGAAACATGGGAACCGTAGCCAGGTAAGCGGAAGAAGAGCGCAAGGTACGTGAAACAGTGTACCAGGAGAAAAGATTCTGTAGCATGACAGGACCCTGCCCATGCAGCGCCCTAAAGACCAGGCATGAGGCCTTGAAAAGGATCCGCTGTTGGACCGGTAACCAATGAAGGTCACGCAGGGCCGCAGTGGATGAAGCAGAACGCGGACGAGACAAGGCCAACTTAGCTGCCATGTTTTGAATCCGTTGTAGCTTGCCCACCAAGTTCTTCGGTGCACCCAAAAGCAATGCGTTGCAATAGTCCAACCTGCTCAGTATGATCCCCCGCACCCCCTCAGATCTGGCCGGGACTGGGAGCATAGGAAGGACTTTGCGCAGCATGCGAAGCAAAACCATGCAAGTGGCAACGGTCTTATTGGCAAAGCTATCCAGTTGAAGATTGGGCCCAAACAGGACTCCCAGGTTTCGCACAGAGTCCGCTGCTGTCCCTGATCCGGGAAAAAAAGAAGGCCAGAAATCCTCTGGCAGTGAACGTGGAACACGGTCCGTGGAACAGTACAGCACCTCTGTTTTAGACCTGTTAAACTGGAGTGAATTGGAACACAACCAGTCTGCTGTAGCTGACATACAGCGATGAAAGGTCTCTAACGCAACCGCCTCTCCACCCTCCAGCAAAAAGATCAATTGGGTGTCGTCGGCATAGTTAAACACCGAGATACCAAAAGTGCCAATAAGATGGATTAGCGGACGGAGGTACAAATTAAACCGTATTGGGCTGATGGCAGAGCCCTGGGGCACCCCCTGCCCAACCTTCCGCACACCAGATCTAAAAGGCGGCAAGGCCACCACTTGCTGTCTATTGTGGAGGTATGAGACTAGCCAGTCTCTAGCCAGCCCTATTACTCCAGCCTCCTCCAGTCTCCTGATGAGGATCGGATGGCTAACCGTGTCGAACGCGGCCGACATGTCGAGCAGCACCAAAAACGCAGCTCGCCCAGTGTCGACTTTCGAACGAAGTTTGTCCAACACGACCACCAGAGCCGACTCCGTCTCATGCACTGGGCGGAACCCAAACTGGGCCACGTCCAGATAGTTGTTAGCTTCCAGGTGTCTGGACAGGGACTGGGTAACCACCTTCTCCATGATTTTAACCGGAAAAGGGAGGAGTGAGATGGGCCTGTAGTTCTCCGGGCAAGTGGGGTCTAAGGTAGGCTTCTTCAAAAGGGGGGACACCACTGCTGTTTTCCAACAATCCGGGACCAGGGCAGATTCAAAAGACTGAAGGCAGATGGAATGCAAGGGGAGGAAGAGTTCCCTATGAAAGAGCTTCCAAAATTTATGAGGAAGCGGGTCCATAGGAGAACCCGAGGACACCGTCCGTGCCAGTCGGCAAGAATCGTCGAAATTCGGGATCCAGCGGAGTAAGGCCGCTCAATATGGTAGCTATCTTAGCTTCAAATGCGGCTGCCAGGGAGTCGCATAAGGCCTGGGAAGCCGAGATGTTATTCGAGGCACAGACTGGCTGGGAGAGATCCTTAACAATCCTAAACAAGGCCTGTGACTTGTTAGGTGCATGGTTCAAGGTCTCCTCAAAGTAGACGGCTTTCGCACATTTAATCTGTGCTTTATATTCCAAAAGAGCGAGCTTAAAAGTGATATTATCTAGATGTAAGTAGTGCTTCCTCCAGATCCTTTCAGCCAGTTTGCAGCGTCGTTTCAGCTGCCGAAGGTCGCTGGAAAACCAAGGTTTAGATTTTTCCTGCCTGTCCCGTGATCTACGGAAACGAACCACCAGATCCAAAGAGTTCGAGATTTGCTGACATAGATTGTTGTAGCTTGCCTCCACATTCGCCCTCAGCGCAAATTCACCAGGGAGAAGGCTGGGCAGGACCGAGGCCTTTGCAAGCCTAGACCAAGGTCTGCCCACCTTAAATGATTGCGACCGTACAGCGTCCGAAGGACCAGCCGCAAGAAGAAGGGAGAAAGAGACCAAGGCATGTTCCATCCAGCATTGAGGTGAAATACCCTTCACTGACACCTGCATGCTGTCTGCGAATACTAGGTCCAGGATATGACCCTTCAGGTGAGTTGTAGACAGCACCAGCTGTTGCAGCTGAATGTTGCAGCAGGCCTGGCATAACTCATTGTAAGCGAGATGTGCAGGGCCATTTGGCCACAAGTTAAAATCGCCCAAAATGAGTAGCCTGGAATGGGAGTTAGAGAGGTCATAAATGAGGTCAATGAAGTCGTGCAGAGTAGATGCAGTGTTGGCGGGGGGGTCTATAACAGAGCACCCCAGACTGAGAGACACCTTTCTGACCAGTAAAGGAGAAACCCATGATTTCACCATCAACTACTCAACTAATGGATCATTGACCTTAAGAAGGAAGTAAAATAATTGCCCAAGTTAGATAAATGTCCAAGTCCTGATTCCTGACTCCAATGCTCAGAACCTGAAGACTGGCAAAGCAGTACTGGAAGGTGATGCAAGAAGTGGTGTGAATATCAATAGGGTTGTGAAATGTTGTTAATATGCTAGCATGTATTTTTGAAGTATTGAAAATATTAAGGTTTTTTTTTTACTGTTGGTGACATTTTGCTCATTTTGAATTGATTGTGTTATTGATTATATTGGTAATTTCATAGGACATAATTTTTTGGTTATTGATTAGATGTTTTAACTCTTTATGTTAAGGTAGTGTCTTGTTCTATGTTGTCTGAACACGCAGGTATGCACACCTGTGGAATCCCGGGAACGAATATCGGGTGGTAAATGGAAGCCACACTGCACTGAGGTTACTCGTCTGTTGGAATAACACTGAGAAGCTAGGTAGGGCTGACAGTGTTAAATTAGGGACTATTTTCTGTGTGAGTGATTGATAGCAAAGAGTTCGCTGGGGAAACTTTAGTCTGATATCACCTAGAAAGGGTCACACTAAAGGAGTAGTAGGTTCTTCTGAGCTTGATTGATAGCAAAAGGGTTCACTGGTGAAACTTTGACCTAAGATATATCCTGAAGGAAAAGTCCAAAGGAGTAGCAGGTTCTTCTGAGCTTGAGTGAAAGGTAAGGGGAAGGGATTTACCTGTAGTGTTTGAAGAGTAAACAGAAGGTCTTACTTTGTGAAGGGTAAGCGGAATGTGTTACTCGCAGTGAATATAAATCTATGCTTTATTTAGCACAACAGACAGAGTAGCGAATGTATTTATGTTGTTACTAACAGAGTTATTGATTAAGAGAAATATTGCAGTAAGATTTTGTGGAGGGTCAGTAGTAGGAGTAAAACTAACTAAAATTGAAACTGACAGCTTTGGAAAAAAGAAATTGCACTGAACTATTGCAAAAATGAAATTGTTTGAAGGCTAAAGAAGCTGTTAGGAGGTAAAGTTAAAAATTTGTTTTTTATTGGTGATGCTCCTGAAGGAACACCTGTGCATTTTATGTCTACCAATTTGGGACAAATTACATGTATGTGGGTTCACCAATGGTGCAAGATTACTGAAAAAGAGGGTGCTTTGAGGTTTCCAAAAGATGGTACTTTTGAATTGAAAATTATTGACAAATTAAGGGAAGTCTTATGTGAAATAAAGACACCATCTAAAGCTGCACAATTTGAGGCCTTAAGCCTGTGGGAAAAAAGCAGCAAGAGAGAAAGCAAGTGAGGATAAAAAGGTAAAGCACCAAATACAGGAGAAGAGAATTAATGATGATAAAGAGCTTCAAATAAATAATGATTCAGGGGATGAAATAATGGATGAATTGTTAACTGTGTGTCCACCACTTTATGTGGTTTCCATTAAAAATACTGAAAATAGTGTACTAGTAAGCACTACAGTGGCTACAGCTTCTGTTGAACAGAGAAAAACACAGATTGAAAAAACTGTGCAAACATTTCAGATTGACCCATTACCTGTTGATTCAGCACTGGCAGTGATACCTCCAGGTGTTACTGCTTCAAATGTGCTTGATTCAGTCCAAGAATTGCTAACTGCAGAAGCACAGATAATGCATAGAAAAATTATGACTGTCCCAATTAACATGGTCCCTACTGAAAAGGTTCAAAGAGCTGCAGAAGGAGTGATTATGGCAGAGTTTATTTCAGAAACTCAGAATTCACAGATTATTGAACAAAAATTACCCCAAGCACTGAAAGGTGAGGGAAAATGGCCTTTACAACATCTACAGCTCAGGATAAAATGGGATGTCTCAAACCTGCTTTGAGGAAGCAGCAGTGATTAAAAACATGGGAAAACATATTAACACAGAACATGAAAAAAAGAAACAGCTTAATGTTTTAAATTCAACATGTGAACATAAAGAAATTAACAGTCCCTGCTGTTTAAATCATGAAAATGTGAACCAGTGTCAGGAAAAATAATTATTTTCCTTGAGTAAGGAAACAGTTGCATGTGCATTAACTACACATAATGGCCTGACAGATTTGGCTCAAAAATATGAAACTGATGGTTCAGGAAATTTTCCATCTCAGAAAAGTTTTAGGGTACATATGGATGATGAAGCAAATGAGAAAATGTGTTCTTCAGGAATGCAATTGCACATTGCAGAAATAAAATATACTTTTTAAATGCAATGGGTTTGAGAAATTAGGAGACAAGTGGGCAAGAAAACATGAGAAGAAAAAGAAACCACCAGACCTAGCAAGGAAAATGAATAAGGAAAAGAAGCCACCAGATTTAGTTGAGAAAAATATGGGAGAAGCTTTTGCTTACTCATTGAGAGACATGGTGGGAGAAATGTATGTGCATATGCCACAGAATAAAAGTGAACTTGCAGCATTTCTGAACACATTCCCACAATTGAGAGACAGACAGATGCTGTGGAACCCACAAGTTGATGGATTTGTTGAGATTTTAAAAGAGCTGTGCATTCATTTGGAAATGTTCTTTTACATTGCCATGCAGAATGAATTGTGGTTTGAATCTAAAGTTATTCAAAGGCCAAGTGAAGAAACAATGAAAAGGGTTTGCATGAATGCACCATCATTTTCTGTTGATATGGAGGAAAACATAGCAGTGATTACTTCCTGAAGGGTGGAGTGCTAGCAAAGGATGTTGATTGGGTACAGATTAAAATAACACAGGATGGAAGTAAAGGTGGTTTGGTTTGTGCAAATTCAGGTATGGATGTTTGACTGCTGGAAAATATGTCCTTTTGCCATCTTTATAGCAGATTTGAGCATTGGAAGAAGAAAATAACTTTAAACATGATGCACAAAAACATGGAGAAATGCAGATGCAAAATATACCAGCTAAGCAAATGAAAATGTCAGTTCAGAAACAGGTACCTATAGCAGGAATGTTTCAAGCAAAGATCCCACAAAATATGGAAAATGCTAAAATTAATTTAAATAAGATGTCCAAAGCAAATGTGAATTATTTCCAGAGACAAAATAAATCAGAACCCAGTCCAACAGGTTGCTGGGTTTGAAAATGAGTTTTAACCCTCACAATTCTGAATTTGCCAAGTCCATTGTGGAGGCAGTGGAAAGTCCAGACTTAAATTCAAGAATTTTAAAGAAAGAAATTATAAACTCAGTTTTAGAAAAATTTGCACCAAAATTAGGCCCATTTGAGGAAGATTGCAAAACTGTTGTCTGTGATTCAGGCCTAGCAGAAAAACAATTGTTTTGCAAACTAAGCAGCAGAGATTACTGTACATCAGATAATGTTCATTTTCAGATTCCTGATGAGGAGGTACACTTTAAAATGGCCCAACAAGAAACAGCTGTAGCATTATTTTTAGAAAAGACAGTTGAAAAAGTACCTTCTGATTTTGAAAAAATAATAAACACAGAAATAAGAGAGTTCACAGAGAAGGATGCCAGATTAATAAAATGTGCAGGACATGTCTTATTAAAATTAGAACCAGATGACATGTATTCAGGAACACCATCAGTTGCAGAAATGTTACCAATAAAAGGATTTTTGATGGAATTGATTGGAAGTTTGTGTAACTATCTGATCAAAGGTTCACAGAAAATAAATGAAAAGAACAGAATGGTGCAGGAGATTAAAAGCATATTTCTTCCATGTTGTCCGGTGGTACCGAATCCAGCCAATATATTTTTCACATTCCATTTGCTGAAGAATGGCTTACTTTTATTGATGTTTGCAAAGTCCATGTAACAGTGCCATTGCATGAGAATAGTCAGGAGTACTGTCAAAGAGAAGATGAATACCTGGGACACAAAATTGGAAAGGGAGGTAGAAAGGTGTCACCAGAAAGGGTGGAAATGATTTCCAAGATAAATCCACCTCAAATTAAGAAAGAAGTCAGGACATTTTTGGGAATGGTTAGCTGCTGTAGAGAGTGGTTACTAAACCTTTCCCTAGTGGCTAAGCCTTTACTGAGGCTGACACACAAAGGTGTGTCTGATCCGCTTCCATTGGACATCAATTGCACAAAAGCATTCCTAGAGTTGAAAGAGAAAGAATGTCGCGCCCCAGCACTAGGAATGAAAGTTTATTTGAAAGAAAACACTAATTTGCAATGAGAGGGAGGGCTGCGCTCTCTCATTGCCTATTCAAAAAGATGAATGTTTTCAAGGGTCTTTGATATATTGCCCAATGACCTTTGACCCTAACTTCACAGAAATGTCAGCAAATGAATTGGATTGTGATGAAACTGGATATGAGTGTCTAAATATCATGAAAATATGCATAAAGCCAAATTCAGACTTTAAGGATGACCGTCTGAGTCAGCCCAACAATGTCCATTTTGTAGATGGCCTATGTTTGAAAGGTGACACATTAAAAGCAGCACATGCTGTGCTCCTGATGCATTATGTTGTCAAAGCTTCATGGCTCTCAGTAGTTACCTCAGCCCAAAATTCGAAATTGATTGCCCTTACTATAACATGCAGTATATCTGCTCAATTGGGAGTCACTGTTGTCAATGCAAATTCAGTTGCACAAATCTGTGTTCTGTTAGCATGTACATTCTATGGAATCTTCACAGATGAATTAAAAGAGGCTCAAGAAAATATTTCAGAAGCAGAACATCAGGGCTGTATCAGAACTGTTTTTGAGAAAAGTGACAACTGCATAGTGGCAAAAGTGTTATTGCAAAGACTGATGCCCAGGTATAGATTGCCAGTTTCTCTGAAATCAGATCATAATGTGGTCTCAAAGATAATGAGTGCAGAACAACTGATTGGACAAGGAAAGGAATGTAGTTCTCTGCCTGAAGTGTCAAGCATAATAAAGCAACACAATGGCAGCACAGTTACCTTTTGCAAAAGACTGTGTTTCAGCAACACCAAAGTGGCTTGAAAATGCATATGTAAATGCATTTGTGGAAAACAATGATGTGAACACCAGCCATTGCTGTGTAAGTACAGTGTGCAGTTTCTCACCAGATTGCAGCTGCTACACAAGATCTGCATAATGGATGGTGCAACGGCTTTCATCTGAGAGATGCTGTGGTGAAACATCTGAATCTGATCAAAGTGAAAATAAGAGTAAAAGGCCTTGGTTGAAAAAGTGCAAGGATTGATGGTGCTCTGTCAGAGTTTCTCAGCACCTAAGTAGTCTAATTTGCATTGAAAAGGTTGAGAATGCCACACTGTATGAGCCATTCTGATGGCAAGCTGATGACAAAGAGAAAAGAAATGCTGAAACTGTCCTGTTTAATTTTCCTTTTTTATTATTTTAGTTACTTATTTTAAAGAAGACTAACTATTCCAAGAAGCTACTTACAGAACTCTGCACTAAAACATTTGAGCTTGGCTATATATGATCTGATTACAGACCAAACTTGTGTTTACCTTAGAAATAGAAGTAAAATTCTTATATGCTCGGCTTTTGCAATAAGAAATGTCACTAGTGAAATGAAATATGTGTGATTAATTATAAATCATTTTATTATGATTTGAATCATCAGAAGGGTGGATTGATGGAGCAGATTTCATCTGCAGTCAGGCATTGTTTTATTTTTTGTGCTTCAGACAGACTGCATTTAACCCCTTCCATGCTCATGACGGAACGGTTCCGTCATGAGCGTCGGTTGAGCTGTGCTCATGACGGAACCGTTCCGTCATGAGCCAATAGGCTCATTAGAACCTTCAGCACAGCGCGAAAATTTGCGCCGCGCTGAAGGGGTTAAATTGCCACGCACATTTTGGTGCAAGTTAAAAACATGGCACATGAAAAACATGAAAGTGAGGCCTATTCAGTCTGAAATGCTTTTGCTGAATTAACACGTGTTTTTTTTCAGTGTAGAGAAAAGTGGCCTATTTAGCTTTAAAGGTTAATAGAATGTGTTTCTCTCTTCCCAGCTCATTCCTTGTAATCTAAATTCTGTTGTAAGAGACTTTGACTTGTTGCATATTTTGATAAATATTTTCAGTTAATAACACCTCTTTTTATAATGTGTCTGAATTAATAATGCACCAAACACTACACAGGGGGCTAAATGCTTTTTTGCATGAAAAGCTATCTAAAACACTAAAGCATGTTGCTGTGTGTGTTGTATTAACTGCGTGCGCTATATAAACTGTGTGTGCTTTTAAATTTTACACTAAAGCATACAAATGCTATGTTGCACATTTATTTTGCATGTTGTCATAAATAATAGAAAAGCTGCTTTACTCTAATAGCTTGGCTAGGTAAACATTTATAAGGGGTATTAGTATGGAGTTGGGAAACATAATGGGCTGATTTACATGAAATTAATTTTCTATTTGTGTTTGTTTTATTTTTGGGCCTACCATTAAATGGCTGCCTGTGAAACCAGCAAGGCTATGGCTTGCTTTGAAAGAGAAGAGAGCATGCGCAGGCACCAGATTGACTCAAACTGCGGAAGGAGTCAAGGACATCTTGAACTGTACATTCTTGTGATTGTGCCAATGTACCAGTTTGATAAAGTATCCGTCATGCTGCGCTGTGACAGGAAGGAAGGAAAACTATAGAAACATTTTCTCTAGCAATTGTTGCAAACTTATACAATGTATTTATTATGTATGCTTCTTTTGTTAAAACTGGTATAGTCAGGTTTTTAGAATGAGTCAGGGTGGTGAGAACTCATGCTGTTGTGGCTGACCAATCACGTACAGGTTTGTGTGGACTGCCAAGATTTAGAGTATAAATAATGACCTCTCTGGAGGGGCTTTGGCTTCTAGGCTCATTAGGGGGGTGTGTGAGCTCTTGAGAGAAGGAACAGATTAGACCAGACATTCTATGGGTTAGGCACGAGAAACGTCATGGGAGATTGCTGAAGGGCGGGGTCTGCGTCCGAGGAGAGTCAGGGGGAGGTTTCTTGCTTTCACGTCATATTGTGGCACTGCATGCCACATTCCTTTGAGGTCTGGTGAAGGAGGGGCTGTCTCACTCCCTGCTTGCTCTTTAGACACAGACAGATGCAGAAGAACAGCAACAGATAGAAAGGCTTTTTAGAATTAGATGCTAAACTTTAAGTTTATGCTTTGACTAATTAGGTCTGAAAAGATTTATTTGACTTATGCATTTATTTCTCTTAATGTGAGATTTTTGCCAACTATTTAATTATTGATTAGCTTTGCAAGACTATATTTCTTAGAAACTCTTTAAGAGTTTTGACTGAAATTTTGCGCCACATTTTCTTTCCTATATGTAATGCTTATATGCAGACTGTAATATGTTCTGTATTAATGCTATTTTTCCTGTTTCCAAATTCTGTAACCTGATTGATATTTTACTAATGAATAAAGGGTCAGAGAAAAAGTGACTTTTGACTAGAACATAAAACCTTTTAAATACTCAACAACTCTCTTTATTGGCTTAAAATTATTATTGCATTTTTGACTGTTCATCTTTATTTAAAGTCTCCTGAAGGTAATACATGGTGTGAAGGGCCCAACACCTTTTTCAGCGGTAAATTAGAGGTAGCATGAGGGTTTTGCATTGAGAAATTACCAGAAGAAATCACCGCTCCATCAGCATCGCCATGGAATGATGAATGTAAAAAGTGGATGAGAGTTACAACCAAGAATGGATGCATACAGGAGTATATTTCTATTTTGCTACTTGACCCCACAGAATATTTACATCGCTTAAACATGAAAGGTAGTGCGCCCTAGGAGATGAGGTAATGTTAATGGCAGGTAATCAAAATCCATCATTGCTGAATGTTGTGATTGCCGCCAATGTGATGAAAAGATTGCTATGCATGTAAGAATGTCTTTTCCCTGAATGTATGTTTGTGAAGCTGCTAATCATAATACTTTTTTATTCGATTTTCTAAAATCATGTAATTCAAGTTGCAGGAATCAATTTGGCAGTGCATTTATCCAAAAGAAATAGATGTGTTAAAAATTAATTGTTAATCGTGTCTGCATATTAGAGCATATTTTTTTGGTGCCTGAAAAGGAAGGGGTTTTTTGTTCAAATTTGAATATCGCATTACATTTGTCGTCACAATAGGTGTATTTGCTGATGGTTTATCAATTTGCCTTGGGAGAAATGTGCGTGTTCTCTTATTAAATTCCAGCCAAGTGCAGTGTGTGTTTTTTTCTCTTCTTTTTTTTTGCGGGTGTCTCTTTATTTTTTTGTCTTTAGGAAAGAGCAAACTAAAAAAAGACATCAATTTGTGTTGTGATGGACAACATGATTTGAGTAAGGCCCGTATCTTTTACCAGTTACTGGCCTAGCTGACAATGAAAATTTACCTCTGCGTTACATGAATTCTATGGGTTCCTATGCCTTTTTAGGGCATCTTTGGTTTAACTTATTCAGGTACCAAGCTTCTTGATGCTCTCTACAAATGCTGTTGCTTATAATAGCCATCATGATTAATTGGGATCCTACTCTTTAAACGCATATTGTTGAATAGGCTGGGGTTTTGCGACAACATTCTTTCTGTCATTTTTCAGAGAGCACTCATACCACAAAACCACAAACAAGATGCACATGGAGAGGCTAATATCGCATATTCTGAAGCAAAGTTTTGTGTCCAGTAAAAGCCAAGTATCATTCAAGATGCGAATGTAATCCAGAACAACTGTGAGAACACAAGTGCCGATATCATTCAGATACTAGGAATTGTACCAGTTTGTTCGAAGCAGCAGGACTGTAGATGTTAAATGACTAATCTAGATGTCTAAAGAATGCAAATTCTTGATCAGGATCAGAATTTGGAATTATCCAAGGAAAGTGACACTTGCATGATAAAAGTAGGTACGTAATGCGTTGTTCACCTTCTAGTGATAAATTGAATGACTTACTACCATGAGTGGATGCGAGTAGGCATTGTGCACAATTCTTTGCTATAGAGAGAAGATTTGGCTGTTTTCCTACTGCGAAGCACAGCTAATGCTTGCATGTCTGAGATGTGAAATGTTGTGCACCGTAAGATGAGGTACTGTTATTGCAATCTTCTGAAAATTCTTTTTTACTATTAAATGTGTGAATTGAAAACAATGTATGGAATGAAAGGTTGATTTGGATGTAGTCTTGTTCCTAAATGTTTTGTTTGTGAATACGCTAATTAGGTTTAATTATGAGTTTTTGAAAGCGCTGAATAGAAATACATGAAATAATGGCTGAGTTTATCATAAACTCAATAGCTTGTCCAATAAAGAGCATAGTGTATTTTTGGTGGCAGGTTAGAGTTGCTGGTTTCCTAATCTCATGCAGTTCAGTTATAAAGAAACAGTCTGGCAAGAGGATAGTTGCTAGTTAAATATTTTATTGCGTTTTTTGTGTTGGGCATGCTTTTTCTATTTCCAACAGGAAACGTCAAGGTAGCATTTTCTTTTCCTGTACGTTGTGATGGGTCTCAAACTGCCAGACCGTGAAAATTCCTCAAGTTGAATTATGAATTGGATCCAAGAGCTCTTGCGTCTTGTTGAGACATACACATTTATTTGGAGTACGGCTGTGCCGAGATTTGCTGGCATAGGGTTAAACGTATTTCAGTGGAAGAATTGATGCGGCTTGAGATGTGCTGAAGTGATAAGTACTTATTTATGTGGATTACCAGTAAACAAAAACAATCATTACGTGTTTATTTTTGGGCAATAAATATAATAAGAAATAGGAAGAGGGATCGCTTGCTTGTGATGGTGCAGTATCTTTGGGGATAGGTTTAAGCTAGCGAGAGGCAGGGTGATGTTTTTTGCTTTGTTTGTTCACAGCCTCCGGATAATAAGTTGTGTACACCTGTTTGAGAGCTTGGCCTTTGGAAGCGTAGCGTATTCTGTGTTCCTAGAAAAGGTACATGTTTTATTTATTTCCCTTTTAGCTAAAGGCATAATGTTTTTTCTCGCTACAGTTGTCACTGGCAAATGTATGCATGTTTTTGATGATTTGAATGGTTACCTTTTAGAAAATAAGCAGCTTCTCTGATCTAATTGCAACCATATGCGCCGTGTCCTTTTATTTGTCTTTTTTCAGTTGGGTGTTTTTTTTCATCTTTATCTTTTCGTTAGGGTTCCCTTTTTCTCTCTCTTCTCCTAATAGGAAATAGCAAAAGAAAGGCTAGCACCCGTGTGTGTTATGGTGAACAATAAGTCGAATGAGGCAGATCCTTTAGAAGATGGATGTTAATTGCTATAGCCTGTAATACTAATGTATCTAATGGAGGTAGATGTGGCATTTACTAGCTCTTCAGTGTATCCAGCCCTGAAAAAGATGGCAAGTATGTGATAAATAACTTACGTGCTATAATCACCTATTACTTTTTTAGAGAGGGACATGGGTTTAATTTTAAAGTACCAAACATATTAAGATTTTCTTTTTTTTTGTGGCTGCTTTTGGAATGCTCTACAAATATTTTTGCTTCCGGCAGCATTCATGATTAAAATAAGACTTTACTCTTTTATTGTGTAGTATGGATTGGGTTGGGGTATTGCAACAACGTTGTTTGTCACATTTTTCAGAGAGCACTTCTACCACAAAATTGACCAAGAGGATGCACATAAAGAAGCTAATATCAGATGTTTTGATGCGTAAAGCCAATTGATATTCGAAATACAAACGGTATTTAAAAAGCAAACAAGTGGGGCTATCATTGAAATACTAGCCGTCGTATAAGTTTTACCGAAAGCTGTGGCACAATTGTAGATCTTGAATGTCACATGACCACCTCTAAAGAGATGTGAATGCTTGATCACTCGCAGAATTTGGAATGATCCTAAGAAGGGAATATTTGGACGATTAAAAGTGGACGGCAAGTTAGATTTGAGATCGCATCGCCATGGAATGATAAATGTAAAAAGTGGATGAGAGTTACAACCAGGAATGGATGCATACAGGAGTGTATTTCTGTTCTGCGACTTGACCCCACAGAATATTTACATCGCTTAAACATGAAAGGTACTGCGCCCTAGGAGATGAGGTAATGTTAATGGCAGGTAATCAAAATCCATCATTGCTGAATGTTGTGATTGCCGCTAATGTGATGAAAAGATTGCTATGCACGTAAGAATGTCTTTTCCCTGAATGTATGTTTGTGAAGCTGCTAATCATAATACTTTTTTATTCGATTTTCTAAAATCATGTAATTCAAGTTGCAGGAATCAATTTGGCAGTGCATTTATCCAAAAGAAATAGATGTGTTAAAAATTAATTGTTAATCGTGTCTGCATATTAGAGCGTATTGTTTTGGTGCCTGAAAAGGAAGGGTTTTTTTGTTCAAATTAGAATATCGCATTACATTTGTCGTCACAATAGGTGTATTTGCTGATGGTTTATCAATTTGCCTTGGGAGAAATGTGCGTGTTCTCTTATTGAATTCCATCCAAGTGCAATGTGTGTTTTTTTTCTCTTCTTTTTTTTTGCAGGTGTCTTTATTTTTTTGTCTGTAGGAAAGAGCAAACTAAAAAAACACATCAATTTGTGTTGTGATGGACAACATGATTTGAGTAAGGCCCTTCTCTTTTACCAGTTACTGGCCTAGCTGACAATGAATATTTACCGCTGCGTTACATGAATTCTATGGGTTCCTATGCCTTTTTAGGGCATCTTGGGTTTAACTTATTCAGGTACCAAGCTTCTTGATGCTCTCTACAAATGCTGTTGCTTATAATAGCCATCATGATTAATTGGGATCCTACTCTTTAAACGCATATTGTTGAATAGGCTGGGGTTTTGCGACAACATTCTTTCTGTCATTTTTCAGAGAGCACTCATACCACAAAACCACAAACAAGATGCACATGGAGAGGCTAATATCGCATATTCTGAAGCAAAGTTTTGTGTCCAGTAAAAGCCAAGTATCATTCAAGATGCGAATGTAATCCAGAACAACTGTGAGAACACAAGTGCCGATATCATTCAGATACTAGGAATTGTACCAGTTTGTTTGAAGCAGCAGGACTGTAGATGTTAAATGACTAATCTAGATGTCTAAAGAATGCAAATTCTTGATCAGGATCAGAATTTGGAATTATCCAAGGAAAGTGACACTTGCATGATAAAAGTAGGTACGTAATGCGTTGTTCACCTTCTAGTGATAAATTGAATGACTTACTACCATGAGTGGATGCGAGTAGGCATTGTGCACAATTCTTTGCTATAGAGAGAAGATTTGGCTGTTTTCCTACTGCGAAGCACAGCTAATGCTTGCATGTCTGAGATGTGAAATGTTGTGCACCGTAAGATGAGGTACTGTTATTGCAATCTTCTGAAAATTCTTTTTTACTATTAAATGTGTGAATTGAAAACAATGTATGGAACGAAAGGTTGATTTGGATGTAGTCTTGTTCCTAAATGTTTTGTTTGTGAATACGCTAATTAGGTTTAATTATGAGTTTTTGAAAGCGCTGAATAGAAATACATGAAATACTGGCTGAGTGTTTATCATAAACTCAATAGCTTGTCCAATAAAGAGCATAGTGTATTTTTGGTGGCAGGTTAGAGTTGCTGGTTTCCTAATCTCATGCAGTTCAGTTATAAAGAAACAGTCTGGCAAGAGGATAGTTGCTAGTTAAATATTTTATTGCGTTTTTTGTGTTGGGCATGCTTTTTCTATTTCCAACAGGAAACGTCAAGGTAGCATTTTCTTTTCCTGTACGTTGTGATGGGTCTCAAACTGCCAGACCGTGAAAATTCCTCAAGTTGAATTATGAATTGGATCCAAGAGCTCTTACGTCTTGTTGAGACATACACATTTATTTGGAGTACGGCTGTGCCGAGATTTGCTGGCATAGGGTTAAACGTATTTCAGTGGAAGAATTGATGCGGCTTGAGATGTGCTGAAGTGATAAGTACTTATTTATGTGGATTACCAGTAAACAAAAACAATCATTACGTGTTTATTTTTGGGCCATAAATATAATAAGAAATAGGAAGAGGGATCGCTTGCTTGTGATGGTGCAGTATCTTTGGGGATAGGTTTAAGCAAGGGAGAGGCAGGGTGATGTTTTTTGCTTTGTTTGTTCACAGCCTCCGGATAATAAGTTGTGTACACCTGTTTGAGAGCTTGGCCTTTGGAAGCGTAGCGTATTCTGTGTTCCTAGAAAAGGTACATGTTTTATTTATTTCCCTTTTAGCTAAAGGCATAATGTTTTTTCTTGCTACAGTTGTCACTGGCAAATGTATGCATGTTTTTGATGATTTGAATGGTTACCTTTTAGAAAATAAGCAGCTTCTCTGATCTAATTGCAACCATATGCGCTGTGTCCTTTTATTTGTCTTTTTTCTGTTGGGTGTTTTTTTTCATCTTTATCTTTTCGTTAGGGTTCCCTTTTTCTCTCTCTTCTCCTAATAGGAAATAGCAAAAGAAAGGCTAGCACCCGTGTGTGTTATGGTGAACAATAAGTTGAATGAGGCAGATCCTTTAGAAGATGGATGTTAATTGCTATAGCCTGTAATACTAATGTATCTAATGGAGGTAGATGTGGCATTTACTAGCTCTTCAGTGTATCCAGCCCTGAAAAAGATGGCAAGTATGTGATAAATAACTTACGTGCTATAATCGCCTATTACTTTTTTAGAGAGGGACATGGGTTTAATTTTAAAGTACCAAACATATTAAGATTTTCCTTTTTTTTGGCTGCTTTTGGAATGCTCTACAAATATTTTTGCTTCCGGCAGCATTCATGATTAAAATAAGACTTTTACTCTTTTATTGTGTAGTATGGATTGGGTTGGGGTATTGCAACAACTTTGTTTGTCACATTTTTCAGAGAGCACTTCTACCACAAAATTGACCAAGAGGATGCACATAAAGAAGCTAATATCAGGTGTTTTGATGCGTAAAGCCAATTGATATTCGAAATACAAATAGTATTTAAAAAGCAAACAAGTGGGGCTATCAATGAAATACTAGCCGTCGTACAAGTTTTACCGAAAGCTGTGGCACAATTGTAGATCTAGAATGTCACATGACCACCTCTAAAGAGATGTGAATGCTTGATCGCTCGCAGAATTTGGAATGATCCTAAGAAGGGAATATTTGGACGATTAAAAGTGGACGGCAAGTTAGATTTGAGATCGCATCGCCATGGAATGATAAATGTAAAAAGTGGATGAGAGTTACAACCAGGAATGGATGCATACAGGAGTGTATTTCTGTTCTGCGACTTGACCCCACAGAATATTTACATCGCTTAAACATGAAAGGTACTGCGCCCTAGGAGATGAGGTAATGTTAATGGCAGGTAATCAAAATCCATCATTGCTGAATGTTGTGATTGCCGCTAATGTGATGAAAAGATTGCTATGCACGTAAGAATGTCTTTTCCCTGAATGTATGTTTGTGAAGCTGCTAATCATAATACTTTTTTATTCGATTTTCTAAAATCATGTAATTCAAGTTGCAGGAATCAATTTGGCAGTGCATTTATCCAAAAGAAATAGATGTGTTAAAAATTAATTATCTGAAAGAAACACGTTAGTGTTAGATTCCTTACCTTAGAATATCCCCAGGCGTCAGTCTGGATCCGGAAACTTTTGCGTAGCAGTACCCCTGCGCGTCGGTAGGCGTCGTCTGCAGGCGTCCCCTGCGGCTCCGCGTCCGTCGTCGGCGTCGTGCGCCGTGATGACGTCGCTGGAGTACATAGACGCCGCCTCCGCGCGCTGACGTCAGTTCTTCTTTTTTCCGCGCCAGTGGACGCAGATCTGAAGAGCAGTACTCCGGTCTTTGACCAAGTTTTTCGATTGTTTTTTCCTCTACTGTGCCTGATAGGATGCCTGGGTTTAAGAATTGCGATGACTGTGAGCGCACGATGTCGGTCACAGACCATCACCGCCTCTGCCTCCGGTGTCTGGGCCCTGACCACGACGTGGACTCCTGCGTCGACTGCCGGGCCCTTACCAACAAGGCTAGGCGGGAGCGGTCCCGCAAGCTACTGGAGCTCCGGGTGTCGGCCCCACGTCGGGACCGGGAGCGGTCCCGGTCCGGCCGGAGGTCGAGAGAGCGTTCGAGGGAGCGGTCGCGGAGCCGCGCCGGGCGCTCCGGAAGTCGACACCACTCGTCAGGCTCGTCAGGTAAGAAGCACAAGAAGTCGGGGCGTCGTCATCGTACCCCCGACTCCCCCCGACGCTCGCGCGATGCGGCCGGGGGCTCGGGTGACCCCAACCCCGCGGCTCCGCGAGAGTCGCCGGCGCGGCCTGCCTCATACCCTCCGGTCCCTGGGCATGGTGCGACGCCTGAGGAGATCGAGGCGTTCCTCATGGCCATGAGGGCGCTCGCTTCTCCGACGGGGCCTACGGCGCCTTCGGGCCCAGTGCTACCGTCTGGGGGCCCTAGCGGTTCGGGTGTCCCTGCCTCAGCGCCGTCGGGTGCTCCGGCCCCGGCGCCGCCGACGGCTCCGACCCCGGCGCCGCAGGGGCCTTCCGGATCGGCGCCGGCTGGTCTTCCGGCCTCCCCGGCGCCGTTGCCATCGGGGTTACCCCCGACGCCGCCCCCGCGCGGCGCCGGTTCTCCGCTGCCGGTTCCGGCCGGCGGTGGGGTTCCGACGCCGGCTCCGGGCGGCGCCGTCCCCTTACCTTCTCCGACGCCGGACGCGGCGCCGGACGGGCGTCGCTCGACGCCGGTCCCGGCGCCGATGGGGCCCATGAACCCCGAGGAGCCGGTCTTCATCTTTGACTCCGAATACGGAGAGGATGAGGAGTACGGTGAAGGTTGGGAGGGGTCCGAGGACCCTCTGGCTCGCGAGTGCCAGTATGACCCGGACTGGACAGGTGACTTGGGGGATGCCAGTGGTTTGGACGACTCTCCTAACCCTGGTTTGATCTCTCCTCCAACCGTGGCATCGGTGGAGGGAGCTGCCTATTCTGTGGTGCTGATGAGGGCTGCCAAGGCCTTACACCTTGAGCTCCCCGTCGCGGCCGTGAGGCCTAACATCCTCACCGAGGTCTTCAAACCGCAGTCATGCCCACTGGAGCCACTGCTGCCGTTTAATGAAGCCTTGTCTGACGTTCTGTTGGGCACGTGGTCCAGGCCCGCTTCAGGTGCGCCTGTTGATCGGAACGTGGCCAGGCGCCACCGTCCTTGTCCGGACGACCCCAAGTACCTGTCTACCCACCCCACTCCTGAGAGTCTGGTGAGCCAGGCCTCGACCTCCCAGTCCGCATTCCCGTCGGCCCCGCCCGACCGGGAATCCAAGAGGTATGACCAGTTTGGCAAAAAGGTCTTCTCGTCCATTAGTTTGGGCCTGCGGTCTTGCAACACCGCCTGCCTCTTGGGCCGCTACACCCACTCTGTGTGGGATACGGTCGCGGAGCTGCTGCCAGAATGCCCCATCGAGGTGCGGGCAAAGCTCGGTCAGGCTGTGGCTGAGGGCCGAGATGCAGCGAAATATTCAATTCGGTGTGGTCTTAATACGACCGACTCGCTGGGCAGAGCTATGTCTACGACGGTGGCGATTCGTCGCCACGCCTGGCTGAGATCCGCCAATTTTTCGGCTGATGTCCAGAATACCCTGATGGACATGCTGTTTGATGGCTGTCACCTGTTCGGTGACAAAGCGGACCACGCGCTGGAACGCTTCAAGGACTCCAGGGTCACGGCCAAGTCCTTGGGTCTCTCGACCCAGCGTCAGCAACCGGGTTCGTTTCGTCCCTTTCGTGGCCAAGGAAGGGGCGCCCCCACACGTGCTGCCAGCCACGCGCCGCAACAATCCTTCCAACGCGGTGGCGGCCGTGGAAACCGCCGTGGTGGCGGTCGGGGACAACGGCGGGGTCAGACCGCACCTTCCCCCGCAGCATCTACCCCAAAATCCTCCTAGTCCGTGCTTTCGGCCCCATGTGACGCCAGTGGGTGGCAGGGTTCGCCATCACCACGCTCACTGGCGCACGATCACTTCGGACAGGTGGGTGCTGCAAATCGTCCGAAGGGGCTACTCCCTCCCCTTCGAGACCTCTCCTCCAGCCATGCCACCGCAGAACCACCGTGTGTCGGGGGACCACTTGACACTTCTGCAGGAGGAAGTTACGGCCCTCTTGGCCAAGGGGGCCATCGAGCGCGTTCCTGGGCCAGAAGTAGGGCGTGGTTGTTATTCCCACTACTTTCTGGTGCCCAAGAAGGACAAGGGGGGCCTACGTCCTATCTTGGATCTAAGGAACGTCAACGGCTTCCTCCGGAAGGAGAAGTTCAAGATGTTGACGTTAGCTCAGGTCTTGGCTGCTCTAGACCCACAAGACTGGATGGTAGCGTTGGACTTGCAGGACGCCTATTTTCACATCCCCGTCCTGCCGGCCCACCGGCGTTACCTGCGGTTCACGGTAGGCCAGGAGCATTTTCAGTTTATCGTGCTTCCCTTCGGCCTTACCAGCGCCCCACGGGTGTTCACAAAGGTGATGGCGGTGGCCGCAGCCCATCTGCGCAGGTTGGGGGTTTCAGTCTTCCCCTACCTAGACGACTGGTTGTTGAAGGCGGGCTCGCCCCAGACAGTCGTCCACCACCTTCAGATGACGGCAGACCTCTTGCACGACCTGGGGTTCTCCATCAATGTGCCGAAATCACACCTGTGTCCCTCTCAAAAGCTCCTTTTCATCGGAGCGGTTCTGGACTCGGCGCAGTTTCGGGTTTATCCTCCAGAACGGCGGGTTCGGGATATTCAGGCTTTGATTCCCATCTTTCAGCCGCTATCCCGGGTTTCGGTCAGGTTGACGCTGCGGCTGCTGGGACTGATGGCTTCCTGCATCCTTCTGGTGCATCACGCTCGGTGGCGGATGCGGGCTCTGCAGTGGGACCTGAAGTTTCAGTGGGCCCAGCATCAGGGCAACTTGTCCGACCACGTCTTGATCTCGGAGGGCACTGCGAGACAACTGCAGTGGTGGCTTACGGACCGCGATTGGGTCAGGGGCAAGTCCCTCTCCCTTCCCCAACCGCAGCACGTTGTCGTGACGGACGCGTCCCTCCAGGGCTGGGGTGGCCACTTGGGAGAGGCAGAGATCAGAGGCATCTGGTCTCCGGCGGAGTCCCGGCTCCATATCAACCTGTTGGAGCTGCGGGCGATTCGTCTGGCACTGAAGGCATTCCTCCCCTTTGTCAACGGGAGTGTGGTGCAGGTGTTCACCGACAACACCACCGCCATGTGGTACTGCAACAAACAGGGCGGTGTGGGGTCGTGGACCCTTTGCCAGGAGGCTCTGCGCCTCTGGCAATGGCTGGAACGTCAGGGCGTGACTCTGACGGTTCAACACCTAGCAGGTTCTCTGAACGCCAGGGCGGACGAACTCAGCCGTCGGTGCTCGATGGATCGCGAATGGCGTCTGAACTCGGACGTGGCGCAAGGCATCTTTCTGCAATGGGGAGAGCCTTGGTTAGATCTATTCGCCACCGAAGAGAACGCGCAATGTCATCAGTTCTGCGCGTTGGAGTTTCCAAGACGGCACTCGCACGGCGACGCCTTTCGGCGCGAGTGGAGTTGCGGTCTGTTATACGCCTTTCCGCCTATACCACTTCTGCCCAGAGTGCTGAAGAAGATCAGGCGCGACCGGGCCCAAGTTATCCTTGTGGCTCCGGACTGGGCTCGAAGATACTGGTATCCCGAGCTACTCAGCATGTCAGTCGGTCCCCCGATCCGCCTGCCCCTTCAGGAGGACCTTCTGTCGCAGCAGCAGGGGACGGTCCTCCACCCGAACCTGTCCAGTCTCCACCTCCATGCTTGGAGATTGAGCGGCGGCAGTTGAGGCCATTTGACTTGCCTCCTGAAGTCTGTGATGTTATTCTGGCAGCCAGGCGTCCCTCCACTAAGTCGGTATACGCCTGTCGGTGGAACAGATTTGTGGCATGGTGCACAGCAAAGGCTGTGGATCCTCTTTCTGCCCCTCTTTCGGAGGTTCTTCTGTTTCTTCTTTCTCTTGCCCAGCAGGGCTCTGCTCTGGGCACTATCAAGGGCTACCTTTCTGCCCTTTCAGCCTTTTTAAGGCTTCCTGATCAGCCTTCTTTGTTCAAATCCCCGATTGTAACTCGATTCTTGAAAGGCATCACTCACATGTTCCCACCTGTTCCGTTTGTGATGCCTCAGTGGGATTTGAACCTGGTTCTGACCTTTCTAATGTGTGCTCCCTTTGAGCCCCTTCATTCTTGTCCTCTCCGTCTCCTGACTTTAAAGACGGCTTTCCTGGTTGCCATCACCTCTGCCAGGAGAGTGAGTGAGCTCCAGGCTCTTTCTGTCCAACCTCCTTTCCTGTCCATTCATCCTGATAAGGTGGTTCTGAGGACTAGACCTTCTTTCCTGCCCAAGGTTGTTTCGGCCTTTCACATCGGGCAGTCCATCACCCTCCCTTCCTTCTTCCCGCCTCCGCATCCTTCAAAGGATGAAGAGCGGCTCCATCGTCTGGACCCAAAACGTGCGCTTTCATTTTACATGGATCGCACACGCCAGTTCCGGGTGGATGACCAACTGTTTGTTGGCTACGTGGGTGCGAAGAAGGGACGGGCGGTCTGTAAACGAACCATCTCTCGATGGGTCGTCCTCTGCATCAAAGCGTGCTACTCTTTGGCTCGGAAGGAGCCTCCTGTTGGGCTGAGGGCCCATTCCACTCGGGCCACGGCGGCTACCACTGCCCTGGGCCGGGGAGTCCCCTTGCAGGACATTTGCCAAGCGGCTACGTGGGCCTCGCTGCACACCTTTGCGAGGCACTACTGCCTGGACAGTCAAGTCCGGAGGGATGGCTTCTTTGGCCGTTCTGTCCTCCAGGACTTTCTGGTGTAGTTTGTATTGGTTCGCAGACCCACCACCGGGGTTGGTATTGCTGGGGTATGTATTCTAAGGTAAGGAATCTAACACTAACGTGTTTCTTTCAGATGAACAAGTTACTTACCTTCGGTAACGATATATCTGTAAGAAACATTAGTTAGTGTTAGATTCCTTACCGAACCCACCCATCCTCCCCGTTCTGCGAACTGATACCTAGGGTTAAGGTCATCCCTTTCAGGGCCCTAGTCTTTACATGGCACCAGTGTTGGTTCTCTCATGGCTCTGCGTCTCCTGGCGCGGAAATGCTGTGTGCAAAGAACTGACGTCAGCGCGCGGAGGTGGCGTCTATGTACTCCAGCGACGTCATCACGGCGCACGACGCCGACAACGGACGCGGAGCCGCAGGGGACGCCTGCAGACGACGCCTACCGACGCGCAGGGGTACTGCTACGCAAAAGTTTCCGGATCCAGACTGACGCCTGGGGATATTCTAAGGTAAGGAATCTAACACTAACTAATGTTTCTTACAGATATATCGTTACCGAAGGTAAGTAACTTGTTCTTTTGGGCCATAAATATAATAAGAAATAGGAAGAGGGATCGCTTGCTTGTGATGGTGCAGTATCTTTGGGGATAGGTTTAAGCTAGGGAGAGGCAGGGTGATGTTTTTTGCTTTGTTTGTTCACAGCCTCCGGATAATAAGTTGTGTACACCTGTTTGAGAGCTTGGCCTTTGGAAGCGTAGCGTATTCTGTGTTCCTAGAAAAGGTACATGTTTTATTTATTTCCCTTTTAGCTAAAGGCATAATGTTTTTTCTCGCTACAGTTGTCACTGGCAAATGTATGCATGTTTTTGATGATTTGAATGGTTACCTTTTAGAAAATAAGCAGCTTCTCTGATCTAATTGCAACCATATGCGCCGTGTCCTTTTATTTGTCTTTTTTCAGTTGGGTGTTTTTTTTCATCTTTATCTTTTCGTTAGGGTTCCCTTTTTCTCTCTCTTCTCCTAATAGGAAATAGCAAAAGAAAGGCTAGCACCCGTGTGTGTTATGGTGAACAATAAGTTGAATGAGGCAGATCCTTTAGAAGATGGATGTTAATTGCTATAGCCTGTAATACTAATGTATCTAATGGAGGTAGATGTGTCATTTACTAGCTCTTCAGTGTATCCAGCCCTGAAAAAGATGGCAAGTATGTGATAAATAACTTACGTGCTATAATCGCCTATTACTTTTTTAGAGAGGGACATGGGTTTAATTTTAAAGTACCAAATATATTAAGATTTTCTTTTTTTTTTGGCTGCTTTTGGAATGCTCTACAAATATTTTTGCTTCCGGCAGCATTCATGATTAAAATAAGACTTTACTCTTTTATTGTGTAGTATGGATTGGGTTGGGGTATTGCAACAACTTTGTCACATTTTTCAGAGAGCACTTCTACCACAAAATTGACCAAGAGGATGCACATAAAGAAGCTAATATCAGGTGTTTTGATGCGTAAAGCCAATTGATATTCGAAATACAAACAGTATTTAAAAAGCAAACAAGTGGGGCTATCATTGAAATACTAGCCGTCGTACAAGTTTTACCAAAAGCTGTGGCACAATTGTAGATCTTGAATGTCACATGACCACCTCTAAAGAGATGTGAATGCTTGATCGCTCGCAGAATTTGGAATGATCCTAAGAAGGGAATATTTGGACGATTAAAAGTGGACGGCAAGTTAGATTTGAGATCGCATCGCCATGGAATGATAAATGTAAAAAGTGGATGAGAGTTACAACCAGGAATGGATGCATACAGGAGTGTATTTCTGTTCTGCGACTTGACCCCACAGAATATTTACATCGCTTAAACATGAAAGGTACTGCGCCCTAGGAGATGAGGTAATGTTAATGGCAGGTAATCAAAATCCATCATTGCTGAATGTTGTGATTGCCGCTAATGTGATGAAAAGATTGCTATGCACGTAAGAATGTCTTTTCCCTGAATGTATGTTTGTGAAGCTGCTAATCATAATACTTTTTTATTCGATTTTCTAAAATCATGTAATTCAAGTTGCAGGAATCAATTTGGCAGTGCATTTATCCAAAAGAAATAGATGTGTTAAAAATTAATTGTTAATCGTGTCTGCATATTAGAGCATATTTTTTTGGTGCCTGAAAAGGAAGGGTTTTTTTGTTCAAATTAGAATATCGCATTACATTTGTCGTCACAATAGGTGTATTGGCTGATGGTTTATCAATTTGCCTTGGGAGAAATGTGCGTGTTCTCTTATTGAATTCCAGCCAAGTGCAGTGTGTGTTTTTTTTCTCTTCTTTTTTTTGCAGGTGTCTCTTTATTTTTTTGTCTGTAGGAAAGAGCAAACTAAAAAAACACATCAATTTGTGTTGTGATGGACAACATGATTTGAGTAAGGCCCTTCTCTTTTACCAGTTACTGGCCTAGCTGACAATGAAAATTTACCTCTGCGTTACATGAATTCTATGGGTTCCTATGCCTTTTTAGGGCATCTTGGGTTTAACTTATTCAGGTACCAAGCTTCTTGATGCTCTCTACAAATGCTGTTGCTTATAATAGCCATCATGATTAATTGGGATCCTACTCTTTAAACGCATATTGTTGAATAGGCTGGGGTTTTGCGACAACATTCTTTCTGTCATTTTTCAGAGAGCACTCATACCACAAAACCACAAACAAGATGCACATGGAGAGGCTAATATCGCATATTCTGAAGCAAAGTTTTGTGTCCAGTAAAAGCCAAGTATCATTCAAGATGCGAATGTAATCCAGAACAACTGTGAGAACACAAGTGCCGATATCATTCAGATACTAGGAATTGTACCAGTTTGTTCGAAGCAGCAGGACTGTAGATGATAAATGACTAATCTAGATGTCTAAAGAATGCAAATTCTTGATCAGGATCAGAATTTGGAATTATCCAAGGAAAGTGACACTTGCATGATAAAAGTAGGTACGTAATGCGTTGTTCACCTTCTAGTGATAAATTGAATGACTTACTACCATGAGTGGATGCGAGTAGGCATTGTGCACAATTCTTTGCTATAGAGAGAAGATTTGGCTGTTTTCCTACTGCGAAGCACAGCTAATGCTTGCATGTCTGAGATGTGAAATGTTGTGCACCGTAAGATGAGGTACTGTTATTGCAATCTTCTGAAAATTCTTTTTTACTATTAACCTCTTGGCTGCTAATGACAAGGGTAACTCGTCATGGACTTTCCATTGATTTCAATGGAAATTATATGAGATTAATAATAATGCCTTAGCAGTAAAGGGGTTAAATGTGTGAATTGAAAACAATGTATGGAACGAAAGGTTGATTTGGATGTAGTCTTGTTCCTAAATGTTTTGTTTGTGAATACGCTAATTAGGTTTAATTATGAGTTTTTGAAAGCGCTGAATGGAAATACATGAAATAATGGCTGAGTGTTTATCATAAACTCAATAGCTTGTCCAATAAAGAGCATAGTGTATTTTTGGTGGCAGGTTAGAGTTGCTTGTTTCCTAATCTCATGCAGTTCAGTTATAAAGAAACAGTCTGGCAAGAGGATAGTTGCTAGTTAAATATTTTATTGCGTTTTTTGTGTTGGGCATGCTTTTTCTATTTCCAACAGGAAACGTCAAGGTAGCATATTCTTTTCCTGTACGTTGTGATGGGTCTCAAACTGCCAGACCGTGAAAATTCCTCAAGTTGAATTATGAATTGGATCCAAGAGCTCTTACGTCTTGTTGAGACATACACATTTATTTGGAGTACGGCTGTGCCGAGATTTGCTGGCATAGGGTTAAACGTATTTCAATGGAAGAATTGATGCGGCTTGAGATGTGCTGAAGTGATAAGTACTTATTTATGTGGATTACCAGTAAACAAAAACAATCATTACGTGTTTATTTTTGGGCCATAAATATAATAAGAAATAGGAAGAGGGATCGCTTGCTTGTGATGGTGCAGTATCTTTGGGGATAGGTTTAAGCAAGGGAGAGGCAGGGTGATGTTTTTTGCTTTGTTTGTTCACAGCCTCCGGATAATAAGTTGTGTACACCTGTTTGAGAGCTTGGCCTTTGGAAGCGTAGCGTATTCTGTGTTCCTAGAAAAGGTACATGTTTTATTTATTTCCCTTTTAGCTAAAGGCATAATGTTTTTTCTCGCTACAGTTGTCACTGGCAAATGTATGCATGTTTTTGATGATTTGAATGGTTACCTTTTAGAAAATAAGCAGCTTCTCTGATCTAATTGCAACCATATGCGCTGTGTCCTTTTATTTGTCTTTTTTCAGTTGGGTGTTTTTTTTCATCTTTATCTTTTCGTTAGGGTTCCCTTTTTCTCTCTCTTCTCCTAATAGGAAATAGCAAAAGAAAGGCTAGCACCCGTGTGTGTTATGGTGAACAATAAGTTGAATGAGGCAGATCCTTTAGAAGATGGATGTTAATTGCTATAGCCTGTAATACTAATGTATCTAATGGAGGTAGATGTGGCATTTACTAGCTCTTCAGTTAATCCAGCCCTGAAAAAGATGGCAAGTATGTGATAAATAACTTACGTGCTATAATCACCTATTACTTTTTTAGAGAGGGACATGGGTTTAATTTTAAAGTACCAAACATATTAAGATTTTCTTTTTTTTTTTTGGCTGCTTTTGGAATGCTCTACAAATATTTTTGCTTCCGGCAGCATTCATGATTAAAATAAGACTTTACTCTTTTATTGTGTAGTATGGATTGGGTTGGGGTATTGCAACATCTTTGTTTGTCACATTTTTCAGAGAGCACTTCTACCACAAAATTGACCAAGAGGATGCACATAAAGAAGCTAATATCAGGTGTTTTAATGCGTAAAGCCAATTGATATTCGAAATACAAACAGTATTTAAAAAGCAAACAAGTGGGGCTATCATTGAAATACTAGCCGTCGTACAAGTTTTACCGAAAGCTGTGGCACAATTGTAGATCTTGAATGTCACATGACCACCTCTAATGAGATGTGAATGCTTGATCGCTCGCAGAATTTGGAATGATCCTAAGAAGGGAATATTTGGACGATTAAACGTGGACGGCAAGTTAGATTTGAGATCGCATTGATGGAGCAGATTTCATCTGCTGTCAGGCATTGTTTTATTTTTTGTGCTTCAGACAGAGTGCATTTAAATTGCCACGCACATTTTGGTGCAAGTTAAAACATGGCACATGAAAATCATGAAAGTGAGGCCTATTCAGTCTGAAATGCTTTTGCTGAATTAACATGTTTTTTTTTTCAGTGTAGAGAAAAGTGGCCTTTTTAGCTTTGAAAATTAATAGAATGTGTTTCTCTCTTCTCAGTTCATTCCTTGTAATCTAAATTCTGTCTTAAGAGACATTAACTTGTTGCATATTTTGATAAATATTTTCAGTTAATAACACCTCTTTTTATAATGTGTGTGAATTAATAAATCACCAAACACTACCCAGGGGGCTAAATGCTTTTTTGCATGAAAAGCTATCTAAAACACTAAAGCATGTTGCTGTGTGTGTTGTATTACATGTGTGCGCTATATAAACTGTATATGCCTTAAAATTTTACACTAAAGCATAAAAATGCTATGTTGCACATTTATTTTGCATGTTGTCATAAATAATAGAAACGCTGCTTTACACTTATAGCTTGGCTAGGTAAACATTTATAAGGGGTATTAGTATGGAGTTGGGAAACATAATGGGCTGATTTACATGAAATTAATGTTCTATTTGTGTTTGTTTTATTTTTGTGCCTACCATAAAATGGCTGCCTGTGGAACCAGCAAGGCTATGGCTTGCTTTGAAAGAGAAGAGAGCATACGCAGAGACCAGATTGACTCAAACTGCGGAAGGAGTCAAGGACATCTTGAACTGTACATTCTTGTGATTGTGCCAATGTACCAGTTTGATAAAGTATCTGTCATGCTGCGCTGTGACAGGAAGGAAGGAAAACTATAGAAACATTTTCCCTAGCAATTGTTGCAAACTTATAAAATTTATTTATTATGTATGCTTCTTTTGTTAAAACTGGTATAGTCAGGTTGTTAGAATGAGTCAGGGTGGTGAGAACTATTGCTGTTGTGGCTGACCAATCACGTACAGGTTTGTGTGGACTGCCAAGATTTAGAGTATAAATAATGACCTCTCTGGAGGGGCTTTGGCTTCTAGGCTCATTAGGGGGGTGTATGAGCTCTTGAGAGAAGGAACAGATTAGACCAGACATTCTATGGGTTAGGTACGAGAAACGTCCCGGGAGATTGCTGAAGGGCGGGGTCTGGGTCCGAGGAGAGTCAGGGGGAGGTTTCTTGCTTTCACGTCATATTTTGGCACTGCAGGTCACGTTCCTTTGAGGTCTGGTGAAGGAGGGGCTGTCTCACTCCCTGCTTGCTCTTTAGACACAGACAGATTCCGAAGAACAGCAACAGATAGAAAGGCTTTTTAGAATTAGATGCTAAACTTTAAGTTTATGCTTTGACTAATTAATTAGGTCTGAAAACATGTATTTGATTTATGCATTTATTCCTCTTAATGTGAGATTCTTGCCAACTATTTAATTATTGATTAGCTTTGCTAGACTATTTTTCTTAGAAACTCTTAAAGAGTTTTGACTGAAATTCTGCGCCACATTTTCTTTCCTATATGTAATGCTTATATGCATACTGTAATGTGTTCTGTATTAATGCTATTTTTCCTGTTTTCCAAATTCTGTAACCTGATTGATATTTTACTAATGAATAAAGAGTCAGAGAAAAATTAACTTTTGACTAGAAAATAAAACCTTTTAAATTCTCAACAACTCTCTTTATTGGCTTAAAATAATAATTGCATTTTTGACTGTTCATCTTTATTTAAAGTCTCCTGAAGGTAATACATGGTGTGAATGGCCCAACACCTTTTTCAGCTGTAAGTTAGAGGTAGCATGAGGGTTTTTCATTGAGAAATTACCAGAAGAAATTACCGCTCCATCAGTTTTTGGTAAGCAGAGGATGGTCATTATTTATTAGTTTGGTGATTGCCCCAGTATTGGAACTTTCGTAGATTCCCATGCTTTGTATCATTCCCCGTCGTCGGAATGGGAGCCTCGGTAAATAGAAAATACCTTAGTAGTAAGCACAAAGTGAAAAAATAGGCCTAGGCCTCATCTCGTTTTGTAGCTTATCCACCTCTTTTTGTAGAAGAGACCAAATTCTTGCAGTAGCCAATCAGAGCAGCCTCACCCCATAGAACCTTCCTGAGAGAGCCCCAGAGCCTTAGATTTTCTACCGCTGCAGAAAATGAAGGACCGCAAGGAAGTTATGTCTTCTGACAGTGAGGGCTCCTCTTCGATGGTGTCATCAAGAAAATTCGAAGAAGAGGGGTAGGTCTCCCCCTACTACATCTGATGAACCACATGTCAAAGCCTTGCCTGGGACCTCTGATAGGCCTGCTTCCCAAAAATCTCCTCACCACAGTGAAAAAAAGAGGCAGGGACAGCCTGAGGAGTCGCAACCTTCAAAAAAGGCTAAAAAGATCGTCCCTGTGACTTCACCACCCTCTGACAAGGATAGAGGGGTGAAAAAGCCTTCTACTGCAACTCAGGAGATTGTTTCAGACAAGAAACAGCGTTCGTCGACGGTGAAAACCACAGGCACGTCGACGATTTCTGTCAAGAAAGACTTGTCTTTAAAATTGGCCTCGTCGACGATGGCTACGACGGCGGCACCTGCGCCGTCGACGTTGTTTAAGACGCCTGATGCCTGTTCGTCTATGACGAAAATGACTTTTTCCACATCGACGACGATGACGACAAGAGTCGCGTCGATGGCGACGACGAGGACAAGGTCGACGATGACCTTGCTGCTGACGACAAGTTCGTCAACGGTTCCGTCGACGATCCAGCCATCGTCGACGATGACCATCTCCCTGTCGACGATTCAGTCCTCGACGACGAGCGCAGTTTCTTCGTCGGCGCCTCCGTCGACGAAACAGTCTTTGAAGATTCAACCGTCGACGACAATTCCGTCTACGACTAGAAAACTTGCTTTTTCTCACAGGAAAAGGCAAATAACACCGGAAATGACATCTCCACGGAAAGTTCAACGGTTTCCTCCTACCCTATTGCTGGATGAGGACGCTGAAGAAGAGGCTTATAGCGATTTCGGGCCAGCTTATAGCCCTTCTGACTTACAAGACGTCAGTTCTGAGGAAGGTGAAATGGAGCAACAACACTATGTTCCAGAAGGTTATTATCACCAACAGGAGAGGCCACGCATGCAGGTTCCTTTGCAGAAACCTCCACGTCAGTCTCAGCAGGAGATGGTGGCGATGCCATCCACTCTCATCTCTGATCTACAATTAATGTTGCAGGACTATCGGAGGCGATTTCCTACTCAACAGTAGGTTTAACAGGTACGCCCTCCTACACCTCCGCCTCCGTTATCTCAACCAGTGGCAGAACACTCTTGTACATCCACAAAAGGTGGTGCTCATTCGGGATGATATGGATGATGATATTGCCTCATCTGATGTAGATCAGCAAGTGGACCCTGACCAAGATCAGAATATAGACTGGAATCAGGATGACATTCGAGATCCAGACGTCACAGGGCCTGATACCGCAATCTCTCCTCCAGCAGATATCTGAGGTTCTCACAACTTGATGGAACAAGCTTCCAAGAGATTTGGTCTTCCAGTTACCACAGTTCAGTCCGAATGTTTTTTGTATGATTTCAAAGAACCATTCCGGAAATCCATACGTTCAATCCCCATCATTGAACATGTTTGGTCTGAAGGCCTAAAAGCTATGCAGAATCCGGCCACAGTCCTCCCGGTGCTCCCCAGACTGGAGAAAAAATATAAGGTGCCAGAGGGCAGCCCGGCATGTCTACTAGGTCAACCAAAACCGGACTGGTTATCTCCCAGGCTGCACAGAGTAAATCTAAGAACCCATCCACGTCGCTAACGACGCCACCGGATAAAGAGGGCAGGCGTTTGGACAATGTTGGAAAAAGGTTCTCCACAATGGCCAGCCTCCTCGTTAGGGTGGCTAATGCTTTGGCGATTCTGGGGAGATACGATTGCCAGATGTGGTGTGACCTCTCCCCGTTTGTTGAAGAACTTCAGGATGCATCTAAGGACGAGGTCAAAAAGATCTTAATGGAAGGGGAGCGATCCTCTTCTGAGGTAATCGACTGTGCAGTGGATATAGCAACTACGGCCTTCTGAGCGCTAGCTGGCTCGGCAGTTTTGATACGCCAGGGTTGGTTGCGAGCCACATGGTTTAGACAGGAGGTACAAAATACAATTCTGGATCTGCCTTACGATGGGGAGATGTTACTTGGCAAACACGTGGATGACGCCCTACAGGGCATAAAGAAAGATACAGATACGGCCAAGTCCTTAGGAACTTTACAATACCGCAAAGTGCCCTTTAGGGGAGCAAGAGGAAGAGGATTCTCCTCATATAGAGGCGGCAATCTGCACCGCTACTCTTCCAACTCCCAACCTGGCCAAACATACAAACCCCAGTATTCACAGAGGGGTTCTTTCTCTCGCCAGCCGCCTAGAGGACGACAAGGGCAGCAGAGGAGAGATAATACCAAGCGACAATAGCAGCCAGGTGGCTCTTTCTACTGTTCCTGTACCCTCGTTAACACCAGTGGAGGGCAGGATTGCCCATTGCCTCAACAACTGGATGGTCATTGTGAGAAGGTGGCCTGATATGCAGTGCTCACTATTCTAGTGAACACTATGTATCAGTCCAGCAACCCTTATTGATGATTGGTTGTAAGTCAACCTTATAGACCAGCTATCCTAGTAGCATGGATACGAGCAGTCTAAGGCTAAAGACTCGAGAGGGCGTGTTAAGCCAGCTGTTTACCACACATATACCCCTTGAACACCAAGTGAAAGGACACCACACAAGTGTTATGAAAATAAACAGTTATTTATTAAAGATCACAACAGCCCTGCACTCTTTATGAGGACAGGGTACTAAGCACAAACCAAAACTCTTACAAAAATACTTAAGTTAGCACAGTATATACAAATGCCCGAGGGGCACGGAAAACCATATACTCTAAAAGTGGAATGTGAAATTCCTAGCAGGTAAGTACAGTACTAATAGCTTTTGGAATCGCTAGGACTTGACTAGGGAATCGTTAGATTACTTCTAGGAGGCCTAGGGGACTCGGGTGCAGTGTGTGCACTCTCACGCGAGATGCGGACAAAAGTCTATGGTAGCTAGGAAGTAGAAAGTTAGTGTTCTCGGGCGAACCCGACCTGGTAGGGAGAAAACGAAAGTAGATTCTGACCCTTGGATAGTGAGGCTATGCTGGGGCACCGAAATGCCGAAGTTACCTATCCCAGGGGCTGCAGCTGCATAGGTCTGAAAAGACGTCGGGAATCCTCGTAGACGGACCAGGAGCCGGAAGAAAAGATGCTGGCCGGTGACCAGTGAAGAAAGTTCAGTTGGATCCAAGCCTGGATCTCGAAGATAGATGACACCTGAAAGCAGAGGGGACCAAGTTCTAGACTACTAGCCAGTAGTCAGTGGGCACCAGGAGGGCACCGGATGGTAGCCACCTCGACAAGGTGAGTGGGTGACGCTGGAGCTCGAAGATCTCACGGACCAGGAGGCGTTGTCGGCGACCAGGATGGAGGATCGAGCTGTCCCACGAAGATAGAAGCTGTCGGCGTCGCTGGACCCAGGATTGGGCAACAAAGCCTTGGCAAATTCAAGCCCACTCGGTGGACTCAAAATGGCGTCTGGAGTGGACCAGGAGGGTCCGGGGTGCCTCTCTTCAAGAAGGAAGCAAGGGCCAGTCTGGAGCAACCAGACCAGCAGTCGTGAAGTCGTCGGGCGTCGTTCAGAAGGCCACAAGCCAGCCGGCTAGTAGCCAAACAACGCGGTGCACAGCAAACAGCAAAAGGGCCCCACGCAGATCGTGGAGATGCAGGGAGGCTGACCTTGGGTGCTGGAGCTGCGCAGGGTTGGGGCTTCTCGGACCCCAAAGCACTCACCAGTGGAGGACACGGTGGGCTTGCAGTAAAGATGTCGTGCAGTCTTGGCGATCGTCGGTCCCTCGAGGTCTCGTCGCACTCACGGTTCTCAGCTTTGCTGTAGAGGTGAGTAGAGGTCAGAGGTGCCAGGAAAGCCGGGTCTCGTCAAGCTGGGTCGTCGGATTCGTGATGAAGGACTTGCAGCAGACCGCAGTGTTCTTTAGGATGGTGCCTGCTTGATGCAGGGTGACTACTCCTTAGCCACAAGGGAGAATCTTGAAGAAGAAATCGTGAAGTCCTTTCGAAGAAAGTGGTATCTTGATTCCAAAGATGATCTAATTTGAACAGGGGGCCCGCTCCTATCTTTATACTAAAAAAGGGGGCTGACCCGGTGACTAGGTCCTGCCTATGGGTGGGACCAGGAGGGGGGTGGTTACACCCCTCTCCCCTGCCGGACTTCCCCAGGCCAGGGGCTGGTGTGCCCCTGGATCTGGTTCTGACTGGCCTATGCGTAGTGAGCACCGGGGTGCCACTCAGCAGTCACCTTCCTGAAAATCCCTGCCTACCCAGGATACACAAAACCATGTCTGGGACGGTGCTAGCACCGCCCCTGACAGGAAACCCTTTGTCCAGGCTCCCCTCGCTGGAAGGACTCCCAGCTGCAGGGGGTCAGACTCGTGTCTGTGGTGGCAGCATCCATTTTGTGGAGCTGAGGCTTCAGTTAACTTTAACCGGGGTTCACAGTTACATACATGTCGTGTCCCTCTAGAAGGGTGGAATGCTAACCCCGTCGCCAGAATTGGCGAGGGGTTAGTATTCCAATTCGTATGACACCTTACTCGACATGTTTTGATAAAGCAATACCAAAGATAGCATTTAACCGCGAGGATTATAATGCACTTAAGAGTATATGGTATGCGATATCATGGAACAGCTATTAGGACTTGGTTCCGCAAGCTGCAGACAGGCTCAGCTCATGCCAGAGCACCATCTCACATGATTCCAAGCACTCTGCCTTCAGGATTGTCAAGGCCTGCCATAGGAGTGACTGATAGGAATCTGTGTGTCTATTTTAGGGTTAGGTATAGGTATACTACACCTACAGCAAAGGGTGATTACACGACTTTGCCCCAGCTGTCATGCAGCCAGTTGTGTCAAATTTAGGAGGCCAGCCAGGGATGGCATAATACATGCTGCAGCCCCTGGCAGCCCTGGGTACACCCATGCCCTGAGTTACAGGGTCTGATAGGGTGGCCCAGTACCAATTGGAAATGCACCTAGGGTACATGGAATCCATTTTAAAGAGAGATTGGCAGGATCCCAGGTCGACTATGTCAAAAACCAGCTAAAACACAGGGCAAAAAGTTGGGGGCAACCATAGTCAGGATGTACCTTCCTACAGTCATAACAACAGACCAGTGGGTCCTAAACATCATCAAGAAAGGACACACGTTGGAGTTCCAAGATCTTCCTCCAACGAGAGCTCCAGACGCCTTTACACCCAAACATCTTAAACTCCTTCATCTCGAGGCCCACCAACTCTTCACCAAGGGGGCAATAGAACCTGTACCTCTCTCCCAAAAGGGGAAAGGGTTCTATTCCAGGTTCTTCCTGGTTCGGAAGATGAAGGACAAGTGGCGTCCGATCTTAGATCTACGACAGCTCAACATTTATCTCATCAAGTTGTCCTTCAGGATGGTCACTCTTCAGGACATCCTCCGCCTTCTCAATCCAGGGGACTACATGGCAACCCTAGATTTGGAAGATGCTTACTTCCATGTACCCATTCATCCAGCTCACAGGCAATATCTTCGATTTACAGTAGGCAAGAGCCATTTTCAATTCAAAGTACTGCCTTTTGGTCTCCGGTCCGCTCCGCGGATCTTTGCAAAGGTACTGGCTCCTGTGGCAGCCTTTCTCAGAAAGCAGTCTTTAGAAGTCTTCCCATATCTGGACGATTGGCTGCTAAAGGCTCCTTCGTTCCAAGAGGCGTCCAGGGCAGTCACGAGCTGCAGACAACTGTTCGAGCAGCTAGGCCTTCGGCTCAACAGGGAAAAATCGATTTTGCGCCCCTCCAAAACAGCGAAGTTTTTGGGTGCGATCCTAGACACAGAATGCTGCCTTGCTTTTCCTTCAGAAGAGTGCCAAGCCAAGCTGATTCTTTCAGCTCGCCTTCTACGGACACGGAAGTTTCTGTCAGTTCGCAAATACAAATCGCTTCTCGGATCGATATCATCCTTCATACCATTGGTACCACACTGCAGGCTGCAAATGCGTCCTCTGCAGGAACAGTTGGGCAAACAATGGCGTCAGGTGACGGGCTCCTTCGACGACAGGATTGTAATCACTCCGGAAATGCGGAAGGCAGGCAGCTGGTGGTTGCTAAAAGACAATCTTTCAGTAGGTTTGCCATTCCAACTTCCACCATCTCCCATGGTATTGACAACAGATGCTTCCATGGAGGGATGGGGTGCGGTCCTCCAAGAACTGAAAGTCAGTGGTCATTGGAGCTAAGTCCAAGTCAAGTTCCACATCAGTCTACTGGAACTTATGGCCATTCGTCTAGCCTTGCAGGCTTTCCTTCCAAGGATCCTCAACCGTTCAGTGCTGGTTCGTACAGACAACACTACAGCCATGCACTACATAAACAAGCAGGGCGGAACGAGATCTTGCACCCTTTCGAAGGAAGCACAGAGGCTTTGGAATTGGGTGATCCAACACAATATCACCCTTTCAGCAGAACATCTGGCGGGCACACTCAATGCCACAGCGGACGCTTTGAGTCGCCAAAAGACTATCAGCCACGAATGGGAACTGGATCAGACCATTCTGAACGAACTGTTTGCACGTTGGGGGACCCCAACCATCGATCTGTTTGCAACTCCCCAAAACGCCAAATGCCAGTCCTACGCAAGCAGGGTTCACCATAGGGGATCCTTGGGGAATGCGCTTTTGATTGCCTGGTACGGCGCATTTGTTTACGCCTTTCCTCCTATTCCGTTGATCCTGAGACTGATCCGCAAGCTCAAGGTGGAACCGTGCAGAATGATTCTGATCGCACCAGCATGGCCCAGGCAGTTTTGGTACACAGAACTTCTCCTCTCCCAAGATCAACCGATTCTCCTGCTTCTTGTTCCATCACTGTTAACAAAGGCTCACGGACAGGTTCTGCATCCAGACCTGAAGTCACTACAATTGACAGCGTGGCTCCTGAGTTCAGAGAGTTCCAGGGTTTAAATCTTTCAGGAGAATGTAAAGATATTTTGGCCCAGGCCCGAGCGCCTAGTACGAATAAAACCTATCGGGCTAAGTGGAAGAGATTCTGCCTTTGGTGTCGGAGAGAAGGTCTACATCCATATACTTCTGCACCGCACCAACTCTTGCCTTACATCCTTTCTCTTGCGAAATCTGGATTGGCTCCTTCTTCTGAAGAACCGGGTTTTAGAACCCAGCGGCGCCAGGGAGAACGCCCGATGTCTTCGAGTTCCCCTGTCTTGGCAAACAGAGATACGAGACACTTCTTGGTGACGTCAAAGACCAAATTTATTGGCTGCAACCAGGAACCGAGGTCTACGAAGCACAACACGGGTGGTTCGCTAGAGACTGCACAAATTCATTGAGTGGAGCATTGTCTTTTATGCTAAAAATCACATTCCTGGCTAGCATCAATTACATACAAACTGACCAATCGAACGGTGACATTTCAGACATATCACATGACGACAATCCCACTTTCCGTTGTCCAGCCCACCAGAAATGACTAGGCAAAATCCAACATTCTTGCTCGAACAGGCCGGACGGACCCATCATTAAAGACCTCAACCCACATCTATGATTAAGCCATAAAGTAAAGAACAGAAGCAGATGACAAGCAAGATAGAAGGGTGTGTGCATGTACCATAAACTCAGCAATGTCCTGCTCTTTGATCTCTATCTGACCAGCTGCCTAACAAGGAACTGGCTCAACGAGGTCAGCCTCGGGCAAGGGAGTCAATTCGTTCAGGTCACACAAGAGTCAGCTAAAGGTGTAGTGTCCCAAAGACTCGCTAGGCCGTAGTCATCAGTCTATGTGAGGGCAACCACACAAAATGGCTGCCGTACACAAAATGGAAACTAAAGGTTCGAACGAAATCCATGAATACGCAGTGTTCTCATTGATCGATTATGACGAAAACACTCGTACATGCCGCACTCGTCATTTGCGGTCGACCTTTATTGAACGGGTTCAGAATCTACGGAACCACAGACCCTCCTTTTGCCCTTACATAGGCAATAACCCAAACTCATGTCAGTCTGAATCCAGGTCTATATTCATCAGATCATCAAGATGTTGCTGTAGCATCATCCTAGTACCTAGTAACTCTCTCTGGATAGGTCTCCTCGAACACGAAGTAGCACAAAAGCCACATATAGCAGGAGCACACTGTACGCAAAGACAGAACAGGAAAAGGATAGCTAAAATCATCCCAATGACCATCAGAATCTTCCACCCCCATGTGGATAACAATCCCCAAAACCATCCCATCAACGACCAATCTCCCTTGTCTATATGTACAGACTCGGAGATCTTATGTAGCTTGGAAATTTCTTGGTACACTGTCGGAGCGTTGTCTGGAATGAAAAGGCAGCAGCTCGATTGAATCAATTTACATACCCCTCCTCTATCTGCAAGTATGACATCTAACGCAACTCTGTTCTGAAGAGTCATAAGACGATCCGACTGGAGCTCAGCAGTCAAGTTACTAAGGGCACCAGCAGTTTCGACTATGGGGGACTCAACCACTCTCGTCAATTGCCGTATGTTCCTGCTGTTAACCATAGGTCCCCAAAACGGCAGAAAACCCTTCAAGAAATCTCCCAATTCTTGTCCTGCGGTATCTTCCTCACTGAAGAAACCTCTAGCAACTCTCCTCTTGTGGTAATCTGCAGCAGCTGTAAAAGTGGGAGGCAACAGGAACGAGACAAAACAGGTGCCCGAATAGTCAGGGGCAACCATGTGTACGCTCGATCGTAACAGATGAAATAGGTACCCTTAGCTGCTAGGAACGCTGGGGAAGTCTGAGACGCAAATACATAAGTCTCAGCTGGTTCCGTTCGTTCTTGGCGGGCCGTCGACAAACGGTCTGGGCCTCTGCTCGCTCCGCCGAGATGTCGCCATTGGGTGTCGGAGTCCCTCAGGGCTCAGTGTTGAGCCCGACTCTATTCAACATCTTTATGACCCCTCTGGCGGCTCTGGCGGAGTCCTTCGGGGCTCAGATCGTTTCCTACGCCGATGACACCCAGCTCCTCTTTACCTGTGAGAGTGGTGCGGATTTCGACGGAGAGAGTATCCGGGGTTGCCTTGAGGCTGTTTTTCATTGGTTCCAACATAACAGCCTCAAGTGCAACTCGGATAAATCCGAGGTCCTCTTCTTTGGGTGCAGCTCAGATCCGGATTGGAAGGTGTGGTGGCCAGAGAACATGTTTCCACCAGCAAGTTCGTCCCAGGTGGCTAAAAACCTAGAGATTAAGATTGACAACGGCCTAACACTGCGATCTCAGATAATCGGTCTTACTGGCACCTGTTTTGGCCTGCTCCGGATGTTGCGCAAGTTTCTCCCCTTACTATCGGAGGAGCATAGGAAGATTACAGTGCAGGCGATAATTGGCTTGAGAATTGATTATTCGAACATTCTTTATCTCGGCCTGCCAGAATATCTGCTTCAACGGCTGCAGGTGGTCCAGAACTCGGCAGCACGGGCAATCTTTGGACTATCTCGCCGTGCCAGAGCCTCGGGCCTCCTGCAGTCACTGCACTGGCTTCCTGTCCGGAAGCGGATATTTTTCAAGGCCTTGACTCTGGCGCATAAAGCTCTGCATGCCTCAGGAGCGAAATACCTTCAAAAAAGGCTTGCCTTTTACCATCCAGCCAGGCCCTTGAGGTCAGGATCCTTGTTCCTCGCCTCGGTTCCGCGTGTGAAAAGGGCTCGTATTGGAGGCCGTTCTTTTAGACTGCTGGCCCCCCAGCTATGGAATACGCTTCCAGTGGCATTGCGCAGTACATCAAACTTACTGGCTTTTAGGAAGGGTCTCAAAACCTGGCTTTTTACTTCTTAGTTGTTCCCTTGGGTTGTTTTTCTAGATCCTCTTTTTTTCTGTCTTTTACTTGTTATGTTATGAGATAGGTGTGCAAACCAAAGCGCCGGGACACTCTTTGAGTAGCCGTGCGCTATATAAAATCAAGTATAACATAACATAACAAACGCTGTTCTCTAACTGAGCTCTCGGATTCTTGCCATTACCTTGCAGACAATAATGACCCTGATGGGGCACTATCCAAATCGGAGAGGATCTTTTCGCTCGCTGGTTCCCACTCAGACTAACTCCATATCCAGTAACGTTCCATCCAGTATACGCTAGCGTCTCATCTCTCGGGATAGTCTCATAGGAATCTATTCCTCTAATCATATCTACTATTCCCTTAACTAGAGTACTATTCTTTGGATTATCTTTCACAGAACGTAGGGGGTAGACTTCACGAGCATAGATGAACATCGTTCTGTATGCCCACACAGAACCATTGTAGCTGAATGACAGGACCAAGTAAGGAATACCTTTATCAATAGTATGGGGCATAAGACCACACACCCAACAATTAGTCGTGTTCATTACTAGCTGGTGTTGGTGCAAAAGCTGAACAAAGGAGTTATTAGCGAATTCCATTCTCCTAATGGACTCATGTTCAGACAGAGGGTGAAAAGAATGTGAAGAAACAGTGGAAGAAGATATGGGTTGTATAGTGGGTGCAAACGTCATTTGAAAAGAGAATGTCACATATCCAATAAAAAACATCATTAAACTAAACAACATAAACAAACACAATATTAAAAAACGTTTTCTGGTCATTACAATACATATTTTGCTCTTAGAGCTCATTCTTTCATCAGGTCTTTCCATCTCGAAAAACTCCATCCTCTCTAATTGCTGCTCGCGGCGGTAGGGTGTTCTGTGCTAAGGAACGCATCTGTCAGTCCAGGGCAACTCCCTTAGACCAACCAGAACCGTCGACCTAACGTCTTCGGCTTGCACTCCAAAGACTTGACACCGCGACCCTACAGCTGAACCCGGATGGTGGTTCGAAAAACAAAAATCCAAATAGTTCCTCGGAGGAGAGCTAACCTTAAAAATCAGAAAAGAAAGAATTTCACTTTATTTTATTTGTCCAGCGACTCTCGGTCGCAAATTATAAAGCTCTTTGCCAGGCAATGTCTGTTCATGGAATAGTAGCTCAGGTTCAACAGTGTTCAAACGATTCGACGGAGGCACAGCTTCTTGAAGAAGATCGTCGCTTTCTCGTTCAGTGTTCGTTCCAATCAAACGGGCATCGCTAAAGGGCAGGAAACGAGGCACGGTTTCAGTCTCCGAGTCAGGAAGTCCTTTCTGGACCCACCGGTCGTACTGCAGAGGCAAAGGGGCTCTCTTACAATGTACGCCGTGGATCCAGTTCTTTTTACTGTGCACTCGTACTGCAGAATGTGTGGCCAATAAAACAAGGAAGGGACCGGTCCAGCGGGGCTGATCGTTCTTGGTCCGCTGGAAATTCTTCACGAACACCCAGGAGCCAGGTTCAATGGCGTGTCCTGGATCTTCAGAAGCTTGTGGCAGTGTATTGTGAACCTGTTGATGTAAAACACGCAATTTAGCCATCAATTCGTACAGGTAGTCAAGCAATACAGGGTGTTCTATCTCGCTGAATTTTGTCAGCCGCGGCATTCCCCAAACATTTGCCGGGCGACCAAAAACGACCTCATATGGACTCAGACCCATTCGCGAATGCACAGTCATTCTAGTGGACAAAAGGGCTAGTGGCAAGGCATCTGGCCATTGTAAACCAGAGCTCGCCTGAATTTTGGCCAAGTTTAGCTTAAGGGTGCCGTTATAGCATTCTACCAGACCAGCTGATTGGGGATGATTTGCTGCGTGGAACTTCTGCCGAATTCCTAATCCATCACATACTCTCTTCATCCCTTGACCCACAAACTCACTCCGATTGTCACTCCAGATCACTCTCGGCAAACCGAACCTAGGGAAAAATTCCTTAATAAGGGCTTTAGCTGTGGACAAGGCAGTGTTGTCTTTCAAAGGGTAGGCTTCCACCCATCTAGAAAAAGAGCAAACAACCACTAAGACATATTTCAGGTTGTTGCACCTCTCCATGTGGATGAAATCTAGCTGCAAAGCCTCGAACGGATACGTTGGAGGAGCAAAATGACCAGCTGGGGTTGGAGTTCCCTTACCAGGATTGTACATCAAACACACCATACAATTCTTGACCAGATTCTCTGCACACTTAGGAATACTAGCATTCTGCCATACTGGAGCCAACAACTTACAAATCCCTTTCACACTAATATGAGCCAATCCATGAGCCATCGTAACCACTGGAAGTACATACGCATCGGGTAACAACCATCTCTGATGCTCTGACAACTCAATCCAACAACCATTCGGATCCAATTTACCCTTGCTTTCTCTCCATTCATTCAACTCTTTCTCTATAGCCTCAGCTTGGATGGATTTCACACTCTCAATCGTATCTTCACACATACTTCTATCCGGAACTCATCTCGCCGGACCTGCAACATACATTCGACTCATCACGTCTCTCGCAGTTTCTTTCGCGACTTCATCTGCAAACGCATTACCACGACCAACATCATCAGTAACTTTCTTATGCGCACTGCATTTCACGATCGCAACTTGCAACGGCAAAGTAAGAGATTCAAGAAGTTCATTCACCAACTGACCATGCTGAATCTTCGTTCCATGAGACGTGAGGAACCCACGCTCCTTCCACAAACGTCCAAAACTATGAGCCACACCAAACGCATACTGGCTTTGGGTATACAGTCACTTGTTTTCCTTTCGCCAACACACACGCTCTCGTTAATGCAATCAACTCCGCTGCTTGTGCTGAATTATGTGGGATACGTGCAGCTTCAACAACGGTGTGCAAAGTCGTAACAGCATATGCCGCAGTCGTATCACCATTCGGAAGCTTGAAGCACGAACCATCAACACATAAGGTACCATCACACTCTGGAAGAGGAGTATCCCTAAGGTCTATCCTCCCTTTCGTTTCTTCCTCTGTCCTAAGGAAGCAATCATGCTGTTCAACAGTATCTGTCTCAACTGAAATCGGCAACAACGTGGCTGGATTCAACGTGTTGCATCTCTTTATATGCACTTGACTCGCTAAGAGTGTCCCTTTGTAACCCGACAACCGAGCACTAGTTAAGTGCTGTGTCTTGGTGCGATTCAACAAGGTATCCACTGCATGTGGAACCATCACCATCAGTGTATTATCCATCACCAAACCAGCAGACTGTCGAATCGAAACAGCCGCTGCTGCTGTAGCTCTCAGGCAACTCGGCAACGCTCTAGCTACCGGATCCAAAGTCGACGAAAAATACGCACATGGACGCTGCTTATCGCCAAACTGTTGAGTCAAGACTGACAATGCACATCCTTCTCTCTCGTGGACATACAATGTAAAAGGCTTACTGTAGTCGGGAGTACCCAATACAGGAGCCGAACACAATGCATCACGCAATTCTGAAAAACTCTTTTGACATTCGTCAGTCCAAGGAATAGGATTAGGAGTATCCTTAACCGTAAGAGCTATCAAAGGCTTCGCAAGCAACGAAAAATTAGGGATCCACTGTCTACAGTATGACGTAATACCCAAGAAAGCACGTACTTCTCTCTGTGTCGTAGGCACACTAATTTTCGCAATAGCTTGAATTCTTTCTGGGGTCAGTTTCCTTCCCTCCTTCGATAAGAGGTGACCTAAATAGGTAACTTCTTATCGACAATATTGCAACTTCGAAAGAGACACCTTATGATGGAAATCAGACAAGTGACATAACAACGACAAAGTAGCCTCTCTACAAATCTCTTCATTGTCAGCAGCAACTAACAGATCGTCAACGTACTGAATAAGAGCAGCGCCATCAGGTAAAACAAGCAAATCAAGTTGTGTCTTCAAAGCCTGACTATAGATCGATGGACTCTCACAATAGCCTTGGGGAGCGCGCTTAAACCGGAAACTTCGGCCTCCTAAAGAGAAGCCAAAAATATCTCTACTCTCCACAGCAATCGGGATGCTGAAGAAAGCATTCTTCAAGTCAATCACCGAAAACCACGTGGCTGTAGCCAGAATCAAAGTCAGTAAAGCGGTGATATCAGGTACAACAGGAAATTGAGGAACTACAATTGTATTCACTTCGCGAAGATAAATCACAAACCTATATACAGGAGGCTGTGAAGAATCAGTTCGTTTCAGAACAGGCAAAACAGGACTATTGCACACATTACCTCTCGTTTCCTCAATCACACCTTTCTCAATCAGATCATAGATGATCGCCAGAAGTGCTCTTTCGCCATCACTGGAAATCCGATATTGCGGAATACGAGGTAATCTAGCATTTGCTTTCAACGTCACAACATATGGCGGAATCTCTAAGAGACCCACATCATTAGGACCAGTAGCCCAAAGAGAATCAGGGAGAGTAGACAATTCAGGTGGAAGTCGATCTTTAGATAAATACATCGGAGATTTCACTCTCTTACCTAATGTAAGCTGTACTCCTGAAGGAGAACAATACAGCGTCACATACAATCTTTTCAATAAGTCCAATCCCAACAAGTTCTCACCACAACCTGTCGTCAGAATGAGGGGTGCTTCGAAATCACAAGGTCCAACAGAAAGAGACAAAGGACTAGAAATCGGATTACTAACCGGGGCGCCAGAAAAACCTACTGAAACATTTGTTAAGCCAGACAAAGGTGCGCCAGGGAGTTTAGAGTGCATAATAGAACTCTTTGCAGCACCAGTATCCAACAGAAAAAGCTCTGACACACCTGATGCAATCACTTCAACATAAGGTCCACTCTGATCTACTGGAACTGAAACAACTCCCTCTCTTTGTCTATGGGGGTCCTAACAATCATTACCGTCGGCGTTCTCACCTTCAACATAGTAATCGTCCGCATAGTACTGTGCCGTCCTACCAGATGCACCATTGTGCTGATCAAAAGTATTCATAGAATTCTGTGGAGGCAAAGAACGCGCATTCTGAGGAAACACACCACGTCCTCCACCTCGCGGAAATTGCTGAACACCTCGACCTCTCACACCAGAAACACCATTTGTGCGCTGTAACAGAACTGGACAACTACTCTTGAAATTACCCTCTTCTTTGCAATATGCAGACTGATTAGGGCCTACAGGAAAACGCTGTTGGGCAGACTCGAACCTTTGTGAGTTTCTCTGATATTGCTGAGGTTGCTGATAATCGCGCTGATTACTACGAGGCGGATAAGCTTGCTGTAGAAGAACTTTAGTCTTTAATTCCTTAGTCTTCCTATCCGCTTTCTCTATCTCATCCTTATTTCTAGTCTCATAGCACTGGGCAGTGGCCAAGATCTGCGCTGACGTAGAAACAGCCCAAGCACTTTCAGAATCCTTCAACTTACTGCACAATTCGGGAAGCAAATTATGGACAAACTTGTCAACAAACAACCGTTGACCACCTTCCGTACTCATGTCCTGGCCACTATGGTCAATAAACGTCTCTTCGAACCTAGTGAAAAAGTCAGACACATTTTCGTCTTTCTTCTGCTTGCACGCAGACAATTTATCCAACGCGCACAGTAGGCATCAAAGTCTTCATATAATCAATAATCCTACCAGGGAGATCAGCAATCACATCCTCAGGTTTAGCACCACCTACTTGTCTATTATCTGCGGCTCTAAGATTATTCCATGTATCACCTAATTCTATAGTAGGGGATCTCTGTGTATAGTCATAATCTAGTGAATAGTCTCGCCCATGTGCGTGGACCCCGGAGCAATCAAAAATAATCTCTAAAGTTTCGAAAAAATGCAGAACTGCACAGACACTTAAGAGAGAATTTAAAGACATATAATGCAGCCTATAAAAGGCTACACTGTCCAGTACTTCAGCTAGAAATTCCACCAAAAATCCACAAAAACATCAAAGCCTGTCCAGATTTCCTTTGTCTTCAGTACAAACCCCTCTGGAAGATAGAGAGGAAGGCATGGACAGACAAGCCCCATAGGCTGCCATTATGTGGCTCAGAATAGGATACTGTGCCTTTAAGAGAACTTTCCAGAACTTCACAGTATCCCAGAATGCCTTGCAGGTCTCTCTTACTTCCAGTTCTTTTTTCCGGCTAATTCGATTTTGTGTACTTTTAAAGTACTTTGGAGTACTTTGGAGCTTTCTTCTTGGTTTCTTGCACCCCTTGTTGTCCATAATGCCTGCATTATTTGACAAATGCCCGGAGTGCTCCAGGAAGAAGGCCAAGTCAGACCCCCATGAGGTCTGTATCCTCTGCCTTCCCTCTTCCCACATCCCTGAGGAGTGTGAGATCTGCCAAGGCTTCTCTGGCAGGACCCTGAAGGACAGACTGAAGATCAGGCTTCAGGGACTAGAAGAAAGAAGACAGAAGGCGCAAGGTGGGTCTGGAGGGGCTTCCTCTGCCCATGCTGAGGCCTCTGGGGGGCTCCCCAGGGGCAGGAAGCCCAGCACACGTCCCCATTCTCCGTCGGGGTCGGTGGCACCCACCACGACGTCGAGAGGGAAGTCCAAGGCCGGCTCCCCGTCTCCCCAGGGCTCTGGGTCGAGGAAACGTCGCCCGTCGACGTCGAGGGACTTGCATAGGCCGCCGTCGACCACAGAGACATTGTCATCGTCGCTGTCTTCGGCGTCGACGTCGAGTACTCGGCGTCGGCGGGCCCGGCGTCGATGCTCGCCGTCGAGGCGATACCGTTGATCGCCGTCGAGAGACAAGGCTTCATCGTCATCGAGGGGATCCTCATCGTCGAGACAGCCATCGAAGCGGAAGCGGTCGCCGGCGAGACGGAAGCGTTCGTCGTCGAGGCGAAAGAGGTCGCCGTCAAGGTCGACATCGAGGCGCTCCAAGGCGACGTCGAAGCGGTCGCGGTCGCTGTCGAGGCGCAAGAGATCGCCGTCAAGACGCCGAGGATCGTTGTCAAGATGGTCCGGGTCGACGTCGAAGCATGGCAGGCGTTCGACGCCGAAGAGGAGGAGACGGTCGACGCCGAAGGGACGCTCGACGTCGAGGGGTCGACGTTCGACGCCTGAACACCGGTCAGCGGCGTCGAGGGATCGTACTGCGCGGCCTAGGGCTGTGGGGGGCTCCCCTCAGTCCGGGAAGGATGGTGGGTCACCGGGATCGGTGCACTCGGAGGTGTATACTCCAAAGAAGTCTGTTTCACCTCCTCCTCTGTTACCTAGAGGCCCGCGTCCGAGGATTCCTACCCCTCCTCCGTTGCCTCCTCTGCCTGACAAGCCTCCACCGGTTCCGCTGAGGTCGGTCTCGTTGCCCAGGCTCCCGACTCCTCCCAAGAAGACTCCTAAATCTAAGGAACCACGTAAGCCCAAGTCGGCCACCCCGGAGACTCCGGTTGACCGTCCGAGGCCCAGGAGATCGAAATCTCGCTCCAGATGGAGAGAACGATCGAGGAGCAGGCACAGGTCCTCCACCCGTTCCAGGCGGCACCATAGGAGACATAGATCCAGGTCCGATACGACTTCTAGGACCCGCTCCTATTCACCTACTTTGTCCGATTCCCCGGAGACTAGGGTGTCTCCTATCGATGACATCGGTACATTCCAGGAGGTTCTCCTGAGGGGGGCTGCGAAGTTGGGTATCAAGGTGACGGCTCCTACACCTACGACGTCAGTGATATTCGAGACTTTGCACAAGAAGCACCTGTCTCGCCCTCTGTTGCCTTTGGTTCCGGGACTGGTTGAACCGGCACAAGAACTGTATCTTACACCTGCGGTGGTGAAGGCTGCCCCGTCCAGACTTTTGAAAAAATACAGGGCACCGGACTCGGACCCTGCCTTCCTGAGGATGGACCCAGTCCCCGACTCAGTGATAGTTACGGCAGCCAGAACACAGCATTCTACCTCCCCGTCCTCCACCGTGCCTCCAGACAAGGAGAGCCGCTGGATTGATTCGGCGGGAAGGAAGGCATGTGGGACTTCTTCCACCACAATGAAGGCTTCCAGCGACTCGGCATTACTGGGACGATATGACCGTGCGCTTTGGGATTCCATGGAGCAGGTCGCGGACCTTGTGCCGCGCGACAGGAGGGAGGACTTCATGGAAATCGTCAAGGAGGGGATGCTGGTCTCGAACCAGGGCATCAGTGCCGCGGCGGATATCTCCTTGTTAGCTGCACATGGCTACTGCCACGGCATCAACCAGCGCCGCCATGCATGGCTCAGGCTTACGTCTCTCAAGCCTGAGGCGCAACAGCGAGTGGCCAACCTGCCGTTTTCCGGGGACACGCTCTTCGGTAAACACGCAGATGACGAGATGGCCCGGATGAAGGCCAAGGCAGAAACCCTGACGGCGGTGGGCTTGGAGAAGCCCAAGGACAAGAAACCCTACCGCCAGTTCCAACGGCGGTTCGGCTCGCAAGGGAAAGGAAGAGGACAGTCTTCGGGACAACAGCAGCAGCAACAACAGCAGCAGTTCTGAAGACCTTTCCAAAAACGTCAGAGGGGTAGAGGTGGACAGCAGTCCTCTACCGCGAACAAGGGCCCGGCCGGGTCTCGACCCTGAGCGGTTACTTCCCCGTCATCCGTTACCCGCTCCGGTGGGGGGAAGCGTTCAATTTTTTCTGGCAGAGTGGAGAAAAATTACTCAGGACAAGTGGGTGCTGAATATTGTTTGCAATGGATACAGTCTTCGATTCATCAGCCCTCCTCCAGCGATCCCTCCGGTCAGCTCGCAGTATCAACTGCGCGAGCTCCAGGCGGAGGCCGATATCCTGTTAAGGAAAAGGGCGATAGAAGACGTACCTCTGTCTCAAAGAGGAAGAGGTCTGCACTCCCGGTTCTTTCTGGTTCGCAAAAAGGACAAGAACGAGTTCAGGCCCATTCTGGACTTGCGGCAGGCAAACAAGTGGATTCGCAGAGAAAAGTTTCGCATGCTGTCGTTGCATCAGATTTATCCTCAGTTGCAACAGGGGGACTGGCTTTGTGCCATAGACCTACAAGATGCGTACTTCCACGTGCCCATCGCGCACAAGCACAGGAAGTTTCTGCGATTTCAAGTCTGCACCAATCATTACCAATAAACAGTGCTGTCTTTCGGACTGAAATCTGCACCCAGGACATTCTCGAAGTGCATGGCAGTGGTAGCGGCACACCTAAGGAAAGGCAAGGTGTTTGTCTACCCGTACCTGGACGATTGGTTGATCAAGGCCTCCTCCTTCTCAGAAGCTCAAGCAGACTTCCGGAAGACGTGCGTTCTCTTGAACAAGTTGGGGTTGCACATCAACATGTCCAAGTCTGTCCCGATCCCGGTCCAATGTATTCAATACTTGGGGGCCACCATCAATACGCTGTCAGCAAGCGTGTCTCCTTCGGAGGAGCGACGGAGATCGATCCTTCGGAAGGCTCAGGCTCTTATGACCGCTCCATCTACAACAGTGAGGACGGTGTCTTCTCTACTGGGGTCGATGGCCTCTTGTATCTTCCTCACTCCTCATGCACGACTACACATGAGGCCTCTGCAGGAGTGCTTGGAGGACCAATGGGACCAGAGGAGAGGATCTTGGGACGACAAGATACGACTGTCTCTGCACGCTCTTCAGTCTCTGAAGTGGTGGTGTTCAGCGGAGAATCTCCTCAGAGGGGTTCCCTTCCACAAGGACATTCCTACTCAGACGATCGTGACGGATGCTTCTCTCCAGGGCTGGGGAGCGCATTCGGGGGACTTACAGATCCAAGACACGTGGTCTCAGACGGAGTCCACGTATCACATCAATTTCCTGGAACTCAGAGCTGTTCACTTGGCGCTGAAGGCCTTTCATCCGTCCTTCGGACAATACGACCACAATGTATTACCTCAACAAGCAGGGAGGGTCGAGATCGCGCACCCTGTCTCGGGAGGCGCAGGCGATCTGGCACTGGCTTCTGGCAAGAGGATTGACGATAACGGCTACCCATCTGCCAGGTGAGCAGAATGTTCAGGCGGACGCACTGAGCAGGCCGATTCAGGAAAACCACAAGTGGGTCATAAACGACGACGTACTAGGAGAAGTCTTCGCAAGGTGGGAGACTCCAGACATAGATCTGTTCGCCACCGCCGAAAACAGCAAATGCCGAGACTTCGCCTCCAGGTACTACCAGCAAGGGACGCTGAGGAATGCACTCTGGATCAACTGGTCGAACAGCTTTGTTTACGCTTTTCCGCCCATCCCTCTGATTCCGGCGGTGCTCATCAAGCTGTCCCGGTCCAGGGCACGAATGATCCTGATTGCCCCGGAATGGCCCAGACAGTGGTGGTTCACGGACCTTCTACACCGGTCCCTCCTTCCACACATACGGTTGCCGTGCAGGCCGGACCTTCTCACGAAGTTCGGGGGGCAGATGGTGCACCCCAACCTCTCATCCTTGAGTTTGGCGGCATGGCTCCTGAGGTAGTGCAATATGGCCATTTGAATCTACCAGAAGATTGCATGGACATACTGAAGGAGTCTAAGAGGCCCTCCACTCGGACGTTCTACGCTTACAAGTGGAAGAGGTTTTGTATCTGGTGTGTGTCCAGGAACTTTGATCCTACGACGTGCAAGGAAGATGTCATCCTTCCATACCTTCTACATTTGGCGCGATCTGGCCTTAATGTTCATTCTATTAGGGTTCATCTCGCTGCATTGACTGCCTACAGGAAAAGCCCTTCACAGACTTCCTTCTTTCAGATCCCTGTGATCAAAGACTTTTTGGAAGGCTTGAAGAAAGTGTTCCCTCCTGTCAGGCTTCCTTCGCCTTCATGGGAATTGAATGTGGTGCTGTCCAGTTTGATGAAGGAGCCTTTTGAACCCATTCATAAGGCATTTTGCAGCACCTGTCCTGGAAGGCGGCGTTCCTCGTGGCCATTACATCGGCCCGCAGGGTGAGTGAAATTCAGGCGTTGTGTTGCCAAGAACCTTATACTGTATTTCATGCTGCTAAGGTTGTTATGCGTACTCACCCTAAATTTCTTCCCAAGGTTATTTCTGACTTTCATGTCAACCAAACTATAACTTTGCCTACGTTTTTTCAGAATCCTTCATCTCCAGCGGAAAGGTCCTTACATTCCCTGGATGTTCGGAGGGTGTTGAAATTTTATCTGGATAAGACTAAAGATATTCGTAGGTCAGACCAATTGTTTATCAATTACGGATCAGTCAGGACGGGTCTTGCGACCTCTAAGCAGTCCATTTCTAGGTGGATTGTGTCCTGCATACAACTATGTTACCAGAAAGCTAATAAGACCTTAGGGGGTAAGCCTAAGGCTCATTCCACCAGGGGCAAAGCTGCCACGACAGCCTTGCTCCGTAATGTGCCGATTGCAAACATTTGCAAGGCCGCCACTTGGAAGTCAGTTCATACCTTTGCTAAGCATTACTGTCTGGACGCTGATGCCAGAGCAGATGCTCAGGTTGGACAGGCTTCGCTGCGGAATTTGTTCGCACAATAGTGGTGTTGGTTTCTTTTCTCCACCGCCGCTTTGGTGTGGGGATGGGCTTGCCATTCTATTCACTAGATTATGACTATACACAGAGATCCCCTACTACAGAAGGAGTAGTTTCTTTTCTGTAACTCCAGTTCTGTAGTAGGGGTATCTCTGTTATAGTCATAAGCGCCCGCCCTCCTTCCGGGTGGAGAGATGTTCATGTGAAGAATGCTACAGGTCTGGCGTGTTATGCCTTCAAAAAGAACTGAAAGTAAGAGGGACCTGCAAGGCATTCTGGGATACTGTGAAGTTCTGGAAAGTTCTCTTAAAGGCACAGTATCCTATTCTGAGTCACATAATGGCAGCCTATGGGGCTTGTCTGTCCATGCCTTCCTCTCTATCTTCCAGAGGGGTTTGTACTGAAGACAAAGGAAATCTGGACAGGCTTTGCTGTTTTTGTGGATTTTTGGTGGAATTTCTAGCTGAAGTACTGGACAGTGTAGCCTTTTATAGGCTGCATTATATGTCTTTAAATTCTCTCTTAAGTGTCTGTGCAGTTCTGCATTTTTTCGACACTTTAGAGATTATTTTTGATTGCTCCGGGGTCCACGCACATAGGCGGGACTATTCACTAGATTATGACTATACACAGAGATACCCCTACTACAGAACTGGAGTTACAGAAAAGAAACTACTCCTGCTTGTGCATGATCCGTATGACGAATCAGTCCCCATATAGGCTGTGGAACGACATTCCCAAACAACATGTCTATATCGGCTAGATTCATAATACATGAATCTGCAGTCTGAGATAATTCCTTATAATACCCTGCAGGATTTTTACGAGGATCAGGCAAAGTCTGCTTAAGGGCTAAAACTTCAGCACGCTTCCATGGAACATGTACCCAGACACGCTGAAAGTGTGGCGGAATAGGTGGAACAACATTTGCATCACAAGGTCTCCAAACTGGGGGAACCTCTCGCATTGGATATTGTCGCGCCTTTCTCCTAACTGAAGAATCAGGCTAAAACAATTGCTGAGGAGGAGATTCACTCCTAAACGACAACAACGTCGCAACTGCTTTCTCAACCTCAGGACCCACAACAGTCCCTTTCGCAAACTCAGATCGTATGCAGTACAACTCAGGCGGAGTTTGCCCTAAATCACCATTTTCCCATTCTTCACGAAGGAAAGAACACATCATAAAAAAAACGTATCTCTGTTTCGGTTCTTCCCATTGTCGGAAAACATCCATAACACCCTCAAGATCATAGTGCAAAGGATACGTAACCCATTTACGCGATAAGTGATCTAACACTGTCCGTTCATCAGGACCAGGCAATTGGCTACGCAATTGCTTACGCTCTGCAACAGGAGACATACCCAAGGAACCCAACAAAGGAGAAAAGAGACTAGCAACCACATCAGTCATTCTCTGTCGAGCAGAAGGAGAAGTTGACAAAAGAACAGGAGACTGTGCAGAATGAGAAGAAACCGAAGTCGGAACAGTAACAGAAGGAGTAGACAATACAGGCATAGGAGTAGCAGACGAAGAAGGTAGCAAAGTCGGCGGCCCTTGAGGAGGCCGTGCCAAAGGAGTAGAAGCCAACTGAAGAGGAGCTGGCTGTTGAGGAATCACAGGTGGCAAAGCAACCAGAGGTTGCGCAACTATAGCTTGTGGAGGTGCTGTAGCACTCTGCAAATAAAGGGGTGGCGAACTCAATAAATGCAACATTAAAGGATCTTTTTCAAGATCTTTCTTTTCTTCTTGCTGTTGAGGTGGCAAAGCTGGATAGCACTTGTCTACCGCTAATTTACGTTGCCTAAGCATCTGTTCGCTTTCTTGTTCTTCTTCATTATCCTTAAACTGTATAGCAGCTTTCACCATTGACATACCTCGTTCTCGTTTATTTCGCTTCGCTAACTTAATTTCTTTCTGTTTGGCTTCCTTTCGCCATAAGCGGAAAGAGTCAAACATCGCCGGCCGGGCTTTTGTCTTGAACAGTTTAACTTCGAGATGATCTAAAACCTCAGTTTCAAAGCTACCATAACGGGGCCACTGTAGGACACCGTCTTTCCTAGTATATTTAATCCATACTTCATTATACGTGATGGAGCCCACTCCATGTTTTACATAAAGCTCATAGGTCGGAGTTCCAATCGGAGGAACCGGACACGAATCCTCGAATCGGGAATCCCTAATACAACCACAACCAAATATCTTTCCAAATCTGCTAAGACCAGGCATCTTCGCTCACTAGTCTAGCTTCAAACTTCAAGGGAATATCAAAAACAATAGTCTCGTGAATACACCAGTCCCTCGGCTTTGGGGCCTGCAGGTACCAAATCAAATTGATCCCGAAGGATACCAAAACAAACTAAGGACTGGGAGACGCTCCACACATACTTAACTGAAATGTCGATTGCGTCACCAGAAGACCCGTCTATCGTCTCGCTCTACAAATCATCAAAAAGGCTCCAAGACAGGGCGACAGTCAGGGCAGCAGTCCTTCGTTGCCGTCGGAAAGCGGGGAACCTCGCAGCAAAGACTTTCGGACCACGACGACATACAGGGGTCGCTGAAGTGGCAGGCCTTCTTCCAGAATTTTCACACGAAGCTCCTCACGATCTTCAGGCTTGGACCGGTACCGCTGAAGTCGCCCCACGTTGGGCGCCAACTGAAGAACCGGGTTTTAGAACCCAGCGGCGCCAGGGAGAACGCCCGATGTCTTCGAGTTCCCCTGTCTTGGCAAACAGAGACACGAGACACTTCTTGGTGACGTCAAAGACCAAATTTATTGGCTGCAACCAGGAACAGAGGTCTACGAAGCACAACAGGGGTGGTTCGCTAGAGACTGCACAAATTCATTGAGTGGAGCATCGTATTTTATGCTAAAAATCACATTCCTGGCTAGCATCAATTACATACAAACTGACCAATCGAACGGTGACATTTTAGACATATCGCATGACAATCGCACTTTCCGTTGTCCAGCCCACCAGAAATGACTGGGCAAAATCCAACATTCTTGCTCGAACAGGCCGGACGTACCCATCATAAAAGGCCTCAACCCACATCAATGATTAAGCCATAAAGGAAAGAACAGAAGCAGATTACAAGCAAGATAGAAGGGTGTGTGCATGTACCATAAACTCAGCAATGTCCTGCTCTTTGATCTCTATCTGACCAGCTGCCTAACAAGGAACTGGCTCAACGAGGTCAGCTTCGGGCAAGGGAGTCAATTCGTTCAGGTCACACAAGAGTCAGCTAAAGGTGTACGTGTCCCAAAGACTCGCTAGGCCGTAGTCATCAGCCTATGTGAGGGCAACCACACAAAAGGGCTGCCGTACACAAAATGGAACCCAAAGGTTCGAACGAAATCCATGAATATGCAGTGTTCTCATAGATCGATTATGACGAAAACACTCGTACATGCCGCACTCGTCATTTGCGGTCCGCTGATACCAAAATCGTCTATATCCGACGACCTTTATTGAACGGGTTCAGAATCTACGGAACCACACTTCTATAAAGCTACATCTAGCGGCCATTTCTAGATTTAGACTATCATCTTCAGGTCCTTCCCTTTGGTCTGCGAGGATCATTAAACAATTCTTGAAAGGTTTGTTCAGGGTTTTCCACCCGTCCGGCCTCCACCACCAGCCTGGCATCTTAATTTGGTCCTGTCACATCTAATGAAGGCCCCATTTGAACCTATTCATAGGGCTGACCTGAAGTTTGTCTCATGGAAACTGTCTCTTCTCTTGGCCCTGACATCGGCTAGAAGAGTTAGTGAGCTCCAGGCTTTCACAATTGAGGAACCTTTTCTGCAATTCAAGAATGTTCTCCTCATCCTACGAACAAATCCTAAATTTATTCTGAAGGTACCCTCAGAATTTCATCTGAATGAGCCGGTGGTCTTAAAACCTTCTTTCCGCGGCCCTCCACACCAGCAGAGAGGGCTTTGCACTCTTTGGACATTCACAGATGTCTCAAGTTCTACTTGGAGCGCACAAGACTGTTCAGAAAATTTCCCAGCTTTTTGTTTCATTCAGTGCTCCACAAAAGGGGTGTCCAATTTCTAAACCCTGCATTTCCCGCTGGATATCCAGTGCAATACACTTTTGCCATCAAGAAGCGGGGAAACCACTTCAGCGAGCAGTTCGTGCTCATTCTACGAGATCAATGGCTTCATCGGTGGCACTATTCTCAGGTGTCACGATCAAGGACATATGTAGAGCGGCGACATGGAGCAGTGTCCACACCTTCACTCGCCACTACTGCTTGGATTCTTCTGTGAAAGAGGATGAGGCAGTGGGCCAGGCGGTTTTGAGGAACTTTTTCCAATAAGTCGATGAGCGTTCCTTACTATCCCGCCTTCCTGTTTGCATATTTTGTATTTCTTGTAATTGTTCTGCTTTGTGATGCAAATGTGTATCTGTTTTTCTTATCAGGATTATGTATGACATTTACAGGTACACATATTACAAAATATGCTTTTCTCTTTACTGCTAGCTATTCTGATACAAAGCATGGGAATCTATGAAAGTTCCAATACTGGGGCAAGAAAACAAGTTACTTACCTGTAACTTTGATTCCCCAGTATTGGTAACTTTCATAGATTCCCATGCACCCACCCTCCTACCCTGGGAAAGCTCAGCCTTACTATCCAATGATGTTGCTGTTCACAACGGCTACGAAAATCTGAGGCTCTGAGGCTCTCTCAGGAAGGTTCTATGGGGTGAGGCTGCTCTGATTGGCTACTGCAAGAATTTGGTCTCCTATACAAAAAGAGGTGGATAAGCTACAAAATGAGATGAGGCCTAGGCCTATTTTTTCACTTTGTGCTTACTACTAAGGTATTTTCTATTTACCGAGGCTCCCATTCAGATGACGGGGAATGATACAATAAAATGGGAATCTATGAAAGTTACCAATACTGGGGAACCAAAGTTACAGGTAAGTAACTTGTTTTCTTAATGATTATTGATGTATGTATGTATTCCAGTTTTGTTTAGCGCAAAACACTGTCACCCAAAGGGTATCCTGGCGCTTTGACTGACAAACTAGCACACGGTCATAAAGATCACACTACTCTAGGAAAGAGATGAATTTTTAGATTTCTCTTAAAGAGAGGGAATTCGCTCATGCTCCTCAGGTGGAGCAGGAGAGGGTTCCAAAGACTGGCGGCAGCGAAGCTGAAGGAACGGCCGCCCATCCTTGACCTTTGAAACATGGGAACCGTAGCCAGGTAAGCGGAAGAAGAGCGCAAGGTACGTGAAACAGTGTACCAGGAGAAAAGATTCTGTAGCATGACAGGACCCTGCCCATGCAGCGCCCTAAAGACCAGGCATGAGGCCTTGAAAAGGATCCGCTGTTGGACCGGTAACCAATGAAGGTCACGCAGGGCCGCAGTGGATGAAGCAGAACGCGGACGAGACAAGGCCAACTTAGCTGCCATGTTTTGAATCCATTGTAGCTTGCCCACCAAGTTCTTCGGTGCACCCAAAAGCAATGCGTTGCAATAGTCCAACCTGCTCAGTATGATCCCCCGCACCCCCTCAGATCTGGCCGGGACTGGGAGCATAGGAAGGACTTTGCGCAGCATGCGAAGCAAAACCATGCAAGTGGCAACGGTCTTATTGGCAAAGCTATCCAGTTGAAGATTGGGCCCAAACAGGACTCCCAGGTTTCGCACAGAGTCCGCTGCTGTCCCTGATCCGGGAAAAAAAGAAGGCCAGAAATCCTCTGGCAGTGAACGTGGAACACGGTCCGTGGAACAGTACAGCACCTCTGTTTTAGACCTGTTAAACTGGAGTGAATTGGAACACAACCAGTCTGCTGTAGCTGACATACAGCGATGAAAGGTCTCTAACGCAACCGCCTCTCCACCCTCCAGCAAAAAGATCAATTGGGTGTCGTCGGCATAGTTAAACACCGAGATACCAAAAGTGCCAATAAGATGGATTAGCGGACGGAGGTACAAATTAAACCGTATTGGGCTGATGGCAGAGCCCTGGGGCACCCCCTGCCCAACCTTCCGCACACCAGATCTAAAAGGCGGCAAGGCCACCACTTGCTGTCTATTGTGGAGGTATGAGACTAGCCAGTCTCTAGCCAGCCCTATTACTCCAGCCTCCTCCAGTCTCCTGATGAGGATCGGATGGCTAACCGTGTCGAACGCGGCCGACATGTCGAGCAGCACCAAAAACGCAGCTCGCCCAGTGTCGACTTTCGAACGAAGTTTGTCCAACACGACCACCAGAGCCGACTCCGTCTCATGCACTGGGCGGAACCCAAACTGGGCCACGTCCAGATAGTTGTTAGCTTCCAGGTGTCTGGACAGGGACTGGGTAACCACCTTCTCCATGATTTTAACCGGAAAAGGGAGGAGTGAGATGGGCCTGTAGTTCTCCGGGCAAGTGGGGTCTAAGGTAGGCTTCTTCAAAAGGGGGGACACCACTGCTGTTTTCCAACAATCCGGGACCAGGGCAGATTCAAAAGACTGAAGGCAGATGGAATGCAAGGGGAGGAAGAGTTCCCTATGAAAGAGCTTCCAAAATTTATGAGGAAGCGGGTCCATAGGAGAACCCGAGGACACCGTCCGTGCCAGTCGGCAAGAATCGTCGAAATTCGGGATCCAGCGGAGTAAGGCCGCTCAATATGGTAGCTATCTTAGCTTCAAATGCGGCTGCCAGGGAGTCGCATAAGGCCTGGGAAGCCGAGATGTTATTCGAGGCACAGACTGGCTGGGAGAGATCCTTAACAATCCTAAACAAGGCCTGTGACTTGTTAGGTGCATGGTTCAAGGTCTCCTCAAAGTAGACGGCTTTCGCACATTTAATCTGTGCTTTATATTCCAAAAGAGCGAGCTTAAAAGTGATATTATCTAGATGTAAGTAGTGCTTCCTCCAGATCCTTTCAGCCAGTTTGCAGCGTCGTTTCAGCTGCCGAAGGTCGCTGGAAAACCAAGGTTTAGATTTTTCCTGCCTGTCCCGTGATCTACGGAAACGAACCACCAGATCCAAAGAGTTCGAGATTTGCTGACATAGATTGTTGTAGCTTGCCTCCACATTCGCCCTCAGCGCAAATTCACCAGGGAGAAGGCTGGGCAGGACCGAGGCCTTTGCAAGCCTAGACCAAGGTCTGCCCACCTTAAATGATTGCGACCGTACAGCGTCCGAAGGACCAGCCGCAAGAAGAAGGGAGAAAGAGACCAAGGCATGTTCCATCCAGCATTGAGGTGAAATACCCTTCACTGACACCTGCATGCTGTCTGCGAATACTAGGTCCAGGATATGACCCTTCAGGTGAGTTGTAGACAGCACCAGCTGTTGCAGCTGAATGTTGCAGCAGGCCTGGCATAACTCATTGTAAGCGAGATGTGCAGGGCCATTTGGCCACAAGTTAAAATCGCCCAAAATGAGTAGCCTGGAATGGGAGTTAGAGAGGTCATAAATGAGGTCAATGAAGTCGTGCAGAGTAGATGCAGTGTTGGCGGGGGGGTCTATAACAGAGCACCCCAGACTGAGAGACACCTTTCTGACCAGTAAAGGAGAAACCCATGATTTCACCATCAACTACTCAACTAATGGATCATTGACCTTAAGAAGGAAGTAAAATAATTGCCCAAGTTAGATAAATGTCCAAGTCCTGATTCCTGACTCCAATGCTCAGAACCTGAAGACTGGCAAAGCAGTACTGGAAGGTGATGCAAGAAGTGGTGTGAATATCAATAGGGTTGTGAAATGTTGTTAATATGCTAGCATGTATTTTTGAAGTATTGAAAATATTAAGTTTTTTTTTTTACTGTTGGTGACATTTTGCTCATTTTGAATTGATTGTGTTATTGATTATATTGGTAATTTCATAGGACATAATTTTTTGGTTATTGATTAGATGTTTTAACTCTTTATGTTAAGGTAGTGTCTTGTTCTATGTTGTCTGAACACGCAGGTATGCACACCTGTGGAATCCCGGGAACGAATATCGGGTGGTAAATGGAAGCCACACTGCACTGAGGTTACTCGTCTGTTGGAATAACACTGAGAAGCTAGGTAGGGCTGACAGTGTTAAATTAGGGACTATTTTCTGTGTGAGTGATTGATAGCAAAGAGTTCGCTGGGGAAACTTTAGTCTGATATCACCTAGAAAGGGTCACACTAAAGGAGTAGTAGGTTCTTCTGAGCTTGATTGATAGCAAAAGGGTTCACTGGTGAAACTTTGACCTAAGATATATCCTGAAGGAAAAGTCCAAAGGAGTAGCAGGTTCTTCTGAGCTTGAGTGAAAGGTAAGGGGAAGGGATTTACCTGTAGTGTTTGAAGAGTAAACAGAAGGTCTTACTTTGTGAAGGGTAAGCGGAATGTGTTACTCGCAGTGAATATAAATCTATGCTTTATTTAGCACAACAGACAGAGTAGCGAATGTATTTATGTTGTTACTAACAGAGTTATTGATTAAGAGAAATATTGCAGTAAGATTTTGTGGAGGGTCAGTAGTAGGAGTAAAACTAACTAAAATTGAAACTGACAGCTTTGGAAAAAAGAAATTGCACTGAACTATTGCAAAAATGAAATTGTTTGAAGGCTAAAGAAGCTGTTAGGAGGTAAAGTTAAAAATTTGTTTTTTATTGGTGATGCTCCTGAAGGAACACCTGTGCATTTTATGTCTACCAATTTGGGACAAATTACATGTATGTGGGTTCACCAATGGTGCAAGATTACTGAAAAAGAGGGTGCTTTGAGGTTTCCAAAAGATGGTACTTTTGAATTGAAAATTATTGACAAATTAAGGGAAGTCTTATGTGAAATAAAGACACCATCTAAAGCTGCACAATTTGAGGCCTTAAGCCTGTGGGAAAAAAGCAGCAAGAGAGAAAGCAAGTGAGGATAAAAAGGTAAAGCACCAAATACAGGAGAAGAGAATTAATGATGATAAAGAGCTTCAAATAAATAATGATTCAGGGGATGAAATAATGGATGAATTGTTAACTGTGTGTCCACCACTTTATGTGGTTTCCATTAAAAATACTGAAAATAGTGTACTAGTAAGCACTACAGTGGCTACAGCTTCTGTTGAACAGAGAAAAACACAGATTGAAAAAACTGTGCAAACATTTCAGATTGACCCATTACCTGTTGATTCAGCACTGACAGTGATACCTCCAGGTGTTACTGCTTCAAATGTGCTTGATTCAGTCCAAGAATTGCTAACTGCAGAAGCACAGATAATGCATAGAAAAATTATGACTGTCCCAATTAACATGGTCCCTACTGAAAAGGTTCAAAGAGCTGCAGAAGGAGTGATTATGGCAGAGTTTATTTCAGAAACTCAGAATTCACAGATTATTGAACAAAAATTACCCCAAGCACTGAAAGGTGAGGGAAAATGGCCTTTACAACATCTACAGCTCAGGATAAAATGGGATGTCTCAAACCTGCTTTGAGGAAGCAGCAGTGATTAAAAACATGGGAAAACATATTAACACAGAACATGAAAAAAAGAAACAGCTTAATGTTTTAAATTCAACATGTGAACATAAAGAAATTAACAGTCCCTGCTGTTTAAATCATGAAAATGTGAACCAGTGTCAGGAAAAATAATTATTTTCCTTGAGTAAGGAAACAGTTGCATGTGCATTAACTACACATAATGGCCTGACAGATTTGGCTCAAAAATATGAAACTGATGGTTCAGGAAATTTTCCATCTCAGAAAAGTTTTAGGGTACATATGGATGATGAAGCAAATGAGAAAATGTGTTCTTCAGGAATGCAATTGCACATTGCAGAAATAAAATATATTTTTTAAATGCAATGGGTTTGAGAAATTAGGAGACAAGTGGGCAAGAAAACATGAGAAGAAAAAGAAACCACCAGACCTAGCAAGGAAAATGAATAAGGAAAAGAAGCCACCAGATTTAGTTGAGAAAAATATGGGAGAAGCTTTTGCTTACTCATTGAGAGACATGGTGGGAGAAATGTATGTGCATATGCCACAGAATAAAAGTGAACTTGCAGCATTTCTGAACACATTCCCACAATTGAGAGACAGACAGATGCTGTGGAACCCACAAGTTGATGGATTTGTTGAGATTTTAAAAGAGCTGTGCATTCATTTGGAAATGTTCTTTTACATTGCCATGCAGAATGAATTGTGGTTTGAATCTAAAGTTATTCAAAGGCCAAGTGAAGAAACAATGAAAAGGGTTTGCATGAATGCACCATCATTTTCTGTTGATATGGAGGAAAACATAGCAGTGATTACTTCCTGAAGGGTGGAGTGCTAGCAAAGGATGTTGATTGGGTACAGATTAAAATAACACAGGATGGAAGTAAAGGTGGTTTGGTTTGTGCAAATTCAGGTATGGATGTTTGACTGCTGGAAAATATGTCCTTTTGCCATCTTTATAGCAGATTTGAGCATTGGAAGAAGAAAATAACTTTAAACATGATGCACAAAAACATGGAGAAATGCAGATGCAAAATATACCAGCTAAGCAAATGAAAATGTCAGTTCAGAAACAGGTACCTATAGCAGGAATGTTTCAAGCAAAGATCCCACAAAATATGGAAAATGCTAAAATTAATTTAAATAAGATGTCCAAAGCAAATGTGAATTATTTCCAGAGACAAAATAAATCAGAACCCAGTCCAACAGGTTGCTGGGTTTGAAAATGAGTTTTAACCCTCACAATTCTGAATTTGCCAAGTCCATTGTGGAGGCAGTGGAAAGTCCAGACTTAAATTCAAGAATTTTAAAGAAAGAAATTATAAACTCAGTTTTAGAAAAATTTGCACCAAAATTAGGCCCATTTGAGGAAGATTGCAAAACTGTTGTCTGTGATTCAGGCCTAGCAGAAAAACAATTGTTTTGCAAACTAAGCAGCAGAGATTACTGTACATCAGATAATGTTCATTTTCAGATTCCTGATGAGGAGGTACACTTTAAAATGGCCCAACAAGAAACAGCTGTAGCATTATTTTTAGAAAAGACAGTTGAAAAAGTACCTTCTGATTTTGAAAAAATAATAAACACAGAAATAAGAGAGTTCACAGAGAAGGATGCCAGATTAATAAAATGTGCAGGACATGTCTTATTAAAATTAGAACCAGATGACATGTATTCAGGAACACCATCAGTTGCAGAAATGTTACCAATAAAAGGATTTTTGATGGAATTGATTGGAAGTTTGTGTAACTATCTGATCAAAGGTTCACAGAAAATAAATGAAAAGAACAGAATGGTGCAGGAGATTAAAAGCATATTTCTTCCATGTTGTCCGGTGGTACCGAATCCAGCCAATATATTTTTCACATTCCATTTGCTGAAGAATGGCTTACTTTTATTGATGTTTGCAAAGTCCATGTAACAGTGCCATTGCATGAGAATAGTCAGGAGTACTGTCAAAGAGAAGATGAATACCTGGGACACAAAATTGGAAAGGGAGGTAGAAAGGTGTCACCAGAAAGGGTGGAAATGATTTCCAAGATAAATCCACCTCAAATTAAGAAAGAAGTCAGGACATTTTTGGGAATGGTTAGCTGCTGTAGAGAGTGGTTACTAAACCTTTCCCTAGTGGCTAAGCCTTTACTGAGGCTGACACACAAAGGTGTGTCTGATCCGCTTCCATTGGACATCAATTGCACAAAAGCATTCCTAGAGTTGAAAGAGAAAGAATGTCGCGCCCCAGCACTAGGAATGAAAGTTTATTTGAAAGAAAACACTAATTTGCAATGAGAGGGAGGGCTGCGCTCTCTCATTGCCTATTCAAAAAGATGAATGTTTTCAAGGGTCTTTGATATATTGCCCAATGACCTTTGACCCTAACTTCACAGAAATGTCAGCAAATGAATTGGATTGTGATGAAACTGGATATGAGTGTCTAAATATCATGAAAATATGCATAAAGCCAAATTCAGACTTTAAGGATGACCGTCTGAGTCAGCCCAACAATGTCCATTTTGTAGATGGCCTATGTTTGAAAGGTGACACATTAAAAGCAGCACATGCTGTGCTCCTGATGCATTATGTTGTCAAAGCTTCATGGCTCTCAGTAGTTACCTCAGCCCAAAATTCGAAATTGATTGCCCTTACTATAACATGCAGTATATCTGCTCAATTGGGAGTCACTGTTGTCAATGCAAATTCAGTTGCACAAATCTGTGTTCTGTTAGCATGTACATTCTATGGAATCTTCACAGATGAATTAAAAGAGGCTCAAGAAAATATTTCAGAAGCAGAACATCAGGGCTGTATCAGAACTGTTTTTGAGAAAAGTGACAACTGCATAGTGGCAAAAGTGTTATTGCAAAGACTGATGCCCAGGTATAGATTGCCAGTTTCTCTGAAATCAGATCATAATGTGGTCTCAAAGATAATGAGTGCAGAACAACTGATTGGACAAGGAAAGGAATGTAGTTCTCTGCCTGAAGTGTCAAGCATAATAAAGCAACACAATGGCAGCACAGTTACCTTTTGCAAAAGACTGTGTTTCAGCAACACCAAAGTGGCTTGAAAATGCATATGTAAATGCATTTGTGGAAAACAATGATGTGAACACCAGCCATTGCTGTGTAAGTACAGTGTGCAGTTTCTCACCAGATTGCAGCTGGTACGCAAGATCTGCATAATGGATGGTGCAACGGCTTTCATCTGAGAGATGCTGTGGTGAAACATCTGAATCTGATCAAAGTGAAAATAAGAGTAAAAGGCCTTGGTTGAAAAAGTGCAAGGATTGATGGTGCTCTGTCAGAGTTTCTCAGCACCTAAGTAGTCTAATTTGCATTGAAAAGGTTGAGAATGCCACACTGTATGAGCCATTCTGATGGCAAGCTGATGACAAAGAGAAAAGAAATGCTGAAACTGTCCTGTTTAATTTTCCTTTTTTATTATTTTAGTTACTTATTTTAAAGAAGACTAACTATTCCAAGAAGCTACTTACAGAACTCTGCACTAAAACATTTGAGCTTGGCTATATATGATCTGATTACAGACCAAACTTGTGTTTACCTTAGAAATAGAAGTAAAATTCTTATATGCTCGGCTTTTGCAATAAGAAATGTCACTAGTGAAATGAAATATGTGTGATTAATTATAAATCATTTTATTATGATTTGAATCATCAGAAGGGTGGATTGATGGAGCAGATTTCATCTGCAGTCAGGCATTGTTTTATTTTTTGTGCTTCAGACAGACTGCATTTAACCCCTTCCATGCTCATGACGGAACGGTTCCGTCATGAGCGTCGGTTGAGCTGTGCTCATGACGGAACCGTTCCGTCATGAGCCAATAGGCTCATTAGAACCTTCAGCACAGCGCGAAAATTTGCGCCGCGCTGAAGGGGTTAAATTGCCACGCACATTTTGGTGCAAGTTAAAAACATGGCACATGAAAAACATGAAAGTGAGGCCTATTCAGTCTGAAATGCTTTTGCTGAATTAACACGTGTTTTTTTTCAGTGTAGAGAAAAGTGGCCTATTTAGCTTTAAAGGTTAATAGAATGTGTTTCTCTCTTCCCAGCTCATTCCTTGTAATCTAAATTCTGTTGTAAGAGACTTTGACTTGTTGCATATTTTGATAAATATTTTCAGTTAATAACACCTCTTTTTATAATGTGTCTGAATTAATAATGCACCAAACACTACACAGGGGGCTAAATGCTTTTTTGCATGAAAAGCTATCTAAAACACTAAAGCATGTTGCTGTGTGTGTTGTATTAACTGCGTGCGCTATATAAACTGTGTGTGCTTTTAAATTTTACACTAAAGCATACAAATGCTATGTTGCACATTTATTTTGCATGTTGTCATAAATAATAGAAAAGCTGCTTTACTCTAATAGCTTGGCTAGGTAAACATTTATAAGGGGTATTAGTATGGAGTTGGGAAACATAATGGGCTGATTTACATGAAATTAATTTTCTATTTGTGTTTGTTTTATTTTTGGGCCTACCATTAAATGGCTGCCTGTGAAACCAGCAAGGCTATGGCTTGCTTTGAAAGAGAAGAGAGCATGCGCAGGCACCAGATTGACTCAAACTGCGGAAGGAGTCAAGGACATCTTGAACTGTACATTCTTGTGATTGTGCCAATGTACCAGTTTGATAAAGTATCCGTCATGCTGCGCTGTGACAGGAAGGAAGGAAAACTATAGAAACATTTTCTCTAGCAATTGTTGCAAACTTATACAATGTATTTATTATGTATGCTTCTTTTGTTAAAACTGGTATAGTCAGGTTTTTAGAATGAGTCAGGGTGGTGAGAACTCATGCTGTTGTGGCTGACCAATCACGTACAGGTTTGTGTGGACTGCCAAGATTTAGAGTATAAATAATGACCTCTCTGGAGGGGCTTTGGCTTCTAGGCTCATTAGGGGGGTGTGTGAGCTCTTGAGAGAAGGAACAGATTAGACCAGACATTCTATGGGTTAGGCACGAGAAACGTCATGGGAGATTGCTGAAGGGCGGGGTCTGCGTCCGAGGAGAGTCAGGGGGAGGTTTCTTGCTTTCACGTCATATTGTGGCACTGCATGCCACATTCCTTTGAGGTCTGGTGAAGGAGGGGCTGTCTCACTCCCTGCTTGCTCTTTAGACACAGACAGATGCAGAAGAACAGCAACAGATAGAAAGGCTTTTTAGAATTAGATGCTAAACTTTAAGTTTATGCTTTGACTAATTAGGTCTGAAAAGATTTATTTGACTTATGCATTTATTTCTCTTAATGTGAGATTTTTGCCAACTATTTAATTATTGATTAGCTTTGCAAGACTATATTTCTTAGAAACTCTTTAAGAGTTTTGACTGAAATTTTGCGCCACATTTTCTTTCCTATATGTAATGCTTATATGCAGACTGTAATATGTTCTGTATTAATGCTATTTTTCCTGTTTCCAAATTCTGTAACCTGATTGATATTTTACTAATGAATAAAGGGTCAGAGAAAAAGTGACTTTTGACTAGAACATAAAACCTTTTAAATACTCAACAACTCTCTTTATTGGCTTAAAATTATTATTGCATTTTTGACTGTTCATCTTTATTTAAAGTCTCCTGAAGGTAATACATGGTGTGAAGGGCCCAACACCTTTTTCAGCGGTAAATTAGAGGTAGCATGAGGGTTTTGCATTGAGAAATTACCAGAAGAAATCACCGCTCCATCAGCATCGCCATGGAATGATGAATGTAAAAAGTGGATGAGAGTTACAACCAAGAATGGATGCATACAGGAGTATATTTCTATTTTGCTACTTGACCCCACAGAATATTTACATCGCTTAAACATGAAAGGTAGTGCGCCCTAGGAGATGAGGTAATGTTAATGGCAGGTAATCAAAATTCATCATTGCTGAATGTTGTGATTGCCGCCAATGTGATGAAAAGATTGCTATGCATGTAAGAATGTCTTTTCCCTGAATGTATGTTTGTGAAGCTGCTAATCATAATACTTTTTTATTCGATTTTCTAAAATCATGTAATTCAAGTTGCAGGAATCAATTTGGCAGTGCATTTATCCAAAAGAAATAGATGTGTTAAAAATTAATTGTTAATCGTGTCTGCATATTAGAGCATATTTTTTTGGTGCCTGAAAAGGAAGGGTTTTTTTGTTCAAATTTGAATATCGCATTACATTTGTCGTCACAATAGGTGTATTTGCTGATGGTTTATCAATTTGCCTTGGGAGAAATGTGCGTGTTCTCTTATTAAATTCCAGCCAAGTGCAGTGTGTGTTTTTTTCTCTTCTTTTTTTTTGCGGGTGTCTCTTTATTTTTTTGTCTTTAGGAAAGAGCAAACTAAAAAAAGACATCAATTTGTGTTGTGATGGACAACATGATTTGAGTAAGGCCCGTATCTTTTACCAGTTACTGGCCTAGCTGACAATGAAAATTTACCTCTGCGTTACATGAATTCTATGGGTTCCTATGCCTTTTTAGGGCATCTTTGGTTTAACTTATTCAGGTACCAAGCTTCTTGATGCTCTCTACAAATGCTGTTGCTTATAATAGCCATCATGATTAATTGGGATCCTACTCTTTAAACGCATATTGTTGAATAGGCTGGGGTTTTGCGACAACATTCTTTCTGTCATTTTTCAGAGAGCACTCATACCACAAAACCACAAACAAGATGCACATGGAGAGGCTAATATCGCATATTCTGAAGCAAAGTTTTGTGTCCAGTAAAAGCCAAGTATCATTCAAGATGCGAATGTAATCCAGAACAACTGTGAGAACACAAGTGCCGATATCATTCAGATACTAGGAATTGTACCAGTTTGTTCGAAGCAGCAGGACTGTAGATGTTAAATGACTAATCTAGATGTCTAAAGAATGCAAATTCTTGATCAGGATCAGAATTTGGAATTATCCAAGGAAAGTGACACTTGCATGATAAAAGTAGGTACGTAATGCGTTGTTCACCTTCTAGTGATAAATTGAATGACTTACTACCATGAGTGGATGCGAGTTGGCATTGTGCACAATTCTTTGCTATAGAGAGAAGATTTGGCTGTTTTCCTACTGCGAAGCACAGCTAATGCTTGCATGTCTGAGATGTGAAATGTTGTGCACCGTAAGATGAGGTACTGTTATTGCAATCTTCTGAAAATTCTTTTTTACTATTAAATGTGTGAATTGAAAACAATGTATGGAACGAAAGGTTGATTTGGATGTAGTCTTGTTCCTAAATGTTTTGTTTGTGAATACGCTAATTAGGTTTAATTATGAGTTTTTGAAAGCGCTGAATAGAAATACATGAAATAATGGCTGAGTGTTTATCATAAACTCAATAGCTTGTCCAATAAAGAGCATAGTGTATTTTTGGTGGCAGGTTAGAGTTGCTGGTTTCCTAATCTCATGCAGTTCAGTTATAAAGAAACAGTCTGGCAAGAGGATAGTTGCTAGTTAAATATTTTATTGCGTTTTTTGTGTTGGGCATGCTTTTTCTATTTCCAACAGGAAACGTCAAGGTAGCATTTTCTTTTCCTGTACGTTGTGATGGGTCTCAAACTGCCAGACCGTGAAAATTCCTCAAGTTGAATTATGAATTGGATCCAAGAGCTCTTGCGTCTTGTTGAGACATACACATTTATTTGGAGTACGGCTGTGCCGAGATTTGCTGGCATAGGGTTAAACGTATTTCAGTGGAAGAATTGATGCGGCTTGAGATGTGCTGAAGTGATAAGTACTTATTTATGTGGATTACCAGTAAACAAAAACAATCATTACGTGTTTATTTTTGGGCAATAAATATAATAAGAAATAGGAAGAGGGATCGCTTGCTTGTGATGGTGCAGTATCTTTGGGGATAGGTTTAAGCTAGCGAGAGGCAGGGTGATGTTTTTTGCTTTGTTTGTTCACAGCCTCCGGATAATAAGTTGTGTACACCTGTTTGAGAGCTTGGCCTTTGGAAGCGTAGCGTATTCTGTGTTCCTAGAAAAGGTACATGTTTTATTTATTTCCCTTTTAGCTAAAGGCATAATGTTTTTTCTCGCTACAGTTGTCACTGGCAAATGTATGCATGTTTTTGATGATTTGAATGGTTACCTTTTAGAAAATAAGCAGCTTCTCTGATCTAATTGCAACCATATGCGCCGTGTCCTTTTATTTGTCTTTTTTCAGTTGGGTGTTTTTTTTCATCTTTATCTTTTCGTTAGGGTTCCCTTTTTCTCTCTCTTCTCCTAATAGGAAATAGCAAAAGAAAGGCTAGCACCCGTGTGTGTTATGGTGAACAATAAGTTGAATGAGGCAGATCCTTTAGAAGATGGATGTTAATTGCTATAGCCTGTAATACTAATGTATCTAATGGAGGTAGATGTGGCATTTACTAGCTCTTCAGTGTATCCAGCCCTGAAAAAGATGGCAAGTATGTGATAAATAACTTACGTGCTATAATCACCTATTACTTTTTTAGAGAGGGACATGGGTTTAATTTTAAAGTACCAAACATATTAAGATTTTCTTTTTTTTTGTGGCTGCTTTTGGAATGCTCTACAAATATTTTTGCTTCCGGCAGCATTCATGATTAAAATAAGACTTTACTCTTTTATTGTGTAGTATGGATTGGGTTGGGGTATTGCAACAACGTTGTTTGTCACATTTTTCAGAGAGCACTTCTACCACAAAATTGACCAAGAGGATGCACATAAAGAAGCTAATATCAGGTGTTTTGATGCGTAAAGCCAATTGATATTCGAAATACAAACGGTATTTAAAAAGCAAACAAGTGGGGCTATCATTGAAATACTAGCCGTCGTATAAGTTTTACCGAAAGCTGTGGCACAATTGTAGATCTTGAATGTCACATGACCACCTCTAAAGAGATGTGAATGCTTGATCACTCGCAGAATTTGGAATGATCCTAAGAAGGGAATATTTGGACGATTAAAAGTGGACGGCAAGTTAGATTTGAGATCGCATCGCCATGGAATGATAAATGTAAAAAGTGGATGAGAGTTACAACCAGGAATGGATGCATACAGGAGTGTATTTCTGTTCTGCGACTTGACCCCACAGAATATTTACATCGCTTAAACATGAAAGGTACTGCGCCCTAGGAGATGAGGTAATGTTAATGGCAGGTAATCAAAATCCATCATTGCTGAATGTTGTGATTGCCGCTAATGTGATGAAAAGATTGCTACGCACGTAAGAATGTCTTTTCCCTGAATGTATGTTTGTGAAGCTGCTAATCATAATACTTTTTTATTCGATTTTCTAAAATCATGTAATTCAAGTTGCAGGAATCAATTTGGCAGTGCATTTATCCAAAAGAAATAGATGTGTTAAAAATTAATTGTTAATCGTGTCTGCATATTAGAGCGTATTGTTTTGGTGCCTGAAAAGGAAGGGTTTTTTTGTTCAAATTAGAATATCGCATTACATTTGTCGTCACAATAGGTGTATTTGCTGATGGTTTATCAATTTGCCTTGGGAGAAATGTGCGTGTTCTCTTATTGAATTCCATCCAAGTGCAATGTGTGTTTTTTTTCTCTTCTTTTTTTTTGCAGGTGTCTTTATTTTTTTGTCTGTAGGAAAGAGCAAACTAAAAAAACACATCAATTTGTGTTGTGATGGACAACATGATTTGAGTAAGGCCCTTCTCTTTTACCAGTTACTGGCCTAGCTGACAATGAATATTTACCGCTGCGTTACATGAATTCTATGGGTTCCTATGCCTTTTTAGGGCATCTTGGGTTTAACTTATTCAGGTACCAAGCTTCTTGATGCTCTCTACAAATGCTGTTGCTTATAATAGCCATCATGATTAATTGGGATCCTACTCTTTAAACGCATATTGTTGAATAGGCTGGGGTTTTGCGACAACATTCTTTCTGTCATTTTTCAGAGAGCACTCATACCACAAAACCACAAACAAGATGCACATGGAGAGGCTAATATCGCATATTCTGAAGCAAAGTTTTGTGTCCAGTAAAAGCCAAGTATCATTCAAGATGCGAATGTAATCCAGAACAACTGTGAGAACACAAGTGCCGATATCATTCAGATACTAGGAATTGTACCAGTTTGTTTGAAGCAGCAGGACTGTAGATGTTAAATGACTAATCTAGATGTCTAAAGAATGCAAATTCTTGATCAGGATCAGAATTTGGAATTATCCAAGGAAAGTGACACTTGCATGATAAAAGTAGGTACGTAATGCGTTGTTCACCTTCTAGTGATAAATTGAATGACTTACTACCATGAGTGGATGCGAGTAGGCATTGTGCACAATTCTTTGCTATAGAGAGAAGATTTGGCTGTTTTCCTACTGCGAAGCACAGCTAATGCTTGCATGTCTGAGATGTGAAATGTTGTGCACCGTAAGATGAGGTACTGTTATTGCAATCTTCTGAAAATTCTTTTTTACTATTAAATGTGTGAATTGAAAACAATGTATGGAACGAAAGGTTGATTTGGATGTAGTCTTGTTCCTAAATGTTTTGTTTGTGAATACGCTAATTAGGTTTAATTATGAGTTTTTGAAAGCGCTGAATAGAAATACATGAAATACTGGCTGAGTGTTTATCATAAACTCAATAGCTTGTCCAATAAAGAGCATAGTGTATTTTTGGTGGCAGGTTAGAGTTGCTGGTTTCCTAATCTCATGCAGTTCAGTTATAAAGAAACAGTCTGGCAAGAGGATAGTTGCTAGTTAAATATTTTATTGCGTTTTTTGTGTTGGGCATGCTTTTTCTATTTCCAACAGGAAACGTCAAGGTAGCATTTTCTTTTCCTGTACGTTGTGATGGGTCTCAAACTGCCAGACCGTGAAAATTCCTCAAGTTGAATTATGAATTGGATCCAAGAGCTCTTACGTCTTGTTGAGACATACACATTTATTTGGAGTACGGCTGTGCCGAGATTTGCTGGCATAGGGTTAAACGTATTTCAGTGGAAGAATTGATGCGGCTTGAGATGTGCTGAAGTGATAAGTACTTATTTATGTGGATTACCAGTAAACAAAAACAATCATTACGTGTTTATTTTTGGGCCATAAATATAATAAGAAATAGGAAGAGGGATCGCTTGCTTGTGATGGTGCAGTATCTTTGGGGATAGGTTTAAGCAAGGGAGAGGCAGGTTGATGTTTTTTGCTTTGTTTGTTCACAGCCTCCGGATAATAAGTTGTGTACACCTGTTTGAGAGCTTGGCCTTTGGAAGCGTAGCGTATTCTGTGTTCCTAGAAAAGGTACATGTTTTATTTATTTCCCTTTTAGCTAAAGGCATAATGTTTTTTCTTGCTACAGTTGTCACTGGCAAATGTATGCATGTTTTTGATGATTTGAATGGTTACCTTTTAGAAAATAAGCAGCTTCTCTGATCTAATTGCAACCATATGCGCTGTGTCCTTTTATTTGTCTTTTTTCTGTTGGGTGTTTTTTTTCATCTTTATCTTTTCGTTAGGGTTCCCTTTTTCTCTCTCTTCTCCTAATAGGAAATAGCAAAAGAAAGGCTAGCACCCGTGTGTGTTATGGTGAACAATAAGTTGAATGAGGCAGATCCTTTAGAAGATGGATGTTAATTGCTATAGCCTGTAATACTAATGTATCTAATGGAGGTAGATGTGGCATTTACTAGCTCTTCAGTGTATCCAGCCCTGAAAAAGATGGCAAGTATGTGATAAATAACTTACGTGCTATAATCGCCTATTACTTTTTTAGAGAGGGACATGGGTTTAATTTTAAAGTACCAAACATATTAAGATTTTCCTTTTTTTTGGCTGCTTTTGGAATGCTCTACAAATATTTTTGCTTCCGGCAGCATTCATGATTAAAATAAGACTTTTACTCTTTTATTGTGTAGTATGGATTGGGTTGGGGTATTGCAACAACTTTGTTTGTCACATTTTTCAGAGAGCACTTCTACCACAAAATTGACCAAGAGGATGCACATAAAGAAGCTAATATCAGGTGTTTTGATGCGTAAAGCCAATTGATATTCGAAATACAAACGGTATTTAAATAGCAAACAAGTGGGGCTATCATTGAAATACTAGCCGTCGTACAAGTTTTACCGAAAGCTGTGGCACAATTGTAGATCTAGAATGTCACATGACCACCTCTAAAGAGATGTGAATGCTTGATCGCTCGCAGAATTTGGAATGATCCTAAGAAGGGAATATTTGGACGATTAAAAGTGGACGGCAAGTTAGATTTGAGATCGCATCGCCATGGAATGATAAATGTAAAAAGTGGATGAGAGTTACAACCAGGAATGGATGCATACAGGAGTGTATTTCTGTTCTGCAACTTGACCCCACAGAATATTTACATCGCTTAAACATGAAAGGTACTGCGCCCTAGGAGATGAGGTAATGTTAATGGCAGGTAATCAAAATCCATCATTGCTGAATGTTGTGATTGCCGCTAATGTGATGAAAAGATTGCTATGCACGTAAGAATGTCTTTTCCCTGAATGTATGTTTGTGAAGCTGCTAATCATAATACTTTTTTATTCGATTTTCTAAAATCATGTAATTCAAGTTGCAGGAATCAATTTGGCAGTGCATTTATCCAAAAGAAATAGATGTGTTAAAAATTAATTGTTAATCGTGTCTGCATATTAGAGCATATTTTTTTGGTGCCTGAAAAGGAAGGGTTTTTTTGTTCAAATTAGAATATCGCATTACATTTGTCGTCACAATAGGTGTATTTGCTGATGGTTTATCAATTTGCCTTGGGAGAAATGTGCGTGTTCTCTTATTGAATTCCAGCCAAGTGCAGTGTGTGTTTTTTTTCTCTTTTTTTTTTGCAGGTGTCTCTTTATTTTTTTGTCTGTAGGAAAGAGCAAACTAAAAAAACACATCAATTTGTGTTGTGATGGACAACATGATTTGAGTAAGGCCCTTCTCTTTTACCAGTTACTGGCCTAGCTGACAATGAAAATTTACCTCTGCGTTACATGAATTCTATGGGTTCCTATGCCTTTTTAGGGCATCTTGGGTTTAACTTATTCAGGTACCAAGCTTCTTGATGCTCTCTACAAATGCTGTTGCTTATAATAGCCATCATGATTAATTGGGATCCTACTCTTTAAACGCATATTGTTGAATAGGCTGGGGTTTTGCGACAACATTCTTTCTGTCATTTTTCAGAGAGCACTCATACCACAAAACCACAAACAAGATGCACATGGAGAGGCTAATATCGCATATTCTGAAGCAAAGTTTTGTGTCCAGTAAAAGCCAAGTATCATTCAAGATGCAAATGTAATCCAGAACAACTGTGAGAACACAAGTGCCGATATCATTCAGATACTAGGAATTGTACCAGTTTGTTCGAAGCAGCAGGACTGTGGATGATAAATGACTAATCTAGATGTCTAAAGAATGCAAATTCTTGATCAGGATCAGAATTTGGAATTATCCAAGGAAAGTGACACTTGCATGATAAAAGTAGGTACGTAATGCGTTGTTCAGCTTCTAGTGATAAATTGAATGACTTACTACCATGAGTGGATGCGAGTAGGCATTGTGCACAATTCTTTGCTATAGAGAGAAGATTTGGCTGTTTTCCTACTGCGAAGCACAGCTAATGCTTGCATGTCTGAGATGTGAAATATTGTGCACCGTAAGATGAGGTACTGTTATTGCAATCTTCTGAAAATTCTTATTTACTATTAAATGTGTGAATTGAAAACAATGTATGGAACGAAAGGTTGATTTGGATGTAGTCTTGTTCCTAAATGTTTTGTTTGTGAATACGCTAATTAGGTTTAATTATGAGTTTTTGAAAGCGCTGAATGGAAATACATGAAATAATGGCTGAGTGTTTATCATAAACTCAATAGCTTGTCCAATAAAGAGCATAGTGTATTTTTGGTGGCAGGTTAGAGTTGCTGGTTTCCTAATCTCATGCAGTTCAGTTATAAAGAAACAGTCTGGCAAGAGGATAGTTGCTAGTTAAATATTTTATTGCGTTTTTTGTGTTGGGCATGCTTTTTCTATTTCCAACAGGAACGTCAAGGTAGCATTTTCTTTTCCTGTACGTTGTGATGGGTCTCAAACTGCCAGACCGTGAAAATTCCTCAAGTTGAATTATGAATTGGATCCAAGAGCTCTTACGTCTTGTTGAGACATACACATTTATTTGGAGTACGGCTGTGCCGAGAGTTGGTGGCATAGGGTTAAACGTATTTCAGTGGAAGAATTGATGCGGCTTGAGATGTGCTGAAGTGATAAGTACTTATTTATGTGGATTACCAGTAAACAAAATCATTACGTGTTTATTTTTGGGCCATAAATATAATAAGAAATAGGAAGAGGGATCGCTTGCTTGTGATGGTGCAGTATCTTTGGGGATAGGTTTAAGCTAGGGAGAGGCAGGGTGATGTTTTTTGCTTTGTTTGTTCACAGCCTCCGGATAATAAGTTGTGTACACCTGTTTGAGAGCTTGGCCTTTGGAAGCGTAGCGTATTCTGTGTTCCTAGAAAAGGTACATGTTTTATTTATTTCCCTTTTAGCTAAAGGCATAATGTTTTTTCTCGCTACAGTTGTCACTGGCAAATGTATGCATGTTTTTGATGATTTGAATGGTTACCTTTTAGAAAATAAGCAGCTTCTCTGATCTAATTGCAACCATATGCGCCGTGTCCTTTTATTTGTCTTTTTTCAGTTGGGTGTTTTTTTTCATCTTTATCTTTTCGTTAGGGTTCCCTTTTTCTCTCTCTTCTCAAAATAGGAAATAGCAAAAGAAAGGCTAGCACCCGTGTGTGTTATGGTGAACAATAAGTTGAATGAGGCAGATCCTTTAGAAGATGGATGTTAATTGCTATAGCCTGTAATACTAATGTATCTAATGGAGGTAGATGTGTCATTTACTAGCTCTTCAGTGTATCCAGCCCTGAAAAAGATGGCAAGTATGTGATAAATAACTTACGTGCTATAATCGCCTATTACTTTTTTAGAGAGGGACATGGGTTTAATTTTAAAGTACCAAACATATTAAGATTTTCTTTTTTTTTTGGCTGCTTTTGGAATGCTCTACAAATATTTTTGCTTCCGGCAGCATTCATGATTAAAATAAGACTTTACTCTTTTATTGTGTAGTATGGATTGGGTTGGGGTATTGCAACAACTTTGTCACATTTTTCAGAGAGCACTTCTACCACAAAATTGACCAAGAGGATGCACATAAAGAAGCTAATATCAGGTGTTTTGATGCGTAAAGCCAATTGATATTCGAAATACAAACAGTATTTAAAAAGCAAACAAGTGGGGCTATCATTGAAATACTAGCCGTCGTACAAGTTTTACCAAAAGCTGTGGCACAATTGTAGATCTTGAATGTCACATGACCACCTCTAAAGAGATGTGAATGCTTGATCGCTCGCAGAATTTGGAATGATCCTAAGAAGGGAATATTTGGACGATTAAAAGTGGACGGCAAGTTAGATTTGAGATCGCATCGCCATGGAATGATAAATGTAAAAAGTGGATGAGAGTTACAACCAGGAATGGATGCATACAGGAGTGTATTTCTGTTCTGCGACTTGACCCCACAGAATATTTACATCGCTTAAACATGAAAGGTACTGCGCCCTAGGAGATGAGGTAATGTTAATGGCAGGTAATCAAAATCCATCATTGCTGAATGTTGTGATTGCCGCTAATGTGATGAAAAGATTGCTATGCACGTAAGAATGTCTTTTCCCTGAATGTATGTTTGTGAAGCTGCTAATCATAATACTTTTTTATTCGATTTTCTAAAATCATGTAATTCAAGTTGCAGGAATCAATTTGGCAGTGCATTTATCCAAAAGAAATAGATGTGTTAAAAATTAATTGTTAATCGTGTCTGCATATTAGAGCATATTTTTTTGGTGCCTGAAAAGGAAGGGTTTTTTTGTTCAAATTAGAATATCGCATTACATTTGTCGTCACAATAGGTGTATTTGCTGATGGTTTATCAATTTGCCTTGGGAGAAATGTGCGTGTTCTCTTATTGAATTCCAGCCAAGTGCAGTGTGTGTTTTTTTTCTCTTTTTTTTTTGCAGGTGTCTCTTTATTTTTTTGTCTGTAGGAAAGAGCAAACTAAAAAAACACATCAATTTGTGTTGTGATGGACAACATGATTTGAGTAAGGCCCTTCTCTTTTACCAGTTACTGGCCTAGCTGACAATGAAAATTTACCTCTGCGTTACATGAATTCTATGGGTTCCTATGCCTTTTTAGGGCATCTTGGGTTTAACTTATTCAGGTACCAAGCTTCTTGATGCTCTCTACAAATGCTGTTGCTTATAATAGCCATCATGATTAATTGGGATCCTACTCTTTAAACGCATATTGTTGAATAGGCTGGGGTTTTGCGACAACATTCTTTCTGTCATTTTTCAGAGAGCACTCATACCACAAAACCACAAACAAGATGCACATGGAGAGGCTAATATCGCATATTCTGAAGCAAAGTTTTGTGTCCAGTAAAAGCCAAGTATCATTCAAGATGCAAATGTAATCCAGAACAACTGTGAGAACACAAGTGCCGATATCATTCAGATACTAGGAATTGTACCAGTTTGTTCGAAGCAGCAGGACTGTGGATGATAAATGACTAATCTAGATGTCTAAAGAATGCAAATTCTTGATCAGGATCAGAATTTGGAATTATCCAAGGAAAGTGACACTTGCATGATAAAAGTAGGTACGTAATGCGTTGTTCAGCTTCTAGTGATAAATTGAATGACTTACTACCATGAGTGGATGCGAGTAGGCATTGTGCACAATTCTTTGCTATAGAGAGAAGATTTGGCTGTTTTCCTACTGCGAAGCACAGCTAATGCTTGCATGTCTGAGATGTGAAATATTGTGCACCGTAAGATGAGGTACTGTTATTGCAATCTTCTGAAAATTCTTTTTTACTATTAAATGTGTGAATTGAAAACAATGTATGGAACGAAAGGTTGATTTGGATGTAGTCTTGTTCCTAAATGTTTTGTTTGTGAATACGCTAATTAGGTTTAATTATGAGTTTTTGAAAGCGCTGAATGGAAATACATGAAATAATGGCTGAGGGTTTATCATAAACTCAATAGCTTGTCCAATAAAGAGCATAGTGTATTTTTGGTGGCAGGTTAGAGTTGCTGGTTTCCTAATCTCATGCAGTTCAGTTATAAAGAAACAGTCTGGCAAGAGGATAGTTGCTAGTTAAATATTTTATTGCGTTTTTTGTGTTGGGCATGCTTTTTCTATTTCCAACAGGAACGTCAAGGTAGCATTTTCTTTTCCTGTACGTTGTGATGGGTCTCAAACTGCCAGACCGTGAAAATTCCTCAAGTTGAATTATGAATTGGATCCAAGAGCTCTTACGTCTTGTTGAGACATACACATTTATTTGGAGTACGGCTGTGCCGAGAGTTGGTGGCATAGGGTTAAACGTATTTCAGTGGAAGAATTGATGCGGCTTGAGATGTGCTGAAGTGATAAGTACTTAATTATGTGGATTACCAGTAAACAAAATCATTACGTGTTTATTTTTGGGCCATAAATATAATAAGAAATAGGAAGAGGGATCGCTTGCTTGTGATGGTGCAGTATCTTTGGGGATAGGTTTAAGCTAGGGAGAGGCAGGGTGATGTTTTTTGCTTTGTTTGTTCACAGCCTCCGGATAATAAGTTGTGTACACCTGTTTGAGAGCTTGGCCTTTGGAAGCGTAGCGTATTCTGTGTTCCTAGAAAAGGTACATGTTTTATTTATTTCCCTTTTAGCTAAAGGCATAATGTTTTTTCTCGCTACAGTTGTCACTGGCAAATGTATGCATGTTTTTGATGATTTGAATGGTTACCTTTTAGAAAATAAGCAGCTTCTCTGATCTAATTGCAACCATATGCGCCGTGTCCTTTTATTTGTCTTTTTTCAGTTGGGTGTTTTTTTTCATCTTTATCTTTTCGTTAGGGTTCCCTTTTTCTCTCTCTTCTCAAAATAGGAAATAGCAAAAGAAAGGCTAGCACCCGTGTGTGTTATGGTGAACAATAAGTTGAATGAGGCAGATCCTTTAGAAGATGGATGTTAATTGCTATAGCCTGTAATACTAATGTATCTAATGGAGGTAGATGTGTCATTTACTAGCTCTTCAGTGTATCCAGCCCTGAAAAAGATGGCAAGTATGTGATAAATAACTTACGTGCTATAATCGCCTATTACTTTTTTAGAGAGGGACATGGGTTTAATTTTAAAGTACCAAACATATTAAGATTTTCTTTTTTTTTTGGCTGCTTTTGGAATGCTCTACAAATATTTTTGCTTCCGGCAGCATTCATGATTAAAATAAGACTTTACTCTTTTATTGTGTAGTATGGATTGGGTTGGGGTATTGCAACAACTTTGTAACATTTTTCAGAGAGCACTTCTACCACAAAATTGACCAAGAGGATGCACATAAAGAAGCTAATATCAGGTGTTTTGATGCGTAAAGCCAATTGATATTCGAAATACAAACAGTATTTAAAAAGCAAACAAGTGGGGCTATCATTGAAATACTAGCCGTCGTACAAGTTTTACCAAAAGCTGTGGCACAATTGTAGATCTTGAATGTCACATGACCACCTCTAAAGAGATGTGAATGCTTGATCGCTCGCAGAATTTGGAATGATCCTAAGAAGGGAATATTTGGACGATTAAAAGTGGACGGCAAGTTAGATTTGAGATCGCATCGCCATGGAATGATAAATGTAAAAAGTGGATGAGAGTTACAACCAGGAATGGATGCATACAGGAGTGTATTTCTGTTCTGCGACTTGACCCCACAGAATATTTACATCGCTTAAACATGAAAGGTACTGCGCCCTAGGAGATGAGGTAATGTTAATGGCAGGTAATCAAAATCCATCATTGCTGAATGTTGTGATTGCCGCTAATGTGATGAAAAGATTGCTATGCACGTAAGAATGTCTTTTCCCTGAATGTATGTTTGTGAAGCTGCTAATCATAATACTTTTTTATTCGATTTTCTAAAATCATGTAATTCAAGTTGCAGGAATCAATTTGGCAGTGCATTTATCCAAAAGAAATAGATGTGTTAAAAATTAATTGTTAATCGTGTCTGCATATTAGAGCATATTTTTTTGGTGCCTGAAAAGGAAGGGTTTTTTTGTTCAAATTAGAATATCGCATTACATTTGTCGTCACAATAGGTGTATTTGCTGATGGTTTATCAATTTGCCTTGGGAGAAATGTGCGTGTTCTCTTATTGAATTCCAGCCAAGTGCAGTGTGTGTTTTTTTTCTCTTTTTTTTTTGCAGGTGTCTCTTTATTTTTTTGTCTGTAGGAAAGAGCAAACTAAAAAAACACATCAATTTGTGTTGTGATGGACAACATGATTTGAGTAAGGCCCTTCTCTTTTACCAGTTACTGGCCTAGCTGACAATGAAAATTTACCTCTGCGTTACATGAATTCTATGGGTTCCTATGCCTTTTTAGGGCATCTTGGGTTTAACTTATTCAGGTACCAAGCTTCTTGATGCTCTCTACAAATGCTGTTGCTTATAATAGCCATCATGATTAATTGGGATCCTACTCTTTAAACGCATATTGTTGAATAGGCTGGGGTTTTGCGACAACATTCTTTCTGTCATTTTTCAGAGAGCACTCATACCACAAAACCACAAACAAGATGCACATGGAGAGGCTAATATCGCATATTCTGAAGCAAAGTTTTGTGTCCAGTAAAAGCCAAGTATCATTCAAGATGCAAATGTAATCCAGAACAACTGTGAGAACACAAGTGCCGATATCATTCAGATACTAGGAATTGTACCAGTTTGTTCGAAGCAGCAGGACTGTGGATGATAAATGACTAATCTAGATGTCTAAAGAATGCAAATTCTTGATCAGGATCAGAATTTGGAATTATCCAAGGAAAGTGACACTTGCATGATAAAAGTAGGTACGTAATGCGTTGTTCAGCTTCTAGTGATAAATTGAATGACTTACTACCATGAGTGGATGCGAGTAGGCATTGTGCACAATTCTTTGCTATAGAGAGAAGATTTGGCTGTTTTCCTACTGCGAAGCACAGCTAATGCTTGCATGTCTGAGATGTGAAATATTGTGCACCGTAAGATGAGGTACTGTTATTGCAATCTTCTGAAAATTCTTTTTTACTATTAAATGTGTGAATTGAAAACAATGTATGGAACGAAAGGTTGATTTGGATGTAGTCTTGTTCCTAAATGTTTTGTTTGTGAATACGCTAATTAGGTTTAATTATGAGTTTTTGAAAGCGCTGAATGGAAATACATGAAATAATGGCTGAGGGTTTATCATAAACTCAATAGCTTGTCCAATAAAGAGCATAGTGTATTTTTGGTGGCAGGTTAGAGTTGCTGGTTTCCTAATCTCATGCAGTTCAGTTATAAAGAAACAGTCTGGCAAGAGGATAGTTGCTAGTTAAATATTTTATTGCGTTTTTTGTGTTGGGCATGCTTTTTCTATTTCCAACAGGAACGTCAAGGTAGCATTTTCTTTTCCTGTACGTTGTGATGGGTCTCAAACTGCCAGACCGTGAAAATTCCTCAAGTTGAATTATGAATTGGATCCAAGAGCTCTTACGTCTTGTTGAGACATACACATTTATTTGGAGTACGGCTGTGCCGAGAGTTGGTGGCATAGGGTTAAACGTATTTCAGTGGAAGAATTGATGCGGCTTGAGATGTGCTGAAGTGATAAGTACTTATTTATGTGGATTACCAGTAAACAAAATCATTACGTGTTTATTTTTGGGCCATAAATATAATAAGAAATAGGAAGAGGGATCGCTTGCTTGTGATGGTGCAGTATCTTTGGGGATAGGTTTAAGCTAGGGAGAGGCAGGGTGATGTTTTTTGCTTTGTTTGTTCACAGCCTCCGGATAATAAGTTGTGTACACCTGTTTGAGAGCTTGGCCTTTGGAAGCGTAGCGTATTCTGTGTTCCTAGAAAAGGTACATGTTTTATTTATTTCCCTTTTAGCTAAAGGCATAATGTTTTTTCTCGCTACAGTTGTCACTGGCAAATGTATGCATGTTTTTGATGATTTGAATGGTTACCTTTTAGAAAATAAGCAGCTTCTCTGATCTAATTGCAACCATATGCGCCGTGTCCTTTTATTTGTCTTTTTTCAGTTGGGTGTTTTTTTTCATCTTTATCTTTTCGTTAGGGTTCCCTTTTTCTCTCTCTTCTCCTAATAGGAAATAGCAAAAGAAAGGCTAGCACCCGTGTGTGTTATGGTGAACAATAAGTTGAATGAGGCAGATCCTTTAGAAGATGGATGTTAATTGCTATAGCCTGTAATACTAATGTATCTAATGGAGGTAGATGTGTCATTTACTAGCTCTTCAGTGTATCCAGCCCTGAAAAAGATGGCAAGTATGTGATAAATAACTTACGTGCTATAATCACCTATTACTTTTTTAGAGAGGGACATGGGTTTAATTTTAAAGTACCAAACATATTAAGATTTTCTTTTTTTTTTGGCTGCTTTTGGAATGCTCTACAAATATTTTTGCTTCCGGCAGCATTCATGATTAAAATAAGACTTTACTCTTTTATTGTGTAGTATGGATTGGGTTGGGGTATTGCAACAACTTTGTCACATTTTTCAGAGAGCACTTCTACCACAAAATTGACCAAGAGGATGCACATAAAGAAGCTAATATCAGGTGTTTTGATGCGTAAAGCCAATTGATATTCGAAATACAAACAGTATTTAAAAAGCAAACAAGTGGGGCTATCATTGAAATACTAGCCGTCGTACAAGTTTTACCAAAAGCTGTGGCACAATTGTAGATCTTGAATGTCACATGACCACCTCTAAAGAGATGTGAATGCTTGATCGCTCGCAGAATTTGGAATGATCCTAAGAAGGGAATATTTGGACGATTAAAAGTGGACGGCAAGTTAGATTTGAGATCGCATCGCCATGGAATGATAAATGTAAAAAGTGGATGAGAGTTACAACCAGGAATGGATGCATACAGGAGTGTATTTCTGTTCTGCGACTTGACCCCACAGAATATTTACATCGCTTAAACATGAAAGGTACTGCGCCCTAGGAGATGAGGTAATGTTAATGGCAGGTAATCAAAATCCATCATTGCTGAATGTTGTGATTGCCGCTAATGTGATGAAAAGATTGCTATGCACGTAAGAATGTCTTTTCCCTGAATGTATGTTTGTGAAGCTGCTAATCATAATACTTTTTTATTCGATTTTCTAAAATCATGTAATTCAAGTTGCAGGAATCAATTTGGCAGTGCATTTATCCAAAAGAAATAGATGTGTTAAAAATTAATTGTTAATCGTGTCTGCATATTAGAGCATATTTTTTTGGTGCCTGAAAAGGAAGGGTTTTTTTGTTCAAATTAGAATATCGCATTACATTTGTCGTCACAATAGGTGTATTTGCTGATGGTTTATCAATTTGCCTTGGGAGAAATGTGCGTGTTCTCTTATTGAATTCCAGCCAAGTGCAGTGTGTGTTTTTTTTCTCTTTTTTTTTTGCAGGTGTCTCTTTATTTTTTTGTCTGTAGGAAAGAGCAAACTAAAAAAACACATCAATTTGTGTTGTGATGGACAACATGATTTGAGTAAGGCCCTTCTCTTTTACCAGTTACTGGCCTAGCTGACAATGAAAATTTACCTCTGCGTTACATGAATTCTATGGGTTCCTATGCCTTTTTAGGGCATCTTGGGTTTAACTTATTCAGGTACCAAGCTTCTTGATGCTCTCTACAAATGCTGTTGCTTATAATAGCCATCATGATTAATTGGGATCCTACTCTTTAAACGCATATTGTTGAATAGGCTGGGGTTTTGCGACAACATTCTTTCTGTCATTTTTCAGAGAGCACTCATACCACAAAACCACAAACAAGATGCACATGGAGAGGCTAATATCGCATATTCTGAAGCAAAGTTTTGTGTCCAGTAAAAGCCAAGTATCATTCAAGATGCAAATGTAATCCAGAACAACTGTGAGAACACAAGTGCCGATATCATTCAGATACTAGGAATTGTACCAGTTTGTTCGAAGCAGCAGGACTGTGGATGATAAATGACTAATCTAGATGTCTAAAGAATGCAAATTCTTGATCAGGATCAGAATTTGGAATTATCCAAGGAAAGTGACACTTGCATGATAAAAGTAGGTACGTAATGCGTTGTTCAGCTTCTAGTGATAAATTGAATGACTTACTACCATGAGTGGATGCGAGTAGGCATTGTGCACAATTCTTTGCTATAGAGAGAAGATTTGGCTGTTTTCCTACTGCGAAGCACAGCTAATGCTTGCATGTCTGAGATGTGAAATATTGTGCACCGTAAGATGAGGTACTGTTATTGCAATCTTCTGAAAATTCTTTTTTACTATTAAATGTGTGAATTGAAAACAATGTATGGAACGAAAGGTTGATTTGGATGTAGTCTTGTTCCTAAATGTTTTGTTTGTGAATACGCTAATTAGGTTTAATTATGAGTTTTTGAAAGCGCTGAATGGAAATACATGAAATAATGGCTGAGTGTTTATCATAAACTCAATAGCTTGTCCAATAAAGAGCATAGTGTATTTTTGGTGGCAGGTTAGAGTTGCTGGTTTCCTAATCTCATGCAGTTCAGTTATAAAGAAACAGTCTGGCAAGAGGATAGTTGCTAGTTAAATATTTTATTGCGTTTTTTGTGTTGGGCATGCTTTTTCTATTTCCAACAGGAACGTCAAGGTAGCATTTTCTTTTCCTGTACGTTGTGATGGGTCTCAAACTGCCAGACCGTGAAAATTCCTCAAGTTGAATTATGAATTGGATCCAAGAGCTCTTACGTCTTGTTGAGACATACACATTTATTTGGAGTACGGCTGTGCCGAGAGTTGGTGGCAAAGGGTTAAACGTATTTCAGTGGAAGAATTGATGCGGCTTGAGATGTGCTGAAGTGATAAGTACTTATTTATGTGGATTACCAGTAAACAAAATCATTACGTGTTTATTTTTGGGCCATAAATATAATAAGAAATAGGAAGAGGGATCGCTTGCTTGTGATGGTGCAGTATCTTTGGGGATAGGTTTAAGCTAGGGAGAGGCAGGGTGATGTTTTTTGCTTTGTTTGTTCACAGCCTCCGGATAATAAGTTGTGTACACCTGTTTGAGAGCTTGGCCTTTGGAAGCGTAGCGTATTCTGTGTTCCTAGAAAAGGTACATGTTTTATTTATTTCCCTTTTAGCTAAAGGCATAATGTTTTTTCTCGCTACAGTTGTCACTGGCAAATGTATGCATGTTTTTGATGATTTGAATGGTTACCTTTTAGAAAATAAGCAGCTTCTCTGATCTAATTGCAACCATATGCGCCGTGTCCTTTTATTTGTCTTTTTTCAGTTGGGTGTTTTTTTTCATCTTTATCTTTTCGTTAGGGTTCCCTTTTTCTCTCTCTTCTCCTAATAGGAAATAGCAAAAGAAAGGCTAGCACCCGTGTGTGTTATGGTGAACAATAAGTTGAATGAGGCAGATCCTTTAGAAGATGGATGTTAATTGCTATAGCCTGTAATACTAATGTATCTAATGGAGGTAGATGTGTCATTTACTAGCTCTTCAGTGTATCCAGCCCTGAAAAAGATGGCAAGTATGTGATAAATAACTTACGTGCTATAATCGCCTATTACTTTTTTAGAGAGGGACATGGGTTTAATTTTAAAGTACCAAACATATTAAGATTTTCTTTTTTTTTTGGCTGCTTTTGGAATGCTCTACAAATATTTTTGCTTCCGGCAGCATTCATGATTAAAATAAGACTTTACTCTTTTATTGTGTAGTATGGATTGGGTTGGGGTATTGCAACAACTTTGTCACATTTTTCAGAGAGCACTTCTACCACAAAATTGACCAAGAGGATGCACATAAAGAAGCTAATATCAGGTGTTTTGATGCGTAAAGCCAATTGATATTCGAAATACAAACAGTATTTAAAAAGCAAACAAGTGGGGCTATCATTGAAATACTAGCCGTCTTACAAGTTTTACCAAAAGCTGTGGCACAATTGTAGATCTTGAATGTCACATGACCACCTCTAAAGAGATGTGAATGCTTGATCGCTCGCAGAATTTGGAATGATCCTAAGAAGGGAATATTTGGACGATTAAAAGTGGACGGCAAGTTAGATTTGAGATCGCATCGCCATGGAATGATAAATGTAAAAAGTGGATGAGAGTTACAACCAGGAATGGATGCATACAGGAGTGTATTTCTGTTCTGCGACTTGACCCCACAGAATATTTACATCGCTTAAACATGAAAGGTACTGCGCCCTAGGAGATGAGGTAATGTTAATGGCAGGTAATCAAAATCCATCATTGCTGAATGTTGTGATTGCCGCTAATGTGATGAAAAGATTGCTATGCACGTAAGAATGTCTTTTCCCTGAATGTATGTTTGTGAAGCTGCTAATCATAATACTTTTTTATTCGATTTTCTAAAATCATGTAATTCAAGTTGCAGGAATCAATTTGGCAGTGCATTTATCCAAAAGAAATAGATGTGTTAAAAATTAATTGTTAATCGTGTCTGCATATTAGAGCATATTTTTTTGGTGCCTGAAAAGGAAGGGTTTTTTTGTTCAAATTAGAATATCGCATTACATTTGTCGTCACAATAGGTGTATTGGCTGATGGTTTATCAATTTGCCTTGGGAGAAATGTGCGTGTTCTCTTATTGAATTCCAGCCAAGTGCAGTGTGTGTTTTTTTTCTCTTCTTTTTTTTGCAGGTGTCTCTTTATTTTTTTGTCTGTAGGAAAGAGCAAACTAAAAAAACACATCAATTTGTGTTGTGATGGACAACATGATTTGAGTAAGGCCCTTCTCTTTTACCAGTTACTGGCCTAGCTGACAATGAAAATTTACCTCTGCGTTAAATGAATTCTATGGGTTCCTATGCCTTTTTAGGGCATCTTGGGTTTAACTTATTCAGGTACCAAGCTTCTTGATGCTCTCTACAAATGCTGTTGCTTATAATAGCCATCATGATTAATTGGGATCCTACTCTTTAAACGCATATTGTTGAATAGGCTGGGGTTTTGCGACAACATTCTTTCTGTCATTTTTCAGAGAGCACTCATACCACAAAACCACAAACAAGATGCACATGGAGAGGCTAATATCGCATATTCTGAAGCAAAGTTTTGTGTCCAGTAAAAGCCAAGTATCATTCAAGATGCGAATGTAATCCAGAACAACTGTGAGAACACAAGTGCCGATATCATTCAGATACTAGGAATTGTACCAGTTTGTTCGAAGCAGCAGGACTGTAGATGATAAATGACTAATCTAGATGTCTAAAGAATGCAAATTCTTGATCAGGATCAGAATTTGGAATTATCCAAGGAAAGTGACACTTGCATGATAAAAGTAGGTACGTAATGCGTTGTTCACCTTCTAGTGATAAATTGAATGACTTACTACCATGAGTGGATGCGAGTAGGCATTGTGCACAATTCTTTGCTATAGAGAGAAGATTTGGCTGTTTTCCTACTGCGAAGCACAGCTAATGCTTGCATGTCTGAGATGTGAAATGTTGTGCACCGTAAGATGAGGTACTGTTATTGCAATCTTCTGAAAATTCTTTTTTACTATTAACCTCTTGGCTGCTAATGACAAGGGTAACTCGTCATGGACTTTCCATTGATTTCAATGGAAATTATATGAGATTAATAATAATGCCTTAGCAGTAAAGGGGTTAAATGTGTGAATTGAAAACAATGTATGGAACGAAAGGTTGATTTGGATGTAGTCTTGTTCCTAAATGTTTTGTTTGTGAATACGCTAATTAGGTTTAATTATGAGTTTTTGAAAGCGCTGAATGGAAATACATGAAATAATGGCTGAGTGTTTATCATAAACTCAATAGCTTGTCCAATAAAGAGCATAGTGTATTTTTGGTGGCAGGTTAGAGTTGCTTGTTTCCTAATCTCATGCAGTTCAGTTATAAAGAAACAGTCTGGCAAGAGGATAGTTGCTAGTTAAATATTTTATTGCGTTTTTTGTGTTGGGCATGCTTTTTCTATTTCCAACAGGAAACGTCAAGGTAGCATATTCTTTTCCTGTACGTTGTGATGGGTCTCAAACTGCCAGACCGTGAAAATTCCTCAAGTTGAATTATGAATTGGATCCAAGAGCTCTTACGTCTTGTTGAGACATACACATTTATTTGGAGTACGGCTGTGCCGAGATTTGCTGGCATAGGGTTAAACGTATTTCAATGGAAGAATTGATGCGGCTTGAGATGTGCTGAAGTGATAAGTACTTATTTATGTGGATTACCAGTAAACAAAAACAATCATTACGTGTTTATTTTTGGGCCATAAATATAATAAGAAATAGGAAGAGGGATCGCTTGCTTGTGATGGTGCAGTATCTTTGGGGATAGGTTTAAGCAAGGGAGAGGCAGGGTGATGTTTTTTGCTTTGTTTGTTCACAGCCTCCGGATAATAAGTTGTGTACACCTGTTTGAGAGCTTGGCCTTTGGAAGCGTAGCGTATTCTGTGTTCCTAGAAAAGGTACATGTTTTATTTATTTCCCTTTTAGCTAAAGGCATAATGTTTTTTCTCGCTACAGTTGTCACTGGCAAATGTATGCATGTTTTTGATGATTTGAATGGTTACCTTTTAGAAAATAAGCAGCTTCTCTGATCTAATTGCAACCATATGCGCTGTGTCCTTTTATTTGTCTTTTTTCAGTTGGGTGTTTTTTTTCATCTTTATCTTTTCGTTAGGGTTCCCTTTTTCTCTCTCTTCTCCTAATAGGAAATAGCAAAAGAAAGGCTAGCACCCGTGTGTGTTATGGTGAACAATAAGTTGAATGAGGCAGATCCTTTAGAAGATGGATGTTAATTGCTATAGCCTGTAATACTAATGTATCTAATGGAGGTAGATGTGGCATTTACTAGCTCTTCAGTTAATCCAGCCCTGAAAAAGATGGCAAGTATGTGATAAATAACTTACGTGCTATAATCACCTATTACTTTTTTAGAGAGGGACATGGGTTTAATTTTAAAGTACCAAACATATTAAGATTTTCTTTTTTTTTTTTGGCTGCTTTTGGAATGCTCTACAAATATTTTTGCTTCCGGCAGCATTCATGATTAAAATAAGACTTTACTCTTTTATTGTGTAGTATGGATTGGGTTGGGGTATTGCAACATCTTTGTTTGTCACATTTTTCAGAGAGCACTTCTACCACAAAATTGACCAAGAGGATGCACATAAAGAAGCTAATATCAGGTGTTTTGATGCGTAAAGCCAATTGATATTCGAAATACAAACAGTATTTAAAAAGCAAACAAGTGGGGCTATCATTGAAATACTAGCCGTCGTACAAGTTTTACCGAAAGCTGTGGCACAATTGTAGATCTTGAATGTCACATGACCACCTCTAATGAGATGTGAATGCTTGATCGCTCGCAGAATTTGGAATGATCCTAAGAAGGGAATATTTGGACGATTAAACGTGGACGGCAAGTTAGATTTGAGATCGCATTGATGGAGCAGATTTCATCTGCTGTCAGGCATTGTTTTATTTTTTGTGCTTCAGACAGAGTGCATTTAAATTGCCACGCACATTTTGGTGCAAGTTAAAACATGGCACATGAAAATCATGAAAGTGAGGCCTATTCAGTCTGAAATGCTTTTGCTGAATTAACATGTTTTTTTTTTCAGTGTAGAGAAAAGTGGCCTTTTTAGCTTTGAAAATTAATAGAATGTGTTTCTCTCTTCTCAGTTCATTCCTTGTAATCTAAATTCTGTCTTAAGAGACATTAACTTGTTGCATATTTTGATAAATATTTTCAGTTAATAACACCTCTTTTTATAATGTGTGTGAATTAATAAATCACCAAACACTACCCAGGGGGCTAAATGCTTTTTTGCATGAAAAGCTATCTAAAACACTAAAGCATGTTGCTGTGTGTGTTGTATTACATGTGTGCGCTATATAAACTGTATGTGCTTTAAAATTTTACACTAAAGCATAAAAATGCTATGTTGCACATTTATTTTGCATGTTGTCATAAATAATAGAAACGCTGCTTTACACTTATAGCTTGGCTAGGTAAACATTTATAAGGGGTATTAGTATGGAGTTGGGAAACATAATGGGCTGATTTACATGAAATTAATGTTCTATTTGTGTTTGTTTTATTTTTGTGCCTACCATAAAATGGCTGCCTGTGGAACCAGCAAGGCTATGGCTTGCTTTGAAAGAGAAGAGAGCATACGCAGAGACCAGATTGACTCAAACTGCGGAAGGAGTCAAGGACATCTTGAACTGTACATTCTTGTGATTGTGCCAATGTACCAGTTTGATAAAGTATCTGTCATGCTGCGCTGTGACAGGAAGGAAGGAAAACTATAGAAACATTTTCCCTAGCAATTGTTGCAAACTTATAAAATTTATTTATTATGTATGCTTCTTTTGTTAAAACTGGTATAGTCAGGTTGTTAGAATGAGTCAGGGTGGTGAGAACTATTGCTGTTGTGGCTGACCAATCACGTACAGGTTTGTGTGGACTGCCAAGATTTAGAGTATAAATAATGACCTCTCTGGAGGGGCTTTGGCTTCTAGGCTCATTAGGGGGGTGTATGAGCTCTTGAGAGAAGGAACAGATTAGACCAGACATTCTATGGGTTAGGTACGAGAAACGTCCCGGGAGATTGCTGAAGGGCGGGGTCTGGGTCCGAGGAGAGTCAGGGGGAGGTTTCTTGCTTTCACGTCATATTTTGGCACTGCAGGTCACGTTCCTTTGAGGTCTGGTGAAGGAGGGGCTGTCTCACTCCCTGCTTGCTCTTTAGACACAGACAGATTCCGAAGAACAGCAACAGATAGAAAGGCTTTTTAGAATTAGATGCTAAACTTTAAGTTTATGCTTTGACTAATTAATTAGGTCTGAAAACATGTATTTGATTTATGCATTTATTCCTCTTAATGTGAGATTCTTGCCAACTATTTAATTATTGATTAGCTTTGCTAGACTATTTTTCTTAGAAACTCTTAAAGAGTTTTGACTGAAATTCTGCGCCACATTTTCTTTCCTATATGTAATGCTTATATGCATACTGTAATGTGTTCTGTATTAATGCTATTTTTCCTGTTTTCCAAATTCTGTAACCTGATTGATATTTTACTAATGAATAAAGAGTCAGAGAAAAATTAACTTTTGACTAGAAAATAAAACCTTTTAAATTCTCAACAACTCTCTTTATTGGCTTAAAATAATAATTGCATTTTTGACTGTTCATCTTTATTTAAAGTCTCCTGAAGGTAATACATGGTGTGAATGGCCCAACACCTTTTTCAGCTGTAAGTTAGAGGTAGCATGAGGGTTTTTCATTGAGAAATTACCAGAAGAAATTACCGCTCCATCAGTTTTTGGTAAGCAGAGGATGGTCATTATTTATTAGTTTGGTGATTGCCCCAGTATTGGAACTTTCGTAGATTCCCATGCTTTGTATCATTCCCCGTCGTCGGAATGGGAGCCTCGGTAAATAGAAAATACCTTAGTAGTAAGCACAAAGTGAAAAAATAGGCCTAGGCCTCATCTCGTTTTGTAGCTTATCCACCTCTTTTTGTAGAAGAGACCAAATTCTTGCAGTAGCCAATCAGAGCAGCCTCACCCCATAGAACCTTCCTGAGAGAGCCCCAGAGCCTTAGATTTTCTACCGCTGCAGAAAATGAAGGACCGCAAGGAAGTTATGTCTTCTGACAGTGAGGGCTCCTCTTCGATGGTGTCATCAAGAAAATTCGAAGAAGAGGGGTAGGTCTCCCCCTACTACATCTGATGAACCACATGTCAAAGCCTTGCCTGGGACCTCTGATAGGCCTGCTTCCCAAAAATCTCCTCACCACAGTGAAAAAAAGAGGCAGGGACAGCCTGAGGAGTCGCAACCTTCAAAAAAGGCTAAAAAGATCGTCCCTGTGACTTCACCACCCTCTGACAAGGATAGAGGGGTGAAAAAGCCTTCTACTGCAACTCAGGAGATTGTTTCAGACAAGAAACAGCGTTCGTCGACGGTGAAAACCACAGGCACGTCGACGATTTCTGTCAAGAAAGACTTGTCTTTAAAATTGGCCTCGTCGACGATGGCTACGACGGCGGCACCTGCGCCGTCGACGTTGTTTAAGACGCCTGATGCCTGTTCGTCTATGACGAAAATGACTTTTTCCACATCGACGACGATGACGACAAGAGTCGCGTCGATGGCGACGACGAGGACAAGGTCGACGATGACACCTGTGACCTTGCTGCTGACGACAAGTTCGTCAACGGTTCCGTCGACGATCCAGCCATCGTCGACGATGACCATCTCCCTGTCGACGATTCAGTCCTCGACGACGAGCGCAGTTTCTTCGTCGGCGCCTCCGTCGACGAAACAGTCTTTGAAGATTCAACCGTCGACGACAATTCCGTCTACGACTAGAAAACTTGCTTTTTCTCACAGGAAAAGGCAAATAACACCGGAAATGACATCTCCACGGAAAGTTCAACGGTTTCCTCCTACCCTATTGCTGGATGAGGACGCTGAAGAAGAGGCTTATAGCGATTTCGGGCCAGCTTATAGCCCTTCTGACTTACAAGACGTCAGTTCTGAGGAAGGTGAAATGGAGCAACAACACTATGTTCCAGAAGGTTATTATCACCAACAGGAGAGGCCACGCATGCAGGTTCCTTTGCAGAAACCTCCACGTCAGTCTCAGCAGGAGATGGTGGCGATGCCATCCACTCTCATCTCTGATCTACAATTAATGTTGCAGGACTATCGGAGGCGATTTCCTACTCAACAGTAGGTTTAACAGGTACGCCCTCCTACACCTCCGCCTCCATTATCTCAACCAGTGGCAGAACACTCTTGTACATCCACAAAAGGTGGTGCTCATTCGGGATGATATGGATGATGATATTGCCTCATCTGATGTAGATCAGCAAGTGGACCCTGACCAAGATCAGAATATAGACTGGAATCAGGATGACATTCGAGATCCAGACGTCACAGGGCCTGATACCGCAATCTCTCCTCCAGCAGATATCTGAGGTTCTCACAACTTGATGGAACAAGCTTCCAAGAGATTTGGTCTTCCAGTTACCACAGTTCAGTCCGAATGTTTTTTGTATGATTTCAAAGAACCATTCCGGAAATCCATACGTTCAATCCCCATCATTGAACATGTTTGGTCTGAAGGCCTAAAAGCTATGCAGAATCCGGCCACAGTCCTCCCGGTGCTCCCCAGACTGGAGAAAAAATATAAGGTGCCAGAGGGCAGCCCGGCATGTCTACTAGGTCAACCAAAACCGGACTGGTTATCTCCCAGGCTGCACAGAGTAAATCTAAGAACCCATCCACGTCGCTAACGACGCCACCGGATAAAGAGGGCAGGCGTTTGGACAATGTTGGAAAAAGGTTCTCCACAATGGCCAGCCTCCTCGTTAGGGTGGCTAATGCTTTGGCGATTCTGGGGAGATACGATTGCCAGATGTGGTGTGACCTCTCCCCGTTTGTTGAAGAACTTCAGGATGCATCTAAGGACGAGGTCAAAAAGATCTTAATGGAAGGGGAGCGATCCTCTTCTGAGGTAATCGACTGTGCAGTGGATATAGCAACTACGGCCTTCTGAGCGCTAGCTGGCTCGGCAGTTTTGATACGCCAGGGTTGGTTGCGAGCCACATGGTTTAGACAGGAGGTACAAAATACAATTCTGGATCTGCCTTACGATGGGGAGATGTTACTTGGCAAACACGTGGATGACGCCCTACAGGGCATAAAGAAAGATACAGATACGGCCAAGTCCTTAGGAACTTTACAATACCGCAAAGTGCCCTTTAGGGGAGCAAGAGGAAGAGGATTCTCCTCATATAGAGGCGGCAATCTGCACCGCTACTCTTCCAACTCCCAACCTGGCCAAACATACAAACCCCAGTATTCACAGAGGGGTTCTTTCTCTCGCCAGCCGCCTAGAGGACGACAAGGGCAGCAGAGGAGAGATAATACCAAGAGACAATAGCAGCCAGGTGGCTCTTTCTACTGTTCCTGTACCCTCGTTAACACCAGTGGAGGGCAGGATTGCCCATTGCCTCAACAACTGGATGGTCATTGTGAGAAGGTGGCCTGATATGCAGTGCTCACTATTCTAGTGAACACTATGTATCAGTCCAGCAACCCTTATTGATGATTGGTTGTAAGTCAACCTTATAGACCAGCTATCCTAGTAGCATGGATACGAGCAGTCTAAGGCTAAAGACTCGAGAGGGCGTGTTAAGCCAGCTGTTTACCACACATATACCCCTTGAACACCAAGTGAAAGGACACCACACAAGTGTTATGAAAATAAACAGTTATTTATTAAAGATCACAACAGCCCTGCACTCTTTATGAGGACAGGGTACTAAGCACAAACCAAAACTCTTACAAAAATACTTAAGTTAGCACAGTATATACAAATGCCCGAGGGGCACGGAAAACCATATACTCTAAAAGTGGAATGTAAAATTCCTAGCAGGTAAGTACAGTACTAATAGCTTTTGGAATCGCTAGGACTTGACTAGGGAATCGTTAGATTACTTCTAGGAGGCCTAGGGGACTCGGGTGCAGTGTGTGCACTCTCACGCGAGATGCGGACAAAAGTCTATGGTAGCTAGGAAGTAGAAAGTTAGTGTTCTCGGGCGAACCCGACCTGGTAGGGAGAAAACGAAAGTAGATTCTGACCCTTGGATAGTGAGGCTATGCTGGGGCACCGAAATGCCGAAGTTACCTATCCCAGGGGCTGCAGCTGCATAGGTCTGAAAAGACGTCGGGAATCCTCGTAGACGGACCAGGAGCCGGAAGAAAAGATGCTGGCCGGTGACCAGTGAAGAAAGTTCAGTTGGATCCAAGCCTGGATCTCGAAGATAGATGACACCTGAAAGCAGAGGGGACCAAGTTCTAGACTACTAGCCAGTAGTCAGTGGGCACCAGGAGGGCACCGGATGGTAGCCACCTCGACAAGGTGAGTGGGTGACGCTGGAGCTCGAAGATCTCACGGACCAGGAGGCGTTGTCGGCGACCAGGATGGAGGATCGAGCTGTCCCACGAAGATAGAAGCTGTCGGCGTCGCTGGACCCAGGATTGGGCAACAAAGCCTTGGCAAATTCAAGCCCACTCGGTGGACTCAAAATGGCGTCTGGAGTGGACCAGGAGGGTCCGGGGTGCCTCTCTTCAAGAAGGAAGCAAGGGCCAGTCTGGAGCAACCAGACCAGCAGTCGTGAAGTCGTCGGGCGTCGTTCAGAAGGCCACAAGCCAGCCGGCTAGTAGCCAAACAACGCGGTGCACAGCAAACAGCAAAAGGGCCCCACGCAGATCGTGGAGATGCAGGGAGGCTGACCTTGGGTGCTGGAGCTGCGCAGGGTTGGGGCTTCTCGGACCCCAAAGCACTCACCAGTGGAGGACACGGTGGGCTTGCAGTAAAGATGTCGTGCAGTCTTGGCGATCGTCGGTCCCTCGAGGTCTCGTCGCACTCACGGTTCTCAGCTTTGCTGTAGAGGTGAGTAGAGGTCAGAGGTGCCAGGAAAGCCGGGTCTCGTCAAGCTGGGTCGTCGGATTCGTGATGAAGGACTTGCAGCAGACCGCAGTGTTCTTTAGGATGGTGCCTGCTTGATGCAGGGTGACTACTCCTTAGCCACAAGGGAGAATCTTGAAGAAGAAATCGTGAAGTCCTTTCGAAGAAAGTGGTATCTTGATTCCAAAGATGATCTAATTTGAACAGGGGGCCCGCTCCTATCTTTATACTAAAAAAGGGGGCTGACCCGGTGACTAGGTCCTGCCTATGGGTGGGACCAGGAGGGGGGTGGTTACACCCCTCTCCCCTGCCGGACTTCCCCAGGCCAGGGGCTGGTGTGCCCCTGGATCTGGTTCTGACTGGCCTATGCGTAGTGAGCACCGGGGTGCCACTCAGCAGTCACCTTCCTGAAAATCCCTGCCTACCCAGGATACACAAAACCATGTCTGGGACGGTGCTAGCACCGCCCCTGACAGGAAACCCTTTGTCCAGGCTCCCCTCGCTGGAAGGACTCCCAGCTGCAGGGGGTCAGACTCGTGTCTGTGGTGGCAGCATCCATTTTGTGGAGCTGAGGCTTCAGTTAACTTTAACCGGGGTTCACAGTTACATACATGTCGTGTCCCTCTAGAAGGGTGGAATGCTAACCCCGTCGCCAGAATTGGCGAGGGGTTAGTATTCCAATTCGTATGACACCTTACTCGACATGTTTTGATAAAGCAATACCAAAGATAGCATTTAACCGCGAGGATTATAATGCACTTAAGAGTATATGGTATGCGATATCATGGAACAGCTATTAGGACTTGGTTCCGCAAGCTGCAGACAGGCTCAGGTCATGCCAGAGCACCATCTCACATGATTCCAAGCACTCTGCCTTCAGGATTGTCAAGGCCTGCCATAGGAGTGACTGATAGGAATCTGTGTGTCTATTTTAGGGTTAGGTATAGGTATACTACACCTACAGCAAAGGGTGATTACACGACTTTGCCCCAGCTGTCATGCAGCCAGTTGTGTCAAATTTAGGAGGCCAGCCAGGGATGGCATAATACATGCTGCAGCCCCTGGCAGCCCTGGGTACACCCATGCCCTGAGTTACAGGGTCTGATAGGGTGGCCCAGTACCAATTGGAAATGCACCTAGGGTACATGGAATCCATTTTAAAGAGAGATTGGCAGGATCCCAGGTCGACTATGTCAAAAACCAGCTAAAACACAGGGCAAAAAGTTGGGGGCAACCATAGTCAGGATGTACCTTCCTACAGTCATAACAACAGACCAGTGGGTCCTAAACATCATCAAGAAAGGACACACGTTGGAGTTCCAAGATCTTCCTCCAACGAGAGCTCCAGACGCCTTTACACCCAAACATCTTAAACTCCTTCATCTCGAGGCCCACCAACTCTTCACCAAGGGGGCAATAGAACCTGTACCTCTCTCCCAAAAGGGGAAAGGGTTCTATTCCAGGTTCTTCCTGGTTCGGAAGATGAAGGACAAGTGGCGTCCGATCTTAGATCTACGACAGCTCAACATTTATCTCATCAAGTTGTCCTTCAGGATGGTCACTCTTCAGGACATCCTCCGCCTTCTCAATCCAGGGGACTACATGGCAACCCTAGATTTGGAAGATGCTTACTTCCATGTACCCATTCATCCAGCTCACAGGCAATATCTTCGATTTACAGTAGGCAAGAGCCATTTTCAATTCAAAGTACTGCCTTTTGGTCTCCGGTCCGCTCCGCGGATCTTTGCAAAGGTACTGGCTCCTGTGGCAGCCTTTCTCAGAAAGCAGTCTTTAGAAGTCTTCCCATATCTGGACGATTGGCTGCTAAAGGCTCCTTCGTTCCAAGAGGCGTCCAGGGCAGTCACGAGCTGCAGACAACTGTTCGAGCAGCTAGGCCTTCGGCTCAACAGGGAAAAATCGATTTTGCGCCCCTCCAAAACAGCGAAGTTTTTGGGTGCGATCCTAGACACAGAATGCTGCCTTGCTTTTCCTTCAGAAGAGTGCCAAGCCAAGCTGATTCTTTCAGCTCGCCTTCTACGGACACGGAAGTTTCTGTCAGTTCGCAAATACAAATCGCTTCTCGGATCGATATCATCCTTCATACCATTGGTACCACACTGCAGGCTGCAAATGCGTCCTCTGCAGGAACAGTTGGGCAAACAATGGCGTCAGGTGACGGGCTCCTTCGACGACAGGATTGTAATCACTCCGGAAATGCGGAAGGCAGGCAGCTGGTGGTTGCTAAAAGACAATCTTTCAGTAGGTTTGCCATTCCAACTTCCACCATCTCCCATGGTATTGACAACAGATGCTTCCATGGAGGGATGGGGTGCGGTCCTCCAAGAACTGAAAGTCAGTGGTCATTGGAGCTAAGTCCAAGTCAAGTTCCACATCAGTCTACTGGAACTTATGGCCATTCGTCTAGCCTTGCAGGCTTTCCTTCCAAGGATCCTCAACCGTTCAGTGCTGGTTCGTACAGACAACACTACAGCCATGCACTACATAAACAAGCAGGGCGGAACGAGATCTTGCACCCTTTCGAAGGAAGCACAGAGGCTTTGGAATTGGGTGATCCAACACAATATCACCCTTTCAGCAGAACATCTGGCGGGCACACTCAATGCCACAGCGGACGCTTTGAGTCGCCAAAAGACTATCAGCCACGAATGGGAACTGGATCAGACCATTCTGAACGAACTGTTTGCACGTTGGGGGACCCCAACCATCGATCTGTTTGCAACTCCCCAAAACGCCAAATGCCAGTCCTACGCAAGCAGGGTTCACCATCGGGGATCCTTGGGGAATGCGCTTTTGATTGCCTGGTACGGCGCATTTGTTTACGCCTTTCCTCCTATTCCGTTGATCCTGAGACTGATCCGCAAGCTCAAGGTGGAACCGTGCAGAATGATTCTGATCGCACCAGCATGGCCCAGGCAGTTTTGGTACACAGAACTTCTCCTCTCCCAAGATCAACCGATTCTCCTGCTTCTTGTTCCATCACTGTTAACAAAGGCTCACGGACAGGTTCTGCATCCAGACCTGAAGTCACTACAATTGACAGCGTGGCTCCTGAGTTCAGAGAGTTCCAGGGTTTAAATCTTTCAGGAGAATGTAAAGATATTTTGGCCCAGGCCGAGCGCCTAGTACGAATAAAACCTATCGGGCTAAGTGGAAGAGATTCTGCCTTTGGTGTCGGAGAGAAGGTCTACATCCATATACTTCTGCACCGCACCAACTCTTGCCTTACATCCTTTCTCTTGCGAAATCTGGATTGGCTCCTTCTTCTGAAGAACCGGGTTTTAGAACCCAGCGGCGCCAGGGAGAACGCCCGATGTCTTCGAGTTCCCCTGTCTTGGCAAACAGAGATATGAGACACTTCTTGGTGACGTCAAAGACCAAATTTATTGGCTGCAACCAGGAACCGAGGTCTACGAAGCACAACACGGGTGGTTCGCTAGAGACTGCACAAATTCATTGAGTGGAGCATTGTCTTTTATGCTAAAAATCACATTCCTGGCTAGCATCAATTACATACAAACTGACCAATCGAACGGTGACATTTCAGACATATCACATGACGACAATCCCACTTTCCGTTGTCCAGCCCACCAGAAATGACTAGGCAAAATCCAACATTCTTGCTCGAACAGGCCGGACGGACCCATCATTAAAGACCTCAACCCACATCTATGATTAAGCCATAAAGTAAAGAACAGAAGCAGATGACAAGCAAGATAGAAGGGTGTGTGCATGTACCATAAACTCAGCAATGTCCTGCTCTTTGATCTCTATCTGACCAGCTGCCTAACAAGGAACTGGCTCAACGAGGTCAGCCTCGGGCAAGGGAGTCAATTCGTTCAGGTCACACAAGAGTCAGCTAAAGGTGTAGTGTCCCAAAGACTCGCTAGGCCGTAGTCATCAGTCTATGTGAGGGCAACCACACAAAATGGCTGCCGTACACAAAATGGAAACTAAAGGTTCGAACGAAATCCATGAATACGCAGTGTTCTCATTGATCGATTATGACGAAAACACTCGTACATGCCGCACTCGTCATTTGCGGTCGACCTTTATTGAACGGGTTCAGAATCTACGGAACCACAGACCCTCCTTTTGCCCTTACATAGGCAATAACCCAAACTCATGTCAGTCTGAATCCAGGTCTATATTCATCAGATCATCAAGATGTTGCTGTAGCATCATCCTAGTACCTAGTAACTCTCTCTGGATAGGTCTCCTCGAACACGAAGTAGCACAAAAGCCACATATAGCAGGAGCACACTGTACGCAAAGACAGAACAGGAAAAGGATAGCTAAAATCATCCCAATGACCATCAGAATCTTCCACCCCCATGTGGATAACAATCCCCAAAACCATCCCATCAACGACCAATCTCCCTTGTCTATATGTACAGACTCGGAGATCTTATGTAGCTTGGAAATTTCTTGGTACACTGTCGGAGCGTTGTCTGGAATGAAAAGGCAGCAGCTCGATTGAATCAATTTACATACCCCTCCTCTATCTGCAAGTATGACATCTAACGCAACTCTGTTCTGAAGAGTCATAAGACGATCCGACTGGAGCTCAGCAGTCAAGTTACTAAGGGCACCAGCAGTTTCGACTATGGGGGACTCAACCACTCTCGTCAATTGCCGTATGTTCCTGCTGTTAACCATAGGTCCCCAAAACGGCAGAAAACCCTTCAAGAAATCTCCCAATTCTTGTCCTGCGGTATCTTCCTCACTGAAGAAACCTCTAGCAACTCTCCTCTTGTGGTAATCTGCAGCAGCTGTAAAAGTGGGAGGCAACAGGAACGAGACAAAACAGGTGCCCGAATAGTCAGGGGCAACCATGTGTACGCTCGATCGTAACAGATGAAATAGGTACCCTTAGCTGCTAGGAACGCTGGGGAAGTCTGAGACGCAAATACATAAGTCTCAGCTGGTTCCGTTCGTTCTTGGCGGGCCGTCGACAAACGGTCTGGGCCTCTGCTCGCTCCGCCGAGATGTCGCCATTGGGTGTCGGAGTCCCTCAGGGCTCAGTGTTGAGCCCGACTCTATTCAACATCTTTATGACCCCTCTGGCGGCTCTGGCGGAGTCCTTCGGGGCTCAGATCGTTTCCTACGCCGATGACACCCAGCTCCTCTTTACCTGTGAGAGTGGTGCGGATTTCGACGGAGAGAGTATCCGGGGTTGCCTTGAGGCTGTTTTTCATTGGTTCCAACATAACAGCCTCAAGTGCAACTCGGATAAATCCGAGGTCCTCTTCTTTGGGTGCAGCTCAGATCCGGATTGGAAGGTGTGGTGGCCAGAGAACATGTTTCCACCAGCAAGTTCGTCCCAGGTGGCTAAAAACCTAGAGATTAAGATTGACAACGGCCTAACACTGCGATCTCAGATAATCGGTCTTACTGGCACCTGTTTTGGCCTGCTCCGGATGTTGCGCAAGTTTCTCCCCTTACTATCGGAGGAGCATAGGAAGATTACAGTGCAGGCGATAATTGGCTTGAGAATTGATTATTCGAACATTCTTTATCTCGGCCTGCCAGAATATCTGCTTCAACGGCTGCAGGTGGTCCAGAACTCGGCAGCACGGGCAATCTTTGGACTATCTCGCCGTGCCAGAGCCTCGGGCCTCCTGCAGTCACTGCACTGGCTTCCTGTCCGGAAGCGGATATTTTTCAAGGCCTTGACTCTGGCGCATAAAGCTCTGCATGCCTCAGGAGCGAAATACCTTCAAAAAAGGCTTGCCTTTTACCATCCAGCCAGGCCCTTGAGGTCAGGATCCTTGTTCCTCGCCTCGGTTCCGCGTGTGAAAAGGGCTCGTATTGGAGGCCGTTCTTTTAGACTGCTGGCCCCCCAGCTATGGAATACGCTTCCAGTGGCATTGCGCAGTACATCAAACTTACTGGCTTTTAGGAAGGGTCTCAAAACCTGGCTTTTTACTTCTTAGTTGTTCCCTTGGGTTGTTTTTCTAGATCCTCTTTTTTTCTGTCTTTTACTTGTTATGTTATGAGATAGGTGTGCAAACCAAAGCGCCGGGACACTCTTTGAGTAGCCGTGCGCTATATAAAATCAAGTATAACATAACATAACAAACGCTGTTCTCTAACTGAGCTCTCGGATTCTTGCCATTACCTTGCAGACAATAATGACCCTGATGGGGCACTATCCAAATCGGAGAGGATCTTTTCGCTCGCTGGTTCCCACTCAGACTAACTCCATATCCAGTAACGTTCCATCCAGTATACGCTAGCGTCTCATCTCTCGGGATAGTCTCATAGGAATCTATTCCTCTAATCATATCTACTATTCCCTTAACTAGAGTACTATTCTTTGGATTATCTTTCACAGAACGTAGGGGGTAGACTTCACGAGCATAGATGAACATCGTTCTGTATGCCCACACAGAACCATTGTAGCTGAATGACAGGACCAAGTAAGGAATACCTTTATCAATAGTATGGGGCATAAGACCACACACCCAACAATTAGTCGTGTTCATTACTAGCTGGTGTTGGTGCAAAAGCTGAACAAAGGAGTTATTAGCGAATTCCATTCTCCTAATGGACTCATGTTCAGACAGAGGGTGAAAAGAATGTGAAGAAACAGTGGAAGAAGATATGGGTTGTATAGTGGGTGCAAACGTCATTTGAAAAGAGAATGTCACATATCCAATAAAAAACATCATTAAACTAAACAACATAAACAAACACAATATTAAAAAACGTTTTCTGGTCATTACAATACATATTTTGCTCTTAGAGCTCATTCTTTCATCAGGTCTTTCCATCTCGAAAAACTCCATCCTCTCTAATTGCTGCTCGCGGCGGTAGGGTGTTCTGTGCTAAGGAACGCATCTGTCAGTCCAGGGCAACTCCCTTAGACCAACCAGAACCGTCGACCTAACGTCTTCGGCTTGCACTCCAAAGACTTGACACCGCGACCCTACAGCTGAACCCGGATGGTGGTTCGAAAAACAAAAATCCAAATAGTTCCTCGGAGGAGAGCTAACCTTAAAAATCAGAAAAGAAAGAATTTCACTTTATTTTATTTGTCCAGCGACTCTCGGTCGCAAATTATAAAGCTCTTTGCCAGGCAATGTCTGTTCATGGAATAGTAGCTCAGGTTCAACAGTGTTCAAACGATTCGACGGAGGCACAGCTTCTTGAAGAAGATCGTCGCTTTCTCGTTCAGTGTTCGTTCCAATCAAACGGGCATCGCTAAAGGGCAGGAAACGAGGCACGGTTTCAGTCTCCGAGTCAGGAAGTCCTTTCTGGACCCACCGGTCGTACTGCAGAGGCAAAGGGGCTCTCTTACAATGTACGCCGTGGATCCAGTTCTTTTTACTGTGCACTCGTACTGCAGAATGTGTGGCCAATAAAACAAGGAAGGGACCGGTCCAGCGGGGCTGATCGTTCTTGGTCCGCTGGAAATTCTTCACGAACACCCAGGAGCCAGGTTCAATGGCGTGTCCTGGATCTTCAGAAGCTTGTGGCAGTGTATTGTGAACCTGTTGATGTAAAACACGCAATTTAGCCATCAATTCGTACAGGTAGTCAAGCAATACAGGGTGTTCTATCTCGCTGAATTTTGTCAGCCGCGGCATTCCCCAAACATTTGCCGGGCGACCAAAAACGACCTCATATGGACTCAGACCCATTCGCGAATGCACAGTCATTCTAGTGGACAAAAGGGCTAGTGGCAAGGCATCTGGCCATTGTAAACCAGAGCTCGCCTGAATTTTGGCCAAGTTTAGCTTAAGGGTGCCGTTATAGCATTCTACCAGACCAGCTGATTGGGGATGATTTGCTGCGTGGAACTTCTGCCGAATTCCTAATCCATCACATACTCTCTTCATCCCTTGACCCACAAACTCACTCCGATTGTCACTCCAGATCACTCTCGGCAAACCGAACCTAGGGAAAAATTCCTTAATAAGGGCTTTAGCTGTGGACAAGGCAGTGTTGTCTTTCAAAGGGTAGGCTTCCACCCATCTAGAAAAAGAGCAAACAACCACTAAGACATATTTCAGGTTGTTGCACCTCTCCATGTGGATGAAATCTAGCTGCAAAGCCTCGAACGGATACGTTGGAGGAGCAAAATGACCAGCTGGGGTTGGAGTTCCCTTACCAGGATTGTACATCAAACACACCATACAATTCTTGACCAGATTCTCTGCACACTTAGGAATACTAGCATTCTGCCATACTGGAGCCAACAACTTACAAATCCCTTTCACACTAATATGAGCCAATCCATGAGCCATCGTAACCACTGGAAGTACATACGCATCGGGTAACAACCATCTCTGATGCTCTGACAACTCAATCCAACAACCATTCGGATCCAATTTACCCTTGCTTTCTCTCCATTCATTCAACTCTTTCTCTATAGCCTCAGCTTGGATGGATTTCACACTCTCAATCGTATCTTCACACATACTTCTATCCGGAACTCATCTCGCCGGACCTGCAACATACATTCGACTCATCACGTCTCTCGCAGTTTCTTTCGCGACTTCATCTGCAAACGCATTACCACGACCAACATCATCAGTAACTTTCTTATGCGCACTGCATTTCACGATCGCAACTTGCAACGGCAAAGTAAGAGATTCAAGAAGTTCATTCACCAACTGACCATGCTGAATCTTCGTTCCATGAGACGTGAGGAACCCACGCTCCTTCCACAAACGTCCAAAACTATGAGCCACACCAAACGCATACTGGCTTTGGGTATACACAGTCACTTGTTTTCCTTTCGCCAACACACACGCTCTCGTTAATGCAATCAACTCCGCTGCTTGTGCTGAATTATGTGGGATACGTGCAGCTTCAACAACGGTGTGCAAAGTCGTAACAGCATATGCCGCAGTCGTATCACCATTCGGAAGCTTGAAGCACGAACCATCAACACATAAGGTACCATCACACTCTGGAAGAGGAGTATCCCTAAGGTCTATCCTCCCTTTCGTTTCTTCCTCTGTCCTAAGGAAGCAATCATGCTGTTCAACAGTATCTGTCTCAACTGAAATCGGCAACAACGTGGCTGGATTCAACGTGTTGCATCTCTTTATATGCACTTGACTCGCTAAGAGTGTCCCTTTGTAACCCGACAACCGAGCACTAGTTAAGTGCTGTGTCTTGGTGCGATTCAACAAGGTATCCACTGCATGTGGAACCATCACCATCAGTGTATTATCCATCACCAAACCAGCAGACTGTCGAATCGAAACAGCCGCTGCTGCTGTAGCTCTCAGGCAACTCGGCAACGCTCTAGCTACCGGATCCAAAGTCGACGAAAAATACGCACATGGACGCTGCTTATCGCCAAACTGTTGAGTCAAGACTGACAATGCACATCCTTCTCTCTCGTGGACATACAATGTAAAAGGCTTACTGTAGTCGGGAGTACCCAATACAGGAGCCGAACACAATGCATCACGCAATTCTGAAAAACTCTTTTGACATTCGTCAGTCCAAGGAATAGGATTAGGAGTATCCTTAACCGTAAGAGCTATCAAAGGCTTCGCAAGCAACGAAAAATTAGGGATCCACTGTCTACAGTATGACGTAATACCCAAGAAAGCACGTACTTCTCTCTGTGTCGTAGGCACACTAATTTTCGCAATAGCTTGAATTCTTTCTGGGGTCAGTTTCCTTCCCTCCTTCGATAAGAGGTGACCTAAATAGGTAACTTCTTATTGACAATATTGCAACTTCGAAAGAGACACCTTATGATGGAAATCTGACAAGTGACATAACAACGACAAAGTAGCCTCTCTACAAATCTCTTCATTGTCAGCAGCAACTAACAGATCGTCAACGTACTGAATAAGAGCAGCGCCATCAGGTAAAACAAGCAAATCAAGTTGTGTCTTCAAAGCCTGACTATAGATCGATGGACTCTCACAATAGCCTTGGGGAGCGCGCTTAAACCGGAAACTTCGGCCTCCTAAAGAGAAGCCAAAAATATCTCTACTCTCCACAGCAATCGGGATGCTGAAGAAAGCATTCTTCAAGTCAATCACCGAAAACCACGTGGCTGTAGCCAGAATCAAAGTCAGTAAAGCGGTGATATCAGGTACAACAGGAAATTGAGGAACTACAATTGTATTCACTTCGCGAAGATAAATCACAAACCTATATACAGGAGGCTGTGAAGAATCAGTTCGTTTCAGAACAGGCAAAACAGGACTATTGCACACATTACCTCTCGTTTCCTCAATCACACCTTTCTCAATCAGATCATAGATGATCGCCAGAAGTGCTCTTTCGCCATCACTGGAAATCCGATATTGCGGAATACGAGGTAATCTAGCATTTGCTTTCAACGTCACAACATATGGCGGAATCTCTAAGAGACCCACATCATTAGGACCAGTAGCCCAAAGAGAATCAGGGAGAGTAGACAATTCAGGTGGAAGTCGATCTTTAGATAAATACATCGGAGATTTCACTCTCTTACCTAATGTAAGCTGTACTCCTGAAGGAGAACAATACAGCGTCACATACAATCTTTTCAATAAGTCCAATCCCAACAAGTTCTCACCACAACCTGTCGTCAGAATGAGGGGTGCTTCGAAATCACAAGGTCCAACAGAAAGAAACAAAGGACTAGAAATCGGATTACTAACCGGGGCGCCAGAAAAACCTACTGAAACATTCGTTAAGCCAGACAAAGGTGCGCCAGGGAGTTTAGAGTGCATAATAGAACTCTTTGCAGCACCAGTATCCAACAGAAAAAGCTCTGACACACCTGATGCAATCACTTCAACATAAGGTCCACTCTGATCTACTGGAACTGAAACAACTCCCTCTCTTTGTCTATGGGGGTCCTAACAATCATTACCGTCGGCGTTCTCACCTTCAACATAGTAATCGTCCGCATAGTACTGTGCCGTCCTACCAGATGCACCATTGTGCTGATCAAAAGTATTCATAGAATTCTGTGGAGGCAAAGAACGCGCATTCTGAGGAAACACACCACGTCCTCCACCTCGCGGAAATTGCTGAACACCTCGACCTCTCACACCAGAAACACCATTTGTGCGCTGTAACAGAACTGGACAACTACTCTTGAAATTACCCTCTTCTTTGCAATATGCAGACTGATTAGGGCCTACAGGAAAACGCTGTTGGGCAGACTCGAACCTTTGTGAGTTTCTCTGATATTGCTGAGGTTGCTGATAATCGCGCTGATTACTACGAGGCGGATAAGCTTGCTGTAGAAGAACTTTAGTCTTTAATTCCTTAGTCTTCCTATCCGCTTTCTCTATCTCATCCTTATTTCTAGTCTCATAGCACTGGGCAGTGGCCAAGATCTGCGCTGACGTAGAAACAGCCCAAGCACTTTCAGAATCCTTCAACTTACTGCACAATTCGGGAAGCAAATTATGCACAAACTTGTCAACAAACAACCGTTGACCACCTTCCGTACTCATATCCTGGCCACTATGGTCAATAAACGTCTCTTCGAACCTAGTGAAAAAGTCAGACACATTTTCGTCTTTCTTCTGCTTGCACGCAGACAATTTATCCAACGCGCACAGTAGGCATCAAAGTCTTCATATAATCAATAATCCTACCAGGGAGATCAGCAATCACATCCTCAGGTTTAGCACCACCTACTTGTCTATTATCTGCGGCTCTAAGATTATTCCATGTATCACCTAATTCTATAGTAGGGGATCTCTGTGTATAGTCATAATCTAGTGAATAGTCCTGCCCATGTGCGTGGACCCCGGAGCAATCAAAAATAATCTCTAAAGTTTCGAAAAAATGCAGAACTGCACAGACACTTGAGAGAATTTAAAGACATATAATGCAGCCTATAAAAGGCTACACTGTCCAGTACTTCAGCTAGAAATTCCACCAAAAATCCACAAAAACATCAAAGCCTGTCCAGATTTCCTTTGTCTTCAGTATAAACCCCTCTGGAAGATAGAGAGGAAGGCATGGACAGACAAGCCCCCATAGGCTGCCATTATGTGGCTCAGAATAGGATACTGTGCCTTTAAGAGAACTTTCCAGAACTTCACAGTATCCCAGAATGCCTTGCAGGTCTCTCTTACTTCCAGTTCTTTTTTCCAGCTAATTCGATTTTGTGTACTTTTAAAGTACTTTGGAGTACTTTGGAGCTTTCTTCTTGGTTTCTTGCACCCCTTGTTGTCCATAATGCCTGCATTATTTGACAAATGCCCGGAGTGCTCCAGGAAGAAGGCCAAGTCAGACCCCCATGAGGTCTGTATCCTCTGCCTTCCCTCTTCCCACATCCCTGAGGAGTGTGAGATCTGCCAAGGCTTCTCTGGCAGGACCCTGAAGGACAGACTGAAGATCAGGCTTCAGGGACTAGAAGAAAGAAGACAGAAGGCGCAAGGTGGGTCTGGAGGGGCTTCCTCTGCCCATGCTGAGGCCTCTGGGGGGCTCCCCAGGGGCAGGAAGCCCAGCACACGTCCCCATTCTCCGTCGGGGTCGGTGGCACCCACCACGACGTCGAGAGGGAAGTCCAAGGCCGGCTCCCCGTCTCCCCAGGGCTCTGGGTCGAGGAAACGTCGCCCGTCGACGTCGAGGGACTTGCATAGGCCGCCGTCGACCACAGAGACATTGTCATCGTCGCTGTCTTCGGCGTCGACGTCGAGTACTCGGCGTCGGCGGGCCCGGCGTCGATGCTCGCCGTCGAGGCGATACCGTTGATCGCCGTCGAGAGACAAGGCTTCATCGTCATCGAGGGGATCCTCATCGTCGAGACAGGCGTCGAAGCGGAAGCGGTCGCCGGCGAGACGGAAGCGTTCGTCGTCGAGGCGAAAGAGGTCGCCGTCAAGGTCGACATCGAGGCGCTCCAAGGCGACGTCGAAGCGGTCGCGGTCGCCGTCGAGGCGCAAGAGATCGCCGTCAAGACGCCGAGGATCGTCGTCAAGATGGTCCGGGTCGACGTCGAGGCATGGCAGGCGTTCGACGCCGAAGAGGAGGAGACGGTCGACGCCGAAGGGACGCTCGACGTCGAGGGGTCGACGTTCGACGCCTGAACACCGGTCAGCGGCGTCGAGGGATCGTACTGCGCGGCCTAGGGCTGTGGGGGGCTCCCCTCAGTCCGGGAAGGATGGTGGGTCACCGGGATCGGTGCACTCGGAGGTGTATACTCCAAAGAAGTCTGTTTCACCTCCTCCTCTGTTACCTAGAGGCCCGCGTCCGAGGACTCCTACCCCTCCTCCGTTGCCTCCTCTGCCTGACAAGCCTCCACCGGTTCCGCTGAGGTCGGTCTCGTTGCCCAGGCTCCCGACTCCTCCCAAGAAGACTCCTAAATCTAAGGAACCACGTAAGCCCAAGTCGGCCACCCCGGAGACTCCGGTTGACCGTCCGAGGCCCAGGAGATCGAAATCTTGCTCCAGACGGAGAGAACGATCGAGGAGCAGGCACAGGTCCTCCACCCGTTCCAGGCGGCACCATAGGAGACATAGATCCAGGTCCGATACGACTTCTAGGACCCGCTCCTATTCACCTACTTTGTCCGATTCCCCGGAGACTAGGGTGTCTCCTATCGATGACATCGGTACATTCCAGGAGGTTCTCCTGAGGGGGGCTGCGAAGTTGGGTATCAAGGTGACGGCTCCTACACCTACGACGTCAGTGATATTCGAGACTTTGCACAAGAAGCACCTGTCTCGCCCTCTGTTGCCTTTGGTTCCGGGACTGGTTGAACCGGCACAAGAACTGTATCTTACACCTGCGGTGGTGAAGGCTGCCCCGTCCAGACTTTTGAAAAAATACAGGGCACCGGACTCGGACCCTGCCTTCCTGAGGATGGACCCAGTCCCCGACTCAGTGATAGTTACGGCAGCCAGAACACAGCATTCTACCTCCCCGTTCTCCACCGTGCCTCCAGACAAGGAGAGCCGCTGGATTGATTCGGCGGGAAGGAAGGCATGTGGGACTTCTTCCACCACAATGAAGGCTTCCAGCGACTCGGCATTACTGGGACGATATGACCGTGCGCTTTGGGATTCCATGGAGCAGTTCGCGGACCTTGTGCCGCGCGACAGGAGGGAGGACTTCATGGAAATCGTCAAGGAGGGGATGCTGGTCTCGAACCAGGGCATCAGTGCCGCGGCGGATATCTCCTTGTTAGCTGCACATGGCTACTGCCACGGCATCAACCAGCGCCGCCATGCATGGCTCAGGCTTACGTCTCTCAAGCCTGAGGCGCAACAGCGAGTGGCCAACCTGCCGTTTTCCGGGGACACGCTCTTCGGTAAACACGCAGATGACGAGATGGCCCGGATGAAGGCCAAGGCAGAAACCCTGACGGCGGTGGGCTTGGAGAAGCCCAAGGACAAGAAACCCTACCGCCAGTTCCAACGGCGGTTCGGCTCGCAAGGGAAAGGAAGAGGACAGTCTTCGGGATACCAGCAGCAGCAACAACAGCAGCAGTTCTGAAGACCTTTCCAAAAACGTCAGAGGGGTAGAGGTGGACAGCAGTCCTCTACCGCGAACAAGGGCCCGGCCGGGTCTCGACCCTGAGCGGTTACTTCCCCGTCATCCGTTACCCGCTCCGGTGGGGGGGAAGCGTTCAATTTTTTCTGGCAGAGTGGAGAAAAATTACTCAGGACAAGTGGGTGCTGAATATTGTTTGCAATGGATACAGTCTTCGATTCATCAGCCCTCCTCCAGCGATCCCTCCGGTCAGCTCGCAGTATCAACTGCGCGAGCTCCAGGCGGAGGCCGATATCCTGTTAAGGAAAAGGGCGATAGAAGACGTACCTCTGTCTCAAAGAGGAAGAGGTCTGCACTCCCGGTTCTTTCTGGTTCGCAAAAAGGACAAGAACGAGTTCAGGCCCATTCTGGACTTGCGGCAGGCAAATAAGTGGATTCGCAGAGAAAAGTTTCGCATGCTGTCGTTGCATCAGATTTATCCTCAGTTGCAACAGGGGGACTGGCTTTGTGCCATAGACCTACAAGATGCGTACTTCCACGTGCCCATCGCGCACAAGCACAGGAAGTTTCTGCGATTTCAAGTCTGCACCAATCATTACCAATAAACAGTGCTGTCTTTCGGACTGAAATCTGCACCCAGGACATTCTCGAAGTGCATGGCAGTGGTAGCGGCACACCTAAGGAAAGGCAAGGTGTTTGTCTACCCGTACCTGGACGATTGGTTGATCAAGGCCTCCTCCTTCTCAGAAGCTCAAGCAGACTTCCGGAAGACGTGCGTTCTCTTGAACAAGTTGGGGTTGCACATCAACATGTCCAAGTCTGTCCCGATCCCGGTCCAATGTATTCAATACTTGGGGGCCACCATCAATACGCTGTCAGCAAGCGTGTCTCCTTCGGAGGAGCGACGGAGATCGATCCTTCGGAAGGCTCAGGCTCTTATGACCGCTCCATCTACAACAGTGAGGACGGTGTCTTTTCTACTGGGGTCGATGGCCTCTTGTATCTTCCTCACTCCTCATGCACGACTACACATGAGGCCTCTGCAGGAGTGCTTGGAGGACCAATGGGACCAGAGGAGAGGATCTTGGGACGACAAGATACGACTGTCTCTGCATGCTCTTCAGTCTCTGAAGTGGTGGTGTTCAGCGGAGAATCTCCTCAGAGGGGTTCCCTTCCACAAGGACATTCCTACTCAGACGATCGTGACGGATGCTTCTCTCCAGGGCTGGGGAGCGCATTCGGGGGACTTACAGATCCAAGACACGTGGTCTCAGACGGAGTCCACGTATCACATCAATTTCCTGGAACTCAGAGCTGTTCACTTGGCGCTGAAGGCCTTTCATCCGTCCTTCCGGACCAACTCTCTGCTTTTACAGACGGACAATACGACCACAATGTATTACCTCAACAAGCAGGGAGGGTCGAGATCGCGCACCCTGTCTCGGGAGGCGCAGGCGATCTGGCACTGGCTTCTGGCAAGAGGATTGACGATAACGGCTACCCATCTGCCAGGTGAGCAGAATGTTCAGGCGGATGCACTGAGCAGGCCGATTCAGGAAAACCACGAGTGGGTCATAAACGACGACGTACTAGGAGAAGTCTTCGCAAGGTGGGAGACTCCAGACATAGATCTGTTCGCCACCGCCGAAAACAGCAAATGCCGAGACTTCGCCTCCAGGTACTACCAGCAAGGGACGCTGAGGAATGCACTCTGGATCAACTGGTCGAACAGCTTTGTTTATGCTTTTCCGCCCATCCCTCTGATTCCGGCGGTGCTCATCAAGCTGTCCCGGTCCAGGGCACGAATGATCCTGATTGCCCCGGAATGGCCCAGACAGTGGTGGTTCACGGACCTTCTACACCGGTCCCTCCTTCCACACATACGGTTGCCGTGCAGGCCGGACCTTCTCACGAAGTTCGGGGGGCAGATGGTGCACCCCAACCTCTCATCCTTGAGTTTGGCGGCATGGCTCCTGAGGTAGTGCAATATGGCCATTTGAATCTACCAGAAGATTGCATGGACATACTGAAGGAGTCTAAGAGGCCCTCCACTCGGACGTTCTACGCTTACAAGTGGAAGAGGTTTTGTATCTGGTGTGTGTCCAGGAACTTTGATCCTACGACGTGCAAGGAAGATGTCATCCTTCCATACCTTCTACATTTGGCGCGATCTGGCCTTAATGTTCATTCTATTAGGGTTCATCTCGCTGCATTGACTGCCTACAGGAAAAGCCCTTCACAGACTTCCTTCTTTCAGATCCCTGTGATCAAAGACTTTTTGGAAGGCTTGAAGAAAGTGTTCCCTCCTGTCAGGCTTCCTTCGCCTTCATGGGAATTGAATGTGGTGCTGTCCAGTTTGATGAAGGAGCCTTTTGAACCCATTCATAAGGCATTTTGCAGCACCTGTCCTGGAAGGCGGCGTTCCTCGTGGCCATTACATCGGCCCGCAGGGTGAGTGAAATTCAGGCGTTGTGTTGCCAAGAACCTTATACTGTATTTCATGCTGCTAAGGTTGTTATGCGTACTCACCCTAAATTTCTTCCCAAGGTTATTTCTGACTTTCATGTCAACCAAACTATAACTTTGCCTACGTTTTTTCAGAATCCTTCATCTCCAGCGGAAAGGTCCTTACATTCCCTGGATGTTCGGAGGGTGTTGAAATTTTATCTGGATAAGACTAAAGATATTCGTAGGTCAGACCAATTGTTTATCAATTACGGATCAGTCAGGACGGGTCTTGCGACCTCTAAGCAGTCCATTTCTAGGTGGATTGTGTCCTGCATACAACTATGTTACCAGAAAGCTAATAAGACCTTAGGGGGTAAGCCTAAGGCTTATTCCACCAGGGGCAAAGCTGCCACGACAGCCTTGCTCCGTAATGTGCCGATTGCAGACATTTGCAAGGCCGCCACTTGGAAGTCAGTTCATACCTTTGCTAAGCATTACTGTCTGGAGGCTGATGCCAGAGCAGATGCTCAGGTTGGACAGGCTTCGCTGCGGAATTTGTTCGCACAATAGTGGTGTTGGTTTCTTTTCTCCACCGCCGCTTTGGTGTGGGGATGGGCTTGCCATTCTATTCACTAGATTATGACTATACACAGAGATCCCCTACTACAGAAGGAGTAGTTTCTTTTCTGTAACTCCAGTTCTGTAGTAGGGGTATCTCTGTTATAGTCATAAGCGCCCGCCCTCCTTCCCGGTGGAGAGATGTTCATGTGAAGAATGCTACAGGTCTGGCGTGTTACGCCTTCAAAAAGAACTGAAAGTAAGAGGGACCTGCAAGGCATTCTGGGATACTGTGAAGTTCTGGAAAGTTCTCTTAAAGGCACAGTATCCTATTCTGAGTCACATAATGGCAGCCTATGGGGCTTGTCTGTCCATGCCTTCCTCTCTATCTTCCAGAGGGGTTTGTACTGAAGACAAAGGAAATCTGGACAGGCTTTGCTGTTTTTGTGGATTTTTGGTGGAATTTCTAGCTGAAGTACTGGACAGTGTAGCCTTTTATAGGCTGCATTATATGTCTTTAAATTCTCTCTTAAGTGTCTGTGCAGTTCTGCATTTTTTCGACACTTTAGAGATTATTTTTGATTGCTCCGGGGTCCACGCACATAGGCGGGACTATTCACTAGATTATGACTATACACAGAGATACCCCTACTACAGAACTGGAGTTACAGAAAAGAAACTACTCCTGCTTGTGCATGATCCGTATGACGAATCAGTCCCCATATAGGCTGTGGAACGACATTCCCAAACAACATGTCTATATCGGCTAGATTCATAATACATGAATCTGCAGTCTGAGATAATTCCTTATAATACCCTGCAGGATTTTTACGAGGATCAGGCAAAGTCTGCTTAAGGGCTAAAACTTCAGCACGCTTCCATGGAACATGTACCCAGACACGCTGAAAGTGTGGCGGAATAGGTGGAACAACATTTGCATCACCAGGTCTCCAAACTGGGGGAACCTCTCGCATTGGATATTGTCGCGCCTTTCTCCTAACTGAAGAATCAGGCTAAAACAATCGCTGAGGAGGAGATTCACTCCTAAACGACAACAACGTCGCAACTGCTTTCTCAACCTCAGGACCCACAACAGTCCCTTTCGCAAACTCAGATCGTATGCAGTACAACTCAGGCGGAGTTTGCCCTAAATCACCATTTTCCCATTCTTCACGAAGGAAAGAACACATCATATTAAAAACGTATCTCTGTTTCGGTGCTTCCCATTGTCGGAAAACATCCATAACACCCTCAAGATCATAGTGCAAAGGATACGTAACCCATTTACGCGATAAGTGATCTAACACTGTCCGTTCATCAGGACCAGGCAATTGGCTACGCAATTGCTTACGCTCTGCAACAGGAGACATACCCAAGGAACCCAACAAAGGAGAAAAGAGACTAGCAACCACATCAGTCATTCTCTGTCGAGCAGAAGGAGAAGTTGACAAAAGAACAGGAGACTGTGCAGAATGAGAAGAAACCGAAGGCGGAACAGTAACAGAAGGAGTAGACAATACAGGCATAGGAGTAGCAGACGAAGAAGGTAGCAAAGTCGGCGGCCCTTGAGGAGGCCGTGCCAAAGGAGTAGAAGCCAACTGAAGAGGAGCTGGCTGTTGAGGAATCACAGGTGGCAAAGCAACCAGAGGTTGCGCAACTATAGCTTGTGGAGGTGCTGTAGCACTCTGCAAATAAAGGGGTGGCGAACTCAATAAATGCAACATTAAAGGATCTTTTTCAAGATCTTTCTTTTCTTCTTGCTGTTGAGGTGGCAAAGCTGGATAGCACTTGTCTACCGCTAATTTACGTTGCCTAAGCATCTGTTCGCTTTCTTGTTCTTCTTCATTATCCTTAAACTGTATAGCAGCTTTCACCATTGACATACCTCGTTCTCGTTTATTTCGCTTCGCTAACTTAATTTCTTTCTGTTTGGCTTCCTTTCGCCATAAGCGGAAAGAGTCAAACATCGCCGGCCGGGCTTTTGTCTTGAACAGTTTAACTTCGAGATTATCTAAAACCTCAGTTTCAAAGCTACCATAACGGGGCCACTGTAGGACACCGTCTTTCCTAGTATATTTAATCCATACTTCATTATACGTGATGGAGCCCACTCCATGTTTTACATAAAGCTCATAGGTCGGAGTTCCAATCGGAGGAACCGGACACGAATCCTCGAATCGGGAATCCCTAATACAACCACAACCAAATATCTTTCCAAATCTGCTAAGACCAGGCATCTTCGCTCACTAGTCTAGCTTCAAACTTCAAGGGAATATCAAAAACAATAGTCTCGTGAATACACCAGTCCCTCGGCTTTGGGGCCTGCAGGTACCAAATCAAATTGATCCCGAAGGATACCAAAACAAACTAAGGACTGGGAGACGCTCCACACATACTTAACTGAAATGTCGATTGCGTCACCAGAAGACCCGTCTATCGTCTCGCTCTACAAATCATCAAAAAGGCTCCAAGACAGGGCGACAGTCAGGGCAGCAGTCCTTCGTTGCCGTCGGAAAGCGGGGAACCTCGCAGCAAAGACTTTCGGACCACGACGACATACAGGGGTCGCTGAAGTGGCAGGCCTTCTTCCAGAATTTTCACACGAAGCTCCTCACGATCTTCAGGCTTGGACCGGTACCGCTGAAGTCGCCCCACGTTGGGCGCCAACTGAAGAACCGGGTTTTAGAACCCAGCGGCGCCAGGGAGAACGCCCGATGTCTTCGAGTTCCCCTGTCTTGGCAAACAGAGACACGAGACACTTCTTGGTGACGTCAAAAACCAAATTTATTGGCTGCAACCAGGAACAGAGGTCTACGAAGCACAACACGGGTGGTTCGCTAGAGACTGCACAAATTCATTGAGTGGAGCATCGTATTTTATGCTAAAAATCACATTCCTGGCTAGCATCAATTACATACAAACTGACCAATCGAACGGTGACATTTTAGACATATCGCATGACAATCGCACTTTCCGTTGTCCAGCCCACCAGAAATGACTGGGCAAAATCCAACATTCTTGCTCGAACAGGCCGGACGGACCCATCATAAAAGGCCTCAACCCACATCAATGATTAAGCCATAAAGGAAAGAACAGAAGCAGATTACAAGCAAGATAGAAGGGTGTGTGCATGTACCATAAACTCAGCAATGTCCTGCTCTTTGATCTCTATCTGACCAGCTGCCTAACAAGGAACTGGCTCAACGAGGTCAGCTTCGGGCAAGGGAGTCAATTCGTTCAGGTCACACAAGAGTCAGCTAAAGGTGTACGTGTCCCAAAGACTCGCTAGGCCGTAGTCATCAGCCTATGTGAGGGCAACCACACAAAAGGGCTGCCGTACACAAAATGGAACCCAAAGGTTCGAACGAAATCCATGAATATGCAGTGTTCTCATAGATCGATTATGACGAAAACACTCGTACATGCCGCACTCGTCATTTGCGGTCCGCTGATACCAAAATCGTCTATATCCGACGACCTTTATTGAACGGGTTCAGAATCTACGGAACCACACTTCTATAAAGCTACATCTAGCGGCCATTTCTAGATTTAGACTATCATCTTCAGGTCCTTCCCTTTGGTCTGCGAGGATCATTAAACAATTCTTGAAAGGTTTGTTCAGGGTTTTCCACCCGTCCGGCCTCCACCACCAGCCTGGCATCTTAATTTGGTCCTGTCACATCTAATGAAGGCCCCATTTGAACCTATTCATAGGGCTGACCTGAAGTTTGTCTCATGGAAACTGTCTCTTCTCTTGGCCCTGACATCGGCTAGAAGAGTTAGTGAGCTCCAGGCTTTCACAATTGAGGAACCTTTTCTGCAATTCAAGAATGTTCTCCTCATCCTACGAACAAATCCTAAATTTATTCTGAAGGTACCCTCAGAATTTCATCTGAATGAGCCGGTGGTCTTAAAACCTTCTTTCCGCGGCCCTCCACACCAGCAGAGAGGGCTTTGCACTCTTTGGACATTCACAGATGTCTCAAGTTCTACTTGGAGCGCACAAGACTGTTCAGAAAATTTCCCAGCTTTTTGTTTCATTCAGTGCTCCACAAAAGGGGTGTCCAATTTCTAAACCCTGCATTTCCCGCTGGATATCCAGTGCAATACACTTTGCCATCAAGAAGCGGGGAAACCACTTCAGCGAGCAGTTCGTGCTCATTCTACGAGATCAATGGCTTCATCGGTGGCACTATTCTCAGGTGTCACGATCAAGGACATATGTAGAGCGGCGACATGGAGCAGTGTCCACACCTTCACTCGCCACTACTGCTTGGATTCTTCTGTGAAAGAGGATGAGGCAGTGGGCCAGGCGGTTTTGAGGAACTTTTTCCAATAAGTCGATGAGCGTTCCTTACTATCCCGCCTTCCTGTTTGCATATTTTGTATTTCTTGTAATTGTTCTGCTTTGTGATGCAAATGTGTATCTGTTTTTCTTATCAGGATTATGTATGACATTTACAGGTACACATATTACAAAATATGCTTTTCTCTTTACTGCTAGCTATTCTGATACAAAGCATGGGAATCTGTGAAAGTTCCAATACTGGGGCAAGAAAACAAGTTACTTACCTGTAACTTTGATTCCCCAGTATTGGTAACTTTCATAGATTCCCATGCACCCACCCTCCTCCCCTGGGAAAGCTCAGCCTTACTATCCAATGATGTTGCTGTTCACAACGGCTACGAAAATCTGAGGCTCTGAGGCTCTCTCAGGAAGGTTCTATGGGGTGAGGCTGCTCTGATTGGCTACTGCAAGAATTTGGTCTCCTATACAAAAAGAGGTGGATAAGCTACAAAATGAGATGAGGCCTAGGCCTATTTTTTCACTTTGTGCTTACTACTAAGGTATTTTCTATTTACCGAGGCTCCCATTCAGACGACGGGGAATGATACAATAAAATGGGAATCTATGAAAGTTACCAATACTGGGGAACCAAAGTTACAGGTAAGTAACTTGTTTTCTTAATGATTATTGATGTATGTATGTATTCCAGTTTTGTTGAGCGCAAAACACTGTCACCCAAAGGGTATCCTGGCGCTTTGACTGACAAACTAGCACACGGTCATAAAGATCACACTACTCTAGGAAAGAGATGAATTTTTAGATTTCTCTTAAAGAGAGGGAATTCGCTCATGCTCCTCAGGTGGAGCAGGAGAGGGTTCCAAAGACTGGCGGCAGCGAAGCTGAAGGAACGGCCGCCCATCCTTGACCTTTGAAACATGGGAACCGTAGCCAGGTAAGCGGAAGAAGAGCGCAAGGTACGTGAAACAGTGTACCAGGAGAAAAGATTCTGTAGCATGACAGGACCCTGCCCATGCAGCGCCCTAAAGACCAGGCATGAGGCCTTGAAAAGGATCCGCTGTTGGACCGGTAACCAATGAAGGTCACGCAGGGCCGCAGTGGATGAAGCAGAACGCGGACGAGACAAGGCCAACTTAGCTGCCATGTTTTGAATCCGTTGTAGCTTGCCCACCAAGTTCTTCGGTGCACCCAAAAGCAATGCGTTGCAATAGTCCAACCTGCTCAGTATGATCCCCCGCACCCCCTCAGATCTGGCCGGGACTGGGAGCATAGGAAGGACTTTGCGCAGCATGCGAAGCAAAACCATGCAAGTGGCAACGGTCTTATTGGCAAAGCTATCCAGTTGAAGATTGGGCCCAAACAGGACTCCCAGGTTTCGCACAGAGTCCGCTGCTGTCCCTGATCCGGGAAAAAAAGAAGGCCAGAAATCCTCTGGCAGTGAACGTGGAACACGGTCCGTGGAACAGTACAGCACCTCTGTTTTAGACCTGTTAAACTGGAGTGAATTGGAACACAACCAGTCTGCTGTAGCTGACATACAGCGATGAAAGGTCTCTAACGCAACCGCCTCTCCACCCTCCAGCAAAAAGATCAATTGGGTGTCGTCGGCATAGTTAAACACCGAGATACCAAAAGTGCCAATAAGATGGATTAGCGGACGGAGGTACAAATTAAACAGTATTGGGCTGATGGCAGAGCCCTGGGGCACCCCCTGCCCAACCTTCCGCACACCAGATCTAAAAGGCGGCAAGGCCACCACTTGCTGTCTATTGTGGAGGTATGAGACTAGCCAGTCTCTAGCCAGCCCTATTACTCCAGCCTCCTCCAGTCTCCTGATGAGGATCGGATGGCTAACCGTGTCGAACGCGGCCGACATGTCGAGCAGCACCAAAAACGCAGCTCGCCCAGTGTCGACTTTCGAACGAAGTTTGTCCAACACGACCACCAGAGCCGACTCCGTCTCATGCACTGGGCGGAACCCAAACTGGGCCACGTCCAGATAGTTGTTAGCTTCCAGGTGTCTGGACAGGGACTGGGTAACCACCTTCTCCATGATTTTAACCGGAAAAGGGAGGAGTGAGATGGGCCTGTAGTTCTCCGGGCAAGTGGGGTCTAAGGTAGGCTTCTTCAAAAGGGGGGACACCACTGCTGTTTTCCAACAATCCGGGACCAGGGCAGATTCAAAAGACTGAAGGCAGATGGAATGCAAGGGGAGGAAGAGTTCCCTATGAAAGAGCTTCCAAAATTTATGAGGAAGCGGGTCCATAGGAGAACCCGAGGACACCGTCCGTGCCAGTCGGCAAGAATCGTCAAAATTCGGGATCCAGCGGAGTAAGGCCGCTCAATATGGTAGCTATCTTAGCTTCAAATGCGGCTGCCAGGGAGTCGCATAAGGCCTGGGAAGCCGAGATGTTATTCGAGGCACAGACTGGCTGGGAGAGATCCTTAACAATCCTAAACAAGGCCTGTGACTTGTTAGGTGCATGGTTCAAGGTCTCCTCAAAGTAGACGGCTTTCGCACATTTAATCTGTGCTTTATATTCCAAAAGAGCGAGCTTAAAAGTGATATTATCTAGATGTAAGTAGTGCTTCCTCCAGATCCTTTCAGACAGTTTGCAGCGTCGTTTCAGCTGCCGAAGGTCGCTGGAAAACCAAGGTTTAGATTTTTCCTGCCTGTCCCGTGATCTACGGAAACGAACCACCAGATCCAAAGAGTTCGAGATTTGCTGACATAGATTGTTGTAGCTTGCCTCCACATTCGCCCTCAGCGCAAATTCACCAGGGAGAAGGCTGGGCAGGACCGAGGCCTTTGCAAGCCTAGACCAAGGTCTGCCCACCTTAAATGATTGCGACCGTACAGCGTCCGAAGGACCAGCCGCAAGAAGAAGGGAGAAAGAGACCAAGGCATGTTCCATCCAGCATTGAGGTGAAATACCCTTCACTGACACCTGCATGCTGTCTGCGAATACTAGGTCCAGGATATGACCCTTCAGGTGAGTTGTAGACAGCACCAGCTGTTGCAGCTGAATGTTGCAGCAGGCCTGGCATAACTCATTGTAAGCGAGATGTGCAGGGCCATTTGGCCACAAGTTAAAATCGCCCAAAATGAGTAGCCTGGAATGGGAGTTAGAGAGGTCATAAATGAGGTCAATGAAGTCATGCAGAGTAGATGCAGTGTTGGCTGGGGGGGTCTATAACAGAGCACCCCAGACTGAGAGACACCTTTCTGACCAGTAAAGGAGAAACCCATGATTTCACCATCAACTACTCAACTAATGGATCATTGACCTTAAGAAGGAAGTAAAATAATTGCCCAAGTTAGATAAATGTCCAAGTCCTGATTCCTGACTCCAATGCTCAGAACCTGAAGACTGGCAAAGCAGTACTGGAAGGTGATGCAAGAAGTGGTGTGAATATCAATAGGGTTGTGAAATGTTGTTAATATGCTAGCATGTATTTTTGAAGTATTGAAAATATTAAGGTTTTTTTTTTACTGTTGGTGACATTTTGCTCATTTTGAATTGATGGTGTTATTGATTATATTGGTAATTTCATAGGACATAATTTTTTGGTTATTGATTAGATGTTTTAACTCTTTATGTTAAGGTAGTGTCTTGTTCTATGTTGTCTGAACACGCAGGTATGCACACCTGTGGAATCCCGGGAACGAATATCGGGTGGTAAATGGAAGCCACACTGCACTGAGGTTACTCGTCTGTTGGAATAACACTGAGAAGCTAGGTAGGGCTGACAGTGTTAAATTAGGGACTATTTTCTGTGTGAGTGATTGATAGCAAAGAGTTCGCTGGGGAAACTTTAGTCTGATATCACCTAGAAAGGGTCACACTAAAGGAGTAGTAGGTTCTTCTGAGCTTGATTGATAGCAAAAGGGTTCACTGGTGAAACTTTGACCTAAGATATATCCTGAAGGAAAAGTCCAAAGGAGTAGCAGGTTCTTCTGAGCTTGAGTGAAAGGTAAGGGGAAGGGATTTACCTGTAGTGTTTGAAGAGTAAACAGAAGGTCTTACTTTGTGAAGGGTAAGCGGAATGTGTTACTCGCAGTGAATATAAATCTATGCTTTATTTAGCACAACAGACAGAGTAGCGAATGTATTTATGTTGTTACTAACAGAGTTATTGATTAAGAGAAATATTGCAGTAAGATTTTGTGGAGGGTCAGTAGTAGGAGTAAAACTAACTAAAATTGAAACTGACAGCTTTGGAAAAAAGAAATTGCACTGAACTATTGCAAAAATGAAATTGTTTGAAGGCTAAAGAAGCTGTTAGGAGGTAAAGTTAAAAATTTGTTTTTTATTGGTGATGCTCCGTAAGGAACACCTGTGCATTTTATGTCTACCAATTTGGGACAAATTACATGTATGTGGGTTCACCAATGGTGCAAGATTACTGAAAAAGAGGGTGCTTTGAGGTTTCCAAAAGATGGTACTTTTGAATTGAAAATTATTGACAAATTAAGGGAAGTCTTATGTGAAATAAAGACACCATCTAAAGCTGCACAATTTGAGGCCTTAAGCCTGTGGGAAAAAAGCAGCAAGAGAGTAAGCAAGTGAGGATAAAAAGGTAAAGCACCAAATACAGGAGAAGAGAATTAATGATGATAAAGAGCTTCAAATAAATAATGATTCAGGGGATGAAATAATGGATGAATTGTTAACTGTGTGTCCACCACTTTATGTGGTTTCCATTAAAAATACTGAAAATAGTGTACTAGTAAGCACTACAGTGGCTACAGCTTCTGTTGAACAGAGAAAAACACAGATTGAAAAAACTGTGCAAACATTTCAGATTGACCCATTACCTGTTGATTCAGCACGGACAGTGATACCTCCAGGTGTTACTGCTTCAAATGTGCTTGATTCAGTCCAAGAATTGCTAACTGCAGAAGCACAGATAATGCATAGAAAAATTATGACTGTCCCAATTAACATGGTCCCTACTGAAAAGGTTCAAAGAGCTGCAGAAGGAGTGATTATGGCAGAGTTTATTTCAGAAACTCAGAATTCACAGATTATTGAACAGAAATTACCCCAAGCACTGAAAGGTGAGGGAAAATGGCCTTTACAACATCTACAGCTCAGGATAAAATAAATATATTTGAAAATGGGATGTCTCAAACCTGCTTTGAGGAAGCAGCAGTGATTAAAAACATGGGAAAACATATTAACACAGAACATGAAAAAAAGAAACAGCTTAATGTTTTAAATTCAACATGTGAACATAAAGAAATTAACAGTCCCTGCTGTTTAAATCATGAAAATGTGAACCAGTGTCAGGAAAAATAATTATTTTCCTTGAGTAAGGAAACAGTTGCATGTGCATTAACTACACATAATGGCCTGACAGATTTGGCTCAAAAATATGAAACTGATGGTTCAGGAAATTGTCCATCTCAGAAAAGTTTTAGGGTACATATGGATGATGAAGCAAATGAGAAAATGTGTTCTTCAGGAATGCAATTGCACATTGCAGAAATAAAATATATTTTTTAAATGCAATGGGTTTGAGAAATTAGGAGACAAGTGGGCAAAAAAACATGAGAAGAAAAAGAAACCACCAGACCTAGCAAGGAAAATGAATAAGGAAAAGAAGCCACCAGATTTAGTTGAGAAAAATATGGGAGAAGCTTTTGCTTACTCATTGAGAGACATGGTGGGAGAAATGTATGTGCATATGCCACAGAATAAAAGTGAACTTGCAGCATTTCTGAACACATTCCCACAATTGAGAGACAGACAGATGCTGTGGAACCCACAAGTTGATGGATTTGTTGAGATTTTAAAAGAGCTGTGCATTAATTTGGAAATGTTCTTTTACATTGCCATGCAGAATGAATTGTGGTTTGAATCTAAAGTTATTCAAAGGCCAAGTGAAGAAACAATGAAAAGGGTTTGCATGAATGCACCATCATTTTCTGTTGATATGGAGGAAAACATAGCAGTGATTACTTCCTGAAGGGTGGAGTGCTATCAAAGGATGTTGATTGGGTACAGATTAAAATAACACAGGATGGAAGTAAAGGTGGTTTGGTTTGTGCAAATTCAGGTATGGATGTTTGACTGCTGGAAAATATGTCCTTTTGCCATCTTTATAGCAGATTTGAGCATTGGAAGAAGAAAATAACTTTAAACATGATGCACAAAAACATGGAGAAATGCAGATGCAAAATATACCAGCTAAGCAAATGAAAATGTCAGTTCAGAAACAGGTACCTATAGCAGGAATGTTTCAAGCAAAGATCCCACAAAATATGGAAAATGCTAAAATTAATTTAAATAAGATGTCCAAAGCAAATGTGAATTATTTCCAGAGACAAAATAAATCAGAACCCAGTCCAACAGGTTACTGGGTTTGAAAATGAGAGTTTTAACCCTCACAATTCTGAATTTGCCAAGTCCATTGTGGAGGCAGTGGAAAGTCCAGACTTAAATTCAAGAATTTTAAAGAAAGAAATTATAAACTCAGTTTTAGAAAAATTTGCACCAAAATTAGGCCCATTTGAGGAAGATTGCAAAACTGTTGTCTGTGATTCAGGCCTAGCAGAAAAACAATTGTTTTGCAAACTAAGCAGCAGAGATTACTGTACATCAGATAATGTTCATTTTCAGATTCCTGATGAGGAGGTACACTTTAAAATGGCCCAACAAGAAACAGCTGTAGCATTATTTTTAGAAAAGACAGTTGAAAAAGTACCTTCTGATTTTGAAAAAATAATAAACACAGAAATAAGAGAGTTCACAGAGAAGGATGCCAGATTAATAAAATGTGCAGGACATGTCTTATTAAAATTAGAACCAGATCACATGTATTCAGGAACACCATCAGTTGCAGAAATGTTACCAATAAAAGGATTTTTGATGGAATTGATTGGAAGTTTGTGTAACTATCTGATCAAAGGTTCACAGAAAATAAATGAAAAGAACAGAATGGTGCAGGAGATTAAAAGCATATTTCTTCCATGTTGTCCGGTGGTACCGAATCCAGCCAATATATTTTTTCACATTCCATTTGCTGAAGAATGGCTTACTTTTATTGATGTTTGCAAAGTCCATGTAACAGTGCCATTGCATGAGAATAGTCAGGAGTACTGTCAAAGAGAAGATGAATACCTGGGACACAAAATTGGAAAGGGAGGTAGAAAGGTGTCACCAGAAAGGGTGGAAATGATTTCCAAGATAAATCCACCTCAAATTAAGAAAGAAGTCAGGACATTTTTGGGAATGGTTAGCTGCTGTAGAGAGTGGTTACTAAACCTTTCCCTAGTGGCTAAGCCTTTACTGAGGCTGACACACAAAGGTGTGTCTGATCCGCTTCCATTGGACATCAATTGCACAAAAGCATTCCTAGAGTTGAAAGAGAAAAAATGTCGCGCCCCAGCACTAGGAATGAAAGTTTATTTGAAAGAAAACACTAATTTGCAATGAGAGGGAGGGCTGCGCTCTCTCATTGCCTATTCAAAAAGATGAATGTTTTCAAGGGTCTTTGATATATTGCCCAATGACCTTTGACCCTAACTTCACAGAAATGTCAGCAAATGAATTGGATTGTGATGAAACTGGATATGAGTGTCTAAATATCATGAAAATATGCATAAAGCCAAATTCAGACTTTAAGGATGACCGTCTGAGTCAGCCCAACAATGTCCATTTTGTAGATGGCCTATGTTTGAAAGGTGACACATTAAAAGCAGCACATGCTGTGCTCCTGATGCATTATGTTGTCAAAGCTTCATGGCTCTCAGTAGTTACCTCAGCCCAAAATTCGAAATTGATTGCCCTTACTATAACATGCAGTATATCTGCTCAATTGGGAGTCACTGTTGTCAATGCAAATTCAGTTGCACAAATCTGTGTTCTGTTAGCATGTACATTCTATGGAATCTTCACAGATGAATTAAAAGAGGCTCAAGAAAATATTTCAGAAGCAGAACATCAGGGCTGTATCAGAACTGTTTTTGAGAAAAGTGACAACTGCATAGTGGCAAAAGTGTTATTGCAAAGACTGATGCCCAGGTATAGATTGCCAGTTTCTCTGAAATCAGATCATAATGTGGTCTCAAAGATAATGAGTGCAGAACAACTGATTGGACAAGGAAAGGAATGTAGTTCTCTGCCTGAAGTGTCAAGCATAATAAAGCAACACAATGGCAGCACAGTTACCTTTTGCAAAAGACTGTGTTTCAGTAACACCAAAGTGGCTTGAAAATGCATATGTAAATGCATTTGTGGAAAACAATGATGTGAACACCAGCCATTGCTGTGTAAGTCTGGTCGATGTACAGTGTGCAGTTTCTCACCAGATTGCAGCTGCTACACAAGATCTGCATAATGGATGGTGCAACGGCTTTCATCTGAGAGATGCTGTGGTGAAACATCTGAATCTGATCAAAGTGAAAATAAGAGTAAAAGGCCTTGGTTGAAAAAGTGCAAGGATTGATGGTGCTCTGTCAGAGTTTCTCAGCACCTAAGTAGTCTAATTTGCATTGAAAAGGTTGAGAATGCCACACTGTATGAGCCATTCTGATGGCAAGCTGATGACAAAGAGAAAAGAAATGCTGAAACTGTCCTGTTTAATTTTCCTTTTTTATTATTTTAGTTACTTATTTTAAAGAAGACTAACTATTCCAAGAAGCTACTTACAGAACTCTGCACTAAAACATTTGAGCTTGGCTATATATGATCTGATTACAGACCAAACTTGTGTTTACCTTAGAAATAGAAGTAAAATTCTTATATGCTCGGCTTTTGCAATAAGAAATGTCACTAGTGAAATGAAATATGTGTGATTAATTATAAATCATTTTATTATGATTTGAATCATCAGAAGGGTGGATTGATGGAGCAGATTTCATCTGCAGTCAGGCATTGTTTTATTTTTTGTGCTTCAGACAGACTGCATTTAACCCCTTCCATGCTCATGACGGAACGGTTCCGTCATGAGCGTCGGTTGAGCTGTGCTCATGACGGAACCGTTCCGTCATGAGCCAATAGGCTCATTAGAACCTTCAGCACAGCGCGAAAATTTGCGCCGCGCTGAAGGGGTTAAATTGCCACGCACATTTTGGTGCAAGTTAAAAACATGGCACATGAAAAACATGAAAGTGAGGCCTATTCAGTCTGAAATGCTTTTGCTGAATTAACACGTGTTTTTTTTCAGTGTAGAGAAAAGTGGCCTATTTAGCTTTAAAGGTTAATAGAATGTGTTTCTCTCTTCCCAGCTCATTCCTTGTAATCTAAATTCTGTTGTAAGAGACTTTGACTTGTTGCATATTTTGATAAATATTTTCAGTTAATAACACCTCTTTTTATAATGTGTCTGAATTAATAATGCACCAAACACTACACAGGGGGCTAAATGCTTTTTTGCATGAAAAGCTATCTAAAACACTAAAGCATGTTGCTGTGTGTGTTGTATTAACTGCGTGCGCTATATAAACTGTGTGTGCTTTTAAATTTTACACTAAAGCATACAAATGCTATGTTGCACATTTATTTTGCATGTTGTCATAAATAATAGAAAAGCTGCTTTACTCTAATAGCTTGGCTAGGTAAACATTTATAAGGGGTATTAGTATGGAGTTGGGAAACATAATGGGCTGATTTACATGAAATTAATTTTCTATTTGTGTTTGTTTTATTTTTGGGCCTACCATTAAATGGCTGCCTGTGAAACCAGCAAGGCTATGGCTTGCTTTGAAAGAGAAGAGAGCATGCGCAGGCACCAGATTGACTCAAACTGCGGAAGGAGTCAAGGACATCTTGAACTGTACATTCTTGTGATTGTGCCAATGTACCAGTTTGATAAAGTATCCGTCATGCTGCGCTGTGACAGGAAGGAAGGAAAACTATAGAAACATTTTCTCTAGCAATTGTTGCAAACTTATACAATGTATTTATTATGTATGCTTCTTTTGTTAAAACTGGTATAGTCAGGTTTTTAGAATGAGTCAGGGTGGTGAGAACTCATGCTGTTGTGGCTGACCAATCATGTACAGGTTTGTGTGGACTGCCAAGATTTAGAGTATAAATAATGACCTCTCTGGAGGGGCTTTGGCTTCTAGGCTCATTAGGGGGGTGTGTGAGCTCTTGAGAGAAGGAACAGATTAGACCAGACATTCTATGGGTTAGGCACGAGAAACGTCATGGGAGATTGCTGAAGGGCGGGGTCTGCGTCCGAGGAGAGTCAGGGGGAGGTTTCTTGCTTTCACGTCATATTGTGGCACTGCATGCCACATTCCTTTGAGGTCTGGTGAAGGAGGGGCTGTCTCACTCCCTGCTTGCTCTTTAGACACAGACAGATGCAGAAGAACAGCAACAGATAGAAAGGCTTTTTAGAATTAGATGCTAAACTTTAAGTTTATGCTTTGACTAATTAGGTCTGAAAAGATTTATTTGACTTATGCATTTATTTCTCTTAATGTGAGATTTTTGCCAACTATTTAATTATTGATTAGCTTTGCAAGACTATATTTCTTAGAAACTCTTTAAGAGTTTTGACTGAAATTTTGCGCCACATTTTCTTTCCTATATGTAATGCTTATATGCAGACTGTAATATGTTCTGTATTAATGCTATTTTTCCTGTTTCCAAATTCTGTAACCTGATTGATATTTTACTAATGAATAAAGGGTCAGAGAAAAAGTGACTTTTGACTAGAACATAAAACCTTTTAAATACTCAACAACTCTCTTTATTGGCTTAAAATTATTATTGCATTTTTGACTGTTCATCTTTATTTAAAGTCTCCTGAAGGTAATACATGGTGTGAAGGGCCCAACACCTTTTTCAGCGGTTAATTAGAGGTAGCATGAGGGTTTTGCATTGAGAAATTACCAGAAGAAATCACCGCTCCATCAGCATCGCCATGGAATGATGAATGTAAAAAGTGGATGAGAGTTACAACCAGGAATGGATGCATACAGGAGTATATTTCTATTTTGCTACTTGACCCCACAGAATATTTACATCGCTTAAACATGAAAGGTAGTGCGCCCTAGGAGATGAGGTAATGTTAATGGCAGGTAATCAAAATCCATCATTGCTGAATGTTGTGATTGCCGCCAATGTGATGAAAAGATTGCTATGCATGTAAGAATGTCTTTTCCCTGAATGTATGTTTGTGAAGCTGCTAATCATAATACTTTTTTATTCGATTTTCTAAAATCATGTAATTCAAGTTGCAGGAATCAATTTGGCAGTGCATTTATCCAAAAGAAATAGATGTGTTAAAAATTAATTGTTAATCGTGTCTGCATATTAGAGCATATTTTTTTGGTGCCTGAAAAGGAAGGGTTTTTTTGTTCAAATTTGAATATCGCATTACATTTGTCGTCACAATAGGTGTATTTGCTGATGGTTTATCAATTTGCCTTGGGAGAAATGTGCGTGTTCTCTTATTAAATTCCAGCCAAGTGCAGTGTATGTTTTTTTCTCTTCTTTTTTTTTGCGGGTGTCTCTTTATTTTTTTGTCTTTAGGAAAGAGCAAACTAAAAAAACACATCAATTTGTGTTGTGATGGACAACATGATTTGAGTAAGGCCCGTATCTTTTACCAGTTACTGGCCTAGCTGACAATGAAAATTTACCTCTGCGTTACATGAATTCTATGGGTTCCTATGCCTTTTTAGGGCATCTTGGGTTTAACTTATTCAGGTACCAAGCTTCTAGATGCTCTCTATAAATGCTGTTGCTTATAATAGCCATCATGATTAATTGGGATCCTACTCTTTAAACGCATATTGTTGAATAGGCTGGGGTTTTGCAACAACATTCTTTCTGTCATTTTTCAGAGAGCACTTATACCACAAAACCACAAACAAGATGCACATGGAGAGGCCAATATCGCATAATCTGAAGCAAAGTTTTGTGTCCAGTAAAAGCCAAGTATCATTCAAGATGCGAATGTAATCCAGAACAACTGTGAGAACACAATTGCCAATATCATTCAGATACTAGGAATTGTACCAGTTTGTTCGAAGCAGCAGGACTGTAGATGATAAATGACTAATCTAGATGTCTAAAGAATGCAAATTCTTGATCAGGATCAGAATTTGGAATTATCCAAGGAAAGTGACACTTGCATGATAAAAGTAGGTAAGTAATGCGTTGTTCACCTTCTAGTGATAAATTGAATGACTTACTACCATGAGTGGATGCGAGTAGGCATTGTGCACAATTCTTAGAGAGAAGATTTGGCTGTTTTCCTACTGCGAAGCACAGCTAATGCTTGCATGTCTGAGATGTGAAATTTCGTGCGCCGTAAGATGAGGTACTGTTATTGCAATCTTCTGAAAATTCTTTTTTACTACTAAATGTGTGAATTGAAAACAATGTATGGAACGAAAGGTTGATTTGGATGTAGTCTTGTTCCTAAATGTTTTGTTTGTGAATACGCTAATTAGGTTTAATTGAGTTTTTGAAAGCGCTGAATGGAAATACATGAAATAATGGCTGAGTGTTTATCATAAACTCAATAGCTTGTCCAATAAAGAGCATAGTGTATTTTTGGTGGCAGGTTATAGTTGCTTGTTTCCTAATCTCATGCAGTTCAGTTATAAAGAAACAGTCTGGAAAGAGGATAGTTGCTAGTTAAATATTTTATTGCGTTTTTTGTGTTGGGCATGCTTTTTCTATTTCCAACAGGAAACGTCAAGGTAGCATTTTCTTTTCCTGTACGTTGTGATGGGTCTCAAACTGCCAGACCGTGAAAATTCCTCAAGTTGAATTATGAATTGGATCCAAGAGCTCTTACGTCTTGTTGAGACATACACATTTATTTGGAGTACGGCTGTGCCGAGAGTTGCTGGCATTGGGTTAAACGTATTTCAGTGGAAGAATTGATGCGGCTTGAGATGTGCTGAAGTGATAAGTACTTATTTATGTGGATTACCAGTAAACAAAAACAATCATTACGTGTTTATTTCTGATAGATACATCTGCCGTGTGGATTCCTCACCTTGTGAATATCCACCTTGCGTCAGCAACATTCGGAAATTCTTTTTGTAGCTTCGCGCCGACGTGGACGCGGACGTCACAGAGACACGGCTCCGCTCGCGACTCCGCTGACGTCACCGACGCCTACAATAGGCCCACGCCGGCGTGATGACATCAGTTCCCTTTTTTCCGCGTCGTCGACGCTAACGGTTTTCAGGGATCGTGCTGTAGCTTTTCAGTAACTTTGTTACTATTTTCCTGTTATTCTGTATAACATCATATTCTTCGGGATGTCGTCGAAGAAGACTGGTTTCAAGGCTTGCGGCGAATGTGGCAAGACTATGTCCATCACCGATCCACATGACTGCTCTGTCTGGTGTTTAAGCTCCGACCATGATGTCGAGGACTGTGCTTGCTGCAAGAAGATGACTTCGAAGGCGCTGAGAGAGAGAGATGCGAAACTCCTTGTGGCTAAGCTTAAGAGTAAGAAGGAAAAGAAATCTTCGAAGTCTTGAACTCGTCGTTTCTCGGTCTCGGTCTCGATCGAGGTCATGCTCGGAGTCGTCTTCAGCTCACGCGTCAAAGTCTTCGAGGAAGAAGCACAAGAAGAGGAGCCACGAGTCACGTCATCGCTCCGGAAAAGACTCTGGTTCTAGACCGAAGTTCCAGGTTAAGCTCCTGAGTAAGGAGTTGGTGGTTTCGGAGTCGGAGCATGTCTCTGTGGGTGAGGCTTCACAACCAGGTTCGCCCGAATCACAGGAGCAGGTCCATTCTCCAGTTCCATCCAATCCTTCTGGTCAGGAGGATGAAGGTGAGGAGCAGGGGGCTGGTGAAGTCGAAGTTCCGGTTCCTGCGGGTTCGTCGACCCCGGTTCCAGGACTCGTTGAAGAGGTCGACGTCGTCTCGACTCCGCCTCCTCAGGAACGACCCAGAGATTCTTATCCTGAGTTTCCAGCTCCAGGTCAGGATCCATCTCAGTTCCTGAATGCCATGTTTGGTGTCTATTCTAGGGCAATGTTCCCGTCTGGTGCACCTGTTGGTCCCACGGGTCCTATGGCTTTCAACTTGGGTGTTCCCCAAGCTTATGCCCCTGCGCCCTTCATGCCTTTTATGCCGGCTATACCACCGCATTGGCATTTACAGACACCTCTGGTGTCGTCGACGCCGAAGCGCTCGACGCCGACTCCGTCGACGCCAGTCACATCGACGCCGATGCCAACGACTCCGAGGCAAGCTTCTGTCCGACCTCGAGCTGAGAAGCCTCGTCCGACGTCGGGTTCGACGCCTGCTCCGGCGCCGTCGGAGTCGATTCCGAACCCGTTGGCTTCGATTGTGAAGGAAAGGTCTCGGAGAAGGGCTCAGACTCCTGGAAGAAGATAGGTATCAGTATTCGGATACTGAAGAAGGAGAGTTACGGGATTCTGAGGATCCTTTTGAGGATTTGTGTGAGGCCAGTGGGCTAGAACTGTCACCTGAATGGGAGTTGGCTTCAGTTTCTAATGTGCCATTAAAGGATGTGGTGCCTTATCACACTGTTATTAAAAAAGCAGCGAGCCTTTTGAACATTACTCTTCCTACTGCTGACTATAAGCCTAACATCTTGACTGAGGTTCTTCTTTCTCCCTCGTCAGTGGTTGAGCCTGTGTTGCCCTTCAACGAGGCCTTGACTGAGCCCATCTATCAGGTGTGGAAGAAGCCTTTGTCTGCTCCTGCAGTTTCGAGATCAGTTGCAAGGAGGTACAGAGTGGCACCTGAGGACCCTGCATTCTGTAGTAGGGGATCTCTGTGTATAGTCATAATCTAGTGATCTGAAAGAAACACGTTAGTGTTAGATTCCTTACCTTAGAATATCCCCAGGCGTCAGTCTGGATCCGGAAACTTTTGCGTAGCAGTACCCTTGCGCGTCGGTAGGCGTCGTCTGCAGGCGTCCCCTGGGGCTCCGCGTCCGTCGTTGGCGTCGTGCGCCGTGATGACGTCGCTGGAGTATATAGACGCCGCCTCCGCGCGCTGACGTCAGTTCTTCTTTTTTCCGCGCCAGTGGACGCAGATCTGAAGAGCGGTACCCGGTCTTTTGACCAAGTTTTTCGAATTGTTATTTCACTCTTTGTGCCTGATAGGATGCCTGGGTTCAAGCACTGTGATGACTGTGAGCGCACGATGTCGGTCACGGACCATCACCGCCTCTGTCTCCGGTGTCTGGGCCCCGACCACGACGTGGACTCCTGCGTCGACTGCCGGGCCCTCACCAACAATGCTAGGCGGGAGCGGTCCCGCAAGCTACTGGAGCTCCGGGTGTTGGCCCCACGTCGGGACCGGGAGCGGTCCCGGTCCGGCCGGAGGTCGAGAGAGCGTTCGAGGGAGCGGTCGCGGAGCCGCGCCGAGCGTTCCGGAAGTCGACACCACTCGTCGGGCTCATCAGGTAAGAAGCACAAGAAGTCGGGGCGTCGTCATCGTACCCCCGACTCCCCCCGACGCTCGCGCGATGCGGCCGGGGGCTCGGGTGACCCCAACCCCGCGGCTCCGCGAGAGTCGCCGGCGCGGCCTGCCTCATGCCCTCCGGTCCCTGGGCACGGCGCGACGCCTGAGGAGATCGAGGCGTTCCTCATGGCCATGAGGGCGCTCGGTTCTCCGACGGGGCCTACGGCGCCTTCGGGCCCAGTGCCACCGTCTGGGGGCCCTAGCGGTTCGGGTGTCCCTGCCTCGGCGCCGTCGGGTGCTCCGGCCCCGGCGCCGCCGACGGCTCCGACCCCGGCGCCGCAAGGGCCTTCGGGATCGGCGCCGGCTGGTCTTCCGGCCTCTCCGGCGCCGTTACCATCGGGGTTACCCCCGACGCCGTCCCCGCGCGGCGCCGGTTCTCCGGTGCCGGCTCCGGCCGGCAACGGGGCTCCGACGCCGGCTCCGGGCGGCGCCGTCCCATTACCTTCCCCGACGCCGGACGCGGAGTCGGACCGGCGTCGCTCGACGCCGGGCTCGGCGCCGGTGGGGCCCATGAACCCCGAGGAGCCGGTCTACATCGTTGACTCCGAATACGGAGAGGATGAAGAGTTCGGTGAAGGTTGGGAGGGGTCCGAGGACCCTCTGTCACGCGAGTGCCAGTATGACCCGGACTGGACAGGTGACTTGGGGGATGCCAGTGGTCTGGACGACTCTCCTAACCCTGGTTTGATCTCTCCTCCTTCCGTGGCATCGGTGGAGGGAGCTGCATATTCAGTGGTGCTGATGAGGACTGCCAAGGCCTTACACCTTGAGCTCCCCGTCGCGGCCGTGAGGCCTAACATCCTCACTGAGGTCTTCAAACCGCAGTCATGCCCACAGGAGCCACTGCTGCCGTTTAATGAAGCCTTGTCAGACGTTCTGTTGGGCACGTGGTCCAGGCCCGCTTCAGGTGCGCCTGTTGATCGGAACGTGGCCAGGCGCCACCGTCCTTGTCGGGACGACCCCAAGTTCCTGTCTACCCACCCCACTCCTGAGAGCCTGGTGATCCAGGCCTCGACCTCCCAGTCCGCATTCCCGTCGGCCCCGCCCGACCGGGAATCCAAGAGGTATGACCAGTTTGGCAAGAAGGTCTTCTCGTCCATTAGTTTGGGCCTGCGGTCTTGCAACACCGCTTGCCTCTTGGGCCGCTACACCCACTCTGTGTGGGATACGGTCACGGAACTGCTGCCAGAATGCCCCATGGAGGTGCGGGCAAAACTCGGTCAGGCTGTGGCTGAGGGCCGAGATGCAGCTAAGTATTCGATTAGGTGTGGTCTTGATACGACCGACTCACTGAGCAGGGCGATGTCCACGACGGTGGCGATTCGTCGCCACGCCTGGCTGAGATCCGCCAACTTTTCGGCAGATGTCCAGAATACGTTGATGGACATGCCGTTCGATGGCTGTCACCTGTTCGGTGACAAGGTGGACCACGCGCTGGAACGCTTCAAGGACTCCAGGGTCACGGCCAAGTCCTTGGGTCTCTCGACCCAGCGTCAGCAACCGGGTTCGTTTTGTCCCTTTCGTGGCCAAGGAAGGGGCGCCCCCACACGTGCTGCCAGCCACGCTCCCCAACAATCCTTTCAACGCGGTGGCGGCCGTGGAAACCGCCGTGGTGGCGGTCGGGGACAACGGCGGGGTCAGACCACACCTCCCCCCGCAGCATCTGCCTCAAAATCCTCCTAGTCCGTGCTTTCGGCCCCATGTGACGCCAGTGGGTGGCAGGGTTCGCCATCACCACGCTCACTGGCGCACGATCACTTCGGACAGGTGGGTGCTGCAAATCGTCCGAAGGGGCTACTCCCTCCCCTTCGAGACCACTCCTCCAGCCATGCCACCGCAGAACCACCATGTGTCGGGGGACCACTTGACGCTTCTGCAGGAGGAAGTTACGGCCCTCTTGGCCAAGGGGGCCATCGAGCGCGTTCCTGGGCCAGAAGTAGGGCGTGGTTGCTATTCCCACTACTTTCTGGTGCCCAAGAAGGACAAGGGGGGCCTACGTCCTATCTTGGATCTAAGGAACGTCAACGGCTTCCTCCGGAAGGAGAGGTTCAAGATGTTGACGTTAGCTCAGGTCTTGGCTGCTCTAGACCCACAAGACTGGATGGTAGCGTTGGACTTGCAGGATGCCTATTTTCACATCCCCGTCCTGCCGGCCCACCGGCGTTACCTGCGGTTCACGGTAGGCCAGGAGCACTTTCAGTTTATTGTGCTTCCCTTCGGCCTTACCAGCGCCCCACGGGTGTTCACAAAGGTGATGGCGGTGGTCGCAGCCCATCTGCTCAGGTTGGGGGTTTCAGTCTTCCCCTACCTAGACGACTGGTTGTTGAAGGCGGGCTCGCCCCAGACAGTCGTCCACCACCTTCAGATGACGGCAGACCTCTTGCACGACCTGGGGTTCTCCATCAATGTGCCGAAATCACACCTGTGTCCCTCTCAAAAGCTCCTTTTCATCGGAGCGGTTCTGGACTCGGCGCAGTTTCGGGTTTATCCTCCGGAACGGCGGGTCCGGGATATTCAGGCTTTGATTCCCATCTTTCAGCCGCTATCCCGGGTTTCGGTCAGGTTGACGCTGCGGCTGCTGGGACTGATGGCTTCCTGCATCCTTCTGGTGCATCACGCCCGGTGGCGGATGCGGGCTCTGCAGTGGGACCTGAAGTTTCAGTGGGCCCAGCATCAGGGCAACTTGTCCGACCACGTCTTGATCTCGGAGGGCACTGCGAGACAACTGCAGTGGTGGCTTACGGACCGCGATTGGGTCAGAGGCAGATCCCTCTCCCTTCCCCAACCGGAGCACGTTGTCGTGACGGACGCGTCCCTCCAGGGCTGGGGTGGCCACTTGGGAGAGGCAGAGATCAGAGGCAGAGGAGTCCCGGCTCCACATCAACCTGTTGGAGCTACGGGCGATTCGTCTTGCACTGAAGGCATTCCTCCCCTTTGTCAACGGGAGTGTGGTGCAGGTGTTCACCGACAACACCACCGCCATGTGGTACTGCAACAAACAGGGTGGAGTGGGGTCGTGGACCCTTTGCCAGGAGGCTCTACGCCTCTGGCAATGGCTGGAACGTCAGGGCGTGACTCTGACGGTTCAACACCTGGCAGGTTCCCTGAACGCCGGGCGGACGAACTCAGCCGTCGGTGCTCGATGGATCACGAATGGCGTCTGAACTCGGACGTGGCGCAAGGTCTCTTTCTGCGATGGGGAGAGCCTTGGTTAGATCTATTCGCCACAGAAGAGAACGCGCAATGTCATCAGTTCTGCGCGTTGGAGTTTCCAAGACGGCACTCGCACGGCGACGCCTTTCGGCGCGAGTGGAGTTGCGGTCTGTTATACGCCTATACCACTTCTGCCCAGAGTGCTGAAGAAGATCAGGCGCGACCGGGCCCAAGTCATCCTTGTGGCCCCGGACTGGGCTCGAAGGTACTGGTATCCCGAGCTACTCAGCATGTCAGTCGGTCCCCCGATCCGCCTGCCCCTTCAGGAGGACCTTCTGTCGCAGCAGCAGGGGACGGTTCTCCACCCGAACCTGTCCAGTCTCCACCTCCATGCTTGGAGATTGAGCGGCGGCAGTTGAGGCCTTTTGACTTGCCTCCTGAAGTCTGTGATGTAATTCTGGCAGCCAGGCGTCCCTCCACTAAGTCGGTATACGCCTGTCGGTGGAACAGATTTGTGGCATGGTGCACAGCAAAGGCTGTGGATCCACTCTCTGCCCCTCTTTCCGAGGTTCTTCTGTTTCTTCTCTCTCTTGCCCAGCAGGGCTCTGCTCTGGGCACTATCAAGGGCTACCTTTCTGCCCTTTCAGCCTTTTTAAGGCTTCCTGATCAGCCTTCTTTGTTCAAATCCCCGATTGTATCTCGTTTCTTGAAGGGCATCACTCACATGTTTCCACCTGTTCCGTTTGTGATGCCTCAGTGGGATTTGAACCTGGTTCTGACCTTTCTGATGTGTGCTCCCTTTAAGCCCCTTCATTCTTGCCCTCTCCGTCTCCTGACCTTGAAGACAGCTTTCCTGGTCGCCATCACCTCTGCCAGGAGGGTGAGTGAGCTCCAGGCTCTTTCTGTCAAACCTCCTTTCTTGTCCATTCATCCTGACAAGGTGGTTCTGAGGACTAGACCTTCTTTCCTGCCCAAGGTTGTTTCGGCCTTTCACATCGGGCAGTCCATCACCCTCCCTTCCTTCTTCCCGCCTCCGCATCCTTCAAAGGATGAAGAGCGGCTCCATCGTCTGGACCCAAAACGTGCGCTTTCATTTTATATGGATCGCACACGCCAGTTCCGGGTGGATGACCAACTGTTTGTTGGCTACGTGGGTGCGAAGAAGGGACGGGCGGTCCATAAACGGACCATCTCTCGATGGGTCGTTCTCTGCATCAAAGCGTGCTACTCTTTGGCTCGGAAGGAGCCTCCTGTTGGGCTGAGGGCCCATTCCACTCGGGCCACGGCGGCTACTACTGCCCTGGGCCGGGGAGTCCCTTTGCAGGACATTTGCCAGGCGGCTACGTGGGCCTCGCTGCACACCTTCGCGAGGCACTACTGCCTGGACAGTCAAGTCCGGAGGGATGGCTTCTTTGGCCGTTCTGTCCTCCAGGACTTTCTGGTGTAGGAATGTATTGGTTCGCAGACCCACCACCGGGGTTGGTATTGCTGGGGTATCTATTCTAAGGTAAGGAATCTAACACTAACGTGTTTCTTTCAGATGAACAAGTTACTTACCTTCGGTAACGATATATCTGTAAGAAACATTAGTTAGTGTTAGATTCCTTACCGAACCCACCCATCCTCCCCGTTCTGCGAACTGATACCTAGGGTTAAGGTCATCCCTTTCAGGGCCCTAGTTTCAAATGGCACCAGTGTTGGGTCTCTCATGGCTCTGCGTCTCCTGGCGCGGAAAAGCTGTGTACAAAGAACTGAAGTCAGCGCGCGGAGACGGCGTCTATATACTCCAGCGACGTCATCACGGCGCACGACGCCAACGACGGACGCGGAGCCGCAGGGGACGCCTGCAGACGACGCCTACCGACGCGCAAGGGTACTGCTACGCAAAAGTTTCCGGATCCAGACTGACGCCTGGGGATATTCTAAGGTAAGGAATCTAACACTAACTAATGTTTCTTACAGATATATCGTTACCGAAGGTAAGTAACTTGTTCAATAGTCCCGCCCATGTGCGTGGACCCTGGAGCAATCAAAAATAATCTCTAAAGTGTCGAAAAAATGCAGAACTGCACAGACACTTAAGAGAGAATTTAAAGACATATAATGCAGCCTATAAAAAGGCTACACTGTCCAGTACTTCAGCTAGAAATTCCACCAAAAATCCACTAAAAAAAAAAAAACCTGTCCAGATTTTCCCTGTCTTCAGTACAAACCCCTCTGGAAGATAGAGAGGAAGGCATGGACAGACAAGCCCCATAGGCTGCCATTATGTGGCTCAGAACAGGATACTGTGCCTTTAAGAGAACTTTCCAGAACTTCACAGTATCCCAGAATGCCTTGCAGGTCTCCCTTACTTTCAGTTCTTTTTTCCGGCTCCTGCTAGCAGGACCCTGGAGCATTGAGCTCTCCCTATTCAAGGGTTTTTGTTGGTGTTTTGCACTAAAATCGTTTTTTGTGTACTTTATCTGTACATTACAGCTTTCCTCTTGACTTTTTGGCACTCCTGGGTCGAAATAATGCCTGCATTATTTGATAAATGCCCAAAGTGCTCCAGGAAGAAGGCCAAGACAGATCCCCATGAGGTCTGTATCCTCTGCCTTCCCTCTTCCCACATCCCTGAGGAGTGTGAGATCTGCCAGGGTTTCTCTGGCAGGACCCTGAAAGACAGAAAGAAAATCAGGCTTCAGGGACTAGAAGAAAGGAGACAGAAGGCGCAAGGTGGGTCTGGAGGGGCTTCTTCTGCCCATGCTGAGGCCCCTGGGGGGCTCCCCGGGGGCAGGAAGCCCAGCACACGTCCCCATTCTCCGTCTGGGTCGGTGGCACCCTCCAAGATGTCGAGGGGGAAGTCCAAGGCCAGCTCCCCTTCTCCCCAGGGCTCTGGGTCGAGGAAGCGTCGACCGTCGACGTCGAGGGACCTGCATAGGCCGCCGTCGGACGCGGAGACGGTCTCGTCGTCGCTGTCTTCGGCGTCGACGTCGAGCGATCGTCGTCGACAGGACCGGCGTCGACAGGATCGGCGTCGACGCACGCCGCCGAGGCAATACCGTCGATCGCCTTCCAGGCACAAGACTTCATTGTCGTCGAGGGGATCCTCGTCGTCGAGCCCGCCGTCGACGCAGAAGCACTCGCCGGCGAGACGGAGGCGTGCCCCGTCTAGGCGAAGGAGGTCGTCGTCGTCAAGGTCGACGTCGAGACACCACAAGACGACGTCGAAGCGGTCGCCGTCGAGGCGCAAGCGGTCGCCGTCAAGACACAGGAGGTCGTCGTCGAGATGGTCCGGGTCGACGTCGAGACACGCGAGTCGCTCGACGCCGAAGAGGAAGCGACGGTCGACGCCGAAGGGCCGCTCGACGTCGAGGGACCGGCAGTCGACTCCTGGACACCGGTCGACGGTGCCGGATGCCCGTACTAAGCGGCCTGAGGCTGTGGGGGGCTCCCCTCAGCCCAGGAAGGTTAGTGGATCACCGGGATCGGTGCACTCGGAGGTTTATACTCCAAAGAAGTCCGTTCCACCTCCTCCTCCGTTGCCTAGAGGCCCGCGTCCGAGGATGCCTACACCTCCTCCGTTGCCTCCTCTGCCAGAGAAGCCTCCACCGGTCGCACCAAGGTCGGCCTCGTTGCCTCACCTTCCGACCCCTCCCAAGAAGACTCCGAAGTCTAAAGAACCGCGTAAGCCCAAGTCGGCCACCCCGGACAGGCCGGTGGACCGGCCTAAGCCCAGGAGATCGAAGTCTCGCACCAGACGGAGAGAACGATCGAGGAGCAGGCGTAGGTCCTCCACTCGTTCCAGACGACGCCATAGGAGGCACAGATCCAGGACGGATACGTCTTCCAGGACTCGCTCCTATTCCCCGACTCTGTCCAATTCCCCGGACACTAGGGTGTCTCCCATCGATGACATCGGCACGTTCCAGGATGTTCTCCTGAGGGGGGCCGCGAAGTTGGGTATCACGGTGACGGCTCCTACACCTATGACGTCCGTGATATTCGAGACTTTGCACAAGAAGCACCTGTCTCGCCCTCTGTTGCCCTTGGTTCCGGGACTGGTTGAACCGGCACAAGAACTATTTCTTACGCCTGCGGTGGTCAGGGCCACTCCTTCTAGGCTTTTGAAGAAATACAGGGCACCGGACTCTGACCCGGCCTTCCTGAGGATGGATCCAGTCGCCGACTCAGTGATCGTTACGGCGGCCAGGAAACAACACTCTACCTCCCCGTCCTCCACCGTGCCTCCGGACAAGGAGAGCCGCTGGATTGATTCGGCGGGAAGGAAAGCATGCGGGACTTCTTCCACCACGATGAAGGCTTCCAGCGACTCGGCGCTACTGGGTCGATATAACCGGTCGCTTTGGGACTCCATGGAACAGTTTGCGGACCTTGTGCCGCGCGACAAGAAGGAGGATTTCATGGAGATCGTCAAGGAGGGGATGCTGGTTTCGAACCAGGCCATCAGTGCCGCGGCGGATATTGCCTTGTTGGCGGCACATGGCTACTTCCACGGTATCAACCAACGCCGCCATGCATGGCTCAGGCTTACATCCCTCAAGCCCGGATGAAGGCCGAGGCAGAAACCCTGACGGCAGTAGGCTTGGAAAAGCCCAAGGACAAGAAGCCATACCGCCAGTTCTAACGGCGGTTCGGTTCACAAGGGAAAGGTAGAGGACAGTCTTCCGGACAACAGCAGCAGCAACAACAGCAGCAGTTCCGAAGACCTTTCCAAAAACGTCCGAGGGGTAGAGGTGGACAGCAGTCCTCTACCGCGAACAAGGGCCCGGCCGGGTCTCGACCCTGAGCGGTTACTTCCCCGTCATCCGTTACCCACTCCGGTGGGGGGAAGCGTTCAATCTTTCCTGGCAGAGTGGAGAAAAATTACTCAGGACAAGTGGGTGCTGAATATTGTTTGCAATGGATACAGTCTTCGGTTCATCAGCCCTCCTCCAGCGATCCCTCCGGTCAGCTCGCAGTATCAGCTGCGCGAGCTCCAGGCGGAGGCCGATATCCTGTTGAGGAAAAGGGCGATAGAAGACGTACCTCTGTCTCAAAGAGGAAGAGGCCTGTACTCCCGGTTCTTTCTGGTTCGCAAGAAGGACAAGAACGAGTTCCGGCCCATTCTGGACTTGCGGCAGGCAAACAAGTGGATTCGCAGGGAAAAATTTTGCATGTTGTCGTTGCATCAGATTTATCCTCAGCTGCAACAGGGGGACTGTAGGAGAGTAGGGTCTGCAATCCTATGATCACCCAGATTTTTTGCTTTTGTTTCACTGGTTTACGACTTTCTCTGGCTGTGGGCCTGCCAATCAGACCCACAGCCTGGCTGTTCTCTTTCTAAATTACCTCATGTACCCTAGGTGCATCTACCAATTGGTACTGGGCCACCTTATCAGACCCTGTAACTCAGGGCATAGGTGTACCCAGGGCTGCCAGGGGCTGCAGCATGTATTATGCCACCCCTGGCTGGCCTCCTAAATTTGACACAACTGGCTGCATGACAGCTGGGGCAAAGTCGTGTAATAACCCTTTGCTGTAGGTGTAGTATACCTATACCTAACCCTAAAATGGACACACAGATTCCTATCAGTCACTCCTATGGCAGGCCTTGACACTCCTGAAGGCAGAGTGCTTGGAATCGTGTGAGATGGTGCTCTGGCATGAGCTGAGCCTGTCTGCAGCTTGCGGAATCAAGTCCTAATAGCTGTTCCATGATATCGCATACCATATACTCTTAAGTGCATTATAATCCTCGCGGTTAAATGCTATCTTTGGTATTGCTTTATCAAAACATGTCGAGTAAGGTGTCATACGAATTGGAACACTAACCCCTCACCAATTCTGGCGACGGGGTTAGCATTCCACCCTTCTAGAGGGACACGACATGTATGTAACTGTGAACCCCGGTTAAAGTTAACTGAAGCCTCAGCTCCACAAAATGGATGCTGCCACCACAGACACGAGTCTGACCTCCTGCTGCTGGGAGTCCTTCCAGCGAGGGAGGCCTGGACAAAGGGTTTCCTGTCCGGGGCGGTGCTAGCACCGTCCCAGACATGGTTTTGTGTATCCTGGGTAGGCAGGGCTTTTCAGGAAGGTGACTGCTGAGTGGCACCCCGGTGCTCACTACGCATAGGCCAGTCAGAACCAGTTCCAGGGGCACACCAGCCCCTGGCCTGGGGAAGTCCGGCAGGGGAGAGGGGTGTAACCACCCCCCTCCTGGTCCCACCCATAGGCAGGACCTAGTCACCGGGTCAGCCCCCTTTTTTAGTATAAAGATAGGAGCGGGCCCCCTGTTCAAATTAGATCATCTTTGGAATCAAGATACCACTTTCTTCGAAAGGACTTCACGATTTCTTCTTCAAGATTCTCCCTTGTGGCTAAGGAGTAGTCACCCTGCATCAAGCGGGCACCATCCTAAAGAACACTGCGGTCTGCTGCAAGTCCTTCATCACGAATCCGAGACCCAGCTCGACGAGACCCGGCTTCCCTGGCACCTCTGACCTCTACTCACCTCTACAGCCAAGCTGAGAACCGTGAGTGCGACGAGACCTCGAGGGACCGACGATCGCCAAGACTGCACGACATCTTTACTGCAAGCCCACCGTGTCCTCCACTGGCGAGTGCTTTGGGGTCCGAGAAGCCCCGACCCTGCGCAGCTCCAGCACCCAAGGTCAGCCTCCCTGCATCTCCACGATCTGCGTGGGGCCCTTCTGCTGTTTGCTGTGCACCGCGTTGTTTGGCTACTAGCCGGCTGGCTTGTGGCCTTCTGAACGACGCCCGACGACATCACTGCTGCTGGCCTGGTTGCTCCAGGCTGGCCCTTGCTTCCTTCTTAAAGAGAGGCACCCCGGACCCTCCTGGTCCACTCCAGACGCCATTTTAGGTCCACCGCGTGGGCTTGAATTTGCCAAGGCTTTGTTGCCCAATCCTGGGTCCAGCGACGCCGACAGCTTCTATCTTCGTGGGACAGCTCGATCCTCCATCCTGGTCGCCGACAACGCCTCCTGGTCCGTGAGATCTTCGAGCTCAAGCGTCACCCACTCACCTTGTCGAGGTGGCTACCATCCGGTACCCTCCTGGTGCCCACTGACTACTGGCTAGTAGTCTCGAACTTGGTCCCCTCTGCTTTCAGGTGTCATCTATCTTCGAGATCCAGGCTTGGATCCAACTGAACTTTCTTCACTGGTCACCGGCCAGCATCTTTTCTTCCGGCTCCTGGCCCGTCTACGAGGATTCCCGACGTCTTTTCAGACCTATGCAGCTGCAGCCCCTGGGCTAGGTAACTTCGGCATTTCGGTGCCCCAGCATAGCCTCACTATCCAAGGGTCAGAATCTACTTTCGTTTTCTCCCCACCAGGTCGGGTTCGCCCGAGAACACTAACTTTCTACTTCCTAGCTACCATAGACTTTTGTCCGCATCTCGCGTGAGAGTGCACACACTGCACCCGAGTCCCCTAGGCCTCCTAGAAGTAATCTAACGATTCCCTAGTCAAGTCCTAGCGATTCCAAAAGCTATTAGTACTGTACTTACCTGCTAGGAATTTCACCTTCCACTTTCAGAGTATATGGTTTTCCGTGCCCCTCGGGCATTTGTATATACTGTGCTAACTTAAGTATTTTTGTAAGAGTTTTGGTTTGTGCTTAGTACCCTGTCCTCATAAACAGTACAGGGCTGTTGTGATCTTTAATAAATAACTGTTTATTTTCATAACACTTGTGTGGTGTCCTTTCACTTGGTGTTCAAGGGGTATATGTGTGGTAAACAGCTGGCTTAACACGCCCTCTCGAGTCTTTAGCCTTAGACTGCTCGTATCCATGCTACTAGGATAGCTGGTCTATAAGGTTGACTTACAACCAATCATCAATAAGGGTTGCTGGACTGATACATAGTGTTCACTAGAATAGTGAGCACTGCATATCAGGCCACCTTCTCACAGGGACTGGCTTTGTGCCATAGACCTACAGGATGCGTACTTCCACGTGCCCATCGCGCACAAGCACAGGAAGTTTCTGCGATTTCAAGTCGGCGCCAATCATTACCAATACACGGTGCTGCCCTTCGGACTGAAGTCTGCACCCAGGACATTCTCGAAGTGCATGGCAGTGGTAGCGGCACACCTACGGAAAGGCAAGGTGTTTGTCTACCCGTACCTGGACGATTGGTTGATCAAGGCCTCGTCCTTCTCAGAAGCTCAAGCAGACTTCCAGAAGACGTGCGTTCTCTTGAACAAGCTGGGGTTGCACATCAACATGTCCAAGTCTGTCCCGATCCCAGTCCAGTGCATTCAGTACTTGGGAGCCTCCATCGATACGCTGTCAGCAAGCGTGTCTCCTTCGGAGGAGCGACTGAAATCGATCCTTCGGAAGGCTCAGGGTCTTATGACCGTTCCATCTACGACAGTGAGGACGGGGTCTTCTCTACTGGGGTCGATGGCCTCTTGTATCTTCCTCACTCCTCATGCACGGCTACACATGAGACATCTACATGAGTGCTTGGAGGACCAATGGGACCAGAGGAGGGGATCTTGGGACGACAAGATACACCTGTCTCTGCATGCTCTTCAGTCTCTGAAGTGGTGGTGTTCAGCGGAGAATCTCCTCAGAGGGGTTCCCTTCCACAAGGACATTCCTACTCAGACGATTGTGACGGATGCTTCTCTCCAGGGCTGGGGAGCGCATTCGGGGGACTTACAGATCCAAGGCACGTGGTCTCAGGCGGAGTCCACGTATCACATCAATTTCCTGGGACTCAGAGCTGTTCACTTGGCACTGAAGGCCTTTCATCCGTCCTTCCGGACCAACTCTCTGCTTGTACAGACGGACAATACGACCACGATGTATTACCTCAACAAGCAGGGGGGGTCGAGATCGCACACCCTGTCTCGGGAGGCGCAGACGATCTGGCACTGGCTTCTGGCAAGAGGATTGACGATAACGGCTACCCATCTGCCAGGTGAGCAGAATGTTCAGGGGGACGCACTGAGCAGGCTGATTCTGGAAAACCACGAGTGGGTCATAAACGACGACGTACTAGGAGAAGTCTTCGCAAGGTGGGGCACTCCAGACATAGATCTGTTCGCCACCGCCGAAAACAGCAAATGCCGAGACTTCGCCTCCAGGTACTTCCAGCAAGGGACGCTGGGGAATGCACTCTGGATCAACTGGTCGAACAGCTTTGTTTACGCTTTTCCGCCCATTCCCCTGATTCCAGCGGTGCTCATCAAGCTGTCCCGGTCCAGGGCACGGATGATCCTGATTGCCCCGGAATGGCCCAGACAGTGGTGGTTCACGGACCTTCTTCACCGGTCCCTCCTTCCGCACATTCGGTTGCCGTGCAGGCCGGACCTTCTCACGAAGTTCGGGGGGCAGATGGTGTGAGAAGTTGGCCCGATATGCAGCGTTCGCTATTCCAGCGACCGCTATGTATCGTTCCAAACGACCCTTATGGTGATTGGTTGTAAGTCAACCTTAGACCAGCTATCCTAGTAGCGTGGATACGAGCAGTCTTCGGGCTAAACTCTAGAGGCCGTGTTAAGCCAGCTGTTATACCATCACATACCCCTTGAACCCCAAGTGAAAGGACACCACACAAGTGTTATGAAAATAAACAGAATATTTATTAAGAATCACAACAGCCCTGGACTCTTTATGAGGACAGGGTACTAAGCACAAACCAAAACTCTTAGGAAAATACTTCAAGTGCACAATTAAAACAAGTGTCCGAGGACACGGAAAGTTTAGTGGTCTCGGGCGGACCCGATAAGGCAAGTCGGAAGTGAGGGACTCGGGACCCTAGAGTAAGGAGGCTATGCAGGCACCGAAATGCCGAAGTTACCTAGCCACGAGGGCTGCGGCTGCACAAGTCTTACAGGCGTCGGGGTCTTCGCTGACGAGCCAGGAGCCAGAAGAAAAGGAGTTGCTGGCCGGCGACCAGTGCTGAATAGTTCGTAGAGATCCAAGCCTGGATCAGAGATCGTTGATACCTGAAAGCAGAGGGGACCAAGTTCGTACTACTAGCCAGTAGTCAGAGGGTACCAGGAAGGCACCGGTTGGCCGTCACCTCGACTAGGTGAGTGGGCGACGCTAGGCTCTGCAGTCTCACGGACCAGGAGGCGTTGTCGGCGACCAGGATGGAGGTGCGAGCTGTCCCACGAAGGTTGATGCTGTCGGCGTCGCTGGGCCCAGGATTGGGGCAACAAGCCTTGGCAGATTTCAGGGCCACGTGGTGGGCCTAAAATGGCGTCTTGAGTGGACCAGGAGGGTCCGGGGTGCTTCTCTCAAAGATGGAAGCAAAGGCCAGTCTGGAGCAACCAGACCAGCAGCGTTGGTTGTCGGATGTCGTCAAAGAAGGGCACAAGCCAGCGGCTAGTGACCAGACAACGTGCTGAGCGGCGAGCAGAAGGGCCCCACGCAGATCGTGGAGATGCGGGGAGACTGCACTTCGTTGCTGGAGCAACTCAGGGTTGGGGCTTCTCGGACCCCAGAGCACTCACCAGAGAATTGCTTCGATGGTCGTGCTGATTAAGAAAGCGTGCAGGTTTTGATGATGGCCGGTCCCTCGAGGTCTCGTCGCACCCACAGATCACAGCTGAGCTGATGATGTGGGTAGAGGTCAGAGGTGCCAGAGAAGCCGGTTCTCATCGAACTGGGCCGTCGGATTCCTGAGGAAGGACTTGCAGCAAACCGCAGAGTTCTTAGATGGTGCCTGCGGATGCAGGGTGACTACTCCTTAGTCACAAGGGAGAAGTCTTGAGAAGAGTCTCGAATGTCCTTTCGTAGAAAGTAGTTCTTGATTCAAAGATGATCTAATTTGGAAGGGTCCCCGCTCCGGCCTTTATCCTAAAGAAAGGGGTGGGTACATGACTAGGTCCTGCCCTAAGGGTGGGACCAGGAAGGGGGGTAGTTACACCCCTCTCCCCTGCCGGACTTTCCCCAGGCCAGGGGCTGGCGCCCCTGGAACTGGTTCTGACCGGCAGATGCGTAGTGAGCACCAGGGTGCCACTCCGCAGTCACCTTCTTGCAAAGCCCTACCTACCCAGAATACACAAACCCTGTCTGGGACGGTGCGAACACCGCCCTTGACAGGAAACCCTTCGTCCAAGCTCTCCTCGCTGGAAGGACTCCCAGCAGCAGGAGGTCAGACTCGTGTCTGTGGTGGCAGCATCCATTTTGTGGAGCTGAGGCTTTAGTTAACTTTAACCGGGGTTCACAGTTACGTACATGTCGTGTCCCTCTAGAAGGGCGGAATGCTAACCTCGTCGCCAGAATTGGTGAGGGGGCAGTATCCCGATTCGTATGACACCTTACTCGACATGTCTTGATACCGCGATACCGAAGTTACCGATATGGTACGCGTTATCATGGAACAGCCATTGGGTCTTGGTTCCGCAAGCTGCAACCGGGCTCGGCTCGGGCCAGAACCCAATTCACACGATTACAAGCACTCTGCCTTCAGGATTGTCAAGGCCTGCCATAGGAGTGACTGATAGGAACTCGGGTGTCCATTGTACGGTTAGATATAGGGCTACTATACCTAAAGCAACGAGCGGGTACGCTACGTTGCCCCAGCTGTCGTGCAGCCAGTTGTGTCAGATTTAGATGGCCATCAAGGGGTGGCATAATACATGCTTCAGCCCCTGGTAGGCCCTGGGTACACCGATGCCCTGAGTTACAGGGTCTGACAGGGTGGCCCAGTTCCAATTGGGTAATGCACCGAAGGTACACGCATCAATTTAGAGAGAGAACAGCTAGGCTGTGGGTCTGATTAGCAGGCCCACAGCCCGAGAAAGTCGTAAACCAGTGAAACAAAAGCAAAAAGTCCGGGTGATCATAGGATTGCAGACCCTACTCTCCTACAGATGGTGCACCCCAACCTCTCGTCCTTGAGTTTGGCGGCATGGCTCCTGAGGTAGTGCAATATGGACATTTGAATCTACCTGAAGATTGTATGGACATACTGAAGGAGTCTAAGAGGCCCTCCACTCGAACGTCCTACGCTTACAAGTGGAAGAGGTTTTGTATCTGGTGTGTGTCCAGGAACTTGGATCCTACGACGTGCAAGGAAGATGTCATACTTCCCTATCTTCTACATTTGGCGCGATCTGGCCTTAATGTTCACTCTATTAGGGTTCATCTCGCTGCATTGACTGCCTACAGGAAAAGCCCTTCACAGACTTCCTTCTTTCAGATCACTGTGATCAAAGACTTTTTGGAAGGCTTGAAGAAAGTGTTCCCTCCTGTCAGGCTGCTTCCTTCGCCTTCATGGGAATTAAATGTGGTGCTGTCCAGTTTGATGAAGGAGCCTTTTGAACCCATTCATAAGGCTTCGTTGCAGCACCTATCCTGGAAGGCGGCGTTCCTCGTGGCCATTACATCGGCCCGCAGGGTGAGTGAAATTCAGGCACTGTGTTGTAATGAACCTTATACTGTATTTCATGCTGCTAAGGTTGTTATGCGGACTCACCCTAAATTTCTTCCCAAGGTTGTTTCTGACTTTCATGTCAATCAAACTATAACTTTGCCTACGTTTTTTCAGAATCCCTCTTCTCCAGCGGAACGTTCCTTACATTCCCTGGATGTTCGGAGGGTGTTGAAATTTTATCTTGATAAGACCAAAGATGTACGTAGGTCAGACCAATTGTTTATCAATTACGGATCAGTCAGGACGGGTCTTGCGACCTCTAAGCAGTCCATTTCTAGGTGGATTGTGTCCTGCATACAACTATGTTACCAGAAAGCTAATAAGACCTTAGGAGGTAAGCCTAAGGCTCATTCCACCAGGGGCAAGGCTGCCACGACAGCCTTACTCCGTAATGTGCCGATTGCAGAGATCTGCAAGGCCGCCACTTGGAAGTCGGTTCATACCTTTGCTAGGCATTACTGTCTGGACGCTGATGCCAGAGCAGATGCTCAGGTTGGACAGGCTTCACTGCGGAATTTGTTCCCACAATAGTGGTGTTGGTTTTTCTTTTCTCCACCGCCGCTTTGTTGTGGGGATGGGCTTGCCATTCTATTCACTAGATTATGACTATACAGAGATCCCCTACTACAGAAGGAGTAGTTTCTTTTCTGTAACTCCAGTTCTGTAGTAGGGGTATCTCTGTTATAGTCATAAGCGCCCGCCCTCCTCCCCGGTGGAGAGAGATATTCATGTAAGAAATGCTACAGGTCTGGCGTTTTACGCCTTCAAAAAGAACTGAAAGTAAGGGAGACCTGCAAGGCATTCTGGGATACTGTGAAGTTCTGGAAAGTTCTCTTAAAGGCACAGTATCCTGTTCTGAGCCACATAATGGCAGCCTATGGGGCTTGTCTGTCCATGCCTTCCTCTCTATCTTCCAGAGGGGTTTGTACTGAAGACAGGGAAAATCTGGACAGGCTTTGCTGTTTTTGTGGATTTTTGGTGGAATTTCTAGCTGAAGTACTGGACAGTGTAGCCTTTTTATAGGCTGCATTATATGTCTTTAAATTCTCTCTTAAGTGTCTGTGCAGTTCTGCATTTTTTCGACACTTTAGAGATTATTTTTGATTGCTCCGGGGTCCACGCACATGGGCGGGACTATTCACTAGATTATGACTATAACAGAGATACCCCTACTACAGAACTGGAGTTACAGAAAAGAAACTACTCCTTTTTATCTATTCATCCCTTGCCTGAGAGTTTGGTGGTGCAGGCTGCTTGCTCTAAGAAGTCTGCTGGAGCTTTCCCACAGGTTCCTGGGGACAAGGAATCCAGGAAGCAAGATCAGGGTGCCAGGAAGGTCTTCTCATCAGCCAGTATGGCATTAAAATCAACCAATGCAACGTGCCTGATGGGAAGATATATCCATGCCTTGATGGATTCTGTCAAGCAGCTAGTTCCGAAAATCCCTGAAGATGACCGGAAGGATTTTCAGGAGGTGATTTTAGACACTCAAGCAGCTGCGAGACAGGTGATTCAGAGTGGCCTGGACACTGCTGATTCGGTGGCAAGGGTCATGGGTTCATCTGTGGCCACCAGGAGGGCCGCCTGGCTTAAGTCATCAGAGTTCTCTGCGGACGTCCAGTCTGCATTGTTGGACTTACCTTTTGATGGCTCAGGATTGTTTGGCAAGAAGGCTGATGCTGCCTTGGAACGTTTTAAGGACAGTAGGGCCACTGCAAAGTCCTTGGGTCTTCAGTCCAGAGGAACTACTGGTAAACGCTTCAGGGGGTTCGGAAGATCTTCCTTTCGCTCTTACAGACCTTCCCAGCACAGCCTCAGCAGCAACAAAATACGCTGTACAAGTCGTACAGGGGCAGACAAAGATCCCGCCCTAGAGGTCGTCAATCCTCCTCCTCCTCCTCCTCTCCTTCCCAACCCCCAGCCAATGCAGAAAAGCAGCCCTAGATCCGCCATTCCGGATCATGTGGGCCCAGTGGGGGGTCGGCTTACTCATTTCCTACAAGATTGGGAATTAATTACATCGGATCTTTGGGTTCTCAATCTTGTACGGAATGGGTATGCACTTCCTTTCCGGGAATTCCCTCCCAATTACCCTCCTTGCCAGGGTTATTGTTCGGAGGACCACCTGCTTCGCCTGCAGGAAGAAGTCCTGGCTCTTTTCAAAAAAGGTGCGATAGAGGTGGTTCCAGAGCAGGAAAGGGGTCAGGGGTGCTACTCCCGGTATTTCCTGATCCCCAAGAAAGATGGCAGGCTTCGACCTATCCTGGATCTCAGGATCTTGAACCTTTACCTGAAACAGGAAAAGTTCAAGATGCTCACTCTTGCACAGGTTCTTCAAGCGCTGCTGGAAGAAGACTGGATGGTGTCAATCGACTTGCAGGATGCGTATTTTCATATTCCCATCCTGGAGTCGCACAGAAAGTATCTCCGTTTTACGGTGGGGTCACAACACTACCAGTTTGTGGTTCTTCCGTTTGGTCTTACTACTGCTCCTCAAGTCTTCACCAAGGTGATGGCGGTGGTGGCAGCTCATCTCAGAAGATCGGGGATACATGTGTTTCCGTATCTTGACGACTGGCTGATCAAAGCGGAGTCGTCGGAGAAGGTGCTCCATCATCTGCAAGTGACAACTCAGTTGTTGCACGGGTTGGGTTTTTCGATAAATGTACCCAAATCTCACCTGGTGCCCTCGCAGCGCAACCTGTTCATAGGTGCGGTACTGGACACTACTGTGTGTCGCGCATTCCCTCCCCCTCAAAGGATTCGCGACATTCAGGAGATGATTCCTTTGTTTTTCCCTGGAGCGGTTGTTCCAGTCCTGAAGGTCCTTCGCCTGCTCGGTCTGATGGCTTCATGCATCCTGTTGGTCAACCATGCACGCTGGCACATGAGGGCACTCCAGTGGTGCCTCCGCAGGCAGTGGTATCAGCACAGCGGAGATCTCAGGGAGTCAGTGAAGATCTCCAGAGAAACTGCAGCGGATCTGTCTTGGTGGAGTGTGGAAGGCAATCTGTCACAAGGAAAGCCTTTTCAGATTCCTCCTTCGGTTGCCACAGTAGTATCGGACGCGTCCACCCACGGGTGGGGTGCTCATCTGGGGGACCTGGAGGTCAAAGGTCTTTGGTCTCCAGAGGAAAGGTTGCTTCACATCAACCTTCTGGAATTGCGGGCAATTCGTCTGGCGCTCAAGGCCTTCCTCCCTTCCCTTTGCGGTCAGTCGGTCCAAGTCCTAACGGACAACACGACCGCGATGTGGTACATCAACAAACAGGGAGGAGTAGGGTCGCAGTGTCTCTGCAGAGAGGCTCTGCGTCTCTGGTCCTGGGTTCAGGACCATCAGATTTGTCTGATGGCAAATCATCTGGCCGGAGTTAAGAACGTTCGTGCAGACAGTCTCAGTCGGCAGTTCTCTGCCGATCACGAGTGGAGGCTCCATCCAGAGGTAGTTCACGACATCTTTCGGATGTGGGGGACTCCTCGGGTGGACCTGTTCGCCACTCGCGAGAATGCTCACTGCCTGTCATTCTGCAGTCTCCAGTATCCGATGCAAGGAGCCTTGGGGGACGCGTTTTTAGTTGAGTTGGAGCTCGCAACTCCTTTACGCGTTTCCTCCCATACCTTTGATTCCTCGGGTTCTGAGGAAAATTCGCCAAGACTGGGCCCGAGTCATATTGATTGCCCCGGATTGGCCAAGAAGGGTGTGGTACTCAGACCTTCTCCACCTCTCCTCTCACCCGCTGCTCCGTCTCCCTCACAGGGCAGATCTCCTCTCTCAGTGGGAGGGGCAGGTTCTACACCCCCACCTCCAGACCTTACACCTTCATGCCTGGAGATTGAACGGGGCAACCTGATTTCTTTTTCTCTCCCTCACGATGTGGTGGATGTCATTTTGTCAGCCAGGCGTGACTCCACTAAGTCCATCTATTCTTATAGGTGGTCTAAGTTTGTTATTTGGTGCAGGGAGAAGTCCATAGACCCTTTGAGGGCCCATTTATCTGATGTTCTCCAATTTGCCCTTTCTCTGGCACAGCAGGGGCTTGCTGTTGCCACAGTGAAGGGTTATCTGTCAACGCTGTCGGCGTTTATTTGTTTGCCTGACCAGCCTTCTCTGTTTAAGTCTCCTATAGTTTTGAGGTTTTTGAAGGGCCTCGTTAATAAGTTCCCTCCTGTCCCTTTTATTGTGCCTCAGTGGGATTTGAATCTAGTTCTGACATTTTTAATGGGTGCTCCTTTTGAGCCTCTTCATAAATGTACCATGAGGCTCCTGACTTTCAAAACTGTTTTCCTCGTTGCGATAACTTCGGCAAGGAGGGTAAGTGAGCTTCAAGCTCTTAGTTCCAAGCCCCCATTCCTGTCCATTCATGCTGATCGAATGGTTCTAAGGACCAGGGCTGCTTTTCTGCCGAAGGTGGTGTCTTCTTTCCACCTTGGTCAATCCGTCACCCTCCCTTCCTTTTATCCTCCCCCTCACCCTTCCAAGGAGGAGGAGAGGTTGCACCGTCTGGACCCCAAGAGGGCGGTGTCTTTTTATTTGGACAGAACTAGAGACTGTCGCATGGACGACCAGCTCTTTATTGGCTTTGCTGGCTGCAAGAAGGGAAGAGCGGTCCATAAGAAGTGGATCGTCCTCTGCATTAAGATCTGCTACTATTTGGCCGGTAAGGAACCACCAGAGGGCATAAGAGCTCATTCAACTAGGGCTAAGTCTTCGACCTCTGCATTGGCTAGAGGTGTGCCTGTAGAGGATATTTGTAGGGCCGCAACTTGGTCTTCCCTCCACACTTTCGCGAAGCACTACTGCTTGGATACCGAAGTGAGGAGGGATGGTCATTTTGCGCGCTCTGTTCTTCAGGATTTCCTGGTCTAGAAGAGTGGACGCCCTCCTCCGGGAGTGGGGACTGCTGTGGGACTCTATTCACAAGGTGAGGAATCCACACGGCAGATGTATCTATCAGAAGAACAAGTTACTTACCTTCGGTAACGCTTTTTCTGGTAGATACAATATCTGCCTGTGGATTCCTCACTGACCCACCTGCCTCCCCGTTGTCCACTCTTCTTTGCCAGAGTATCTCTGATGGGTTGTTTTATTGTATAATGTTTTATTGCATTTACTTCACACGGTGTGTGTTACTTTGATTTCTATACTGTGTATATTGTGTACATTACTACTGTCATTGGTCCGTCCATGTGCCTCGAAGGCACGGAAAAAAGGGCGGAACTGATGTCATCACGCCGGCGTGGGCCTATTGTAGGTGTCGGTGACGTCAGCGGAGTCGCGAGCGGAGCCGTGTCTCTGTGATGTCCGCGTCCACGTCGGCGCGAAGCTACAAAAAGAATTTCCGAATGTTGCTGACGCAAGGGGGATATTCACAAGGTGAGGAATCCACAGGCAGATATTGTATCTACCAGAAAAAGCGTTACCGAAGGTAAGTAACTTGTTCTTTTGGGCCATAAATATAATAAGAAATAGGAAGAGGGATCGCTTGCTTGTGATGGTGCAGTATCTTTGGGGATAGGTTTAAGCTAGGGAGAGGCAGGGTGATGTTTTTTGCTTTGTTTGTTCACAGCCTCCGGATAATAAGTTGTGTACACCTGTTTGAGAGCTTGGCCTTTGGAAGCGTAGCGTATTCTGTGTTCCTAGAAAAGGTACATGTTTTATTTATTTCCCTTTTAGCTAAAGGCATAATGTTTTTTCTCGCTACAGTTGTCACTGGCAAATGTATGCATGTTTTTGATGATTTGAATGGTTACCTTTTAGAAAATAAGCAGCTTCTCTGATCTAATTGCAACCATATGCGCCGTGTCCTTTTATTTGTCTTTTTTCAGTTGGGTGTTTTTGTTCATCTTTATCTTTTCGTAGGGTTCCTTTTTTCTCTCTCTTCTCCTAATAGGAAATAGCAAAAGAAAGGCTAGCACTCGTGTGTGTTATGGTGAACAATAAGTTGAATGAGGCAGATCCTTTAGAAGATGGATGTTAATTGCTATAGCCTGTAATACTAATGTATCTAATGGCGGTAGATGTGGCATTTACTAGCTCTTCAGTGTATCCAGCCCTGAAAAAGATGGCAAGTATGTGATAAATAACGTAAGTGGTATAATCGCCTATTAATTTTTTAGAGGGGGACATGGTTTTAATTTGAAAGTACCAAACATATTAAGATTTTCTTTTTTTTTTTTGGCTGCTTTTGGAATGCTCTACAAATATTTTTGCTTCCGGCAGCATTCATGATTAAAATAAGACTTTACTCTTTTATTGTGTAGTATGGATTGGGTTGGGGTATTGCAACAACTTTGTCACATTTTTCAGAGAGCACTTCTACCACAAAATTGACCAAGAGGATGCACACGAAGAAGCTAATATCAGGTGTTTTGATGCGTAAAGCCAATTGATATTCGAAATACAAACAGTATTTAAAAAGCAAACAAGTGGGGCTATCATTGAAATACTAGCCGTCGTACGAGGTTTACCGAAAGCTGTGGCACAATTGTAGATCTGGAATGTCACATGACCACCTCTAAAGAGATGTGAATGCTTGATCGCTCGCAGAATTTGGAATGATCCTAAGAAGGGAATATTTGGACGATTAAAAGTGGACGGCAAGTTAGATTTGAGATCGCATCGCCATGGAATGATAAATGTAAAAAGTGGATGAGAGTTACAACCAGGAATGGATGCATACAGGAGTGTGTTTCTGTTTTGCGACTTGACCCCACAGAATATCTACATCGCTTAAACATGAAAGGTACTGCACCCTAGGAGATGAGGTAATGTTAATGGCAGGTAATCAAAATCCATCATTGCTGAATGTTGTGATTGCCGCTAATGTGATAAAAAGATTGCTATGCACGTAAGAATGTCTTTTCCCTGAATGTATGTTTGTGAAGCTGCTAATCATAATACTTTTTTATTAGATTTTCTAAAATCATGTAATTCAAGTTGCAGGAATCAATTTGGCAGTGCATTTATCCATTTATCCAAAACAAATAGATGTGATAAAAATTCATTGTTAATCGTGTCTGCATATTAGAGCATATTTTTTTGGTGCCTGAAAAGCAAGTGTTTTTTTGTTCAAATTAGAATATCGCATTACATTTGTCGTCACAATAGGTGTATTTGCTGATGGTTTATCAATTTGCCTTGGGAGAAATGTGCGTGTTTTCTTATCGAATTCCAGCCAAGTGCAGTGTGTGTCTTTTTTTTCTCTTCTTTTTTTTGCAGGTGTCTCTTTATTTTTTTATCTGTAGGAAAGAGCAAACTAAAAAAACACATCAATTTGTGTTGTGATGGACAACATGATTTGAGTAAGGCCCTTCTCTTTTACCAGTTACTGGCCTAGCTGACAATGAAAATTTACCTCTGCGTTACATGAATTATATTTGGGCCATAAATATAATAAGAAATAGGAATAGGGATCGCTTGCATGTGATGGTGCAGTATCTTTGGGGATAGGTTTAAGCTAGGGAGAGGCAGGGTGATGTTTTTTGCTTTGTTTGTTCACAGCCTCCGGATAATAAGTTGTGTACACCTGTTTGAGAGCTTGGCCTTTGGAAGCGTAGCGTATTCTGTGTTCCTAGAAAAGGTACATGTTTTATTTATTTCCCTTTTAGCTAAAGGCATAATGTTTTTTCTCGCTACAGTTGTCACTGGCAAATGTATGCATGTTTTTGATGATTTGAATGGTTATCTTTTAGATAGTAAGCAGCTTCTCTGATCTAATTGCAACCATATGCGACATGTCCTTTTATTTGTCTTTTTTCAGTTGGGTGTTTTTGTTCATCTTTATCTTTTCATTAGGGTTCCTTTTTTCTCTCTCTTCTCCTAATAGGAAATAGCAAAAGAAAGGCTAGCACCCGTGTGTGTTATGGTGAACAATAAGTTGAATGAGGCAGTTCCTTTAGAAGATGGATGTTAATTGCTATAGCCTGTAATACTATTGTATCTAATGGATGTAGATGTGGCATTTACTAGCTCTTCAGTGTATCCAGCCCTAAAAAAGATGGCAAGTATGTGATAAATAACTTAAGTGCTATAATTGCCTATTACTTTTTTAGAAGGGATATGGGTTTAATTTGAAAGTACCAAACATATTAAGATTTTCTTCTTTTTTTTGGCTGCTTTTGGAATGCTCTACAAATATTTTTGCTTCCAGCAGCATTCATGATTAAAATAAGACTTCTGATAGATACATCTACCAGTGGATTTCTCCCCTTGCGTCAGCAACATTCGGAAATTCTTTTTGTAGCTTCGCGCCGACGTGGACTTGGACGTCATAGAGACACGGCATGACTCGCGGCTCCGCTGACGTCACTGACACCTACAAGAGGCCCATGCCAGCGTGATGACATCAGTTCCCTTTATTTCCGCGTCGTTGACGCTAACGGTTTCGGACCAAACGTCTTGTAGGGAAGCTGAAGGCCGACAAGGGTAGGAAGACTTCAAGATCCCGCTCGAGGAGGTCGAAGTCGAGGTCGAAGTCAAGATCAAAATCTCGAGAGGCGTCGGCTTCGAAGTGCTCGTCGGAACATGCTTCGAGGTCGCATAAGAAGCACAAGAGAAGGAGGCATGAGTCTCGACGTCATTCGGGTGAGAAGTCGGGCTCACCCAAAAAGGTTCGATCGAAGGTGATCCCGCCGCAGGAGACTTTGGATCGGGAAGGTGAGGCCTCGCCTTCGGAGTCACAAGTTCAATCTCCGGCTCTGGCTTCTAATCCAACTCCGATGCCGTCTCCGGCTCGAGAGGAGGAGGAGGAAGTCCCTGTGGAGGAAGAAGAATCGGCGCCTGTAGAAGAGCCGGATTCGATCCCACCTCGGAAACGGCCTGAGGGTGTTTATCCACCTTTTCCTGCACCAGGCCAAGACCCATCAGCGTTCCTGAATGCTATGTATGGCATATTCTCAAGGGCATGGTACCCCTCTAGTGCACCTTCGGGTGCCACGGGTTCACTGGCATTCAATTTGGGTGTTCCACACTCTTATGCCCCGGCTCCGTTCATGCCATTTATGCCAGCCCCGACGCCGCCGTGGCAGTATCCGGCTCTGCCGAGGTAGTCACCGGCACGGCCGAAGTCGACGACTCCGATACCGGCATCGCCCGCTCCAAGCAGACCTCTGGAGCTTCCAACTGGGCCATTGGATTCGGTTCTGACGTCGGCTCCGGCTCCGTCGGAGTCGATGGTGGATCCGGCTGCGAGGTGTGTAAAGGAGAGGTCCAGGAGGGAAGCACAACGCCTCATGGAGGAACGAAGGTACATCGAGTCTCATCCAGACTTGGAGAAAGGTGAGCTGGATGAGGATTGCTTCGAAGAGCTGGCTGATGCTAGTGGCCTAGATTTTTACGCAGAGTGGGAATTACCATCAGGTCCAGATATGCCTTCGAAGGATGTCCAGCCATATCATGTGGTGATGAGGAAGGCAGCAGGTCTTTTACATTTGACATTACCAACTGTTGAATTTAAGTCAAATCTGCTTACGGAAGTACTCCATTCACCAAGCTCAGCAGTGGAGCCGTTACTCCCATTTAATGAGGCTTTAACTGAACCCATTATGGAGGTGTGGAAAAAGACGCTTTCTGCACCTGCTGTTTCAAAAAGTGTGGCGAGGAGATATAGGGTTGCACTGGAAGACCCTGCCTTTTTAACATCTCACCCTTCTCCTGAAACCCTGGTAATTCAGGCTGCGTGCTCTAAGAAGACAGTTGGTGCTTTCCCCAAGTGCCTGGTGACAAGGAGGCCAAGAAGCAAGATCAAGTGGCCAAGAAGGCATTCTCCTCCGCAAGTATGGCATTAAAGTCAACAAATGCGACTTGTCTCATGGGGAGGTATGTGCACGCTCTTATGGACTCAATGCACACTTTAATTCCTAAGATTCCGGATGAGAGCAGGGGTGACTTTGAGGAGGTGTTGTCTGATACTCAAGCAGCAGCACGCCAAGTTATCCAAAGCGGTCTAGATACTACTGATTCTGTGGCACGGATCATGGCCACAAGAAGGTCAGCTTGACTAAAATCCTCGGATTTTTCAGCAGACGTACAGGCAGCCCTGTTGGATCTGCCATTTGATGGAGTTGGACTCTTTGGCAAGAAGGCAGATACAGCCTTAGAGAGGTTTAAAGACAGCAGAGCAACTGCTAAATCTCTGGGACTTCAAGTAACAGGTTCAACGATCAGGAAGTTCAGAGGATTTGAACGCTCTTCATTTCGGACCTATAGACAAGGTCAGTGTGAGAAGTTGGCCTGATATGCAGTGCTCACTATTCTAGTGATCACTATGTATGATTCCAAATGACCCTTATTGATGATTGGTTATAAGTCAACCTTATAGACCAGCTATCCTAGTAGCATGGACAAGAGCAGTCTTTAGGCTAAACTCTAGAGGGCGTGTTAAGCCAGCTGTTATACCATCACATATACCCCTTGAACACCAAGTGAAAGGACACCACACAAGTTGTTATGAAAATAAAAGGATATTTATTTATAACAAGTCTGCCCTGAACTCTTTATGAGTCAGGGAGCTAAGCACATAACAAAACTCTTATGAAAATACTTTGAGTTGCACAATTTACACAAATGCCCGAGGGGCACGAAAAACCATATACTACAAAAGTGGAATGCAAAATACTAGCAGGTAAGTAACTGGATCCAGAGGCTTCAGGATCGCTAGGACTACACTACAGAACCTTCAGGTTAGGAGCAGGAGGCCTAGGGAGATCGGGTGCAGAGTGTGCACTCTCACGCGGGATGCGGGACAAAGTCTATGGATGCTAGATTTCGTAAAGTTACAGTTATCGGACGAATCCGACTAGTTAGGCTGAAAACGAAAAAAGATCTGGACACTTAGATAGTGAACCTACGTTGGAGCACCGAAATGCTCAGGTTACCTAGCCCAGGGGCTGGGGCTGCATAGGGTTCAAAAGACGTCGGGAATCCTCGTTACAGTCTATGGAGCCTGAAAGAAGAAGTTGCTGGCAGGCGACCAGTGATGAAGTTCGATGTGATCCAAGCCTGGATCGGTGATGGAGACGACCTGAAAGCAGAGGGCACTCAGTTCTTGATCACTAGCCAGTGATCAGATGGGCACCAGGATGGCACCGGATGAAGTCACCACGACCAGGTGAGTGGGCGACGCTGGGCTCTGCAGTCTCTCGGACCAGGAGGCGTTGTCGGCGACCAGGATGGAGGTGCGAGCTGTCCCACGAAGGTGTCTGCTGTCGGCGATGCTGGACCCATGATTGGGGCAACAAATCTTGGCAAAGGCAAGCCCATGCGGTGGACTCAAAATGGCGTCTGGAGTGGACCAGGAGGGTCTGGGGTGCTCCTCTGTTGGAGGGGAGCAAGGGCCAGTCTGGAGCAACCAGACCAGCGATGGAAGTGTCGTGGTTCGTCGTCAGGAGGGCTACAAGCCAGCAGGCAAGTAGCCGGACAACGCGGTGAGCAGCAAAGAGCAGAAGGGCCCCACGCAGATCTCGTGGATGCTGGGGGGCTGGACTTCGGTGCTGGAGCTGCTCAGGGTTATGGCTTCTCAAACCCCAAAGCACTCACTCGAGGATCCCTCGGCGGTCGTGCTGGATAAGCGTCGTGCAGTTTTGAAGATGGCTGGTCCCTTCAGGTCTCGTCACACCCACGAATCTCATCCCGGCTGATGATGTAGGTAGAGGTCAGAGATGTCAGGGAATCCGGGTCTCGTCGAGCTGGGCAGTCTTGATCCGGAGGATGGACTTGCAGCAAACCGCATGCGCTTAGATGGTGCCCGCTGGTGCAGGGTGGCTACTCCTTAGCCACAAGGGAGAGTCTTCAGAAATGTTCAAGAGTTCTTTCGTGGAAAGTAGTCAAGATTCAGAATTATCTAATTTGGGAAGGGGGCCCGCTCCTACCTTTATACTAAAGAAAGGGGCTGGCACGCGACTAGGTCCTGCCCATGGGTGGGACCAGGAAGGGGGGTGGTTACACCCCTCTCCCCTGTCCGGACTTTCCCCAGCTCAGGGGCTGGTGTGTCCCTCTAGAAGGGTGGAATGCTAACCCCGTCGCCAGAATTGTCGAGGGGTTAGTATTCCAATTCGTATGACACCTTACTCGACATGTTTTCATAAAGCGATACCAAAGTTGGCAAATAACCACGAGGATTATAATGCACTTAAGAGTATATGGTACGCGTTATCATGGAACAGATATTAGGACTTGGTTCCGCAAGCTGCAAACGGGCTCAGCTCATGCCAGAGCACCATCTCACATAATTCCAAGCACTCTGCCTTCAGGATTGTTAAGGCCTGCCATAGGAGTGACTGATAGGAATACATATGTCCATTTTAGGGTTAGATATAGGTATACTATATCTAAAGCAAAGGGTGATTACACCACCTTGCCCCAGCTGTCGTGCAGCCAGTTGTGTCAGATTTAGATGGCCAGCCAGGGGCACATAATACATGCTGCAGCCCCTAGTAGGCCCTGGGTACACCTATGCCCAGGGTACAGGGACTGATAAGGTGACTCAGTATCCAATTAGATATGTACCTAAGGTACATGGAATCCATTTTACAGAGAGAGCAGTAGGCCTGGGGCCCTTAATAGCAGGGTCCCAGGTCAACTAAGTCGAAAAACCAGCAAAACACCAGGCAAAAAGTTGGGGGAAACCATAGTCAGATATCCACCTTCCTACAGTCAGCAGCAGCAACAACAACAGCAGCAGCAAAATACCTTGTATAGGTCATAAAGGTGAAAGCAAAAGGCTCGTCCTCGAGGACATCAAGCCTCTGCCTCCTCCCTCTCCTCCAACCCCCCAGCCTCAGAAAAGCAGCCCTAGATCCGCCATTCAGGATCATGTGGGTCCGGTGGGGGGTCGGCTTACCTACTTTCTACGGGATTGGGAATCAGTTACATCAGATCTTTGGGTTCTCAATCTCGTAGAAAATGGGTATGCCCTTCCCTTTCGGGAATTCCCTCCCAATTACCCTCCTTGCCAAGGAGGAAGTACAGACTCTGTTAAGAAAGGGTGCGATAGAGGTGGTCCCAGAACAGGAAAGGGGTCAGGGATGCTTCTCCCGGTATTTCCTGATTCCCAAGAAGGATGGCAGACTTCGTCCAATCCTGGATCTCAGGATCTTGATACTCTATCTGAAACCGGAGAATTTCAAGATGCTCACCCTTGCACAGGTTCTTCAAGCGCTGCTGGAAGAAGACTGGTTGGTGTTGCTCAACTTGCAGGATGCGTATTTTCACATACCAATCCTGAAGTCGCACAGGAAGTATCACCGTTTTACAGTGGGGTCGCAACACTACCAGTTTGCGGTCCTACCTTTTGGAATTACTACTGCGCCTCGAGTCTTCACCAAGGTAATGGCAGTGGTGGCAGCACATCTCAGAAGGTCGGGGATCCCGGTATTCCCTTATTTGGACGACTGGCTGATCAAAGCAGAGTCGTCAGAGAAAGTGCTCCAACATCTGCAAGAGACAACCCAGTTGTTGTACAGGTTGGGTTTTTCAATAAATGTACCCAAGTCTCATCTGGTGCCCTCCCAGCGCAACCTGTTCATAGGTATGGTACTGTACACAACTGTGTGTCGTGCATTTCCTCCTCCTCAAAGGATTCGCGACATACAGGAAATGATTCCTTTATTTTACAGTGGAGCGGTTGTTCCAGTCCTGAAGGCCCTTCGCCTGCTCGGTCTGATGGCTTCATGCATTCTGTTGGTCAACCATGCACGCTGGCACATGAGGGCGCTCCAGTGGTGTCTCCGCAGGCAGTGGTTTCAACACAACGGGGATCTCAGGGAGTTAGTGAGGATCTCCAGAGAAGCTGCAGCGGATGTGTCTTGGTGGGGCGTGGAAGGCAACCTGTCTCAAGGGAAGCCTTTTCATCTGCCTCATCCGGTGGCCACAGTTATAACGGATGCATCCACTCTAGGGTGTGGTGCTCATCTAGGGGATCTGGAGGTCAAGGGTCTTTGGTCTCCAGAGGAAAGGTTGCTTCACATTAACCTTCTAGAATTGTGGGCGATACGCTTGGCGCTCAAGGCCTTCCTTCCTTCCCCTCGCGGTCGGTCGGTTCAAGTCCTCACGGACAACACAACCGCGATGTGGTACATCAACAAACAGGGAGGAGTGGGGTTGCAGTGTCTCTGCAGGGAGGCACTGCGGCTCTGGTCCAGATTTGTCTGATGGCAAATCATCTGGCCGGGGTTCTGAACGTTCGTGCAGACAATCTGTCGGCAGTTCTCGGCCGACCACGAGTGAAAGCTCCATCCAGAGGTAGTTCGCGACATCTTTCAGATGTGGGGAACTCCTCGGGTGGACCTGTTTGCCACTCACGAGAATGCTCACTGCCTGTTATTCTGCAGTCTCCAGTATCCGATGCAAGGAGCCTTGGGGGACGCGTTTCAGTTGAGTTGGGGAAGTCAACTCCTTTACTCATTTCTTCCCTTACCCTTGATTCCTCGGGTTCTGAGGAAGATTCGCCAAGACCGGGCCCAAGTTATATTGGTCGAGAAGGGTGTGGTATACAGATCTTCTCCACCTCTCCTCTCACCCGCCGCTCCGTCTCCCTCTCAGGGCAGACCTTCTCTCTCAGATGGAGGGGCAGGTTCTACACCCCCACCTCCAGACATTACTCCTTCATGCCTGGAGATTGAACGGGGCAACCTGAATTCCTTTTCTCTCCCGCCTGAAGTGGTGGATGTCATCTTATCAGCCAGGCGTGACTTCACTAAGTCCATCTATTCATACAGATGGTCAAAATTTGTCGCATGGTGTGGAGAGAAAACAATTGACCCTTTGAAAGCCCATTTATCTGATGTTCTCCAGTTCTCTCTCTCTCTGGCGCAGCAAGTGCTTGCTGTTGCCACAGTTAAGGGCTATCTTTCAGCACTGTTGGCATTTCTCTGCTTGCCAGACCAGCCATCTCTTTTAAGTCTCCTGTAGTTTTAAGGTTTCTGAAGCTCCTCCCTATTAAGTTCCCTCCTACTCCTTTTATTGTGCCTCAGTGGGACTTAAATCTTGTCTTGACCTTTTTAATGGGTGCTCCCTTTGAGCCCCTTCACAAATGTCCTATGAGGCTCTTGACTCTAAAGACAGTCTTCCTCGTTGCAATAACCTCAGCAAGGAAGGTAAGTGAGCTTCAAGCTCTTAGTTCCAAGCCCCCATTCTTGACCATTCATGCTGATCGAATGGTTCTTAGGACCAGGGCTGCTTTTCTCCCTAAGGTGGGGACTCCTTTCCACCTTGGACAATCCATTACCCTTCCTACATTTTATCCTCCCCCTCACCCTTCCAAGGAGGAGGAGAGACTGCATCGTCTAGACCCTAAGAGGGATGTAAGCTTTTACATGGACAGAACGAAAGACTGTCGTATGGATGACCAGCTCTTCATTGGTTTTGCTGGTTGTAAAAAAGGAAGAGCGGTCCATAAGAGAACATTGTCAAGATGGATCGTCCTCTGCATTAAGATCTGCTACTCTTTGGCCGGTAAGGAACCACCAGAGGGTATACGGGCTCATTCTACAAGGGCTAAGTCGTCAACCTCAGCATTGACTAGAGGTGTGCCTGTAGAGGATATTTGCAGAGTCGCGACTTGGACCTCCCTCCACACTTTCGCAAAGCATTACTGCTTAGATACCGAAGTGAGGAGGGAAGGTCACTTTGTGCGCTCTGTCCTCCAGGACTTCCTGGTTTAGAAGAGTGGACACCCTCCTCCGGGAGTGGGGACTGCTGTGGGACTCTATTCACAAGGTGAGGAATCCACTGGCAGATGTATCTATCAGAAGAACAAGTTACTTACCTTCGGTAACGCTTTTTCTGGTAGATACAGTATCTGCCTGTGGATTTCTCACTGACCCACCCGCCTCCCCGTTGTCCACTCTTCTATACCAGAATTACTGGAGAAGTGTGGCTCAGGGGTTAGAGGCGGCAGACCTGGAAGCTGGGATCGGCCCTGGACCAGGGTTCAATTCCCTGCCTCGGCGGGTCTTGGGCTAAAAAATTCCACGGACTCGATAATTCTCGCTCCGGTGCCTTCTCGACTCACGGGTTCACACTCTGCGACTCTGGGCAATAGCTTGCTTAATCTCCACAACGGCCCCTCGCGGCGGGATGCCTGGCTTTCACCTTGTGGATACCCTGCCGGGGTTATCTCACAGGGGAATACCAGGACGGGTTCCCTAAGCAAGCGCTTAGGTACAGACCTCAGTCAGTGATTTGCCCTATATAAATACCTGTACATTTACATTTACATTTACTGTAATGTATTTACTTCATGGTCAAGAAAATGTGTTATTTCAAATGTTTTCTGCATTTGTTTCACACTTTGTATGTTACCTTGACTATTGTGTACTGTGTATACTGTGTATATATCTACTGTCATTGGTCTGTCCGTGTGCCTCGAAGGCACGGAAAAAAGGGCGGAACTGATGTCATCACGCCGGCGGTGGCCTATTGTAGGCGTTGGTGACGTAAGCGGAGTCGCGAGCGATGCCGTGTCTCTATGACGTCCAAGTCCACGTCGGCGCGAAGCTACAAAAAGAATTTCCGGATGTTGCTGACGCAAGGGGATATTCACAAGGTGAGGAATCCACAGGCAGATACTGTATCTACCAGAAAAAGCGTTACCGAAGTTAAGTAACTTGTGTGAGAAGTTGGCCTGATATGCAGTGCTCACTATTCTAGTGATCACTATGTATCATACCAAACGACCCTTATTGATGATTGGTTGTAAGTCAACCTTATAGACCAGCTATCCTAGTAGCATGGACAAGAGCAGTCTTCAGGCTAAACTCTAGAGGGCGTGTTAAGCCAGCTGTTATACCATCACATATACCCCTTGAACACCAAGTGAAAGGACACCACAAAAGTTGTTATGAAAATAAAAGGATATTTATTTATAACACAACAACCCTGGACTCTTTATGAGGACAGGGCGCTAAGCACAATACAAACTCTTAAAAAAATACTGAAAGTCGCACAATTTACACAAATGCCCGAGGGGCACGAAAAACCATATACTACAAAAGTGGAATGCGAAATTACTAGCAGGTAAGTACTACTCTCAGAGGCTTTAGAACCGCTGGACCTACAATGCTGAACCCTTAGATTAGAAGCAGGAGGCCTAGGGACGTCGTGTGCAGAGTGGAAACTCTCACGCGCAATGCGGGACAAAGTCTATGGATGCTAGTAAATGCAAAGTTAGTGTTCTCGGGCAAACCCGACTAGGTAGGTCAAAAACGAAAGTGGATCTAGACACTTAGAGAGTGGATCTACGCTGGAGCACCGTGGTACTCGGTTTACCTAGCCCAGGGGCTGCGGCTGCATAGGGTTCAAGTGTCGTCGGGAATCCTCGTTGACGAACCAGGAGCCTGAAGTGGAAGTTGCTGGCAGGCGACCAGTGAAGATGTTCCGGGCTGATCCAAGGACTGAATCAGTGAAGAAGAGTACCTGTAAGCAGAGGGGACCAAGTTCTGAATCACTAGCCAGTGATTTGGTGGGCACCAGGATGGCACCGGACGAGGTCACTCAGCCAGGCGAAGAGGTGACACTGGATTCTGCTGCTGCACGGACCAGGGCGCTGATGTCGACCAGGCTGGAGGTCTGCGAGCAGTCCCACGTCGGATGTCTGCTGCTGGCGATGCTGGATCCGGTGAAGGAGGCAACAAGCCTTGGCTACGGCAAGCCCACGTGGCGACACAAAATGGCGTCTTGAGTGGACCAGGAGGGTCCGAGGAGGGTCCCCTTCAGGAGGAGACTAAGGCCAGTCTAGAGGAGATAGACCAGCGGTGAAACAAACGTAGGACGTCGTCTGGAGGGTCACTAGCCAACGGGCAAGTGACCGGACAACGTAGCAGCAACCCAGGAGCAAAAGGGCCCCACGCAGATCTGGTGGATGCTGGGGGGCTGGACTTCGGTGCTCGTGCTGCTTGGGGTTGGGGCTTCTCTTACCCCAGTGCACCCACTCGAGGGTCCCTTGGTGGTCGTGCTGGTTCAGTGTCATGCTGGTTCTGATGATCGCCGGGTCCTCTGGTCTCGTCGCACCCACGGTTCTCAGCTGTGCTGTAGAGGCAGGTTGAGGTCAGAGAGGGCAGGGAGTCCGGGTCTCGTCGAGCTGGGCAGTCTGGTTCCGGAGGAAGGACGTTTCAGCAAACCGCAAGATACTTAGTTGGTGCCTGCTGCTGCAGGGTAACTACTCCTTAGTCACAAGGGAGAAATCTTGAGAAGAAGTATTAGAGTTCCTTTCGTAGAAAGTAGTTTCAGGATTCAAAGATGATCTAATTTGGAAGGGTCCCCGCTCCTACCTTTATTCTAAAGAAAGGGGCTGGTACGCGACTAGGTCCTGCCCATGGGTGGGACTAGGAAGGGGGGTGGTTACACCCCTCTCCCCTGTCCGGACTTTCCCCAGCTCAGGGGCTGGTGTGCCCCTGGAACTGGTTCAAGCCGGCATATGCACAGTGAGCACCGGGGTGCCACTTGCAGTCACCTTCCTCTAAAGCCCTGCCTACCTGGGATACACAAAACCCTGTCTGGGATGGTGCTAGCACCGCCCCTGACAGGAAACCCTTTGTCCAAGCTGTCCTCGCTGGAAGGACTCCCAGCAGCAGGAGGTCAGACTTGTGTCTGTGGTGGCAGCATCCATTTTGTGATGCTGAGGCTCGAGTTAACTTTAACCGGGGTTCACAGTTACATACATGTCGTGTCCCTCTAGAAGGGTGGAATGCTAACCCCGTCACCAGAATTGGCGAGGGGTTAGTATTCCAATTCGTATGACACCTTACTCGACATGTTTTGATAAAGCGATTCCAAAGTTGGCAAATAACCACGAGGATTATAATGCACTTAAGAGTATATGGTACGCGTTATCATGGAACAGATATTAGGACTTGGTTCCGCAAGCTGCAAATGGGCTCAGCTCATGCCAGAGCACCATCTCACATAATTCCAAGCACTCTGAGTTCAGGATTGTTAAGGCCTGCCATAGGAGTGACTGATAGGAATACATGTGTCCATTTTAGGGTTAGATATAGGTGTACTATATCTAAAGCAAAGGGTGATTACACCTCCTTGCCCCAGCTGTCGTGCAGCCAGTTGTGTCAGATTTAGATGGCCAGGCAGGGGCGCATAATACATGCTGCAGCCCCTGGTAGGCCCTGGGTACACCTATGCCCTGGGTACCTAGGGTACACTGTACAGGGACTGATAAGGTGACTCAGTATCCAGTTAGATATGTACCTAAGGTACATGGAATCCATTTTACAGAGAGAGCAGTAGGCCTGGGACCCCTTTTTAGCAGGGTCCCAGGTGAACTAAGTCGGAAAACCAGCAAAACACCAAGCAAAAAGTTGGGGGCAACCATAGTCAGGTATCCACCCTCCTACATAACCCCCCCCCAAACGAAAGGAGAGTGTTGCCCTCACGACTGGTTGGAAGTCACGAGCCGGTCAGTGGGACCTAGCCACTTGCCTGACTCGCGCTGGACTCGCGCTGCTTTCCGCGCTCCTCGCGCACATTTAATTCTTTTTAAAAACCTAATTTTAATCGCTTCTGGCATACGGCTAACCTTTTTTTGTTGTGCAGGTTGCCGCTACCTTTCATCCTGGACAGCCGCCCTCGCAGGAGATTAATTCCCGCCGGGTCGCACTGTTTGGCCGCCATATTGGGTGAGGACGCTGAGCAGGCGAGCGGTGCAGCGCTCGGCCACTCACGACCTCAGCCCATAAAATGGCGCCCCTTTACAGGGAGCGCAGCGGACGGGCGCAGCGGGCACGCCGTCAGCGCGCCGAAGTCGCTCCTAAGTCCAGCCCGTCTGCGGCCGGACGGGCCCAGGGGCCAGGGATGCTGCCACTCCTATATTTTATTCTCCCTCCGCTCTTAAGTGCCTACATGCCTTAGCCAGCCCTCTCTCCCCCGACACCTGGACTCGTATTACATCACTCGGCATTGCAGGCACTCCACTCCCTCATCTTGCGTCGACGCCACCACTTATTGCTCCGGCTCCTACCGAGTCGCAGATTCGGGTTTTATATCTAAACACCCGCTCCATGGTCAAGCACCAAGCTGACATCCTGCACTTATGTCTGAAAGTCCTGATGTCTTATTGTTATCAGAGACTTGGCTCACTGACGATTCACTCCCCGACATCTTGGCTGCGTTACCCCCAGACTACTTTCTACTGAATACCAACCGATCAGGGGGTCGCACCGGGGGAGGGGTGGCGGCGGTAATACGCAAGGATCTTAAGATTATTGCCTCCGCGGCCATGACCCTACCGGAAGTGGACACCCTGGTCCTCAGCCTCGGGACCGAGGTAGGTGCAGTCACTCTTGTGGTACTTTATCATCCCCCCCACTCCATGCCGTCCTTCCCCTCATCCTTTATCGATCAGCTGACCAACATCGCTACCTTTCTACAACTGTATGCGCTGCACTCCGACTCCAGTTCTACAAAACCCGGACTTAAGATTGGACTTCTTAATTGTCGCTCCCTCTCAAAACATGCACTTGAAACAAATCTGCTAATTCAAGACCATGACTTTGATCTGCTCTTGCTCACGGAAACGTGGCTATCAGACAGTGCCGACTCGGACATTGTCATAGCTCTGCCCTCAGGGTACCTCTGTCAAGCTCTACACAGACCCAAAGGGAGGGGAGGGGGGGTAGCTATAATTTTTAAGGAGCAACTCACTTGTAGAACTTCTAACGCCCAGATCAAGGACTGCGAAAGCTGCCAATTCTCCATTCAATCCTCCCCAGCTCACTCCCTGTCAGGGCTACTGATCTACCGCCCTCCGGGCACCCCTGGGAAATTTCTTAATGCTTTCACTGAATCAGTCGCACAATTAGCATCTTCCGCCGGCAATTTCCTCATCCTAGGTGACCTGAACTTACACTTTAAAGACCCTACGGATCGGATAGCCGCTGACCTTCTTCAACACCTGTTGTCACTCAATATCCGACTGGTAAACAATGAGCCCACCCATGAGAAGGGACACTTACTGGACCCCGTCCTCACTAATGCGACGACCATCACCACTAAGTCTCCCCTGATCCTCCCATGGACGGACCACTTTCTCGTCCCTATCTCCTGGGAAACACCCACCACTAACCCCCAAATTACTAAAATTCAGGTCACGGACAGACGGTGGCATAAACTCGCACCTGGGGAATGGGCCGCCGCTCGGGCAGAGTCCTCTCCTGAGCTCTCCATCGATCCTGCCATAGCCGATAAGCAGTTTAATGAATGGATCACCTCTTCTCTTGATGCACTCATCCCTAAAACTTCCTCCTTCAAACATCACAAAAGAGTAGCCTCGGCTCTATGGTACACTCCAGAGCTTAAAGCCCTGCGCCAAGAGCACAAGAGAACGGAACGCTCCTGGAGGAAAGACAAATCGGAAATAAACAAAGATATTTATTCTACCTCTCTCTTAAATTACAAAACCGCCATCCGAAAAACCAAAAGCGCGTTCTTCCAGGAAAGAATAGAGAAAGCAGTATGCTCCAGCAAGGAATCCTACGCCATCTTAAAAGATCTCCTGAAAACCCCAGTACCCGGACCAAGACATTCCACAGACCCCATAGCTGACCAGACAAAATGCCAACAATTGGCTGATTTTTTTCATGGAAAAATCCCAAAAATTCTCGATTCAATTCCCCCCGTAACTCCGGGCGAGGAAAACGATCCCCGCACCCCCCGACACCCAGCTGTCTCTCCTCTTGGGGTCAAGTTACGATCGAAGAAGTGGGAAACACGCTAATATCCATAAAAAGACATTCCACAGACCCCATAGCTGACCAGACAAAATGCCAACAATTGGCTGATTTTTTTCATGGAAAAATCCCAAAAATTCTCGATTCAATTCCCCCCGTAACTCCGGGCGAGGAAAACGATCCCCCGCACCCCCGACACCCAGCTGTCTCTCCTCTTGGGGTCAAGTTACGACCGAAGAAGTGGGAAACACGCTAATATCCATAAAAAGCGGCTCTCCCAGGGATCCCGCCCGCTTCGAATTCTTAAGGAGGTAGCTCCCACGATCATCTCCCCCGTGACTCATCTGATCAACACCTCATTCCCACAGGGAGTTGTACCCCTGAGCTGGAAGGCGGCGGTCGTGAAAGCTCTGTTAAAGAAACCCTCCCTCGACCCCGAAAACCTGGCTAATTATAGGCCCATCTCCCTACTCCCAGGAATCAGCAAGATTGCTGAAAAACTGGTTAATAAAAAACTTTCCCAGTTCCTGGAGGTCAACAACATACTAAAAAGTTCCCAGACGGGCTTTCGTCCAGGGCAGGGCACGGACATCACCCTCCTGGCAGCGGTTGAGGAGGCCAGAGCGCTACTGGACGGAGGAGGATCAGTGGCAGTGATCCTCCTCGACCTAAGTGCGGCTTTCGATACCGTCAACCACCAACTTCTCATCAAAAGACTCAAGGGAGCTGGTGTAGAGGGCTCTGCTCTAGCCTGGCTTGCATCCTTCCTGGCTCAACGGACCTATCAGATCTGGGAGAACAACGCCCGCTCCTCCGAAATTCCCCTCCAATGTGGCGTGCCTCAGGGCTCCTCCCTGAGCCCCACATTATTTAATATCTATATGTCCACATTGGAGGAGGTCATCATCCCATTCGGAGTGAGCGTCGTCAGTTACGCCGACGACACACAATTAGTTGTATCACTATCCCACCCCAGACAACAACCTGCAGACCTATTCAACTGCCTTGCGCAGGTCCATCGCTGGATGAACACCTCAGCCCTAAAATTAAATGGGTCAAAAACGGAGGTTCTGCTCCTCGGCCCGAAAGGACTCACACTCTCCCCGAACATCTGGCCAGCCTGTCTGGGCCCTCCCCCCGAACCTAAAGAAGAAGTAAAGAGTCTCGGAGTGTGGCTTGATACCGACCTCTCGTTTACTGTGCAGGCTAAGAAAGTGGCCGGGACTTGTTTCGGACTCCTGAAATCGTTGAGTAAAGTCCTGCCCCTCCTGCCCACCAACTCCCAAAAGTTGCTAATTCAAGGCCTAATAATCTCGAGGCTTGACTATAGCAATGTGATCTACCTGGGCGCCCCCGAAGCGACTCTGAATAAACTTCAGAGAATTCAGAACACCGCGGCCCGGATTCTCACAAATACCCCTGCCAGAGCTTCGGCCAAACCGGCCCTAAAACTCCTCCACTGGCTCCCCATAAGAGAGCGGGTCAAATTTAAGGCCCTGTGTCTAGCTCACAAACTACGACAAAATCAAGGCCCCCCTGTCCTTAAGAAACTGATCACACCCTACAAATCCTTAAGACCCCTCCGCTCGGACACGGAAAACCTCATTGCTATCCCCAGATTCAAGAAAGCCCGGTCAGGAGGAAGACGTTTCTCAGTCCATACTGCACGACTTTGGAACTCACTCCCCCGCGTCCTGCGACTCGAACCACAATATCTCCGCTTCAGGAAACAGCTCAAAACCCACCTCTTTCCTCAGTGAATCACCCTGGGCCTTTACCCTGTCCTTCCGTGCCCCTCTCACCGTCCTCTTCCTTCTCTTCCTCCCTTGTCCCACTGAACTTAGGAGATAGTTTTTTTTTAGCGCTGGGATACCCCCGGGTGACTACGCGCACTACAAAATAAATAATAATAATAATAATAATAATAATAATACCTCCTCCCCCCGTATCGTCATCATTGGCGACTTCAATTACTGGTTCCAGCACGAGGACGCTGGCCCGCATGCTTCCGAACTGTTCGAGGGTCTCTCGAGCCTGAATTTTATCCAACTAGTCAGGTCTGCCACCCATAAGGGTGGCCACATCCTCGATCATATTTGGACCCATGGGGTCAAGTCCTCTCGCCCACTAATAACACCTTGTGTGTGGTCGGATCACTCTTTGATCGACACCACATTCTCGGCGGTTGGCCAGATCAGGGTCCCCCCACGGGAGGGTGGCACTGCCCGCAAGTGGAAGGCTGTTGATTCCCCCAAACTGCTGGCTCATCTGTCCCAAACCTGTCCCCTGCTACCCAACGACATTGGTACCGATGAGCTTTATGGGCTCGTGGCAGACTGGCTCACAACAGCCAGTGACATTTTTGCTCCCCCAACTAAGTTCCCCCAATCTCGGCACAGCAATTCCCATAAATGGTTTACCCCCCATCTTAAAACCCTCCACTTGGAACTTCGTCAACTTGAGCGTAAGTGGAGGAGAGACTACTGCCCTCTAAGTAGAGATGCCTATGTGGCCGCCCGCAATAGGTACAAACTTGCCATCCTCGCAGCAAAAAAAACTTACGCTTCAGGAAAAATCTTATCTGCCCCCTGCCAGTCCAAAGAAATTTTCAAAGTCCTCAATGAATTTACCTCCGACCCTAGGACGCTCCCAACTCAGGCCCCCACACAGGAAGCATGCAATACTCTCAGCACTTTTTTTATCAAAAAAATTGTATTGATTAAGGACACCATTCCTGTCACGTCTCCTGGCGCTGGATCTGTTCCCCCCACTTACAACACCTCTTCACTTACACAACTCCCTCTTCTAGACTCTACCTCTCTGGCCACTCTCGCTACCCGCATTAAGTCGGGATCCCCAGATGACTGCTGCCCCCCCTCTATACTCCGGGACATCTGCCACTCTCTACCCGACTGCATTCTCCCCCTGCTAAACTCTTCTCTTTCTTCCGGTACGGTGCCTGGCTCCTTCAAGGAGGCCGTGTTGGTGCCCCTTTTGAAGAAGCCGGGGGCTGACCCCGCCGTCCCGGCCAACTACCGTCCTATCTCTCTTCTACCTTTCTTTTCTAAAATCCTGGAAGCCCACGTCACCACCTGTCTCTCACAGTTTATCGAGAGCTCCAACTTTCTCGAGGCTAACCAGGCAGGCTTCAGACCCGGCCACTCTACGGAGACAGTGATCTTGGCCGTGCTGGACGCCCTGAGAGACGGTGTCGACAAGGGTGTCCCCCAGGCCTTGGTATTATTAGATTTGTCAGCCGCTTTCGACACGGTGGATCATAACATCCTTCTCCACCGTGTCGAGCAGGCTGGCATCCAAGGCCTGGCGTTGGCCTGGGTCAAATCCTTCCTGACCGACAGGTCTCAGACCCTTAGCCTGGGCACCTTCAGGGCTCCTAGGGAGCACTCGTTTTGCGGGGTCCCCCAGGGTTCTTCTTTATCCCCTCTTCTCTTCAATCTTTATCTTCGCCCCCTTCTTTTTTCTTTGAGGCAGTGGGACGTCACCGTGTTTAACTACGCGGACGACCTGCAACTCATCTTTTCTCTCAATTCCCCCTCTGCTATTCCCAACTTTCAGGCAGTCATGTCCCACATTCTCCAGTGGATGGGCCACAACCAGCTAAAATTGAACCCCGGTAAGACGGAGCTCCTCCTTCCCGGTAGGAGCGCCACCTTCTGGGGGCCACAATTCTGGCCGGCGGAACTTGGCCCCTCTCCCACTCCCATGGCCTCGGTGAAGGGCCTGGGGGTCACAATTGACTCCGCTCTATCCCTTGGGCCGCAGGTGGGGACGGTGGTCTCGTCCTGTATCTACCACCTGCGCAGGATCAGGAAAGTGGCATACCTCCTTACACCTGATGCCCTCCTGCAGGTCATCATGGCCCTTGTCCTCTCCCGCTTAGATTTCTCTAACGCGATCTATCATGGTCTGCCTAAAACATCGATGGCCAGACTGCAAGCGGTTCAAAATCAGGCGGCGAGACTGGCACTAGGGATCCCGAAGTGGCAATCCGCCAGGCCCCTCCTTGCCAAACTCCACTGGCTCCCTGTCATCTCAAGGGCAGCCTTCAAGACCGGCTGCCTCATCTTCAAGTCATTAGCTGGGCCCTGTCCCGCCTTCGTGAAATCTCTCATCAGACCCTACTGCCCATCCCGGAACCTGAGATCCTCTCATCTCCACTTCTTGACTGTCCCCTCTTATAAGCTCTGCAGATCTGGAGGCCGGAGATTTGCATACCTGGCCCCCAAGCTCTGGAATTATTTTCCCCTTTCTCTTAAAACCTCTAACTCTTTTACCCTCTTTCGTAAGTCCTTAAAAACCTGGCTTTTCCCCCAATCTGGTTAGTCCTTCTGTCCCCTTTACTTCCAACCAGCGCCAGGAAACCCATGGTGTCAGTGCGCTCTACAAGCACCCCTTACAATACAATAAAATACAAGGCTATCCTTGGCCAGGTAAGCCTATATTGCCTGAGTGGCCATATGAGGTGGTACCTGCACTGGCATGGTTACCCCCTATATCATGGTCCACTAAGCAACCCCTCACCCTAAGGGTATCTGAGGGTCTCCACCATAGGGAATCTCTACCTGTGGTGTGTTTTGGCAAAGTAAAAGGCTGGTGTGGGAATGGAGTACTGAAGTGAGACTCCACTACTGTTGGGCTCAACTTCCTCCAATCACTATCCACCATATGTGCCTTTCTTTCCAGTACTGAGTTGCTATGAGCTCTCATGGTCAACCTCTGGCTACCTAAAGCTGGAGGCTGAGTCCCTCTGTTTGGCTTACTGGAGGGACAGGTCAGATTTGGGGTTTTTAGGCCCCAGGTTTGGCTGTGCCCAACAGTGTCCATCTGTGGGAGGTCCCTAGCTAATTTTAAGGGGGATCCCTCAGGAGTTTGTTTTATTTTCTCTGGGCTAGGACTACTAGCTTCAGTGCCCTTAATCTGCTGATTGGGAAATTCTTTTGGACAGGGGGCCCTTTGGGGTCCACCACTGGCCTCCCTGACCTCTACAGCCCTGGGCTGACTGAGGCAGGGTAGAGAGGGGCAGATTACCTGCTCCAGACTGGGTCCCACCTTGGAAGGGTCCACTGACATCAGGGGCTCTGCCAGGCTAGGCCTGACTACCTCTGGGGCAGTTCCTTCACAAGGGGTCCGATCAGTTCCCTGAGGAGGCTGATGCTTTCCTAAAGTCTGGTGGGAGGGAGATTTCTCTTCCTCCTCAATGCTCTCTGTTTGAGTGGAGTGATCCATAGTTTCAGGCTTCACAACACTACTATCTGTCTGAGTTTGAGCTGTGGCCATCACAACTCCACCAACCTTTTCAGGAAGGGACTCAGTTTGGGTATGGGCTGTGACCATCACAGCCTTGCCAACCTGTTCAGGAAAGGCATCTTTCTGGGATAGGGCTGTGACTGGCACAGCCCTCCTGACCTGTTCAGGGAGGACATCTTGGACTGGGGCTGTGGCTATCACTGCCCCACTAACCTTACCATGGAGGTTTACCATTTTAAAATGGGTTTCTTGCTCTACCTCAGCCCAGGCTGAGATCTCTAAATCATTCCCCAGTAGGCAATCTACAGGCAAGTTTGGTGACCCTGCCACTCTCTTGTGGCCAGTGACACCTCCCCAGCTGAGATTTACCACTGCTATGGGATGATCTCTCTGCACTCCATCAATGTTCATCACCTGGTATGTGGCTCCAGGTATAAGTTGCCTTGATGGGACTAGGCTCTCAGTCACCATGGTGATGCTAGCCCCTGTGTCTCTGTAGGCCTCAACTTTTGAACCATTGATGAGGGGCTCCTGTCTGTACTTGCCCAAAGTGTTGGGACAAGTTGTGAAGTTGGCAAACCCCATGCCAGTCTCACAGACAAGAGTATCTAAGTTTGGGGACCTGGTTAGGCCAGAGTCCCCAGGAACTCCCAAAGTAAATGCACCCAGATTCTTAGGGGCACTCCCACCACCTGGGGGATTACTACTAGTAGTAACAGGAGGCTGGGAAGTTTTACTTGGGGGTATGTTCTCCTTATTGTTGTTGGCCTTTGGGCAACTGATGTCAGTTTTGTAATGGCCTACCTGTTTGCAGGTATGACAATAAGGTTTCTTTTGGGTATTGGAAGGATTTTGGGACCCACCCTTTTCAGAGGAATTTTGGGGCCCTGGGGTTTGATCAGAAGATTTATTCCCACCATTCTCTTGAGGCTTGGTTGATTCCTTCTTTTGGTCACCACCCTGGTTCTTAGGCCTGACCCTGGTTCTGACCCATTTGTCTGCCCTCTTACCCAATTCTTGTGGAGAGGTCAGATCAGAGTCTACCAGGTGCTGGTGTAATAACTGGTTCTGACAATTATTTAAGACTTGCTCTCTCATAATTAGATTGTACAATCCTTTGGAATCAGTAACCTTACTTCCCAGTAGCCAGCCTTCAAAAGCCTTAGTGGCACATTCAACAAAGTCAGCCCAATCCTGAGACTAAGTTTTCTGGGTGTCTCTGAACATTAACCTGTACTGCTCAGTTGTTAAGCCAAACCCATCAACCAGTGTATTCTTCAGGACTTGGTAATTGTTGGCATCCTCAGCTCTAGTAGTGAGGAGCTTATCTCTACCTTTGCCTTCAAAGGAGAGCCACAAGATAGCTGCCCACTGACTCTGGGGGATGCACTGGACAGTGCAGGCCCTCTCCAAAGCAGTCATCCATTTGTGGATGTCAACCCCTTGTTTAAAGGGGGGCACTATCTTACTCATGTGTCTAGTGTCTAAACTCCTGTCCTTTTCTCTAGGTAAAATGCTGCCACCAGTGGGGTCTGTCCCACTCAATTTCTGCTCTCTAGCAAAGGCAAGTCTCTCTTTGGCCAGGGCAAGTTCTTCCCTTTCAATCCTCAGATTGACTTCCCTCATCTTAGCTTCATGCTCTCTTCTCTGAGGGGATGTCATCCCTCTGTGAGAAGAGGTCTGAGAGCCATTGGTTCAAATGGATCTGTTAGAGCCTCTGGATAGAGACCTAACTCGTCCACTCCCAATGTTAAGCCTGCCTGAGAGTGGGCCTGGGGGTCCCCCAAGTCCATTATCATGCCTACTTAAGTTGGTCCTGATGAGTCTACTGACTTCTGCCTGACCCTTGTCTGCCTCATCCCCTGACAACTCCTGATCCTCTTCCTCACCTTCACTAACTGCTTCATTGAGGTTGGGGTCAGGGTCCCTCAAGGGTTCCCTCTAAGGGGGGCATACTCCCATCTGGATTAGAAGGGCCTGTGTTAGAAGCCCTCCTGGCATCATACGTCTCTAAGAGACCAATCAGGAATGGGATGGTAGGGTTAGAACCCTGTTTTAGCTTCCTGGAGGTACACACTTGTCTCATCTCCTGGAACCTAAGAGCTGCATATCTGGATATGACCTGTGGAGGGTCAACTGACACAAGGGGGGCCTCTGAGTTCCCTCCTTTGTCTGACATGCTTTCTAGTGAGGTGTAAGTGGTGCACTTACCTACACTATTTGTTTGCCTACTGATCCCTTGCTAAGAGTTGTAGTCAGGGTGTGCTAGGCCCTGTTGAACTACAACAGCTGGTTCAGTAGAACTCAGAGTATTCTAAGCTAAGTTATATGTACCTTGGTACTTATGTGATTTTTCAAATGATATTCTTAGGATACGTGTGGTAAAACAACAGCAAGCTCAAATCCCACCGCTGCCACCAATGTGAGAAGTTGGCCTGATATACAGTGCTCACTATTCTAGTGATCACTATGTATCATACCAAACGACCCTTATTGATGATTGGTTGTAAGTCAACCTTATAGACCAGCTATCCTAGTAGCATGGACAAGAGCAGTCTTCAGGCTAAACTCTAGAGGGCGTGTTAAGCCAGCTGTTATACCATCACATATACCCCTTGAACACAAGTGAAAGGACACCACACAAGTTGTTATGAAAATAAAAGGATATTTATTTCTGTAGTAGGGGATCTCTGTGTATAGTCATAATCTAGTGAATAGTCCCGCCCATGTGCGTGGACCCCGGAGCAATCAAAAATAATCTCTAAAGTGTCGAAAAAATGCAGAACTGCACAGACACTTAAGAGAGAATTTAAAGACATATAATGCAGCCTATAAAAGGCTACACTGTCCAGTACTTCAGCTAGAAATTCCACCAAAAATCCACAAAAACAGCAAAGCCTGTCCAGATTTCCTTTGTCTTCAGTACAAACCCCTCTGGAAGATAGAGAGGAAGACATGGACAGACAAGCCCCATAGGCTGCCATTATGTGGCTCAGAATAGGATACTGTGCCTTTAAGAGAACTTTCCAGAACTTCACAGTATCCCAGAATGCCCTGCAGGTCTCCCTTACTTTCAGTTCTTTTTTCCGGCTCCTGCAAGCAGGACCCTGGAGCATTGAGCTCTCCCTTTTCAAGGGTTTTGTTGGTGTTTTTTCACTAAATTCGATTTTGTGTACTTTTAAAGTACTTTGGTGACTTTCTTCTTGGTTATTTGCACCCTTTTGTTGTCCATAATGCCTGCATTATTTGACAAATGCCCGGAGTGCTCCAGGAAGAAGGCCAAGACAGACCCCCATGAGGTCTGTATCCTCTGCCTTCCCTCTTCCCACATCCCTGAGGAGTGTGAGATCTGCCAAGGCTTCTCTGGCAGGACCCTGAAGGACAGACTGAAAATCAGGCTTCAGGGACTAGAAGAAAGAAGACAGAAGACGCAAGGTGGGTCTGGAGGGGCTTCATCTGCCCATGCTGAGGCCCCTGGGGGGCTCCCCGGGGGCAGGAAGCCCAGCACACGTCCCCATTCTCCGTCTGGGTCGGTGGCACCCACCAAGACATTCAGGGGGAAGTCCAAGGCCGGCTCCCCATCTCCCCAGGGCTCTGGGTCGAGAAAACGTCGCCCGTCGACGTCGAGGGACCTGCATAGGCCGCCGTCGAACACAGAGACTTTGTCATCGTCGCTGTCTTCGTCGGCGTCGACAGGATCGGCGTCGACGCTCGCCGCCGAGGCGATACCGTCGATCGCCGTCAAGACACAAGGCGTCATCGTCGTCGAGGGGATCCTCGTCGTCGAGCCCGCCGTCGACGCAGAAGCACTCGCCGGCGAGACGGAGGCGTTCGCCGTCAAGGCGTAGGAGGTCGAGGTCGACGTCGAGACGCTCCAAGGCGACGTCGAGGCGATCGCCGTCGAGGCGCAAGAGATCGCCGTCGAGACGCAGAGGGTCGTCGTCGAGGTGGTCCGGGTCGACGTCGAGACACGGCAGCCGCTCGACGCCGAAGAGGAGGAGACGGTCGACGCCGAAGGGTCGCTCGACGTCGAGGGGCCGACGGTCGACGCCTGAACAGCGGCCGGTGGCGCCGAAGGATCGTACTGCGCGGCCTAGGGCTGAGGGGGGCTCCCCTCAGCCCAGGAAGGATGGTGGGTCACCGGGATCGGTGTACTCGGAGGTGTATACTCCAAAGAAGTCTGTTCCACCTCCTCCTCCGCTACCTAGAGGCCCGCGTCCGAGGACTCCTACCCCTCCTCCTTTGCCTCCTCTGCCTGAAAAGCCGCCACCGGTGCCGCCGAGGTCGGTCTCGTTGCCGGATCTCCCGACCCCTCCTAAGAAGACTCCGAAGTCCAAGGAACCACGTAAGCCCAAGTCGGCCACCTCGGAGAAGCCGGTGGACCGGCCGAGGCCCAGGAGATCGAAGTCTCACTCCAGACGGAGGGAACGATCGAGAAGTAGGCACAGGTCCTCCACCCGTTCCAGACGGCACCGTAGGAGACACAGATCCAGGACCGATACGTCCTCCAGGACCCGCTCCCATTCCCCTACTTTGTCCGATTCACCGGAGACTAGGGTGTCTCCTATCGATGACATCGGTACATTCCAGGAGGTTCTCCTGAGGGGGGCCGCGAAGTTGGGTATCACGGTGACGGCTCCTACACCTACGACTTCCGTGATATTCGAGACTTTGCACAAGAAGCACCTGTCTCGCCCTCTGTTGCCCTTGGTTCCAGGACTGGTTGAACCGGCACAAGAACTTTTTCTTACACCTGCGGTGGTGAAGGCCGCCCCGTCTAGACTTTTGAAAAAGTACAGGGCGCCGGACTCGGACCCTGCCTTCCTGAGGATGGACCCAGTCCCCGACTCAGTGATAGTTACGGCGGCCAGAAAACAGCATTCTACCTCCCCGTCCTCCACCGTGCCTCCAGACAAGGAGAGCCGCTGGATTGATTCGGCAGGAAGGAAGGTGTGCGGGACTTCTTCCACCACGATGAAGGCCTCCAGCGACTCGGCATTGCTGGGACGATATGACCGTGCGCTTTGGGATTCCATGGAGCAGTTCGCGGACCTCGTGCCGCGTGACAGGAGGGAGGACTTCATGGAAATTGTCAAGGAGGGGATGCTGGTCTCGAACCAGGCCATCAGTGCCGCGGCGGATATCTCCTTGCTAGCTGCACATGACTACTGCCACGGTATCAACCAGCGCCGCCATGCATGGCTCAGGCTTACGTCCCTTAAACCTGAGGCTCAACAGCGAGTGGCCAACCTGCCGTTTTCCGGGGACACGCTCTTCGGTAAACACGCAGATGACGAGATGGCCCGGATGAAGGCCGAGGCAGAAACCCTGACGGCGGTGGGCTTGGAGAAGCCCAAGGACAAGAAACCCTACCGCCAGTCCCAACGGCGGTTCGGCTCGCAAGGGAAAGGAAGAGGGCAGTCTCCAGGACAAGAGCAGCAGCAACAACAGCAGCAGTTCCGAAGACCTTTCCAAAAACGTCAGAGGGGTAGAGGTGGGCAGCAGCCCTCTACCGCGAACAAGGGCCCGGCCGGGTCTCGACCCTGAGCGGTTACTTCCCCGTCATCCGTTACCCACTCCGGTGGGGGGAAGCGTTCAATTTTTTCTAGCAGAGTGGAGAAAAATTACTCAGGACAAGTGGGTGCTGAATATTGTTTGCAATGGATACAGTCTTCGGTTCATCAGCCCTCCTCCGGCGATCCCTCCGGTCAGCTCGCAGTATCAACTACGCGAGCTCCAGGCGGAGGCCGATATTCTGTTAAGGAAAAGGGCGATAGAAGACGTACCTCTGTCTCAAAGAGGAAGAGGTCTGTACTCCCGGTTCTTTCTGGTTCGCAAGAAGGACAAGAACGAGTTCAGGCCCATTCTGGACTTGCGGCAGGCAAACAAGTGGATTCGCAGAGAAAAGTTTTGCATGCTGTCGTTGCATCAGATTTATCCTCAGCTGCAACAGGGGGACTGGCTTTGTGCCATAGACCTACAAGATGCGTACTTCCACATGCCCATAGCGCACAAGCACAGGAAGTTTTTGCGATTTCAAGTCGGCACCAATCATTACCAATACACGGTGCTGCCTTTCGGACTGAAATCTGCACCCAGGACATTCTCGAAGTGCATGGCAGTGGTAGCGGCACACCTGAGGAAAGGCAAGGTGTTTGTCTACCCGTACCTGGACGATTGGTTGATCAAGGCCTCCTCCTTCTCAGAAGCTCAAGCAGACTTCCGGAAGACGTGCGTTCTCTTGAACAAGCTGGGGTTGCACATCAACATGTCCAAGTCTGTCCTGGTCCTGGTCCAATGTATTCAATACTTGGGAGCCACCATCAATACGCTGTCAGCAAGCGTGTCTCCTTCGGAGGAGCGACGGAGATCGATCCTTCGGAAGGCTCAGGCTCTTATGACCGCTCCATCTACAACAGTGAGGACGGTGTCTTCTCTACTGGGGTCGATGGCCTCTTGTATCTTCCTCACTCCTCATGCACGACTACACATGAGACCTCTGCAGGAGTGCCTGGAGGATCAATGGGACCAGAGGAAAGGATCTTGGGACGACGAGATACGACTGTCTCTGCATGCTCTTCAGTCTCTGAAGTGGTGGTGTTCAGCGGAAAATCTCCTCAGAGGGGTTCCCTTCCACAAGGACATTCCTAATCAGACGATCGTGACGGATGCTTCTCTCCAGGGCTGGGGAGCGCATTCGGGAGACTTACAGATCCAAGGCACGTGGTCTCAGACGGAGTCCACGTATCACATCAATTTCCTGGAACTCAGAGCTGTTCACTTGGCGCTGAAGGCCTTTCATCCGTCCTTCCGGACCAACTCTCTGCTTGTACAGACGGACAATACGACCACGATGTATTACCTCAACAAGCAGGGGGGGTCGAGATCGCGCACCCTGTCTCGGGAGGCGCAGACGATCTGGCACTGGCTTCTGGCAAGAGGATTGACGATAACGGCTACCCACCTGCCAGGTGTGCAGAATGTTCAGGCGGATGCACTGAGCAGACTGATTCAGGAAAATCACGAGTGGGTCATAAACGACGACGTACTAGGAGAAGTCTTCGCAAGGTGGGGGACTCCAGACGTAGATCTGTTCGCCACCGCCGAAAACAGCAAATGCCGAGACTTCGCCTCCAGGTACTACCAGCAAGGGACGCTGGGGAATGCACTCTGGATCAACTGGTCGAACAGCTTTGTTTACGCTTTTCCACCCATCCCTCTGATTCCGGCGGTGCTCATCAAGCTGGCCAGGTCCAGGGCACGAATGATCCTGATTGCCCCGGAATGGCCCAGACAGTGGTGGTTCACGGATCTCCTACACCGGTCCCTCCTTCCACACATACGGTTGCCGTGCAGGCCGGACCTTCTCACGAAGTTCGGGGGGCAGATGGTGCACCCCAACCACTCGTCCTTGAGTTTGGCGGCATGGCTCCTGAGGTAGTGCAATATGGCCATTTGAATCTACCAGATGATTGCATGGACATACTGAAGGAGTCTAAGAGACCTTCCACTCGGACATCCTACGCTTACAAGTGGAAGAGGTATTGTATCTGGTGTGTGTCCAGGAACTGTGATCCTACGACGTGCAAGGAAGATGTCATCCTTCCCTACCTTCTACACTTGGCGCGATCTGGCCTTAATGTTCACTCTATTAGGGTTCATCTCGCTGCATTGACTGCCTACAGGAAAAGCCCTTCACAGACTTCCTTCTTTCAGATCCCTGTGATCAAAGATTTTTTGGAAGGCTTGAAGAAAGTGTTCCCTCCTGTCAGGCTTCCTTCGCCTTCATGGGAATTGAATGTGGTGCTGTCCAGTTTGATGAAGGAGCCTTTTGAACCCATTCATAAGGCTTCATTGCAGCACCTGTCCTGGAAGGCGGCGTTCCTCGTGGCCATTACATCGGCCCGCAGGGTGAGTGAAATTCAGGCGTTGTGTTGTAATGAACCTTATACTGTATTTCATGCTGCTAAGGTTGTTATGCGTACTCACCCTAAATTTCTTCCCAAGGTTATTTCTGACTTTCATGTCAACCAAACGATAACTTTGCCTACGTTTTTTCAGAATCCTTCGTCTCCAGTGGAAAGGTCCTTACATTCCCTGGATGTTCGGAGGGTGTTGAAATTTTATCTGGATAAGACTAAAGATGTTTGTATGTCAGACCAATTGTTTATCAATTACGGATCAGTCAGGACGGGTCTTGCGACCTCTGAGCAGTCCATTTCTAGGTGGATTGTGTCCTGCATACAACTATGTTACCAGAAAGCTAATAAGACCTTAGGAGGTAAGCCTAAGGCTCATTCCACCAGGGGCAAAGCTGCCACGACAGCCTTGCTCCGTAATGTGCCGATTGCAGAAATTTGCAAGGCCGCCACTTGGAAGTCAGTTCATACCTTTGCTAAGCATTACTGTCTGGACGCTGATGCCAGAGCAGATGCTCAGATTGGGCAGGCTTCGCTGCGGAATTTGTTTGCACAATAGTGGTGTTGGTTTCTTTTCTCCACCGCCGCTTTGGTGTGGGGATGGGCTTGCCATTCTATTCACTAGATTATGACTATACACAGAGATCCCCTACTACAGAAGGAGTAGTTTCTTTTCTGTAACTCCAGTTCTGTAGTAGGGGTATCTCTGTTATAGTCATAAGCGCCCGCCCTCCTCTGGACAGGCTTTGCTGTTTTTGTGGATTTTTGGTGGAATTTCTAGATGAAAGTACTGGACAGTGTAGCCTTTTATAGGCTGCATTATATGTCTTTAAATTCTCTCTTAAGTGTCTGTGCAGTTCTGCATTTTTTCGACACTTTAGAGATTATTTTTGATTGCTCCGGGGTCCAGGCACATGGGCGGGACTATTCACTAGATTATGACTATAACAGAGATACCCCTACTACAGAACTGGAGTTACAGAAAAGAAACTACTCCTTATAACACAACAACCCTGGACTCTTTATGAGGACAGGGCGCTAAGCACAATACAAAACTCTTAAAGAAATACTGAAAGTCGCACAATTTACACAAATGCCCGAGGGGCACGAAAAACCATATACTACAAAAGTGGAATGCGAAATTACTAGCAGGTAAGTACTACTCTCAGAGGCTTTAGAACCGCTGGACCTACAATACTGAACCCTTAGATTAGAAGCAGGAGGCCTAGGGACGTCGTGTGCAGAGTGGAAACTCTCACACGAAATGCGGGACAAAGTCTATGGATGCTAGTAAATGCAAAGTTAGTGTTCTCTGGCGAACCTGACTAGGTAGGTCAAAAACGAAAGTGGATCTAGACAATTAGAGAGTGGATCTACGCTGAAGCACTGTGGTACTCGGTTTACCTAGCCCAGGGGCTGCGGCTGCATAGGGTTCAAGTGTCGTCGGGAATCCTCGTTGACGAACCAGGAGCCTGAAGTGGAAGTTGCTGGCAGGCGACCAGTGAAGATGTTCCGGGCTGATCCAAGGACTGGATCAGTGAAGAAGAGTACCTGTAAGCAGAGGGGACCAAGTTCTGAATCACTAGCCAGTGATTAGGTGGGCACCAGGATGGCACCGGACGAGGTCACTCAGCCAGGCGAAGAGGTGACACTGGATTCTGCTGCTGCACGGACCAGGGCGCTGATGTCGACCAGGCTGGAGGTCTGCGAGCTGTCCCACATCGGATGTCTGCTGCTTGCGATGCTGGATCCGGTGAAGGAGGCAACAAGCCTTGGCTACGGTAAGCCCACGTGGCGACACAAAATGGCGTCTTGAGTGGACCAGGAGGGTCCGAGGAGGGTCCCCTTCAGGAGGAGACTAGGGCCAGTCTAGAGGAGCTAGACCAGCGGTGAAACAAACGTAGGACGTCGTCTGGAGGGTCACTAGCCAACGGGCAAGTGACCGGACAACGTAGCAGCAACCCAGGAGCAAAAGGGCCCCACGCAGATGGTGAGAGAACAGCTAGGCTGTGGGTCTGATTGGCAGGCCCACAGCCAGAGAAAGTCGTAAACCAGTGAAACAAAAGCAAAAAATCTGGGTGATCATAGGATTGCAGACCCTACTCTCCTACAGTGAACATATAGGAAAGCTGGGAGTAAGAGGGAGTTGGAAGCTTATAGGTGCTGAACACTGTGCCTGCCGCACACAAAAAGATTTAAAGCAGTTTAAGCAGAATCACTAAAGTCTTGTCTCCGGCACACCCCCGCATGCGCAATCTTCATGCAGATATGTCAGTGTACTCTTCAAAATGTTGGCGCCCTAGGCCCAGCTCGCCCCTGCCAAAAGCTGACTCTGGTTGGCAGAACAAAGGACAGCCTTGCACTGGCTGTTTTGGTTATGAGATGTCACAGAGTTCTCTTATTAAATTACAGAATGCTATCAGCCAGTCACAGTGGTGGGGAGAACCAGTTTTGCTCCTGCCAGGTGGGAGGAGAGCTCCTATGAATAAGGGATGGGCTATCAAGGTAACTGGACTGATTGACAATACTCTCAATCTCACCTCATCCTTATTCAATTATGAGCAATTCTGCCAGAAACTCGTGATAATTTTCCACCCATCAGTGTCATAAGAAAACCTTAGTGGCCCGCTTGCAAGTAATGATGAGGGAGGCCCCCTACAATGCCAATCCCTCACGGTCCCCAGCCACCCTGTAGAAAATACTTCACTTTTGCCACCTGCATCCATATGACATCAGCAGGAATTTCCATGATACGTTTTGAGTCAAATAGAAAAAAGTTATCCTTGTGGAATGAGCATCTCCTACATGCAGGCACTCTGAAAACCAAGTTCAGTTCATAGTTATTATTATAATATTATTCATATTTTTACTTAAAAAGTGTAACTTTAGGGGCTAAGGTAATGTTCCCCTCACTGAGGCCTAAATACTGGAGTAGGTTTGTAAGGGATGTGCAGATGCAAATCAAATCTAGTCACTAAAAGGTATTTTGGCATAGCAAGTTAATCTATCATACATTTTTAGAGCTCCGATTCTATTAAACTGACAATTCCCCTTTCCATTTAATACCTTATTCTGAGTGCCCAGTTGTAGCACCAGTTCATCCATGACTTAATGTGTGTTCCCCCAAAGTTTATTTCTAGGGATACCAATGATAGTCTGGCTAGAGGTAACTTAAACATCACATATAATAAAATAGAGAACACAATGCAGATTTATACAATGGCCGTCGCAGACATGGGTACTATAGGTAATTGCTGATTCGGGTAATAGACAGGGCCACTGGAATTATGCAATTTTCAGACTGGGTCATTTTCCACATTATTTTGCATTTGCTACATAACTCAGAATCTGCTGCATAAGCTACAGATTTTGGCTTCTAACTCAAACGGTTAAAAGGTTGCTAAAATCTAAGTGACATATGTTGCTGTTCAGTAGAAGGCCTTATTGCAAATGTTTGCCGGCCTACTTTCTGTTGCTTTTTGCTATATTTTTACGTTAAGCTGGTACAAATTTAGTAAACCTTTTGCCCAGGTAGGTGTTCTAAAGGCCTAGCTCTTGAACAGGTGTACACACCTTATTATCCGGAGACTGTGAACAAACAAAGCAAAAAACATCACCCTGCCTCTCCCTAGCTTAAACCTATCCCCAAAGATACTGCACCATCACAAGCAAGCGATCCCTCTTCCTATTTCTTATTATATTTATGGCCCAAAATTAAACATGTAATGATTGTTTTTGTTTACTGGTAATCCACACAAATAAGTACTTATCACTTCACCACATCTCAAGCCACATCAATTCTTCCACTGAAATAGGTTTAACCCAATGCCAGCAACTCTCGGCACAGCCGTACTCCAAATAAATGTGTATGTCTCAACAAGACGTAAGAGCTCTTGGATCCAATTCATAATTCAACTCGAGGAATTTTCACGGTCTGGCAGTTTGAGACCCATCACAACGTACAGGAAAAGAAGATGCTACCTTGACGTTTCCTGTTGGAAATAGAAAAAGCATGCCCAACACAAAAAACGAAATAAAATATTTAACTAGCAACTATCCTCTTTCCAGACTGTTTCTTTATAACTGAATTGCAAGAGATTAGGAAACAAGCAACTCTAACCTGCCACCAAAAATACAGGTGTGCTGCTACCACAGCCATGCACTTCGAGAATGTTCTCGGCGCAGACTTCAGTCCGAATGGCAGTACTGTGTATTGATAATGATTGGCGCCGACTTGGAATCGCAGGAACTTCCTGTGTTTGTGTGCAATGGGCACATGGAAGTACGCATCTTGTAGGTCTATAGCACATAGCCAGTCTCCCTGTTGCAACTGAGGATAAATCTGATGCAACAACAGCATGCAAAACTTCTCTCTGCGAATCCACTTGTTTGCCTGTCGCAAGTCCAGAATGGGCCTGAACTCGTTCTTGTCCTTCTTGCGAACCAGGAAGAACCGGGAGTACAGACCTCTTCCTCTTTGAGACAGAGGTACGTCTTCTATCGCCCTTTTCCTTAACAGGATATCAGCCTCCGCCTGCAGCTCGCGCAGTTGAAACTGTGAGCTGACTGGTGGAATCGATGGAGGCGGGCTGGTGAACCGAAGACTGTATCCATTGCAAACAATATTCAGCACCCACTTGTCCTGAGTAATTTTTCTCCACTCTGCCAGAAAACATTGAACGCTTCCCCCCACCGGAGTGGGTAAGGGATGCAGGGGAAGTAAGTACTCAGGGCCTAGACCCGGCCGGGCCTTTGGTCGCTGGTGCAGACTGTTGGCCGCCTCTGCCTTTCTGGCGCTTCTGGAACGGTCTTCGGACCTGCTGCTGTTGCTGTTGTCCCGAAGCCTGGCCATGCCCTCTGCCCTGTCCACCGAACCGTCTCTGGAACAGACAGTACGATTTCTTGTTATCTTTGGCCTTTTCCAGACCCACAGCCGTGAGTGTTTCGGCCTCCGCCTTCATGCGGGCCATTTCGTCATCCGCATGTTTTCCAAGCAGGGTTTCGCCAGAGAATGGTAAATTGGCCACCCTTTGTTGTGCGTCCGGTTTCAGCGACGTGAGGCGGAGCCAGGTGTGTCTTCACTGGTTAATCCCATGGCAGAAACCATGCGCCGCCAGGAGGGAAGAATCGGCTGCAGCATTGATGACCTGATTCGCCACCAACATCCCCTCATTCAACACCTCCTGGAAATCTTCTCTCTTGTCACGAGGCAGGTGTTCTACAAACTGCCGGAGGGATTCCCAGAGGGCTCGGTCATACCGCCCCAACAAGGCCGTGGCACTCGCAGCCTTCATGGAAGTTACCGACGTCCCACAAACCTTCCTCCCAGCCGAATCCAGCCATCTAGATTCCTTATCTGGTGGGACTGTGGATGACGGAGTGGTGGCATGCTGTTTTCCAGCCGCCATCACTATCACAGAGTCTGGAGGAGGTTCCACCCTTAGAAAAGCCGGATCAAAGTCGGGAGCCCGGTATTTTTTCTGTAGTCTCGAGGGGGCCGCCTTAGTCACCGCCGGGGTGAGAAAAAGGACCATGGCCGGATCCTCCAGGCCCGGTACCAGTGGTAGTAATGGCCGAGACAGATGTTTCTGGTGCAGCGTCTCGAAGATCACAGATGTCTTGGGCGTGGGCACCGTCAACGAGATGCCCAATTTAGCTGCACCTCTTAACAGGACATCATGAAAGGACACCAGATCGTCAACCCTTCGGTGAGTCCGACAAAGTCGGAGAATAGTCCCTGGTCACTGAAGACCCCGTATGGGAACGAGACCTGCGCCTCCTGTGGCGTCGTCTCGACCGCGTGGACGACATGTTGCGCGATCGTTCCCTCCTCCTGGAGCGAGATCGTGATCTCCCAGTTTGCGGACGCTCGGCAGGTCTCCGTGGAGGCGTCTTCCGTGGCCTATCCTGGGGTTTTGGTTTAGGCGTCCCCTTAGGCGGTGTAGGGAGTGGAGGCAGTGACACCGACCTTGGCGGAGGAACAGGAGGTATCTCCGACCGAGGAGCGGGCCCATGAGGCGGAAGCGGTGGTAGTTGTTGTCCCGAGGGAGGAAGTGGTGGAAGCGGAGGGTTGATGGGAGGATCCTCCTCAGGTACAGGAGGTGGGGGCATCTTCGGCCGAGGTGGTGTATAAACCACCGAGTACACCGAGCCTGGTGTCTTCTACGGGGGAGGGGACTGCAAACCAGCCCCTCCAGTAGGCGATCGCCGTCTCCGGCGTCCTCCACCAGACCCAGCGTGACTTCTGGCGCCAGAACTCCTTCTGCGCCGCTTAGGAGAGTTGGAAAGTCTCCAAGACGCCGACCTCTTTCTTCTCGACGGCGAGCGTCGCTTTTCCAGCGTCGAACATCGCCTTCGCGACTCCGGCGTCGAACGCCGCCTTCGCGATGTCGAACGCTTCTTCCTCGACGCCGAACGCCGCCTCCGCGACGTCAAACGTTAAGTCCTCGACGATGAGCGTCGACTCCTTTTCGACGCCGACCGCTTTCTCGAGGTCCTCGACCGACGTCGAGGATCCCCTTGACGCCGACCGTTTTCTCGACGGCGACCGGCGGGGTCGCCTCGACGGCGAGCGTTGACGGCTCGACGCTGACGTCAACGAAGAATCAGTCGAGGTTGATCTCGACGGCGGCCTACCCAGGCCCTTCGACGTCGATCCTTCACGCCGCCTCGACCCGGAGCCCCGGGGAGATGGGGAACACACCGTCGTCATCCCTCTCGACGTCGTCGTCGATGCAATCGACGCCGACGGAGACTGGGACCGTTTGCTGGGCTTCCTGCCTCTGGGGAGCCCCCCAGAGGCCTCAGCAGAGGCAGAGGGAGCCTTCCCAGCCTGCCCAGACCCACCTGCAGTCGTCTCCCCTCTAGGCCCTGAAGCCTAATCTTCAGCCTTTCCCTTACCCTGGCAGATGTCACATTCTTCAGGGACATGTCACATTCTTCAGGGACATGTGCATCAGGGAGACAGAGTATGCAGACGTCATGTGGATCAGTCTTGGACTTCTTCCTTCCACATGCTGGGCACTTGTCGAAGAGAGCAGGCATTTTAGAGTCCTAAAATGCCTGAACAAATACACAGGAGTGAAGGGAAACACCAAGTACACAAACTGAAAACACTTTTAAAACCAAAAGTGCACAAAATTCCAATAAACCCTTGAAAAAGGGAGAGCTCAATGCTAGGGTCCTGTTAGCAGGAGCCGGAAAAAAGAACTGAAAGTAAAAGGGACCTGCTGTGCATTCTGGGATACTGGGAGAAGTTCTGGAAAGTTCTCTTAAAGGCACAGTATCCTATTTAAGCCACATAATGGCAGCCTATGGGGCTTGTCTGTCCATACCTTCCTCTCTATCATTCCAGAGGCTTTTACTGGTAGAGGCAAGTTTCTCTATGGAGAAAACTGGGCAGGCTGTGCTGTTTGTGTGTTTTTTTTGGTGGAATTTCTAGTTGAAGTACTGGACAGTGTAGCCTGTGAATATAGGCTGCATTATTTGTCTTTAAATTCTCTCTTAAGTGTCTTTGCAGTTATGCATTTTTTGACAGCTTAAGAGATTATTTTTGATTGCCTGGGTCCACGCACATGGGCGGAACTATTCACTAGATTATGACTATACACAGAGATCCCCTACTACAGAACACCTGATATTAGCTTCTTCGTGTGCATCCTCTTGGTCAATTTTGTGGTAGAAGTGTGTAGGAAGGTACCTCCTGACTATGGTTGCCCCCAACTTTTTGCCCTGTGTTTTAGCTGGTTGTTGACATAGTTGACCTGGGGCCCTGCCAATCAGGACCCCAGGCCTACTGCTCTCTCTCTAAAATGGATTCCATGTACCCTAGGTACATTTCCAATTGGTACTGGGCCACCTTATCAGACCCTGTAACTCAGGGCATAGGTGTACCCAGGGCCTACCAGGGGCTGAAGCAGGTATTATGCCACCCCTGGCTGGCTTCCTAAATTTGACACAACTGGCTGCATGACAGCTGGGGCAAAGTCGTGTAATCACCCTTTGCTGTAGATATAGTATACCTATATCTAACCCTAAAAATGGACACACAGATTCCTATCAGTCACTCCTATGGCAGGCCTTAACAATCCTGAAGGCAGAGTGCTTGGAATCGTGTGAGATGGTGCTCTGGCATGAGCTGAGCCTGTCTGCAGCTTGCGGAACCAAGTCCTAATAGCTGTTCCATGATAACGCATACCATATACTCTTAAGTGCATTATAATCCTCGCGGTTAAATGCTATCTTTGGTATTGCTTTATCAAAACATGTCGAGTAAGGTGTCATATGAATTGGAATACTAACCCCTCGCCAATTCTTGCGACGGGGTTAGCATTCCACCCTTCTAGAGGGACACAACATGTATGTAACTGTGAACCCCGGTTAAAGTTAAACAAAGCCTCAGCTCCACAAAATGGATGCTGCCACCACAGACACGAGTCTGACCTCCTGCTGCTGGGAGTCCTTCCAGCGAGGAGAGATGGACAAAGGGTTTCCTGTCCGGGGCGGTGCTAGCACCATCCCAGACAGGGTTTTGTGTATCCTGGGTAGGCAGGGCTTTACAGGAAGGTGACTGCTGAGTGGCACCCCGGTGCTCACTACGCATAGGCCGGTCAGAACCAGTTCCAGGGGCACACCAGCCCCTGGCCTGGGGGAAGTCCGGCATGGGAGAGGGGTGTAACCACCCCCCTCCTAGTCCCACCCATAGGCAGGACCTAGTCACCGGGTCAGCCCCTTTTCTTAGTATAAAGATAGGAGCGGGCCCCCTGTTCAAATTAGATCATCTTTGGAATCAAGACACGACTTTCCGCGAAAGGACATCAAGATTTCTTCTTCAAGATTCTCCCTTGTGGCTAAGGAGTAGTCACCCTGCATCCGCAGGCACCATCTTAAGAACACTGCGGTCTGCTGCAAGTCCTTCCTCAGGAATCCGACGACCCAGCTCGACGAGACCCGGCTTCCCTGGCACCTCTGACCTCTACTCACCTCTACAGCCAAGCTGAGAACCGTGAGTGCGACGAGACCTCGAGGGAACGACGATCGCCAAGACTGCACGACTTCTTCACAACAAGCCCGCCGAGTGTTCCACTGGTGAGTGCTTTGGGGTCCGAGAAGCCCCAACCCTGAGCAGCTCCAGCACCAAAGATCAGCCCTCCAGCATCTCCATGATCTGCGTGGGGCCCTTCTGCTTTTTGCTGCTCACCGCGTTGTTTGGCTACTAGCCGGCTGGCTTGTGGCCTTCTTAACGACGCCCGACGACATCACTGCTGCTGGTCGGTTGCTCCAGACTGGCCCTTGCTTCCTTCCACAAGAGAAGCACCCCGGACCCTCCTGGTCCACTCCAGACGCCATTTTGGGTCCACCACGTGGGCTTGAATTTGCCAAGGTTTTGTTGCCCAATCCTGGGTCCAGCGACGCCGACAGCTTCATCCATCGTGGGACAGCTCGCTCCTCCATCCTGGTCGGCGACAACGCCTCTTGGTCCGTGAGATCTGCAGAGCACAGCGTCACCCACTCACCTAGTCGAGGTGACTACCTTCCGGTGCCCTCCTGGTGCCACCTGACTACTGGCTAGTAGTCACGAACTTGGTCCCCTCTGCTCTCAGGTGTCATCTGTCTTCAAGATCCAGGCTTGGATCACTTCGAACTCTCTTCACTGGTCGCCTGCCAGCATCTTTCTTCCAGGCTCCTGGTCCGTCTACGAGGATTCCCGACGTCTTTTGAGACATATGCAGCTGCAGCCCCTGGGCTAGGTAACTTCGCCATTTCGGTGCCCCAGCATAGCCTCACTATCCAAGGGTCAGGATCCACTTTCGTTTTCCTCCTACCAGGTCGGGTTCGCCCGAGAACACTAACTTTGCATTTACTAGCTACCATAGACTTTGTCCCGCATCACGCGTGAGAGTGCACACTCTGCACCCGAGTCCCCTGGGTCTCCTAGAAGTAATCTAACGATTCTATAGTCAAGTCCTAGCGATTCCAAAGCCTACTAGTACTGTTCTTACCTGCTAGTAATTTCGCATTCCACTTTCAGAGTATATGGTTTTCCGTGCCCCTCGGGCATTTGTATATACTGTGCTAACTTAAGTATTTTCATAAGAGTTTTGTTTTGTTCTTAGTACCCTGTCCTCATAAAGAGTACAGGGCTGTTGTGACTTTAATAAATACTCTGTTTATTTTCATAACACTTGTGTGGTGTCCTTTCACTTGGTGTTCAAGGGGTACATGTGTGGTATAACAGCTGGCTTAACACGCCCTCTCGAGTCTTTAGCCTTAGACTGCTCGTATCCATGCTACTAGGATAGCTGGTCTATAAGGTTGACTTACAACCAATCATCAATAAGGGTTGTTTGGACTGATATATAATGTTCACTATTCTAGTGAACACTTTGTATCAGGCCAACTTCTCACAAAGTGCTCTCTGAAAAATGTGACAAACAAAGTTGTTGCAATACCCCAACCCAATCCATACTACACAATAAAAGAGTAAAGAACAAGTTGTAGGAGGGTGGATACCTGACTATGGTTGCCCCCAACTTTTTGCCTGGTGTTTTGCTGGTTTTCCGACTTAGTTGACCTGGGACCCTGCTATTCAGGGCCCCAGGCCTACTGCTCTCTCTGTAAAATGGATTCCATGTACCTTAGGTACATATCCAATTGGATACTGAGTCACCTTATCAGTCCCTGTACAGTGTACCTTAGGTACCCAGGGCATAGGTGTACCAAGGGCCTACCAGGGGCTGCAGCATGTATTATGCCACCCCTGGCTGGCCATCCAAATCTGACACAACTGGCTGCACGACAGCTGGGGCAAGGAGGTGTAATCACCCTTTGCTTTAGATATAGTATACCTATATCTAACCCTAAGATGGACACATATATTCCTATCAGTCACTCCTATGACAGGCCTTGACAATCCTGAAGGCAGAGTGCTTGGAATTATGTGAGATGGTGCTCTGGCATGAGCTGAGCCCGTCTGCAGCTTGCGTAACCAAGTCCTAATAGCTGTTCTATGATAACGCGTACCATATACTCTTAAGTGCCTTATAATCCTCGCAGTTATTTGCCAACTTTGGTATCGCTTTATCAAAACATGTCGAGTAAGGTGTCATACGAATTGGAATACTAACCCCTCGCCAATTCTGGCGACGGGGTTAGCATTCCACCCTTCTAGAGGGACACGACATGTATGTAACTGTGAACCCCGGTTAAAGTTAACTCAAGCCTCAGCATCACAAAATGGATGCTGCCACCACCGACACAAGTCTGACCTCCTGCTGCTGGGAGTCCTTCCAGCGAGGAGAGCTTGGACAAAGGGTTTCCTGTCAGGGGCGGTGCTAGCACCATCCCAGACAGGGTTTTGTGTATCCCAGGTAGGCAGGGCTTTAGAGGAAGGTGACTGCAAGTGGCACCCCGGTGCTCACTGTGCATATGTCGGCTTGAACCAGTTCCAGGGGCACACCAGCCCCTGGCCTGGGGAAAGTCCGGCATGGGAGAGGGGTGTAACCACCCCCCTTCCTGGTCCCACCCCTAGGGCAGGACCTAGTCGCGTACCAGCCCCTTTCTTTAGGATAAAGGCAGGAGCGGGGACCCTTCCCAATTAGATCATCTTTGGAATCAAGACACGACTTTCTACGAAAGTACTTCAAGATTTCTTCTTCAAGATTCTCCCTTGTGACTAAGGAGTAGTCACCCTGCATCCGCAGGCACCATCTTAAGAACACTACGGTCTGCTGCAAGTCCTTCCTCCGGAATCCGACTGCCCAGCTCGACGAGAACCGGCTTCCCTGGCACCTCTGACCTCTACCCACCTCTACAGCAAAGCTGAGAACCGTGGGTGCGACGAGACCTCGAGGGACCGGCCATCTTCAAGACTGCACGACTTCTTTCCAGCACGACCGCCGAGGGATCCTCTGGTGAGTGCTTTGGGGTCCGAGAAGCCCCGACCCTGAGCAGCTCCAGCACCGAAGTTCAGCCTCCCAGCATCTCCACGATCTGCGTGGGGCCCTTCTGCTTTTTGCTGCTCACCGCGTTGTTTGGCTACTAGCCCGCTGGCTTGTGGCCTTCTTAACGACGCACGACGACATCACTGCTGCTGGTCTGGTTGCTCCAGACTGGCCCTTGCTCCCTTCCAAAAGAGGAGCACCCCGGACCCTCCTGGTCCACTCAAGACGCCATTTTAGGTCCACCGCGTGGGCTTGAATTAGCCAAGACTTGTTGCCCCAATCCTGGGTCCAGCGACGTCGACGGCTTCATCCATTGTGGGACAGCTCGCTCCTCCATCCTGGTCGCCGACAACGCCTCCTGGTCCGTGAGATCTGCAGAGCACAGCGTCGCCCACTCATCTAGTCGAGGTGACTACCATCCGGTGCCCTCCTGGTGCCACCTGACTACTGGCTAGTAGTCACGAACTTGGTCCCCTCTGCTTTCAGGTGTCAGCGATCTTCGATCCAGGCTTGGATCAACTCGAACTCTCTTCACTGGTCGCCTGCCAGCAACTTCTTTCTTCAGGCTCCTGGTCCGTCTACGAGGATTCCCAACGCCTTTTGAGACCTATGCAACTGCAGCCCCTGGGCTAGGTAACTTCGGCATTTCGGTGCCCCAGCATAGCCTCACTATCCAAGGGTCAGAATCCACTTTCGTTTTCCTCCTACCAGGTCGGGTTCGCCTGAGAACACTAACTTTGTGAAATCTAGCTACCATAGATTTTTTGGCCCGCATCACGCGTGAGAGTGCACACTCTGCACCCGAGTCCCCTAGGCCTCCTACTAGTAATCTGAAGGTTCAGTAACGTAGTCCTAGCGATTCCAAAGCCTATTAGTACAGTACTTACCTGCTAGTAATTTCGCATTCAACTTTTGTAGTATATGGTTTACCGTGCCCCTCGGGCATTTGTGTAAATTGTGCGAACTCAAGTATTTTCGTAAGAGTTTTGTTTTGTGCTTAGTACCCTGTCCTCATAAAGAGTACAGGGCTGTTGTGATTCTAATAAATACACTGTTTATTTTCATAACACTTGTGTGGTGTCCTTTCACTTGGTGCTCAAGGGGTATATGTGATGGTATAACAGCTGGCTTAACACGCCCTCTCGAGTCTTTAGCCTTAGACTGCTCGTATCCACGCTACTAGGATAGCTGGTCTATAAGGTTGACTTACAACCAATCACCATAAGGGTTGTTTGGACTGATACAAAGTGCTCACTAGAATAGTGAACATTATATATCAGGCCAACTTCTCACATTCACACCCAGTGGGTAGGATATATGATGTGGATAATTAAGATGGGTTGGGGAGAAACAGAAATGTTTGTGTTCAGAGGCAGTCACTGTGTGAGGAAGCAACGGTTCTGTGAATAGAAATGGGGCCCGTGTTGCTCCTTGCTTTAGTGACTAGCCAGACCCTGGCAGTCAAATTTGTTTCCACCCAGGGCGCCATCTGAGCAAAGTCCAGCTCTGCTGCCAACTGTTCCTGTGCACTCTCAGATAGCTAATCCCTGCTGAATGGCCAGCCGTTTACACCTCTTTGTCTTCCCTTGCCTTGGTGGTAGACCATAGTCTCCTGAGCCATGGCTATTAAGTCTCCCAGCCAGGAAAGGGCATTCCAGCTCTGGATGTGGGATGAGTGGCAGAACTAATTTAAGCCAGTCCTAGCTCAAGCAGCTTAAAGTACATTTTTACAAAGTTAGTTTCGCACTCAAGGTATTCAAAATGGATTTCATGATTAAATCTGATATTGATAATTAAATAAGAAATATACATGAAGGAATTCTGAAATTAAGTTTGTTAATTACACCAAGGCCTAGCATATGGAAAATGTATCTCAACCTACAAAATGAAGTAGCAGTTAGGCTTTCAGTTACTGTGAGGGCACAATTTTTAAATAGATAGTGCTCAACTTTTTTATAGATTATGCCACATACATTGTGGGTTTACCAGGTACACAATAGGGGTGACTGACTATTCTATATATAAAAGTAAGTTTTACTACATGGTGAGGGCACTTTCCTTGCCAACTGTAACTGCAGAACCTTTAAACTGCAGCTTAGCCATAGCTCAGTGATGCTGCGGCCAGCCATTTATTGTTGCCACATATATGGGTTGTGTAAATTCATGATTCATCCCACATATGATATATACCTGCCAGTAATGCATTTTCTATGCTATCTACTATGGCCTTAATCAATCAATCAATCATGACACTTATAAAGCGCACTACATACCCGTGAGGGTCTCAAGGCCTGGGGGGTGCTGCTAGTGGTCGAAAAGCCCGGTCTTGAGTCTTCTGAAGACCAGTAGAACTTGGGTCTGTCGTAGGTTGGTGGGGAGGGTGTTCCAGGTCTTGGCGGCGAGGTGGGAGAAGAATCTGCAGCTGGCGGTCGTTCTTCGGATGCGGGGGACTGTGGCGAGGGAGAGGCTGGCGGAGCGGAGATGGCGGGTGGCGGTGCAGAAGTTGAGTCGTCTGTTGAGGTATGCTGGTCCGGTCTTGTGGAGAGCTTTGTGTGCGTGCATGAGCCAGTGCAGGTCTCTCAGGTGGGGTGCGACATGGCTGCGGTGGGGGATGTCGAAGATCAGACGTGCTGACGCGTTCTGGATGCGTTGCAGTCGACTCAGGAGCTTTGCCAACGTTCCTGCGTAGCGGGAGTTTCCGTAGTCCAGCCTGCTGGTGACGAGGGACTGGGTGACTTCTTCTCGGAGCATTCGGAGGGTGTTGAAGCAGGATGAGGAGACGGAGTTGACCTGCTTGGTGATGGAGAGGGTGGAGTCGAGGATGACCTCTAGGTTGCGTGCGTGGTCGGTAGGTGTCGGGGCTGTTCCTAGTGTTGTCGGCCACCAGGAGTCGTCCCAGGCTGAAGGGGTGGAGCCGAGGATGAGGACCTTTGTCTTGTCTGAGTTCGGCTTCAGTCGGCTGTTCCTCATCCCTCATGCCTTCGTGAAGGATGGTCTTGGTGGAGTGTGTATTAAGGTACATCCTGACTATGGTTGCCCCCAACTTTTTGCCCTGTGTTTTAGCTGGTTTTTGACATAGTCGACCTGGGATCCTGCCAATCAGGACCCCAGGCCTGCTGCTCTCTCTTTAAAATGGATTCCATGTACCCTAGGTACATTTCCAATTGGTACTGGGCCACCTTATCAGACCCTGTAACTCAGGGCATAGGTGTACCCAGGGCTGCCAGGGGCTGCAGCATGTATTATGCCACCCCTGGCTGGCCTCCTAAATTTGACACAACTGGCTGCATGACAGCTGGGGCAAAGTTGTGTAATCACCCTTTGCTGTAGGTGTAGTATACCTATACCTAACCCTAAAATGGACACACAGATTCCTATCAGTCACTCCTTAAGTCCTATGGCAGGCCTTGATAATCCTGAAGGCAGAGTGCTTGGAATCGTGTGAGATGGTGCTCTGGCATGAGCTGAGCCTGTCTGCAGCTTGCGGAACCAAGTCCTAATAGCTGTTCCATGATATCGCATACCATATACTCTTAAGTGCATTATAATCCTCGCGGTTAAATGCTATCTTTGGTATTGCTTTATCAAAACATGTCGAGTAAGGTGTCATACGAATTGGAATACTAACCCCTCGCCAATTCTGGCGACGGGGTTAGCATTCCACCCTTCTAGAGGGACACGACATGTATGTAACTGTGAACCCCGGTTAAAGTTAACTGAAGCCTCAGCTCCACAAAATGAATGCTGCCACCACCGACACGAGTCTGACCCCCTGCAGCTGGGAGTCCTTCCAGCGAGGGGAGCCTGGACAAAGGGTTTCCTGTCAGGGGCGGTGCTAGCACCGTCCCAGACATGGTTTTGTGTATCCTGGGTAGGCAGGGCTTTTCAGGAAGGTGACTGCTGAGTGGCACCCCGGTGCTCACTACGCATAGGCCAGTCAGAACCAGTTCCAGGGGCACACCAGCCCCTGGCCTGGGGAAGTCCGGCAGGGGAGAGGGGTGTAACCACCCCCCTCCTGGTCCCACCCATAGGCAGGACCTAGTCACCGGGTCAGCCCCCTTTTTTTAGTATAAAGATAGGAGCGGGCCCCCTGTTCAAATTAGATCATCTTTCGAATAAAGACACGACTTTCTGCGAAAGGACTTCAAGATTTCTTCATCAAGATTCTCCCTTGTGGCTAAGGAGTAGTCACCCTGCATCCGCAGGCACCATCCTAAAGAACACTGCGGTCTGCTGCAAGTCCTTCATCACGAATCCGACGACCCAGCTCGACGAGACCCGGCTTCCCTGGCACCTCTGACCTCTACTCACCTCTACAGCAAAGCTGAGAACCGTGAGTGCGACGAGACCTCGAGGGACCGACGATCGCCAAGACTGCACGACATCTTTACAACAAGCCCACCGTGTCCTCCACGGGTGAGTGCTTTGGGGTCCGAGAAGCCCCGACCCTGCGCAGCTCCAGCACCCAAGGTCAGCCTCCCTGCATCTCCACGATCTGCGTGGGGCCCTTCTGCTGTTTGCTGTGCACCGCGTTGTTTGGCTACTAGCCGGCTGGCTTGTGGCCTTCTGAACGACGCCCGACGACATCACTGCTGCTGGTCTGGTTGCTCCAGACTGGCCCTTGCTTCCTTCTTCAAGAGAGGCACCCCGGACCCTCCTGGTCCACTCCAGACGCCATTTTAGGTCCACCGCGTGGCGTTGAATTTGCCAAGGCTTTGTTGCCCAATCCTGGGTCCAGCGACGCCGACAGCTTCTATCTTCGTGGGACAGCTCGATCCTCCATCCTGGTCGCCGACAACGCCTCCTGGTCCGTGAGATCTCCGAGCACAGCGTCACCCACTCACCTAGTCGAGGTGGCTACCATCCGGTGCCCTCCTGGTGACTACTGGCTAGTAGTCTCGAACTTGGTCCCCTCTGCTTTCAGGTGTCATCTTCCATCGATCCAGGCTTGGATCCACCGAACTTTCTTCACTGGTCGCCTGCCAGCAACTTCTTTCTTCCAGGCTCCTGGTCCGGCAACGAGGATTCCCGACGTCTTTTGAGTCCTATGCAGCTGCAGCCCCTGGGCTAGGTAACTTCGGCATTTCGGTGCCCCAGCATAGCCTCACTATCCAAGGGTCAGAATCCACTTTCGTTTTCCTCCTACCAGGTCGGGTTCGCCCGAGAACACTAACTTTGCAATTTCTAGCTACCATAGACTTTGTCCCGCATCTCGCGTGAGAGTGCACACACTGCACCCGAGTCCCCTGGGTCTCCTAGAAGTAATCTAACGATTCTATAGTCAAGTCCTAGCGATTCCAAAGGCTATTAGTACTGTACTTACCTGCTAGTAATTTTGCATTCCACTTTTCAAGTATATGGTTTTCCGTGCCCCTCGGGCATTTGTATATACTGTGCTAACTTAAGTATTTTTGTAAGAGTTTTGGTTTGTGCTTAGTACCCTGTCCTCATAAAGAGTACAGGGCTGTTGTGATTCTTAATAAATAACTGTTTATTTTCATAACACTTGTGTGGTGTCCTTTCACTTGGTGTTCAAGGGGTATATGTGTGGTAAACAGCTGGCTTAACACGCCCTCTCGAGTCTTTAGCCTTAGACTGCTCGTATCCACGCTACTAGGATAGCTGGTCTATAAGGTTGACTTACAACCAATCATCAATAAGGGTTGCTGGACTGATACATAGTGTTCACTAGAATAGTGAGCACTGCATATCAGGCCACCTTCTCACATTGGTGAGCAGCGGTTGGGATTTGAGCTTGCTGTTGTTTTACCACACGTATCCTAAGAATATCTTGTTGAAAGATCACATAAGTACTGTTAGTACATATAACTAAGCTTAGAATACTCTGAGTTCTACTGAACCAGCTGTTGCAGCTCCTCAAGGCCTAGCACACCTTGGCTGCAACTCTTAGCAAGGGATCAGTAGGTAAACACATAGTGTAGGTAAGTGCATCACTTACACCACACTAGAATCAGCATGTCAGACAAAGGAGGAAACTCTGAGTATCCCCTTGTGTCAGTGGACCCTCCACAGGTCCTTACTTCAAAATATGCTGCTCTTAGCTTCCATGAGATGAGACAAGTGTGTACTCTCAGGAAACTAAAACAGGGGTCTAACCCCACCACTTCCTTTCTGATTGGTCTCTTAGAGGCTTATGATGCCAGTAGGGATGGTAACCCAGACCCTTCTAATCCAGAAGGAAGTTTGCCCTCCTTACAGGGACCCTTTGATAGCCAGAACCATCCCCTCCAGGAAGCAGATGATGCTGAGGATGAGGATGATGACCAGTTGTCAGGGGATGAGGCAGATAAGGGACAGGTAGAAGTCAGAAGACTAACCAGGTCCAACTTAAGCAGACATGAGATTGGTACTGGGGGACCCCTGGGCCCACTCTCAGGTCAGCTTAACATTGGGAATGGACGAGTTAGGTCTCTATCAAGAGGCTCTAACAGATCCCTTCGAACCAATGGCTCTCTCAACTCTTCTCATAGAGGGATGTTTTCCCCTAAGAGGAGAGTGTATGAAGCTGAAGAAAGGGCAGTCAAACTGAGGATTGAAAGGGAAGAACTTGCCCTGGCCAAAGAGAGACTTGCCCTTGCTAGAGAGCAAGAATTATGTGGGCTACAGCCCACTGGTGGCAGCAATAAACCTAGCAATAGGGAAAGGAGTTTTGATACAAAGCACCTGAATAAGACAGTGCCCCCCTTTAAAGAAGGGGATGACATCCACAAATGGATTACTGCTTTGGAGAGAGCCTGCACTGTGCAGGGTGTTCCCCAAAGTCAGTGGGCAGCTATCTTGTGGCTCTCCTTTGATGGTAAAGGTAGAGATAAGCTCCTCACCACAAGGGTGGAGGATGCTAACAATTACAAAATCTTGAAGAATACACTGGTTGATGGGTTTGGTTTAACCACTGATCAATACAGGATGCTGTTCAGAGACGCCCAGAAAACTCAGTCTCAAGATTGGACTGACTTTGTTGATTGTGCCACTAAGGCTTTTGAAGGCTGGCTACTGGGTAGTAAGGTTACTGATTTTAAAGGATTGTACAATCTAATTATGAGGGAGCAAATCTTAAATAATTGTCAGAACCAGTTATTACATCAGCACCTGGTAGACTCTGATCTGACCTCTCCACAGGAATTGGGTAAGAGGGCAGACAAATGGGTCAGAACCAGGGTCAGGCCTAAAAACCAGGGTGGTGACCAGAAAAAGGAATCAACCAAGCCTCAAGAGAAGGGTGGGGATAAAACCACAGAGAAGACTTCCCAAGGACCCCAAAACTCCAACAAGGGTGGTGGGTCCCAGAACACTCCTTCAGAACAGAAGAAACCTTATTGCCATACCTGTAAACAGGTGGGTCATTACAAAAGTGATGCCAGTTGCCCTAAAAATGGTAATAAGGGAAACATACCCCCAGGTAATACTCCTAAACCTCCTGTTACCACTAGTGGTAATCCCCCAGGTGGTGGGAGTGCCCCCAAGAATGTGGTGGGCATTACTTTGGGCAATCAGGAGGACTATGGCCTAGCCAGGTTCCCTGACCACACTCTTGTCTGTGAGACTGGCATGGGGTTTGCCAACTTCACTACTGGACCCCACATTTTGGGAAAGTATAGACAAGAAGTTTTAGTGAATGGTCAGAAAGTTGAGGCATTCAGAGACACAGGGGCCAGCCTCACCATGGTGAGTGACCATCTGGTCCCCTCTGCTCAACTGACCCCTGGTTTTACTTATCAGGTGACAGACATTCATGGAATGAAGAGAAGGCATCCCATGGCAGTAGTCAAACTCAGCTGGGGTAATGTCACAGGGCCCATGAGAGTGGCAGTGACAGATAACCTACCTGTAGATTGCTTACTGGGGAATGACCTGGAACTCTCAGCATGGGCTGAGGTGGAACAAGAAACTCATTCCAGAATGATAGGCCTATCCAGACAGGTTAGTGGGGCAGTAATAGCTACAGCCCCAGTCCAAGCACCATTCCTCCCTGAAAAGGTTGGAAGGGCAGTGGTAGCCACTGCCCAGGCTCAGACAGACTTTCCAGAGCAGGATAGGAGGGCTGTGACAGTCACAGCCCAAACACAAACTGAGTGCCCTCCTGAAAAGGTTGGCAAGGTTGAAATGGTCTCAGCCTCTACTCAAACAGATAGTGAGGTTGTGAAGCCTGAAACAATGGATCACTCCACTCAAACAGAGAGCCTTGAGGAGGAAGAAGAGTCTTCCCCCTCCCAGACACTAGGTGAGAGCCAGCCTCCTCAGGGAACTGACTCTACCCCTGTTGAAGGAACTGCCCCAGAGGTAGTCAGGCCTAGCCTGGCAGAGCCCCTGATGGCAGTGGACCCTTCCCAGGTGGGACCCAGTCTGGAGCAGGTAACCTGCACCTCTCTACCCTGCCTCAGTCAGCCCAGGGCTGAAGAGATCAGGGAGGCCAGTGGTGGACCCAAAAGGGCCCCCTGTCCAAAAGAACCCCTTAATCAGCAGATTAGGATCACTGAAGCTGGTAAACCTAGCCAAGTGAAAATAGAACAGACTCCTGAGGGATCCCCCTTAAAAGTAGTTAGGGAACTCCCACAGCTGGACACTGTTGGGCACAGCCAAACATGGGGCCTAAAAACCCCAGACCTGACCTGTCCCTCCAGTAAGCCAAACAGAGGGACTCAGCCTCCAGCTTTAGGTAGCCAGAGGCTGACCCTGAGAGCTCAGTGCATCTCAGCTAAAGAAAGAAAGGCACACATGATGAATGGTGATTGGAGGAAGTTGAGCCCAAAGGTAGAGGAGCCTCACTTCAGTACTCCATCCCAGCATCAGCCTTTTACTTTCCTAAGACACACCAGAGACAGAGATTCCCTATGGTGGAGACCCTCAGATACCCTTAGGGTGAGGGGTTGCCTAGTGGACCATGACACAGGGGGAAACCAAGCCAGAGCTGGTCCTTCCTTATATGGCCACTTAGGTAATAGAGGCTTACCTGGACAAGGATAGCCTTATCTCCTTTCGTTTGGGGGGGGGGGGGGGGTTGTGTAGGAAGGTACATCCTGACTATGGTTGCCCCCAACTTTTTGCCCTGTGTTTTAGCTGGTTTTTGACATAGTCGACCTGGGATCCTGCCAATCAGGACCCCAGGCCTGCTGCTCTCTCTTTAAAATGGATACCATGTACCCTAGGTACATTTCCAATTGGTACTGGGCCACCTTATCAGACCCTGTAACTCAGGGCATAGGTGTACCCAGGGCTGCCAGGGGCTGCAGCATGTATTATGCCACCCCTGGCTGGCCTCCTAAATTTGACACAACTGGCTGCATGACAGCTGGGGCAAAGTTGTGTAATCACCCTTTGCTGTAGGTGTAGTATACCTATACCTAACCCTAAAATGGACACACAGATTCCTATCAGTCACTCCTATGGCAGGCCTTGATAATCCTGAAGGCAGAGTGCTTGGAATCGTGTGAGATGGTGCTCTGGCATGAGCTGAGCCTGTCTGCAGCTTGCGGAACCAAGTCCTAATAGCTGTTCCATGATATCGCATACCATATACTCTTAAGTGCATTATAATCCTCGCGGTTAAATGCTATCTTTGGTATTGCTTTATCAAAACATGTCGAGTAAGGTGTCATACGAATTGGAATACTAACCCCTCGCCAATTCTGGCGACGGGGTTAGCATTCCACCCTTCTAGAGGACACGACATGTATGTAACTGTGAACCCCGGTTAAAGTTAACTGAAGCCTCAGCTCCACAAAATGAATGCTGCCACCACAGACACGAGTCTGACCCCCTGCAGCTGGGAGTCCTTCCAGCGAGGGGAGCCTGGACAAAGGGTTTCCTGTCAGGGGCGGTGCTAGCACCGTCCCAGACATGGTTTTGTGTATCCTGGGTAGGCAGGGCTTTTCAGGAAGGTGACTGCTGAGTGGCACCCCAGTGCTCACTACGCATAGGCCAGTCAGAACCAGTTCCAGGGGCACACCAGCCCCTGGCTTGGGGAAGTCCGGCAGGGGAGAGGGGTGTAACCACCCCCCTCCTGGTCCCACCCATAGGCAGGACCTAGTCACCGGGTCAGCCCCCTTTTTTTAGTATAAAGATAGGAGCGGGCCCCCTGTTCAAATTAGATCATCTTTGGAATCAAGACACGACTTTCTGCAAAAGGACTTCAAGATTTCTTCATCAAGATTCTCCCTTGTGGCTAAGGAGTAGTCACCCTGCACCCGCAGGCACCATCCTAAAGAACACTGCGGTCTGCTGCAAGTCCTTCATCACGAATCCGACGACCCAGCTCGGCGAGACCCGGCTTCCCTGGCACCTCTGACCTCTACTCACCTCTACAGCAAAGCTGAGAACCGTGAGTGCGACGAGACCTCGAGGGACCGACGATCGCCAAGACTGCACGACATCTTTACAACAAGCCCACCGTGTCCTCCACGGGTGAGTGCTTTGGGGTCCGAGAAGCCCCGACCCTGCGCAGCTCCAGCACCCAAGGTCAGCCTCCCTGCATCTCCACGATCTGCGTGGGGCCCTTCTGCTGTTTGCTGTGCACCGCGTTGTTTGGCTACTAGCCGGCTGGCTTGTGGCCTTCTGAACGACGCCCGACGACATCACTGCTGCTGGTCTGGTTGCTCCAGACTGGCCCTTGCTTCCTTCTTCAAGAGAGGCACCCCGGACCCTCCTGGTCCACTCCAGACGCCATTTTAGGTCCACCGCGTGGGCTTGAATTTGCCAAGGCTTTGTTGCCCAATCCTGGGTCCAGCGACGCCGACAGCTTCTATCTTCGTGGGACAGCTCGATCCTCCATCCTGGTCGCCGACAACGCCTCCTGGTCCGTGAGATCTCCGAGCACAGCGTCACCCACTCACCTAGTCGAGGTGGCTACCATCCGGTGCCCTCCTGGTGCCCACTGACTACTGGCTAGTAGTCTCGAACTTGGTCCCCTCTGCTTTCAGGTGTCATCTTCCATCGATCCAGGCTTGGATCCACCGAACTTTCTTCACTGGTCGCCTGCCAGCAACTTCTTTCTTCCAGGCTCCTGGTCCGGCAACGCGGATTCCCGACGTCTTTTGAGTCCTATGCAGCTGCAGCCCCTGGGCTAGGTAACTTTGGCATTTCGGTGCCCCAGCATAGCCTCACTATCCAAGGGTCAGAATCCACTTTCGTTTTCCTCCTACCAGGTCGGGTTCGCCCGAGAACACTAACTTTGCAATTTCTAGCTACCATAGACTTTGTCCCGCATCTCGCGTGAGAGTGCACACACTGCACCCGAGTCCCCTGGGTCTCCTAGAAGTAATCTAACGATTCTATAGTCAAGTCCTAGCGATTCCAAAGGCTATTAGTACTGTACTTACCTGCTAGTAATTTTGCATTCCACTTTTCAAGTATATGGTTTTCCGTGCCCCTCGGGCATTTGTATATACTGTGCTAACTTAAGTATTTTTGTAAGAGTTTTGGTTTGTGCTTAGTACCCTGTCCTCATAAAGAGTACAGGGCTGTTGTGATTCTTAATAAATAACTGTTTATTTTCATAACACTTGTGTGGTGTCCTTTCATTTGGTGTTCAAGGGGTATATGTGTGGTAAACAGCTGGCTTAACACGCCCTCTCGAGTCTTTAGCCTTAGACTGCTCGTATCCACGCTACTAGGATAGCTGGTCTATAAGGTTGACTGTGAGAAGTTGGCCTGGTATATAATGCTCACTAATTCTAGTGATCACTTTGTACCATGCCAAGCAACCCTTATGATGATGGTTGTAATTCAACCTTGTAGACCAGTTATCCTAGTGGTAACGTGGACAAAGCAGTCTTCAAGGTTGAATTACAACCATCATCATAAGGGTTGCTTGGCATGGTACAAAGTGATCACTAGAATTAGTGAGCATTATATACCAGGCCAACTTCTCACATTGGTGGCAGCGGTGGGATACTATCCCCTCGCCAATTCTGGCGACGGGGATAGCATTCCACCCTTCTAGAGGGACACGACATGTGCGTAGCCTTAACCCCGGTTAAAGTTAAACAGAGCCTCAGCTTCACAAAATGGACGCTGCCACCACAGACACAAGTCTGGCCTCCTGCTGCTGACCGAAACTCGGCAGATGGTGGCCTGGACAAAGGGTTTCCTGCCTTGGGAGGTGCGAGCACCACCCCAGACAGGATTTTGTGTATTAGGTAGGACAGGGCTGAAAAGAATCAGACATGCCCGGGGCACACAAGGTGTCCCCGTGCATAGGCCAGTCCAAACCGGTTCTGGGGCCTTCCAGCCCCAGTCCTGGCGCGGAGCTGGACAAAGGAAAGGGGGTGTAACCGCCCCCCTTCCTGGTTCCTCCCAGAGGAGGGACCTAGTAGGTGATCCACCCCCAGTTTGGGAATAAGAGGGGGAGCAGTGCCATTGCACGGCAGATCATCCCGAAATCAACTTAAAACTAAGAAGAAGACTGGACTTCGACATTCTGCTGCACAGAAGACTGAAGAAGAATCTCCCTTGTGGCCAAGGAGTGACCACCCTGTGAACACAGGTACCAACCAGCGACTCGACGTCTGCTTTGCCGCCGCCTCCCGCCGGAGACCGAGCCCAGAGCCCGACAAGAACCAGACTCCCAGACCTCTCAGAGCCCGATCCACAGTCCCTGCGAAGAAGGGACCCGTGGAGGCACCGAGCGACGTGGGACCGGACCTCTTGAAAGACACCCGACAAGCTGACTGCGCAGCTTCAGAGGCATCCTCGACGTTGTGCTTTGGGGATTGAGAACCCCCACCACCGAGCAGCCCTTGCACCGAAGATCAGCCCTCCAGCATCTCCACGATCTGCGTGGGGCCCTTTTGCATTGTGCCACTCGACGCGCCATCCCGGCCACTAGCCAAGCGGCCAGCGGCCATCTTGGCGACGAACCCGAAGATTTAAACAGCAGGTCTGGTTGCTCCAGACCTACCCAAGCTCCTGTGAAAAGGAGTACTCGCTCTGACCTTGCTGGTCCGAGTGAACAGCATCTTTCAACTCCTGCGTGGCTTGCATTTGCCAAGGCCTGTTTGCTCCGATCAGGTTGCCGACACCGCCAACAGCGAGAAGCCTACGTGGGACAGCTCGTGACCGACTCCTGGACGTCCTCGACCCCGGGTATCCACGTGGCTGCAGAAAGAAGCTACCCGACAACGCCTGTTTGCACCCGACATCACCTGGTTCCACTCTGGTTCCACGGCAGTCACTGGCTAGTGACTTTGAACACTGTCCCCTCTGCTTTCAGGTCTTCAACTCTTCAGATCCACCCTTGGATCCACCGGAACTCTTCTCATCGAGCCGCCTGCAGCATCTTTAGCTCCAAGCACCATCGACCAGCGTGACGAAACCCGACACATCTTCGACCCTGTGCACCCGCTTCCTGTGGGTGAGGTAACTTAGCTCCGCCGGTGCTCCTGCACTGGTACACATCCCAAGGGCCTGTGTTTTAAGTTTCAGCTCCGTAGGTCACTCGGAAGGTTCCTAACTTTCTAACTTTGTGCTTTTTACGCACCATAGACTTTGTATTGAGAAGTGCGTGCACTTTGAACACTGCACCCGAGTCCCGTGGGCCTTTCCCGACTTAGTTAACTCCAGTCTCGAATAGCTCCAGCGATTCCCAAGGCCCTAGGCCTCTTCACTTTCCTTTAGGTATCCCTTATACCACTTATTTAGTATATGGTTTAGGTGGCCCCTAGGGCTCATCCATATTGTGCAACTTTTGTGTATTTTAAACTGTCTTGTGATTTAACGCTTGTGCTTCTGTGCTCATAAAGAGTCCAGGGGATTTTATAGTTAATAAATCAATATATATTTTCAATATATATCTGTGTGGTGTCCCTTTCATTTGGTATTCAAGGGGCTTGTGTATGGTATAACAGCTGGCTTCACATGCCTTTCAGAGTTTAGCCTAAGACTGCTTTGTCCACGTTACCACTAGGATAACTGGTCTACAAGGTTGAATTACAACCATCATCATAAGGGTTGCTTGGCATGGTACAAAGTGATCACTAAGAATTAGTGAGCATTATATACCAGGCCAACTTCTCACATTGGTGAGCAGCGGATTGGGATCTGAGCTTGCTGTTGTTTTACCATTACAATCTTTGAGATTATCATTTGAAAGATCATACAGGTACCTGCTAGGTACATATAAAACAAGACTAGTATACTTAAGTTCTACTGAACTTAGTTGTTGTAGAGCAAAGGGAGTAGCACACCCTAGCTACAACTACTAGATAGGTTTAGTAGGTAAACACCAGTGTAGGTAGATTGCAACACATCCACCCACACTAGAGCAATGTCTGGAACAGAGGGGTCCAGTGGACTTACTCCTGTTGAGAGTGACCCTCCAAGGGCACCATCCCAGTTTGCTATTTTTCCCTTTAAGGAATTAAGACAGCTTTGTGTCTTAAGGGGTCTGAAGACAGGGCCTTCCCCTACTACAGACCACCTAAGAGAGCTCTTGGATCAGTCTGAGGCTCTAAAGACCTCTAAAGCAAACCCCACAGGGGATGCTGAAGGAGGCCATCCTTCAGAGGATGACACTGTAGACACCCCTACCCCTATCATCCTAGTAGATGAGGAAGCCTCCACCACTGGAGCTCCTCAGGTAGATGAAGAGGAAGAAGAAGAAGAGGAGGAGGAGGTGGAAAGCAGTGAGTCAGATGATGACAGAGATAGTCAGGTGCTGGTCAGTAGACTGAACCAGGCTAACTTAAGTCAACTTGGGAATGAATCAGGTAACAACCCATTCAGACCCCCAGGTGGACTTAACCAGGGCCATAGGAGGAGAAGGCATCACTCAGGTGAATCCAATACCTCCCATGTCTCTAGAGGCTCTCATGGTCACTCCAGAAAGGAGATGACTAGCCCTCAGAGAAGGGAACATGAGGCCAAGATGAGAGAGGCTGAGCTTAGGATCCAGAGGCAAGAGTTAGAGGTTGCCCTGGCTAAGGAGAAACTTGCTAGAGCAAGACAGCCTAGAGAGAGTGGGGTAATAGAACCCACTGGTGGCAGCAATATCCACAAGGATAAAGACAGGTCTTTTGATAATAGAAACCTGAGTAAGATTGTGCCCCCCTACAAAGCTGGGGATGACATCCATAAATGGATTACTGCAATGGAGAGAGCCTGCAGAGTACAGCAGATCCCTCAGGAGCAGTGGGCAGCAATCTTGTGGCTCTCCTTTGAAGGTAGAGGCCGAGACAGACTCCTCACAGTTAGTGATGGGGATTCTAGAAACTACCTGGTCCTGAAGAGTGCTCTGATTGATGGGTTAGGCTTAACCACTGAACAGTACAGGTTAATGTTCAGAGATACCCAGAAGACACAGACTCAGGACTGGTCTGAATTTGTTGAGTGTGCCACTAAGGCTCTGGAGGGATGGTTGCTGGGAAGTAAGGTTACAGACTATGAAGGATTGTACAATTTGCTGATGAGAGAACAAATTTTAAATAATTGTCAGAACCAGCAGTTGCATCAACATTTGGTTGACTCAGATTTGACCTCTCCCCAAGAATTGGGAAAGAGGGCAGATAAATGGGTAAGAACCAGAGTTAAGCAAAAGAACCAGAACCAGAACCAGGGTGGTGACCAGAAGAAAACAGACCAGAAGGGTGGGGAGCAGAAAGCTAAAGACCAGAAGTCTTCAACAGGGCCCCAAACTGAGACAGAGGGTGGGTCCCAAACTTCCAAGAAGAAGAAGAAAGAAGGTCAGAAGAAACCCTGGTGTAAAACTTGTAAGAACACCTCTCACTGGACAAGTGAGTGTAAAAAGGGTGGAGCCCCCAGCACTGCAGCCCCTAAGGCACCTGCACCCACTAGTACAGTTAGCAGTGTTGGTCCTCAAGCCAAGGGTTTAGTGGGAATCACTTTGGGAACTGAAGGAGATTCTGACCTAGTCAGAACCCTTACACAGGCTGTTCTGGTTTGTGAAGGGGACATAGATTTGACCCCTGACATAAGTCCCAGTAACCTGGGCAAATACAGACAGACACCTTTGATTAACAACAAAGTGGCTCAAGCTTACAGGGACACATGTGCCAGTGTCACTATGGTGACACCTAACTTTGTGGACCCTGGACAATACATGCCAGGCGATGATTACCTGGTGACCAATGCCAGCAATGTCACTACTACACATAGTGTGGCACTTGTTAACTTTTCCTGGGGAGGGGTAACTGGCCTAAAGAAAGTTGTGGTTAGTGCTGATCTCCCAGTAGAATGTTTGTTGGGCAATGACCTGGAGAACTCTCTATGGTCAGAAGTTGAGTACAGGACTCATGCAGAGATGTTAGGGATATCATCACATGTCCTTGCTGTGACCAGGTCACAGGCCAAAAAGTGCCTCTCTGAACCTCAGGTCTTGGATCCTGGAACAATGGACCAAGTACCTCCCAAGAAGAAGAACAGGAGGGTTAAGGCTGCGCCTTCCCAACTGCCTACAAGTGAGGATCAGGCTTCACAGGAAACTGATCTTGAGACCTCTGAAGGAACTGTCCCTGAAGAACTTGAACCTGATCAGGTTGAGTTTCTGGGGACAGGGGGACCTTCTAGGGCAGACTTGGGGCAGGCTCAGTTAACCTGTCCTTCTCTTGAACCCCTCAGACAGCAGGCTGCTGCTGAGGCTGCTGGGAATGCTCAAGGTGCCCATAAAGTATATTGGGACGATGGACTCCTTTATTCAGAGGCTAGAGACCCCAAGCCTGGTGCTACCAGGAGGTTGGTTATACCTCTGCAATTTAGGGGCTTCCTACTCACCTTGGCCCATGATATTCCTTTAGCAGGACACCTAGGCCAGAACAAGACTTGGGACAGGCTTGTCCCTCACTTTCACTGGCCTCACATGTCTGAAGACACCAAGGAGTTTTGTCGCTCCTGTGAAACCTGCCAAGCCAGTGGTAAAGCAGGTGGAACGACCAAGGCCCCCCTGATCCCACTACCTGTGGTGGGGGTTCCCTTTGAGAGAGTGGGGATTGATATTGTTGGTCCAATGGATCCCCCTACAGCATCTGGGCACAGATTCATACTGGTGGTAGTGGATCATGCCACCAGGTACCCAGAGGCAATTCCCCTTAGGACCACAACAGCTCCTGTTGTGGCCAGGGCCTTACTTGGAGTTTTCTCCAGAGTGGGGTTTCCTAAGGAGGTAATATCCGATAGAGGTACTAACTTCATGTCTGGATATTTGACAGCTATGTGGAAGGAATGTGGTGTAAACTACAAGTTCACCACTCCTTATCACCCACAATGCAATGGGCTTGTTGAGAGATTTAACAAGACCCTAAAGGGCATGATTAAAGGATTACCTGAAAAGCTCAGGCGAAGATGGGACATCCTTCTGCCCTGCCTTTTGTTCGCTTACAGAGAGGTCCCTCAAAAGGGGGTTGGCTTCAGCCCCTTTGAATTGTTGTTTGGGCACCCTGTAAGAGGACCCCTGTGTCTTGTGAAGGAAGGATGGGAGTTACCTCTCAAAAAGCCTAAACAGGACATAGTGGACTATGTACTTGGTCTCCGCTCCAGGATGGCAGAGTACATGGAAAAGGCATCCAAAAACCTTGAGGCTAGCCAAGAATTACAAAAAGCTTGGCATGACCAAAAGGCTGTCCTTGTTGAGTTTCAGCCTGGACAGAAGGTATGGGTGTTGGAGCCAGTGGCCCCAGCAGCACTCCAAGACAAATGGTCTGGACCCCATACAATTCTGGAAAAGAAGGGAGAGGTTACCTACTTGGTGGACCTAGGAACTCCCAGGAGCCCCCACAGGGTGCTCCATGTGAACAGATTGAAGGCATATGTCAGCAGGGCAGACATGGGCTTGCTCATGGCTACAGATGAGGGACAGGAGGAAGAGAGTGACCCTCTCCCAGACCTGCTCACTCAGAACCCTGAGGATGGCTCAGTTGATGGTGTGACCTTAGGTGGCAGCCTCACTGAACATCAGCAACATGACTGCAGACAAGTTCTACAGGCATACAGGCATATGTTCTCATTGACACCCAGTCAGACTAACTGGTGTACACATGTGGTGGACACTGGTGACAGTCTTCCTGTAAAGAGCAAAATTTACAGGCAACCTGACCACGTCAGGGACTGTATAAAGACTGAGGTGCAAAAGATGCTGGAATTAGGTGTCATTGAGCCTTCAGAGAGCCCCTGGGCTAGCCCAGTGGTTCTGGTCCCCAAACCTCACACCAAAGATGGCAAGAGAGAGATGAGGTTCTGTGTGGATTACAGAGGACTCAATGCTGTCACCAGGACAGATGCACACCCTATTCCAAGGGCAGATGAGCTCATTGACAAGTTGGCTTCTGCCAAATATTTGAGCACATTTGACTTGACAGCTGGCTACTGGCAAATCAGGTTAGCTGAGGAGTCTAAAGCCAAGACAGCATTTTCTACCCCTAGTGGGCATTATCAGTTTGTGGTGATGCCCTTTGGTTTGAAAAATGCACCTGCCACCTTCCAAAGGTTGGTGAACCAAGTCCTCACTGGGTTGGATGACTTTTGTGCAGCTTATCTGGACGATATTGCTGTCTTTAGCTCCACCTGGGAGGATCACCTGATCCACCTGAAGGAAGTGCTTGAGGCTCTGCAGAAGGCAGGCCTCACTATCAAGGCAACAAAGTGCCAGATAGGGCAGAGCAAGGTTGTATACCTGGGCCACCTTGTAGGTGGAGGCCAAGTTCAACCACTGGAGAGTAAGATCCAGACCATCAAGGACTGGTCCCCTCCAACTACCCAGACTCAGGTCAGAGCTTTCTTGGGCCTGACTGGGTACTACAGGAAGTTTGTTAAGAACTATGGGTCCATTGTGACTCCTCTTAATGATCTGACATCCAAGAAGATGCCCAAAAAGGTTCAGTGGACAGAAATCTGTCAAAAGGCATTTGATGACCTGAAGAAGGCCATGTGCTCTGCACCTATCCTGAAGAGTCCTGACTACTCAAGAGAGTTCATTGTCCAAACAGATGCTTCTGAGTTGGGAGTGGGAGCAGTGCTTTCACAGCTTAATGTAGATGGCCAGGACCAGCCCATTGCTTTCATTAGCAGAAGGCTGACCCCCAGAGAGAAACGTTGGTCAGCTATAGAGAGGGAGGCCTTTGCTGTGGTGTGGGCCCTGAAGAAGTTAAGGCCATACTTATTTGGTACTCACTTCAAGATTCAGACCGACCATAAGCCCCTCCTATGGCTTAATCAGATGAAGGGTGAAAACCCCAAACTACTCAGGTGGTCCATTTCCCTACAGGGGATGGACTTTACAGTGGAGCACCGCCCAGGGACTGACCATGGCAACGCAGATGGTCTCTCCAGGTACTTCCACTTAGAACATGAAGACACAACTGGTCAAGGTTAGTCTAATGTCCCTGCGTTTGGGGGGGGGTTATGTAGGAGAGTAGGGTCTGCTATCCTATGGTCACCCCAAATTTTTGCTTTTTGCTTCACTGGTTTCTGACTTAATGTGGCTGTGGGCCTGCTAATCAGACCCACAGCCTGCTGTTCTCTCTCTAAATTGATGCCAATGCACTTTAGGTGTATTACGAATTGGAACTGGTTCACCTTATGAGCCCCTGTAATAGTGCACCCTAGGTGCCCAGGGCATAGGTGTATCCAAGGCCTACCAGGGGCTGCAGCACGTATTGTGCCACCCCTGGCCTGGCCTCCATCTTTGACACAACTGGCTGATCACTCAGCTGGGGTAAGTCGGTGTAACCACCTCTTACTTAGGTACAGTATGTCTGTGCCTAACCCTAAACTGGACACATATGTTCCTATCAGCCACTCCTATGGAAGGCCTCATCAATCCTGGAGGCAGAGTGCTTGGAAATATGTGAGATGGTGCTCTGGCATGAGCTGAGCCTGTCTGCAGCTGTCGGGAACAACTCCCTAAGCTGTTCCGGGATATTGCCATACCATATACTCTTAAGTGCATTATAATCCTCGCGGTTAAATGCTAACTTTGGTTTGGCTTTATCAAAACATGTCGAGTAAGGTGTCATACGAATTGGAATACTATCCCCTCGCCAATTCTGGCGACGGGGATAGCATTCCACCCTTCTAGAGGGACACGACATGTGCGTAGCCTTAACCCCGGTTAAAGTTAAACAGAGCCTCAGCTTCACAAAATGGACGCTGCCACCACAGACACAAGTCTGGCCTCCTGCTGCTGACCGAAACTCGGCAGATGGTGGCCTGGACAAAGGGTTTCCTGCCTTGGGAGGTGCGAGCACCACCCCAGACAGGATTTTGTGTATTAGGTAGGACAGGGCTGAAAAGAATCAGACATGCCCGGGGCACACAAGGTGTCCCCGTGCATAGGCCAGTCCAAACCGGTTCTGGGGCCTTCCAGCCCCAGTCCTGGCGCGGAGCTGGACAAAGGAAAGGGGGTGTAACCGCCCCCCTTCCTGGTTCCTCCCAGAGGAGGGACCTAGTAGGTGATCCACCCCCAGTTTGGGAATAAGAGGGGGAGCAGTGCCATTGCACGGCAGATCATCCCGAAATCAACTTAAAACTAAGAAGAAGACTGGACTTCGACATTCTGCTGCACAGAAGACTGAAGAAGAATCTCCCTTGTGGCCAAGGAGTGACCACCCTGTGAACACAGGTACCAACCAGCGACTCGACGTCTGCTTTGCCGCCGCCTCCCGCCGGAGACCGAGCCCAGAGCCCGACAAGAACCAGACTCCCAGACCTCTCAGAGCCCGATCCACAGTCCCTGCGAAGAAGGGACCCGTGGAGGCACCGAGCGACGTGGGACCGGACCTCTTGAAAGACACCCGACAAGCTGACTGCGCAGCTTCAGAGGCATCCTCGACGTTGTGCTTTGGGGATTGAGAACCCCCACCACCGAGCAGCCCTTGCACCGAAGATCAGCCCTCCAGCATCTCCACGATCTGCGTGGGGCCCTTTTGCATTGTGCCACTCGACGCGCCATCCCGGCCACTAGCCAAGCGGCCAGCGGCCATCTTGGCGACGAACCCGAAGATTTAAACAGCAGGTCTGGTTGCTCCAGACCTACCCAAGCTCCTGTGAAAAGGAGTACTCGCTCTGACCTTGCTGGTCCGAGTGAACAGCATCTTTCAACTCCTGCGTGGCTTGCATTTGCCAAGGCCTGTTTGCTCCGATCAGGTTGCCGACACCGCCAACAGCGAGAAGCCTACGTGGGACAGCTCGTGACCGACTCCTGGACGTCCTCGACCCCGGGTATCCACGTGGCTGCAGAAAGAAGCTACCCGACAACGCCTGTTTGCACCCGACATCACCTGGTTCCACTCTGGTTCCACGGCAGTCACTGGCTAGTGACTTTGAACACTGTCCCCTCTGCTTTCAGGTCTTCAACTCTTCAGATCCACCCTTGGATCCACCGGAACTCTTCTCATCGAGCCGCCTGCAGCATCTTTAGCTCCAAGCACCATCGACCAGCGTGACGAAACCCGACACATCTTCGACCCTGTGCACCCGCTTCCTGTGGGTGAGGTAACTTAGCTCCGCCGGTGCTCCTGCACTGGTACACATCCCAAGGGCCTGTGTTTTAAGTTTCAGCTCCGTAGGTCACTCGGAAGGTTCCTAACTTTCTAACTTTGTGCTTTTTACGCACCATAGACTTTGTATTGAGAAGTGCGTGCACTTTGAACACTGCACCCGAGTCCCGTGGGCCTTTCCCGACTTAGTTAACTCCAGTCTCGAATAGCTCCAGCGATTCCCAAGGCCCTAGGCCTCTTCACTTTCCTTTAGGTATCCCTTATACCACTTATTTAGTATATGGTTTAGGTGGCCCCTAGGGCTCATCCATATTGTGCAACTTTTGTGTATTTTAAACTGTCTTGTGATTTAACGCTTGTGCTTCTGTGCTCATAAAGAGTCCAGGGGATTTTATAGTTAATAAATCAATATATATTTTCAATATATATCTGTGTGGTGTCCCTTTCATTTGGTATTCAAGGGGCTTGTGTATGGTATAACAGCTGGCTTCACATGCCTTTCAGAGTTTAGCCTAAGACTGCTTTGTCCACGTTACCACTAGGATAACTGGTCTACAAGGTTGAATTACAACCATCATCATAAGGGTTGCTTGGCATGGTACAAAGTGATCACTAAGAATTAGTGAGCATTATATACCAGGCCAACTTCTCACATTGACTTACAACCAATCATCAATAAGGGTTGCTGGACTGATACATAGTGTTCACTAGAATAGTGAGCACTGCATATCAGGCCACCTTCTCACAGAGTGAGGGTCTGTAGTGAGGGAGATGATCAACCTGGGTGTCGTCAGTGTAGGAGATGATGTTGAGGTCGTGCTGTCGGGCGACGTGGGCGAGGGGTGCCATGTAGATGTTGAACAGCGTCAGGCTGAGGGAAGAGCCTTGGGGTACGCCACAGATGATTTCGGTGGCAGTGGTGCGGAAGGGGGGAAAGCGGACGCTTTGAGTTCTGCCAGAGAGGAAGGATGTGGTCCAGTCCAGGACCTTCTCTTGGATCCCGGCAGCATGTAGGCGTGTTCGTAGTGTGGGGTGGCAGACCGTGTTGAAGGCGGCTGACAGGTCCAGGAGGATGAGGGGTGCTGTTTCTCATTGTCAAGCAGGGTCCTGATGTCATCGGTGGCAGCTATGAGGGCGGTTTTGGTGCTGTGGTTGCTGCGGAACCCGGACTGGGAAGGGTCCAGGATGCTGTTCTCCTCGAGGAAGCAGGTCAGTTGCTTGTTGACAATTTTCTCGGTGACCTTCGCTGCGAACAGGAGCAGGGAGATGAGCCGGAAGTTCTTGAGGTCCTTGGGGTCCGCCTTGGGTTTCTTGAGTAGGGCGTTTATCTCTGCGTGCTTCCAGCTTTCTGGGAAGGTTGCTGTCTCGAAGGAGATGTTGATTACTTTCCGTAGATGGGGTGCGATGGCTGTGCTGGCTTTGTTGAAGATGTGGTGAGGGCATTGGTCCACGGTGTGGATGGTGTTCATGATCTCGCTGGTGTCCTCCTCGTTGATGCTGGTCCAGGTGAGCAGGCGGTTGGTGTGGGTGGGGGTCGTGGGGGCGATGGTTGTTGGGGCGGTCGTGGCATTGAAGCTGCCGTGGATGTTGGCAATCTTGCGGTGGAAAAAGGTGGCCAGCGAGTCGCACAGGTCTTAGGTGTAGGAGCTGGGGTTGGAGAGTTCCTTCATGATGTTGAAGAGCTCTTTGCTGTTGTGTGCGTTGTTATCCAGACGGTCTTTAAATGAGGCCCTTTTGGCGGCTCTGATGAGTTGATGACGTCTGCAGGTAGCATTCTTGTGGGCTGCGTAGCTGTCCGGTGTTCATTCGCGGAGCCAGTTCTTCTGTTTTCAGCATGTTCGTTTGGAGGCCTGGAGGTCTTCGCTGATCCAAGTGGCTTTCTTGTTGGTGTGGCTGTTGGAGGGTGTCTTGAGCGGGGCGAGGGTGTTGGCGCAGTCGTTGATCCATTGTCTGAGGTTGCGGGTGGCTGTGTTTGAGTCAGTGGAGTCGGTGGGTGGGCTCTGGGCGAGGATGTTGGTTAGCTGGTCTTCTGTGACCTTGCTCCAACAGCGTTGAGGCATCTGTTGGGGGCGGTGGTGCGTGGTGGGCTTCCTGAAGGTGAAGTGGATGCAGTGATGGTTGGTCCAGTGGGGTTCAGTGGTGTGGCTGAAGGAAACGTGGGGGCTTGCGCTGAAGATGGGGTCAAGCGTGTGGCCGGCGGCGTGGGTTGGTGTTGTCACCAGCTGTCTGAGTCTGAGGTTGGCGAGGTTGGCGATCAGGGTGGTTGAGTTGGTGTCGTTGTTGTTCTCGAGGTGGAAGTTCAGGTCCCCGAGGAGGATGCAGTCCATGGAGGTGAGGGCGTGTGTGCTGATGGAGTCGGCGATGGAGTCGCTGAACTGTGGTCGGGGTCCGGGTGGTCTGTAGACAAGGGTTCCTCTGAGGGTGGTGTTGGGGTTGGTGTGGATCTGGAAGTGCATGTGTTTGGCGGTGCTGTTGGTGTCGTCGGTGTTGGTCGAGACTCTGATGGTGTTCCTGTGGATGATGGCAATACCTCCTCCTACGTCGTTGGGGAGGTCCCTGCGGGTGATCTTGTAGCTTTCCGGGACAGCTATGGCGATGTCAGGAGCTGAGGCAGGGTTCATCCAGGTCTCCGTCAGGAAGGCGACGTCTGGGGAGGTGGAGTCGAGAAGGTCCCGGAGTTCGAGGGCGTGTTTGCGGGTGGAGCGGGTGTTGAGAAGAATGCATCTGAGGTAGTTGGGTTGTTTGGTTGGTGGTTTGGTAGGCTGGATGCTGGTGAAGCTGCAATTACCTAAAAAGGATAAACTAAAAGAAAAATAATAAAAAGACAATACCATGAATAACATGTGAAGAAATTTATTTTACATTTAACGAAGGATTACAGAGTGCTATGTGAAGGTGAAGCTTGGGCTCAAGCAACGCGTGTTGTAATTCATAGTACCTCCCATGCTCAGAGGGAGCATCACATTTAGCACCAACCACATTATTGAAATTAAATGAATTAAATAACCATCAGAATAAACCAAGGAGTGCAGAGCCACACCCACAGGGGTTGTTTCATGAAGCTGCAATTCCGGCAGGTGAAGGGTCCTTGGGTGCGCTAAGGGGTGGCCTGGTAGCAGGTTTGTTCTTGTCCGGGGTTGAGTGCGCGGAGGGTGTTGGTATCATAGCGGAGTCGGGCGTTGTGATGTTCGCTGGGGCCAGGGGTTTGGGCGCTAGGCGCGGTCCAGTGGCGGACAGGCGCAGACGGGCTTGCCTTAGGTGCACTCTTGGTGCGCCAGCGTCGCGGCCGCGCAGCGGCCACCATGTGAGGGGAGGTGAGAGGGCGGTGCAGCTGGGAAGCGGGAGCAGGGAGGCCAAGGAGGATGCGGGGGACGGGCCACAGGGGATGCAGCGGCAGGAGCCGGGTATCGGGGGATAACGGCGAGTGATTGGCAGAGGCAAGGGGCAAACAGTGGGGGCAGAAAAACGTTATGAATGCAAGGCAGAAAAAAGGCAGGCACAAAACAATGGCAGCACAATACAACAAAATAGGGGAAAACAAGCAGAGTCTACGGCGGGCGTAGAGCTCTTGTCACTGGGAGCACAGGCGTAGTCAGGTGGAGCTGCGTGGTGTGGGGAGCGACCTGCCTGGAGGCAGGGTCAGTGGTCATTTTTCACTGCCGCGCAGCGCCCGCTATATGAGGGGTGGTGGGAGGGAGGTGCAGCTGGGAGGCGGGGGGCCAGTGAAGGATGAGGGGGATGGGGCCGCAGGACGCAGCGGCGGGAGCCAGGAATCAGGGGAGAACGACGAATGATGGGCAGAGGCAAGGGGCAGACAGTGGGGGCAGAAAAACAGTATAAATGCAAGGCAGGCACAAAACAATGGCACAGAGAGGCAATACAGCACAATGCAACAAAATATGGGAAAACGAGCAGAGCATGCGGCGGGCGTAGAGCCCTGGTCACAGCGCAGCAGCTGGGCTGGGAGCACCGGCGTGGTCAGTTGGAGCTGCGTGGTGTGGGGAGCGACCTCCATGGTGTGGGGAGCGACCTGCCAGGAGGCAGGGTCAAGGGTCGCTTCTCACTGCCACACAGCCCCCGCTATATGAGGGAAGGTGGGAGGGAGGTGCAGCTGGGAGGCGGCGGCCAGTGCAGGACGAGGGAGCGGGGTAAGTTAAACAAACAAATTGGGTAAAACCAATTTATCCAGTATTTGGGTGTCTTTCATAGATTCACATGCCTGAATCATTCCCCGTCGTCGAGACGGGAGCCTCCGGTAAATAAAGTAATGTCCTAAGACATACATATAAAAGAATAGGCCTAAGGGTCTCACCTTAGTGTCCTATCTAGGTCCTTATGCAGGAAGGACCAAACAGAGTAGGCCCAAGGGTCCCACCTTGGTAGCCTATCTGTGTCCTTTTGTAAAAAGGACCAAAGTAAAGAGAAACAACCAATCAGCTACTACCTTCTTCCAGAACCTTCCTGTCAGGAGCCTCAGTCTCTCAGATTTTCTACCGCACGTTGTGCTAGGGAGTCTCCACCTGAGTTCTCCTCAGGAAACTTATTCTTTTCATCAAAACTCGATATTTTCACAACTTCTTTGCCATGGCTGATGGCCAGAAAAAAAGACTATTTCGAGCCTGTACCTCATGTGGCAAAAAGAGGCTGCACGTGGAAGATAAACAGGAGACCTGTTTATACTGCCTCTACCCCCAACACCAGGCCAAGGACTGCAGAATATGTAGGACATTCTCACATAAAACCCAGAAGGACCGGGAAGGACGTCTTCTGATATGGCTGAACAGGCTTAAGAACAAACCTGAGAGCGACCTGGTTTCAGAAGGTGAGAGCATGTCTGCCGCCTCGCAGTTCTCCTTGAAGAGGCCTAGGGTTTCCTCTCCTGGCCCCTCAAACACCCCTCCTAAGAAGGCCAGAAAGTCTTCAGAGGGCAAGCCACCTGTGTCTGACAAGGACCTTCCTGTCCCCAGGAAGCAGCCGCTGATTCCGACAACCACAACAACGTCGATGGCCTCTTCAGCGCTGAAAACCGTCTCTACGTCGACGACAACAGTGTCGACGACGACGGCCTCGTCGGCGTCTTCCTCGTCGACGAGAACAACACCTTCATCGTCGACGAGTAGACCGGTGCCATCTACTGTTCCCTCGACGACTAGGACTACGTCGTCGACGACGCGGTCGACGTCGAAGACATCGACGACGACACCGTCGACGAAAGCCACAACGTCGACGAAGCCTCCTTCGTCGACGAAGAGCACCCCGTCGACGGCGACGAAGCCGTCGACGACGGAAAAGTTCTCGTCGACGAGAACAAAGTCGACGAGGGCATCGTCGACGGACATACCGTCGACGAAGAGTAAAATTCCCCCGACGACGGAAAGCTCTTTGGTGACACCGTCGACACAGGCGTCGACGGCAACTAGTACCTGGAAGGAGTCTGAGCTGCTCTCACATGCTACGGATGCCCAGACGTCCCATGTCACGATCGAGATTACTAAAAAGCCAATCACACCGGACATGACATCACCTAGTAAGGTGCAACAACTAGCACCATCCTGCTTCTTACAAGACCAGGAACTGGATGAGGAACTGTTTACCCAGGCCACTAGCCCTTTGGAACTGGTGCTTAAGTGCCAGAGTACAGATGAGGAACAAGATGTTGAGGAAAATGTGGATCAAACTGTCCATACTCAGGTACACACACAAGTGACACCAATGGTGTGCCTGCCAGCATCCATCGTTTCGGACCTACAATTCCTCATCAAAGACTATAAAGAGCGGTTTCCAGAAAAAAACACTCCTGTTGCTCCTCCAGCTCCACAGTTACCTGTTCCTGTACCACGACATAAGCCCCCTCCGCTGGTACTTCCTAGAACTCAGGATCCAGCACAAGACACCATCTCGTCCGACGACGATGAGAGAGACCATGAAGAGGGGGAAGTCCGCGATGATGACTCAGACCCTGACGCAGACCAGGACTACGTCACTCATTCTCCGGCCTCTCCAGAGCCACAGTCTTCGGAGTCTCCACCCGCAGACATTGGTGGCTTCCATAACCTCATTGAGAGGGCAGCCAAAAGGTTCCATATGTCCATGGAAACACAGGAGACTGAATGTTTCCTCTATGATTTTAAGGAACCTGCGAAAAAGACAACAAGATCGATCCCGATTATTGACTACCTATTGAAACAGGGCAAACAACTCATGCAGACACCAGCTTCTCTGCAAGTAATAGTGCCCAGGCTTGACAAAAAATACAAAGCTACATCTTCGGCACCAGCATGCCTCACGGGTCACCCCAAGGCAGACTCCGTGGTTACTCAAGCAGCGCAGAAGAATTTGTGCAACCATGTGTCTCCCTTATCAACACCACCCGATAAGGAAGGCAGGAAGCTAGATGCCATCGGAAAACGCTTTTCCACCACGTCTGCAACGACGGTGAAGATCGCAAATTCTATTGCACTCCTGGGCTGCTACAACCGTCAGCTCTGGGCGGACATCGCGCCCTACCTCGCTAACCTGCTAGAGGATTTGAAAGAGGAGGCACACTCGCTACTCCTAGAGGGCCAAACATCGGCTTCTGAATTAATTGACTGTGCCATCGACGTAGCCATGACTGGCTTCAGACAGCTGGTGGGCGCCGCTGTTCTAAGACGTCAGGGTTGGCTTAAGGCCACCTCCTTCCGCCAGGAAGTTCAAACTAAAATCATTGATATGCCGTATGATGGCGAACATCTTTTTGGCGAAAAGATCGATGAAGCCCTCACCACAATCAAAAAGGACACCGATACAGCCAGAGCTCTGGGAACTCTACAATCTAGAAATCAGTCCTTTCGTGGCAACAGAGGGAGAGGACAATCTACGTACAGAGGTTCCTACCAAAATAGGTCCTCCTACTCGTACTCCCAGGGCAAGACGCATTCCAACAGCGTCAAAACCAGACGGGACGTCAAACTTCCTACAACAAATCGACCTACAGGGGAAAAAAACCAAAAGAGACCTGCTGGCAATCGCCAATGACTCTTCCCATTGGCCAGCCCTTCCACCATCACATTCTTTCAGACTTGGAGGAAAACTCTCCTTCTTCCTGCAGAACTGGCGACAAATAACGACGGACCGGTGGGTTTTACAACTTCTCCAATTCGGTCACTCACTGGAATTTCTTTCAAATCCCCCAACACCACCACCAGCCAAGCGGCCTCACAGACACCTACGGCTGCTTCTTCAGGAAATAGCTTCCATGCTTCAAAAGGGCGCAATAGAAAAAGTTCCACACGCCCAAAAGGGGGAAGGATTCTACTCCCACTTCTTCCTAATTCACAAAAAAGGCAAGAAATGGAGACCGATCCTCGACCTGAGAGCACTCAATGTGTTCCTAAAGAAACAGTCGTTCCGTATGGTCACACTACAAGAGATCCTGGGCCTCCTGGAAGAAGGCGACTACATGACGTCACTAGATCTGCAGGACGACTACTATCACATCCCTATCCTCAAAGGACACAGGAAGTACCTCAGGTTCGCAGTAGCAGGAACCCACTACCAATTCCGTGTTCTCCCGTTTGGCCTCAAATCTGCCACACGGATATTTACAAAATGCCTCTCTCCTGTGGCAGCCTTCCTTCGTCAACAGGGACACCAGGTTTTCCCATACCTGGACGACTGGCTGGTAAAGGCCCCGTCGGCAACAGCCGCAGCCGCATCTTCCAGCGCCTGTCTGCATCTTTTCCGCCAACTAGGCCTGACTCTCAACAGAGAGAAGTCATCATTGAAACCAAGCAAAGTCATAAATTTCCTTGGAGCGACCCTGGACACGGAACGCGCGAGAGCCTTCCCCTCGCAGGAGAGAAAAACGAAACTCATCTCCTTAGCCACGTTAGTGGCATCCAAAAAGACTCTGACTGTCCGTACCTTCAAGTCGCTCCTCTGCATGATGTCTTCATGCATTCTGCTCATTCCACACTGCCGTCTCAAAATGCGGCCCCTTCAGGAAGAACTGACAAGACAGTGGACACAAGCTGCGGGATCATTCGAAGACCGCATACGAGTCACACGATCTATAGTCAACCATCTACAATGGTGGAGGTCAACCAAACACCTGTCGCAGGGACTGCCGTTCCTGCTTCCGGCGCAACCACATGTAGTCACAACGGACGCATCCCTAGAGGGCTGGGGGGCGGTCCTGCAAGAACTCCAGATCAACGGCAAATGGACGCCGCAGGAATCCAAACTCCATATCAACATTCTGGAGCTAAGGGCAGTCTTTCTGGCTCTCCAATCTTTCCTCCCACGCATCCGAAACTCCCCAGTGCTCGTCCGGACAGACAACACCACGACGATGCACTACCTGAACAAACAGGGAGGGACGCGTTCGCTTTCACTCTCTCAAGAATCTCAGAGAGTCTGGAATTGGCTCCTAGAGCATGGAATAACACTCAAGGCCGAATACGTTCCGGGCAAAGACGAGGTCCTGGCGGACGCCCTGAGCAGGAAACAGTCTCTATCCCACGAGTGGGAACTGGACATGGAGGCGCTGAACTACATCTTTGCGGAGTGGGGAACCCCGCAGATAGACCTCTTTGCCACCAGGGAGAACGCCAAATGCCCAAGCTTCGCAAGCAGGCTTCCCCAACCAGGAACAATAGGGAATGCATTTTCCATAGCTTGGCGGAACGTGTTTGCTTACGCCTTTCCGCCATTTCCACTGATACCCAGGGTCATCAGGAAGATGAAATCGGAGCCCTGCACCCTGATCCTCATCGCCCCATCCTGGCCGAGGCAGCATTGGTACACGGAACTTCATCGCCTGTCTATCCAACCACCTCTTCGCCTACACAGTCATCCAGCCCTGCTCACAATGTCCCAAGGACAGGTTCTCCACCCGAACCTGGGCCCTCTGAAGTTATCAGCCTGGCTCCTGAATACCGCAAATTCAGCCACCTGAACATTCCGCAGGAATGTAGAGATGTCCTCGCTAAAGCTAGAGCTGACAGCACTAAAAAGACCTATTCTCTTAAATGGAAGCGCTTCTGTGTCTGGTGTGCGACAGAAGGCCTACACCCTTTCCATGTCACCCCACAGCAACTGCTACCATATCTACTGCATCTGGCGCATGCGTCCATCAAGGTACACCTAGCAGCAATATCCAGGTTCACAAGAACTTCTAAGGGTCCTTCCCTGTGGGCGGACAGGCTTATCAAACAATTCCTGAAAGGCCTATTCAGGTCCTTTCCAAGGCCAAAACCTATCCATCCGTCGTGGCACCTCAACGTGGTCCTTCAACTGATGAAGCATCCCTTCGAGCCTATCCACAAAACGGATATCAAATTCCTTTCATGGAAGACGGCCCTCCTCCTGGCCCTAACCTCAGCCAGAAGGGTTGGTGAATTGCAAGCTCTCTCCATCCAAGACCCTTTTTTACAATTCAGAGACGACAGAGTCATCCTGCGCACTAACCCACGATTCATAAAAGTCCCCTCGGACTTCCACCTTAATGAGCCAGTGGTTCTAAAATCATTCTTTCCAAACCCAACTACTTCGGCTGAAAGAACGTTGCATTCATTAGATCTGAAGAGATGCCTCAAATTCTACATCGACAGAACAAGACAATTCAGAAAATCATCCCAACTCTTTGTTGCATTCAGCAGACCAAGGAAGGGCATGCCCCTGACGAAACAAAGTATATCAAGGTGGATCTCTTCAGCGATAACTTTCTGCCATGACAAGGCTGGGCGGCCTTTGGACTCGCGGGTCAAAGCCCATTCCACGAGAGCCATGTCCACGTCTGCGGCACTGTTTGCTGGAGTGCCACTCCTGGACATCTGTAGAGCGGCGACCTGGAAGTCCCCGCATACCTTCACCAGGCACTACTGCTTGGATGCTGAGCTGACGAAAGATGCAGCAGTGGGCAGAGCAGTGCTTCGCCATCTATTCCAGTGAGGTGAGCCTTTTTGCTTCCCACCATCCTTGACTGGTATGCACATCTCTTTATTACTAGATACTACATGACATTGTATGTTGTTGATTTACAGTCGCAAATATGTATTATCTGCAGACTTATATATGCCGTACCAACACAGAATGTGCATATTATGCATATGTGCATATTGTATGCATATTGTATTGCTTGCTACTCTGATTCAGGCATGTGAATCTATGAAAGACACCCAAATACTGGATAAGAAATGCGTTACTTACCTGTAACTGCAGTTATCCAGTATTAGTGTCTTTCATAGATTCACATTGTGAGAAGGTGGCCTGATATGCAGTGCTCACTATTCTAGTGAACACTATGTATCAGTCCAGCAACCCTTATTGATGATTGGTTGTAAGTCAACCTTATAGACCAGCTATCCTAGTAGCGTGGATACGAGCAGTCTAAGGCTAAAGACTCGAGAGGGCGCGTTAAGCCCGCTGTTTACCACACATATACCCCTTGAATACCAAGTGAAAGGACACCACACAAGTGTTATGAAAATAAACAGTTATTTATTTAAAGATCACAACAGCCCTGTACTCTTTATGAGGACAGGGTACTAAGCACAAACCAAAACTCTTACAAAAATACTTAAGTTAGCACAGTATATACAAATGCCCGAGGGGCACGGAAAACCATATACTCTGAAAGTGGAATGCGAAATTCCTAGCAGGTAAGTACAGTACTAATAGCTTTTGGAATCGCTAGGACTTGACTAGGGAATCGTTAGATTATGTCTAGGAGGCCTAGGGGACTCGGGTGCAGTGTGTGCACTCTCACGCGAGATGCGGGACAAAAGTCTATGGTAGCTAGGAATTAGAAAGTTAGTGTTCTCGGGCGAACCCGACCTGGTAGGGAGAAAACGAAAGTAGATTCTGACCCTTGGATAGTGAGGCTATGCTGGGGCACCGAAATGCCGAAGTTACCTAGCCCAGGGGCTGCAGCTGCATAGGTCTGAAAAGACGTCGGGAATCCTCGTAGACGGACCAGGAGCCGGAAGAAAAGATGCTGGCCGGTGACCAGTGAAGAAAGTTCAGTCGGATCCAAGCCTGGATCTTGAAGATAGATGACACCTGAAAGCAGAGGGGACCAAGTTCGAGACTACTAGCCAGTAGTCAGTGGGCACCAGGAGGGCACCGGATGGTAGCCACCTCGACTAGGTGAGTGGGTGACGCTTGACTCGAAGATCTCACGGACCAGGAGGCGTTGTCGGCGACCAGGATGGAGGATCGAGCTGTCCCACGAAGATAGAAGCTGTCGGCGTCGCTGGACCCAGGATTGGGCAACAAAGCCTTGGCAAATTCAAGCCCACGCGGTGGACCTAAAATGGCGTCTGGAGTGGACCAGGAGGGTCCGGGGTGCCTCTCTTGAAGAAGGAAGCAAAGGCCAGCCTGGAGCAACCAGACCAGCAGTCGTGAAGTCGTTGGGCGTCGTTCAGAGGGCCACAAGCCAGCCGGCTAGTAGCCAAACAACGCGGTGCACAGCAAACAGCAGAAGGGCCCCACGCAGATCGTGGAGATGCAGGGGGGCTGATCTTGGGTGCTGGAGCTGCGCAGGGTCGGGGCTTCTCGGACCCCAAAGCACTCACCAGTGGAGGACACGGTGGGCTTGCAGTAAAGATGTCGTGCAGTCTTGGCGATCGTCGGTCCCTTGAGGTCTCGTCGCACTCACGGTTCTCAGCTGGGCTGTAGAGGTGAGTAGAGGTCAGAGGGGCCAGGGAAGCCGGGTCTCGTCGAGCTGGGTCGTCGGATTCGTGATGAAGGACTTGCAGCAGACCGCAGTGTTCTTTAGGATGGTGCCTGCGGATGCAGGGTGACTACTCCTTAGCCACAAGGGAGAATCTTGAAGAAGAAATCGTGAAGTCCTTTCGAAGAAAGTGGTATCTTGATTCCAAAGATGATCTAATTTTAACAGGGGGCCCGCTCCCATCTTTATACTAAAAAAGGGGGCTGACCCGGTGACTAGGTCCTGCCTATGGGTGGGACTAGGTGGGGGGTGGTTACACCCCTCAGCCATGCCGGACTTCCCCAGGCCAGGGGCTGGTGTGCCCCTGGAACTGGTTCAGACCGGCCTATGCGTAGTGAGCACCGGGGTGCCACTCAGCAGTCACCTTCCTGTAAAGCCCTGCCTACCCAGGATACACAAAACCATGTCTGGGACGGTGCTAGCACCGCCCCTGACAGGAAACCCTTTGTCCAGGCTCCCCTCGCTGGAAGGACTCCCAGCTGCAGGGGGTCAGACTCGTGTCTGTGGTGGCAGCATCCATTTTGTGGAGCTGAGGCTTCAGTTAACTTTAACCGGGGTTCACAGTTACATACATGTCGTGTCCCTCTAGAAGGGTGGAATGCTAACCCCGTCGCCAGAATTGGCGAGGGGTTAGTATTCCAATTCGTATGACACCTTACTCGACATGTTTTGATAAAGCAATACCAAAGATAGCATTTAACCGCGAGGATTATAATGCACTTAAGAGTATATGGTATGCGATATCATGGAACAGCTATTAGGACTTGATTCCGCAAGCTGCAGACAGGCTCAGCTCATGCCAGAGCACCATCTCACACGATTCCAAGCACTCTGCCTTCAGGATTGTCAAGGCCTGCCATAGGAGTGACTGATAGGAATCTGTGTGTCCATTTTAGGGTTAGGTATAGGTATACTACACCTACAGCAAAGGGTGATTACACGACTTTGCCCCAGCTGTCATGCAGCCAGTTGTGTCAAATTTAGGAGGCCAGCCAGGGGTGGCACAATACGTGCTGCAGCCCCTGGCAGCCCTGGGTACACCTATGCCCTGAGTTACAGGGTCTGATAAGGTGGCCCAGTACCAATTGGTAGATGCACCTAGGGTACATGAGGTAATTTAGAAAGAGAACAGCCAGGCTGTGGGTCTGATTGGCAGGCCCACAGCCAGAGAAAGTCGTAAACCAGTGAAACAAAAGCAAAAAAATCTGGGTGATCATAGGATTGCAGACCCTACTCTCCTACATGACCCCCCCCCAAACTTTGGGACAATAAGCTAACCTTGACCAGGTGAGTCTTCTTGTTCTAAGTGGAAATATCTGGAGAGCCCATCGGCATTGCCATGATCAGTACCAGGTCTATGTTCCACTGTAAAGTCCATCCCCTGTAGGGAAATGGACCACCTAAGCAGTTTGGGGTTTTCACCCTTCATCTGATTTAGCCACAAGAGGGGCTTATGGTCGGTCTGAATCTTGAAGTGAGTGCCAAACAAGTATGGCCTCAGCTTCTTCAGGGCCCAAACCACAGCAAAGGCCTCCCTCTCAATAGCTGACCAATTCTTCTCTCTGGGGGTCAGCCTTCTGCTTATAAAAGCAATGGGCTGATCCTGACCATCAAAATTCAGTTGAGAAAGAACAGCTCCCACACCCAACTCAGAAGCATCTGTTTGGACAATGAATGGTTTGGAGTAGTCTGGACTCTTAAGGATAGGTGCTGTGCACATGGCCTGCTTTAGGTCATCGAATGCTTTTTGACAGCCTGCTGTCCACTGAACCTTTTTTGGCATTTTTTTACTTGTCAGTTCATTTAATGGTGTCACAATGGAACCATAGTTCCTGACAAATTTTCTGTAGTATCCAGTCAGGCCCAAGAAAGCTCGAACCTGAGTCTGGGTGGTTGGAGGAGCCCAGTCCCTGATTGACTGTATTTTGCTCTCCAGTGGCTGAACCTGGCCTCCACCTACAAGGTGGCCCAGGTATACAACCTGTGTCTGCCCTATCTGGCACTTGGTGGCCTTGATAGTGAGGCCTGCTGCTTGCAGAGCCTCTAACACTTTCCTCAGGTGGACCAGGTGATCCTCCCAGGTGGAGCTAAAGACAGCAATATCATCTAGATATGCTGCACAGAAGTCATCCAGCCCAGTAAGGACTTGATTCACCAACCTTTGGAAGGTGGCAGGTGCATTTTTCAGACCAAAGGGCATTACCACAAATTGATAATGCCCACCAGGGGTTGAAAATGCTGTTTTGGGCTTGGCATCCTCAGCTAACCTGATTTGCCAATACCCAGCTGTTAAGTCAAATGTACTTAAGTAGTTGGCAGAAGCCAATCTATCTATAAGTTCATCTGCCCTTGGTATTGGATGGGCATCAGTCTTAGTGACTGCATGGAGACCCCTGTAGTCTACGCAAAACCTCATCTCTCTCTTACCATCTTGGGTGTGAGGCTTTGGCACTAGAACTACTGGACTAGCCCAAGGGCTATCTGAGGGTTCAATGACTCCCAATTCCAACATTTTCTGCACTTCAGTTTTTATGCAGTCTCTAACATGATCAGGCTGCCTGTAGATTTTACTCTTGACTGGCAGGCTGTCACCAGTGTCAACCTCATGGGTGCACCAATTGGTCTGACTGGGTGTCAGAGAGAACATACGTCTGAAAGACTGAAGAACCTGTTTACAGTCTTTCTGCTGATGTTCAGAGAGGCTGCCACAAAAGACAACACCATCTACTGACCCATCATCAGGATTCTGAGTGAGCAGGTCTGGGAGAGGGTCACTCTCTTCCTCCTGTCCCTCATCTATGGCCATGAGCAAGCTCATGTCCTTCCTGTCGACATATGCTTTGAGCCTGTTGACATGGAGTACCCTATGGGGACTCCTGGGAGTTCCAAGGTCCACCAGGTAGGTGACCTCTCCCTTTTGCTCAAGGATTGTGTGGGGCCCAGACCATTTGTCTTTGAGTGCTGCTGGGGCCACTGGCTCCAGCACCCACACCTTCTGTCCAGGCTGATAAACAGTCAGGACAGCCTTTTGGTCATGCCAAGCTTTTTGAAGTTCTTGACTGGCCTTAAGGTTTTCTGATGCCTTCTCCATATACTCAGCCATCCTGGAGCGGAGACCAAGTACATAGTCCATTATGTTGGTTGCAGGCTTTTTGAGAGGTCTCTCCCATCCTTCCTTCACCAAACACAAGGGGCCTCTCACAGGATGCCCATACAAAAGTTCAAAAGGGCTGTAGCCAACCCCCTTTTGTGGGACCTCTCTGTAAGCAAACAGAAGGCAGGGCATCAGGACATCCCATCTACGCCTGAGTGTTTCAGGTAGTCCATGAATCATCCCTTTTAGGGTCCTGTTGAACCTTTCAACAAGCCCATTGCATTGTGGGTGATAGGGTGTAGTGAATTTGTAATTGACACCACACTCCTTCCACATAGCAGTTAAATAGCTTGACATGAAGTTTGCACCTCTGTCAGAGACAACCTCCTTAGGGAAGCCCACTCTGGAGAACACTCCAACTAGGGCCCTTGCCACCACAGGGGCTGTGGTGGTCCTAAGTGGAATAGCTTCAGGATACCTGGTGGCATGATCCACTACCACCAGTATAAACTTGTGCCCTGATGCTGTCTGGGGTTCCATTGGACCAACAATGTCAATCCCCACTCTTTCAAAGGGCACCCCCACCACAGGCATTGGTATAAGGGGGGCCTTTGTTGTGCCACCTGACTTACCACTGGCTTGGCAAGTGACACAGGAGCGACAAAACTCCTTGGTATCCTCATTCATGTGAGGCCAGTGAAAGTGTGAGACAAGCCTGTCCCAAGTCTTTGTCTGGCCTAAGTGTCCTGCTAAGGGAATCTCATGGGCCAAGGTAAGTAGGAAACCTCTCTGAGACAAGGGTACAACCAGCCTCCTGGTCATGCCAGGCTTGGGGTCTCTTGACTCAGTGTACAGGAGTCCATCTTCCCAGTATACCTTGTGGGTACCTGTGGCGTTCCCAGCAGCCTCAGCAGCAGCCTGCTGTCTGAGGGGTTCAAGAGAAGGGCAGCCTAACTGGTCCTTCCCCAGGTCTTCCCTTGAGGGTCCCCCTGAACCCAAGAATTCAACTTGATCAAGTTCAAACTCTCTAGGCTCAGTTTCCCTCAATTCCTGCAGGTCAGCCTCCTCTGAGACTTGATCCACAACCTGGGGCAAGGGGGAAGGCACAGCCTTAACCCTACTGCTCTTTTTCTTGGAAGGTGTCTGGTCCATTGTTCCAGGATCCAGCACCTGTTCAGTGGGGCATCTTCTGGCCTGTGACCTAGTCACAGCAAACACATGTGCTGGCAAACCTAACATTTCCAGATGAGTCCTCTGCTCCACTTCTGACCATTGTGATGACTCCAAATCATTGCCCAACAAACAATCCACTGGGAGGTCTGAACTAACTACAACCTTCTTTTGGCCAGTTACCCCTCCCCAGGAGAAAGCTACAATTGCCATACTATGATTGGTAGTGACATTGCTTGCATTGGTCACCAGGAATTCTGTACCTGGCATGATCTGTCCAGGGTCCACAAAGCTAGGTGTCACCATTGTGACACTGGCACAAGTGTCCCTATAGGCCTGAGCCATTTTTCCATTAATAAAAGGTGTCTGTCTGTATTTGCCCAAAGTATTGGGACTTATGTCAGGGGACATATCCATATCCCCTGTACTGACAAGGACAGCCTGAGTGAGGGTGCCAACTAAGTTGTCACTCCCCTCAGAACCCAGGGTTAACCCTACTAAACCCTTGGGAGGTGCACTACCACTGCTGGCTGTACTAGGGGGCACAGGTGCCTTAGGGGCTGCAGTGGCAGGAGTCTGCCCTCCTCCTTTCTTGGTGCACTCACTAAACCAGTGAGTTTTACTTTTGCAGTATTGGCACCACCTTTTAGATTGGCCTTCTTTCTTCTTTTGGGGAGCCTGACCCCCACCCTCTTTGGGTTGTTGGGGACCTGTCGAAGACTTCTGGTCATTTTGTTCCCCTTTCGAATCCTTACCCTTCTGGTCTGCTTTCTTCTGACCACCTTGATTCTGGCCCTGGTTCTGTTTAACTCTTGTTCTAACCCATCTGTCTGCCTTCTTTCCCAATTCTTGGGGAGAGGTCAGATCTGAGTCAACAAGATGCTGATGCAACAACTGGTTCTGACAATTGTTTAAAATTTGCTCTCTCATCATCAAATTGTACAATCCTTTATAATCAGTAACCTTACTGCCCAGCAACCAGCCCTCAAAAGCCTTAGTGGCACAATCTACAAAGTCAGCCCAATCTTGAGACTGAGTTTTCTGGGTATCCCTGAACAGCACCCTGTACTGCTCAGTGGTTAGGCCAAACCCATCAACCAGTGCATTTTTCAAGACTTGGTAATCATTAGCATCCTCCACCCTTGTGGTGAGGAGCTTGTCTCTTCCTTTACCCTCAAAGGAGAGCCACAAGATAGCTGCCCACTGACTTGGGGGAACACCTTGCACAGTGCAGGCCCTCTCCAAAGCAGTAATCCATTTGTGGATGTCATCCCCTTGTTTAAAGGGGGGCACTATCTTACCAAGGTGTTTTGTATCAAAACTCCTTTCCCTATTGCTAGGTACAATGCTGCCACCAGTGGGGACTGTCCCACTCAATTGTTGCTCTCTAGCAAAGGCAAGCCTCTCTTTGGCCAGGGCAAGTTCTTCCCTTTCAATCCTCAGATTGGCTGCCTTTTCCTTAGCTTCATACATTCTCCTCTGGGGAGATGTCATTCCCCTTTGAGAGGAACGTTGAGAGCCATTGGTATGAAGGGATCTGATAGAGCCTCTTGATAGAGATCTATCTCGTCCATTCCCAATGTTAAGCTGACCTGAGAGTGGCCCCAAGGGTCCCCTAGTGCCCATCTCATGTCTGCTTAAGTTGGACCTGGTTAGTCTGCTGACTTCTACCTGTTCCTTTTCTGCCTCATCCCCTGATACCAAATCATCATCCTCATCATCAGCATCATCTGCTTCCTGAAGAGGATGGTCCTGGGCATCAAAGGGACCCTGTAAGGAGGGCATGTTGCCATCTGAATTAGAAGGGTCTGGGTTACCAGCCCTCCTTGCATCATGAGTCTCTAAGAGACCAATCAGAAAGGCAGTTGTGGGGTTAGACCCCTGCTTAATCTTCCTAGAGGTACACACTTGTCGTAACTCATGGAAGCTAAGCGCAGTATATCTTGAAGGGATGACCTGTGGAGGGTCAACTGACACAAGGGGAACCTCAGTGTTTCCTCCTTTGTCCGACATACTGTTTCTAGTGTGGTGTAAGTGATGCACCTACCTACACTATGTGTTTACCTACTGATCCCTTGCTAAGAGTTGCAGCCAAGGTGTGCTAAGCCTTGAGGAGCTACAACAGCTGGTTCAGTAGAACTCAGAGTATTCTAAGCTTTAGTTATGTGTACCTAACAGTACTTATGTGATCTTTCAACAAGATATTCTTAGGATACGTGTGGTAAAACAACAGCAAGCTCAAATCCCAACCGCTGCTCACCAATGTGAGAAGGTGGCCTGATATGCAGTGCTCACTATTCTAGTGAACACTATGTATCAGTCCAGCAACCCTTATTGATGATTGGTTGTAAGTCAACCTTATAGACCAGCTATCCTAGTAGCGTGGATACGAGCAGTCTAAGGCTAAAGACTCGAGAGGGCGCGTTAAGCCCGCTGTTTACCACACATATACCCCTTGAATACCAAGTGAAAGGACACCACACAAGTGTTATGAAAATAAACAGTTATTTATTTAAAGATCACAACAGCCCTGTACTCTTTATGAGGACAGGGTACTAAGCACAAACCAAAACTCTTACAAAAATACTTAAGTTAGCACAGTATATACAAATGCCCGAGGGGCACGGAAAACCATATACTCTGAAAGTGGAATGCGAAATTCCTAGCAGGTAAGTACAGTACTAATAGCTTTTGGAATCGCTAGGACTTGACTAGGGAATCGTTAGATTATGTCTAGGAGGCCTAGGGGACTCGGGTGCAGTGTGTGCACTCTCACGCGAGATGCGGGACAAAAGTCTATGGTAGCTAGGAATTAGAAAGTTAGTGTTCTCGGGCGAACCCGACCTGGTAGGGAGAAAACGAAAGTAGATTCTGACCCTTGGATAGTGAGGCTATGCTGGGGCACCGAAATGCCGAAGTTACCTAGCCCAGGGGCTGCAGCTGCATAGGTCTGAAAAGACGTCGGGAATCCTCGTAGACGGACCAGGAGCCGGAAGAAAAGATGCTGGCCGGTGACCAGTGAAGAAAGTTCAGTCGGATCCAAGCCTGGATCTTGAAGATAGATGACACCTGAAAGCAGAGGGGACCAAGTTCGAGACTACTAGCCAGTAGTCAGTGGGCACCAGGAGGGCACCGGATGGTAGCCACCTCGACTAGGTGAGTGGGTGACGCTTGACTCGAAGATCTCACGGACCAGGAGGCGTTGTCGGCGACCAGGATGGAGGATCGAGCTGTCCCACGAAGATAGAAGCTGTCGGCGTCGCTGGACCCAGGATTGGGCAACAAAGCCTTGGCAAATTCAAGCCCACGCGGTGGACCTAAAATGGCGTCTGGAGTGGACCAGGAGGGTCCGGGGTGCCTCTCTTGAAGAAGGAAGCAAAGGCCAGCCTGGAGCAACCAGACCAGCAGTCGTGAAGTCGTTGGGCGTCGTTCAGAGGGCCACAAGCCAGCCGGCTAGTAGCCAAACAACGCGGTGCACAGCAAACAGCAGAAGGGCCCCACGCAGATCGTGGAGATGCAGGGGGGCTGATCTTGGGTGCTGGAGCTGCGCAGGGTCGGGGCTTCTCGGACCCCAAAGCACTCACCAGTGGAGGACACGGTGGGCTTGCAGTAAAGATGTCGTGCAGTCTTGGCGATCGTCGGTCCCTTGAGGTCTCGTCGCACTCACGGTTCTCAGCTGGGCTGTAGAGGTGAGTAGAGGTCAGAGGGGCCAGGGAAGCCGGGTCTCGTCGAGCTGGGTCGTCGGATTCGTGATGAAGGACTTGCAGCAGACCGCAGTGTTCTTTAGGATGGTGCCTGCGGATGCAGGGTGACTACTCCTTAGCCACAAGGGAGAATCTTGAAGAAGAAATCGTGAAGTCCTTTCGAAGAAAGTGGTATCTTGATTCCAAAGATGATCTAATTTTAACAGGGGGCCCGCTCCCATCTTTATACTAAAAAAGGGGGCTGACCCGGTGACTAGGTCCTGCCTATGGGTGGGACTAGGTGGGGGGTGGTTACACCCCTCAGCCATGCCGGACTTCCCCAGGCCAGGGGCTGGTGTGCCCCTGGAACTGGTTCAGACCGGCCTATGCGTAGTGAGCACCGGGGTGCCACTCAGCAGTCACCTTCCTGTAAAGCCCTGCCTACCCAGGATACACAAAACCATGTCTGGGACGGTGCTAGCACCGCCCCTGACAGGAAACCCTTTGTCCAGGCTCCCCTCGCTGGAAGGACTCCCAGCTGCAGGGGGTCAGACTCGTGTCTGTGGTGGCAGCATCCATTTTGTGGAGCTGAGGCTTCAGTTAACTTTAACCGGGGTTCACAGTTACATACATGTCGTGTCCCTCTAGAAGGGTGGAATGCTAACCCCGTCGCCAGAATTGGCGAGGGGTTAGTATTCCAATTCGTATGACACCTTACTCGACATGTTTTGATAAAGCAATACCAAAGATAGCATTTAACCGCGAGGATTATAATGCACTTAAGAGTATATGGTATGCGATATCATGGAACAGCTATTAGGACTTGATTCCGCAAGCTGCAGACAGGCTCAGCTCATGCCAGAGCACCATCTCACACGATTCCAAGCACTCTGCCTTCAGGATTGTCAAGGCCTGCCATAGGAGTGACTGATAGGAATCTGTGTGTCCATTTTAGGGTTAGGTATAGGTATACTACACCTACAGCAAAGGGTGATTACACGACTTTGCCCCAGCTGTCATGCAGCCAGTTGTGTCAAATTTAGGAGGCCAGCCAGGGGTGGCACAATACGTGCTGCAGCCCCTGGCAGCCCTGGGTACACCTATGCCCTGAGTTACAGGGTCTGATAAGGTGGCCCAGTACCAATTGGTAGATGCACCTAGGGTACATGAGGTAATTTAGAAAGAGAACAGCCAGGCTGTGGGTCTGATTGGCAGGCCCACAGCCAGAGAAAGTCGTAAACCAGTGAAACAAAAGCAAAAAAATCTGGGTGATCATAGGATTGCAGACCCTACTCTCCTACACACATGCACCCTCCCGCCTCCCCTGGAAGGACTCCCCTATCTCTCTAACAAGTTTACGCCTAACTAGCTTGGTGCGTACGAAAATCTGAGAGACTGAGGCTCCTGACAGGAAGGTTCTGGAAGGAGGTAGTAGCTGATTGGTTGTTTCTCTTTACTTTGGTCCTTTTTACAAAAGGACACAGATAGGCTACCAAGGTGGGACCCTTGGGCCTACTCTGTTTGGTCCTTCCTGCATAAGGACCTAGATAGGACACTAAGGTGAGACCCTTAGGCCTATTCTTTTATATGTATGTCTTAGGACATTACTTTTTTATTTACCGGAGGCTCCCGTCTCGACGACGGGGAATGATTCAGGCATGTGAATCTATGAAAGACACTAATACTGGATAACTGCAGTTATAGGTAAGTAACGCATTTCTTCGCATTTATACTGGTCACAAAGGACTGTATCTTCAACATTTTGCTTGTCATGCAATTTGAAATGTTATCAAGAATAGCATTAAAATTATCGCCGGTTTAGCGACAGAAAACTGTCACTAAAACGGCGATAGTGGGCTTGCTAATATGCCCTGGAGAATTCCAATAGAAGCCCATGTTCACACCAAAAATTATCGCTGGTTTAGCGGCAGAAAACTGCCGCTAAACAGGCGATACTTTTTAACGCCGTTCTTGATAATATGCCCCAAGTTCTTTTCACATTTACTCTAGGCTTGAACAGAAACATTTTGGCAAACTGTTGCAACAGCAAGCAGTGTATGAATAGTGGATTTCGCCTGTGTATGTATGTGTGTTTGTTTGTGTGTGCAGAGGAGTTTTTCCAGGTCAGTATAGGAAATAACTGAATACTTTGTAAGTGTGGAGGCAGGCTGGCTGGTGCCCCCCCCTCTCGCTCCGAGTTTTGCCGCTGCACTTCTCCCTTGATAGAACATCCGAAATGGATATTAAGACCCTAGTGGAGATTCATTTGCCTTTTGCAATGGCGTTGCGAGTGGGAGTTGTTTTGTTCTGATAAATGAAGATTTATGTTTATAGTGGCACAGTAAAATGTAATCAGGTTTTTATGCGCTGACACTGTGTAATCGTGAGACGATGTGTTTATATTTGCATAATATTTTCCAGCATCGAATTCTGTTTGGTGTTTGCTGAAGAAGAAATGAAGAAATCTGTGGTTACTACATTTTGTAAACTGTGAACAGCCACTATCTATCTACCTACCTACCTCTCTGTCTGTCTGTCTGTCTGTCTATCTATCTATCTATCTATCTATCTATCTATCTATCTATCTATCTATCTATCTATCTATCTATCTATCTGTGAATGGCAGTACCTGTTCACATATATTTCCATTTCTTCTACACGCGATCCATAAAGCCCAGCTCTGAAACTAAATAACTAAATAACTCATGCATTCATTGTTCATTGTAAAAACTGTTCGATGACTTGTTTTCCATAAACAAGGCCAGTTTTCCAATTCCAAAAATTCTTTATTTCGGCCATATAGGCCATAAAAGATGCAGTAAAATACAATACATACATTTAAAATACAGTATTTATACATATAAAAAGTCTCTACTGGACCAGCGGGGGATGGGGGTGCAAGGTAGTACCAGTTCAGGGGGACATTTTCTTCCTAATTATCCACGCTGCCATTAAGAATTTTGAAACAGCAAACACAATGTGGCCCAGAGTATTAGTTTTCATGAGCCTGTAAGTATTTCCTGAACCCCAGGTTCCGGCAGAGCGGTGCTATCCAGTGCTTCCTGGGTCTCTGGTAAGCATGGCATACAAACATTATATGTAGGTCATCTTCATCCTGGGCTTTACAGCATGGGCAAAGTTTGTCACCCCCCTATGGACCATTTGTAGGTGAATACTTTGGTGGGGAGTGTAACGAACCTCCATTGCACAAACAATTTCCTCGCCAGGACAGGAAAGATAAAATCCATAAAAGGTTCGAAAACATAAGAATTTTTGGATTCCATAAAACGTGCCGTCAGGGTGCCGCTATTATGAGAATTTTCCATGTGAGACAAGTTCTTATTCTTATACAACTGGGCAAGAGTTTTACGTGTAATCCTTTGGCAGCCCTGAGCAGGATCATCCCATAAGTCTGGCAAGTTCATACTAAGCAATTCCGTCTTGATAAAAGCCAGCCAGGGAATTTTGTTGTTGCCATTCAGGCTCATTACATGAATAAGGTCCTGTCTGTAATGGTGCAGTTCCTCAGTAGACCATATCCGGTGCCAAAACTTCACGGGTTTTGACAGAAGATCTTCAGCAATGGAGGGAAGACCCATATCTAGTCTTAGGGGCAGAAGTGGCGTGCCTTGCGGGAGACCAAGTAGGCGTCTTAGAAAACTGTTTTCCACTCCTGCCAAAGCCTTCCCTGCTTTGTGTCCCCATAACTCGCTACCATACATGGCTGCTGCCTTAGCTTGGTACCTATATGTTTCCAGGGCCGGGCTTACAGGCTTAAAGGTGGACTTGCACCCGATAGCTGGGACAATTTTAGCCTGGATCTAGCTATCTGGCAGTCCCATGAGAGGTTTTCCTGGAGTGTTACCCCCAAATATATAAAGGTCGAGACCCTCTCAAGACTAACTTTCCCCAGTGTGGGATTGGGTCTGGTTTTGGTGGGGGGATTGAAGATCATGAACTTGGTCTTTTCTGTATTCACCTCCAGCCCATGTTGGCGACAGAAAAGGCCAAAACCGTTCACGATCCTCTGAATCCCCATGGGGATTTGGAAAGCAGGAGGGTATCGTCAGCAAACATTATTGCCGGGACCCTCCTGCCTGCCAGGAGCGGGGCATCATTGTCCTTAACGTTATCAAGATGTAGTATGACGCTATTGATGAAAAGACAGAACAGGGTCGGTGCCAGGACACAGCCCTGTCTGACTCCTCGATGGACCGGAAATCTGGAAGAGAGCTTGCCATTCCTCCCACACCTCACTTGTGCATAGTTGTTCTCATGCAACCTGATGATAATGTTGAGTAGCTGAGGGGGTACTCCTAGCTTTTGCAAAACCTCCCATAATTTCCTTCGGGGGACTAGATCGAAGGCTGACCTCAGATCCACGAAGACCATGTACAGTCTTCCCCCCTCTAACGTCACCGTCTTCCAATAAAGGAGGAGGAGGCGGAAGATCTGGTCCATGGTCGACGTGTTCTTTCTGAAGCCAGCCTGGAGGGGGCTCATGATGTCATTGTCCTCCACCCAATCCAGCAGATGGTTAAGGATGAGGCGCGCAAAGAGCTTTTGGGGTACATCTATTAGGCTAATAGGCCTGTAGTTGGCCGGGAGCAGAGTAGACCCCAGTTGAATAACGTGTAGTGACAATACAGTTTCCCCAGCAACAACAGCAACCTTTAATTTCTCTTCTATACTTTTCAGTCCCATTATCATAAAAAGAAAACTGCCCGGTTGTCGGCCATTTATGCACATTATGTGAACATCACAAAATGTTCTTTTATGTATTGATCCAAAAGAAGCCACTGCTCAGCGCACTGTCATTTTTGTCAGCATTCTCCCTTGCATTAGAGTGCGGAAAAACAGCATGACCCCACAAATGGCAATTTAAGTAAGAATGTCTTTAGAAATGTGGCAGCATGTCTCAAAATGTGTTTCCTGCATTGCAAACTCAAGCAGAATGTCGTATGTAGGGTGTCTACTTGACCTTGGGTGGAACTGTGTGTCCTTTCACTGTTTGTATTTACTAGTTCAGCTCCCTGTGGGTGGAAAAATATTTTACTTTAATATTGTACATTGTACATCCATCTAATAAATTCACATACTGATAGCATGGAAGTATCTTTGAAATTATCAGTTAGCTTTTTAATGCAAAAAAAGTGTTTCTATCTATGATTGTCCCCCATCTGCTCAAAGGAACACATTTTACACATTGTTCAGTTCAATTCAATGAATGTATTTTTAGATTCAGACACATCCCTTGGTATGAAACGTACATTAATTTTTTATTAGCACAAATCTGAATTCAATACCGTCTGCTTTTTGGTTTAGCCTAACAGTGTCCTGAGAGAATTCAACAATATTTCCCGTAATTTGTCGAATCTATTTTAAATCTAGCGCTAGTTAATTGTCACAGATTGGGTGTGTATCTACAGCACAACCTCGGGACACAATGGTAGCAAGTCCAAGTTATATTCTCTGAGATACCCACTCCTTTACTGCCAACCTTACATTGACTTGCATCCAAAAAGATTGATGATAAACCAAGGCAGAGTACATCTTTGTGGGGTTATGCCAGCATCTCTGAAATGCTTTTCTTTCTTCCACATGCACTACCTGAAGACACTTCTACAACTAGGGGCGTTTTCTGTTGTCATCTTGTAAGGTATTAGTTCACAGAGTGTCCAGTTCTAAGACATACTTGAACACCTGTTGGCACAGGCTATCAACGGGTCACCTACAGGAGGAGCACAGGTTCAAATATGACCTGGCAAGTTCTCTTATTTTCTATTCTAGGTATCTATTAATTGATTTAGGATCTAGGCCCACCTCTCAATTCTCTGGTTGTGCTCTTCTAGGGATAAATGAAGCGCACACTACTACCATCTCTCTAACAATCTGAAGTACAACACAACCTCCACAACAACAGAAATAGGGATAACGAATGCCTGGAGTCGAGGGTTATCCTCTTCCTCCACCCACAACATGACTCTTTATTCCTTCGGCTTCAAAGTCAAGACAAAAGAAAAATGGTGGGTTAATTGCTTGTATTTATGCAGGACACTAGTGAAGGTTTAGTAATTCCCAACCCTGATTATCAAACTTTGTGCACATTTCCACTGAAACCTCAGACAAGAAAGCCCAAGTATACAAGAAATGTCACTTCCCTCATACAGTGACCCTCTTATGTATATTGTCTGTGAAAACGTAGGTGCAGCATATGAGCAACATTTTGACCAAACTTAATCATAAGGGTGAACATATATTTGTGGTCATACCATCATACCTTGAATATGGAATCTTAAAAATCGTGGACAGTGCAGCACCTGTGCCAGTCAAAGGGCCATTGTCACTGAAAGAGGAGAGGAGTTGGCCGAACGGCTAGGGCGGTCGACCTTGAATCTGGGGAACTGGGTTCGAGTCTCTACAATGACGCTGTACATCCTGTGATCCTGGGCAAATCACTTAATTCTCTCTGTGCATACCAAAAAAGAATGTGTTCTCATGTAATGCAACTGGTGCTATGTACAGCACTCTGATAACCCGATTCAGGTCAAGTTCGCTCTATATAAAACTCAGTAAAAAAATCTTTTTTAAAAGTTAGACAACTTAATAATTATTACCAACATGGTGGCAATTTTATAACCTCCCTGAAATACTTCAGAGAGGGAACAATATCCATCAATTCGCTTACTGGAATAATGTTATACAGAGCCTTGAAAGCATATCTAGTAAAGATCAGACCCTGAAACTGTAATATCTCTCATCTCCCACTGACCATCTACATTTCTCTTATAGCCTTTTGTGAGTGTCAGAAATGAGCAATACTGACCTGATGGAACATGGGGGCATATTTACAAGAACAGATGCATCACGTTTCTTGCGCCTGACCACATTTCCTAATGACGCCATGGATGCACTGTATTTACGATACAGTGCTCCATGGTGCAAGAATTCACAGATCCGTTAGAAAATCTGATGCATCTGTTGGCGCTAAAGTGACGCATTGCTGGAGTCGGTCATAAGACTGATGTAACTCCAGCAATGCGTCAGAACACAAAGGGGAGTCCCATGTTAAAAGACCAGCGTCAATCCTTATGCCTGGTTTGAGAAGGTGAAGGGATTTTGACGGAGTGAAAAGCTGCACATTTCTCTACGTCAGTTCTACGTGGCTTTTATCGTGAGAAAGCCTACCTTGTATACATTTTACCTGATGCAGGTGTAATGTGATGCAGACCTCTACAAACTGGCGCACTGGGCCAAATGTGTCAGTTTTTGTAAATATGGAGCAATGTGGAGCACTAATTTAGCCGCCGCTGAGTTCAACTGAAATCGAGGAAGTATTCAAATGAAAAGAGTGCTAAAACAAAAGTGGTAGCTATTATCAAATATTTTGATCAAATAATTATTTTATAATAATAATAATATTTTTCATTTTTGCCACCCATCTTTTCAGTAGCGCAATCTAAAAAGGAAACACATGTGAATGAACATTGGCTTTTAAAGAGATAGGCATATATTTAGCTTTATTAACCAAATATTACCTGACAAAATCCGAACCTCAGCTTCATTTCCAGTCCTTGAACTGCCAGGATGTTTTGCCAGACATCGATAGCTCCCACTGTCTCCTGTCTGAATTCTGCTAATTTGTAATGCTCCAGAGGGCAAGACAACCAATCGCGTGTCATCTGGGCTGAAGATCATATCCTCCTGGTCCTTCTGCCAGGACACAGTGGGCATCGGTTCTCTGACCACTTCACATTTCAGCAAAGCTGTGTCCCCCAAGAAGGCTGTGACTGACTCAGCCTGGGAAAGGAAACGCAATGACCCTGCAGGTCCAAAAGGAGAAAACTCAATTAAAGGCATAGAAAAGGTTAGCTTCTTATTTTAGATCCTCATTTGCATGTGTGCCTAATCAATTTACCTCTATATGAGCATACACCTGTACCTTCTTAAATAGTATGGCAGTGGAGAGACTCAAAGTTTAGTCTAAGTGAAGAGTCAAATATTTAGTAAATGTGTACTTTCCCAGCTAACTATTAAGTTTTCGTGTTCACTCAATACTTGTGAAAATAATCAGGTTTAGATCGACCTTTGTGTGCAGATTTTTATATTTTCTAGTTACTAGAGAAAAAAAACTATATACATGCCATTCATTAATGAGGCCAACATTTCACCATATACAATGGGACTAAGTTTTATTGGAAGGCATGAACTTGCTTGGGCCACCTTAGTTTCCTTTGTTCTGTTAAAATGGTGTGTCTTTCTTCTGCAAAAGTTGCTCAACTACTAGACAAATTAGATGACTATCTGTTAGCTCTTCAGACTGACACCGGAGTATGTGCAAATGTGAATTACTAAACAATTGTAAGGTAACAATGGAAATGAGCATCATCTTGTATTTTGACTCAGGGGCGGAATAGTGGAGGACGATATTATCCTCAGTTTGATTCAAATTGCTCCATTGTCCTTACAGCTAGGTCTGTGCTATAGCAATACTTGAAATAGATAAATGTTTCCTAAGTGTGTCATATAGATTTAACATTTATCCTCTCCAATAAAATCCTTTCTTGTAGCACTCATCTCTCATAAGTATACATTTAAATTAATTCATATCTTGTCTGCTATTAAAGCTGGCCTGAAAGGTTTGAATATACAGCCACATTAGTTTTGAAATCATGTCAGAAGAAGCTTATCTGGCTATTGTTGAGGGTAGATGGATTGCAGTATCGAGCACTGTTAGAAATGGGGTTTCAGGTTGTCTAGGGTAGGTAGCACCTAAGCCAGGCAGAACCCACCACTCTAGTCAGGGTAAGGGTGTTACAGACCCAAGATAACCCCTGCTCACCCCCTTGGTAGCTTGACAGAGCAGTCAGGCTTCGCCCAGAGGTAATGTGTAAAGCGTTTGCGCAACACACACACACCAGTGACTGTGAGAAGTTGGCCTGATATATAATGTTTACTATTCTAGTGAGCACTTTGTATCAGTCTAAACAACCCTCATTGATGATTGGTTGTAAGTCAACCTTATAGACCAGCTATCCTAGTAGCATGGATACGAGCAGTCTTCGGGCTAAACTCTAGAGGGCGTGTTAAGCCAGCTGTTATACCATCACATATACCCCTTGAACACCAAGTGAAAGGACACCACACAAGTGTTATGAAAATAAACAGTGTATTTATTTAGATCACAACAGCCCTGTACTCTTTATGAGGACAGGGTACTAAGCACACAACAAAACTCTTACGAAAATACTATAAGTTGCACAATTTACACAAATGCCCGAGGGGCACGAAAAACCATATACTCTAAAAGTGGAATGCGAAATTACTAGCAGGTAAGTACTAATCTCATAGGGTTTGGAATCGCTAGGACTGGACTACTGAACCTTCGGATTACTAGCAGGAGGCCTAGGGGACTCGGGTGCAAAGTGTGCACTCTCACGCGGGATGCGGGACAAAGTCTATGGATGCTAGATTTCGTAAAGTTAGTGATATCGGACGAATCCGACTAGGTAGAGCTGAAACGAAAAAGGATCTGGACCCTTGGATAGTGAGGCTATGCTGGGGTACTGAAATGTCGAAGTTACCTAGCCCAGGGGCTGCGGATGCATAGGTCTGGAAAGACGTCGGGAATCCTCGTTGCAGTCTATGGAGCCTGAAAGAAGAAGTTGCTGGCAGGCGACCAGTGAAGAGATTCAGATAGATCCAAGCCTGGATCGAAGATGGAAGACACCTGTAAGCAGAGGGGACCAAGTTGTGAATCACTAGCCAGTGATTAGATGGGCACCAGGATGGCACCGGACGAAGTCACCTCGACCAGGTGAGTGGGCGACGCTGGGCTCTGCAGTCTCACGGACCAGGAGGCGTTGTTGGCGACCAGGATGGAGGTGCGAGCTGTCCCACGATGGTATCTGCTGTCGACGTCGCTGGACCCAGGATTGGGGCAACAAGTCTTGGCAAATGCAAGCCCACGCGGTGGACTTAAAATGGCGTCTGGAGTGGACCAGGAGGGTCCGGGGTTTTCCTCTTTTGGAGGGGAGCAAGGACCAGTCTGGAGCAACCAGACCAGCAGTGTTGATATCGTCGTTCGTCGTCGGGAAGGCCACAAGCCAGCGGGCTAGTAGGCAGACAACACGGTGAGCAGCAAAGAGCAGAAGGGCCCCACGCAGATCTGGTCGATGCTGGAGGGCTGAACTTCGGTGCTGGAGCTGCTCAGGGTGGGGGCTTCTCGGACCCCAAAGCACTCACTCGAGGATCCCTCGGCGGTCATGCTGGGCAAGAATCGTGCAGTCTTGAAGATGGCCGGTCCCTCGAGGTCTCGTCGCACCCACGTATCTCAGCTGAGCTGACGATGTGGGTAGAGGTCAGAGGTGCCAGGGATGCCGGGTCTCGTCGTGCTGGTCAGTCGGATTCCGGAGGAAGGACGTGCAGCAAACCGCAGTGTTCTTGGATGGTGCCTGCGGGTGCAGGGTGACTACTCCTTAGTCACAAGGGAGAAATCTTGAGAAGAAGTCGAGAGTTCCTTTCGTAGAAAGTAGTTTCAGGATTCAAAGATGATCTAGTTTGGAAGGGGGCCTGCTCCTATCTTTATACTAGGAAAAGGGGCTGGCACGCGACTAGGTCCTGCCCATGGGTGGGACCAGGAAGGGGGGTGGTTACACCCCTCTCCCATGCCGGACTTTCCCCAGCTCAGGGGCTGGTGTGCCCCTGGAACTGGTTCTAGCCGGCCTATGCATAGTGAGCACCGGGGTGCCACTTGCAGTCACCTTCCTCTAAAGCCCTGCCTACCCAGGAAACACAAAACCCTGTCTGGGATGGTGCTAGCACCGCCCCTGACAGGAAACCCTTTGTCCAAGCTCCCCTCGCTGGAAGGACTCCCAGCTGCAGGGGGTCAGACTTGTGTCTGTGGTGGCAGCATCCATTTTGTGATGCTGAGGCTCGAGTTAACTTTAACCGGGGTTCACAGTTACATACATGTCGTGTCCCTCTAGAAGGGTGGAAAGCTAACCCCGTCACCAGAATTGGCGAGGGGTTAGTATTCCAATTCGTATGACACCTTACTCGATATGTTTTGATAAAGCGATACCAGAGTTAGCATATAACCGCGAGGATTATAATGCACTGAAGAGTATATGGTACGCGTTATCATGGAACAGCTATTAGGACTTGGTTCCGCAAGCTGCAAACGGGCTCAGCTCATGCCAGAGCACCATCTCACATGATTCCAAGCCCTCTGCCTTCAGGATTGTCAAGGCCTGCCATAGGAGTGACTGATAGGAATCTATGTGTCCATTTTAGGGTTAGATATAGGTATACTATATCTAAAGCAAAGGGTGATTACACCACCTTGCCTCAGCTGTCGTGCAGCCAGTTGTGTCAGATTTAGATGGCCAGCCAGGGGTGGCATAATACATGCTGCAGCCCCTGGTAGGCCCTGGGTACACCTATGCCCTGAGTTACAGGGTCTGATAAGGTGGCCCAGTACCAATTGGTAAATGCACCTAAGGTACACGTGTCAATTTAGTGAGAGAACAGCAAGGCTGTGGGTCTGATTAGCAGGCCCACAGCCAGAGAAGTCGTAAACCAGTGAAGCAAAAAAAGCAACAATCTGGGGTGATCATAGGATTGCAGACCCTACTCTCCTACAGTGACACACTACCCATACCACAAAAGAGACTCTACACAAGGTTATATAAAATATCTCCTATGTTGTGTATAAAACACATAGATCACAATCACATAAAGCACAATCTGTTTGCCAGCTAAGGAATTCTCATACTCATTACAGAGCATTGTAGTAAACACTTTTAGGTTGCTTACATCATAAAATGTCTTCAACTGCACATAATAGGAAGGGCCTCCACAAAGAACACTTATTATACTGATTTCCAAAGGAGAAAAATAACATTTATCACCATCATCAAGCACAATGAGTAGTGAGTGAAAATACTCGAATTGCCACGTTTTAGCAACTTGGAGCCACTGACCCCCTGAGCACACCATTTTGGTGCGATGCTGCTCTTGCAGGTTATCAGGCCACCCGCCCGTTGACGACAGCGAGCGTGGCCTCTAAGGAAGGAAAAGCCCCCAATGAGATTCCGCAGTGGGGGAGGGTGGCGGAGGAGCTGATGCGGCCCTGCTCCTTTGCTGGTCACGTCATCCCGATGCAGCTGGTGCAGCAGCACAAGCTGGATCCCATACTGAGCGGTGCCATGGTCGCCGAGCCTTCCCCTTTCTACCCCACTGCTGGACCCTCTGCAGCTTGCATGGGCTTTGCCAGGCACTGCTGGAGACCTCACCACAGTGCTGGTTCCAATGCGATGTTTGGGCACTCCTTGGTGCTTGCTCCACTGTAATCAGAGATTAGGCTCTACACACTGCGGTTCCAGCCCTTCGTCTGCCCTAGACAGGCCAACAACTGCAGGCCAAAACAGCAGGGGCAGCGCTCCTCTCACAGTTCTTAAGCTCTCCTAACAGGCAGGTTTACTTTGGGACACAGCAAGAATCTTGTGAAGTCTTTTATCTTCTTGATATGTTCAACAGGAGGCAAGCACACACAAGCCCATAGTGATTCTTCATAAGCAGTATACCACAGCAGGGCAAAAAGAGGCAGTCCTTTTCCTCTACCACAGACAGAAGCAGCAAATACAGGCTAACCCACCGTCACAAAGAACAATCAGCGCTCCTCACACAGCTCTTCAGCTCTTCAGCTCTTCTTCTTGGCAGGGTCCTCTTGGATCCACAAGTAATCTAAAGTCTTGAGGTTTTAGGTCCCTTCCTTATACCCCATTTTCCCATTGTTCTCTTTGTGGCAAGGGTCTCCCAGTCCTGGCCTCCTTGGGCCAGCTTGACTGCAGGAAGTGGAGAATGTATTCTGCTACGGAGAAACAGCTTATTCAGGTGTAGTGAAACCCCCTCCTACCAGTCTAAATTTAGACCAGGTCAATTCAGCCTGGCTATGAGTCTCCCAGGCAAGGCAGGACCCACTTCAACCCCCCTTGTGACTGTCTAGAGTGAATGCACATCCCCAGGTCCTGTCAATCCAAACTTAGACAGTGAATACACAAACAGGCAGAGGCACACAGAATGCTAAAGCAAGAAAATGCCCATTTTCTAAAAGTAATATTTCAGAGACCCGGCGGATTGCGGAAAGAATGACTAAGATGTTTGTAAAAAAACAGTAATTCAGAAGCTATGATTACAAACCGGAGCGATTAAGATCCCTTCATACCTGCCACGGCGCGCACCCACTGCCATTAGTAATTCTTAACAGCAAGTTTATAAACATACTGGCACCACAAGTAACCCCTTAAGTGCTGCGTTGGTTCGTTGGCCGACGGCAGCACTACCTCCCCAGTGCTGCGCACGACCATTGGACGTCCATTCAGCACTGGTTCTAATGGACAGCGCAGCACTGGGGAGGGATGTTTACTAGCATCTATGAGGGTAACAATATACATAACTATAAACTGAAGAAGTGGTGACTGTTGGAATTAAAGGAATCTTGTTCTTCAAGATCACAACCCCATGACAATCTCCCATTTCCTTGGAGGGATGCCCTAGATCTATTTGAGAATCCAGTCACAGCCCTGAAGAGAGTCCCCGTAAACAGAGTGGGAATTAAACGTGTTGGCACTTTTTTTACCATCAGGGAAGAAGTTAAATAGGAATATGTGTAGTAACTTAGGGAAATATACGTATTGAATGCTGTAACCCTTTGTTCTCCAGTATTAGGGGTGTCTTTCATAGATTCACATGCCTGAATCATTCCCCGTCGTCAGAGTGGGAGTCCCACGGTACATAAAAAAGTAATAATATGCCATAAATATGTAGTAAATACCAATAAAAACAAACCAGGAAGTAAAGTAGCCAAAGCTACAGTAGAAAAAACTTCCACACCTATGACTATCCTAGTCATTTTGTATAGTCCAAACTACAGCCAATCAGATGCCAGCACCCTCCAGAACGTTCTCCCCAGAGGCTCAGGCTCTCAGATTTTCTACCGCACATCGTGTGAGGGGAGTCTCCCTGAGCTCTGCTCAGTTTTTCTTCTCTATCTTCCTTTTGGATCTTTCTTCAAGGATGTCTTCAAAGAAATCTCTGTTTAGAGCCTGTGAATCTTGTGGTAAGCACCGGCTTTTTAAAGAGGACCCCCACAAAAAATGTATTTATTGTCTGTATCCAGATCACCAATTCAAGGACTGTAAGATCTGCAGAACCTTTCCTCAAAAGACTCTCAGAGACAGAGAGGGTCGGTTACTTTTGTGGCTACAAAAGCTTAAGGTTTCTGATAATCCTGTGTCTGAGGTTGGCAGTATTGCCTCTGGTTCCACTTCAGCGTCTAGAAAGAGGCCTGCTTCTGAGGTATTGCCATCGCCTGGGGCTAAGGTTGCTAAAAAAACATCAACCTTCCAAGGGATCTGACAAGCCTTCCACTTCTAAGGCTGCCCTCACAGGCAAGGACATGGAGGGTTCTTCTACTGCCATCCCGTCGACGAAGCCTGTCCCGTCGATGGTATAGACCAAGTCTATACCGTCAACGAAGCCTCTACTGTCGACGAAGCTCGTTCCGTCGACTAAGTCCATTCCGTCGACGAGACCTTTGCAGTCGACGAAGCCCGTGCCGTCGACAAAGCCTATTTCGACAACGAAGTCTATGCCGTCGACGACGGAACCATTGACGTCTGCTCCTGTGGCAGCGGTGGACACGCCGTCGACGCCGCAATTGTCATCTTGCACTGCATTTCCAGTCTGGTCACGACTCCGGTGTTCTTTACACCAAAGCAGTCTTTAGTTCAAAGGCGTGAAACAGCTTTCCAACTTTCACCCCTACATATATCACCTCAGAAGACGTCGTCGCAGGTTCCTGACCAGCTTTTGGACTCGGACAGTGAGGATGACATGATTCAAAGTACATTCTGAGCAGCCACTAGTCCTTCTGAGCTAAATATAAAGTTTCAAGAAGAGGATCAGGAGGATATACAACCACCTGTACAAATGGAGTCCCCGATAGACAGTGTACCTGTCTCGCAAGTGCCAATTGCTTTATTGACCAACCTGCAGTATATGTTGGATGATTATTATAGAAGGTTTCCGCCATCTGAATCTACAGGCTTGTTACTCCGGCTACTGAAGCGCCTGTGCCAGTTTTTCAACCAGCAAATCCTGCTTCACCTCCACCGCTCAATCAGTCTGTGGATCCTCAGTCTTCGGAAGAAGAGGAACAAAGAGAAGAAGAAGTACAGGATGAGTCGGAGTGGGATGAATACCAGGTGCAGACTCCTCCTCAGACTGTCTCAATTTCACCACCGGTGGACGTGGGTAGCTTCCACCTTTTGATGGAGCGTGCAACTAAACGCTTTCATTTTGATATGGATCACATGTAACAAGACTGTTTCCTATATGACTTTAAAGATCAGCCCAGGAAACAGATCAAGTCTATACCCATCATTGACTTCATTTGGCCCGGCATCCATTCCTTCAGTCCTGCTAAGAATGGAAAAGAAATACAGGGCACCGGACAAATCTCCTGCGTGCCTCATTAGACAGCCGAAGCTTGACTCTGTGATTATCCAAGCAGCCCAAAAGAGGGCTAGAAACCCTCCCTTTCCTGTTACAGCCCCGCCGGACAGAGATGGCAAACACCTAGATTCAATTGGGAAGCGCGTCTCCCCTATGGCGGCTATGACTGTTCGAGCGGCTAATTCACTGGCCATCTTAGGACGGTATGACGGACAGATGTGGTCGGACATCATTGACCTCCTTCCTGAACCTTCCAAGGCTGAGGCGCTGAAGATACTGCGTGAAGGCCAAAGAATCTCAGAAGAGTTTATTGATTCAGCAGTTGATGTAGCCTTAACGGGCTTTCGACAACCAGGGGGTGCTGCGGTTCTGCGTAGGCAGGGGTGGCTGCGTTCCACTTCCTTTAGACAAGAAGTCCAAAATAAGGTACTGGACATGCCATATGATGGCGAATATCTGTTTGGCCCACAAGTGGAGGAAGCCTTACAGACGATAAAGAAGGATACGGAAACAGCAAAATCCTTGGGCACCCTTCAATTCCGCAAGCCGCCCTTTCGAGGAGCGAGAGGACGGGGAACGTCCTCCAACAGAGGTGGATATAACCAACAATCCTCCTACAGACAAGGCAATCAGCGCTATCACACCCAGCGCCACCAATCTTACGGCCAGAGAAAATCTACTTATACCCAGAACAAGGGAAAGACAAATTACCGCGGAAAAGATAAGCGCCAATGAGACATTTCACCTGCCACCACCATTGCCCCACTCTTGAGAAAAAATTGGAGGGCGAATATCAAAACTTTACTCAAATTGCCTGTCGATAACATCAGACAAATGGGTCCTGGAGATTGTGGCCACGGGCCATGCCCTAGAATTCGAGAAATTTCCTCCAAATGTCCCCCCGAAAGGACCACCTCCAGCTCACCTGAAGGAGCTGTTTGCCCAAATCAGATTGATGATACAAAAAGGAGCGATCGAGAGCGTACCTCAGAAAATGAGGGCAATGGGGTTTTACTCCAGATTTTTCCTAATAAAGAAGAAAAACTGAGAGTGGCGCCCAATCCTAGATCTTCACACTCTAAACAAGTATTTAAAGAAGTTAACTTTCAGGATGTTATCGCTTCAGGAAATATTACATCTTTTGGCAGCGGGAGATTACATGGTCACCATAGATCTCCAAGATGCATATTTCCATATCCCCATTCCACCTTGCCACAGAAAATTCCTGCGCTTCAGGGTGGCTGGCAGGGATTACCAATTCAAAGTCCTTCCCTTCGGACTACGGTCAGCCCCAACAGTCTTTATGAAGGTTTTGGCTCCCGGCTGGAGGGAATCCAAATTTTCCCATACTTAGACGACTGCCTTATGAAGGCCAGTTCTCGCGAGGTTGTACATTATCATTTACAACAGTGTCTACACCTGTTTCAGTCTCTGGGCCTGTCCATCAACCTCGACAAATCCCAATTGAAACCTTCTCAAAGAAGAGCTTTCTTAGGAGCAACATTGGACACCCAGAAGCTCCAAGCTTTTGTCTCAGAGGAGAGGCAGATGAAGATAAAACACATGGCGCAGAATCTGCTATCAAGAAGGTCAGTTTCAGTTCGGCTGTACAAGTCTTTTCTGGGGATGATATCATCTTGCATCCCATTAATACCAAACTGTCGCCTCAGAATGAGACCGCTCCAGGAAGAACTGAGCCTGCAGTGCCTACAGGTCTCCGGCACTTTCGAAGATCTCATCAGGATCACACCGCTCATGCGGAATTCTCTCCTCTGGTGGACACAGAAGGGACATCTCCAACAGGGGTGCGCATTCCTTCAAGATGCACCAAGCCTCACCATCACTACGGATGCGTCTCTCGAGGGCTGGGGAGCGCATCTTCAGGGTCTCACAATCAGCCGCAAGTGGAATGCTCAGCAAAGGCGGTGGCACATCAACCGTCTGGAGCTGAGAGCCATTTTTCTGGCACTCAAGGCGTTTTGTGCACTCATTCAGTATGCCAACGTGTTGGTAAGAACAGACAACACAACAAGCATGCATTACGTCAACAAGCCGGGAGGAACACGATCACTTCTCCTGTCCCAAGAAGCCCAAGACCTATGGGCATGGGCCTTAAAGCACAATATAAATCTTCAAACAGTGCATGTTTTGGAAACAGAGAACGTCTTGGCAAACGCACTCAGTAGGACGACGGTCTCCACTCACGAGTGGGAACTGCATCAGCAGACAGTGGAACGCATCTTTCACCTGTGGGGTCGACCAGACCTAGATCTATTTGTGACAAAGACCAACAGCAAATGCCAATTCTTCGCAAGCTGGCATCCCCACAAGGACTCTCAGGGGAATGCGTTTTCGATAGATTGGTCTCTGACATATGCGTACGCTTTTTCACCGATTCCACTAGTCCCCAAGGTCCTGCGGAAAATAAAGAAGGAACCATTCTGATTGATCCTAATTGCTCCCAGATGGCTGTGTCAGTATTTAGTGCGAACCAATTCAGTTGAATCCTATCCCGAACTTACTCAGCATTCAGAACGGACATGTTTACCATCCGGATCCAACATCACTGAGATTAGCGGCCTGGCGCCTGAGTACTGTGAGTTCGCACACCTAAACATCCCGGAAGAATGCAAAGAGGTTCTGGCCAAGGCAAGGGCACCCGCTACCATAAAGACATTGTCTTAAATAGAAGCGTTTTTGCATCTGGTGTCACTCAAACGGGGTTCACCCTTTTTCAGCAAAGCCGGAAGAGATTCTACCTTTCTTCCTGCAATTAGGAAGATCAGGCCTGTCTCACGCAACCCTGAAGGTTTTTCTGGCGGCGATCTCAAGGTATCGACAGGATGAGACTAATTCCCTATACTCTGCGAGGATTATACAACAATTCTTTAAAGGCCTCTTTAGAATGTTCCCTCCAGTACGCCGACCACCTCCTGCGTGGCATCTTAATGTAGTCCTGGCACAACTCATGCGTCACCCATTCGAACCCATCCACAAGGCCGACCTGAGATATCTCTTGTGGAAGGTATCACTGCTGCTGGCTTTAACATCCTCCAGGAGAGTCAGTGATATCCAGGCTTTAACTGTTCACCATCCTTTCCTGCAGTTTACAAGTGACTCTGTGATGCTCCGCACTAATCCGAAGTATATCCCTAAAGTACCTTCGGATTTTCACCTCAACGAACTTATAATTCTAAAGTCATTTTTGTAGGAAGGTGGATATCTAACTATGGTTGCCCCCAACTTTTTGCCTGGTGTTTTTCTGGTTTTTCGATTTAGTTGACCTGGGGCCCTGCTATTCAGGACCCCAGGCCCACTGCTCTCTCTGTAAAATGGATTCCATGTACTCTAGGTACATATCTAATTGGATACTGAGTCACCTTATCAGCCCCTGTACAGTGTACCTTAGGTACCCAGGGCATAGGTGTACCCAGGGCCTACCAGGGGCTGCAGCATGTATTATGCCACCCCTGGCTGGCCACCCAAATCTGACACAACTGGCTGATCAATCAGCTGGGGCAAGGTGGTGTAATCACCCTTTGCTTTAGATATAGTTCCCTATATCTAAACCTAAAATGGACACATATATTCCTATCAGTCACTCCTATGGAAGGCCTTATCAATCCTGAAGGCAGAGTGCTTGGAATTATGTGAGATGGTGCTCTGGCATGAGCTGAGCCCGTTTGCAGCTTGCGGAACCAAGGCCTAATAGCTGTTCCATGATAACGCTATACCATATACTCTTAAGTGCATTATAATCCTCGCGGTTAAATGCTAACTTTGGTATAACATTATCAAAACATGTCGAGTAAGGTGTCATACGAATTGGAATACTACCCCCTCGCCAATTCTGGCGACGGGGGTAGCATTCCACCCTTCTAGAGGGACACGACATGTATGTAACTGTGAACCCTGGTTAAAGTTAACTCGAGCCTCAGCATCACAAAATGGATGCTGACATCACAGACACAAGTCTGACCTCCTGCTGCTGGGAGTCCTTCCAGCGAGGGAGGCTTGGACTAAGGGTTTCCTGCCTTGGGAGGTGCTAGCACCATCCCAGACAGGGTTTTGTGTATCCCAGGTAGGCAGGGCTGAGAGGAAGGTGACTGCAAGTGGCACCCCGGTGCTCACTGTGCATATGCCGGCTCAAACCAGTTCCAGGGGCACCCCAGCCCCTGAGCTGGGGAAAGTTCGGACAAAGGAGAGGGGTGTAACCACCCCCCTCCTGGTCCCACCCATGGGCAGGACCAAGTCGCATACCAGCCCCTTTTCTTAGGATAAAGGTAGGAGCTGGTCCCCTTCCCAAATTAGATAATCTTGAATCTTGAACTACTTTCCACGAAAGGAACTCTTGACATTCTCTGCAAACTCTACCTTGTGGCTAAGGAGTAGCCACCCTGCACCCGCAGGCACCACCTAAGCATCGCGGTTTGCTGCACGTCCATCCTCCGGATCAAGACTGACCAGCTCGAACGGACCCGGATTCCCTGGCACCTCTGACCTCTACCTGCATCATCAGCCCAGCTGAGATTCGTGGGTGTGACGAGACCTGAGGGACCGGCCATCTTCAAAACCTGCACAACGCTTAACCAGCATGACCGCCGAGGGATCCTCGAGTGAGTGCACTGGGGTTTGAGAAGCCCCAACCCAGAGCAGCTCCAGCACCGAAGTCCAGCCCCCCAGCATCCACGAGATCTGCATGGGGCCCTTCTGCTCTTTGCTGCTTGCCACGTTGTCCGGTCACTTGCCCGTTGGCTAGTGGCCCTCCTGACAACGTACCACGACGTTTTCACCGCTGGTCTGGTTGCTCCAGACTGGCCCTTGCTCCCTTCCAAAAGAGGAGCACCCCGGACCCTCCTGGTCCACTCCAGACGCCATCTTGACTCCACCGCGTGGGCTTGCCTTTGCCAAGGCTTGTTGCTCCAATCCTGGTTCCAGCATCGCCGACAGCCGACAGCCGACACCCTCATGGGACAGCTCGCACCTCCAGCCTGGTCGCCGACAACGCCTCCTTGCCCGTGTGACTGCAGAGTCCAGCGTCGCCCACTCACCTGATCGGGGTGACTTCATCCGGTGCCATCCTGGTGCCCACACAATCACTGGCTAGTGATTAAGAACTGAGTCCCCTCTGCTTTCAGGTCGTCTCCATCACCGATCCAGGCCTGGATCACACCGAACATCTTCACTGGTCGCCTGCCAGCAACTTCTTCTTTCAGGCTCCATAGACTACAACGAGGATTCCCGACGTCTTTTGAACCCTATGCAGCCGCAGCCCCTGGGCTAGGTAACCCGAGCATTTCGGTGCTCCAACGCAGGTTCACTAACCAAGTGTCCAGATCCTTTTTCGTTTTAAGTCTACCTAGCCGGATTCGTCCGGAAACAGTAACTTTAGAAATACTAGCCTCCATAGACTTTGTCCCGCATCCCGCGTGAGAGTACACACTCTGCACCCGATCTCCCTAGGCCTCCTGCTCCTAACCTTAGGGTTCAGTAGTGTAGTCCTAGCGATCCTGAAGCCTCTGGATCTTGTTACTTACCTGCTAGTATTTCGCATTCCACTTTTAGTGTATATGGTTTTTCGTGCCCCTCGGGCATTTGTGTCAATTGTGCAACTTGAAGTATTTTCATAAGAGTTTTGTATTGTGCTTAGCTCCCTGACTCATAAAGAGTTCAGGGTAGACTTGTTATAAATAAATATACTTTATTTTTCATAACAACTTGTGTGGTGTCCTTTCACTTGGTGTTCAAGGGGTATATGTGATGGTAAAACAGCTGGCTTAACACGCCCTATAGAGTTTAGCCTAAAGACTGCTTTTGTCCACGCTACTAGGATAGCTGGTCTATAAGGTGGACTTACAACCAATCATCAATAAGGGTCGTTTGGTATGATACGCAGTGATCACTAGAATAGTGAGCACTATATATCAGGCCAACTTCTCACATTGGTGTGCAGCGGTAGGGATTTGAGCTTGCTGTTGTTTTACCTCACACGTATCCTAAGAATATCATTTGAAAGATCACATAAGTACCAAGTTACATATAACTTAGCTTAGAATACTCTGAGTTCTACTGAACCAGCTGTTGTCGTGTAACAGGGCCTAACACACCCTGACTACAACTCTTAGCAAGGGGTAAATAGTGTAGGTAAGTGCACCACTTACACCTCACTAGAAAAGCATGTCTACCACAGGAGGGAACACAGAGGGCCCCCTTGTGGTTGATGACCTTCCACAGGTCACTTCCAGATATGCAGTTCTTAGCTTCCAGGAAATGAGACAATTGTGTACCTCCAGGAAACTAAAACAGGGTTCTAACCCTACCACTCCTTTTCTGATAGGTCTCTTAGAGACTTATGATGCCAGGAGGGCTTCTAACACAGGCCCACCTAATCCAGATGGGAGCATGCCCCCCTTAGAGGGAACCCTTGGGGACCCTGACCTCAACCTCAATGGAACAGAAAGTGAAGAGGAGGAAGAGGAACGGGACTTGTCAGGGGATGAGGCAGACAAAGGTCAGGTAGTAGTCAGTAGGCTCACCAGGACCAACTTAAGTATGCATGAGAATGGAACTGGTGGACCCCCAGGCCCACCCTCAGGCAGGCTTAACATTGGGAGTAGACGAGTTAGGTCTAATTCCAGAGGCTCTAACAGATCTATTCATACCAATGGCTCTCAGGCATCTTCTCACAGAGGGATTACATCCCCTCAGAGAAGAGAGCATGAAGCTAAGATGAGGGAAGTCAATCTGAGGATTGAGAGGGAAGAACTTGCCCTTGCCAAAGAGAGACTTGCCTTTGCCAGAGAGCAGAAATTGAGTGGGGCAGACCCCACTGGTGGCAGCATTATCCCTAGAGATAAAGACAGGAGGTTTGATACTAGACACCTGAGTAAAATAGTGCCCCCCTTTAAACAAGGGGATGACATCCACAAATGGATGACTGCTTTGGAGAGAGCCTGCACTGTCCAGTGCATCCCCCAGAGTCAGTGGGCAGCTATTCTGTGGCTCTCCTTTGAAGACAAAGGTAGAGATAAGCTCCTCACTACTAGAGCTGAGGATGCTAACAATTACCAAGTCCTGAAGAATACACTGGTTGATGGGTTTGGCTTAACAACTGAGCAGTACAGGTTGCTGTTCAGGGACACCCAGAAAACTCAGTCTCAGGATTGGGCTGACTTTGTTGATTGTGCCACTAAGGCTCTAGAGGGCTGGCTACTGGGTAGTAAAGTTACTGACTTCACAGGATTGTATAATCCTATTATGAGAGAGCAAGTCTTAAATAATTGTCAGAACCAGTTATTACACCAGCACCTGGTAGACTCTGATCTGACCTCTCCACAAGAATTGGGTAAGAGGGCAGACAAATGGGTCAGAACCAGGATTAGGCCTAAGAACCAGGGTGGTGACCAAAAGAAAGAATCAACCAAGCCTCAAGAGAAGGGTGGGAATAAATCCTCTGATCAAACGACATCAGGGCCCCAAAAATCCTCTGAAAAGGGTGGGTCCCAGAATCCTTCCAATACCCAAAAGAAACCTTATTGCCATACCTGCAAACAGGTAGGTCATTGGAAAACTGACAGCAGTTGCCCAAGAGCCAACAACAATAAGGAAAATATACACCAAAGTAACACTTCCCAGCCTCCTGTTACTACTAGTAGTAATCCCCCAGGTGGTGGGAGTGCCCCCAAGAATTTGGGTGCATTTACTTTGGGAGTTCCTGGGGACTCTGGCCTAACCTTGTCCCCAAACTTAGATACTCTTGTCTGTGAAACTGGCATGGGGTTTGCCAACTTCACAGCTTGTCCCAACACTTTGGACAAGTACAGACAGGAGCCCCTCATCAATGGTTCAAAAGTTGAGGCCTATAGAGATACAGGGGTTAGCATCACCATGGTGACTGAGAGCCTAGTCCCCTCAAGGCAACTTATACCTGGAGCCACATACCAGGTAACCAACATTGATGGAGTGCAGAGAGATCATCCCATAGCAGTGGTAAATCTCAGCTGGGGAGGTGTCACTGGCCCCAAGAGAGTGGCAGTGTCATCAAACTTGCCTGTAGATTGCCTACTGGGGAATGATTTAGAGATCTCAGCCTGGGGTGAGGTAGAGCAAGAAACCCATTTTAAAATGGTAAACCTCCATGGTAAGGTTAGTGGGGCAGTGATAGCGACACCCCCAGTCCAAGATGTCCTCCCTGAACAGGTCAGGAGGGCTGTGCCAGTCACAGCCCAATCTCAGACAGATTCCTTCCCTGAACAGGTTGGCAAGGCTGTGATGGTCACAGCCCATACCCAAACTGAGTCCCCTCCTGAAAAGGTTGGTGGAGTTGTGATGGCCACAGCTCAAACTCAGACAGATAATAGTGTTGTGAAGCCTGAAACTATGGATCACTCCACTCAGACAGAGAGCATTGAGGAGGAAGAGAAATCTCCCTCCCACCAGACTCTAGGAAAGGATCAGCCTCCTCAGGGAACTGATCTGACCCCTTGTGAAGGAACTGCCCCAGAGGTAGTCAGGCCTAGCCTGGCAGAGCCCCTGATGTCAGTGGACCCTTCCAAGGTGGGACCCAGTCTGGAGCAGGTAACCTGCCCCTCTCTACCCTGCCTCAGTCAGCCCAGGGCTGTGGAGGTCAGGGAGGCCAGTGGTGGACCCCAAAGGGCCCCCTGTCCAAAAGAACCCCCCAATCAGAAGATTAAGGGCACTGAAGCTAGTAGTCCTAGCCAAGTGAAAATAAAACAAACTCCTGAGGGATCCCCCTTAAAATTAGCTAGGGACCTCCCCCAGATGGACACTGTTGGGCACAGCCAAACCTGGGGCCTAAAAACCCCAAACCTGACCTGTCCCTCCAGTAAGCCAAACAGAGGGACTCAGCCTCCAGCTTTAGGTAGGTTGACCCTGAGAGCTCACAGCAACTCAGTCCTGGAAAGAAAGGCACATATGGTGGATAGTGATTGGAGGAAGTCGAGCCCAACATTAGTGGAGTCTCACTTCAGTACTCCATTCCCACACCAGCCTTTTTCTTTGCCAAAACACACCACAGGTAGAGATTCCCTATGGTGGAGACCCTCAGATACCCTTAGGGTGAGGGATTGCTTAGTGGACCATGATATAGGGGGTAACCATGCCAGTGCATATACCACCTCATATGGCCACTCAGGCAATATAGGCTTACCTGGTCAAGGATAGCCTTATCTCCTTTCGTTTGGGGGGGGGGGGGTTATGTAGGAAGGTGGATATCTGACTATGGTTGCCCCCAACATTTTGCCTGGTGTTTTGCTGGTTTTTCGACTTAGTTGACCTGGGACCCTGCTATTCAGGACCCCAGGCCCACTGCTCTCTCTGTAAAATGGATTCCATGTACCTTAGGTACATATCTAATTGGATACCGAGTCACCTTATCAGTCCCTGTACAGTGTACCTTAGGTACCCAGGGCATAGGTGCACCCAGGGCCTACCAGGGGCTGCAGCATGTATTATGCCACCCCTGGCTGGCCATCCAAATCTGACACAACTGGCTGCACGACAGCTGGGGCAAGGTGGTGTAATTGACGTAAATAATTAATTTACTCTCTTAATTTCTATGCAGGTAAGTATTTAATCAATAATAACTCAAGTCGGAAGGAAAGAAAACAGAGTCCGTGGTGTTAGAGTTCTTAGGGGTTTTATTCCTAAAAAAGGAATGGTCAAGACCAGGATATCATGTTCTGACCACCACAGGGGTGTCAGAAGGGATAGAGCGCTACATTTTATTAACAGTACATAGCTTATATACTTAATTCATGTCATAGGAAACAGTTATAGTAGGCGTAACAGCTGAGAGAAGACAAGATAACAGTATACACGTGTTACTAGTACGTAATCAGAAGGCGTGGACTAGGCGTGAACTGGAAGTGTGTGCTAGAAACGTCACAGGTAGGTGTCACAAAAGGGGTGGCACTAAACAGAAATGTTGTAATGTCAGCAGAAATTGGAAACTTGGATGCGCGCGCAGCTGCATGACGTGTGATGGACGTGAAACTAGAGGGTGCAGGGGGGCTTGACATTTGCACCGACGGAAAGAGACAGAAGTCTGGCATGTCAGATCAACTTGTGCTTCTATCATATCTGATATCTGGTGTTTAGGAACTGAGCTATCTGGGCAGAAAAGGTCTCTAGGGCAGAAGCTATTCTATACTGACTGTGAGTGCGTGTATAAGCGCCTGAGCGTCTGCATGAGAAGCGTGGGGGCACGGGCCTTCCATGGAAGCATGGTAACAGAAGCTATGAATTACTTGAATTATTTGCACAGAGACAGGCCGGCCCTTTGGCTCTGCAGCTGAGGGGGATGTTTACTGAAGCTAGCAGGCAGGAATGTATTTTCGGGGAGCGGAACAGATAACTCGAAGGTTATAGTCAATCTTGGCAGGCAGCAGGCTGAGCTGAGCGCGAGGGGCCGCGCTGAAAGTAAGTCAGAGTTTCACGGGTACAGAGGCAGCCTGGGCAGAGGCCCTTGGAGTCAGAAGCCAGAAAAGAGGCTTGGTGGCAGAAATTCAGGGCCTACTCAGCTAGAGCTGAAAAACGGAGAAGTACACCACAAAAAGACGTTGGCATGGCATACTTAGGAACGGACCATTCAACCCATTCAGGGTGGGTCCGAAAGAGGACATGTTGACGTTGGACGCAAATGTATTTGCATCTTCATAGCTGGTACAGGAGGGAAGTTACATGCACTTTAACTCGTACATGGAGACGGTGGGGTACACGCTAGGGAACACAATTTGACCATAAAATTTATATTTCCTCATTCCCTCCTTGTTCCCTACGGACCCTTCATGATATATCGATCATCATAAATTGATCAGTTTGTTCTTGTAACATAATTTGTTCATCTCTCTTCCGTTGTCTATTTGAGAGAAAACTGGAATGTTCAATGCACGATGTGGCACACAGTCCACATATCGCCGGCCCACACTGTAGGCACAGGCAGCAGCTGAATACTATGACAAGGCCAAAACCTAGGAAGGATAGGATCTTCCATCCCCAAGCAGTTAACGTTGTCCAGAACCAACCGGACCAAGTCCAGGTGCCTGGATTCTGATGTATCTGATTTGCAATTTTATGCAGACGGGTAATAGCTTGATAGACAGATGGCGCGTTTTGTGGGATGAAAACACAGCAACTTGACCCGATGACTTTACAGGCTCCACCTCTATCTGCCAAGATGACGTCAATAACAAGACGATTTTGAAGGACAACAACCCGCATAGCAGATTGCTCCTCTGTTAGGTTACCTAAGGCGGAGGCAGTTTCATGTACTACAGCTTCAAGTGTTCTAGTTAATCTACGTATTAATTTACTGTTTTGGACAGGTCCTAAAAAGAAAAAGAATCCTTTATTAAAATCAGTGTACTGTTCCCATGCCGTTTCTGTGTAGTCGACAAGTGGGATATCTCTTCTGGGTCTATTCTTTACTAGATTTGTATTTCTATGGTAATCAGGGGGAGCTAGGAAAACAGGTGGCAGAAGGAACGCAATGTAACAGGTACCATCTGTAGGAAGGTACATCCTGACTATGGTTGCCCCCAACTTTTTGCCCTGTGTTTTAGCTGGTTTTGGACATAGTCGACCTGGGACCCTGCCAATCAGGACCCCAGGCCTACTGCTCTCTCTTTAAAATGGATTCCATGTACCCTAGGTACATTTCCAATTGGTACTGGGCCACCCTATCAGACCCTGTAACTCAGGGCATGGGTGTACCCAGGGCTGCCAGGGGCTGCAGCATGTATTATGCCACCCATGGCTGGCCTCCTAAATTTGACACAACTGGCTGCATGACAGCTGGGGCAAAGTCGTGTAATCACCCTTTGCTGTAGGTGTAGTATACCTATACCTAACCCTAAAATGGACACACAGATTCCTATCAGTCACTCCTATGGCAGGCCTTGACAATCCTGAAGGCAGAGTGCTTGGAATCGTGTGAGATGGTGCTCTGGCATGAGCTGAGCCTGTCTGCAGCTTGCGGAACCAAGTCCTAATAGCTGTTCCATGATATCGCATACCATATACTCTTAAGTGCATTATAATCCTCGCGGTTAAATGCTAACTTTGGTATTGCTTTATCAAAACATGTCGAGTAAGGTGTCATACGAATTGGAATACTAACCCCTCGCCAATTCTGGCGACGGGGTTAGCATTCCACCCTTCTAGAGGGACACGACATGTATGTAACTGTGAACCCCGGTTAAAGTTAACTGAAGCCTCAGCTCCACAAAATGGATGCTGCCACCACAAGACACGAGTCTGACCTCCTGCTGCTGGGAGTCCTTCCAGCGAGGGAGGCCTGGACAAAGGGTTTCCTGTCCGGGGCGGTGCTAGCACCGTCCCAGACATGGTTTTGTGTATCCTGGGTAGGCAGGGCTTTTCAGGAAGGTGACTGCTGAGTGGCACCCCGGTGCTCACTACGCATAGGCCAGTCAGAACCAGTTCCAGGGGCACACCAGCCCCTGGCCTGGGGAAGTCCGGCAGGGGAGAGGGGTGTAACCACCCCCCTCCTGGTCCCACCCATAGGCAGGACCTAGTCACCGGGTCAGCCCCCTTTTTTTAGTATAAAGATAGGAGCGGGCCCCCTGTTCAAATGAGATCATCTTTGGAATCAAGATACCACTTTCTTCGAAAGGACTTCACGATTTCTTCTTCAAGATTCTCCCTTGTGGCTAAGGAGTAGTCACCCTGCATCCGCAGGCACCATCCTAAAGAACACTGCGGTCTGCTGCAAGTCCTTCATCACGAATCCGACGACCCAGCTCGACGAGACCCGGCTTCCCTGGCACCTCTGACCTCTACTCACCTCTACAGCCAAGCTGAGAACCGTGAGTGCGACGAGACCTCAAGGGACCGACGATCGCCAAGACTGCACAACATCTTTACTGCAAGCCCACCGTGTCCTCCACTGGTGAGTGCTTTGGGGTCCGAGAAGCCCCGACCCTGCGCAGCTCCAGCACCCAAGGTCAGCCTCCCTGCATCTCCACGATCGGCGTGGGGCCCTTCTGCTGTTTGCTGTGCACCGCGTTGTTTGGCTACTAGCCGGCTGGCTTGTGGCCTTCTGAACGACGCCCGACGACAACTCTTCTGCTGGTCTGGTTGCTCCAGGCTGGCCCTTGCTTCCTTCTTCAAGAGAGGCACCCCGGACCCTCCTGGTCCACTCCAGACGCCATTTTAGGTCCACCGCGTGGGCTTGAATTTGCCAAGGCTTTGTTGCCCAATCCTGGGTCCAGCGACGCCGACAGCTTCTAACTTCGTGGGACAGCTCGATCCTCCATCCTGGTCGCCGACAACGCCTCCTGGTCCGTGAGATCTTCGAGTCAAGCGTCACCCACTCACCTTGTCGAGGTGGCTACCATCCGGTGCCCTCCTGGTGCCCACTGACTACTGGCTAGTAGTCTCGAACTTGGTCCCCTCTGCTTTCAGGTGTCATCTATCTTCGAGATCCAGGCTTGGATCCAACTGAACTTTCTTCACTGGTCACCGGCCAGCATCTTTTCTTCCGGCTCCTGGTCCGTCTACGAGGATTCCCGACGTCTTTTCAGACCTATGCAGCTGCAGCCCCTGGGCTAGGTAACTTCGGCATTTCGGTGCCCCAGCATAGCCTCACTATCCAAGGGTCAGAATCTATCTTCGTTTTCTCCCTACCAGGTCGGGTTCGCCCGAGAACACTAACTTTCTATTTCCTAGCTACCATAGACTTTTGTCCGCATCTCGCGTGAGAGTGCACACACTGCACCCGAGTCCCCTAGGCCTCCTAGTCGTAATCTAACGATTCCCTAGTCAAGTCCTAGCGATTCCAAAAGCTATTAGTACTGTACTTACCTGCTAGGAATTTCACATTCCACTTTCAGAGTATATGGTTTTCCGTGCCCCTCGGGCATTTGTATATACTGTGCTAACTTAAGTATTTTTGTAAGAGTTTTGGTTTGTGCTTAGTACCCTGTCCTCATAAAGAGTACAGGGCTGTTGTGATCTTTAATAAATAACTGTTTATTTTCATAACACTTGTGTGGTGTCCTTTCACTGGGTATTCAAGGGGTATATGTGTGGTAAACAGCTGGCTTAACACGCCCTCTCGAGTCTTTAGCCTTAGACTGCTCGTATCCATGCTACTAGGATAGCTGGTCTATAAGGTTGACTTACAACCAATCATCAATAAGGGTTGCTGGACTGATACATAGTGGGCACTAGAATAGTGACCACTGCATATCAGGCCACCTTCTCACACCATCCCAATCTGGAGGTAGGCGTATGTATGCGGTATGACCACAAACAAAATAGGAATGACTGATAGCTTTAAAGGACGATTTACCATGATCACTGAATTCGACCACAGTAGTGCATTTACTATGACCTAAGTGTACTGAACCTTTCTTTCGGACACATAATTCACCAGTGACTGGTAATACTAGCATATGGGGCACACCTGGTGCAGCCTCGGATTCAACAGTAAGGATCATAAGGCTAATTGTGTAGTTACCTAATCCATATACTTCATTTTCTAGATCAGTTCCTATTCGAGTGGGGAGTCCCTCCTTATCAGGGTAACAGACGTCGAGCAGGACTAAGTTCAAGTTTCCCCAAACCCAGCCCCCATCGAGGACAGCAATATCAGGATCTAAGGAATTAATTATTTTAAACCAAGCCCCACAGGAGCCATTGTGAGTGAACGGGTACGGAAAGAGGGGAAGGGCTCCCTTGTAATTCTGGTAGGGAGGGAGTCGGCCACATATCCAGCAGTCTGTAGCATTGTTAGTCTGATGGGAGTGGTGTAACATACTAATGAATGTGTTGTTGCGCAGCGCAAGTCTGTAAGAGAGTTCGTGTGGAGGTAACTCGCTAAAAGAATGTTCAGCAGATATATTGTAGACAGATTGTTCACGCTTGAAAATAGGCCAGTAGATAGGTAGCAGAATGCTAGCAACAATAACTAAGATACTCAGGATAAACATGATTAATAGTGTCACTATACAGTGACTACGAAGTGATTTACAATATGCACGTTTCTTGTACTCTCTCTCTCTCTCTCTATTTCGATCTAGGGGATACATGTCAGAAACTATTTAACCGATTCACCTAGGGGAGGACTTAAACAATTAAACTGTCTGACTTGCTAGATCGGAGTTTCGACCTGTACTCCTCTTGGGGAGTTTTTTCTCGTTCGGTAACTGTAAAGTCTTTTGGCTCAACACAGTCTTTGGTGGGGGTGGACGAGTCTCGGTCTGGTTTCAGTTCATTGAATTTTTTTACATGACTCGTATGGACCCACCCCTTTCTCCCTTCGATCTTCACGGTGGTCCTCGTGGTGAGAAGGACGGTCTTCGGGGATTTCCAGCGGGGCTCCAGTGGACTCTTCCTATCAAAATTTCGCACCAATACTAGGTCCCCAGGACGGACATCGTGCGGCTTTACATCAGTGTTGTCAGGGAAGGCTGCGGCAACCTGTGAACGACATGATTGGAGTGCAGACATCAAGGAGGCAAGGTAATCTGTCAACATATTACAATCAACATCAGTGATCTTTTTAGGAATGGGCGTCCCCCACATATTCGGTGGTCTGCCAAAAACCACTTCGTACGGGGATAGCCCTGATCTCGAGTGGGCGACCATTCTCATGTAGAACAGTGCCACGGGCAGGGCGACTATCCAGTCGACCCCTTTCTCCTGACATATCTTTGCAAGGCGGATCTTTAGTGTCTGGTTATGCCTTTCTACAAGGCCTGCGGCTTCAGGATGTCGGACACAATGAAATTTCCACTGGTATCCTAACAGTAAAGAAACTTGTTTCATTAGCTCGGACGAGAAGGGTTGTCCGTTATCTGAGTACACGACACGGGGCAAACCGTATCGTGGGAAGAATTCACGAACCAACTGCCGGGCAGTGGTCGGAGCAGTATAATCTGGGACTGTTTGTGCACTGTCCCGTTGGACCGAAGCCTACCCAATTACGAGGACATATTTAAATCCCCGACAACTGTTCATCTGGATATAATCCATCTGGAGGACTTCAAAAGGGTGATCGGGAGGATGAAATCCACCTTGCTCTACAGGGACGCTTTTACCTGGATTGAACTGACAACAGATCATGCATGTACGCACTTTCTGTTTTGCTGCTGCTCGTAAGTGTTTATTGTTCCAAAGATTTTGTAAACTGTCTAACATCGCTTTCTCTCCTAGATGTGCTGGGCTATGTGCTGTATTAATCATGACTTGAACCATAGAGTCAGGGAGAAACCATGTAGATTTTCCCTTCGTCATCCAACCTTGATCTGTCTGGATCCCTCCTAGTTCAATCCATCTCTTTATTTCTTCTGGGGTAGCATGTGCCTGAATATCAATTACATCTAGAGCGGGATCCTTGACTGCCATACACTTTGTCGGTACTATTGTCTTTGTCATGTCAGCTGTCTGAGTGTGAGTCAATGCTGTATGTTTCGCTGTCTGATCTGCCAGGTCATTACCCTGGGAAACAGAATCTGTGACCTTAGTATGTGCTTTACACTTCATGACTGATATGCCCGAGGGCAAATGTATTGCTTCTAACAGTGCTTGAATGAGGGGACCGTGTTGTATCTTGGCACCATGAGAGGTCAGGAAACCTCGTTCTTGCCATAACATGCCGAAGTCGTGTACGACTCCGAACGCATAACGGGAATCAGTGTATATGTTAACATTTCTGTTCTTGGCTAGTATACAAGCTCGGGTCAGAGCGATGAGCTCTGCTGCTTGAGCAGACAGTGTGTCAATACGATGTGTTTCTTTAACCTCAGTTTCAGTGGTCACTGCATACGCTGCCACTAATTCTCCTGTACTTGTTCTCATGCATGAACCGTCCACATAAAGTGTCAGGTCTGGATTTGTCAGTGGGACATCTGTTAAGTCTCGTCGTGGCTTTGTTACTGCATTAATGATTTCTATACAATCATGCGGGGCTGGATCTGTCACAATTGTAGGTAACAGTGTTGCGGGGTTCAGAATGCTGCAGCGCCTGATTTCTATGTGTGGCTGGAATAACGTTAATTCATAACCTGTCAGTCGTGCTATAGTCAGGTGCTGAGTCTGGGTTCTGTTTAATAGAACTTCCACAGAATGTGGAACTTGTACGGTTAACTGATGTCCTAAAACAATTGAGTCGCTCTGTCTGATGGCTAACGCTGTTGCTGCTACTGACTTCAAGCACGCAGGGAGTGCCTGGGCTACTGAATCCAATGTACTTGAGAAATAAGCGCAAGGCTTATGTGAACCTGCTTGATCTTGGGTGAGGACAGACAATGCTGTACCATCACGTTCTGTAAAAAAAAGTGTAAACGGTTTGCTGTAACATGGTGTCGCTAAAACTGGTGCTTGGCATAAGGCTTTCTTTAATTCTTCAAAAGCTTGTGTGTGTTCCTGAGTCCAAGGGAGGACAGTCGAGGTTGCTGCCTCCTGTGTCGTTAACTGGATGAGTGGTTTGGCCAGAAATGCATATTGAGGAATCCATTGTCTGCAGTATGAGGTGAGGCCTATGAAGGCCCGCACTTCTTTTTGTGTCTGCGGTTGTGGCATATTTACAATTAACTGAATGCGATCGGGAGTGAGCTGTCTCCCCACTTTGGACAGCAAGTGACCCAAGTACACAACTTGCTGAACACAGAATTGTAGCTTCGAAGGAGACACCTTGTGTCCCTTGTCGGCCAGAAAATGTAAAACTGTCAGTGATGCTTGTTCACATTCGGGCTCACTTCGTGCGGTGATCAGCAGATCATCGACGTATTGCAGTAAAGCGGTGTTAACTGGCATTGTGATACAATCAAGTTGTCTCTTCAGTGCTTGGCTATAGATGCTGGGGCTTTCTGTGAATCCTTGAGGTGTGCGTGAAAATTTGAAACTGCGTCCATTTAAACTGAATCCGAAGAGATATTGGCTCTCTGGATCAATAGGCACGCTGAAGAAGGCGTTCTTGAGGTCAATTACAGTAAAGAACGTTGCTTCTGAATCAATAGCAGTCAATAGGGATGAGATGTCGGGAACCACAGGGTACTGTGGAATAATGCATTTATTCAGTTCTCTTAAATCAATCACCAGCCGATATACTGGCGGTGCATTGGGATCAGTACGTTTAAGAATCGGAATAATGGGTGAATTACAGATATTGGAGTCGGTCTCTACGACCACTCCTTGTGCTATAAGCTCTTCAATTATTTCCAGTAAAGCCACTACAGCATCTGGTGGTAACTTGTATTGTCTGATTCGTGGTAGTACGACTCCTGTCTTGAGTGTAACACGGTATGGTGTGATATGCATACAACCTACATCAGTTGGGCCTTTTGCCCACAAGTGATCTGGTACATTTTTCAATCTGACATCGAATTCTCGCAAAACATAATGACCCTTGAAATCCCGTAGAAAGAGTCTAACTCCCTCCGGGGAACAGCAGATTATAGCTCCTAGAGCCTTCAATGTTTTAATTCCTAGCAAATTTTCCGGACATGATTTTGTAAGTAACAAGTCTGTAACACGTGATAATGGACCCACAGCCAGGGGGACTGGTTCTGATACTTCATTTACAATGGGCTGTCCTGAAAAGCCAAGGGAAACATTCTGGGAGCCTGAGAGGGGTGCCCCTGGGACTTCATTATGACTTATTGTGGTGCGGCTTGCCCCTGTGTCAATTAAAAACTTTCTGTCTTTTCCCAATACTTGACTGTGTACATAAGGACCCTCTTGATCTACAGGAATTTCAATAAGAGGCAAGCCAAATTCCCTCTCTAGGCTGTTTCATGTATATCGTTGATAATCAGGGTAAGCGGACTGGGCATACTGGTACATCTGTTGTGAAACTTGCTGAGACGCGGCAATGGGCTGTGGCTGTGATACCGCTACTGTCTGTGCTGGAGGTGAAGAAGCATGCATAGGCTGTGTATTCTGTGTATTCTGTGAAGACTGATGCTGGTTATGGTCTTGTCTAGGTGGATGCGGTCTTTCTTTAGTTTTACCTGTTGCTATGTTATGTTTCAGGACTGGGCATTCATGTACGTAATGACCTGGCTGCTTACAGTAATTGCATGTCCCTTTAACGGGAGCTGTAGTGTGACTTGTCTGGGTCCCACCCTTCCTTTGACCGTCGGCTGGGACCGTCTGAGCTACTAACATTTTCATCTTCGTGTCTTTCATGCGTTTTTATTCCTGATCTTGTTCTTCTCTAATTCTGTTCTGATGATATTGGAGCATCTGTAACATCTGGGATGGCGTATTTGCCTGCCAAGTACTTTCAACTTTGTACACTCGGTTGTTAACTAATGGTAGGGAATTCTCGACTAATTTTGATACAAAAAGATGCGGATATGACTCGCTACTTGGTTTGAGGCCACTATTAATAATGAAACATTTCTCGAATCTTGAATAGAAGTCACTAGTATCTTCATCATGTTTCTGTTTACAGGACGAGATCGCATCCCAGTCTTCTTTTCTAGTTGCCAATAATCTGGGCAGAACCTGTACTATCAAACCGGGTAATGCTTTAGTTTTGTCCCCAAGGCCTACCCCTGGGACACGTTTATTTTCTTCGTCTTCTATTTCTGCCCATGCAATCTTTGTGTCTCCCACCTCCCAGTCTTTTTCTTTTAATTTCTCGTAGATGCCCGTGGGCAACAGTACCTTCAACATTTTCATGATATCCTCATACGTGTAATCCCCCATTAGTAACATGTCTTTAAGCTCTCTGTGAAAACCTGCAGGATCTTTATCATGACACGGGACTAGTTTCTTCATTTCTAACAGCTCTAATTTAGTCAGTGGCGTGTGAACATACACGCGTTTCAAACGGTGATCCTCACCCATAACTGGGTGTACTTCTCGTAAGGGGTTCTGGCTTTCAATGCCACTCCCGCATTGCATGTGGTACATTTTCCTTTCTGGAGGCGGGGCGGGAACATATTCAGAGCTTACGAAAGTGTTATATTTATGTCGTTGTTCTAGAATTATTTGTATTAACTTGGTACTGAAACCTCTCCATCTATCCATAAGTAGTGCTTCTAATGTTTCGTGTAAGGGACCTGGATCGGAATGTTGGTTTCTGTATTTCGTGAGGAGGTGCTGAATCATGTATATGCCTGCTAATTTCTGCTCGTCTGGGGAAATGTTCAGAAACATCTGTGCTAAGGTATCATCATTATATATGTCTGGATTTTCGGCCCATAATATGGCTGATCGGGCTAGTTCTTGTTCATCCATAGAGTTGAGTACATGATACCCTACTCGGTCTCGAAGCCTTTTATCAGTCTCCTGAAACTGATGTTCAGAAGAATTCGGATTTGTTAAGGCAGAGAGAAAAACTCTCTTGTTTTCCGGACGGATACCCTTCCTAAGGTAAGTTCCCTTACCTACATACGCTATAATATCTGTAGTCTTTACTGGTTCTTCCTGTTCTTCTTCCTCCTCGGAGGAAGCTTTTTCTTTCTCTTTTTGGTGTACTGCTATCACTGCTTTTCTTATTTTTCTACACATACTGGCTATGCAAGTCCCCTTGTCATGTTTTCCTTCAGCTATATTTTGACCCCACTTGTTCAGTGCATCTAATTCACTCTGATCTGTTCCAGGCCTGTCTCGTTCTCTTATTAGGCAATTTACAAAAAAACGTAGTATCTGTGCTTGAATGTCAACTTTCTGTTTCTCCATGGCCTCCTTAATACTGTCAGGGTCTTTCCCTGTCTGAACAAACTCATATATTCTATCTAGACGGTCCTTCATTCCTACATAGCATAGCAAGATATCAGTAGCAGATCTTAACCGTAGTGATGCCAATATCATTAGATCGTCTTTTCCGGGTACTGGATCATATCTGCAAACTGAAAGGTTTTCTTTTAATGCGTCAAGGCGGGGTGACCTGAACGTGAGAGGACTCTGCATATCCCTGAGATTGAATCTGGGTGTTAATGGCGGGGTTCGAAGACCCGCGGTCGCACCTCCTGAAGCGGAGGCTTGTGCATTATCTCCCTGTGGAGTCTGTATCTGAACTTGAATTTGTCGTTTAGTTGGATCAGGTAAACGTTGTTTCGGTAGGTCAATTTTGGGTGCGGGAAGTGGCGGGGCTGGCGGAACGGGGGAGGTCTGTCGCGGTACCGGCGGAACATGATCTGGGGGCGGGGTGCCACCCCCGTCCCTGTCAGTAGGCAAGGCACGAACAGGCAGATTGGTGTAAGCCGGTGCTACATCCTCTAGATAAGAATTTAGGAATATGTCTTTAGTAGTCTTATGCATTACTTTAGTTGGAACTAATGGTGGCGGTAAATTTTTCGGTATTTCTGATAGGGCCTCAGGTGTACCCTCGGCCGCGAGATACATACCGTTTACGAGATTGTTTCGTGCACGGTCTATTTGTTCTGTTTTTACTCGGATCCCCTCGGTAACTAGTTCGTTTTCTTGGGCTTTCTCTGATTCTTTAAGTCTATCTTCTCTACGTAATGCTCTCTCAGCACGCTTATGTGCTTCCTTACGCCAAAATTCTATGGCGTCTTTCTGAGATTGTCTAGCTTTCTTTTTCCATAATGCTTCTTCTACCTTCATGATGCATTCGGCATCCCATGTTCCGGTAGCGGGCCATCTGTGTCTTTCGTCTAGATGTTTGGTATAGTAATTAATTTACTCTCTTAATTTCTATGCAGGTAAGTATTTAATCAATAATAACTCAAGTCGGAAGGAAAGAAAACAGAGTCCGTGGTGTTAGAGTTCTTAGGGGTTTTATTCCTAAAAAAGGAATGGTCAAGACCAGGATATCATGTTCTGACCACCACAGGGGTGTCAGAAGGGATAGAGCGCTACATTTTATTAACAGTACATAGCTTATATACTTAATTCATGTCATAGGAAACAGTTATAGTAGGCGTAACAGCTGAGAGAAGACAAGATAACAGTATACACGTGTTACTAGTACGTAATCAGAAGGCGTGGACTAGGCGTGAACTGGAAGTGTGTGCTAGAAACGTCACAGGTAGGTGTCACAAAAGGGGTGGCACTAAACAGAAATGTTGTAATGTCAGCAGAAATTGGAAACTTGGATGCGCGCGCAGCTGCATGACGTGTGATGGACGTGAAACTAGAGGGTGCAGGGGGGCTTGACATTTGCACCGACGGAAAGAGACAGAAGTCTGGCATGTCAGATCAACTTGTGCTTCTATCATATCTGATATCTGGTGTTTAGGAACTGAGCTATCTGGGCAGAAAAGGTCTCTAGGGCAGAAGCTATTCTATACTGACTGTGAGTGCGTGTATAAGCGCCTGAGCGTCTGCATGAGAAGCGTGGGGGCACGGGCCTTCCATGGAAGCATGGTAACAGAAGCTATGAATTACTTGAATTATTTGCACAGAGACAGGCCGGCCCTTTGGCTCTGCAGCTGAGGGGGATGTTTACTGAAGCTAGCAGGCAGGAATGTATTTTCGGGGAGCGGAACAGATAACTCGAAGGTTATAGTCAATCTTGGCAGGCAGCAGGCTGAGCTGAGCGCGAGGGGCCGCGCTGAAAGTAAGTCAGAGTTTCACGGGTACAGAGGCAGCCTGGGCAGAGGCCCTTGGAGTCAGAAGCCAGAAAAGAGGCTTGGTGGCAGAAATTCAGGGCCTACTCAGCTAGAGCTGAAAAACGGAGAAGTACACCACAAAAAGACGTTGGCATGGCATACTTAGGAACGGACCATTCAACCCATTCAGGGTGGGTCCGAAAGAGGACATGTTGACGTTGGACGCAAATGTATTTGCATCTTCATAGCTGGTACAGGAGGGAAGTTACATGCACTTTAACTCGTACATGGAGACGGTGGGGTACACGCTAGGGAACACAATTTGACCATAAAATTTATATTTCCTCATAATCACTGTAGGAGAGTAGGGTCTGCAATCCTATGATCACCCGGACTTTTTGCTTTTGTTTCCCTGGTTTACGACTTTCTCGGGCTGTGGGCCTGCCAATCAGACCCACAGCCTAGCTGTTCTCTCGCTAAATTGATGTGTGTACCTTAGGTGCATTACCCAATTGGAACTGGGCCACCTTGTCAGACCCTGTAACTCAGGGCATCGGTGTACCCAGGGCCTACCAGGGGCTGCAGCATGTATTATGCCACCCCTGGCTGGCCATCTAAATCTGACACAACTGGCTGCACGACAGCTGGGGCAACGTGGCCTACTCGCCCGTTGCTGTAGGTATAGTATCCCTATATCTAACCCTAAAATGGACACCCGAGTTCCTATCAGTCACTCCTATGGCAGGCCTTGACATTCCTGAAGGCAGAGTGCGTGGAATCGTGTGAATTAGGCTCTGGCACGAGCCGAGCCCGGTTGCAGCTTGCGGAACCAAGACCCAATGGCTGTTCCATGATAACGCGTACCATATTAGTAACTTCGGTATCGCGTTATCAAGACATGTCGAGTAAGGTGTCATACGAATCGGGATGCTGACCCCTAACCAATGCTGGCGACGAGGTTAGCATTCCGCCCTTCTAGAGGGACACGACATGTACGTAACTGTGAACCCCGGTTAAAGTTAACTGAAGCCTCAGCTCCACAAAATGGACGCTGCCACCACAGACACGAGTCTGACCTCCTGCTGCTGGGAGTCCTTCCAGCGAGGAGAGCTTGGACAAAGGGTTTCCTGTCCGGGGCGGTGTTCGCACCATCCCAGACAGGGTTTTGTGTATCCTGGGTAGGCAGGGCTTTACAAGAAGGTGACTGCGGAGTGGCACCCCGGTGCTCACTACGCATCTGCCGGCTAGAACCAGTTCCAGGGGCGCGCAGCCCCTGACCTGGGGAAAGTCTGGCAGGGGAGAGGGGTGTAACCACCCCCCTTCCTGGTCCCACCCCTAGGGCAGGACCTTGTCACGTACCCACCCCTTTCTTTAGGATAAAGGCAGGAGCGGGGACCTTTCCAAATTAGATCATATTTGAATCAAGAACTACTTTCTACGAAAGGACATTCAAGACTCTTCTCAAGATTTCTCCCTTGTGGCTAAGGAGTAGTCACCCTGCTTCCGCAGGCACCATCTAAGAACTCTGCGGTTTGCTGCAAGTCCTTCCTCAGGAATCCGACTGCCCAGCTCGACGAGAACCGACTTTCCTGGCACCTCTGACCTCTACCCACATCGTCAGCTCAGCTGAGATCTGTGGGTGCGACGAGACCTCGAGGGACCGGCCATCATCAAAACCTGCCCGATTTCTTAACCAGCACGATCGCCGAGGGATCCTCTGGTGAGTGCTCTGGGGTCCGAGAAGCCCCGACCCTGAGCAGCTCCAGCACCGAAGTACAGCCTCCCAGCATCTCCACGATCTGCGTGGGGCCCTTCTGCTTTTGCCGCTCAGCACGTTGTCTGGTTACTAGCCGCTGGCTTGTGATCTTCTTGACGACACCCGACAACCAACGCTGCTGGTCTGGTTGCTCCAGACCGGCCTTTGCTCCCTTCTGAGAGAAGAGCACCCCGGACCCTCCTGGTCCACTCAAGACGCCATTTTAGGCCCACCACGTGGCCCTGAAATTTGCCAAGGCTTGTTGCCCTAATCCTGGGCCCAGCGACGCCGACAGCATCAACCTTCGTGGGACAGCTCGCACCTCCATCCTGGTCGCCGACAACGCCTCCTGGTCCGTGAGACTGCAGAGCCTAGCGTCGCCCACTCACCTAGTCGAGGTGACGATCATCCGGTGCCCTCCTGGTACCCTCTGACTACTGGCTAGTAGTACGAACTTGGTCCCCTCTGCTTTCAGGTGTCATCCATCTCTGATCCAGGCTTGGATCTCTATGAACTATTTCCACTGGTCGCCGGCCAGCAACTCCTTCCTTCCGGCTCCTGGCTCGTCAGCGAGGACTCCCGACGTCTGTAAAGACTTGTGCAGCCCTTGGGCTAGGTAACTTCGGCATTTCGGTGCCCGCATAGCCTCCTTATTTAAGGGTCCCGAGTCCCTATCGCTTCCGACTTGCCTTATCGGGTCCGCCCGAGACCACTAAACTTTCCGTGCCCTCGGGCACTTGTCTTGATTGTGCACTTGAAGTATTTTCCTAAGAGTTTCGTTGTGTGCTTAGTACCCTGTCCTCATAAAGAGTACAGGGCTGTTGTGATTCTAATAAATACACTGTTTATTTTCATAACACTTGTGTGGTGTCCTTTCACTTGGTGTTCAAGGGGTATGTGATGGTATAACAGCTGGCCCGAAGACTGCTCGTATCCACGCTACTAGGATAGCTGGTCTAAGGTTGACGTACAACCAATCACCATAAGGGTCGTTTGGACTGATGCATAGTGATCACTAGAATAGTGAGCACTGCATATCGGGCCAACTTCTCACATTGGTGAGCAGCGGTTGGGATTTGAGCTTGCTGTTGTTTTACCACGCGTATCTTAAGAATATCTTGTGAAAGATCGCATAAGTACTCCAGGTACATATAACTTAGCTTAGAATACTCTGAGTTCTACTGAACCAGCTGTTGTAGCTCCTCAAGGCTTAGCACACCTTGGCTACAACTCTTAGCAAGGGATCAGTAGGTAAACATATAGTGTAGGTAGGTGCATCACTTACACCACACTAGAAGCAGCATGTCAGACAAAGGAGGAAACTCAGAGTCTCCCCTTGTGTCAGTCGACCTTCCACAGGTCACTTCCAGATATGCTGCACTTAGCTTCCAAGAGATGCGACAAATCTGTACATCTCGGAAGCTAAAACAGGGTGCAAACCCTACCATTCCGTTTCTGATTGGTCTCTTGGAGACTTATGATGCTAGGAGGGCGGGTAACACCGACCCTTCTCATCCAGAAGGGAATATGCCCCCCCTCGAGGGAACCCGAGGTGACCCTGACCTTATCCATCTCTCCGCAGAAGGTGAAGAGGAGGAGGAGGAGCCAGAGACATCTGGGGACGAGGCAGACAAAGGTCCAGTAGTGGTTAGCCAGCTAACTAGGGACAACTTAAGCCGGCATGAGAATGGTACTAGGATACCCCTGGGGCCCCTCTCAGGCCAGCTTAACATTGGGAAAGGACGAGTTAGGTCTCTGTCGAGAGGCTCTAATAGATCCGTTCGAACCAATGGCTCTCGAGGCTCTTCTCGAAGAGGGATGACATCCCCGCAGAGGAGAGTGTACGAAGCGAAGGAGCGGGAAGTCAATCTGCGGATCGAAAGGGAAGAACTTGCCCTAGTCAAAGAAAGACTCGCCTTTGCTAGAGAGCAAGAATTGAGTGGGACAAATCCCACTGGTGGCAGCATTCCCCCACGGGAAAACAGGAGTTTAGACACTAGGCACCTGAGTAAGATAGTGCCCCCCTTTAAGCAAGGGGACGACATCCACAAATGGATTACTGCTTTGGAGCGGGCCTGCACTGTACAGTGCGTCCCCCAGAGTCAGTGGGCAGCTATCTTGTGGCTCTCCTTTGAAGGTAAAGGTAGAGATAAGCTCCTCACTACTAGAGTCGAGGATGCTAACAATTACCAGGTCCTTAAGAACACACTGATTGATGGGTTCGGCCTAATCACTAAGCAGTACAGGTTGCTGTTCAGGGATACCCAGAAAACTCAGTCTCAGGACTGGTCTGATTTCGTTGATTGTGCCACTAAGGCTTTGGAGGGCTGGTTGCTGGGCAGTAAGGTTACTGATTACACAGGATTGTATAATTTTATCATGCGAGAACAGATTTTAAACAATTGTCAGAACCAGTTGTTGCATCAGCACCTTGTCGACTCGGATCTGACCTCTCCCCAAGAATTGGGAAAGAAGGCAGACAGATGGGTCAGAACAAGGGTTAAGCAAAACCAGGGCCAGAACCAGGGTGGTCAAAAGAAAGCAGACCAGAAGGGTAAAGATTCGAAAGGGGAACAAACTGACCAGAAGTCTTCGACAGGTCCCCAACAACCCAAAGAGGGGGGGGGGTCAGGCTTCCCAGAAAAAGAAGAATCAAGAAGGCCAATCGAAAAGGTGGTGCCAATACTGTAAAAGTAAAACTCACTGGTTTAGTGAGTGCACCAAGAAAGGAGGGCTGAATCCTGCTACTGCAGCCCCTAAGGCACCTGTGCCCCCTAGTACAGCCAGCAGTAGTAGTGCGCCTCCCAAGGGACTAGTTGGGTTAACCTTGGGATCTGAGGGATATGACAACTTAGTTGGCACACTCACTCAGGCTGTCCTTGTCTGTATGGGGGATGTGGATACCTCCCCTGCTGTCAGTCCCAATACTTTGGGCAAATACCGACAGATGCCTTTGATCAATGGAAGAATGGCTCAGGCCTATAGGGACACTTGTGCCAGTGTCACCATGGTGACGCCTAACTTTGTGGACCCTGGACAGATCATGCCAGGTACAGATTTCCTGGTGACCAATGCCAGCAACGTCACTACCAGTCATAGTATGGCGATTGTTGCTTTCTCCTGGGGAGGGGTAAATGGCCAGAAAAAGGTTGTTGTTAGTTCAGACCTTTTAACCACAGAGATTCTATCAAAAAAGTGAAAAAAGTGATGATTTTTTAATTTTTACCGTTTCTAAAAGGGTGCTAGGCTCTCTCTTATACATGGAAAGATGGGAGCACAATGTGCTTGTTAAAATACCCCTCACACACTAAAAAACCGTTAGTGTCATGCTTCATCATAGGGGTCTTCCCGCCCCTATAACGGGACGGGGCGTGCTACGACCAGACGGAATACGCGGGAGCACTAAGATGTGACAGAGGCTATGTGTAGGTGCATGGGTATCAGTGAAAGTGTAGGGACCTAACACTAGTGAGTGTGCAAAAAGTGAAAAAATGGAAAAAAGTTAAAAATTCCCTGGCTTAGTAGAAAAAAACAATTTTATTAGCTTCTCTAGCTGGGAACATTAAGAAGGGGTTGTGTGGTAGAGCATTAGCTACTACCTGTCGACATGTTTCGTAAGCAGTCCCCTACTGCTTACTCATCAGGACCATATAGCGATCCCTACTGTTACTACTCAGTTCTAACAAATAGTGCCTACTGTCCTACAAACAACCAACAAAAATAAGTTGGCTGTTTGGGCTTCAGGGCATGAGCTGGCCCAGGTGAAGCAGAAAAAATTGACCTGATGTGGTCTTTATCTCAATAAATATCAGCACCCCATGAGTTTGCAGGCGAGGGGTATTCTGCGCAGTTTAATTTCTGCCAGCAACGGAAATCATTATTCCTACCCCCGTGCTCCTCCGAGGACTCCCAGCAGCAGGAGGTCAGACTTGTGTCTGTGGTGGCAGCATCCATTTTGTGATGCTGAGGCTCGAGTTAACTTTAACCGGGGTTCACAGTTACAGACATGTCGTGTCCCTCTAGAAGGGTGGAATGCTAACCCCGTCGCCAGAATTGGTGAGGGGTTAGTATTTCAATTCGTATGACACCTTACTCGACATGTTTTGATAAAGCGATACCAAAGTTAGCAAATAACCGCGAGGATTATAATGCACTTAAGAGTATATGGTACGCGTTATCATGGAACAGCTATCAGGACTTGGTTCCGCAAGCTGCAAATGGATTCAGCTCATGCCAGAGCACCATCTCACATAATTCTAAGCCAGGTGTCTCCAACCGGTCGATCGCGAGCTACCGGTAGCTCGCCGACCCTCTGGGAGTAGCTCGTGATGCTTCCTAATTACAGAGACGTCATTTAAGCTTTTTATTTTGTATCCCTTTGTTGTCTTTGTCCGCTATCAGCCATTGCCCGCCCTCACACAAAGCAGCTGTTCTGATTTGCTGAAGCAATCTTAGCTGGGGTGGGTCGAGCTAAAGAACGTGACGTTTTTCCTGAAGCCACGCGCCACCTGCCTTTCCAGGCAGACACCGTGCTTCATAATTGCCATCGGATCCTCGTGGGAAGCTGCGCAGGACTGGTAAGTGTGCCCCTGGATTAATAGCAGCATAGTTCTTAAAACCGGCTAAGTGTATTGTAACTAAGGCCTTTGATTTTAACATCAGCTGCCAGCGCTTTACATCGGACTTCAGTAACTAAGCGCAGTGGCAGCCGATATTAAAATACAAGGTCTTTGCGGGCACTGAGCTGCTGCCACGGTCACAGCCGATGTGAAAATCGAAAGTCCGGCCGTGTGTGTTTGCTCTTCCACTGACAGTGCTGTGCGGATCCCAGCCTGCAGCATGACCCCCAGCGGACGCTCAAGCAGGTTCCTGCAGAGCGTGCTGCAGAACGGAGTAGGACGGAACATATGCCAGCTCATGAGGCTCACCCTGGTTTTCAGCAAGGACGCACAGAATTCAAGGGGTGCCAGAGAGTTTATATAAGAAAACGTTGTAGATTTTGCCAAACGGAATCCTGGCATTGTGATGTATGTTACTCCCCAGAAATGCGCCATCCTAGGCTCAAAGCAGAATATTTGAACGGAGCAGTGAAGGAAGAGCTGGTAACTAGAAAATCTGCTGATGAAATTTTACAACTTGTTCAGAAAATGGCTAATCAGTCTGGAATGGACATTATCCGCATACGCAAAATGTACCACACGGACAGCCCCAGCATCCAGGGGCAGTGGCACCCCTTCAACAACAAGCCAACCCTTATGAATATCAAACCTTTTGACTCGGTTAACCAAACACAAAACGAACTGCCTAAAGAAAGTTAAGGAAAAGGACTTGATAAAAAAAAAGAAAATCGAAAGTCCTTGCCTGCACTAAACTGCTTTCACGGATTACAGCATGCTTTAAATTTGCCTTCGTGTTGAAGTCAGTGAAAGCAGCTCAGTGCATGCAAGGCCCTTTGATTTTAACGTCCGCTGCAACTGTGTATATTCTTTCAGTTTTAAAGGGCAGTGGCAGCCGATGTTGAAATCAAAGCGCTTTACATCTACTGACCCGATCCTCCCAAAACAGGCCCATCACTTTGTGCCAAGGCAGCTCTGCTTGTGTGACATGGAGCTGTGTTTTGCTGCACCACAGCTACGACAAGCAAATTGATTCGTTAAGTACTTTTACTACTATGCGTTGAATAGAGGCAGTTTACAATTTTAGTGGCTGAGATGATGCAATTTCTTTTTGTGTGTTTTTTTTAACAAGGCTCATTAGTACTTGCCTGATTTTAGCCATGCACTTTGATCCCATTGATGTTCTGTCTATGTCGTTCTTGAGGTGCTACTTAGAAGAATGTTAAATGAAGGACTCTATCATTACACTGATTCAGATACTCATGGCCTATACAGGAAGGAGGAAAGCAGGCTGGTGAGTGCAGTAGTGATCTGGAGTGTGTGTGCATGCACGAGGTGTGATCGGATTTGACATTTTGATTTTAAGGAACAAATTCATGGTCACTTGTTTGCAGCGTTTTCAGTATTTGATGATATGTAAGAGTTTGAATAAATTAGATCTGTATATTACATTTGTTAATGTATAAGTATGCTTTATTTCTATTATTTCAATAATATGCAAGTTTAAACGAGGGGCCTCTGCTTCAATAATGACATTTTCAATTAAAGCAAATAGGAGCTGTAATGCAGCCCTCTTTATGCATAGTTACAGAAATGTCTGTGAAATATCAGTTTTCCCACGGTCTGGCCTGGAGATGAGAGCCCATTTGAAATACCATGAGAATAAAGCGTTCTACCAGTGTGCTATTTCTTTTTCATAATTATTTTCAAGAAGGTATGTTTTATATAAAAAGAATCAAACTATCTGTTTTTGCATGTGTTCGTATTGTTTGTAGGTGAGTCCTACTCAACAGAAGTGTGATAAGGCTGGACTAGATGGATGTATTGTATTGCTTTTTTAATGGATTACAAAGGGTCGTTCCTGGCTAGTACCTGTTATTGATCTGGCTATGGAGCTTTCTGTTTATTGAGGTCTGCTCTGAGGGACATTGCACTATTTTTCATGCTACTATATTATTACTGGAAGTAGAAGAGGACTGTACAGCGAGTGCAAGGCTTAGCAGACAGTCTGTTGCTGAACATTGCAGAACTATGCATTTTCTGAAAATTGACTTTGCAGAGTTAAAGCATGTATTATAGAAGTGAGTGAAGTGTTTTATAATGAAATTAAGGTTGCCACCTTTCCAAATATCGGCAACTTGTTGTTCCAATAATCTGCAAAGGTTCAGACATGAAAGCAAATCATATGTATTTATTTGTACCATAACTTTTCTCTCTGTGTTTTACATTTTTTGATAATGAAGAAATGGGAAGACGTCTGTTGCAGCATTTTTATAGCGCTTACTAATGTGTGGCACTGAAGCACTTACCTACATGGTTAGCAAGCTATGGTTTGTGTAGGGTGGGTAGTTCGAAGTGTTTGCTTTGGTTTTTGATTCTATGTGGGAAGTGTTTCCTTGTCTTGCCTGATGAACTCCAAGGTGCAGTTATCATGGTATGGGACGCAGCACGTAGCAATGTGGTGAATGAGGTGTGAGGCAGATATACAGTTTATTATGTTATGATTTTCAGTCTGCAGACAGCTTTGAACAGCTCTATAGGTCTATCTATCTGTATTTTATTCAAACCACAGTATGGGCCACAAAGAAATTTGGCTTAGAGAAAATGAAGCAGGGCGTGGGAGGTGTCTCCAAAAAATGCGCGAATTGCCTGGCCTTTAGTGGCTCACAACGATTTTCACTGATCAGAAGTAGCTCTCACTACAGAAAAGGTTGGAGACCCCTGTTCTAAGCACTCTGCCTTCAGGATTGATAAGACCTGCCATAGGAGTGACTGATAAGAATATATGAGTCCATTTTAGGGTTAGATATAGAGATACTATATCTAAAGCAAAGGGTGATTGTGAGAAGTTGGCCCGATATGCAGTGTTCACTATTCTAGTGATCCCTATGCATCAGTCCAAATGACCCTTATGGTGATTGGTTGTACGTCAACCTTAGACCAGCTATCCTAGTAGCGTTGATACGAGCAGTCTTCGGGCTAAACTCTAGAGGGCGTGTTAAGCCAGCTGTTATACCATCACATACCCCTTGAACACCAAGTGAAAGGACACCACACAAGTGTTATGAAAATAAACAGTGTATTTATTAGAATCACAACAGCCCTGTACTCTTTATGAGGACAGGGTACTAAGCACACAACGAAACTCTTAGGAAAATACTTCAAGTGCACAATCAAGACAAGTGCCCGAGGGCACGGAAAGTTTAGTGGTCTCGGACGGACCCGATAAGGCAAGTCGGAAGCGATAGGGACTCGGGACCCTTAAATAAGGAGGCTATGCGGGCACCGAAATGCCGAAGTTACCTAGCCCAAGGGCTGCGGCTGCACAAGTCTTTACAGCCGTCGGGAGTCCTCGCTGACGAGCCAGGAGCCGGAAGGAAGGAGTTGCTGGCCGGCGACCAGTGGAAATAGTTCGTAGAGATCAGAGATGGATGACACCTGAAAGCAGAGGGGACCAAGTTCGTACTACTAGCCAGTAGTCAGAGGGTACCAGGAGGGCACCGGATGATCGTCACCTCGACTAGGTGAGTGGGCGACGCTAGGCTCTGCAGTCTCACGGACCAGGAGGCGTTGTCGGCGACCAGGATGGAGGTGCGAGCTGTCCCACGAAGGTTGATGCTGTCGGCATCGCTGGGCCCAGGATTGGGGCAACAAGCCTTGGCAAATTTCAGGGCCACGTGGTGGGCCTAAAATGGCGTCTTGAGTGGACCAGGAGGGTCCGGGGTGCTCTTCTCTCAGAAGGGAGCAAAGGCCGGTCTGGAGCAACCAGACCAGCAGCGTTGGTTGTCGGGTGTCGTCAAGAAGGTCACAAGCCAGCGGCTAGTAACCAGACAACGTGCTGAGCGGCAAAAGCAGAAGGGCCCCACGCAGATCGTGGAGATGCTGGGAGGCTGTACTTCGGTGCTGGAGCTGCTCAGGGTCGGGGCTTCTCGGACCCCAGAGCACTCACCAGAGGATCCCTCGGCGATCGTGCTGGTTAAGAAATCGGGCAGGTTTTGATGATGGCCGGTCCCTCGAGGTCTTGTCGCACCCACAGATCTCAGCTTCGGTAGTAACCAGTCAGGCCCAAGAAAGCTTGAATCTGTGTCTGCCGTATCTGGCACTTGGTAGCCTTGATAGTGAGACCTGCTGCTTGCAGAGCCTCTAAAGCTTTCCGCAGGTGGACCAGGTGATCCTCCCAGGTGGAGCTAAAGACAGCAATATCGTCAAGATACGCCGCACAGAAGTCATCCAGCACAGTGAGAACATGATTCACCAACCGTTGGAAGGTGGCAGGTGCATTTTTCAGACCAAAGGGCATCGCCACGAACTGATAATGCCCACCAGGGGTAGAAAATGCGGTCTTGGGCTTGGCGTCCTCAGCTAACCTGATTTGCCAATACCCAGCTGTCAGGTCAAATGTACTTAAGTAGTTGGCAGAAGCCAATCTATCTATAAGCTCATCTGCCCTTGGTATTGGGTGGGCGTCAGTCTTAGTGACTGCATTGAGACCCCTGTAGTCTACGCAGAACCTCATCTCTTTCTTACCACCCGGGGTGTGAGGCTTCGGCACTAGAACTACGGGACTAGCCCAAGGGCTATCCGAGGGTTCAATGACTCCCAACTCGAACATTTTCTGCACTTCAGTTTTGATGCAGTCTCTAACGTGATCGGGCTGCCTGTAGATTTTACTCTTGACGGGCAAGCTGTCACCAGTGTCAACCTCATGGGTACACCAATTGGTCTGACTGGGTGTTAGAGAGAACATATGCCGGAAGGATTGAAGAACCTGTTTACAATCCTCCTGTTGATGTTCGGAGAGGCTGCCACAAAAGACAACACCGTCTACCGATCCATCGTCAGGATTCTGAGTGAGCAGGTCTGGGAGAGGGTCACTCTCTTCCTCCTGTCCCTCATCTATGGCCATGAGCAAGCTCATGTCCTTCCTGTCGACATATGCCTTGAGCCTGTTGACATGAAGCACCCTGTGGGGGCTCCGGGGAGTTCCAAGGTCCACCAGGTAGGTGACCTCTCCCTTTTTCTCCAGGATGGTGTAGGGCCCAGATCATTTGTCTTTGAGTGCTGCTGGGGCCACTGGCTCCAACACCCACACCTTCTGTCCAGGCTGGTAAACAGTGTGAGAAGGTGGCCTGATATGCAGTGCTCACTATTCTAGTGAACACTATGTATCAGTCCAGCAACCCTTATTGATGATTGGTTGTAAGTCAACCTTATAGACCAGCTATCCTAGTAGCGTGGATACGAGCAGTCTAAGGCTAAAGACTCGAGAGGGCGTGTTAAGCCAGCTGTTATACCACATATATCCCTTGAACACCAAGTGAAAGGACACCACACAAGTGTTATGAAAATAAACAGTTATTTATTAAGAATCACAACAGCCCTGTACTCTTTATGAGGACAGGGTACTAAGCACAAACCAAAACTCTTACAAAAATACTTAAGTTAGCACAGTATATACAAATGCCCGAGGGGCACGGAAAACCATATACTCTGAAAGTGGAATGCGAAATTACTAGCAGGTAAGTACAGTACTAATGGCTTTTGGAATCGCTAGGACTTGACTAGGGAATCGTTAGATTACTTCTAGGAGGCCTAGGGGACTCGGGTGCAGTGTGTGCACTCTCACGCGAGATGCGGACAAAAGTCTATGGTAGCTAGAAATTGCAAAGTTAGTGTTCTCGGGCGAACCCGACCTGGTAGGGAGAAAACGACAGTGGATCCTGACCCTTAGATAGTGAGGCTATGCTGGGGCACCGAAATGCCGAAGTTACCTAGCCCAGGGGCTGCAGCTGCATAGGTCTGAAAAGACGTCGGGAATCCTCGTAGACGGACCAGGAGCCGGAAGAAAAGATGCTGGCCGGTGACCAGTGAAGAAAGTTCAGTTGGATCCAAGCCTGGATCTTGAAGATAGATGACACCTGAAAGCAGAGGGGACCAAGTTCGAGACTACTAGCCAGTAGTCAGTGGGCACCAGGAGGGTACCGGATGGTAGCCACCTCGACTAGGTGAGTGGGTGACGCTGTGCTCGAAGATCTCACGGACCAGGAGGTGTTGTCGGCGACCAGGATGGAGGATCGAGCTGTCCCACGAAGATAGGAGCTGTCGGCGTCGCTGGACCCAGGATTGGGCAACAAAGCCTTGGCAAATTCAAGCCCACGCGGTGGACCTAAAATGGCGTCTGGAGTGGACCAGGAGGGTCCGGGGTGCCTCTCTTGAAGAAGGAAGCAAGGGCCAGCCTGGAGCAACCAGACCAGCAGCAGTGATGTCGTCGGGCGTCGTTCAGAAGGCCACAAGCCAGCCGGCTAGTAGCCAAACAACGCGGTGCACAGCAAACAGCAGAAGGGCCCCACGCAGATCGTGGAGATGCAGGGAGGCTGACCTTGGGTGCTGGAGCTGCGCAGGGTCGGGGCTTCTCGGACCCCAAAGCACTCACCAGTGGAGGACACGGTGGGCTTGCAGTAAAGATGTCGTGCAGTCTTGGCGATCGTCGGTCCCTCGAGGTCTCGTCGCACTCACAGTTCTCAGCTTTGCTGTAGAGGTGAGTAGAGGTCAGAGGTGCCAGGGAAGCCGGGTCTCGTCGAGCTGGGTCGTCGGATTCGTGAAGAAGGACTTGCAGCAGACCGCAGTGTTTCTTAGGATGGTGCCCGCTTGATGCAGGGTGACTACTCCTTAGCCACAAGGGAGAATCTTGATGAAGAAATCGTGAAGTCCTTTCGAAGAAAGTCGTATCTTGATTCCAAAGATGATCTAATTTGAACAGGGGGCCCGCTCCCATCTTTATACTAAAAAAGGGGGCTGACCCGGTGACTAGGTCCTGCCTATGGGTGGGACCAGGAGGGGGGTGGTTACACCCCTCTCCCCTGCCGGACTTCCCCAGGCCAGGGGCTGGTGTGCCCCTGGAACTGGTTCTGACTGGCCTATGCGTAGTGAGCACCGGGGTGCCCCTCAGCAGTCACCTTCCTGAAAAGCCCTGCCTACCCAGGATACACAAAACCATGTCTGGGACGGTGCTAGCACCGCCCCTGACAGGAAACCCTTTGTCCAGGCTCCCCTCGCTGGAAGGACTCCCAGCTGCAGAGGGTCAGACTCGTGTCTGTGGTGGCAGCATCCATTTTGTGGAGCTGAGGCTTCAGTTAACTTTAACCGGGGTTCACAGTTACATACATGTCGTGTCCCTCTAGAAGGGTGGAATGCTAACTCCGTCGCCAGAATTGGCGAGGGGTTAGTATTCCAATTCGTATGACACCTTACTCGACATGTTTTGATAAAGCAATACCAAAGTTAGCATTTAACCGCGAGGATTATAATGCACTTAAGAGTATATGGTATGCGATATCATGGAACAGCTATTAGGACTTGGTTCCGCAAGCTGCAGACAGGCTCAGCTCATGCCAGAGCACCATCTCACACGATTCCAAGCACTCTGCCTTCAGGATTGTCAAGGCCTGCCATAGGAGTGACTGATAGGAATCTGTGTGTCCATTTTAGGGTTAGGTATAGGTATACTACACCTACAGCAAAGGGTGATTACACAACTTTGCCCCAGCTGTCATGCAGCCAGTTGTGTCAAATTTAGGAGGCCAGCCAGGGGTGGCATAATACATGCTGCAGCCCCTGGCAGCCCTGGGTACACCTATGCCCTGAGTTACAGGGTCTGATAAGGTGGCCCAGTACCAATTGGTAAATGCACCTAGGGTACATGTTGTAATTTAGAAAGAGAACAGCCAGGCTGTGGGTCTGATTGGCAGGCCCACAGCCAGAGAAAGTCGTAAACCAGTGAAACAAAAGCAAGAAATCTGGGTGATCATAGGATTGCAGACCCTACTCTCCTACATGACCCCCCCCCCAAACTTTGGGACAATAAGCTAACCTTGACCAGGTGAGTCTTCTTGTTCTAAGTGGAAATATCTGGAGAGCCCATCGGCATTGCCATGATCAGTACCAGGTCTATGTTCCACTGTAAAGTCCATCCCCTGTAGGGAAATGGACCACCTAAGCAGTTTGGGGTTTTCACCCTTCATCTGATTTAGCCACAAGAGGGGCTTATGGTCGGTCTGAATCTTGAAGTGAGTGCCAAACAAGTATGGCCTCAGCTTCTTCAGGGCCCAAACCACAGCAAAGGCCTCCCTCTCAATAGCTGACCAATACTTCTCTCTGGGGGTCAGCCTTCTGCTTATAAAAGCAATGGGCTGATCCTGACCATCAAAATTCAGTTGAGAAAGAACAGCTCCCACACCCAACTCAGAAGCATCTGTTTGGACAATGAATGGTTTGGAGTAGTCTGGACTCTTAAGGATAGGTGCTGTGCACATGGCCTGCTTTAGGTCATCGAATGCTTTTTGACAGCCTGCTGTCCACTGAACCTTTTTTGGCATTTTCTTACTTGTCAGTTCATTTAATGGTGTCACAATTGAACCATAGTTCCTGACAAACGTTCTGTAGTATCCAGTCAGGCCCAAGAAAGCTCGAACCTGAGTCTGGGTGGTTGGAGGAGCCCAGTCCCTGATTGACTGTATTTTGCTCTCCAGTGGCTGAACCTGGCCTCCACCTACAAGGTGGCCCAGGTATACAACCTGTGTCTGCCCTATCTGTCACTTGGTGGCCTTGATAGTGAGGCCTGCTGCTTGCAGAGCCTCTAACACTTTCCTCAGGTGGACCAGGTGATCCTCCCAGGTGGAGCTAAAGACAGCAATATCATCTAGATATGCTGCACAGAAGTCATCCAGCCCAGTAAGGACTTGATTCACCAACCTTTGGAAGGTGGCAGGTGCATTTTTCAGACCAAAGGGCATTACCACAAATTGATAATGCCCACCAGGGGTTGAAAATGCTGTCTTGGGCTTGGCATCCTCAGCTAACCTGATTTGCCAATACCCAGCTGTTAAGTCAAATGTACTTAAGTAGTTGGCAGAAGCCAATCTATCTATAAGTTCATCTGCCCTTGGTATTGGGTGGGCATCAGTCTTAGTGACTGCATTGAGACCCCTGTAGTCTACGCAAAACCTCATCTCTCTCTTACCATCCTGGGTGTGAGGCTTTGGCACTAGAACTACTGGACTAGCCCAAGGGCTATCTGAGGGTTCAATGACTCCCAACTCCAACATTTTCTGCACTTCAGTTTTTATGCAGTCTCTAACATGATCAGGCTGCCTGTAGATTTTACTCTTGACTGGCAGGCTGTCACCAGTGTCAACCTCATGGGTGCACCAATTGGTCTGACTGGGTGTCAGAGAGAACATATGTCTGAAAGACTGAAAAACCTGTTTACAGTCTTTCTGCTGATGTTCAGAGAGGCTGCCACAAAAGACAACACCATCTACTGACCCATCATCAGGATTCTGAGTGAGCAGGTCTGGGAGAGGGTCACTCTCTTCCTCCTGTCCCTCATCTATGGCCATGAGCAAGCTCATGTCCTTCCTGTCGACATATGCTTTGAGCCTGTTGACATGGAGTACCCTGTGGGGACTCCTGGGAGTTCCAAGGTCCACCAGGTAGGTGACCTCTCCCCTTTGCTCAAGAATTGTGTGGGGCCCAGACCATTTGTCTTTGAGTGCTGCTGGGGCCACTGGCTCCAACACCCACACCTTCTGTCCAGGCTGGTAAACAGTCAGGACAGCCTTTTGGTCATGCCAAGCTTTTTGAAGTTCTTGACTGGCCTTAAGGTTTTCAGATGCCTTCTCCATATACTCAGCCATCCTGGAGCGGAGACCAAGTACATAGTCCACTATGTTGGTTGCAGGCTTTTTGAGAGGTCTCTCCCATCCTTCCTTCACCAAACACAGGGGGCCTCTCACAGGATGCCCATACAAAAGTTCAAAAGGGCTGTAGCCAACCCCCTTTTGTGGGACCTCTCTGTAAGCAAACAGAAGGCAGGGGATCAGGACATCCCATCTACGCCTGAGCTTTTCAGGTAGTCCATGAATCATCCCTTTTAGGGTCCTGTTGAACCTTTCAACAAGCCCATTGCATTGTGGATGATAGGGTGTAGTGAATTTGTAATTGACACCACATTCCTTCCACATAGCAGTTAAGTAGCTTGACATGAAGTTTGCACCTCTGTCAGAGACAACCTCCTTAGGGAAGCCCACTCTGGAGAACACTCCAACTAGGGCCCTTGCCACCACAGGTGCTGTGGTGGTCCTAAGTGGAATAGCTTCAGGATACCTGGTGGCATGATCCACTACCACCAGTATAAACTTGTGCCCTGATGCTGTCTGGGGTTCCATTGGACCAACAATGTCAATCCCCACTCTTTCAAAGGGCACCCCCACCACAGGCATTGGTATAAGGGGGGCCTTTGTTGTGCCACCTGACTTACCACTGGCTTGGCAAGTGACACAGGAGCGACAAAACTCCTTGGTATCCTCATTCATGTGAGGCCAGTGAAAGTGTGAGACAAGCCTGTCCCAAGTCTTTGTCTGGCCTAAGTGACCTGCTAAGGGAATCTCATGGGCCAAGGTAAGTAGGAAACCTCTCTGAGACAAGGGTACAACCAGCCTCCTGGTCATGCCAGGCTTGGGGTCTCTTGACTCAGTGTACAGGAGTCCATCTTCCCAGTATACCTTGTGGGTACCTGTGGCGTTCCCAGCAGCCTCAGCAGCAGCCTGCTGTCTGAGGGGTTCAAGAGAAGGGCAGTCTAACTGGTCCTTCCCCAGGTCTTCCCTTGAGGGTCCCCCTGAACCCAAGAATTCAACTTGATCAAGTTCGAACTCTCTAGGCTCAGTTTCCCTCAATTCCTGTAGGTCAGCCTCCTCTGAGACTTGATCCACAACCTGGGGCAAGGGGGAAGGCACAGCCTTAACCCTACTGCTCTTTTTCTTGGAAGGTGTCTGGTCCATTGTTCCAGGATCCAGCACCTGTTCAGTGGGGCATTTCCTGGCCTGTGACCTGGTCACAGCAAACACATGTGCTGGCAAGCCTAACATTTCCAGGTGAGTCCTCTGCTCCACTTCTGACCATTGTGATGACTCCAAATCATTGCCCAACAAACAATCCACTGGGAGGTCTGAACTAACTACAACCTTCTTTTGGCCAGTTACCCCTCCCCAGGAGAAAGCTACAATTGCCATACTGTGATTGGTAGTGACATTGCTTGCATTGGTCACCAGGAATTCTGTACCTGGCATGATCTGTCCAGGGTCCACAAAGCTAGGTGTCACCATTGTGACACTGGCACAAGTGTCCCTATAGGCCTGAGCCATTTTTCCATTAATGAAAGGTGTCTGTCTGTATTTGCCCAAAGTATTGGGACTGATGTCAGGGGATATATCCATATCCCCTGTACTGACAAGGACAGCCTGAGTGAGTGTACCAACTAAGTTGTCATACCCCTCAGAACCCAGGGTTAACCCTACTAAACCCTTGGGAGGTGCACTACCACTGCTGACTGTACTAGGGGGCACAGGTGCCTTAGGGGCTGCAGTGGCAGGAGTCTGCCCTCCTCCTTTCTTGGTGCACTCACTAAACCAGTGAGTTTTACTTTTGCAGTATTGGCACCACCTTTTAGATTGGCCTTCTTTCTTCTTTTGGGGAGCCTGCCCCCACCCTCTTTGGGTTGTTGGGGACCTGTTGAAGACTTCTGGTCATTTTGTTCCCCCTTAGAATCTTTACCCTTCTGGTCTGCTTTCTTCTGACCACCTTGATTCTGGCCCTGGTTCTGTTTAACTCTTGTTCTAACCCATCTGTCTGCCTTCTTTCCCAATTCTTGGGGAGAGGTCAGATCTGAGTCAACAAGATGCTGATGCAACAACTGGTTCTGACAATTGTTTAAAATTTGTTCTCTCATCATCAAATTGTACAATCCTTTATAATCAGTAACCTTACTGCCCAGCAACCAGCCCTCAAAAGCCTTAGTGGCACAATCTACAAAGTCAGCCCAATCTTGAGACTGAGTTTTCTGGGTATCCCTGAACAGCACTCTGTACTGCTCAGTGGTTAGGCCAAACCCATCAACCAGTGTATTTTTCAAGACTTGGTAATCATTAGCATCCTCTACCCTTGTGGTGAGGAGCTTGTCTCTACCTTTACCTTCAAAGGAGAGCCACAAGATAGCTGCCCACTGACTCTGGGGAACACCTTGCACAGTGCAGGCCCTCTCCAAAGCAGTAATCCATTTGTGGATGTCATCCCCTTGTTTAAAGGGGGGCACTATCTTACCTAGGTGTTTTGTATCAAAACTCCTTTCCCTATTGCTAGGTACAATGCTGCCACCAGTGGGGACTGCCCCACTTAACTGTTGCTCTCTAGCAAAGGCAAGCCTCTCTTTGGCCAGGGCAAGTTCTTCCCTTTCAATCCTCAGATTGGCTGCCTTTTCTTTAGCTGCATACACTCTCCTCTGGGGAGATGTCATCCCCCTCTGAGAGGAGTGTTGAGAGCCATTGGTGTGAAGGGATCTGCCAGAGCCTCTGGATAGAGACCTAGCTCGTCCATTCCCAATGTTAAGCTGACCTGAGAGTGGCCCCAGGGATCCCCTAGTACCAAGCTCATGTCTGCTTAAGTTGGACCTGGTTAGTCTGCTGACTTCTACCTGTCCCTTATCTGCCTCATCCCCTGACACCAAATCCTCATCCTCATCATCAGCATCATCTGCCTCCTGAAGGGGATGGTCATGGCTATCATAGGGACCCTGTAAGGAGGGCATATTGCCATCTGGATTAGAAGGGTCTGGGTTACCAGCCCTCCTTGCATCATAAGTCTCTAAGAGACCAATCAGAAAGGCAGTTGTGGGGTTAGCCCCCTGCTTAATCTTCCTAGAGGTACATACTTGTCGTAACTCATGGAAGCTAAGCACAGTATATCTTGAAGGGATGACCTGTGGAGGGTCAACTGACACAAGGGGAGACTCAGAGTTTCCTCCTTTGTCCGACATACTGTTTCTAGTGTGGTGTAAGTGATGCACCTACCTACACTATGTGTTACCTACTGATCCCTTGCTAAGAGTTGCAGCCAAGGTGTGCTAAGCCTTGAGGAGCTACAACAGCTGGTTCAGTAGAACTCAGAGTATTCTAAGCTTTAGTTATATGTACCTAACAGTACTTATGTGATCTTTGAGCAAGATATTCTTAGGATACGTGTGGTAAAACAACAGCAAGCTCAAATCCCAACCGCTGCTCACCAATGTGAGAAGGTGGCCTGATATGCAGTGCTCACTATTCTAGTGAACACTATGTATCAGTCCAGCAACCCTTATTGATGATTGGTTGTAAGTCAACCTTATAGACCAGCTATCCTAGTAGCGTGGATACGAGCAGTCTAAGGCTAAAGACTCGAGAGGGCGTGTTAAGCCAGCTGTTATACCACATATACCCCTTGAACACCAAGTGAAAGGACACCACACAAGTGTTATGAAAATAAACAGTTATTTATTAAGAATGACAACAGCCCTGTACTCTTTATGAGGACAGGGTACTAAGCACAAACCAAAACTCTTACAAAAATACTTAAGTTAGCACAGTATATACAAATGCCCGAGGGGCACGGAAAACCATATACTCTGAAAGTGGAATGCGAAATTACTAGCAGGTAAGTACAGTACTAATGGCTTTTGGAATCGCTAGGACTTGACTAGGGAATCGTTAGATTACTTCTAGGAGGCCTAGGGGACTCGGGTGCAGTGTGTGCACTCTCACGCGAGATGCGGACAAAAGTCTATGGTAGCTAGAAATTGCAAAGTTAGTGTTCTCGGGCGAACCCGACCTGGTAGGGAGAAAACGACAGTGGATCCTGACCCTTAGATAGTGAGGCTATGCTGGGGCACCGAAATGCCGAAGTTACCTAGCCCAGGGGCTGCAGCTGCATAGGTCTGAAAAGACGTCGGGAATCCTCGTAGACGGACCAGGAGCCGGAAGAAAAGATGCTGGCCGGTGACCAGTGAAGAAAGTTCAGTTGGATCCAAGTCTGGATCTTGAAGATAGATGACACCTGAAAGCAGAGGGGACCAAGTTCGAGACTACTAGCCAGTAGTCAGTGGGCACCAGGAGGGTACCGGATGGTAGCCACCTCGACTAGGTGAGTGGGTGACGCTGTGCTCGAAGATCTCACGGACCAGGAGGCGTTGTCGGCGACCAGGATGGAGGATCGAGCTGTCCCACGAAGATAGAAGCTGTCGGCGTCGCTGGACCCAGGATTGGGCAACAAAGCCTTGGCAAATTCAAGCCCACGCGGTGGACCTAAAATGGCGTCTGGAGTGGACCAGGAGGGTCCGGGGTGCCTCTCTTGAAGAAGGAAGCAAGGGCCAGCCTGGAGCAACCAGACCAGCAGCAGTGATGTCGTCGGGCGTCGTTCAGAAGGCCACAAGCCAGCCGGCTAGTAGCCAAACAACGCGGTGCACAGCAAACAGCAGAAGGGCCCCACGCAGATCGTGGAGATGCAGGGAGGCTGACCTTGGGTGCTGGAGCTGCGCAGGGTCGGGGCTTCTCGGACCCCAAAGCACTCACCAGTGGAGGACACGGTGGGCTTGCAGTAAAGATGTTGTGCAGTCTTGGCGATCGTCGGTCCCTCGAGGTCTCGTCGCACTCACAGTTCTCAGCTTTGCTGTAGAGGTGAGTAGAGGTCAGAGGTGCCAGGGAAGCCGGGTCTCGTCGAGCTGGGTCGTCGGATTCGTGAAGAAGGACTTGCAGCAGACCGCAGTGTTTCTTAGGATGGTGCCCGCTTGATGCAGGGTGACTACTCCTTAGCCACAAGGGAGAATCTTGATGAAGAAATCGTGAAGTCCTTTCGAAGAAAGTCGTATCTTGATTCCAAAGATGATCTAATTTGAACAGGGGGCCCGCTCCCATCTTTATACTAAAAAAGGGGGCTGACCCGGTGACTAGGTCCTGCCTATGGGTGGGACCAGGAGGGGGGTGGTTACACCCCTCTCCCCTGCCGGACTTCCCCAGGCCAGGGGCTGGTGTGCCCCTGGAACTGGTTCTGACTGGCCTATGCGTAGTGAGCACCGGGGTGCCCCTCAGCAGTCACCTTCCTGAAAAGCCCTGCCTACCCAGGATACACAAAACCATGTCTGGGACGGTGCTAGCACCGCCCCTGACAGGAAACCCTTTGTCCAGGCTCCCCTCGCTGGAAGGACTCCCAGCTGCAGAGGGTCAGACTCGTGTCTGTGGTGGCAGCATCCATTTTGTGGAGCTGAGGCTTCAGTTAACTTTAACCGGGGTTCACAGTTACATACATGTCGTGTCCCTCTAGAAGGGTGGAATGCTAACTCCGTCGCCAGAATTGGCGAGGGGTTAGTATTCCAATTCGTATGACACCTTACTCGACATGTTTTGATAAAGCAATACCAAAGTTAGCATTTAACCGCGAGGATTATAATGCACTTAAGAGTATATGGTATGCGATATCATGGAACAGCTATTAGGACTTGGTTCCGCAAGCTGCAGACAGGCTCAGCTCATGCCAGAGCACCATCTCACACGATTCCAAGCACTCTGCCTTCAGGATTGTCAAGGCCTGCCATAGGAGTGACTGATAGGAATCTGTGTGTCCATTTTAGGGTTAGGTATAGGTATACTACACCTACAGCAAAGGGTGATTACACAACTTTGCCCCAGCTGTCATGCAGCCAGTTGTGTCAAATTTAGGAGGCCAGCCAGGGGTGGCATAATACATGCTGCAGCCCCTGGCAGCCCTGGGTACACCTATGCCCTGAGTTACAGGGTCTGATAAGGTGGCCCAGTACCAATTGGTAAATGCACCTAGGGTACATGTTGTAATTTAGAAAGAGAACAGCCAGGCTGTGGGTCTGATTGGCAGGCCCACAGCCAGAGAAAGTCGTAAACCAGTGAAACAAAAGCAAGAAATCTGGGTGATCATAGGATTGCAGACCCTACTCTCCTACATGACCCCCCCCCCCAAACTTTGGGACAATAAGCTAACCTTGACCAGGTGAGTCTTCTTGTTCTAAGTGGAAATATCTGGAGAGCCCATCGGCATTGCCATGATCAGTACCAGGTCTATGTTCCACTGTAAAGTCCATCCCCTGTAGGGAAATGGACCACCTAAGCAGTTTGGGGTTTTCACCCTTCATCTGATTTAGCCACAAGAGGGGCTTATGGTCGGTCTGAATCTTGAAGTGAGTGCCAAACAAGTATGGCCTCAGCTTCTTCAGGGCCCAAACCACAGCAAAGGCCTCCCTCTCAATAGCTGACCAATACTTCTCTCTGGGGGTCAGCCTTCTGCTTATAAAAGCAATGGGCTGATCCTGACCATCAAAATTCAGTTGAGAAAGAACAGCTCCCACACCCAACTCAGAAGCATCTGTTTGGACAATGAATGGTTTGGAGTAGTCTGGACTCTTAAGGATAGGTGCTGTGCACATGGCCTGCTTTAGGTCATCGAATGCTTTTTGACAGCCTGCTGTCCACTGAACCTTTTTTGGCATTTTCTTACTTGTCAGTTCATTTAATGGTGTCACAATTGAACCATAGTTCCTGACAAACGTTCTGTAGTATCCAGTCAGGCCCAAGAAAGCTCGAACCTGAGTCTGGGTGGTTGGAGGAGCCCAGTCCCTGATTGACTGTATTTTGCTCTCCAGTGGCTGAACCTGGCCTCCACCTACAAGGTGGCCCAGGTATACAACCTGTGTCTGCCCTATCTGTCACTTGGTGGCCTTGATAGTGAGGCCTGCTGCTTGCAGAGCCTCTAACACTTTCCTCAGGTGGACCAGGTGATCCTCCCAGGTGGAGCTAAAGACAGCAATATCATCTAGATATGCTGCACAGAAGTCATCCAGCCCAGTAAGGACTTGATTCACCAACCTTTGGAAGGTGGCAGGTGCATTTTTCAGACCAAAGGGCATTACCACAAATTGATAATGCCCACCAGGGGTTGAAAATGCTGTCTTGGGCTTGGCATCCTCAGCTAACCTGATTTGCCAATACCCAGCTGTTAAGTCAAATGTACTTAAGTAGTTGGCAGAAGCCAATCTATCTATAAGTTCATCTGCCCTTGGTATTGGGTGGGCATCAGTCTTAGTGACTGCATTGAGACCCCTGTAGTCTACGCAAAACCTCATCTCTCTCTTACCATCCTGGGTGTGAGGCTTTGGCACTAGAACTACTGGACTAGCCCAAGGGCTATCTGAGGGTTCAATGACTCCCAACTCCAACATTTTCTGCACTTCAGTTTTTATGCAGTCTCTAACATGATCAGGCTGCCTGTAGATTTTACTCTTGACTGGCAGGCTGTCACCAGTGTCAACCTCATGGGTGCACCAATTGGTCTGACTGGGTGTCAGAGAGAACATATGTCTGAAAGACTGAAAAACCTGTTTACAGTCTTTCTGCTGATGTTCAGAGAGGCTGCCACAAAAGACAACACCATCTACTGACCCATCATCAGGATTCTGAGTGAGCAGGTCTGGGAGAGGGTCACTCTCTTCCTCCTGTCCCTCATCTATGGCCATGAGCAAGCTCATGTCCTTCCTGTCGACATATGCTTTGAGCCTGTTGACATGGAGTACCCTGTGGGGACTCCTGGGAGTTCCAAGGTCCACCAGGTAGGTGACCTCTCCCCTTTGCTCAAGAATTGTGTGGGGCCCAGACCATTTGTCTTTGAGTGCTGCTGGGGCCACTGGCTCCAACACCCACACCTTCTGTCCAGGCTGGTAAACAGTCAGGACAGCCTTTTGGTCATGCCAAGCTTTTTGAAGTTCTTGACTGGCCTTAAGGTTTTCAGATGCCTTCTCCATATACTCAGCCATCCTGGAGCGGAGACCAAGTACATAGTCCACTATGTTGGTTGCAGGCTTTTTGAGAGGTCTCTCCCATCCTTCCTTCACCAAACACAGGGGGCCTCTCACAGGATGCCCATACAAAAGTTCAAAAGGGCTGTAGCCAACCCCCTTTTGTGGGACCTCTCTGTAAGCAAACAGAAGGCAGGGGATCAGGACATCCCATCTACGCCTGAGCTTTTCAGGTAGTCCATGAATCATCCCTTTTAGGGTCCTGTTGAACCTTTCAACAAGCCCATTGCATTGTGGATGATAGGGTGTAGTGAATTTGTAATTGACACCACATTCCTTCCACATAGCAGTTAAGTAGCTTGACATGAAGTTTGCACCTCTGTCAGAGACAACCTCCTTAGGGAAGCCCACTCTGGAGAACACTCCAACTAGGGCCCTTGCCACCACAGGTGCTGTGGTGGTCCTAAGTGGAATAGCTTCAGGATACCTGGTGGCATGATCCACTACCACCAGTATAAACTTGTGCCCTGATGCTGTCTGGGGTTCCATTGGACCAACAATGTCAATCCCCACTCTTTCAAAGGGCACCCCCACCACAGGCATTGGTATAAGGGGGGCCTTTGTTGTGCCACCTGACTTACCACTGGCTTGGCAAGTGACACAGGAGCGACAAAACTCCTTGGTATCCTCATTCATGTGAGGCCAGTAAAAGTGTGAGACAAGCCTGTCCCAAGTCTTTGTCTGGCCTAAGTGACCTGCTAAGGGAATCTCATGGGCCAAGGTAAGTAGGAAACCTCTCTGAGACAAGGGTACAACCAGCCTCCTGGTCATGCCAGGCTTGGGGTCTCTTGACTCAGTGTACAGGAGTCCATCTTCCCAGTATACCTTGTGGGTACCTGTGGCGTTCCCAGCAGCCTCAGCAGCAGCCTGCTGTCTGAGGGGTTCAAGAGAAGGGCAGTCTAACTGGTCCTTCCCCAGGTCTTCCCTTGAGGGTCCCCCTGAACCCAAGAATTCAACTTGATCAAGTTCGAACTCTCTAGGCTCAGTTTCCCTCAATTCCTGTAGGTCAGCCTCCTCTGAGACTTGATCCACAACCTGGGGCAAGGGGGAAGGCACAGCCTTAACCCTACTGCTCTTTTTCTTGGAAGGTGTCTGGTCCATTGTTCCAGGATCCAGCACCTGTTCAGTGGGGCATTTCCTGGCCTGTGACCTGGTCACAGCAAACACATGTGCTGGCAAGCCTAACATTTCCAGGTGAGTCCTCTGCTCCACTTCTGACCATTGTGATGACTCCAAATCATTGCCCAACAAACAATCCACTGGGAGGTCTGAACTAACTACAACCTTCTTTTGGCCAGTTACCCCTCCCCAGGAGAAAGCTACAATTGCCATACTGTGATTGGTAGTGACATTGCTTGCATTGGTCACCAGGAATTCTGTACCTGGCATGATCTGTCCAGGGTCCACAAAGCTAGGTGTCACCATTGTGACACTGGCACAAGTGTCCCTATAGGCCTGAGCCATTTTTCCATTAATGAAAGGTGTCTGTCTGTATTTGCCCAAAGTATTGGGACTGATGTCAGGGGATATATCCATATCCCCTGTACTGACAAGGACAGCCTGAGTGAGTGTACCAACTAAGTTGTCATACCCCTCAGAACCCAGGGTTAACCCTACTAAACCCTTGGGAGGTGCACTACCACTGCTGACTGTACTAGGGGGCACAGGTGCCTTAGGGGCTGCAGTGGCAGGAGTCTGCCCTCCTCCTTTCTTGGTGCACTCACTAAACCAGTGAGTTTTACTTTTGCAGTATTGGCACCACCTTTTAGATTGGCCTTCTTTCTTCTTTTGGGGAGCCTGCCCCCACCCTCTTTGGGTTGTTGGGGACCTGTTGAAGACTTCTGGTCATTTTGTTCCCCCTTAGAATCTTTACCCTTCTGGTCTGCTTTCTTCTGACCACCTTGATTCTGGCCCTGGTTCTGTTTAACTCTTGTTCTAACCCATCTGTCTGCCTTCTTTCCCAATTCTTGGGGAGAGGTCAGATCTGAGTCAACAAGATGCTGATGCAACAACTGGTTCTGACAATTGTTTAAAATTTGTTCTCTCATCATCAAATTGTACAATCCTTTATAATCAGTAACCTTACTGCCCAGCAACCAGCCCTCAAAAGCCTTAGTGGCACAATCTACAAAGTCAGCCCAATCTTGAGACTGAGTTTTCTGGGTATCCCTGAACAGCACTCTGTACTGCTCAGTGGTTAGGCCAAACCCATCAACCAGTGTATTTTTCAAGACTTGGTAATCATTAGCATCCTCTACCCTTGTGGTGAGGAGCTTGTCTCTACCTTTACCTTCAAAGGAGAGCCACAAGATAGCTGCCCACTGACTCTGGGGAACACCTTGCACAGTGCAGGCCCTCTCCAAAGCAGTAATCCATTTGTGGATGTCATCCCCTTGTTTAAAGGGGGGCACTATCTTACCTAGGTGTTTTGTATCAAAACTCCTTTCCCTATTGCTAGGTACAATGCTGCCACCAGTGGGGACTGCCCCACTTAACTGTTGCTCTCTAGCAAAGGCAAGCCTCTCTTTGGCCAGGGCAAGTTCTTCCCTTTCAATCCTCAGATTGGCTGCCTTTTCTTTAGCTGCATACACTCTCCTCTGGGGAGATGTCATCCCCCTCTGAGAGGAGTGTTGAGAGCCATTGGTGTGAAGGGATCTGCCAGAGCCTCTGGATAGAGACCTAGCTCGTCCATTCCCAATGTTAAGCTGACCTGAGAGTGGCCCCAGGGATCCCCTAGTACCAAGCTCATGTCTGCTTAAGTTGGACCTGGTTAGTCTGCTGACTTCTACCTGTCCCTTATCTGCCTCATCCCCTGACACCAAATCCTCATCCTCATCATCAGCATCATCTGCCTCCTGAAGGGGATGGTCATGGCTATCATAGGGACCCTGTAAGGAGGGCATATTGCCATCTGGATTAGAAGGGTCTGGGTTACCAGCCCTCCTTGCATCATAAGTCTCTAAGAGACCAATCAGAAAGGCAGTTGTGGGGTTAGCCCCCTGCTTAATCTTCCTAGAGGTACATACTTGTCGTAACTCATGGAAGCTAAGCACAGTATATCTTGAAGGGATGACCTGTGGAGGGTCAACTGACACAAGGGGAGACTCAGAGTTTCCTCCTTTGTCCGACATACTGTTTCTAGTGTGGTGTAAGTGATGCACCTACCTACACTATGTGTTACCTACTGATCCCTTGCTAAGAGTTGCAGCCAAGGTGTGCTAAGCCTTGAGGAGCTACAACAGCTGGTTCAGTAGAACTCAGAGTATTCTAAGCTTTAGTTATATGTACCTAACAGTACTTATGTGATCTTTGAGCAAGATATTCTTAGGATACGTGTGGTAAAACAACAGCAAGCTCAAATCCCAACCGCTGCTCACCAATGTGAGAAGGTGGCCTGATATGCAGTGCTCACTATTCTAGTGAACACTATGTATCAGTCCAGCAACCCTTATTGATGATTGGTTGTAAGTCAACCTTATAGACCAGCTATCCTAGTAGCGTGGATACGAGCAGTCTAAGGCTAAAGACTCGAGAGGGCGTGTTAAGCCAGCTGTTATACCACATATACCCCTTGAACACCAAGTGAAAGGACACCACACAAGTGTTATGAAAATAAACAGTTATTTATTAAGAATGACAACAGCCCTGTACTCTTTATGAGGACAGGGTACTAAGCACAAACCAAAACTCTTACAAAAATACTTAAGTTAGCACAGTATATACAAATGCCCGAGGGGCACGGAAAACCATATACTCTGAAAGTGGAATGCGAAATTACTAGCAGGTAAGTACAGTACTAATGGCTTTTGGAATCGCTAGGACTTGACTAGGGAATCGTTAGATTACTTCTAGGAGGCCTAGGGGACTCGGGTGCAGTGTGTGCACTCTCACGCGAGATGCGGACAAAAGTCTATGGTAGCTAGAAATTGTAAAGTTAGTGTTCTCGGGCGAACCCGACCTGGTAGGGAGAAAACGACAGTGGATCCTGACCCTTAGATAGTGAGGCTATGCTGGGGCACCGAAATGCCGAAGTTACCTAGCCCAGGGGCTGCAGCTGCATAGGTCTGAAAAGACGTCGGGAATCCTCGTAGACGGACCAGGAGCCGGAAGAAAAGATGCTGGCCGGTGACCAGTGAAGAAAGTTCAGTTGGATCCAAGCCTGGATCTTGAAGATAGATGACACCTGAAAGCAGAGGGGACCAAGTTCGAGACTACTAGCCAGTAGTCAGTGGGCACCAGGAGGGTACCGGATGGTAGCCACCTCGACTAGGTGAGTGGGTGACGCTGTGCTCGAAGATCTCACGGACCAGGAGGCGTTGTCGGCGACCAGGATGGAGGATCGAGCTGTCCCACGAAGATAGAAGCTGTCGGCGTCGCTGGACCCAGGATTGGGCAACAAAGCCTTGGCAAATTCAAGCCCACGCGGTGGACCTAAAATGGCGTCTGGAGTGGACCAGGAGGGTCCGGGGTGCCTCTCTTGAAGAAGGAAGCAAGGGCCAGCCTGGAGCAACCAGACCAGCAGCAGTGATGTCGTCGGGCGTCGTTCAGAAGGCCACAAGCCAGCCGGCTAGTAGCCAAACAACGCGGTGCACAGCAAACAGCAGAAGGGCCCCACGCAGATCGTGGAGATGCAGGGAGGCTGACCTTGGGTGCTGGAGCTGCGCAGGGTCGGGGCTTCTCGGACCCCAAAGCACTCACCAGTGGAGGACACGGTGGGCTTGCAGTAAAGATGTCGTGCAGTCTTGGCGATCGTCGGTCCCTCGAGGTCTCGTCGCACTCACAGTTCTCAGCTTTGCTGTAGAGGTGAGTAGAGGTCAGAGGTGCCAGGGAAGCCGGGTCTCGTCGAGCTGGGTCGTCGGATTCGTGAAGAAGGACTTGCAGCAGACCGCAGTGTTTCTTAGGATGATGCCCGCTTGATGCAGGGTGACTACTCCTTAGCCACAAGGGAGAATCTTGATGAAGAAATCGTGAAGTCCTTTCGAAGAAAGTCGTATCTTGATTCCAAAGAGGATCTAATTTGAACAGGGGGCCCGCTCCCATCTTTATACTAAAAAAGGGGGCTGACCCGGTGACTAGGTCCTGCCTATGGGTGGGACCAGGAGGGGGGTGGTTACACCCCTCTCCCCTGCCGGACTTCCCCAGGCCAGGGGCTGGTGTGCCCCTGGAACTGGTTCTGACTGGCCTATGCGTAGTGAGCACCGGGGTGCCACTCAGCAGTCACCTTCCTGAAAAGCCCTGCCTACCCAGGATACACAAAACCATGTCTGGGACGGTGCTAGCACCGCCCCTGACAGGAAACCCTTTGTCCAGGCTCCCCTCGCTGGAAGGACTCCCAGCTGCAGGGGGTCAGACTCGTGTCTGTGGTGGCAGCATCCATTTTGTGGAGCTGAGGCTTCAGTTAACTTTAACCGGGGTTCACAGTTACATACATGTCGTGTCCCTCTAGAAGGGTGGAATGCTAACCCCGTCGCCAGAATTGGCGAGGGGTTAGTATTCCAATTCGTATGACACCTTACTCGACATGTTTTGATAAAGCAATACCAAAGATAGCATTTAACCGCGAGGATTATAATGCACTTAAGAGTATATGGTATGCGATATCATGGAACAGCTATTAGGACTTGGTTCCGCAAGCTGCAGACAGGCTCAGCTCATGCCAGAGCACCATCTCACACGATTCCAAGCACTCTGCCTTCAGGATTGTCAAGGCCTGCCATAGGAGTGACTGATAGGAATCTGTGTGTCCATTTTAGGGTTAGGTATAGGTATACTACACCTACAGCAAAGGGTGATTACACGACTTTGCCCCAGCTGTCATGCAGCCAGTTGTGTCAAATTTAGGAGGCCAGCCAGGGGTGGCATAATACATGCTGCAGCCCCTGGCAGCCCTGGGTACACCTATGCCCTGAGTTACAGGGTCTGATAAGGTGGCCCAGTACCAATTGGTAAATGCACCTAGGGTACATGTTGTAATTTAGAAAGAGAACAGCCAGGCTGTGGGTCTGATTGGCAGGCCCACAGCCAGAGAAAGTCGTAAACCAGTGAAACAAAAGCAAAAAATCTGGGTGATCATAGGATTGCAAACCCTACTCTCCTACAAACAGTCAGGACAGCCTTTTGGTCATGCCAAGCTCAGACAAAGGGTTTCCTGTCAGGGGCGGTGCTAGCACCATCCCAGACAGGGTTTTGTGAATCCCAGGTAGGCAGGGCTGAGAGGAAGGTGACTGCAAGTGGCACCCCGGTGCTCACTGTGCATATGCCGACTCAAACCAGTTCCAGGGGCACCCCAGCCCCTGAGCTGGGGAAAGTCTGGACAAAGGAGAGGGGTGTAACCACCCCCCTCCCACCCCCCTCCTGGTCCCACACATGGGCAGGACCTAGTCGCGTGCCAGCCCCTTTTCTTAGGATAAAGGTAGGAGCGGGCCCCCTTCCCAAATTAGATAATCTTGAATCTTGAACTACTTTCCACGAAAGGAACTCTTGACATTCTCTGAAGACTCTCCCTTGTGGCTAAGGAGTAGCCACCCTGCACCCGCAGGCACCCCCTAAGCATCGCGGTTTGCTGCAGGTCCATCCTCCGGATCAAGACTGACCAGCTCGAACGGACCCGGATTCCCTGGCATCTCTGACCTCTACCTGCATCATCAGCCCAGCTGAGATTCGTGGGTGTGACGAGACCTGAGGGACCGGCCATCTTCAAAACCTGCACGACGCTTAACCAGCACGACCACCGAGGGATCCTCGAGTGAGTGCACTGGGGTTTGAGAAGCCCCAACCCAGAGCAGCTCCAGCACCGAAGTCCAGCCCCCCAGCTTTGACGAGATCTGCGTGGGGCCCTTCTGCTCTTTGCTGCTTGCCACGTTGTCCGGTCACTTGCCCGTTGGCTAGTGGCCCTCCTGACGACGTACCATGACGTTTTCACCGCTGCTCCAGACTGGCCCTTGCTCCCTTCCAAAAGAGGAGCACCCCGGACCCTCCTGGTCCACTTCAGACGCCATCTTGACTCCACCGCGTGGGCTTGCCTTTGCCAAGGCTTGTTGCTTCAATCCTGGTTCCAGCATCGCCGACAGCCGACACCCTTGTGGGACAGCTCGCACCTCCAGCCTGGTCGCCGACAACGCCTCCTTGCCCGTGTGACTGCAGAGTCCAGCGTCGCCCACTCACCTGATCGGGGTGACTTCATCCGGTGCCATCCTGGTGCCCACACAATCACTGGCTAGTGATTAAGAACTGAGTCCCCTCTGCTTTCAGGTCGTCTCCATCACCGATCCAGGCCTGGATCACACCGAACATCTTCACTGGTCGCCTGCCAGCAACTTCTTCTTTCAGGCTCCATAGACTACAACGAGGATTCCCGACGTCTTTTGAACCCTATGCAGCCGCAGCCCCTGGGCTAGGTAACCCGAGCATTTCGGTGCTCCAACGCAGGTTCACTAACCAAGTGTCCAGATCCTTTTTCGTTTTGAGTCTACCTAGCCGGATTCGTCCGGAAACAGTAACTTTAGAAATACTAGCCTCCATAGACTTTGTCCCGCATCCCGCGTGAGAGTGCACACTCTGCACCCGATCTCCCTAGGCCTCCTGCTCCTAACCTTAGGGTTCAGTAGTGTAGTCCTAGCGATCCTGAAGCCTCTGGATCTTGTTACTTACCTGCTAGTATTTCGCATTCCACTTTTAGTGTATATGGTTTTTCGTGCCCCTCGGGCATTTGTGTAAATTGTGCAACTTGAAGTATTTTCATAAGAGTTTTGTATTGTGCTTAGCTCCCTGACTCATAAAGAGTTCAGGGTAGACTTGTTATAAATAAATATACTTTATTTTTCATTACAACTTGTGTGGTGTCCTTTCACTTGGTGTTCAAGGGGTATATGTGATGGTAAAACAGCTGGCTTAACACGCCCTCTAGAGTTTAGCCTAAAGACTGCTTTTGTCCACGCTGCTAGGATAGCTGGTCTATAAGGTGGACTTACAACCAATCATCAATAAGGGTCATTTGGTATGATACACAGTGATCACTAGAATAGTGAGCACTATATACAGGCCAACTTCTCACATAATACTCACTGGTTTAGTGAGTGCACCAAGAAAGGCCCAGCTCCTACCACTACTGCCCCTAAGGCACCTGCAACCCCTAGTTCAGTTAGTAGTGGTAGTGTTCCCCCTAAGGCTATAGTGGGGTTGACATTGGTATCTGAGGCAGGCTCTGACCTAGTCAGAGTACCTACCCAGGCTGTTCTTGTTTGTACGGGGGACATGGATTTGACCCCTACAATAAGTCCCAGTACCCTGGGCAAGTACAGGCAGACGCCTTTGATCAATGGAAAAATGGCTCAGGCCTACAGGGACACCTGTGCCAGTGTCACTATGGTGACACCAGCATTTGTGGACCCTGGACAGGTAATTCTAGGTTCAGACTACCTAGTGACCAATGCTAGCAATGTCACTATCAACCATAGTATGGCACTTGTTAATTTCTCCTGGGGAGGGGTAAATGGCCTCAAAAGGGTTGTTGTTAGTTCAGACCTCCCAGTGGACTGTCTTTTGGGCAATGATTTGGAATCCTCCTCATGGTCAGATGTGGAGTATAGGACTCATGTGGAAATGTTAAGTTTGTCAGCACATGTCCTTGCTGTGACTAGGTCACAGGCCAGGAAATGCCCAGCTGAACTAGTGCTGGATCCTGGAACAATGGACCAGACACTAACCAAGCGTAAGAACAGTAAGGTTAAGGCAATGCCTTCCCCCTTGCCTCAAGGTGAGGATCAGCTCTCACAGGAGACTGGCCCAAAGACCCCAGAGGAACTGTCCTAGAAGAACTTGAGCCTGAACAGGTTGAGTTTCTTGGGACAGGGGGACCTTCCAGGGCAGACTTGAGACAAGCACAATTAGACTGTTCATCTCTTGAACCCCTCAGACAACAGGCTGCTGCTGAGGCTGCAGAGAATGCCACAGGTGCCCATAAAGTGTATTGATATGATGGACTCCTTTATTCTGAGGCAAGAGACCCCAAGCCTGGTGCTACCAGGAGGCTGGTCATCCCCTTGTCTCTGAGAGGTTTCCTTCTCACCTTGGCCCATGAAATTCCTCTTGCAGGTCACTTAGGCCAGAACAAGACTTGGGACAGGCTTGTCCCTCACTTTCACTGGCCTCATATGTCTGAGGACACCAAAGAGTTTTGTCGCTCATGTTTCACCTGTCAAGCCAGTGGCAAATCAGGTGGAACAACAAAGGCCCCCCTTATACCACTACCTGTGGTGGGGGTGCCCTTTGAAAGAGTGGGTATTGACATTGTTGGACCAATGGACCCCCCAACAGCATCTGGGCACAGATTTATACTGGTGGTAGTGGATCATGCCACCAGGTATCCAGAAGCTATTCCCCTTAGGACCACTACAGCTCCTGTTGTGGCCAAGGCCCTGCTCTCAGTTTTTACTAGAGTGGGGTTTCCTACGGTGGTTGTCTCTGGCAGAGGTGCAAACTTTATGTCAGGATACTTGACTGCAATGTGGAAGGAGTGTGGTGTCAATTACACATTCACCACCCCCTATCACCCACAGTGCAATGGGCTTGTTGAGAGATTCAACAAGACCCTCAAAGGGATGATAAAAGGGTTACCAGAAAAGCTTAGGCGAAGATGAGACATCCTTTTACCCTGCCTTTTGTTTGCTTACAGAGAGGTCCCACAGAAGGGGGTTGGCTACAGCCCTTTTGAACTTCTATTTGGGCATCCTGTAAGAGGATCCCTGTGTCTTGTGAAGGAAGGATCGGAGAGACCTCTCAGAAAGCCTAAGCAGGACATAGTGGACTATGTACTTGGTCTCCGCTCCAGGATGGCAGAGTACATGGAAAAGGCATCTAAAAACCTTGAGGCCAGCCAAGAACTGCAAAAAGCTTGGCATGACCAAAAGGCTGTCCTTACTGTTTACCAGCCTGGACAGAAGGTGTGGGTGTTGGAGCCAGTGGCCCCAGGAGCTCGCCAAGACAAATGGTTTGGACCCCATACTATCATAGAAAAGAAGAGAGAGGTCACCTATCTGGTAGACCTTGGAACTCCCAGGAGCCCTCACAGAGTACATCATGTGAACAGGCTCAAGGCATTTGTCAACAGGGAAGACATGGGCTTGCTCATGGCTACAGATGAGGGACAGGAGGAAGAGAGTGACCTTCTCCCAGACCTGCTCACTCAGAACCCTGATGATGGGTCAGTAGATGGTGTAGTCTTTTCTGACAGCGTCTCTGAGCATCAACAAGAGGATTGTAAACAGGTTCTTCAATCCTTCAGACAAATTTTCTCTCTGACACCCAGTCAGACAAACTGGTGCACCCATGAGGTGGACACTGTTGACAGTCTGCCTATAAAGAGTAAAATCTACAGGCAACCTGGCCACGTCAGGGACTGCATAAAACAAGAAGTACAGAAAATGTTGGAATTGGGAGTCATTGAACCCTCAGAGAGCCCTTGGGCTAGTCCTGTAGTTCTAGTGCCTAAACCTCACACCCAGGATGGTAAGAGAGAGATGAGGTTTTGTGTAGACTGCAGGGGTCTCAATGCTGTCACTAAGACAGATGCCCATCCAATACCAAGAGCAGATAAACTCATAGATAAATTGGCTTCTGCCAAATTCTTGAGTACATTTGACCTGACAGCTGGTTATTGGCAAATCAGGTTAGCTGAGGATGCCAAGGCCAAGACAGCATTTTCTACCCCAGGAGGTCATTACCAGTTTGTGGTGATGCCCTTTGGTTTGAAAAATGCACCTGCCACTTTTCAAAGGTTGGTGAACCAAGCCCTCTCTGGGCTGGATGACTTCTGTGCAGCATATCTAGATGATATTGCTGTCCTTAGCTCCACCTGGGAGGATCACCTGATCCACCTGAGGAAAGTTTTGGAGGCCCTGCAAAAGGCAGGCCTCACTATCAAGGCTACCAAGTGCCAGATAGGGCAGAGTCAAGTTATATACTTGGGCCACCTTGTAGGTGGAGGCCAAGTTCAACCTTTGGAGAGCAAGATACAGGCCATAAAGGACTGGGCTCCTCCAACCACCCAGACACAGGTCAGAGCTTTCTTGGGCCTGTCTGGTTACTATAGGAAATTTGTCAAAAATTATGGAACCATTGTGACTCCACTTAATGACCTGACAAGTAAGAAAATGCCAAAGAAAGTTCACTGGACAGTTACCTGTCAGAAGGCATTCGATGACCTAAAGCAGGCCATGTGCACTGCACCTATTCTCAAGAGTCCAGACTACTCCAAGCCATTCATTGTCCAAACAGATGCTTCTGAGTTCGGTGTGGGAACTGTTCTATCTCAACTGAATATTGATGGTCATGACCAGCCCATTGCTTTTATAAGTGGAAGGCTGACCCCTAGAGAGAAACGTTGGTCAGCTATTGAGAGGGAGGCCTTTGCTGTGGTTTGGGCCCTGAAGAAGTTGAGGCCATACTTGTTTGGTACTCACTTCAAGATTCAGACCGACCATAAACCCCTCTTATGGCTAAATCAAATGAAGGGTGAAAACCCCAAACTTCTTAGGTGTTCCATTTCCCTACAGGGGATGGACTTTACAGTGGAGCACAGACCAGGGACTGACCATGGCAATGCAGATGGTCTCTCCAGGTACTTCCACTTAGAACAAGAAGACTCACCTGGTCAAGGTTAGTTTAATGTCCCTAAGTTTGGGGGGGGGGGGGTTATGTAGGAGAGTAGGGTCTGCAATCCTATGGTCACCCCCGATTTTTGCTTTTTGCTTCACTGGTTTACGACTTTCCCTGGCTGTGGGCCTGCTAATCAGACCCACAGCCTAGCTGTTCTCTCTCTAAATTGACAAGCATGTACCTTAGGTGCATTTACCAATTGGTACTGGGCCACCTTATCAGTCCCTGTACAGCATGCCTTAGGTATCCAGGGCATAGGTGTACCCAGGGCCTACCAGGGGCTGCAGCATGTATTATGCCACCCCTGGCTGGCCATCCAAATCCGACACAACTAGCTGCACGACAGCTGGGGCAAGGTGGTGTAATCACCCTTTGCTTTAGATATAGTATCTCTATATCTAACCCTAAAATGGACACATATATTCCTATCAGTCACTCCTATGGCAGGCCTTATCAATCATGAAGGCAGAGTGCTTGGAATTATGTGAGATGGTGCTCTGGCATGAGCTGAGCCTGTTTGCAGCTTGCGGAACCAAGTCCTAATAGCTGTTCCATGATAACGCTATACCATATACTCTTAAGTGCATTATGAACCTCGCGGTCAAATGCTAACTTTGGTATAGCATTATCAAAACATGTCGAGTAAGGTGTCATACGAATTGGAATACTACTCCCTCACCAATTCTGGCGACGGGGGTAGCATTCCACCCTTCTAGAGGGACACAACATGTATGTAACTGTGAACCCCGGTTATGGTTAACTCGAGCCTCAGCATCACAAAATGGATGCTGCCACCACAGACACAAGTCTGACCTCCTGCTGCTGGGAGTCCTCCCTGCGAGGGAGGCTCGGACAAAGTGTTTCCTGCCTTGGGATGTGCTAGCACCACCCCAGACAGGATTTTGTGTATTAGGTAGGCCTGGGCTGAAAGGAATGAGACATGCCTGGGGCACACAAGGTGTCCCTGTGCATATGCCGGTCTAAACCAGTTCCTGGGGCACTCCAGCCCCAGAGCTGGCGCAAGACAGGACAAAGGAAAGGGGGTGTAACCACCCCCCTTCCTGGTCCCACCCAGAGGAGGGACCTAGTCGTAGTGCAGCCCCCTTTAGCTGAATAAAGGTAGGAGCTGGTCCCATTCCAAATTAGATTATCCTAATCAACTTCACAAGAAGAAACTCTGGACTTCGACGTTCTGCTCCACAGAAGACAGAAGAAATCTCCCTTGCGGGCAAGGAGTGTCCATCCTGCACCAGCAGGCACCATCAGCGTCCAGCGGCTTCCCTTTGTCGTCTTCCTGCAAGGATCCAGACTTCAGAGCCCGACGAGACCCGGATTCCCAGACCTCTCCGACCTCAACCCACATCTGCAGCAGAGCTGAGACCCGTGGGTGCGACGAGACACGTGGGACCGGCCATCTTGAAAGAAGCAGCACTTCGCTCCAGCACGACTTCAGAGACATCCTCGTCCAAGTGCTTTGGGTACTGAGAAGCCCTGGCCCCGAGTAGCTCCTGCACCGAAGACCAGCCCTCCAGCATCGACGAGATCTTCGTGGGGCCCTTCTGCCTGTTTGCTGCTTGACGCGTTGTCTGGTCACTTGGCTAGTCGCTGGCTAGTGACCTCCTAGACGACGAACTCCGACAACTTTGCTGCTGGTCTGGTTGCTCCAGACTGGCCCTTGCTCCCTTCCAAAAGAGGAGCACCCGGACCCTCCTGGTCCACTCCGGACGCTGTTTCCACTCACCGCATGGGTTGCCTTTGCCAAGGCATGTTGAACCCGAATCCGGAGGCGACACCGCCGACAGCGAGAGCCTGCGTGGGACAGCTCGTGCCTCCATCCTGGTCGTCGAAGACACCACCTGGTCCACGTGGCTGCAGAGACAAGCGTCCACCTGCACCTGATTGCGCCGACGACATCTGGTTCCACTCCTGGTTCCACTCAAGTCACTGGCTAGTGACTTTGAACATTGTCCCCTCTGCTTTCAGGTTCTTCTCTTCACCAATCCACCCTTGAATTGCATCGGACATCTTCCTCCTGGTCGCCTGCAGCATCTTTCTTCAAGACTCCATAGACTTCGACGCGGAAACCCGACACAACTTCGCACCTATGCACCCGCAGCCTGTGGGTGAGGTAACACGAGCATTTCGGTGCTCAAGGGTAGCTTGACTCTCCTAGTGTCCAGTTCCATTGTCGTTTTTGTCCTATCTAGTCAGGAACGTCCGTACTCACCTTTTCTTTAAACTGTACTGTCCATAGACGTTTGTACGCATCTCGCGTGTGAGTTCACACTCTGCACACGCGCTCCGTGGGCCTCCTATTACCTACCTCAAGTTAGTATAGCGTGGTCCCAGCAATCCTACAACCTCTGGACAGCTCCATTCCTTTACTTGACTTTCACATTCCACTTACTTAGTATATGGTTTGTCCTGCCCCTAGGGCACCATTGTAATTCGTGCAACCTAAACGTATTTTTCCTAAGAGTTTGTCATGTGCTTAGCCCTCTGACCTCATAAAGAGTTCAGAGGTGTATGTTAGTTAATAAATAACTGTTTATTTTCATAACAACCTGTGTGGTGTCCTTTTCATTTGGTATTCAAAGGTTATATGTGGTAAAATAGCTGGCTTCACATGCCATTCAGAGTTTAGCCTAAAGACTGCTTTTGTCCACGCTACTAGGATATCTGGTCTATAAGGTTGACTTACAACCAATCACCATAAGGGTTGTTTGGACTGATACAAGTTGATCACTAGAATTAGTGAGCATCATATATCTGAAAGAAACACGTTAGTATTAGATTCCTTACCTTAGAATATCCCCAGGCGTCAGTCTGGATGTAAATGTAATGTAAATGTAGTGTATTTTATATAGCGCACTTCTACCCGGAGGCCTCGTACCGCTGGATCCGGAAACTTTTGCGTAGCAGTACCCCTGCGCGTCGGTAGGCGTCGTCTGCAGGCGTCGTCTGCAGGCGTCGTCCGCAGGCGTCCCCTGCGGCTCCGCGTCCGTCGTCGGCGTCGTGCGCCGTGATGACGTCGCTGGAGTATATAGACGCCGCCTCCGCGCGCTGACGTCAGTTCTTCTTTTTTCCGCGCCAGTAAGCGCAGATCCGAAGAGCAGTATCCCGGTCTTTTGACCAAGTTTTGTTAAACTCTTATATCTTTTTGGTGCCTGGTAGGATGCCCTGTTTCAAGAATTGTGACGGTTGTGACCGCACGATGTCGGTCACGGACCATCACCGACTCTGCCTCCGGTGCCTGGGCCCCGACCACGACGTGGACGCCTGCGTCGATTGCCGGGCTCTGACTAACAAGGCTAGACGGGAGCGGTCCCGCAAGCTACTCGAGCTCCGGGTGTCGGCCCCGCGTCGAGAGCGGTCCCGGTCCGGCCGGAGGTCCAGGGAGCATTCGAGGGAGCGGTCGCGGAGCCGTGCCGAGCGCCCCGGAAGTCGTCACCATTCGTCGGGCTCCTCAGGTAAGAAACACTAGAAGTCGGGCGTCGTCATCGTACCTCCGACTCCCCCCGACGCTCGCGCGACGCGGCCGGGGGTTCGGGTGACCGCGGCTCCGCGAGAGTCGCCGGCGGGTCTGCTCCATACCCTCCGGTCCCTGGACAAGGTGCGACGCCTGAGGAGATTGAGGCGTTCCTCATGGCCATGAGGGCGCTCACTTCTCTGACGGGGCCTACGGCGCTTTCGGGCCCAGTGCTACCGTCCGGGGGCCCTAGCGGTTCGGGTGTCCCTGCCTCGACGCCATCGGGTGCTCCGGCCCCGGTGCCGCAGACGGCTCCGACCCCGGCGCCGCAGGGGCCTTCGGGGCCGACGCCGGCTGGTCTACCGGCCTCTCCGGTGCCGATTCCATCGGGGTTACCCCCGACGCCGTCCCCGCGCGGCGCTGGTTCTCCTGTCCCCATACCCTCCCCGAATCCGGACGCGGAGTCGGACCGACGTCGCTCGACGCCGATGGGGCCTGTGAACCCTGAGGAGCCGGTCTACATTGTTGACTCCGAGTATGGAGATGATGTAGAGTACGGAGAGGGTTGGGAGGGGTCTGAGGACCCTCTGTCACGTGAGTGTCAGTACGACGTGGACTGGACAGGTGATTTGGGTGATGCCAGTGGTCTGGACGACTTTCCTAACCCTGGCTTTGTCTCTCCTCCTTCCGTGGCATCGGAGGAGGGGGCTGCTTATTCAGTGGTGTTGATGAGGGCTGCCAAGGCCTTACACCTTGAGCTCCCCGTCGCGGCCGTGAGGCCTAACATCCTCACTGAGGTCTTCAAACCGCAGTCATGCCCACAGGAGCCACTGCTGCCGTTTAACGAAGCCTTGTCAGACGTTCTTTTGGGCACGTGGTCCAGCCCCTCTGGTTCGCCTGTTGATAGGAACGTGGCCAGACGCCACCGTCCGTGCCCGGACGACCCCAAGTTCCTGTCCACCCATCCCACCCCTGAGAGTCTGGTGATCCAGGCCTCAACTTCCCAGACTGCATTCCCGTCGGCCCCGCCCGACCGGGAATCTAAGAGGTATGACCAGTATGGCAAGAAGGTCTTCTCGTCCCTGAGTTTGGGACTGCGGTCTTGCAACACCGCTTGCCTCTTGGGCTGCTACACCCACTCTGTGTGGGATAAGGTCGCGGAACTGCTGCCAGAATGCTCCATGGAGGTGCGGGCGAAGCTCGGCAAGGCTGTGGCTGAGGGCCGAGATGCAGCAAAATATTCCATACGGTGTGGTCTTGATACGACCGACTCGCTGGGCAGAGCGATGTCCACGACGGTGGCGATTCGTCGCCACGCCTGGCTGAGATTAGCCAACTTTTCGGCAGATGTCCAGAATGCCTTGATGGACATGCCGTTTGATGGCTGTCGCCTGTTTGGTGACAAGGCGGACCACGCGCTGGAGCGCTTCAAGGACTCCAGAGTCACAGCCAAGTCCTTGGGTCTCTCGACCCAGCGCCAGCAAACGGGTTCGTTTAGCTCCTTTCGTGGCCAAGGAAGGGGCGTCCCCACACGTGCTGCCAGCCACGCGCCGCAACAATCTTTTCAACGCGGTGGCGGCCGTGGAAACCGCCGTGGAGGCGGTCGGGGTCAACGGCGGGGTCAGACCACACCTCCTCCCGCAGCATCTGCCTCCAAATCCTCCTAGTCCGTGCTTTCAGGCCCATGTGACGCCAGTGGGTGGCAGGGTTCGCCATCACCACGCCGGCTGGCGCACAATCACATCGGACAGGTGGGTGCTGCAACTCGTCCGAAGGGGCTACTCCCTCCCCTTCGAGACCAATCCTCCAGCCATGCCACCGCAGAACCACCGTGTGTCGGGGGACCACTTGACACTTCTGCAGGAGGAAGTTAAGGCCCTCTTGGCCAAGGGGGCCATCGAGCGCGTTCCTGGGCCAGAAGTAGGGCGTGGTTGCTATTCCCACTACTTTCTGGTGCCCAAGAAGGACAAAGGGGGCCTACGTCCTATCTTGGATCTACGGAACGTCAACGGCTTCCTCCGGAAGGAGAAGTTCAAGATGTTGACATTAGCTCAGGTCTTGGCTGCTCTAGACCCGCAAGACTGGATGGTAGCGTTGGACTTGCAGGATGCGTATTTTCACATCCCCGTCCTGCCGGCCCACCGGCGTTACCTGCGGTTCACGGTAGGCCAGGAGCACTTTCAGTTTATCGTGCTCCCCTTCGGCCTTACCAGCGCCCCACGGGTGTTCACAAAGGTGTTGGCGGTGGTCGCAGCCCATCTGCGCAGGTTAGGGGTTTCAGTCTTCCCCTACCTAGACGACTGGTTGTTGAAGGCGGGCTCGCCCCAGACAGTCGTCCACCACCTTCAGATGACGGCAGACCTCTTGCACGACATGGGGTTCTCCATCAACGTGCCGAAATCACACCTGTGTCCTTCTCAAAAGCTCCTTTTCATCGGAGCGGTTCTGGACTCGGTGCAGTTTTGGGTTTATCCTCCGGAACGGCGGGTCCGGGATATACAGGCTTTGATTCCCATCTTTCAGCCGCTATCCCGGGTTTCGGTCAGGTTGACGCTGCGGCTGCTGGGGCTGATGGCTTCCTGCATCCTTCTGGTGCATCATGCCCGGTGGCGGATGCGGGCTCTGCAGTGGGACCTGAAGTTTCAGTGGGCCCAGCATCAGGGCAACTTGTCCGACCACGTCGTGATCTCGGAGGGCACTGCGAGACAACTGCAGTGGTGGCTTACGGACCGCGATTGGGTCAGAGGCAGATCCCTCTCCCTTCCCCAACCGGAGCACGTTGTCGTGACGGACGCGTCCCTCCAGGGCTGGGGAGGCCACTTGGGAGAGGCGGAGATCAGAGGCATCTGGTCTCCGGCGGAGTCCCGGCTCCATATCAACCTGTTGGAGCTACGGGCGATTCGTCTAGCACTGAAGGCATTCCTCCCCTTTGTCAACGGGAGTGTAGTGCAGGTGTTCACAGACAACACCACCGCCATGTGGTACTGCAACAAACAGGGTGGGGTGGGGTCGTGGACCCTTTGCCAGGAGGCTCTGCGCCTCTGGCAGTGGCTGGAACGTCAGGGCGTGACTCTGACGGTTCAACACCTGGCAGGTTCTCTGAACGCCATGGCGGACGAACTCAGCTGTCGGTGCTCGATGGATCACGAATGGCGTCTGAACTCGGACGTGACGCAAGGCCTCTTTCTGCAATGGGGAGAGCCTTGGTTAGATCTATCCGCCACAGAAGAGAACGCGCAATGTCATCAGTTCTGCGCGTTGGAGTTTCCAAGACGGCACTCGCACGGCGACGCCTTTCGGCGCGAGTGGAGTTGCGGTCTGTTATACGCCTTTCCGCCTATACCACTTCTGCCCAGAGTGCTGAAGAAGTTCAGGCGCGACCGGGCACAAGTTATCCTTGTGGCTCCGGACTGGGCTCGAAGGTACTGGTATCCCGAGCTACTCAGCATGTCAGTCGGTCCCCCGATTCGCCTGCCCCTTCAGGAGGACCTTCTGTCGCAGCAGCAGGGGACGGTCCTCCACCCGAACCTGTCCAGTCTCCACCTCCATGCTTGGAGATTGAGCGGCGGCAGTTGAGGCCATTTGACTTGCCTCCTGAAGTCTGTGATGTAATTCTGGCAGCCAGGCGTCCCTCCACAAAGTCGGTATACGCCTGTCGGTGGAACAGATTTGTGGCATGGTGCACAGCAAAGGCTGTGGATCCTCTTTCTGCCCCTCTTTCCGAGGTTCTTCTTTTTCTTCTCTCTCTTGCCCAGCAGGGCTCTGCTCTGGGCACTATCACGGGCTACCTTTCGGCCCTTTCAGCCTTTCTAAGGCTTCCCGATCAGCCTTCTTTGTTCAAGTCCCCAATTGTAACGAGATTCTTGAAGGGCATCACACACATGTATCCACCTGTTCCGTTTGTGATGCCTCAGTGGGACTTGAACCTGGTTCTAACCTTTTTGATGTGTGCTTCCTTTGAGCCCCTTCATTCTTGTCCTCTCCGTCTCCTGACTTTAAAGACGGCTTTCCTGGTTGCCATCACCTCTGCCAGGAGGGTGAGTGAGCTCCAGGCTCTTTCTGTCCAACCTCCATTCCTGTCCATTCATCCTGACAAGGTGGTTCTAAGGACTAGACCTTCTTTCCTGCCCAAAGTAGTTTCTGCTTTTCACATCGGGCAGTCCATCACCCTCCCCTCCTTCTTCCCGCCTCCGCATCCTTCAAAGGATGAGGAGCGGCTCCATCGTCTGCACCCAAAACGGGCGCTTTCATTTTATATGGATCGCACACGCCAGTTCCGGGTGGATGACCAACTGTTTGTTGGCTACGTGGGTGCGAAGAAGGGACGGGCGGTACATAAACGGACCATCTCTTGGTGGGTCATTATATGCATCAAAGCGTGCTACTCTTTTGCTCGGAAGGAGCCTCCTGTTGGGCTGAGGGCCCATTCCACTCGGGCCGCGGCGGCTACTACTGCCTTGGGCCGGGGAGTCCCCTTGCAGGACATTTGCCAGGCGGCTACGTGGGCCTCGCTGCACACCTTTGCGAGGCACTACTGCCTGGACAGTCAAGTCCGGAGGGATGGCTTCTTTGGCCGTTCTGTCCTCCAGGACTTTCTGGTGTAGGAATGTATTGGTTCGCAGACCCACCACCGGGGTTGGTATTGCTGGGGTATCTATTCTAAGGTAAGGAATCTAATACTAACGTGTTTCTTTCAGATGAACAAGTTACTTACCTTCGGTAACGATATATCTGTAAGAAACATTGGTTAGTATTAGATTCCTTACCGAACCCACCCATCCTCCCAGTTCTGCGAACTGATACCTAGGGTTAAGGACATCCCTTTCAGGGCCCTAGTTTCAAATGGCACCAGTGTTGGTTCTCACATGGCTCTGCGTGTTCTGGCGCGGAAAAGCTGTGTACAAAGAACTGACGTCAGCGCGCGGAGGCGGCGTCTATATACTCCAGCGACGTCATCACGGCGCACGACGCCGACGACGGACGCGGAGCCGCAGGGGACGCCTGCAGACGACGCCTACCGACGCGCAGGGGTACTGCTACGCAAAAGTTTCCGGATCCAGACTGACGCCTGGGGATATTCTAAGGTAAGGAATCTAATACTAACTAATGTTTCTTACAGATATATCGTTACCGAAGGTAAGTAACTTGTTCATCAGGCCAACTTCTCACACCCACATTTCTACATAGGAATGGAAAAACCATATACAGTCTATCCTTGTCATTATGTTGGTCCAAAGTGCAGTCAATCAGACGTCAGCAACCCTCTAGAACCTTCTCCTCAGAGCTCAGCACCTCAGATTTTCTACCGCACCTCGTGTGTAAGGGAGTCTCCCAGAGCTCTGCTCAGTTTTCTCTACTCTTCTGCTTTTTGCCTGATTTTCAACATGTCTTCAAGTAAGAATTCCCTCTTCAGAGCTTGTTCTTCATGTAGAAAGCTAAGACTTTATTCAGAGGATCCACACAGTAAGTGTATTTACTGTCTTTACCCGGACCATGAAGTGGGAAGTTGTAAGTTCTGTAGAACTTACTCCACAAAGACTTTAAAGGTTAGGGAAGGCCGTTTACTCCTCTGGCTTCAGAGACTTAAAGACAAGGAGCATGTACTTTCTGATGCTGAAAGCCTCATGTCCGGTCTTTCCCAAGCAGCCTCAAAAAGAAGTAGTGTGCAGGAGTTGCCTTCTCCATTTATAGAAAAGAAGAAAATGTCTCTTTCTTTGGCCCCTGCTACGTCTTCACCTCTTCCTACTACTTTTGGGCCCACGAGACCTGGCTCTCAGGCTACTGCTGCGACTTCCACAGAATATTCTGTGAGGAAAACTGTTGCTCCGTCGACGACGGCGTCAACTACAGTTCCGTCGATGAGATTGGCTGTCTCTTTTACATTGACCGCGACGACGCTGGCTTCTGGGTCGTCTACAGCTGTTCTGTTGTCGTCGTCGATGATGAGGGTGATCCTCAGTTCAAAGACTGTGTCATCAGTCATTCCAATTTCGTCCTCGTCGACGAAGAAACTTCAGTCGACAGTTAAATCATCGTCTACGATGGTGTAAGGGTGTCGTAGTTGGCCCGTTTTGATTGGCGATTAGCCGAATCTACACGTTGTTCTCCTTAACTTGGCTATATACGATAAACGCCATTTTGAATGTTGCAGCGGCCATTTTAAACCATGAGCGGCCTCGTGGCCGACGTGCCCTTTAGTCCTTTGTCCGTTCCACTGACCACTCTCATCTGCCCAGCAACAGGCTATTTTTAGTACTGGTCAAGCCACACATGCGCAGTTCTCACTGACCCGTAAACCTTCAGGAATGTGCCGCTAACTGACCAGCGGGTTTGAAACTCTCCAATGAGCTGTCAGTATTCCAAAACATGACCATATATGTCTCTAAAACTGTGTCTTAACTTGTGCCGCCTAAACTTTTATTGCCCCAAAATTGTATATAAACGGGGTCACACCGGTGTTCGGTGTGATACCTCTTGCATTACCGAAGGGTGCTGTTTGAGTGTACCACCACCCCATGGGGTTTTAATAAACTTGTTCTTTGCATTTTACAGTTTCCGTGCCAACAGTTCTTGTGTAAGTGGGTAATCTCTGGAGCGTGTAGGCCTTGGGAACCCCGAAATACTTCAATTGGCGACCACGAAGGGACTCATCGGCGACTCGGATGCCCGAAGGAGAGGTCGTGACGAAGGCTTGGAAACTCGCCATGGACGCGCGCTGCCACGAGTGACCCGAGTCTTGGCTGCCACGGGGTTTTTCCTTTCCTTCCGATCTGACCTTCCAGGTGGCGCCGGTCTCCGACTGAGTTTCCGAAGTGTCTGCATCGCCGAGAGAGTGCCGTTTGGCTGATTTGGTTTACAAGACCTTGGCAGTTGGAACCTGGACCTTTGGGAATTTGGTAAGCTTTGTGGTCGGTAAGGTAGTCTTCGGACGCTTACCGAAGTTCTATGACTTGTGTTCGGTAAGGTAGTCTTCGGACGCTTACTGAAAATTTGCGCTTTGTGATCGGCGAGGACGCTTGCCGAATTCTATGAACTTTGATTTGAGTTAGCTAACATTGTGAATTTGTGATCTTTGAACTTATATGTGTAGTGCACTTCACATAGGCAGGCATGTAGAGATGTTTCTCTAACTTTGTTTTTTTCCTTTGAGCGGCACGATCGTGTGGAGAACTGTAAGTGCCATTTTGTCCGGTGTCACGCTTTCGTGATACTCTTTGAACATGCCTGTTTTCAGTACACTACGGGGAATGTGTTGTTTAGGAGATGGTACCTCAATTAGGTTAGCGGAATCACAGCCGGCTCCCCCAGAGGGAACACCAAATAGGGATATGTATATCAAATTTGGCCTTCCACCCATTATGTACAGTAAATTATGGCATAAGTACACTAAGGCCGATCCCGAATTGCAATGGCCCCTACACGGGTCATACGATTTAAGTAAAATCCAATTTGTAGAGCAATGTATGTTTCAACGCAGGTCTAGACAAAACATGTTTGATTGTGTGCGAATGTGGGAGAAAGCGGCGCGTGAGCGAATGAAGCGTGAGGTTGCCTTGGCGGACAAAGAGCAGCGCAAGGCTGCTCGGGATAAGGCTTTACAGCTTGAGGAAAAGGAGACTCAGGAGAAGAAAGAAAGGGAGGAACGGGAACGTAATTTGCAAACTACTGGTCAGTTTCCTATTCGCCGACCACTTTATCCTGTCCTTAATAATGAAGTTGATGATTTTTCTTTGTTAGATCGGTCACCGCCTCCGTACGTTACGCCGACGGCTCCAGCTGTGGATTCTGATGATGACGGACGGGATAAGTCGGGCAAGAAGGGTGTATCGGCTCTCAGGTTTACTGCGGAGAGGTCCGCTCATTTACGTAGTTGGGCTCGCAAAGTGAATAAGCATAGTGTTACTCAGGATCAATTGATATCAGAGAAAGCAGGGTGGACGGATCTTGAAGTGATGTATTTTTTGTCTTCCCTGGCTGATGAGGTTGTAAGCGCATATCGAGATCTTTCTGATACGTTAGAGCCAAAAGTGTTGTCGGTGTACCGTGAAAATTTAGCTAAAGGTGATTTTGATCTTTCAGATGTTGACGACCTGTTCAAGCAATTGATCAAGCTGCGGGATGAGACAACCCAATTGCGGGAGGAACGGAAGCGGAGGCAAAAGGAGTCCGAATCGGAGAATAATGGGCGGGCTAAGGAGTGTTCTCTCCGTGGTTCAGATAAGAGTTCTGCGTTGCATGTTATGCCTATGCGTGAAGCTGCGCCTTTGTATGTTCCGCCAAAAGGGGAAGGTACGGACGATGATAAGTTGTCGAAGGATGCGAAAGGGTATTTTGTGTATAATTGGGTATATACGCCATGGAATAGAGCAGATGTGATGGCCTTGAAAAATTCTTTACCTGATCTTCGGAAAAATCCGGCGGCATTTTATGAAGGGGTGGAGGGGGCTATATCGTCTTGTGTGATGACTCTTGTAGATATAGATTTGTTTTTTTGGGCTAATTTTACCACCTGATATGTGGAGGCAAATTCGTAAGACTAATGATGAAACGATCTTGGGGGGGACCTGGAAAGAAATAAATGCTGCAGATTTAGATAGGGAACCAGCATGTAAGCCTTGTCCGCTAATCTTAGATCTTCCAGCAGCTATTTTGCATAAATTGAAAACGCTTGTTCCCGCCAAAAAGATTGATTGGACCATGTTAACGTCGTGCAAGCAGAAACCCGATGAAACGGTCTCTGATTTCTTTACACGCTTTGAGGAGGCCTTTCATGATTACAGTGGTCAATCTTTAACAGACGATACGGGTCGGCATCTGTTTGTAGATAAGTATGTAGCTAATCTCCTACCAGAGATTGCTAAGCGATTGAAATCGAGTGAAAGTTCCTGGGCCACGGCGACCCCTGCGTCCTTGTTAACTATGGCTCAGTATTATGAGCGGCAGGAGGTGGAAGCTAAAGAAAGTGTAGAGAAAAAGACGAAGGAATTGAAAACGAAGGTGATGTTGGCGCAGGTTCGGGGAACACAGGGTAGAGGGAATGATAGAGGTAGACGCGGTGGGGGAAATGCATCGTATGGTCGTACGGACATTGCGGAGGATCAGTGTGCTTATTGTAAGGAGTTTGGGCATTGGGCCGAAGATTGTCCGGTACTTCGCGAACAGCGTAGTCAGCGTGGTCGAGGTAGTGGAAGGTCAAGAGGAGGTTATACTGGAACGAGAGGTGGCGGAGGTGATCGTAGACAGGTTGAGGAGAGGGGCCGTGGCCAGGACGAACGAAATACGTTTGATAGACGGAATCAATATCAGATTTTGGAAGGAGAGAATGTGGAACATCAGGATTATGTGCATGCATAGGATTGCGTAGGATGGGGTAAGGAATCAGTTGAAGTGCCAGTAGATCAGCAAGGTCCATATGTAACAGCGGGTATTTTGGGTTCTACTGATCAATTTCTTGTCGACACTGGAGCTACTCGTAGCGCTCTGTCGAAAAATTTGGTTCCGAGGGCTCCCCTGTCTGGCGAAATGATTACGTGTGTAGGGTTTGATGGCACACCCTCCCCCAGCCCATTGTCCAAGCCCCTTGCACTATGCATTGACAAATACTTTAGTTTTGGCCAATTTTTGTTATCTCCCCATACCCCAGATAATATCCTGGGCATTAACATCTGATCGAATTCAGGCAATTTTAGATACACCAGTCCCCCGCACGCAGAGAGATGTGCGTGCTTTCATAGGGTTGACGTCGTTTTGCAGGCAGTGGATCATGGGTTTTTCGCATATCATAAAACCCTTACTAGCATTACTGTCCAAAGCCACACCGATGCCTCTTGAGTGGACAGATGAATGTCAGAGAGCTTTTGAACAGTTGAGACAGGCCCTTTGTTCCGCACCCGTGTTAGGAACACCAGACTACACGAAACTTTTCACATTGTACGTACACGAGAATGATGGGTGTGCGTTGTCAGTGTTAGTGCAGTTGCATGGGGATAAGCAGAGACCATGTGCATACTTCTCTGCTATTTTGGATCCTGTAGCGCGAGGGTTGCCTGGGTGTTTTCGAGCGGTAGCGGCAACAGCAGTAGCTATACGACAGAGTGAGGGCATAGTGTTATCACACAAATTGTTGGTGTTAGTTCCCCATGCAGTAGATGCCCTGTTAAACCAAACAAAGACCCAATACCTCACGAGTGCACGACTTACAGGATACGAGCTGACACTCTTAGCACCACACATAACATTGAAAAGATGCGCTACTTTGAACCCCGCGACTTTATTGCCCTATCCGGCCGAGGAGGGTCAGGAAGAAAAACATCATGACTGTGTTTTTCTGACTGAGGAACAGACAAAGGGTCGTGTTGACTTGCAGGATGTGCCACTTCCTGACGTGGATGGGGAATTGTGGGTTGATGGATCGTGTTTAAGGCTGCCAGATGGTACGACTTCCGCAGCATATGCGATCACGACTCTTAAGACGGTGGTAGAAAGAGCTAGAATACCACAAAAATCGGCTCAGGCAGCGGAGCTGATAGCGTTAACAAGAGCCTGCGAATTGAGTGCTGGCCTATGTGTGAACATATACACGGACAGCCGGTACGCCTTTGGAGTGGCCCATGACTTCGGGCTCCTCTGGAGGGAACGTGGGTTTCTGACGTCACACGGGGAGCACATTATGCACGGAGAGTTAGTGCGTGATCTCCTAAATGCGTTGCTTTGCCCCAAGAAAGTGGCGATAGTGAAGTGTAGTGCCCATAAAAAGATCACGGATAAAGTGGGTCAAGGAAATGCCTTTGCAGACAGCATAGCAAGGCAGACGGCTATGTCCCGAACTAGCTCCCCTATGTACGTGGTACAATCACAGGCTGAGCGATGGAGCGATGCTAGAGCAGAGATACGGGATATTCAAAAATCAGCCACAGAATCTGAACTTGCGGCTTGGGCAGTAGATGGGGTACTAGATGACGAGGGTTGTTGGAGAAGCAAAGACATGGAGAAGTGGAAATTGCCTGCGGCTTACTTACAGGCGATGGTCCAGATGACACATGGACTGGCCCATGTTGGAGCTCTTGCAATCACTCGGCTTTTAACACGAGTTTGGGAGCATCCCGAGATTGCGAACACTGCAAAGAGAGTAGTGCAGACCTGCCTGGTATGCTTGCAACACAATCCCGGAAAGGGGACCTATACTCCGAAAGGAGGGTTCGTTCCACCTTCTGCACCGTTTGAAGTGCTTCAAATGGATTACATCCAACTTGAGCGCTGCAACAACCTGAAGTACGTCCTAGTGGTGGTGTGTGCTTTTAGTAAATGGGTTGAGGCCTACCCCACGAAAGACAATACGGCTTTGACAACGGCTAAGGTGTTGCTTAAGGAATTCTTTCCTCGCTTTGGAGTTTGCAAATTTTTGTGGAGCGATAATGGGCCCCATTTTGTTGGAAAGATTGTGGAATATGTACTGAAGGGGTTGGGGATTCAGCAAAAGTTCCACGCTGTATTCCACCCTCAGTCAGCAGGTTTGGTCGAGCGGTATAATGCAACGTTGAAACTTAAGTTGGCTAAGATTGTGGCGTCTACATCGTTGAAGTGGCCAGATGCGTTGCCGTTAGCACTGCTCTCTCTTAGATCAGTACCCCACTCACGAACCGGCCTTACGCCCTATGAGGTGGTGTTTGGCCGCCCTATGAATATCTGGGGGGTGCCCAAGCCGCGATTAATACATGATGTGTCTTGTGTTATGATGAATGATTATTTGGCACGATTAACAAATGATTTACTCTCTATTCATCAACAGGTTCGAGAAGCGCTCCCTGATAACTCCACTGGAGAAGGCCACGATCTTCGCCCTGGGGACCATGTGATGGTCCGTTTGTTTGAAAGAGCAAGCAGTTTGGAGCCCAGGTGGAAGGGCCCCGAGCAGGTCCTCCTGGCAACCCGCACCGCAGTACGAGTGACCAACAGGAAGCGGTGGGTGCATTCGACACGTTGTCGCCGAGTCTCTCCGGATCTGGTGACTCCTGCTGTGCTGACTGATTACAAGGAGATCTTGGAAAAGGAAAAGAGCCCAGCTGTGACGTCGGCCGAAGTGGAGGGAGCCTTCCCGGACCAATCTGCTACCGGAAGAGAGCGCTACAATCTACGGCCGCGATAAGAAGATTTTTGTTCCCTTTTTAGACTGGTTGGTTACCGCTCCAGGTTTGTGAAACGGAAACCGGGAATTCCAAGGGGGGGGGATCAGTTCTGCCAGAGTAGAGACACCCGTCTTGGCCCGGAGAAGAAAACAACGGCTACCTCGGAGTTCAGCACCGCATTTTTCTTTTTTTTTTAGGTATACACGCATGTGTATCTGAGACAATTTGTGAAAGCCCTGTGAACAATTTGTGCAACTTGAGACTTTGTATAAACTTTCTTGAACAATGGCACCAACGGCATCTCGTGATAAGAAAATATTAGGTGCCTTTCTCTTTGTCTTGACCATTGTGGTGATTGCTGTTATGGCCTGGGTAGTCGAACTTGTGGTGCCTGTACGTGAACATTTGCTGCCGACTACCCCGGCACCGTCTGAACATTTTCATTTTACATTGCCATTCCATGAAGAGCGCCATCGCCAAACGTATTTAAATAACAGCTTCATTCAGATTCTTCACCACACGCATAATATGACTAATACCTCTAACTGCTGGGTGTGTGGAATGTTGCCTGGGCACCAGAAGAGAGGGGGCACCCCACTTATTCCGCTCCCGTTTTCGCACAATGGGTCATGCAATGCCTGGTACACCCTCCTCTTTACTTTGAGATGGCCAACAAAAGGGGGGGTGCTTTTCCATCTCAATAAAGTATGTTCCCATGACAAGGATGGGTTTCCCCGGGCTGAGGGTACACGTTTTGAATGGAAAGAGTACAGGCCTGATAATGTATCTGCTCCACGCATATATAGCAGTCAGCGGAATGTGAATGTATCTAGTGCTCATGTTATAAATGTCATTGCCACAAAAGCCGATTTATGCATCAGAAACAAGGGCACGATTGCAGTGGGGAAAAGTGAATGTAATACTACTCTCACGTTTGATAGCCCGAATGGCATTTCATTTGTTGCATCTCGAAACACCTACTTCATCTGTGGAACGAAGGGGTACCATCAGCTTCCAGTAGGGTGGTTGGGCACGTGCTATGTATCGTTTGTGCTACCCCCTGTGTTTATTGCCCCTCCGATGTACCACAACGACTATACTCTGTACCACGATTTTGTCTTGAACAGAGTTAAGCGAACTGTCGCCCTAGAGGACATTGATCAAACGGACACTGCATTACAACAGTATGTGGATTTCAATCTGGGACTATTCTCCTTTGTGGGGGCTGCATTGAACAGCCGGAAAATTAGACGGCTGACTCGCGTTGTTGAGGCTGTTGCGAATGACACTGCTATTGCTCTGGGGAATATTACCGAAGAACTGCAGATTTCTAGAATTGTCACCCTCCAAAACCGGATGGTGCTGGACGTTGTTTTGGCTGATCGTGGGGGGGCATGTAGAATCATCGGAAGCAGCTGTTGTGTTTACGTACCTGATAATTCTCCATCTGTGTATGATGCGATTTCCAAGCTGCATAAAATTGCTGCCGAAATACACCCGGACAATGGAACTTGGACACTGTCAGGATGGTTCTGGTCCATGATTGCAACTTGGGGCTGGAAACTGTTGACAATTCTCTGTATACTTGTGGGAGCAATGTTCTTCATATGCTTGTGTATCCAATGTGGCCCTGCCTTATGTTCGATGTGTTTATCAGTTTGCTTACCATCGAGGCGAGCTCTTGCCCATGACAAAATAATGCTACACAAAGAGGTGACACAAATTATGTTAATAGACATTGAGGACGAACATCCAGACTATGTTCATTATGAGGTAGATTCAGCTAAACGCTAAAAGGGTCGTCTGTCGTAGTTGGCCCGTTTTGATTGGCGATTAGCCGAATCTACACGTTGTTCTCCTTAACTTGGCTATATACGATAAACGCCATTTTGAATGTTGCAGCGGCCATTTTAAACCATGAGCGGCCTCGTGGCCGACGTGCCCTTTAGTCCTTTGTCCGTTCCACTGACCACTCTCATCTGCCCAGCAACAGGCTATTTTTAGTACTGGTCAAGCCACACATGCGCAGTTCTCACTGACCCGTAAACCTTCAGGAATGTGCCGCTAACTGACCAGCGGGTTTGAAACTCTCCAATGAGCTGGCAGTATTCCAAAACATGACCATATATGTCTCTAAAACTGTGTCTTAACTTGTGCCGCCTAAACTTTTATTGCCCCAAAATTGTATATAAACGGGGTCACACCGGTGTTCGGTGTGATACCTCTTGCATTACCGAAGGGTGCTGTTTGAGTGTACCACCACCCCATGGGGTTTTAATAAACTTGTTCTTTGCATTTTACAGTTTCCGTGCCAACAGTTCTTGTGTAAGTGGGTAATCTCTGGAGCGTGTAGGCCTTGGGAACCCCGAAATACTTCAAGGGTGCTAGCTTCGTCGACGCCTTCGACGTTGAGTAATCCGAGTGTTCCGTCGACCACGGCCCCGTCGACGAAGAAGAAGCCGGTGCCGTCGACGAATGTCCAGTCGACGGCTACGTCGACGAAGCTTCCGTCGACGAAGTATTTACCGTCTACGGTTTCTACGTCGACGGCTGCCTCGTCGACAATGTCACCATCGACGACGTTTTCGACGACAAGGACCAGGAAACCATCGCCGTCGTCGATGCTGACGACGGAACCATCGGCAGGATCATTGCCGTCGGCGATAAAGTCTCCAATTGTGGAAAAGACATTTCCAACTACGATGCCATCTACATTTGCCTCTCTGCCCTTGCTGCCACTGCCTTCCACCGGTTCCGCAAAGGATGACACTCCTCACAAGGGTCATAAGGTTCCAAGTGGCCACCTTGCACTTCCTGGTGATACACTGCCTCCCTCACCTTTGTTTGCTACGGACTCGGACCAGGAGTCTGAAGTGGATGTACATGAGTCTTTCTTTGACGCTCACAGTCCATCTGAATTAGTTATAAAATGTCAAGAGTTCAGCAATGATGATGAGGAGCAATATGACCAAGCTGCAGAAATGCCTGTTCAAATTCCTACTGCGACATTACCTTTGTAACTCATCTCTAACTTACAGAATATGTTAGATGACTACAACAGACGTTTCCCTCCATCGCCGCAGGTGTCTACAGTTCCTTCAGTCTTAGCACCTACGGCGGAGCCGGCAGCTGCTCCTTTCGTGCCTCAACCACAGGTAGTTACTCAGAGACATACCTCCATTCAAGTACACACAACTGTGTATCCAGATGAGGAGGAGGAGAACCCACCTGAGCGAGAGAATGGGAGGTTACGGATGTGGATGCTGATGATAACATGGCGGAGTGGGATGACTATCGAGCTCAAACACCATCCCCATCTCAAGTGCCGCAAGGGGATTCTCCTCCAGTAGATATTGCAAGTTTCCATCAGCTGATGGACAGAGCGGCACAATGTTTTACGCTGCCACGAGTCCAAAGAGGAGGGTTTCCTCTATGATTTTAAAAGTCAGCCTTTCAAACAGATTCATACTGTTCCAATTATTGATTTCATCTGGGCTGAAGGGGAAAAATTGATGAAAACACCAAATTCCTTGCCTGCCCAATTGCCAAGATTGGAAAAGAAGTATAAGGCGCCTGTAGGAACCCCAGCATGTCTCATTGGCCAACCGAAGCCGGATTCGGTTGTTACACAGGCAGCCCAGAGTGGATCCCGGAATCCTGCATCCACTATCACAGCGCCACCAGACCGTGAGGGCCGACGCCTTGACGCTATAGGCCGCAAGTTCTCCACGATGTATTCCACCACAGTGAGGGCGGCTAATACGATGGCCATTTTGGGTCGATACGACCGCCAGATATGGGCAGACATGACCGCTTACGAGGCTAAGGTGAAAGAACGTCAGAAGAACTGATAGATTGTGCAGTAGATGTAGCCTGCACGGGGTTCCGACAGCTTGCGGGAGCAGCTGTCTTACAAAGACAAGGCTGGTTGCGCTCCACCTCCTTCCGTCAAGAAGTTCAAGCAAAGATTCTGGATATGCCATATGATGGCGAATCACTCTTTGGGGCTCACATTGATGAGGCACTACAGTCAATTAAAAAGGACACGGCACGTGCCTTAGGAACCCTGCAATTTAAAAAGCAGCCCTTTCGGGGTGCTCGAGGACGAGGCACCAACTCTAATTTTCGAGGAGGAAGCAATCAATATCGCTCCTATAATCAAACCAACTAGCGTTATTCCAATAACCGACAACAGTCGTCTTGCCAACAGCCGGCCAAAGCCTATAGAGGGAAATCCTCTCACAGGGGATCGTCTAATAAATGACAATGACTTGCCTTTAACCCAGCAGATTGGAGTTCGAATCTCCCTGTTTTGTTCTCAATGGTCCTCCATCACCTCGTACCGTAGGGTTCTGGACATTGTAGACAAGGGCCATGCGTTGGAATTAGTCACCATCCCTCCTCCAACTCCACCAAGAGTCAATCATTTCGCATGCTAATGCTTACATAAATCTTGCGTTTGCTCTTAGTCGGAGATTCCATGGCAACTATCGACCTCCGAGATGCTTACTTCCATAGCCCAATACTCCAGCGTCATCGGAGGTTTCTACGTTTTCGGGTGGGGCAGAAACATTTCCAGTTCAAGGTCTTGCCATTCGGCCTTCGTTCTGCCCCACGAGTCTATACAAAGATGTTGGCGCCTGTAATGGCCTATTTACGTCTTCAAGGAGTCCAGATATTTCCGTATCTCGACGATTGCCTCCTGAAGTCGCAATCTCGCACACAGCTGATTCAGCAAACATCCCTTTGCCAGAGGGTGTTTCGTTCCCTGGGCCTGTCTCTCACTCTGGAGAAATCCCAACTGTGTCCAGCTCCTTCCAAGGATTTTCTAGGAGCCACATAGGATACAACTTTGGCAAAGGCATTTGTGTCCCTGGAACATCAACAATGGATTCTGCGCCTAGTATCACTTCTGCTGTCAAAGCAGTACGTTTCAGTCAGACTACTGAAGTCATTTCTGGGAATGGCGTCATCGTGCATCGCACTCATTCCACATTGCAGATTACGGACACGTCCCGTTCAAGAAGAATTAGACGGACAGTGGCGTCAAATCACCGGTTCCTTCAACGACCTGGTTTGTGTCACAACTCGCATGAAAAGGACGCTCCGATGGTGGGAACAGCCAGTGCACCTTGCAGCAGGGACATCATTCCTATCCGTCACTCCGGACCTCACACTCACGACGGTTGCCTCTCTGGAGGGATGGGGTGCGCACCTACAAGACCTCTCCGTAAAAGGAAGATGGACTTTGCCACAGAAAGCCTGGCACATCAACAGGTTGGAGCTCATGGCTATATTCCTAGCGCTCAAGTCGTTTCAGCCCGTACTTCGAGGAGAGTCAGTCCTGATACAAACGGACAACACAACCTGCATGCATTACATAAACAAGCATGGCGGAACAAAATCTCGAGTGCTGTCTCGACTAGCACAGTCAATTTGGGACTGGGCGCTCACGCACCAAATCACAATCACCGCAGTTCATCTCCCAGGAATATCCAACCTCCTGGCGGATTCCCTCAGCAGGTCCCGGTCATCGACCCACGAGTGGGAGCTGCACCAACCAACACTCGAAATGATTTTTCGGCAATGGGGGCGCCCAGCGCTGGATCTCTTCGCAACACCAGAGAACCGGAAATGCCCATCTTACGCAAGTTGGCATCCCCACAGAGGGTCTCAAGGCAATGCCCTTTTGATGAACTGGTCCAATCTGTTTGCTTACGCCTTTCCTCCGATACCTCTAGTGCCTTGGGTGCTCTGGAAGATGCGGAGAGAACCCTGCCACATCCTTCTGATAGCTCCCAGGTGGCCTCGTCAAGCATGGTTCTCGGAGTTGTTTCTGCTGTCCCAATGCGCGCCCATCCTTCTTCATCCTCGGATGGATCTGCTCACCATGGACAAGGGTCTCATTTACCATCCGGACCCCTCTTCTCTGAGTTTATCAGCCTGGAACCTGAACACTGTGAATTTGCCCATCTAGCCATTCCACAAGATTGCCGAGAAGTCCTTGCTCAGGCCAGAGCTCCTTCAACTGTAAAGACCTACAAGTTGAAATGGAAAAGGTTCTGCCACTGGTTTGCTGCTTCTGGTGTTCATCCCATTCGTGCAACGCCGGCACAGCTCCTCCCTTTCTTCTTGCAATTGGCGCAGTCCGGACTGTCGCATGCCACTTTAAGGGTTTTTCTGGCGGCAATTTCAAGCTTCCGCCAAGATGGCTCCACCTCCCTCTGTTCTTCTAGAATCATACGTCAGTTTTTCAAGGGACTATTCCGTAAATTTCCACCTATCGGCGCCCTCCGCCTGTTTGGCACCTTAATATTGTTTTGGCACAACTAATGAAGTCACCATACGAACCCATACATAGAGCTGACTTGAAGTATCTCACCTGGAAGGTGGCTCTACTCCTTGCATTGACGTCTTCACGTCGCGTGAGTGACATTCATGCGTTCACGGTCAATCCTCCGTTTCTGCAGTTTCAACTGGATTGTGTGGTGCTTCGCACCAACCCTACCTTTTTACCTAAGGTACCTTCAGATTTCCACATCAATGAACCTGTTCTTCTGAAGACTTTCTTTGGAAACCCACAGTCTCCTGCGGAACAGCGCTTGCACTCCTTAGACATTAAGCGGTGCTTGAAGTTCTATATCAACAAAACTGCTCCGTTTCGCAAATCTGATCGGCTCTTCGTGGCTTATGGGCGTTTTCAAAAAGGGCGTCCAGTTACCAAACCTACTATAGCACGTTGGGTGTCTTCGGCCATTGCTTTCTGCCATCAGAGGGCTGGTCAGCCTCTGCAGTCTTCGGTGAGAGCCCACTCTACCAGATCGATGGCGTCCTCAACGGCCTTATTTGCTGGTGTCCAGTTGCATCAAATTTGCAGAGCAGCCACGTGGTCCAGCAGGCACACGTTTACGAAACACTATTGCATGGGTGTCATGAATGAAGCGGATACCGCTGTAGGACAAGCTGTGCTTCGTAATCTTTTTCAATAAGGTGAGCCTCTGTTCCACCCTCCTCCTATTGGTTTCCAAGTATTTATGGATTGTTGATATATATATGTATCCCATACATATGCTTTGTAACTATGGAAACTTTTGCTTGGTGCTGACTGCTATCTATTCTATATTCAAGCATGTGAATTTATGAAAGACACCCTAATACTGGAGAAGAACAATTGTTACTTACCTGTAAACAGGTGGTTCTCCAGTATTGGTGTCTTTCATAGATTCACATGCGACCCTTCCTCCTCTCCTCAGAGGCTCTCTTCTCCTCATAGACTCTTTGGTCACTCTTGTGCTACGAAAATCTGAGGTGCTGAGCTCTGAGGAGAAGGTTCTAGAGGGTTGCTGACGCCGGATTGGCTGCACTTTGGACCAACATAATGACAAGGATAGACTGTATATGGTTTTTTCTTTTCCCATGCATTCCTATGTAGAAATGTGGGTAGACGGTTTTATGCCTTTTTCTAGTACATATTTCAGGTTTTATGTTGTTATATATATATTATATAATTGCTAATTTATTTACCGTGGGACTCCCACTCCGACGACGAGGAATATTCAAGCATGTGAATCTATGAAAGACACCAATACTGGAGAACCACCTGTTTACAGGTAAGTAACAATTGTTCATACAAAAGATACATTGTTTTATCTTTAGTGAGCAGGTTTACATGACAAGAATATTAAACAATGAACGTATTTTTTTTTGTTTTGCAGATCTATATAGCGCGAACTCGACCCGCAGGTATTGGAGAACTTTACATGAGCACCAGTTACATTACACAAGGGCACATTCATTTTTTTGGTAGGCACAGGGAGATTAAGTGATTTGCCCAGAATCGCAGGATGTGGAGTTGACCAGGAGGCTTGAACCTTGGTTTCCCAGCTCTAAAATCCGCAGTCTAGCCGTGAGACCACATCCCCTCCCCCAAATATGAATTCTTTCATAATTTTGGAAACGTCCCCAAAAGGTTTTTGTATGTAAGGGATCATAGCTCTCCTGGTAGACAGTGCCTTAGCAAACGTTGCAGGCTCCTGAAACTTCAGAAGGAAGGTACCTCTTTTTAATGTACTGTAGCAACTGAGCCTAAATCACTTTAAAGGTAATTTAGTGCTTTTTGCTAAAACTATCTCTAGAAGCTTTGTAGGACACAGAGACTCCCAATCTGTTGTGTGGCTGTTCCCTGTTGGCCTATTTGTTAACAGTTATTTACAGAGTGATCTCCTGTCGTTTCTCCTGAGTACTGACTGCTGTGTGCGTGTTTTCTTTGTACTTTAAGCAGAAATATCTTCCAGGAAGCGTCTCACTAAACTGGCTCTGACAGAAATGAGGAGTGCGTCAAAAGGGTCTCAGATAAAGTATGCATCTCTCTGTAGATTTCGGCTTTTGTTTTAGATAGACAATAATGCATGTTTCAAATATAAAACAAATGAAGTAGGCTTTTAAAAACTGATTACAGATTTGATGGTTCGTGCTAAATTACATTTAGGGTATCATTTTATTGCTGTTAGCTTTTGTCAAAACTGAGATCTAAATATATAGAGAAGTAACATCCTTTTCAAAAGTGACCTGCTCTGCGACAGAAATCTGTCACATCCTCAAAGCAGCATGGAGCTGACAAGAACATACAAAGTGTTGGGATGCTTCACAGTTGGCATTGCTGGCCCTATAACACTAGTCCCTACAGCACCACTAGCTGGAACGACTGACTCAATAATATTTTGGCACCTCTCTGTGACAATTCAATTTCCAGGAAACTGCAGAGGCTGACTCGCAGCTGTGGGAGCTACTTAGAGGACACAATACAATACACCTTCATGTGTGTGGGAAAATGTAAGACCTATGATCATGCAATTGGTAAAAATGGGGAACTATCAGCTTTGTGCAGCAGCCGTGGCTTTCTCTTTTCATCCAACTAGGTATGCACAACCAGCTCATATCATTTCCTGCTCCACAAAGTCCCAGGATGGGGGATTCAGAGCAGGAAATGGAAAGGAGGGGGCTCCACCCACCTATGCACCACTAGCAAATAATGTGGATAAGAGCAAGGAAAGCTTGTGGCCAGTGGTTCTGCTAAGGCGGAGGTGCATTGCCCCACTGCTCATGAAGTAGTGTAAAAGAACAAATAAAATCATAATAAATGCAGTTATAATCATTTTATTTTTCATATGGTCAGGCTAAGGCAGGGCGGGGCTTGGCTTTCCTGGCGCCAGGGAGTAGAAGTGGTTGTGCACTCTGTAAAGTGTGCATGAATGTTTGATTGGCCCTCTCAGGCTGGCCATTCATGCACACTTTGCATGTTATCCAGTATTAGGGGTGTCTTTCATAGATTCACATGCCTGAATCATTCCCCGTCGTCGAGACGGGAGTCTCCGGTATATAGAAAAGTAATGTCCTATAGACATACATAGAGAGAGGTAGGCCTAAAGATCCCACCTTAGTAGCCTATCTTTGTCCTTTTGTAAAAAGGACCAAACTCTAGAAGAGAGCCAATCAGATACCACCTCCCTCTAGAACCTTCCTGACAGGAGCTCAGTCTCTCAGATTTTCTACCACACGTTGTGCTAGGGAGTCTCCACCTGAGTTCTCCTCAGGTTTGCTTGTTTTAAGCTTCTTTCTTCACTATTTTGAACAACTGTCAGCAAAATCTGACTATGGCTGACCCACAGAAGAGGGGTCTCTTCAGAGTGTGTGCCTCTTGTAATAAAAAGAGATTACATATTGAGGACCAGCACAAGACATGTCTTTACTGTCTATATCCGGACCATTCACCAAAGGAATGCAAGATTTGTAGAACATTTTCTACAAAAACACTTAAGGACATAGAGGGACGACTTTTTATCGGGTTGAACAAACTTAAGACCATGGACAACTTGGAGTCTTCAGACGACGGTGAGATTGCTTCTGTTTCCTCTAAATTATCCTTGAAGAGGCCAAGGGTTACTTCCCCTAGCCCTTCAGACGCTCCTCCTAAAAAGACTGCTAAAAAGTCTTCAGAGGCAAAATCTTCAGCGTCTGACAAGGAAGTTCCTGCCTCCAGGAAGCCAGCGCCATCGTCAACGCTATCGTCAGCGCATAAGAAGACTGTGTCTCCTGTCCATGTCTCCACTTCGACGACGACGGCGTCGCCGGCGTTTTCATCGTCGACGAAGACTACTCCATCGTCGACGAAGACTACTCCATCGTCGTCGGCGGGTAAGACTGTGTCGTCAATTATCCTCATAAAAAAACAATCGTCGACGCTTAAGATCTTGTCGACGACGTCTTCGTCAACGTCAGTGTCGACGACGAAGCCAAGGACGTCGACGCCTTTGCCGTCGACGAGGACCCTCTCGTTGACGGGTGTACCGTCGACGTCGATATCGACGATGAAGAAAACACCGTCGACGAAAGTTACACCGGTGCAGTCATCGAAGACGAGAGCACCGACGACGACATCGTCGACGGTACAGTGGAAGCAGTCGGAGATGATTCTTCCGTCGACGGCGAGTATGGTTTCTACGCCGTCGACGACCTTACAGTCGTCGGTTCTGATTTTGATGGATGAGGACGGTCTACAGCAATCCTCTCAAAGAGCAAAGAATGTCAAGACGCTTACACCGGACTTAACATCTCCAAGTAGGGTTCAAAGGTTGCCACCATCTCGTCTTCTACAGGATGAAGACTCAGATGAGCAACAGGACATGCAGGCTACGAGTCCTCACCTGGTGGTAAAGTCCCAAAGCACTGATGATGAGCTCGACGACGCGGAATTTACCCAAGAACATTCTGTTCAATCACAGGTCCAGACACAAATCACACCAATGGTATGTCTACCAGCGTCCATAGTATCAGACTTAAGGTTTTTGATCCAGGACTACAAACAAAGGTTCCCAGAATCTTCCACCCCACAGGCATCGACCGGTGCCATCAACAACTAGGGTGACGGCGTCTCCACGTGCTAGACCTCCACCCTTGGTGTCCACTCAGGAAAGGGAACCAGTACAAGTTCTTCCGTCATCGGACGATGAGTAGGTGGAACAAGAAGAGGGGGAAGTCCAATCTGATCATGGGGATGATGTGGACTATATAGCTTCTTCCCCAGCCTTGCCTGAACCTGCAACCTCAGACTCACCTCCTGCAAATATAGGAGGGTTCCACAATCTAGCTGAAAGAGCGGCTAAAAGGTTCCATATGACTATGGAATCTCATGAAAATGACTGTTTTCTTTATGATTTTAAGGACCCGATTAAGAAAACAACCAGGTCCATTCCTATTATTGACCACATATGGGAGCAGGGTCTTCAACTAATGCAAACACCGGCCTCAGTATCGGTGGTTGTGCCGAGACTGGATAAGAAGTACAAGGCCCCATCAACAGCACCAGCTTGCTTGCCTTACCGGTCAACCCAAGCCGGATTCGATAGTCACTCAGGCGGCACAGAAAAATGCTAGGAACCCGTCCTCGCAGGTGACAGCTCCACAAGACAAGGAGGGTAGGAAACTGGACAGCATTGGGAAACGGTTCTCTACCACCTCAGCCATGACAGTGAAAGTGGCAAACTCTATTGCACTGTTAGGGAGATATAACAGGCAGTTGTGGGCTGACATTGCTCCGTATCTCTCCGAACTGCCAGACAACATGAAAGAAGAGGTTCAATCCCTACTCAAGGAGGGCCAAACATCGGCTTATGAACTGATTGATTGTGCTATGGATATAGCAATAACGGGTTTTAGACAGCTGGCTGGAGCAGCAGCATTGCGGAGGCAAGGGTGGCTCAAGGCTACCTCTTTTAGGCAGGAGGTACAAGCTAAAGTCCTCCACATGCCTTACGACGGACAACACTTGTTTGGGGAGAAAATTGATGAGGTCCTGCAATCGATAAAAAAGGATACGGATACGGCAAGGGCACTGGGTACACTTCAATTCAGAAATCAGTCCTTTCGAGGGAGCAGGGGCAAAGGTCAGTCCTCCTACAGAGGAAACTATCAGAACAGGTCCTCCTATTCCTGTAATCAAGGCCGATCACAATTCCAGCCGCAACAGCAGCAGCAAGGTCGACAGACCTCTTATGGAAAATCCAACTATAGAGGGAAGAATCAAGAGAAAACCACTGGCGGACGCCAATGACTTTTTTCCAGCAGCCAGTCCTTCCACCATCTCATTCTTTCAAAATTGGAGGAAATCTAACCAACTACCTCCACAATTGCAAAGCAATTACAACCGACCGTTGGGTGCTGCAATTGATACAATTTGGACACTCCATAGAATTCGAAACAATTCCCCCGACAACTCCTCCTTGTATAATGCACCACAGCAACATGTGTTTGCTCCTTCAGGAAATTTCCACTATGTTAAAAAAAGGAGCAATAGAGCGAGTACCATCGGCTCACAGAGGAAAGGGATTTTACTTCCGCTTCTTCCTGATCCAAAAGAAGGAGAAGAAATGGAGGCCCATATTGGATCTCAGAGCACTCAACGCATTCTTGAAGAGTCAATCGTTTCGCATGGTAACGATACAGGAGATCTTGGGACTCTTGGAGGAGAGGGATTTAATGACGTCGTTAGATCTACAAGACGCGTACTTTCACGTCCCTATCCACAAACGGCACAGGAAATTCCTCAGATTTGCAATGGCAGCTCAACACTACCAATTCTGTGTCCTACCGTTTGGCCTCAAGTCTGCGCCCAGGATCTTCACCAAATGCCTCTCCCCGGTTGCAGCTTTCCTCAGGCAGCATGGACACCAAGTCTTCCCATATTTGGACAACTGGCTGGTAAAGGCACCATCTCCAGCAGCCGCAACTGCATCCTCCAATGCCTGTCTGAATCTCTTCAGGCATCTGGGTTTGACACTCAACCACGAGAAATCCACTCTGCAACCCTCCCGGGTCATTACCTTTCTCGGGGCGACGTTGGATACTGTAAATGCGAAGGCATTTCCATCTCAGGAGAGGAAACACAAGCTCGCCTCTCTGGCTGCGTCAGTGGCCTTAAAGAAGACTTTACCAGTCCGTATTTTCAAGTCACTCTTAGGGATGATGTCCTCATGCATCCTGCTCATACCGTACTGCCGCCTCAGGATGCGTCTGCTGCAAGAGGCTTTGTCAAGACAATGAACTCCATGCTCGGGATCCTTCGAGGACCGCATTGTGATCACACAGCAAATAACCAAGGCACTGCAGTGGTGGAGGTCGCCCAAGAACCTCTCACAAGGGTTGCCGTTTCTGCTCCCTGCAGCTCCACACGTAATAACAACGGATGCTTCTCTGGAGGGTTGGGGAGCAGTCCTTCAGGAAATCAGATCAGTGGCAAGTGGACAAACCAGGAAAAACAGCTTCATATCAACCTCCTGGAGTTGAGAGCGGTTTTCCTAGCCCTGCAGGCTTTCATACCTCGGATCAAGAACTCCCCAGTGCTCGTCAGGACCGACAACACCACAACGATGCACTACTTGAACAAACAGGGAGGGACGCATTCACTCACACTATCTCGCAAATCGCAGAAGATCTGGAATTGGCTTGTTCTCCACAACATCTCATTAAAAGCAGAGTACGTCCCAGGCAAGGACAACGTCATAGCAGATGCTCTGAGCAGGCAGAGGTCTCTGTCCCACAAATGGGAACTCGGCATGGAAATGGTAGCTTACATCTTTTCGGTGTGGGGGACACCGCAGATCGACCTGTTTGCGACCAGGGAGAACGCCAAATGCCAAAACTATGCAAGTTGGCATCCCCAGTCAAGGTCCCTCGGAAATGCATTTTCCATCGCATGGGGCAACGTATTTGCGTACGTATTTCCGCCATTCCCAATGATCCCCAGAGTCCTCAGGAAAATGAAGGCGGAGCCTTGCACTCTGATTCTGATTGCCCCATTCTGGCCGAGACAGCATTGGTTCACGGACCTTCATCGCCTCTCAATGCAACCGCCAATCCGCCTGCTTCAACATCCATTTCTGCTCACGATGAGCAACAAGCAGGTTCAACATCCGGATCTGAAATCTCTCAGGTTATCGGCTTGGCTCCTGAGTACAGAGAGTTTAGTAAACTGAGCATTCCGCAGGAGTGTAAAGACGTCCTAGCCAAAGCAAGAGCGGACAGTACTAATAAGACTGATTCTCTGAAGTGGAAACGTTTTTGTGTATGGTGTGCGGACAACGGTCTACGTCCCTTCTGCACCTCTCCGGAACAAATATTACCCTATCTGCTACAGCTGGCGCAGTCGGGCTTGGCCCATGCATCCATTAGAGTACATCTGGCTGCAATTTCAAGATTTAAAAGAACATTGAAAGGACCCTCCCTCTGGTCCAATAGACTGATAAAACAGTTCCTCAAGGGACTTTACAGATCCTTTCCTCGGCCACGAATAATTCCTCCAACATGGCATCTTCATTTGGTTCTTAACCAATTGATGAAACACCCTTTTGAACCCATCCATAGGGCGAATATCAAATATCTTTCATGGAAGACAGCCCTTCTACTTGCACTTACATCAGCAAGGTGGGTCAGTGAATTGCAGGCTCTTTCTATACAAGACCCTTTCATGCAGTTTATGGGTGACCGAGTGGTTCTCCGAACTAATCCTCGGTTCATTCCTAAAGTCCCGTCGGACTTCCACTTAAATGAGCCAGTGATCCTTAGGTCTTTTTTCCCAAATCCTAGCACTGCAGCCGAAAGATCTTTGCACTCATTGGACCTTAGGAGGTGTCTGAAGTTTTATATTGACAAAACGAACACTTTCAGAAAATCGACTCAGCTATTCATAGCCTTCAGTAGACCACGGAAGGGTATGCCACTCTCAAAACAAAGTATTTCAAGATGGATATCGTCGGCAATTGCCTTTTGTCATGACAGAGCTGGACGGCCATTGCCAGCAAAAGTCAGAGCTCACTCTACAAGAGCCGTGTCCACTTCTGCTGCACTTTTTGCTGGGGTGCCAGTTCTGGATATCTGCAGAGCAGCAACTTGGAAGTCGCCGCATACCTTCACCAGGCACTACTGCCTGGATACAGAGCTGATGAAGGATGCGGATATGGGACAAGCAGTGTTACGCCATCTGTTTCAGTAAGGTGAGCCTTCCTCTATCCCTCCATCCTTTGCTGGTATGCACATTCTATTATAATGTTTCTGGTTAATGGGTATAGTTTATCCATAATTGCATGATATGTATTATTGGATGACTTGTATATGTTATTCCATCAGAAATGTGCACACTGTATTGCTTGCTACTCTGATTCAGGCATGTGAATCTATGAAAGACACCCATAATACTGGATAAGAAATGCGTTACTTACCTGTAACTGCAGTTATCCAGAATTGGTGTCTTTCATAGATTCACATGCAACCCTCCCGCCTCCCCTTGAAGGACTCACCTATCTCTCTATCAGTGCTACGCCTACCTAGCTTGGTGCGTACGAAAATCTGAGAGACTGAGGCTCCTGTCAGGAAGGTTCTAGAGGGAGGTGTTATCTGATTGGCTCTCTTCTAGAGTTTGGTCCTTTTTACAAAAGGACATAGATAGGCTACTAAGGTGGGACCTTTAGGCCTACCTCTCTCTATGTATGTCTATAGGACATTACTTTTCTATATACCGGAGACTCCCGTCTCGACGACGGGGAATGATTCAGGCATGAGAATCTATGAAAGACACCAATACTGGATAACTGCAGTTACAGGTAAGTAACGCATTTCTTCCTCCTGCAGGCTGCATTACAGCCTGCAGGGCGAACATGCCCAAGCCCTCATTCCCTGGCTGAGCACCGAACCAGCGCACTCAGACCAATCACAATGCTGCATTTCATTGTTGTGTTTGGCTCAAGGGAGCCTATGTGCTTACCAATCACAATGCTGCAGCGTTCTGATTGGCTGTGGGGAGCCTGGGAGCTTCCTGGTTCCTGGAAGAGATTCAATCAACGTGGGAGAGATGCGGAGATGGCAAGATCACGTATGTGATTTTTTTTTTATATTCAAAACCGCCCAGCCACCGCCACACCCCGCCTCTTGGTGGCCTTCAGCGGGGTGCTTCTGAGGGTACTGGTATTTGGTGTGGATGAAAAACAGGGACAATAGAAAACAATGCAAGAGGCTAGGGCGGCCAGTTTGGAAACTCACTGGGCAGGATTGACTTTCTAGAAGGTATCTGAGGGGCTGGGAATCCCTGCATATCAGCCAAAGAGGCTCACAGTAGAGGACACAGTGGATGAACGCTACGCCGTGCCAGTGCTTCCATTGCCCACATTTTTTTACAAACTTTGAATATAGTTCAATATAGTCACTTATACATACCCCATGCACATGTTTACATCCAAATGGTGTGGAATCATTTGACCATAATTCTCCAATAAAATGTCCTCTCTGGATCGAATATATACAGTGTTCAACCATGCTTCATGCAACCTCACTCTCTTGTAAATAATCTTTTTCCAATGCAAATTCCCAGTTCTAAACTCCATTTGTGCAATAGTGTAATGAAATGATATATTATTTATAACCCTCAACCTGATGTATAAACAACCAGATGGGGGAAGAAAAACTGTAAAATTGGTCAGGTCTAACAATTTGAGCGTAGTGAAAAGGATGTGCTGTGTTTGAAATGAAATACACCAAAGATGGGAGGTAAGTCTATATCCCACAACACTCCATTTGCAGACCAACTCTGTAGTTTTTGGTGAGGGTAAAAGATGGCCTTGGTTAGTCTCCTGTCAATGATTCTTGATGACAACTTTAATGTTTCATTCATGGACAACCAGCACACACGTTGGAGGTCAGATGGGGAAGTGCTGATATAGAAATTGTATTTGGATCTTTTTAGTGTTAAGGTACATGCAACATTCTTAAAGCAATATCTTTAATGACGTGCTTGTAATTTAAAATACAAAAATGATTTCAATAATTGGTGATGAATGGCTTTTTGGAATCATGTTGCATTTCTTTAATTAAATGGGAAGTCGCATCACCAATATGCACTGGGTACCTTCAGTGTCACTTTAGCACATTCAATTGAACAGTAGAAGAAGTGCTGAGGTTCCATCAAGGATTAGCTTGGTTTATATTCTATTAAAATACATTTGTTGTGATGTTGTTTAATCTTTTATGTCAAAAAATGCATTCCCTAGGTCATTGAAGGATAACTTGCAGAATAGGCTTATCTGCATCTCCATCGCAGGAGTAGGACCTCTGTGCCTCTGTGATAATCAGCCCATTGTTCCAAGGTTTCACCAAAGAGAAACTAATAACATCTCAATTGTTTCAGTAAAGTGACAATAGGGATCTGCTTTACTGCCATTTTTTAACGCAGGTGACATTAGTCTAAAAAACAAATTTGCGAACAACTTTCAAGCGGCGGGTTGGACCAGCCACCCTGGGTGAGCAATTGCTTTGCAAACTTTTCTGATATGGTAAATCCCAACCTTCACAATCTACACTAGTTTAAGAATATGTTATTGCACATATTATTGTTATATTCTGCTAGAAACATTGAGGCCAACAGCACATACAATTCAGAATGCCTAGATCAGCAGCGTATCTAACATAGATTTATTAATGATAGGTAATATGCCATGTAAAAGATCAATCAGAGTTGTTTTAATCGGATTTATACTATGACATGAGAGCGTTCCCCCAAACGATTGACGGCACACTTTTGCTGTTCTAATCCTCAATATCAGCAGGTCCAGTGATGCCATAAAAAGAATGCCGCTGCATCATAAAAGTTGACGTAAATAATTAATTTACTCTCTTAATTTCTATGCAAGGTAAGTACTTAATCAATAATAACTCAAATCGGAAGAAAAAGACAGAGTCCGTGGTGTTAGAGTTCTAAGGGGTTTTATTCCTTAAAAAGGAATGGTCATGGCCAGGATATCATGTTCTGACCACCACAGGGGTGTCAGAAGGGATAGAGCGCTACATTTTATTAACAGTACATAGCTTATATACTTAATTCATGCCATAAGCAATAGTGCAGGAGGCGTAACAGCTGAGAGAAGACAAGATAACAGTATACACGTGGTACAAGTGCGTAATCAAGAGGCGTGAACTAGAGGTGTAACTGGAGGTGTGTTTTAGAAACGTCACAGGTAGGTGTCACGGAAGGGGTGGCACTAACAGAAATGTTGCAATGTCAGCAGAAATCGGAAGCTTGGATGCGCGCGCAGCTGCATGACGTGTGATTGACTTGAGACTAGAGGGTGCAGGGGACTTGACATTTACACTGACGGAAAGAGACAGAAGTCTGGCATGTCAGATCAACTTGTGCTTCTATCATATCTGGTATCTGGTGTTTAGGAACTAAGCTATCTGGGCGGAAAGGTCTCTAGGGCAGAAGCTATTCTATACTTGCTGTGAGTGCGTGTATAAGCGCCTGAGTGTCTGTATGAGAAGCGTGGGGGCATGGGCCTTCCATGGGAGCATGGCAACGGGGCTATGAATTACTTGAATTACTTGCACAGAGACAGGCCGGCCCTTTGGCTCTGCAGCTGAGGGGAATGTTTACTGAAACTGGCAGGCAGGAATGTATTTTCGGGGAGCGGAACAGATAACTCGAAGGTTATAGTCAATCTTGGCAGGCAGCAGGCTGAGCTGAGCGCGAGGGGCCGCGCTAGAAGTAAGTCAGAGTTCACGGGTACAGAGGCAGCCTGGGCAGAGGCCCTTGGAGTCAGAAGCCAGAAAAGAGGCTCGGTGGCAGAAATTCAGGGCCTACTCAGCCAGAGCTGAAAAACGTAGAAGTACACTACAAAAAGACGTTGGCATAGCATACTTAGGAACGGACCATTCAACCCATTCATGGTGGGTCTGAAAGAGGACATGTTAACGTTGGACGCAAATGTATTTGCGTCTTCATAGCTGGTACAGGAGGGAAGTTACATGCACTTTAACTCGTACATGGAGACGGTGGGGTACGCGCTAGGGAACACATCTCGACCATAAAATTTATATTTCCTCATTCCCTCCTTGTTCCCTACGGACCCTTCATGATATATTAATCATCATAAATTGATCAGTTTGTTCTTGCAACATCATTTGCTCATCTTTCTTTCTTTGACGATTTGAGAGGAAACTGGAATGTTCAATGCATGATGTGGCACACAGTCCACATATCGCCGGCCCACACTGTAGGCACAGGCAGCAGCTGAATACTATGACAAGGCCGAAACCTAGGAAGGATAGGATCTTCCATCCCCAGGCAGTTAACGTTGTCCAGAACCAACCGGACCAAGTCCAGGTGCCTGGATTCTGATGTATCTGATTTGCAATTTTATGCAGACGGGTAATAGCTTGATAGACAGATGGCGCATTTTGTGGGATGAAAACGCAGCAACTTGACCCGATGACCTTACAGGCTCCACCTCTATCTGCCAAGATGACGTCAATAACAAGACGATTTTGAAGGACAACAACCCGTATAGCAGATTGCTCCTCTGTTAAGTTACCTAAGGCGGAGGCAGTTTCATGTACTACAGCTTCAAGTGTTCTAGTTAATCTACGTATTAATTTACTGTTTTGGACAGGTCCTAAAAAGAAAAAGAATCCCTTATTAAAATCAGTGTACTGTTCCCATGCCGTTTCTGTGTAGTCGACAAGTGGGATATCTCTTCTGGGTCTATTCTTTACAAGATTCGTATTTCTATGGTAATCAGGGGGAGCTAGAAAAACAGGTGGCAGAAGGAATGCAATATAACAGGTACCATCCCAATCTGGAGGCAAACGTATGTATGCGGTATGACCACAAACAAAATAGGAATGACGAGTAGCTTTAAAGGACGATTTACCATGGTCACTGAATTCGACCACAGTAGTGCATTTACTATGACCTAAGTGTACTGAACCTTTCTTTCGGACACATAATTCACCAGTGACTGGTAATACTAGCATATGGGGCAGAACTGGTGCAGCTTCGGATTCAACAGTAAGGATCATGAGACTAATTGTGTAATTACCTAATCCATATACTTCATTTTCTAGATCAGTTCCTATTCGAGTGGGGAGTCCCTCTTTATCAGGGTAACAGACATTGAGCAGAACTAAGTTCAGGTTTCCCCAAACCCAGCCCCCATCGAAGACAGCAATATCAGGATCTAAGGAATTAATTATTTTAAACCATGCCCCACAGGAGCCATTGTGAGTGAACGGGTACAGAAAGAGGGGCAGAGCTCCCTTGTAGTTCTGGTAGGGAGGGAGTCGGCCACATATCCAGCAGTTTGTAGCGTTGTTCGTCTGATGGGAATGATGTAACATACTAATGAATGTATTGTTGCGCAGCGCAAGTCTGTAAGAGAGTTCGTGCGCAGGTAATTCACTAAAAGTGTGTTCAGCAGAGACATTGTAAACAGACTGTTCACGCTTGAAAATAGGCCAGTAGATAGGTAGCAGAAGGCTAGCAACAATAACTAAAATGCTTAAAATAAACATGATTAATAGGGTCACTATACAGTGACTACGGAGTGATTTACAATATGCACCTTTTTTAACTTGTCTCTCTCTCTCTCTATCTCGATCTAGGGGATACATGTCAGAAACTATTTAACCGATTCACCTAGGGGAGGACTTAAACAATTAAACTGTCTGACTTGCTAGATCGGAGTTTCATACGGTACTCTTCTTGGGGAGTTTTTTCTCGTTCGGATACTGTAAAGTCTTTTTGCTCAACACAGTCTTTGGTGGGGGTGGACGAGTCTCGATCAGGTTTCAGTCCACTAAATTTTTTCACATGACTCGTGTGGACCCACCCCTTTCTCCCCTCAATCTTCACGGCGGTCCTTGTGGTGAGAAGAACGGTCTTCGGAGATTTCCAGCGGGGCTCCAGCGGACTCTTCCTGTCGAAATTTCGGACCAATACTAGGTCCCCAGGACGGACCTCGTGCGGCTTTACATCAGTGTTGTCAGGGAAGGCTGCGGCAACCTGTGAACGACATGATTGGAGTGCAGACATCAAGGAGGCAAGGTAATCTGTCAACATATTACAATCAACATCAGTGATTTTTTTCGGAATGGGCGTCCCCCACATATTCGGTGGTCTGCCAAAGACCACTTCGTACGGGGATAGCCCTGATCTCGAGTGGGCGACCATCCTCATGTAGAATAGTGCCACAGGCAGGGCGACTATCCAGTCGACCCCTTTCTCCTGACATATCTTTGCAAGGCGGATTTTTAGTGTCTGGTTATGCCTTTCTACAAGGCCTGCTGCTTCGGGGTGTCGGACACAGTGGAACTTCCACTGATATCCTAGCAAAAGGGAAACCTGTTTCATCAACTCGGATGAGAATGGCTGTCCGTTCTCTGAATACACGACACGAGGCAAACCGTACCGTGGGAAGAATTCACGAACCAACTGTCGGGCAGTGGTCGGAGCAGTATAGTCTGGAACTGGGTATGCTTCGGTCCAACGGGACAAAGCACAAACAATTACAAGGACATACTTGAATCCTCGACAACTGTTCATCTGGATATAATCCATCTGGAGGACTTCAAAAGGGTGATCGGGAGGATGAAATCCACCTTGCTCTACAGGGACGCTTTTACCTGGATTGAACTGACAACAGATCATGCAAGTACGCACTTTCTGTTTTGCTGCTGCTCGTAAGTGTTTGTTGTACCAGAGATTCTGCAAACAATCTATCATGGCTTTCTCTCCTAGATGTGCAGGACTATGTGCTGTATTTATCATGCTTTGAACCATTGAGTCAGGGAGAAACCATGTAGATTTTCCCTTCGTCATCCAACCTTGATCTGTCTGAATCCCTCCTAGTTCAGTCCATTTCTTTATTTCATCTGGGGTAGCGTGTGTCTGGATATCGATTACGTCTAGGGTGGGATCTCTAACTGCCATACACTTTGTCGGTACTATTGTCTTTGTCACATCAGTAATCTGGGTGTGAGTCAGTGCTGTATGTTTTGCTGTCTGGTCTGCCAGGTCGTTACCCTGGGAAACAGAATCTGTAACTTTAGTATGTGCTTTACACTTCATGACTGATATGCCCGAGGGCAAATGTATTGCTTCTAATAGTGCTTGAATGAGGGGACCATGTTGTATCTTGGCCCCATGAGAGGTCAGGAAACCTCGTTCTTGCCAGAGGACTCCGAAGTCGTGTACAACTCCGAATGCATAACGTGAATCTGTGTATATGTTAACATTTCTGTTCTTGGCTAGAATACAAGCTCGGGTCAGAGCGATGAGCTCTGCTGCTTGAGCAGACAGTGTGTCAATACGATGTGTTTCTTTAACTTCGGTTTCAGTGGTCACTGCATACGCGGCCACTAATTCTCCTGTACTTGTTCTCAAGCATGAACCGTCCACATAAAGTGTCAGGTCTGGATTTGTCAGCGGGACATCTGTTAAGTCTCGTCGTGGCTTTGTTACTGCATTAATGATTTCTATACAATCATGCGGGGCTGGATCTGTCATAATTGTAGGTAACAGTGTTGCGGGGTTCAGAATACTGCAGCGTCTGATTTCTATGTGTGGCTGGAATAACGTTAATTCATAACCTGTCAGTCGTGCTATAGTCAAGTGCTGAGTCTGGGTTCTGTTTAACAGAACCTCTACAGAGTGTGGAACTTGTACTGTTAACTGATGACCTAAAACAATTGAATCACTTTGTCTTATTGCTAACGCTGTTGCTGCTACTGACTTTAAGCACGCAGGGAGTGCCTGGGCTACTGAATCCAATGTACTAGAAAAATAAGCGCAAGGCTTATGTGAACCTGCTTGATCTTGGGTGAGGACAGACAATGCTGTGCCATCACGTTCTGTAACAAAAAGTGTAAACGGTTTGCTGTAACATGGTGTCGCTAAAACTGGTGCTTGACATAAAGCTTTCTTTAATCCTTCAAAAGCCTGTGTATGTTCTTGAGTCCAAGGGAGGGCAGTCGAAGTTGCTGCCTCCTGTGTCGTTAACTGGATGAGTGGCTTGGCTAGAAATGCATACTGGGGAATCCATTGTCTGCAGTACGAGGTGAGGCCTATGAAGGCCCGCACTTCCTTTTGTGTCTGGGGTTGCGGCATATTTACAATTAACTGAATGCGATCGGGAGTGAGCTGTCTCCCCACTTTGGACAGCAAGTGACCCAAGTACACAACTTGCTGAACACAGAATTGTAGCTTCGAAGGAGACACCTTGTGTCCCTTGTCGGCCAGGAAATGTAAAACTGTCAGTGATGCTTGTTCACATTCGGGCTCACTTCGTGCGGTGATCAGTAGATCATCAACGTATTGCAGTAAAGCGGTATTAACTGGCATTTGAATACAATCTAGTTGTCTTTTCAGTGCTTGACTATAGATGCTGGGGCTTTCTGTGAATCCTTGAGGTGCGCGCGAAAATTTGAAGCTTCGTCCATTTAAACTGAATCCGAAGAGATATTGGCTCTCTGGATCAATAGGCACGCTGAAGAAGGCGTTCTTGAGGTCAATTACAGTAAAGAACGCTGCTTCTGAATCAATAGCAGTCAATAGGGATGAGATATCGGGGACCACAGGATACTGTGGTATAATGCATTTATTTAATTCTCGAAGATCAATCACCAGCCGATATACTGGCGGTGCATTGGGATCAGTACGTTTAAGAATCGGAATGATGGGTGAATTACAGACATTGGAGTCGGTCTCTACGACCACTCCTTGGGCAATGAGCTCTTCAATGATTTTCAGTAAAGCCACTACAGCATCGGGTGGTAACTTGTATTGTCTGATTCGTGGTAGAACCACACCTGCCTTGAGTGTAACGCGGTATGGTGTAATGTGCATACAACCTACATCAGTTGGGCCTTTTGCCCACAAGTAATCTGGTACATTTTTCAATCTGACATCGAATTCTCGCAAAACATAATGACCCTTGAAATCCCGTAGAAAGAGTCTAACTCCCTCCGGGGAACAGCATATTATAGCTCCTAGAGCCTTCAATGTTTTAATTCCTAACAGATTTTCTGGACATGATTTTGTAAGTAACAAGTCTGTAACACGTGATAATGGACCCACAGCCAGGGGGACTGGTTCGGATACCTCGTTTACAATGGGCTGTCCTGAAAAACCCAGGGAAACATTCTGTGAGCCTGAGAGGGGTGCCCCTGGAACTTCATCATGGCTGATTGTGGTGCGACTTGCCCCTGTGTCAATTAAAAACTTTCTGTCTTTTCCTAATACTTGACTATGTACATAAGGACCTTCTTGATCTACAGGAATCTCAATAAGAGGCAAGTCACCTTCCCTCTCTAGGCTGTTTCATGTGTATCGTGAATATTCAGGATAAGCAGACTGGGCATACTGGTACATCTGCTGTGAAACTTGCTGAGACGCGGCAATGGGCTGTGGCTGTGGTACCGCTACTGTCTGTGCTGGAGCTGAAGAAGCATGCATAGGCTGTGTATTCTGTGTATTCTGTGAAGACTGATGCTGGTTATGGTCTTGTCTAGACGGATGCGGTCTTTCTTTAGTTTTACCTGTCGCTATATTATGTTTCAGGACCGGGCATTCATGTACGTAGTGACCTGGCTGCTTGCAGTAGTTGCATGTCCCTTTAACGGGAGCTGTAGGGTGACTTGTCTGGGTCCCACCTTTTCTCTGACCATCAGCTGGGACCGTCTGAGCTACTAACATTTTCATCTTCGTGTCTTTCATGCACTTCTGTTCCTGATCTTGCTCTTCTCTAATTCTGTTCTGATGATACTGGAGCATTTGTAACATCTGGGATGGCGTGTTTGCCTGCCAAGTACTTTCAACCTTGTATACACGTTTTTTAACTAACGGTAGGGAATTCTCGACTAATTTTGATACAAAAAGATGCGGATATGACTCGCTGCTTGGTTTGAGGCCACTGTTAATAATAAAACATTTCTCGAATCTTGAATAGAAGTCACTAGTATCTTCATCATGTTTCTGTTTACAGGACGAGATCGCGTCCCAATCTTCCTTTCTAGTCGTCAATAATCTTGGCAGAACCTGTACTATCAAACCTGGTAATGCTTTAGTTTTGTCCCCAAGGCCTACCCCGGGGACCCGTTTTCTTTCTTCGTCCTCTATTTCTGCCCATGCAATCTTTGTGTCCCCCACCTCCCATTCCTTTTCCTTCAATTTCTCGAAGATACCCGTGGGCAACAGTACTTTTAACATTTTCATGATGTAATCATACGTGTAATCCCCCATCAGTAACATGTCTTTGAGCTCTCTGTGAAAACCTGCAGGGTCTTTATCATGGCACGGGACTAGTTTCTTCATTTCTAACAGTTCTAGCTTGGTCAATGGCGTGTGTACATACACGCGCTTCAAGACACGATCCTCACCCATAACAGGGTGCACTTCTCGTAAGGGGTTCTGACTTTCAACGCCACTCAGGCGTTGCATGTGATACATTTTCCTTTCTGGGGGCGGGGCGGGAACATATTCAGAGCTTACAAAGGTATTATATCTGTGTCGTTGTTCTAGAATTATTTGAATTAATTTGGTGCTTAAACCTCTCCATCTATCCATGAGTAGTGCTTCTAGTGTTTCGTGTAAGGGACCTGGATCAGAATAATGTTTTCTGTATTTGATGAGAAGGTGCTGAATAATGTATACACCTGCTAATTTCTGTTCGTCGGGGGAGAGGTTCAGAAATGTCTGCGCTACCGTGTCATCATTATATATGTCTGCATTTTCGGCCCATGATACAGCTGATCGGGCTAGTTCTTGTTCATCCATAGAATTGAGTACGTGGTACCCAACTCGATCTCGAAGCCTTTTATCAGTTTCCTGGAACTGATGCTCAGCAGAATTTGGATTTGTCAAGGCAGAGAAGAAAACTCTCTTGCTTTCTGGACGGATTCCCTTCCTAAGGTAATTTCCCTTACCTACATATGCTATAGTATCTGCAGTCTTTTCTGGTTCTTCAGATTCTTCTTCCTCCTCGGAGGGAGCTTGGTCTTTCTCTTTTTCGTGTATCTCTATTAATGTCTTTCTTATTTTCTTGTACATGCTGGCTATGCAATTCTGTCTATCATGTTTTCCTTCCGATATATTTTGACCCCACTTGTGGAGTGCCTCTATTTCATCCTGATCTGTCTCAGGCCTGTCTCGTTCTCTTATTAGACAGTTTATGAAAAATCGTAATATCTGTGCTTGAATGTCAACTTTCTGTTTCTCCATGGCATCCTTGATGCTATCAGGATCTTTTCCTGTCTGAACAAACTCGTATATTCTATCTAGACGGTCCTTCATTCCTACATAGCATAGCAAGATATCAGTAGTAGATCTTAACCGTAGTGATGCCAATATCATTAGGTCGTCTTTTCCGGGTACTGGATCGTATCTGCAAACTGAAATGTTTTCTTTAAATGCATCATAGCGGGGTGATCTGAACGTGAGAGGACTCTGTATGTCCCTGAGATTTAATCTGTGAGTTAATGGCGGGGTCCGAGGACCCGCGGTCGCACCCCCTGAAACGGAGGCTTGTGTATTATCTCCTTGTGGAGTCTGTTTTTGTACTTGAATTAGTCTTTTTGTTAGATCAGGTAAACGTGGTTTCGGTAGATCTGTTTTGAGTGCAGGAAGTGGCGGGGCTGGCGGAACGGGGGAGGTCTGTCGTGGTACTGGCGGAGCATGATTTGGGGGCGGGGTGCCACCCCCGTCCCTGTCAGTAGGCAGGGCGCGGACAGGCAGATTGGTGTAAGCGGGAGCTACATCTTCTAGGTAGGAATTCAGGAATATATCTTTAGTGGCCCTATGAGTTACTTTAGTTGGAACCAGTGGTGGCGGCAGATTTTTCGGTATTTCTGAAATGGCGTCCGGTGTACCCTCGGCCATAAGATACATGCCGTTTACTTGGCTATTTCGGATGCGATCTATTTGTTCTGTTTTTACTCGGATTCCTTCAGTAACTAATTCGTTTTCTTGAGCTCTATCTGATTCTTTAAGTCTGTCTTCTCTACGGAGTGCTTTTTCAGCACGTTTATGTGATTCCTTACGCCAGAATTCTATGGCGTCTTTCTGAGATTGTCTGGCTTTCTTTTTCCATAATGCCTCTTCTACCTTCATGATGCACTCGGCATCCCATGTTCCATTAACTGGCCATCTGTGTCTCTCGTCTAGATGTTTCGTATAATCGGCCCATAATTCTAGATACAATATGGCATCTATGCCATGCTTGTTATACATAAAGTTACCTGGAGTGTCCCTAGGGGGGATAGGAATTTCTTCCTCTAGTATCCCTTTCCTAGTTCCTATCTGCTTTAACTTGTTGAAAAACGGCATTTTGCTTACTTAATACTGAATGCTCGATCCTTGATACTTAATTCTGGATATAACTAGTTATACAAGAAAACACACAATAATGCACAAAAAACGGTCACATTCATACCACAACATTAATCACATGAAAAGACATTTGAGACATAGATGACTACCCCCTATACCGGATGTACTGCTAAACAGTACAGATACACTGCTGTAACAGTGCAGAAATTCAGAAGTTCAGAATACTAGATATACTGCTAAACAGTACAGATACACTGCCTAAAAACAGTGCAGACCGGACTTGTGTACCCAAACCCGTCTAGATACGTCCCAGCAATGGTACTCACCGGGAAGCACGGAAAACAGAAGGCCTCGGAAAACTCGACTGGACTCGACTCGAAACTTCGGAAAACTTCGGAAAACTGGTGGGCCTCTTGACACCTCGGACCTTGTTTCTTTCGGCTAGGCTCTGGTCGGGATCCTCCGCACTCCTCACCGCCTCGTCTGGGCACTGATCGCAGTCTTCGTCACCTCCGTGGGTCAGAGGGAGATGCAGGAAATCCTGCCGGTACGCGTATGGTCCATCTAACTGATGGCAGGGGACAGAGCTTGCAATGCGCCAACCGGCGCGTGAGGTGGGGGAGGGGTCCCTATTCGGGCGCCAAATGACGTAAATAATTAATTTACTCTCTTAATTTCTATGCAAGGTAAGTACTTAATCAATAATAACTCAAATCGGAAGAAAAAGACAGAGTCCGTGGTGTTAGAGTTCTAAGGGGTTTTATTCCTTAAAAAGGAATGGTCATGGCCAGGATATCATGTTCTGACCACCACAGGGGTGTCAGAAGGGATAGAGCGCTACATTTTATTAACAGTACATAGCTTATATACTTAATTCATGCCATAAGCAATAGTGCAGGAGGCGTAACAGCTGAGAGAAGACAAGATAACAGTATACACGTGGTACAAGTGCGTAATCAAGAGGCGTGAACTAGAGGTGTAACTGGAGGTGTGTTTTAGAAACGTCACATGTAGGTGTCACGGAAGGGGTGGCACTAACAGAAATGTTGCAATGTCAGCAGAAATCGGAAGCTTGGATGCGCGCGCAGCTGCATGACGTGTGATTGACTTGAGACTAGAGGGTGCAGGGGACTTGACATTTACACTGACGGAAAGAGACAGAAGTCTGGCATGTCAGATCAACTTGTGCTTCTATCATATCTGGTATCTGGTGTTTAGGAACTAAGCTATCTGGGCGGAAAGGTCTCTAGGGCAGAAGCTATTCTATACTTGCTGTGAGTGCGTGTATAAGCGCCTGAGTGTCTGTATGAGAAGCGTGGGGGCATGGGCCTTCCATGGGAGCATGGCAACGGGGCTATGAATTACTTGAATTACTTGCACAGAGACAGGCCGGCCCTTTGGCTCTGCAGCTGAGGGGAATGTTTACTGAAACTGGCAGGCAGGAATGTATTTTCGGGGAGCGGAACAGATAACTCGAAGGTTATAGTCAATCTTGGCAGGCAGCAGGCTGAGCTGAGCGCGAGGGGCCGCGCTAGAAGTAAGTCAGAGTTCACGGGTACAGAGGCAGCCTGGGCAGAGGCCCTTGGAGTCAGAAGCCAGAAAAGAGGCTCGGTGGCAGAAATTCAGGGCCTACTCAGCCAGAGCTGAAAAACGTAGAAGTACACTACAAAAAGACGTTGGCATAGCATACTTAGGAACGGACCATTCAACCCATTCATGGTGGGTCTGAAAGAGGACATGTTAACGTTGGACGCAAATGTATTTGCGTCTTCATAGCTGGTACAGGAGGGAAGTTACATGCACTTTAACTCGTACATGGAGACGGTGGGGTACGCGCTAGGGAACACATCTCGACCATAAAATTTATATTTCCTCAAAGTAAGGAATAAGAAGTTTCTGTTCTGTAAATTAATTTGAGTAAAGATTATTTTTATTGCATATCATTTTTCTAACTCTTCTTACACATTAAAACAATTAAATTGTTTGGTGTATAGAGTGACCGCCTCCCGCCAGGTCAGTATTAATGCTGGTTCATGCTCAGTGCTTTCATTTACAGCTAATGCATTCTGGGAAGTCCTGTTTAGCCTCCATTGAACTAATTAGACAAATACACATGAAAACTATGATTTGGAGGAGAAAGCTTTGGGGCGGGACAGAATCCATAATGTCCTGGATTGAGAGAGTCACCCTTAGTAATGTCATTTATTTTATAATTTCGTATTTTGGAAATGTTACCTGAGTATTAAAATGTGTTTTTGGCTGACATCTAATTTATTTCACAGAACATAAATTAAAATTCAACAATTGAATTATATCTCTTGTAAATATAAAATATTTATATATAAAAAAATTGATTTATTTATTACGTACTAAGCAGGGTTATTTTATGTTGTGTCTGCTCAACTATTCCATGCATCAGGATATAGAATAAATACTCAATCAGAAGCCTATTGCCTTTTCACTTTCTATCTAATGTTTGGAAACTAATGATTAAGTTTAGAATAAGAGGAAGAACTAAACTAAGAGATGAATACATGTAAAAGTGTTGTATTAACATAGAATACATGCCATTAGACTGAACTTGGACAGTACAACACGTCTAGCTAGTCTGCCCCTCAGGGACCTACCACATGCACCTCAGTCTTGCACTCCCACCGACCCACACAGGAGATGGCTGGAAATGAACGGTCCGGGCTAGTCATCTCTAAACGAAATACAAGCAACCCTAAACTAGTTTCATCCTAACTGAGCATAATCAAACAGGTTCAATTTGCTTCCTGTGGCTCAGTGAGCTGGACATGGACCAACAACTCTGGTACTTAAACCAGTGGAAAGGTAACTAAAAAAAGACCTTCCAGCCCATGTCAGTAGGAGCACCTTACCTCAGCAAAACAACTTTTAATGGTTTTGCTGCTAAGGCATATATAAACCTATATGTCTTGCTTAACAATATACTGCTTCCTGCCATAGGGTTCTATAGGTATTCCTTAGGGGAGAATTACATATGCTGTTAAGGGAAGGGTGACTTTGCCATTGGTTTTAATGGCAAAGTTGAACTAGCAGTTAATACACTGCTCTTCTAGTCTGCAGTGGCAGGTTGGTAGCCATTTTGTACTTTGTCACACTCAGAGTGGCACAAACAGTGCTGCAGCTCTGGGTGGACCCTGGGTACCATATACTAGGGACTTATAAGTATGTCAGCACTTGCCAATTGGGTATAGCAAATTCAGTATAACCTATGTAATCAGTCAGACCACTGGGGTCCGGTTAGCAGGCTCAGTGCACTCTCCGCTCCGAAAAACCAATAGATATTAGTCCAAATGGGGTCAAAAAGAGGTGGAGAAATCTGCAAAAAGCCTGTTTCTGTGCACTGGATAAGAATGATTTAAAGCAGCGGGCCCTCTGCTTAAGCGAGGGAGCCCCCCTCCACCCTCCACGCTGGCAGCCTCACAACTTAAAAAAAATAAATAATAACATTGGTTTCTTATCTTATTTTTCAAGTTCTAAGGGCTGAGTCTTGGAGGTGGGGCCATTGCGGGGCAGTCACAGAGGGGGAGCGGTGGGCACTGCTGTCAATGTTCATGTGGGTTTGGCAGGCCGTCTTAAGAAGGGCAAACCGACATACGCGCTGAGATGTCTCTAATCCGGGCTGCGTTACAGCAGCAGGCACAGGCTCCCGGTCTCTCTAGGAACGCAAATCCGGGAGCTCAGGCCAATCCTGATGCTCCTCTTCTGCTGCCAGCAGCGTGAGAGCAGCCTTTGGATTGGCCACAGGGAAGTCTGGGAGCCTGTACTGCAGTGGAGCCATAGAGGAACAGAAGATCAGCGATGCGGCAAGCTGCAGGTAAGTTCTTTTTGTTTGTTTTGTTTTTTTCTATTTTCTCGTCGTCCACCCCATCTCTTCCATCCGCCCTGCCACTCTGCCCTGACACCAGATGCTACTGATGATTTAGCATGAAAGCAATTGACAGCTAAATTGTCCATTTTATTATGCCTGAATTTCTTGCAGAAGAGTGGCTAATGTTAGTGCTCTAGATTTTGCAGGTGGGGTATACTTTCCGAATGAAGTTCAATTTACTGGGTGCACCAACATTATTCCACATTTAATTAATATCCAGCATTTCCAGATTCTAATAAATTGTGTGTGGTTCAATGTCTGAAGGTGTATGCATCAGTCACTGGAGAGAGTAGACTGGATTCTGCAGAACAACTATTGATTGCTTTAAAGAAACTGCATAGACCTGTGCAATGTGTGACTATAGCTAGGTGGGTTTGTTGGTTATTGGCTGTGGCTGAAGTTGATGTTTCCTTATTTGATGCTCTCGCAACAAGCGGGTCTATTGGAGGGGGGTGACAGTGGGCTGCCGATAGAGCTCCGACGGCACCCGGGGCTTTAATCCTGACACTGGGCTTCTGTGGGAGCCTGGACGTGCCCGCGAGTGACGGAGGGGACACGGAGGCTTGGGCGACGACACAGCGGTCTGCCCGGAGCGGCAGTGCCCTGTACTGGGCTCCTCTTGTGGCCAGGACTGCCGGGGCCTCCTGCGAGCGTGAGCCAGGAGCTATCGTACAGGCGGAAGTGAGAGCTGAGGCGGTTCACCCGGGCGGAAGTGCCCGAAAATAACGCCATAGCTGGGCGGAACGGTTGGGAAGGCCGCCCGGAGCTTCAGACCTCCTGCTGCGCCCAGGTACCGCTGCTGCTGCAGGACCTGAGAAGGAGCGGGGAGGGCCCCGATTTGATTTGCGGTTCGGCCGGGACGGATCACATGGCTGCCCCGATTTTATTACTGCATTGCTGAACGGGACGGCTGTCCCCCACGACTGTCCTGCTGCCTGGAGAGCGGAGCCGGGGCTTGAGGTGGTGGAGGTTGGGGTGAACTAGATCGGCCCCCAGGCGCACATCACACGCAGGGGCCCCCCTCCTCGATGGGCGCTTGCTGCAGCAAAAGCCATAGAGGTTGCTCTCACCCCATAGAAGAACAGATTGAGACGGGCCGTGACCCGCGGACATAGCTCCTGGCCCCTAGGACATCCGATGGAGCCTGGGGCTGACTGCTGGCTGGCGGGGGCCGGAGTGGACTGGCTGGCCCGGAGGCTGCCCCGCTGAGAAACGCCGATGGTGACATGATGGGGAGAGCGCATTTACCCTTGCAACTGGGTAAAAAATCCATATATTCAGTACCAGGAATATATTAGATTTCAAATCAGCAATTTGAGTACGTAAGGTAATCTATATCAATATCCCCCCATAAATGGAATGTTTCGTGCCACGAGATATTCCCCAAACTAACTAATGGTTATTTTATTAAAATAACCTTGTTTTTCAAAACGGAACGTCTATGTTTACAACTGAGACCGTTCACCAACTCGGCCTCGTGGTTTCCATAACAACCGGGCATAATCACCAAGTACAGACCACGCCCCTTGAAGGAAGCCTCTAAGAACCACCCGGAAACAGAACCCTTTGTTTCCGGGTGACAGCGAGCAGCGTCTGCAACGTAGACGCGAGGAATGGACGCAACAGGTACCGAGGGAAATCGGAGCCAAACTACATAACCGCAAGTAATCTGGTGCTTTTCTAAATATTAACTTAAGATTCCGTTCTCCCACACCAGTCCTTCCCGAGCCCTGAACCCGATAGGAGCGCATACTATAGACGCTCGAGGTAACGAAAAACATTTACCACGTTTGTTTTCACGATCGAGAAATCACACGTTTGTTGGCACTATATTAAACTGGCTAGCAAGACCTTGTTATCTAACCACAAAGAAAACCATGTGTGAGGGATAAAAAATACGATATAGCACTATGTGGGTATCACTTACACAAACACCACGTGAGTGAACCCTTGTTTAATTTGAACACGAGTGAATTTTAGACGGCATGCATGATCCACCAACTCTGAGCATGCTACAAACCACTGCACTAGCGTGGAGTGTGAGATGAGAGAGTTGACATTTGCCATGATATACTGTTGGTTTATGAAGTATTGCCATTTTTTTGTTGTGAATGCAGTCTAACAAGAGATAGCCTGCTTTATGTGTGTCCCTTCGTAATTGTTTCCCCTTCCCCTTGTATGTTACATAAGTATTTTTGTTACTTATCTCCAGGTACATTGAGACCTCTATGCAAGGAAAACAGGTTAACTTATCCTATTTTCTGATCACTTTATTTGAGAGCACTTTATAATTAATTTTTCCCTCACTCCAGTCGCACAACGGTCCTGACGAATGCCTGTAAGTCCTAACCAAGGCGAACAGGGCAGAAACATGTTGACCATTCCCTACTCCCCTTACACAATAGTTTTTAACCTTTAACTCTGGGTGCATCTGTGACGCATAATATTCCATAAGGTGCACACCTACAGAGTTTACCAGACCCGAACCCAGTCTTAATAAATGTCAACCATCTGGTTTTCCGGGTTTTTTTAGATTCCCTATCACTGGCTCACTACTGGCACAACCTTGGGTTAGATCCTCCAGGTGGAGGCTGCATAACTCACTGACCCAATGATTATGCACACACGTGACATATACAGCGGAGAATCAAGATATACCGCTTGAATACCATCGTACCCATCACGTGCATGAGGGTCTTTTACATTGGGATGCAATTCTAACAGACTCCTGCAGACCTAAAGGTTGTACAGGACAAGTGATCCTTTCTCCTTTGATTAGTGTATACTACTTGTGGAAACTGAAAGGATCCACTTTTCCACCTCCCCCCTCCTGATTAGAAGAAGATGCCCGCTGAGAAACGCCGATGGTGACATGATGGGGAGAGCGCATTTACCCTTGCGGCTGTGGTCTTGAGGGCATGTACGTGGGGTTGGTGGACCCCCACCCTGGACACTGTGAGTCTGCTGGGAGCCTTACTGTCCGGTTGGCTGAATCTGGAACGGCCTTCTCCTTCTCGGCGCCTGACGAGAGGGGGCCCCTTGAGGACATTGCGATGGTTGATTGAGGGGACACTCCGCTAGTGGCGACACTCCTTTCGCCTGCAGATGACCTTGGGAGCTGTGAACCTGAAACTCGCTTCCATCGCTGTTGTTCAGCTTCCCCTGACCTGTATAACCCACTTTTTACACTACTGCTGAACCCCTGTGGCCTCGTGGAGGTGGTTGGATACATCGGACCCTGGTGGAAACTATCCAGGAGATTACCTGTATAGAGGGCGCTCTAACTCTACCGCTGGCGTTATGGTCCGGAAGGGACCTAAGGAGCTGGGGGGGCCCATGAGACCCTGAGTTGACGTGTAATGGTTCCGGGGTAGGAGAGAGTCGGCCCATGCCTGGAGCTGCGGGACCTGGGGGTGATGGGAGCACTCCACCAGACAAGTTGGACCTAATTTTGAAAGAAATCCGAGACTCTAGAGCGGCGATGGAGCAACAGCTGGGGGCCCTGACTACTAACTTGTCCCTTTCGAAAGCGGATCATGGAAAATTAGCGGACAAGATTAAAGACCAGAGCCTGGTTCTTGCAGACCTCGTACCGACGGTGGTGGACCACTCTACCTCCATACAACACCTCCAACAGCAGGTCACCTCATTGATTGATCGTGTGGAAGATGCAGAAGGAAGAAACTGACGCAATAACGTACACGTGATTGGCCTGCCGGAATGCTGTGAGGGGACTTGAGTAGGGGACTATATGGAGCAATGGTTCCAGGACCACATGACATCGGAGGGCCTCTCTCCATACTTTTGTGCTGAGCGAGCGCATCGGATCCCGACGGGCCGGCCTAGACCGGGCCGACCTCTGATTGTGAAGGTCCTCCACTACAGGGACCGTGACTTCTTGTTACAGAAGGCTCAGGAGAAGTCGCTGATACAGTTCGAAAACCACAGAATCTCCCTCTACCCCGATTACACTAATATGGTTTAGAAGCGGCGCTCGTCGTACCAGCAGGTGAAGAGAAGACTACAGAAGGCCGGGCTGAGGTATGCCCTCCTCTTCCCTGCAAGGCTCAAGGTTATTCACGAGCAGAAGACGCACTTCTTTGAAAGCAGAAGAGTGGCTGGAAGTAATGGACATTGCGGATGGCCTGGAGTCGACGCAGGAACGGTTGGAACCTTCCTTGGTGGTTGATCAGGATCTGGAGAGGTCCCTTGAGCCTGGTGGGGGAAGTGATTGCCTGGGTCCATCGCGGAGGCAGCAGAAAAAGGACCAACTGGGAGCACTGGAGACGACCGGGACCTTTCGGGAGGCGGCGGACAAGATTGAGACAGACTCTCTAGACAGTACGCTTCATTCTGACTCTGATCACGGCGCTGTCCTTTTCACCACAACTACACCCAGAACAGCTGATGATCTTATAGACAACTGAGAACACTGTTGGTCTAGGGGGTCCCAGACTCATGTAGATGATTCAAGTGGTATCCTTTCTTCTTTGTGACTGGTACTGGCTGCCGTTGCTTGCCCCCTTATGGTGCTTCTCTAGATATATTGCTTAGTTATTTTAGATGTGTCTGGGTTGTGATATGGGGGCCTGGTGCACTCGGAGCCTGTCTCCTCTGGGACATGGGAGGAGGTTGATGCAAGGGGGGCCTACGCCCAATATGGCTGCTTACATATCCTGTATCCCCTCTCCCCCCTCCCCCCGTCCCCTCCCACATGTTGCGGGCTGTCATATATCCTGGTACCCCGGGATGACCTGCCGTTGAGCAATCGGAGCTAGCCATGAACAATGACCCGATGGTGTTGAAGGTCAGCCACCCCCCATTGGCATAGACACCATGATTTGGACTGTTCTGTTTGTTCACTTCTTGTTGGGCCCAGCAGTGTTTCGATGCTGTGCCTAGTTTTTTTTTTTATGGTTTTGGGGTATAGGGACTTCTGGTAGCTACATGCAGTGGACACGATATCTGGCCAATTGTTCACTTTACTAGAGATAAGAGACGCACATGGCTGAGACTGAAGGGACATATCAATTTCTCACTTGGAATGTGCGAGGTTTGGAGCCACTCCAAAAGCGGCACAGAATACACTCGTTCCTCCTCCGACACCGCATAAAGATTGCATTCCTACAGGAATCCCATCTGACTGTCACTGAGTCGCAGAAACGGAAAGAAATGGAGAGGCATGGTCTATTCTACGTCATATTCTGCCTTCTCCAGGGGAGCTACTTTATGGGTACGTCACGGGGTACCTTTTGAGGTGGTGGAGAGAAAGGTAGATGACTAGGGCAGGCATATCTTAGTCAAAGGCACATTAGATAGTCCTAGGAAGTATATACGCACCAAATTATGACCAGGATCAGTTTTTAACCAAATTGGGTTTGGCACTATCAGACTGGGCGGAAATACCCTGGGTGCTGGGCGGTGACTGGAATGCGGTCTTAAATGTGGATATGGACAGATCTCATCCTCCGCTGCAGGCCCCTGGAGTTGCCAAATTAGCCGATATTTTTAATACCTGGGCTGCGGGATGGAGATTAATGGATGCATGGCGTGAGTTGTATCCTACCCACAAGGAGTATTCGTTCTACTCCCATCTCCATAATTTACACACTAGAATTGATCAATTCGTATGCTCCAGGTCAATAATCTCTAACATGGAGAAATCTGAATATCTAGCAAAAACGTTCTCCGACCACAGACCCTTAACTGTTCTACTCCTTTGGGGCAGGTTACCGGCATCAGTCCTCACCTGGAAACTTAACCCTTCTTTATTGGAGGACCCTACCTTTCGGGCATCCTTGTCTGATGCTCTCACTGACTATTTTAGATTTAAATGTGATTCCGCCTCCTCGAACCAGGTGGTCTGGGATGCCATGAAGGTTGTGATTAGGAGGGCGGCTATAGGGCGATTAGTGGGGTCGAGGCAAGAAGTTCATAAAAAAACTCTGTGAGGTGGAGGATAGGTTGAAGACCTTGGAGCTGGAGGCTAGTAATGACTCGGATAAAAGAGGTGACCTACAGGAAGGGTACATTGACCACGCAGAGCTTTTAGAAACCTTATGGACGAGTGATTATAAGGAATACTTCCATAGACAACATACGGAAGCGGAAAAGTCTGGCGCACTTTTGGCCAGGTTAGTCCGAGACAGGCCAGATCCGCCGACTATAACGCAAATACCTGACCCATCGGGTACCTTGGTGTCTACCCAGGCAGAGATAAATAGCGCCTTTTACGCTCATCTGAGCGGCCTCTATTCGCACACAGGATTAGAGTACTCGATGCAAAATGCAGACTTCCTGCGGGATCTTTTCTTCCCGTTACTATCGGAGGGCATACAAAAGTTGATAGAGGGTCCTGTCACACAACACGAGATACGTGCTGCGATCAAGTGCCTTAATCGGAATAAGGGCCCCGGCATGTGCGGGTTGCCGGTAGAATTTTAAGCTACTTATGCAGATATCCTTGTCCTCGAATCAATTTTTAAGGAGGTGTTCAAAGAGGGTCGCCTACCGGAATCTACCATGCAGTCCTTGGTTGCATCCATCCCCAAACCAGATAGGGATACTCTGGACCTGGGTAATTATAGACCTCTGTCTCTATTATCGACGGAATACAAGATCCTTAGTAAGGCACTGGCCCTTCGGATACAACCATATCTCCCTACACTCATACACCCAGACCAGTGTGGATTTCTCCGAGGCCGCAGTACCTCCTTGAAAATTTGCAGACTGCATGACTTGATGTCGGCCCTGGTTGCGGACATGCAGAGAGCAGGATGTATAGCGCTGGATTTGAAGCAAGCGATTGACTCCATATCGTGGGCCTTTATGTTTGAGGCTCTGAACCGATTTGGATTCCCGGATAATCTTATCCGTTGGATACGATTATTGTACACCAACCCCACGGCTAGGGCCCGTACAGGCAGGTATGTGTCCGCAGGATATACGGTCCACAGGGGCACCAGGCAGGGTTGCCCCTTGTCCCCGATTCTATTTGTGGTCGCACTAGAACCTCTAGCTCTGGCGCTCCGTGGCGCGTTGGTCAGATGGGTATACCGGTAGATGGGACACAGCATCTGATATCCATCTACGCAGATGATATCATTCTGTACCTCCGAGACCTAGTGGCAGATCACTTGGCGATTCACGGTCTCTTTCAGTAATTCGAAACAGTGTCGGGCCTACCGATCAACCCACTGAAATCGGTTGGGTTCTTCTTCAGGGACGGTGTATCACCCCCCCATATTCCTTTTGGGACATATCGGATCCCGGTGGCCCCTGTGTCCTTTAAATATTTAGGTATACAAATTTACAGGAAGCCAGATGACCAAATTGATGGGAACATCAAATATGCCATTACTCGACTTCGGGGCAGTGTAAGTTTCTGGAACTCACTACCACTATCGGTCATGGGTAGGGTGCCCATTTCTAAAATGGTGAAGCTCCCCCGCATGCTATATTTTTTTGTGAATATACCAGTTATTCTTCCTCAGCACATTTTCACCGCTCTTAATACTTTATTGATCTCCCTTATCTGGGGCACTGGGCGAAGACGAATTAGTCTGCGTAAACTCCAGTTAGGTACCAAATCAGGAGGACTTGGAGTACCAGATTTCAGAGGGTATTACTATGCCAGCCAATTACAGTGGTTGTCATATTGGCTTGTGGGGAAAAACCTGCAAGAGATTGCTCTCACGAAAGAACAACTGGACCCTGGGACGCTCCACTCTTTGTTATTACCGAAGGCCCGGATCCCTCCGGACTGCTCTCCCCTCTTACACACAGCGTTAAAGTGCTGGAAGAAAGCATTGTCCTACACTCCCGCGATACCTCCTTATGCGAACAACATCCCACTGTTAGGTATCCCCACGCCGCAGGGTAATCTCACCAGGACCGTGTTACAGGCTTGGAAGGACCACGGGGTAGAAGAGGTTGGCTCCTTTTTTGGAGATGAGGTGTTGTTGGATCACTACTCCTTCATGCAGATCACGGGAGCACCCCCAAGATTATACCTCTTACATGCCTCGGTCACGTATTATATTAAAAACACATGGGCACTGTGAGAAGTTGGCCTGATATGCAGTGCTCACTATTCTAGTGATCACTATGCATCAGTCCAAACGACCCTTATGGTGATTGGTTGTAAGTCAACCTTAGACCAGCTATCCTAGTAGCGTGGATACGAGCAGTCTTCGGGCTAAACTCTAGAGGGCGTGTTAAGCCAGCTGTTATACCATCACATACCCCTTGAACACCAAGTGAAAGGACACCACACAAGTGTTATGAAAAATAAACAGTGTATTTATTAGAATCACAACAGCCCTGTACTCTTTATGAGGACAGGGTACTAAGCACAGAACAAAACTCTTAGGAAAATACTTCAAGTGCACAATCAATACAAGTGCCCGAGGGCACGGAAGGTTAGTGGTCTCGGGCGGACCCGATAAGGCAAGTCGGAAGCGATAGGGACTCGGGACCCTTAAGTAAGGAGGCTATGCGGGCACCGAAATGCCGAAGTTACCTAGCCCCAAGGGCTGCGGCTGCACAAGTCTTTACAGACGTCGGGAGTCTTCGCTGACGAGCCAGGAGCCGGAAGGAAGGAGTTGCTGGCCGGCGACCAGTGGAGATAGTTCGTAGGGATCCAAGCCTGGATCAGAGATGGATGACACCTGAAAGCAGAGGGGACCAAGTTCGTACTACTAGCCAGTAGTCAGAGGGTACCAGGAAGGCACCGGATGATCGTCACCTCGACTAGCAGTCTCACGGACCAGGAGGCGTTGTCGGCGACCAGGATGGAGGTGCGAGCTGTCCCACGAAGGTTGATGCTGTTGGCGTCGCTGGGCCCAGGATTGGGGCAACAAGCCTTGGCAAATTTCAGGGCCATGTGGTGGGCCTAAAATGGCGTCTTGAGTGGACCAGGAGGGTCCGGGATGCTCCTCTCGCAGAAGGGAGCAAAGGCCAGTCTGGAGCAACCAGACCAGCAACGTTGGTTGTCGGGTGTCGTCAAGGAGGTCACAAGACAGCGGCTAGTGATCAGACAACGTGCTAAACAGCAAAGAGCAGAAGGGCCCCACGCAGATCGTGGAGATGCTGGGAGGCTGCACTTCGATGCTGGAGCTGCTCAGGGTCGGGGCTTCTCGGACCCCAGAGCACTCACCAGAGGATCCCTCGGCGGTCGTGCTGGTTTAAGAAATCGTGCAGGTTTTGATGATGGCCGGTCCCTCGAGGTCTCGTCGCACCCACAGATCTCAGCTGAGCTGACGATGTGGGTAGAGGTCAGAGGTGCCAGGGAAGCCGGTTCTCGTAGAGCTGGGCAGTCGGATTCCTGAGGAAGGACTTGCAGCAAACCGCAGAGTTCTTAGATGGTGCCTGCGGATGCAGGGTGACTACTCCTTAGCCACAAGGGAGAAATCTTGAGAAGAGTCTTGAAGTCCTTTCGTAGAAAGTATTCTTGATTCAAAGATGATCTGATTTGGAAGGGTCCCCGCTCCTGCCTTTATCCTAAATAAAGGGGTGGGTACGTGACTAGGTCCTTCCCTAGGGGTGGGACCAGGAAGGGGGGTAGTTACACCCCTCTCCCATGCCGGGCTTTCCCCAGGTCAGGGACTGGTGTGCCCCTGGAACTGGTTCTAGCCGGCAGATGCGTAGTGAGCACCGGGGTGCCACTCCGCAGTCACCTTCCTGTAAAGCCCTGCCTACCCAGGATACACAAAACCCTGTGTGGGATGGTGCAGGCCCCGCCCCGGACAGGAAACCCTTTGTCCAAGCTCTCCTCGCTGGAAGGACTCCCAGCAGCAGGAGGTCAGACTCGTGTCTGTGGTGGCAGCATCCATTTTGTGGAGCTGAGGCTTCAGTTAACTTTAACCAGGGTTCACAGTTACGTACATGTCGTGTCCCTCTAGAAAGGCGGAATGCTAACCTCGTCGCCAGCATTGGTGAAGGGTCAGTATCCCGATTCGTATGACACCTTACTCGACATGTCTTGATAACGCGATACCGAAGTTACCAATATGGTACGCGTTATCATGGAACAGCCATTGGGTCTTGGTTCCGCAAGCTGCAACCGGGCTCGGCTCGTGCCAGAGCCCAATTCACACGATTCCACGCACTCTGCCTTCAGGATTGTCAAGGCCTGCCATAGGAGTGACTGATAGGAATGCGGGTGTCCATTTTAGGGTTAGATATAGGTATACTATATCTACAGCAAGGGGCGAGTACGCCACGTTGCCCCAGCTGTCGCGCAGCCAGTTGTGTCAGATTTAGATGGCCATCCAGGGGTGGCATAATATATGCTTCAGCCCCTGGTAGGCCCTGGGTACACCGATGCCCTGAGTTACAGGGTCTGACAAGGTGGCCCAGTTCCAATTGGGTAATGCACCTAAGGTACACACATCAATTTAGCGAGAGAACAGCTAGGCTGTGGGTCTGATTGGCAGGCCCACAGCCCGAGAAAGTCGTAAACCAGTGAAACAAAAGCAAAAAATCTGGGTGATCATAGGATTGCAGACCCTACTCTCCTACAGGCACCTCTGAGGGTAAAACCTATACAACACGACTGGTATATCTAATGTACTACCTGGGGGAGGGAGGACACCTTGTGCACTGGCTATACACGGGACTCAGAGCTCACGCTGCAATCCCGATTATTGCACTTAGAGAGATGTGGGCCCAAGATACCGGGATAGAACTCACAGATAAAAATTGGCAGCATATATTGGAACACCCGAAAAGGGTGTCACGTAATGCTAAGTTCCGGTTTATTCAGACAATGGTGTTCCATAGAGCCTACCTAATGCCCAGGAGGCTCCACCGTATGTTCCCCGATGCCTCACATTTTTGCCCCCGCTACCAGGGAGAAGATGCTGATTTTGTTCATATGCTGTGCTCCTGCCCGCAATTACAGAGTTATTGGGCTGACCTTTGTCAAACACTACATACTATTACACAAGTACCTGTCCCAATGGAAATCTTATATTGCTTGGTGGGGCTGCGGAGGAGATCTAAGGCGCTGAAAGTGAAATTAAAATTCTTGGATCTGGCCATGATCCTGGCGATCCGATGTATAACTAGTTCAAGTTCAAGTTCAGGGATTTGTATAGCGCACTACTCACCCAGAGGGTCTCAAGGTGCTTGGGGAAGGGGGGTTCCGTTTTTGTCGAATAGCCAGGTTTTGAGATCTTTTCTGAAGGAGGTGTGGTTTTGAGTAAGGCGGAGGTGAGTGGGGAGTGAGTTCCAAGTCTTGGCTGCCAGGAAGGAGAAGGATCTGCCACCCATGGTGGATTTTGGGATGCGCGGGACTGCGGCGAGGGCTTGATTGGACGATCTAAGTTGGCGGGTTGGTGTATAGAAGGATAGTCGAGTGTTGAGGCATTCGGGTCCTAGTTTGTAGAGGGCCTTGTGTGCGTGGGTGAGAAGACGGAATGTAATTCTTTTGTTGACGGGAAGCCAGTTGAGGTCTTTTAGGTGTCCGGAGATGTGATCGTGGCGGGGGATGTTCAATATGATTCTCGCTGATGCGTTTTGGATGCGATGGAGTTTTTTCTGTAATTTTGCTGTGATTCCGGCGTATAGTGTGTTGCCATAATCCAGTCGACTCATGACCAGTGCGTGGGTGACAGTCTTTCTTGTTTCGAGAGGGATCCAGCGGAAGATCTTTTTGAGAATACGAAGTACGTTTAAGCAGGAGGATGAGACTGCATTGACTTGTCTGGACATCGAGAGAGAGGAGTCAAGGATGAAGCCCAGGTTGCGTGCGTGGTCGGTGGGTGTGGGTGCTGTGCCCAGGGCGGAAGGCCACCAAGAGTCGTCCCAAGCAGAGGGGGAGGGTCCGAGGATGAGCACCTCCGTTTTGTCTGAGTTGAGTTTTAGGCGGCTAAGTTTCATCTATTCGGCTACTTCTTTTATGCCTTCGTGAAGATTGGTTTTGGCGGTGTTAGGGTCTTTGGTGACGGAGAGGATTAATTGGGTGTCGTCGGCGTAAGAGATGATGTTGAGGTTGTGTTGACGCGCGATGGAGGCGAGTGGACTCATGTAAACGTTGAAGAGGGTGGGACTGAGTGATGATCCTTGTGGTACTCCGCAGATTACTTCAGTGGCCTCTGAGATGAATGGGGGAAGTCGGACTCTCTGAGTTCTCCCTGCGAGGAATGAGATGATCCAGTCCAGGGCTTTTTCTTGTATGCCGATGTTGCTGAGGCGTTGTATAAGGGTGCTGTGGCAGACTGTGTCGAAGGCGGCCGAGAGGTCGAGAAGAATGAGGGCCACTGTTTCTCCGTTATCAAGAAGTGTTCGGATGTCGTCTGTTGCTGCAATGAGGGCGGTTTCGGTGCTGTGTTTGGCTCGAAATCCGGACAGGGAGGGATCGAGGGAGTTGTTGGATTCAAGGAAGGCGGCGAGCTGGCTGTTGACGGCTTTCTCAATGACTTTGGCAGGGAATGGGAGGAGGGATATGGGTCAGTAGTTTTTAAGTTCGGAGGGGTCTGCTGTGGGTTTCTTCAAGAGGGCGCTGAGTTCGGCGTGTTTCCAGCTTTCTGGGAAGGTGGCAGAGTTGAATGAGCAGTTGATGACATCGCGGAGGTGGGGTGCGATGATGGAGTCTGCTTTGTTGAAGATGTGGTGGGGACAGGAGTCGGTTGGTGAGCCAGAGTGGATTGAGTTCATTAGGCGGATGGTGTCTTCGGTGGTGATTGGGTTCCAGGCGCTGAGGTTGTTAGTTGGCGGTGTAGGATCTAGGGGGGGTGGGGAGGGTTGTTCACCAGAAGTGTTCTCGAAGCTGTTGTGAATGACGGCTATTTTGTTGTAAAAGAAGGAGGATAAAGCATCGCAGAGGTCTTGGGAGGGAGTGATGTCGTTGGATGCTGCGGCGGGGTTGGTGAATTCTTTGACGATGTTGAAAAGTTCCTTGCTGTTGTGGGAGTTGTTGTCGAGACGATCCTTGAAAGCTGATTTCTTGGTGGATCGAATTATTTGGTGGTGTTTGCGGATGGCCGCCTTGAGGGTGGCCATGTTTTCGGTGGTTGGTTTTTTTCTCCATGTTTTCTCTAGGGTGCGGCATAGCTTCTTGGATTTTTTAAGGTCATCATTGAACCAGGGAGCTTTTTTGTTGCTTGAGTTGATCTGGTGCTTTTTCAGGGGTGCTAATTCGTCAGCGCTGTGGGTGATCCATTGTTTGAGTTTGGTGGCCGCTTGGTTTGGGTCCAATGAGGGGGTGGGAGGGTTTTGGTTGAGTGATGTGAGGAGTTGGTCAGAGGTGATTTTGTTTCAATTTCTCCGAGGAATAGGTTGTGGGCGGTTGTGGGTCAAGGTGGTTTTGTAGCTGAAGTGGACACATCTGTGGTCTGTCCAATGGAGAGCTGTGGTGTGGTCGAAGGAAATGAGCTTGCTGGAGGTGAAGATACGGTCGAGCGTGTGTCCAGCTACATGGGTGGGGGTATCCACGAGTTGATTGAGTCCGAGATTAGCCAGGTTGTCCAGAAGGGAGTTGGTGTTGCAGTCGTGTTTATTTTCAAGGTGGAAGTTGAGGTCTCCCAAAAGAATGTAGTTCTCGGAGGCGAGGGCATGTGGGCTGACGAAGTCTGTGATGTCATCGCTGAATTGAGTGCGGGTTCCTGGGGGCCTGTAGATGATGGTGCCTCGGAGTGTGGTCCTAGGGTCGGTGTGGATCTGGAAGTGGAGATGTTCGGCGGTTGCAAGTTTATCGTCTGAACTAGTCGTGATTTTGATGGTGTTCCTGTGGATGATGGCGATTCCTCCTCCTGTTTGATTGGTGCAGTCTTTTCGGATAATCTTGTAGGCGTCCGCTATGGCGATGTCGGGTGCTGATGATGTGTTCATCCATGTTTCTGTGAGGAAGGCGATGTCCGGTGACGCAGTGTCGAGTAGGTCCCAGAGTTCAGTTGCGTGTCTGTGAACCGAGCGGGTGTTTAGCAGGATGCACTTCAGGTGGGTAGGGTCGGAGCTGTGTTTGGAGGAAGTGGATTCGGTGAGGGTCCTGAAGCAGGAGAACTTGCAAGTATGACAGGCGAATGGGCCGTGGGTATGTCCCCGGGTGGCTTTGCAGCATTGAGGTGTGCATCCGGGGTTGAGGGCGAGGAGGGTAGCGGTATCATAAGTGTATCTAGTGGGCTGGGAAGGGCGGGGGCCAGGGGGTATGGTGCTGGGTGCGGTCCAGGAGCGGACGGGCGTAGACGGGCTTACCTTTGGCGCACCTTCGGCGGGAATGGGGTGCGACCGCTGCGCGTGAACTCTGCGCGGATATGCATCTGTCATAAGTGGATAGTGGAGGGGGAGGAGCGAGGGAGGGTCAGCTGGGAAGGCGGGAGCGGGGTGGAGACCCGGGCAGGGCGACACAATAACAACAAACAACAAAATGGCCGGCGGCCTTACACGGAGCAGGCAAGTACACTTGAGTCAGCACAAATGGTTAAGCACAATGACACAGTGCAATACGGCAATAATAATGCAAGCCAGCAATACAAATCACCAATTACAGTAAGAGCAGCGGGGGTGCGTTATGAAAATGCAAAGCAGCTAAACAAAATCGGCAATTTCGGTAAGAGCAGCGGGGGTGCGCTATCAAAATGCAAATCAGCAAAACAAAATCGGCAATTTCGGTAAGAGCAGCGGGGTGCGCTATCAAAATGCAAATCAGCAAAACAAAATCGGCAATTTCGGTAAGAGCAGCGGGGGTGCGCTATCAAAATGCAAAGTAGTAATACAAAATCGGCAATTTCAGTGAGCGCAGAGGAGGTGCGCTATGATACCAAGCTGTGAGGCGAGGCAGGTCAGGGAGCAGCGTGGTGGAGCGACCGCGTCTGCAGAGAGCAGGACGGTCACAGCACGATCTAGTGAGAGCGGCTCAGATAGTCTTAGTGGGAGGGAGTGTCAGCTGGGAAGGCGGGAGCGGGGTGGAGACCCGGGCAGGGCGACACAATAACAACAAACAACAAAATGGCCGGCGGCCTTACACGGAGCAGGCAAGTACACTTGAGTCAGCACAAATGGTTAAGCACAATGACACAGTGCAATACGGCAATAATAATGCAAGCCAGCAATACAAATCAACAATTACAGTAAGAGCAGCGGGGGTGCGCTATGAAAATGCAAAGCAGCTAAACAAAATCGGCAATTTCGCTAAGAGCAGCGGGGGTGCGCTATCAAAATGCAAATCAGCAAAACAAAATCGGCAATTTCGGTAAGAGCAGCGGGGGTGCGCTATCAAAATGCAAAGTAGTAATACAAAGTCGGCAATTTCAGTGAGAGCAGCGGAGGTGCGCTATGATACCAAGCTGTGAGGCGAGGCAGGTCAGGGAGCAGCGTGGTGGAGCGACCGCGTCTGCAGAGAGCAGGACGGTCACAGCGCGATCTAGTGAGAGCGGCTCAGATAGTCTTAGTGGGAGGGAGTGTCAGCTGGGAAGGCGGGAGCGGGGTGGAGACCCGGGCAGGGCGACACAATAACAACAAACAACAAAATGGCCGGCGGCCTTACACGGAGCAGGCAAGTACACTTGAGTCAGCACAAATGGTTAAGCACAATGACACAGTGCAATACGGCAATAATAATGCAAGCCAGCAATACAAATCACCAATTACAGTAAGAGCAGCGGGGGTGCGCTATGAAAATGCAAAGCAGCTAAACAAAATCGGCAATTTCGCTAAGAGCAGCGGGGGTGCGCTATCAAAATGCAAATCAGCAAAACAAAATCGGCAATTTCGGTAAGAGCAGCGGGGGTGCGCTATCAAAATGCAAAGTAGTAATACAAAATCGGCAATTTCAGTGAGAGCAGCGGAGGTGCGCTATGATACCAAGCTGTGAGGCGAGGCAGGTCAGGGAGCAGCGTGGTGGAGCGACCGCGTCTGCAGAGAGTTGGAAATCCCAGAGGCCCCCTAGTCCAGCTATGTGGCAATTGGATCTGATACAATGGGGTCAGACAGAGGGTGCAGCTTTGAGGAGAGAGGAACAGAGGGGTCATAGGAAACATCCTATAGCGCTGGAATGGGATGCAATGGTGGTAGAACTAGAGGGAATGGCAGATAGTACCCCTCAGACACCTGGAACGTAGTAGCTGGATCAGAAGGAGAACAGAAAACAGGGTAGTTGCCCCCCCTCTGCACAGTGAGATGCCTGTACAATATATATTAGACTCACAGCTTGATGTTTATTATCTTTTCACTTCAGTAGATCAACTAGAGGAATCTGCAGCGACCAGGAGTGGGTAGGTGGGTTAGCAGGGAGGGGGGTTTGTTTAGAAGGGGAGTTTATCGTTTAGGGGAATAATGTTTGGCAGGCTTGAGGCGCTATATGTATAACATGTAGTCAGTGGGACAAACTAGAGAAGATAGAGGCTAGCACCTCATACACCTCATTGCCTTATTGTTTGCAGTCCGGACAGGACGATCATTTTTTACTCTGAGCTGTGAATTGTGTTTTATTATTGCTCAACAAAAGAAAAATTGACTGCGATGTGCAATTGCCATGATATCTCATGCTGCTTCGATATGGTCAACAATAAAAAGTAAAAAAAAACAAAAAACAAGAAGGTCTATGGCACCAAGACATATGCATTGGGTTCCAGGTTGGAAGATATTTTGAGAGCAGCAGATTGGTTGGCAGAGTCAGGTTTTTCTTTTTTTAATCATAAACCAATCATGGATGTTGCTTCTGTTGTGGATCAGTAAACAAGCATAATCAGAAGCCTCCAGTCGTGGCATAAAATAAAAAAATGTCTAGCCATCGCCTCAAGTATTTTCAATTCTGACAAGGACATTTTATGATGTATTATTATTTGCAGATTATAAATAATGCTATCTTATGATTGAAACGTCTCCCTGCCCCATGATATATATGGATAAGAGTGATCCAACACTCCTTATGGCTTTGGTTTTTACATTTTTGGTAGCAGAATAGAAGCAGGAGTGAGGTCTTAATGTGGACAACCAAAGGGGCGCATGCAGCTGTGACTTGAGGGCATTTGTCATCAGGAATCTGAGAACTGACCTTTTTTTGATACATGGGCTAAAGTTGTTTGTTCTTGTTTCTTCTTCATGATATACTTTATGTTAAGCTGTATGTGTCTACAAAGTGATTGCAAAGAAAGAGGTAGAAACGTGGAGTCTCACATACTTAAGGAAGGGATATGTGAGCTGATTGGTGGGAGAGAGCTGGAGTTCTGTATAAAATATTGATGGGAAATGTAGTTTGTGATGAAAGTGGTTTTTCATTGCCTGCTTTGCTTGCAGTTAATAACTGAAAAGTATAATCCTCACCTCTGCGTCCTTTCTAGATTTGAATCAATTCCGACACCATAGCTAGAAAATGTTTTATATTTTCTTCATGGCCCAAAATGGCAACGTAACTTAGGGAAAATGCTTATTCAATTCTATGGTGCCTTTCTTTGACTTCCGGGTCAGAAAAGGAATGGCAGCCTATAAAAGCAAGTCAGCTCCTCCTCTGTGCACAGTGTCAGTGCTCTGGAATGTCCCAGAACTCTAGTTATCGCTTCAGTCATCCTGAAGCTCTTCAGTCATTTTGTGTTGTTCCTCACGTCAGTTTCCGAACTCTGGCTCCTGCCTTTTCATCTTTCCCTTGGAGGATTTTCCCTTGTTTGTCCAGGTTTTTTCCTCCCGACACTGGCACTTTGTTCTTCCTGGGTATCACCACCAGACTTCCTCTGAATGCTCTGCTGTTGTTCCTCACCGGATTCAAAGAAGCAGAACGTGACTTCACCCGTATCTTTATGTAAGACTAAGCAAGCTACGTTCCCACTCAAGGAATGCCCTCAGCACCATTGCTTTCTCCGCTGAGACCGACAACCCCACTGACTTAAGGCTGACACGGAACCTAGGAAAACAAACCGCTGTCTCTCAAACGCATGCCTACATGCCAACCCTCCCAATTCAGGTGGTAAATACTGATTTCAAGGCTAGTTTCTCCTCTTCTCCAGTATTCAATCTTTCATAGATTCACATGTTGTATCTTCCCCGTCGTCATGGTGGGAGTCTCCCGGTAAATAATAACCATAGCAGTAGAAGAAAAACTGCCTGGAAACCATAGAATAATGAAACCAGTAGGTAACCTCTCCTCCTCATTATGTGGCCCAAACTACAGCCAATCAGCAGCCAGCACCAGCCTACACCATTCCCAGCAGAGCCACCATACCTCAGATTTCCTACCGCCTTCGTGTGAGAAGGAGTCTCCCTGAGCTCTGCTCAGTTTTTTCTCTCTTCACTGAACTTTTGACCTTCACAGTTGGGAGTCAGGTATTGTGCTTTTTCTTGTCAGCATTACTACATTCAGAATGTCTGAAAGCTCCAAGAAGAGAATTTTCAGATCTTGCAGGTCCTGTGGCAAGGTCAGGCTATTTTCTGAGGATCCACACAAGAAGTGCTTGTACTGTCTGTACCCTAAGCATATTCCTAAGGACTGCAAGTATTGCCGGACCTTCTCTGCCAAAAAACTTGAGGATAGAGAAGCGCGCCTCTTATTATGGCTTCAGAAAAGGAAAACTCCAGACTCGGAGTCTGAGGGAGAAGCCAAAGGACACACCTCTAAGAAACAAAAAAGAGGGTCCTCTGAGGAAAAGGGAGATGGGAAGAAACATAAAGCAGGAAAAACTAAGGAAGGTGAACCTTCTACTTCTCTCCCTCCAACTCCTCACAAGCCTTCCTCAGAAAAGAAGGCTCCGTTGTCGCTTCCGTCGACGAAAACTATCGAAATTCCAGTCAGATCGCCGACGAGACCGTCGACGACCTTGACGACGACCACCTCGTTGACGACGACGATAATCTCAACGACGACAGCTTCGTCGACGACGACGACTCCGTCGACGCTGAGTACCAGACCTTCGTCGACGGCAAGATCCTCGTCGACGAGCATACCGTCGACGATGCTGATGATAACTTCAACTTATATCTCTATTAAAAGGATTGCTCCGTCGACGGGATCGTTGACGAGCAAAAGAGGAGAGTTTTCTACGCCAAAGATTTCACCTCTACTGCCCTTTACCATTCTGGATTGCCAGGAATCTGAGGAGGAAGGATCCTATGGTGTTGCTTACAGTCCGTCGCAGCTCCATTTCAAACATCAGGACTCCGATGAGGAAGACCATCAAGAGGTCCAGGAGCATTTCACTTTTACCGATCGGCCGGTCAAGGGCCAGATGAGATATGAGTCATTTTACCAGGCTTATCATTATGACGACGAAGAGGAAGTGGATACGCCTGTGAGGGAAGAGGCTATGCCAGTGCCTGTCTCTTTAATATCAGACCTAAGAAGCATGATCAACAGCTATTACCGTCGATTTCCGGAAGATAATGCTCCCGTCTCTTCCGCGGCCACTGGGGATATCTCTCAACCGGCAAAAGAAACACCCCTGATTCAGCCATCTCCTCCTCCTCCTCCTCCTCCTCCTCGGAAGGAGGTCCAAAAGGTTATCACAATTCGTGATGGCTTACATGATTCCGATCAGGATGATCAAGAGGAAGAAGGAGAAATCACTCAAGATGACGTGGTTGGGGATGAATGGGACCAATATATCGTTCCAACGTCTCCGGTGTCTCCATTGCCACAATCAAGCTCTCCACCAGAGGACATAGCCACTTTTTCCATCAAATCGTGAAAACTGGCTAAGAGATTCCAGATTACTATGCCAGCCAAGGAAAGTGAATGTTTCCTTTACGACTTCAAGGACTCCTCCAGGAAGTCTGTAAGAGCCATCCCGATTATTGAACATGTCTGGGCGGAAGGACTCAAGTTAATGAAGAATCCAGCCTCAGTCCCAGCATCTATACCCAAGCTGGATAAAATGTATCGCGCTATAGAGACGGCTCCAGCATGCCTTATTGGTCATCCTCGACCGGACTCTGTGGTGACTCAAGCAGCGCAGAAGCGCTCCAAGAACCCAATGGCAACATGTGTGGCACCTCCTGATAAGGAGGGCAAGAAGATGGACGGCATAGGTAAACGTTTCGCAGTCATGGCAGCAGCTTCAATCAAAGCAACCAATGCAATGGCACTTCTGAGCCGGTTTAATAGACAGATGTGGTCTGACATCGCACCAATCCTGTGAGAAGGTGGCCTGATATGCAGTGCTCACTATTCTAGTGAACACTATGTATCAGTCCAACAACCCTTATTGATGATTGGTTGTAAGTCAACCTTATAGACCAGCTATCCTAGTAGCGTGGATACGAGCAGTCTAAGGCTAAAGACTCGAGAGGGCGTGTTAAGCCAGCTGTTATACCATCACATATACCCCTTGAACACCAAGTGAAAGGACACCACACAAGTGTTATGAAAATAAACAGTGTATTTATTAAGATCACAACAGCCCTGTACTCTTTATGAGGACAGGGTACTAAGCACAAAACAAAACTCTTACGAAAATACTTAATTTAGCACAGTATATACAAATGCCCGAGGGGCACGGAAAACCATATACTCTGAAAGTGGAATGCGAAATTACTAGCAGGTAAGTACAGTACTAATAGGCTTTGGAATCGCTAGGACTTGACTATAGAATCGTTAGATTACTTCTAGGAGACCCAGGGGACTCGGGTGCAGAGTGTGCACTCTCACGCGTGATGCGGGACAAAGTCTATGGTAGCTAGATTTCACAGAGTTAGTGTTCTCGGGCGAACCCGACCTGGTAGGAGGAAAACGAAAGTGGATCCTGACCCTTGGATAGTGAGGCAATGCTGGGGCACCGAAATGCCGAAGTTACCTAGCCCAGGGGCTGCAGCTGCATAGGTCTCAAAAGACGTCGGGAATCCTCGTAGACGGACCAGGAGCCTGGAAGAAAGATGCTGGCAGGCGACCAGTGAAGAGAGTTCGAAGTGATCCAAGCCTGGATCTTGAAGAGAGATGACACCTGAAAGCAGAGGGGACCAAGTTCGTGACTACTAGCCAGTAGTCAGGTGGCACCAGGAGGGCACCGGATGGTAGTCACCTCGACTAGGTGAGTGGGCGACGCTGGGCTCTGCAGATCTCACGGACCAGGAGGCGTTGTCGGCGACCAGGATGGAGGAGCGATCTGTCCCACGATGGATGAAGCTGTCGGTGTCGCTGGACCCAGGATTGGGCAACAAAGCCTTGGCAAATTCAAGCCCACGCGGTGGACCTAAAATGGCGTCTTGAGTGGACCAGGAGGGTCCGGGGTGCTCCTCTTTTGGAAGGGAGCAAGGGCCAGTCTGGAGCAACCAGACCAGCAGCAGTGATGTCGTCGGGCGTCGTGAAGAAGGCCACAAGCCAGCCGGCTAGTAGCCACACAGCGCGGTGAGCAGCAAAAAGCAGAAGGGCCCCACGCAGATCGTGGAGATGCTGGAGGGCTGATCTTCGGTGCTGGAGCTGCTTAGGGTCGGGGCTTCTCGGACCCCAAAGCACTCACCAGTGGAACACTCGGTGGGCTTGCTGTAAAGAAGTCGTGCAGTCTTGGCGATCGTCGGTCCCTCGAGGTCTCGTCGCACTCACGGTTCTCAGCTTGGCTGTAGAGGTGAGTAGAGGTCAGAGGTGCCAGGGAAGCCGGGTCTCGTTGAGCTGGGTCGTCGGATTCCTGAGGAAGGACTTGCAGCAGACCGCAGTGTTCTTAAGATGGTGCCTGCGGATGCAGGGTGACTACTCCTTAGTCACAAGGGAGAATCTTGAAGAAGAAATCTTGATGTCCTTTCGCAGAAAGTCGTGTCTTGATTCCAAAGATGATCTAATTTGAACAGGGGGCCCGCTCCTATCTTTATACTAAGAAAAGGGGCTGACCCGGTGACTAGGTCCTGCCTATGGGTGGGACTAGGAGGGGGGTGGTTACACCCCTCTCCCATGCCGGACTTTCCCCAGGCCAGGGGCTGGTGTGCCCCTGGAACTGGTTCTGACCGGCCTATGCGTAGTGAGCACCGGGGTGCCACTCAGCAGTCACCTTCCTGTAAAGCCCTGCCTACCCAGGATACACAAAACCCTGTCTGGGACGGTGCTAGCACCGCCCTTGACAGGAAACCCTTTGTCCAGGCTCCCCTCACTGGAAGGACTCCCAGCTGCAGGGGGTCAGACTCGTGTCTGTGGTGGCAGCATCCATTTTGTGGGGCTGAGGCTTCGTTTAACTTTAACCGGGGTTCACAGTTACATACATGTCGTGTTCCTCTAGAAGGGTGCAATGCTAAACCCATCGCCAGAATTGGCGAGGGGTTAGTATTCCAATTCGTATGACACCTTACTCGACATGTTTTGATAAAGCAATACCAAATATAGCATTTAACCGCGAGGATTATAATGCACTTAAGAGTATATGGTATGCGATATCATGGACCAGCTATTAGGACTTGGTTCCGCAAGCTGCAAACGGGCTCAGCTCATGCCAGAGCACCATTTCACACGATTCCAAGCACTCTGCCTTCAGGATTGTCAAGGCCTCCCATAGGAGTGACTGATAGGAATCTGTGTGTCCATTTTTAGGGTTAGATATAGGTATACTATATCTACAGCAAAGGGTGATTACACGACTTTGCCCCAGCTGTCATGCAGCCAGTTGTCTCAAATTTAGGAGGCCAGCCAGGGGTGGCATAATACATGCTTCAGCCCCTGGTAGGCCCTGGGTACACCTATGCCCTGAGTTACAGGGTCTGATAAGGTGGCCCAGTTCCAATTGGTAAATGCACCTAGGGTACATGTCGTAATTTAGAGAGAGAACAGCCAGGCTGTGGGTCTGATTAGCAGGCCCACAGCCAGAGAAAGTCGTAAACCAGTGAAACAAAAGCAAAAAATCTGGGTGATCATAGGATTGCAGACCCTACTCTCCTACAAATCCTGTCACACCTTCCTGAGGACAAGAAAGAGGAGGCAACTACCATCTTATAGGATGGAGCCAGGGCAGCGTCAGAGTCCATAGACGTGGCAATGGATATAGCTTTTATAGCTTTCCGCCAGATGGCTGGGGCGGTAGCCCTACGGAGGCAAGGATGGCTCAGAGCTACATCCTTCCGTCCGGATGTCCAGTCTAAAATCTTGGACATGCCATTTGATGGCGAAAGCCTCTTTGGTAAACACATCGATGAGGCGTTGCAAGGGATAAAAGCAGATACTGAAACTGCTAAATCCTTGGGATCATTAAAGCAAAGCCGTTTTCAGTCCTTTCGTGGCCGAGGATCCAGGGGACATTTTCAACAGCAACGTCCCTCTTACCAATCTAATCGGTACCAATCTTACAACCAACAGGGATACCGTCAGTACTCCTCCAACCATCAATATCGGTCTTCGAACACTTTTTTCCAGCAACAGGGAAGAAGAAAGTCCGCCGCCAGAGGGAAGCAAGACTCTGGTCGCAGACAGTGATGTTTCTCAGGCGCCTCAGACCAACCAGTTCCACTACCTCTCTCAGTTTCTCCCGCATTGGCAGTCCATAACATCGGACAGATGGGTATTAGACATCATTACACATGGTCATACCCTGGAATTCTCACAAAGACCTCCAAACCGTCCACCTCTATGTGAGAAGTTGGCCTGATATGTATTGCTCACTATTCTAGTGATCACTGTGTATCATTCCAAACGACCCTTATTGATGATTGGTTGTAAGTCAACCGTTAGACCAGCTATCCTAGTAGCATGGACAAGAGCAGTCTTTAGGCTAAACTCTAGAGGGCGTGTTAAGCCAGCTGTTATACCATCACATATACCCCTTGAACACCAAGTGAAAGGACCCCACACAAGTTGTTATGAAAATAAAGTATATTTATTTAGAACACAACAGCCCTGGACTCTTTATGAGGACAGGGCGCTAAGCACAATACAAAGCTCTTAGGAAAATACGCAAAGTCGCACAATTTACACAAATGCCCGAGGGGCACGAAAAACCATATACTCTAAAAGTGGAATGCGAAATTACTAGCAGGTAAGTACTACTCTAATAGGCTTTGGGATCGCTAGGACTTGACTACTGAACCTTCAGATTACTAGCAGGAGGCCTAGGGAGATCGGGTGCAGAGTGTGCACTCTCGCGCGGGATGCGGGACAAAGTCTATGGATGCTAGATTTCGTAAAGTTAGTGTTATCGGACGAATCCGACTAGGTAGAGCTGAAACGAAAAAGGATCTGGACCTTTGGATAGCAAAGCTATGCTGGAGCACCAAAATGCTGAGTTTACCTAGCCCAGGGGCTGCGGATGCATAGGTCTGGAAAGACGTCGGGAATTCTCGTTGCAGTCTATGGAGCCTGAAAGAAGAAGTTGCTGGCAGGCGACCAGTGTTGAAGTTCGAAGTGAAGATGGAAGACACCTGTAAGCAGAGGGGACCAAGTTCTGAATCACTAGCCAGTGATTAGATGGGCACCAGGATGGCACCGGATGGAGTCACCTCGACCAGGTGAGTGGGCGACGTTGGGCTCTGCAGTCTCACGGACCAGGAGGCGTTGTCGGCGACCAGGATGGAGGTGCGAGCTGTCCCACAATGGTATCTGCTGTCGACGTCGCTGGACCCAGGATTGGGGCAACAAGTCTTGGCAAATGCAAGCCCACGCGGTGGACTTAAAATGGCGTCTGGAGTGGACCAGGAGGGTCCGGGGTGCTCCTCTGTTGGAGGGGAGCAAGGGCCAGTCTGGAGCAACCAGACCAGCGGTGTTGTCGTCGTGGAGCGTCGTCAAGAGGGCCACAAGCCAGCAGGCAAGTAGCCGGACAACGCGGTGAGTAGCAAAGAGCAGAAGGGCCCCACGCAGGTCTCGTGGATGCTGGGGGGCTGGACTTCGGTGCTGAAGCTGCTCAGGGATAGGGCTTCTCACACCCCAAAGCACTCACTCGAGGATCCCTCGGCGGTCGTGCTGGGCAAGCGTCGTGCAGTCCTGAAGATGGCCGGTCCCTCGAGGTCTCGTCACACCCACGAATCTCAGCTGGGCTGATGATGCAGGTTGAGGTCAGAGGTGCCAGGGAAGCCGATTCTCATCGAGCTGGGCAGTCTTGATCCGTAGGAGAGACTTACAGCAGACCTCGATGCTTGGATAGTGCCTGCGGGTGCAGGGTGGCTACTCCTTAGCCACAAGGGAGAGTCTTCTGAAAGGTTCAAGAGTTCTTTCGTGGAAAGTGTGAGAAGGTGGCCTGATATGCAGTGCTCACTATTCTAGTGAACACTATGTATAAGTCCAGCAACCCTTATTGATGATTGGTTGTAAGTCAACCTTATAGACCAGCTATCCTAGTAGCATGGATTCGAGCAGTCTAAGGCTAAAGACTCGAGAGGGCGTGTTAAGCCAGCTGTTTACCACACATATACCCCTTGAATACCCAGTGAAAGGACACCACACAAGTGTTATGAAAATAAACAAGATATTTATTAAGAATCACAACAGCCCTGTACTCTTTATGAGGACAGGGTACTAAGCACAAAACAAAACTCTTACGAAAATACTTAAGTTAGCACAGTATATACAAATGCCCGAGGGGCACGGAAAACCATATACTCTGGAAGTGGAATGCGAAATTACTAGCAGGTAAGTACAGTACTAATAGGCTTAGGAATCGCTAGGACTTGACTATAGAATCTTCAGATTACTTCTAGGAGGCCTAGGGGACTCGGGTGCAGAGTGTGCACTCTCACGCGTGATGCGGGACAAAGTCTATGGTAGCTAGTAATGACAAAGTTAGTGTTCTCGGGCGAACCCGACCTGGTAGGAGGAAAACGAAAGTGGATTCTGACCCTTGGATAGTGAGGCTATGCTGGGGCACCAAAATGCCGAAGTTACCTAGCCCAGGGGCTGCAGCTGCATAGGTCTCAAAAGACGTCGGGAATCCTCGTAGACGGACCAGGAGCCTGGAAGAAAGAAGTTGCTGGCAGGCGACCAGTGAAGAAAGTTCGATGGATCCAAGCCTGGATCGAAGGAAGATGACACCTGAAAGCAGAGGGGACCAAGTTCGAGACTACTAGCCAGTAGTCAGGTGGCACCAGGAGGGCACCGGATGGTAGTCACCTCGACTAGGTGAGTGGGTGATGCTGTGCTCGCAGATCTCACGGACCAGGAGGCGTTGTCGGCGACCAGGATGGAGGAGCGAGCTGTCCCACGATGGATGAAGCGGTCGGCGTCGCTGGACCCAGGATTGGGCAACAAAGACTTGGCAAATTCAAGCCCACGCGGTGGACTCAAAATGGCGTCTGGAGTGGACCAGGAGGGTCCGGGGTGCCTCTCTTGAAGAAGGAAGCAAGGGCCAGTCTGGAGCAACCAGACCAGCAGCAGTGATGTCGTCGGGCGTCGTGAAGAAGGCCACAAGCCAGCCGGCTAGTAGCCACACAGCGCGGTGAGCAGGCAAAAGCAGAAGGGCCCCACGCAGATCGGGGAGATGCTGGAGGGCTGATCTTCGGTGCTGGAGCTGCTCAGGGTTGGGGCTTCTCGGACCCCAAAGCACTCACCAGTGGAGCACACGGTGGGCTTGTTGCAAAGAAGTCGTGCAGTCTTGGCGATCGTCGGTCCCTCGAGGTCTCGTCGCACTCACAGTTCTCAGCTTTGCTGTAGAGGTGAGTAGAGGTCAGAGGTGCCAGGGAAGCCGGGTCTCGTCGAGCTGGGTCGTCGGATTCGTGAAGAAGGACTTGCAGCAGACCGCAGTGTTCTTAGGATGGTGCCCGCTTGATGCAGGGTGACTACTCCTTAGCCACAAGGGAGAATCTTGAAGAAGAAATCTTGATGTCCTTTCGCAGAAAGTCGTGTCTTGATTCCAAAGATGATCTAATTTGAACAGGGGGCCCGCTCCTATCTTTATACTAAGAAAAGGGGCTGACCCGGTGACTAGGTCCTGCCTATGGGTGGGACTAGGAGGGGGGTGGTTACACCCCTCTCCCATGCCGGACTTTCCCCAGGCCAGGGACTGGTGTGCCCCTGGAACAGGTTCAGACCGGCCTATGCGTAGTGAGCACCGGGGTGCCACTCAGCAGTCACCTTCCTGTAAAGCCCTGCCTACCCAGGATACACAAAACCCTGTCTGGGACGGTGCTAGCACCGCCCTTGACAGGAAACCCTTTGTCCAGGCTCCCCTCGCTGGAAGGACTCCCAGCTGCAGGGGGTCAGACTCGTGTCTGTGGTGGCAGCATCCATTTTGTGGAGCTGAGGCTTCGTTTAACTTTAACCGGGGTTCACAGTTACATACATGTCGTGTCCCTCTAGAAGGGTGGAATGCTAACCCCGTCGCCAGAATTGGCGAGGGGTTAGTATTCCAATTCGTATGACACCTTACTCGGCATGTTTTGATAAAGCAATACCAAAGATAGCATTTAACCGCGAGGATTATAATGCACTTAAGAGTATATGGTATGCGATATCATGGAACAGCTATTAGGACTTAGTTCCGCAAGCTGCAGACGGGCTCAGCTCATGCCAGAGCACCATCTCACACGATTCCAAGCACTCTGCCTTCAGGATTGTCAAGGCCTGCCATAGGAGTGACTGATAGGAATCTGTGTGTCCATTTTTAGGGTTAGATATAGGTATACTATATCTACAGCAAAGGGTGATTACACGACTTTGCCCCAGCTGTCATGCAGCCAGTTGTGTCAAATTTAGGAGGCCAGCCAGGGGTGGCATAATACATGCTTCAGCCCCTGGTAGGCCCTGGGTACACCTATGCCCTGAGTTACAGGGTCTGATAAGGTGGCCCAGTACCAATTGGTAAATGCACCTAGGGTACATGTTGTAATTTAGAGAGAGAACAGCCAGGCTGTGGGTCTGATTGGCAGGCCCACAGCCAGAGAAAGTCGTAAACCAGTGAAACAAAAGCAAAAAATCTGGGTGATCATAGGATTGCAGACCCTACTCTCCTACATGACCCCCCCCAAAACTTTGGGACAATAAGCTAACCTTGACCAGGTGAGTCTTCTTGTTCTAAGTGGAAATATCTGGAGAGCCCATCGGCATTGCCATGATCAGTACCAGGTCTATGTTCCACTGTAAAGTCCATTCCCTGTAGGGAAATGGACCACCTAAGCAGTTTGGGGTTTTCACCCTTCATCTGATTTAGCCACAAGAGGGGCTTATGGTCGGTCTGAATCTTGAAGTGAGTGCCAAACAAGTATGGCCTCAGCTTCTTCAGGGCCCAAACCACAGCAAAGGCCTCCCTCTCAATAGCTGACCAATTCTTCTCTCTGGGGGTCAGCCTTCTGCTTATAAAAGCAATGGGCTGGTCTTGACCATCAAAATTCAGTTGAGATAGAACAGCTCCCACACCCAACTCAGAAGCATCTGTTTGGACAATGAATGGCTTGGAGTAGTCTGGACTCTTAAGGATAGGTGCTGTGCACATGGCCTGCTTTAGGTCATCGAACGCTTTTTGACAGCCTGCTGTCCACTGAACCTTTTTTGGCATTTTCTTACTTGTCAGTTCATTTAATGGAGTCACAATTGATCCATAGTTCCTGACAAACTTTCTGTAGTAACCAGTCAGGCCCAAGAAAGCTCGAACCTGAGTCTGGGTGGTTGGAGGAGCCCAGTCCCTGATTGACTGTATTTTGCTCTCCAGTGGCTGAACCTGGCCTCCACCTACAAGGTGGCCCAGGTATACAACCTGTGTCTGCCCTATCTGGCACTTGGTGGCCTTGATAGTGAGGCCTGCTGCTTGCAGAGCCTCTAACACTTTCCTCAGGTGGACCAGGTGATCCTCCCAGGTTGAGCTAAAGACAGCAATATCATCTAGATATGCTGCACAGAAGTCATCCAGCCCAGTGAGAACATGATTCACCAACCTTTGGAAGGTGGCAGGTGCATTTTTCAGACCAAAGGGCATTACCACAAATTGATAATGCCCACCAGGGGTTGAAAATGCTGTCTTGGGCTTGGCATCCTCAGCTAACCTGATTTGCCAATACCCAGCTGTCAGGTCAAATGTGCTTAAGTAGTTGGCAGAAGCCAATCTATCTATAAGCTCATCTGCCCTTGGTATTGGGTGGGCATCAGTCTTAGTGACTGCATTGAGACCCCTGTAGTCTACGCAGAACCTCATCTCTTTCTTACCACCCTGGGTGTGAGGTGTTGGCACTAGAACTACTGGACTAGCCCAAGGGCTATCTGAGGGTTCAATGACTCCCAACTCCAACATTTTCTGCACTTCAGTTTTTATGCAGTCTCTAACATGATCAGGCTGCCTGTAGATTTTACTCTTAACTGGCAGGCTGTCACCAGTGTCAACCTCATGGGTACACCAATTGGTCTGACTGGGTGTCAGAGAGAACATATGTCTGAAAGACTGAAGAACCTGTTTACAGTCTTTCTGTTGATGCTCAGAGAGGCTGCCACAAAAGACTACACCATCCACTGACCCATCATCAGGATTCTGAGTGAGCAGGTCTGGGAGAGGGTCACTCTCTTCCTCCTGTCCCTCATCAATGGCCATGAGCAAGCTCATGTCCTTCCTCTCGACATATGCTTTGAGCCTGTTGACATGGAGTACCCTGTGGGGACTCCTGGGAGTTCCAAGGTCCACCAGGTAGGTGACCTCTCCCTTTTGCTCAAGAATTGTGTGGGGCCCAGACCATTTGTCTTTGAGTGCTGCTGGGGCCACTGGCTCCAACACCCACACCTTCTGTCCAGGCTGGTAAACAGTCAGGACAGCCTTTTGGTCATGCCAAGCTTTTTGAAGTTCTTGACTGGCCTTAAGGTTTTCAGATGCCTTCTCCATGTACTCAGCCATCCTGGAGCGGAGACCAAGTACATAGTCCACTATGTTGGTTGCAGGCTTTTTGAGAGGTCTCTCCCATCCTTCCTTCACCAAACACAGGGGGCCTCTCACAGGAGGCCCATACAAAAGTTCAAAAGGGCTGTAGCCAACCCCCTTTTGTGGGACCTCTCTGTAAGCAAACAGAAGGCAGGGAATCAGGACATCCCATCTACGCCTGAGCTTTTCAGGTAGTCCATGAATCATCCTTTTTAGGGTCCTGTTGAACCTTTCAACACGCCCATTGCATTGTGGATGATAGGGTGTAGTGAACTTGTAGTTGACACCACATTCCTTCCACATAGCAGTTAAGTAGCTTGACATGAAGTTTGCACCTCTGTCAGAGACAACCTCCTTAGGGAAGCCCACTCTGGAGAACACTCCAACTAGGGCCCTTGCCACTACAGGTGCTGTAGTGGTCCTAAGTGGAATAGCTTCAGGATACCTGGTGGCATGATCCACTACCACCAGTATAAACTTGTGCCCTGATGCTGTCTGTGGTTCCATTGGACCAACAATGTCAATCCCCACTCTTTCAAAGGGCACCCCCACCACAGGCATTGGTATAAGGGGGGCCTTTGTTGTTCCACCTGACTTACCACTGGCTTGGCAAGTGACACAGGAGCGACAAAACTCCTTGGTATCCTCATTCATGTGAGGCCAGTGAAAGTGTGAGACAAGCCTGTCCCAAGTCTTTGTCTGGCCTAAGTGACCTGCTAAGGGAATCTCATGGGCCAAGGTAAGGAGGAAACCTCTCTGAGACAAGGGTACAACCAGCCTCCTGGTCATGCCAGGCTTGGGGTCTCTTGCCTCAGTGTACAGGAGTCCATCTTCCCAGTATACCTTGTGGGTACCTGTGGCGTTCCCAGCAGCATCAGCAGCAGCCTGCTGTCTGAGGGGTTCAAGAGAAGGGCAGTCTAACTGGTCCTTCCCCAGGTCTTCCCTTGAGGGTCCCCCTGAACCCAAGAATTCAACCTGATCAAGTTCAAACTCTCTAGGTTCAGTTTCCCTCAATTCCTGTAGGTCAGCCTCCTCTGAGACTTGATCCAGGGGTAAGGGGGAAGGCACAGCCTTAACCCTACTGCTCTTCTTCTTGGAAGGTGTCTGGTCCATTGTTCCAGGATCCAGCACCTGTTCAGTGGGGCATTTCCTGACCTGTGACCTGGTCACAGCAAAGACATGTGCTGGCAAGCCTAACATTTCCATGTGAGTCCTCTGCTCCACTTCTGACCATTGTGATGACTCCAAATCATTGCCCAACAAACAATCCACTGGGAGGTCTGAGCTAACTACAACCTTCTTTTGGCCAGTTACCCCTCCCCAGGAGAAAGCTACAATTGCCATACTGTGATTGGTAGTGACATTGCTTGCATTGGTCACCAGGAAATCTGTACCTGGCATGATCTGTCCAGGGTCCACAAAGTTAGGTGTCACCATTGTGACACTGGCACAAGTGTCCCTATAGGCCTGAGCCATTTTTCCATTAATGAAAGGTGTCTGTCTGTATTTGCCCAAGGTATTGGGACTTATATCAGGGGACATATCCACGTCCCCTGTACAAACAAGGACAGCCTGAGTGAGTGTGCCAACTAAGTTGTCACCCCCCTCAGAACCCAGGGTTAACCCAACTAAACCCTTGGGAGGTGCACTACCACTGCTGACTGTACTAGGGGGCACAGGTGCCTTAGGGGCTGCAGTGGCAGGAGTCTGCCCTCCTCCTTTCTTGGTGCACTCACTAAACCAGTGAGTTTTACTTTTGCAGTATTGGCACTACCTTTTAGATTGGCCTTCTTGCTTTTTCTTCTTCTGGGGAGCCTGACCCCCACCCTCTTTGGGTTGTTGGGGACCTGTCGAAGACTTCTGGTCATTTTGTTCCCCCTTAGAATCTTTACCCTTCTGGTCTGCTTTCTTCTGACCACCTTGATTCTGGCCCTGGTTCTGTTTAACTCTTGTTCTGACCCATCTGTGTGCCTTCTTTCCCAATTCTTGGGGAGAGGTCAGATCTGAGTCAACAAGATGCTGATGCAACAACTGGTTCTGACAATTGTTTAAAATTTGTTCTCTCGTGATCAAATTATACAATCCTGTGTAATCAGTAACCTTACTGCCCAGCAACCAGCCCTCCAAAGCCTTAGTGGCACAATCTACAAAGTCAGACCAATCTTGAGACTGAGTTTTCTGGGTATCCCTGAACAGCAACCTGTATTGTTCAGTGGTTAGGCCAAACACATCAATCAGTGTATTTTTCAAGATTTGGTAATTGTTAGCATCCTCCACCCTAGTAGTGAGGTGCTTATCTCTACCTTTTCCTTCAAAGGAGAGCCACAAGATAGCTGCCCACTGACTCTGGGGAACACCCTGCACAGTGCAGGACCTCTCCAAAGCAGTAATCCATTTGTGGATGTCATCCCCTTGTTTAAAGGGGGGCACTATCTTATTCAGGTGCTTTGTATCAAAACTCCTTTCCCTATTGCTAGGTACAATGCGACCACCAGTGGGGACTACCCCACTTAACTGTTGCTCTCTAGCAAAGGCAAGCCTCTCTTTGGCCAGGGCAAGTTCTTCCCTTTCAATCCTCAGATTGACTGCCCTTTCTTTAGCTTCATACACTCTCCTCTGAGGGGAAGTCATCCCTCTGTGAGAAGAGTTGTGAGAGCCATTGGTTTGAATGGATCTGCCAGAGCCTCTTGATAGAGATCTGGCTCGTCCATTCCCAATGTTAAGCTGACCTGAGAGTGGCCCCAGGGGTCCCCCAGTACCAATCTCATGCCTGCTTAAGTTGGACCTGGTTAGTCTGCTGACTTCGACCTGTCCCTTATCTGCCTCATCCCCAGAGGGATCCTCATCCTCCTCCCCCTCTTCAGTCTCAGCTGAGAGGTGGATTAGGTCAGGGTCTCCTCTGGTTCCCTCAAGGGGAGGCATGCTTCCATCTGGATTAGAAGAGCTAAGAAGTTTCTCAGCTTTCCTGGCACCATAAGTCTCTAAGAGACCAATCAGAAAGGAAGTTGTGGGGTTAGACCCCTGTTTTATCTTCCTGGAGGTACACACCTGTCTCATCTCCTGGAAGCTGAGAGCAGCATATCTGGAAGTGGGGACCTGTGGAGGGTCCACTGACACAAGGGGAGACTCAGAGTTTCCTCCTTTGTCTGACATGCTGATTCTAGTGTGGTGTAAGTGATGCACCTACCTACACTATGTGTTTGCCTACTGATCCCTTGCTAAGAGTTGCAGCCAAGGTGTGCTAAGCCTTGAGGAGCTGCAACAGCTGGTTCAGTAGAACTCAGGGTATTCTAAGCTAAGTTATATGTACCTAACAGTACTTATGTGATCTTTCAACAAGATATTCTTAGGATACGTGTGGTAAAACAACAGCAAGCTCAAATCCCAACCGCTGCTCACCAATGTGAGAAGGTGGCCTGATATGCAGTGCTCACTATTCTAGTGAACACTATGTATCAGTCCAGCAACCCTTATTGATAATTGGTTGTAAGTCAACCTTATAGACCAGCTATCCTAGTAGCATGGATACGAGCAGTCTAAGGCTAAAGACTCGAGAGGGCGTGTTAAGCCAGCTGTTTACCACACATATACCCCTTGAATACCCAGTGAAAGGACACCACACAAGTGTTATGAAAATAAACAAGATATTTATTAAGAATCACAACAGCCCTGTACTCTTTATGAGGACAGGGTACTAAGCACAAAACAAAACTCTTACGAAAATACTTAAGTTAGCACAGTATATACAAATGCCCGAGGGGCACGGAAAACCATATACTCTGGAAGTGGAATGCGAAATTATTAGCAGGTAAGTACAGTACTAATAGGCTTAGGAATCGCTAGGACTTGACTATAGAATCTTCAGATTACTTCTAGGAGGCCTAGGGGACTCGGGTGCAGACTGCGCACTCTCACGCGTGATGCGGGACAAAGTCTATGGTAGCTAGTAATGACAAAGTTAGTGTTCTCGGGCGAACCCGACCTGGTAGGAGGAAAACGAAAGTGGATTCTGACCCTTGGATAGTGAGGCTATGCTGGGGCACTGAAATGCCGAAGTTAACTAGCCCAGGGGCTGCAGCTGCATAGGTCTCAAAAGACGTCGGGAATCCTCGTAGACGGACCAGGAGCCTGGAAGAAAGAAGTTGCTGGCAGGCGACCAGTGAAGAAAGTTCGATGGATCCAAGCCTGGATCGAAGGAAGATGACACCTGAAAGCAGAGGGGACCAAGTTCGAGACTACTAGCCAGTAGTCAGGTGGCACCAGGAGGGCACCGGATGGTAGTCACCTCGACTAGGTGAGTGGGTGACGCTGTGCTCGCAGATCTCACGGACCAGGAGGCGTTGTCGGCGACCAGGATGGAGGAGCGAGCTGTCCCACGATGGATGAAGCTGTCGGCGTCGCTGGACCCAGGATTGGGCAACAAAGCCTTGGCAAATTCAAGCCCACACGGTGGATTCAAAATGGCGTCTGGAGTGGACCAGGAGGGTCCGGGGTGCCTCTCTTGAAGAAGGAAGCAAGGGCCAGTCTGGAGCAACCAGACCAGCAGCAGTGATGTCGTCGGGCGTCGTGAAGAAGGCCACAAGCCAGCCGGCTAGTAGCCACACAGCGCGGTGAGCAGGCAAAAGCAGAAGGGCCCCACGCAGATCGTGGAGATGCTGGAGGGCTGATCTTCGGTGCTGGAGCTGCTCAGGGTTGGGGCTTCTCGGACCCCAAAGCACTCACCAGTGGAGCACACGGTGGGCTTGTTGCAAAGAAGTCGTGCAGTCTTGGCGATCGTCGGTCCCTCGAGGTCTCGTCGCACTCACAGTTCTCAGCTTTGCTGTAGAGGTCAGAGGTGCCAGGGAAGCCGGGTCTCGTCGAGCTGGGTCGTCGGATTCGTGAAGAAGGACTTGCAGCAGACCGCAGTGTTGTTAGGATGGTGCCCGCTTGATGCAGGGTGACTACTCCTTAGCCACAAGGGAGAATCTTGAAGAAGAAATCTTGATGTCCTTTCGCAGAAAGTCATGTCTTGATTCCAAAGATGATCTAATTTGAACAGGGGGCCCGCTCCTATCTTTATACTAAGAAAAGGGGCTGACCCGGTGACTAGGTCCTGCCTATGGGTGGGACTAGGAGGGGGGTGGTTACACCCCTCTCCCATGCCGGACTTTCCCCAGGCCAGGGGCTGGTGTGCCCCTGGAACTGGTTCAGACCGGCCTATGCGTAGTGAGCACCGGGGTGCCACTCAGCAGTCACCTTCCTGTAAAGCCCTGCCTACCCAGGATACACAAAACCCTGTCTGGGACGGTGCTAGCACCGTCCTTGACAGGAAACCCTTTGTCCAGGCTCCCCTCACTGGAAGGACTCCCAGCTGCAGGGGGTCAGACTCGTGTCTGTGGTGGCAGCATCCATTTTGTGGAGCTGAGGCTTCGTTTAACTTTAACCGGGGTTCACAGTTACATACATGTCGTGTCCCTCTAGAAGGGTGGAATGCTAACCCCGTCGCCAGAATTGGTGAGGGGTTAGTAGTCCAATTCGTATGACACCTTACTCGACATGTTTTGATAAAGCAATACCAAAGATAGCATTTAACCGCGAGGATTATAATGCACTTAAGAGTATATGGTATGCGATATCATGGAACAGCTATTAGGACTTGGTTCCGCAAGCTGCAGACGGGCTCAGCTCATGCCAGAGCACCATCTCACACGATTCCAAGCACTCTGCCTTCAGGATTGTCAAGGCCTGCCATAGGAGTGACTGATAGGAATCTGTGTGTCCATTTTTAGGGTTAGATATAGGTATACTATATCTACAGCAAAGGGTGATTACACGACTTTGCCCCAGCTGTCATGCAGCCAGTTGTCTCAAATTTAGGAGGCCAGCCAGGGGTGGCATAATACATGCTTCAGCCCCTGGTAGGCCCTGGGTACACCTATGCCCTGAGTTACAGGGTCTGATAAGGTGGCCCAGTACCAATTGGTAAATGCACCTAGGGTACATGTTGTAATTTAGAGAGAGAACAGCCAGGCTGTGGGTCTGATTGGCAGGCCCACAGCCAGAGAAAGTCGTAAACCAGTGAAACAAAAGCAAAAAATCTGGGTGATCATAGGATTGCAGACCCTACTCTCCTACAGAAAGTCGTCAAGATTCGGAATTATCTAATTTGGAAGGGGTCCCCGCTCCCACCTTTATACTAAAGAAAGGGGCTGGTACGGGACTAGGTCCTGCCCATGGGTGGGACCAGGAAGGGGGGTGGTTACACCCCTCTCCCATTCTGGACTTTCCCCAGCTCAGGGGCTGGTGTGCCCCTTGAACCGGTTTAGACTGGCAGATGCATAGTGAGCACCGGGGTGCCACTTGCAGTCACCTTCCTATTCAGCCCTGCCTACCTAGGATACACAAAACCCTGTCTGGGTCGGTTCTAGCACCGCCCCTGACAAGAAACCCTTTGTCCAAGCTCTCCTCGCTGGAAGGACTCCCAGCAGCAGGAGGTCAGACTTGTGTCTGTGGTGGCAGCATCCATTTTGTGATGCTGAGGCTCGAGTTAACTTTAACCGGGGTTCACAGTTACATACATGTCGTGTCCCTCTATATGGGTGGAATGCTAACCCCGTCGCCAGAATTGGCGAGGGGTTAGTATTCCAATTCGTATGACACCTTACTCGACATGTTTTGATAAAGCGATACCAAAGATAGCAAATAACTGCGGGGATTATAATGCACTTAAGAGTATATGGTACGCGTTATCATAGAACAGCTATCAGGACTTGGTTCCGCAAGCTGCAGACGGGCTCAGTTCATGCCAGAGCACCATCTCACATAATTCCAAGCACCTTCCTACACTCTATACAAAGTTCATCAACATCTGACAGCTCTCAAAACAGAGATCTTATCTCTCATACTGAAAGGAGCGATAGAAGAGGTCCCATCAGACCAGTGGGAAAAAGGTTTTTATTCGCACTTCTTCCTTATAAGGAAAAGACAATCATCAAAATGGAGACAGGTACTGGATCTCAGAGATCTGAAAAAATACATAAAGAAAATTTCTTTCCGTATGCTGTCCTTGCAGGAAATTCTTTTGCTGCTCCGCAAGGGAGACTACATGGTCTCTCTAGACCTGTTGGATGCATACTTCCACATGCCGATACACAAAAAACACAAGAAGTACCTGCGATTCATGGTGGCGGGGCGCCATTACCTGTTCAAAGTTTTGCCTTTCGGCCTGAAGTCTGCCCCCAGACTATTCACAAAATGCATGGCTCCAATAGCGGCACATTTAAGACAGCAAGGTCTCCAAATTTTCCCCTACTTGGACGACTGGTTAATAAAAGGATCATCATTCCAAGCAACACAGAGATCTCTACGGATGGTCATGGATCTCTTCCAAAGTTTAGGCCTTCGGATAAACAGAGAAAAATCATTTTTTCTTCCGACTCTTTCTCTACAATTCCTAGGGGCAATCTTGGGCTTCTCACACCCCAAAGCACTCACTCGAGGATCCCTCGGCGGTCGTGCTGGGCAAGCGTCGTGCAGTCCTGAAGATGGCTGGTCCCTCGAGGTCTCGTCACACCCACGAATCTCAGCTGGGCTGATGATGCAGGTTGAGGTCAGAGGTGCCAGGGAAGCCGATTCTCATCGAGCTGGGCAGTCTTGATCCGGAGGAGAGACTTACAGCAGACCGCGATGCTTGGATGGTGCCTGCGGGTGCAGGGTGGCTACTCCTTAGCCACAAGGGAGAGTCTTCTGAAAGGTTCAAGAGTTCTTTCGTGGAAAGTCGTCAAGATTCGGAATTATCTATTTGGAAGGGGTCCCCGCTCCCACCTTTATACTAAAGAAAGGGGCTGGTACGGGACTAGGTCCTGCCCATGGGTGGGACCAGGAAGGGGGGTGGTTACACCCCTCTCCCATTCCGGACTTTCCCCAGCTCAGGGGCTGGTGTGCCCCTTGTACCGGTTTAGACTGGCAGATGCATAGTGAGCACCGGGGTGCCACTTGCAGTCACCTTCCTATTCAGCCCTGCCTACCTAGGATACACAAAACCCTGTCTGGGTCGGTGCTAGCACCGCCCCTGACAAGAAACCCTTTGTCCAAGCTCTCCTCGCTGGAAGGACTCCCAGCAGCAGGAGGTCAGACTTGTGTCTGTGGTGGCAGCATCCATTTTGTGATGCTGAGGCTCGAGTTAACTTTAACCGGGGTTCACAGTTACATACATGTCGTGTCCCTCTATAAGGGTGGAATGCTAACCCCGTCGCCAGAATTGGCGAGGGGTTAGTATTCCAATTCGTATGACACCTTACTCGACATGTTTTGATAAAGCGATACCAAAGATAGCAAATAACCGCGAGGATTATAATGCACTTAAGAGTATATGGTACGCGTTATCGTAGAACAGCTATCAGGACTTGGTTCCGCAAGCTGCAGACGGGCTCAGTTCATGCCAGAGCACCATCTCACATAATTCCAAGCACTCTGCCTTCAGGATTTTTAAGGCCTGCCATAGGAGTGACTGATAGGAATCTATGTGTCCATTTTAGGGTTAGATATAGGTATACTATATCTACAGCAAAGGGTGATTACACCACTTTGCCCCAGCTGTCGTGCAGCCAGTTGTGTCAGATTTAGATGGCCAGCCAGGGGTGGCATAATACATGCTGCAGCCCCTGGTAGGCCCTGGGTACACCTATGCCCTGAGTTACAGGGTCTGATAAGGTGGCCCAGTACCAATTGGTATGTACCTAAGGTACATGGAATCCATTTTACAGAGAGAGCAGTAGGCCTGGGGCCCTGAATAGCAGGGTCCCAGGTCAACTAAGTCGGAAAACCAGCAAAACACCAGGCAAAAAGTTGGGGGTAACCATAGTCAGGTATCCACCTTCCTACACTCTATACAGAGTTCATCAACATCTGACAGCTCTCAAAACAGAGATCTTATCTCTCATACTGAAAGGAGCGATAGAAGAGGTCCCATCAGACCAGTGGGAAAAAGGTTTTTATTCGCACTTTTTCCTTATAAGGAAAAGACAATCATCAAAATGGAGACAGGTACTGGATCTCAGAGATCTGAAAAAATACATAAAGAAAATTTCTTTCCGTATGCTGTCCTTGCAGGAAATTCTTTTGCTGCTCCGCAAGGGAGACTACATGGTCTCTCTAGACCTGTTGGATGCATACTTCCACATTCCGATACACAAAAAACACAAGAAGTACCTGCGATTCATGGTGGCGGGGCGCCATTACCAGTTCAAAGTTTTGCCTTTCGGCCTGAAGTCTGCCCCCAGACTATTCACAAAATGCATGGCTCCAATAGCGGCACATTTAAGACAGCAAGGTCTCCAAATTTTCCCCTACTTGGACGACTGGTTAATAAAAGGATCATCGTTCCTAGCAACACAGAGATCTCTACGGGTGGTCATGGATCTCTTCCAAAGTTTAGGCCTTCGGATAAACAGAGAAAAATCTTTTTTTCTTCCGACTCGTTCTCTACAATTCCTAGGGGCAATCTTGAATACACAGGAAGTAAAAGCGTTCCCATTAGAAGATCGAATAACAAAAATCTTGAATCTGACTGCAACTCTGACATCAAAAAAGTTCACTTCCATCAGAATATTCAAGTCATTACTGGGGATGATGTCCTCCTGTATCCCATTGATCCCCAACTGCCGTTTGCAGATGAGACCGCTGCAGGAAGCCTTGGACAAGCAATGGGTCTAAGCCCTGGGATCCTTCGACGACAAGCTGATCATAACCTGTCAGATCAAATGAGCAATGTCATGGTGGGGTATTAGGAGCAACCTTACGAAGGGTCTGTTATTTGAACCTCAATCACCGAGCTACGTGATGACATCAGATGCTTCATTGCGAGGTTGGTGAGCACATCTGCAAGACCTAGAGATTCAAGGCCTTTGGTCTCCTCAAGAGACAAAATTTCACATCAATCTCTTGGAATTGAAAGCCGTCTTCCTGGGCCTTCAGGCTTTTCTTCCCAGAATCCAAGGTTCATCAGTCTTAGTGCGAACAGACAGCACTACAATAATGTTTTACCTGCGCAAGCAGGGTGGCACGAGATCAAAACCCCTATCGATTCAAGCACAAAGGATCTGGAACTGGCTACTGACACAGAACATAACGCTACAAGTGGAACATGTTCCAGGGGTAGACAACACAAGGGCGGATCTGTTAAGCAGATCATCAGACATTTGCCACGAGTGGGAACTATGTCAAGTCCAAATAAATCGGATTTTCAGCGTGTGGGGCATGCCGAGCCTGGACCTGCTTGCAACTCAGAGCAACAAAAAGTGCAGACATTATGCCAGCAGGTTCCCTCAGCAGGGTTCGAGAGGGAATGCTCTTCACCTCCGTTGGACAGGGATGTTTGCCTATGCCTTCCCTCCTTTTCCCCTAATTCCCAGATTACTGAGGAAAATGAGATCAGAACCTTGCCAAATAATACTAATAGCCCCAGCCTGGCCGAGGCAGTTTTGGTATAGAGAGCTCCTACAACTGTCGGTGGAGCCAAGGATACAGCTCCCAATAACCAGGGATTTGATTTCTATGAACAGGGGCCAAGTACTGTGAGAAGTTGGCCTGATATGTAGTGCTCACTATTCTAGTGATCACTGTGTATCATTCCAAACGACCCTTATTGATGATTGGTTGTAAGTCAAGCGTTAGACCAGCTATCCTAGTAGCATGGACAAGAGCAGTCTTTAGGCTAAACTCTAGAGGGCGTGTTAAGCCAGCTGTTATACCATCACATATACCCCTTGAACACCAAGTGAAAGGACACCACACAAGTCGTTATGAAAATAAAGTATATTTATTTAGAACACAACAGCCCTGGACTCTTTATGAGGACAGGGCGCTAAGCACAATACAAAGCTCTTAGGAAAATACGCAAAGTTGCACAATTTACACAAATGCCCGAGGGGCACGAAAAACCATATACTCTAAAAGTGGAATGCGAAGTTACTAGCAGGTAAGTACTACGCTAATAGGCTTTGGGATCGCTAGGACTTGACTTAAGCCAGCCCTTTTTAGAGATCAGCTGTTTATGGGTCGTACCTCGGTACTCTCCCTGATTAACATCTCGCTGGCTTCGGGTACGGTTCCAGCCAGTTGGAAGCGGGCTGGGGTTTCTCCTATTTTAAAGAAACCTTCCCTGGACCCGGAAAAGCCGGAAAATTATCGGCCTATTTCCCTGCTCCCTTGGCCGACTAAAGTCGTGGAGGCCCATGTGAACAAGGTTCTTTCCGACCACCTCACTCGAGCTAACATCTTAGACCCCACCCAGAACGGGTTTCGTGCTGGTCACAGCACGGAGACCGCCCTTCTCACCATGGCTGAACACCTTCGCACAGTGATGGATGCAGGACAGACGGCGGCGCTTGTATTATTAGATCTAAGCGCCGCCTTTGATACTGTCTCTCATCCCATCCTGTTGCATCGCCTGGAGGAGATTGGGGTGGGTGGGTCCGCCCTCCAGTGGTTCCGGTCCTTCCTCGATGGTCGCTTCTTCAGCGTTGCGGTGCCACCGTTCCAGTCCAAGTTCCATCCTCCTGAAACAGGGAGTGCCGCAGGGATCCTCGCTGAGTCCCACGTTGTTCAATCTATACGTGAGACCGCTGGCTGAGGTTGTCAGGCAGTGGGGCATGACCATGGTGTCATATGCCGATGACACCCAGCTAGCGGTTACGATCAGCGGGGATGCGGACCAGGACGCCCCCAGGTTTCAGAGTGGACTTAGGGCGGTGGCAAGCTGGATGAAGGCCTACTGTCTCCAGCTCAACGCGAAGAAGACCAAGATCATGATCGTCGGTAGAAGGGCGGATCTCTGGGGGGACAGGTGGTGGCCTTCGGAGCTTGGGTCGGCCCCTCTTCCGGTGACGGAATTAAAAAACCTGGGAGGGTGTGTTTTGGAATCCTCTGGGCTCTGCGACCAGTCCTGAAGTTCTTCGACCCCCGCACCCGGCAGTTGGTAATACAGGCGACTGTTATATCGCGCCTGGATTATGCCAGCTCTCTCCTGGTGGGGGCTAACCTGGCTGAAGTCACCCGCCTCCAACGCGTGCAGAACGCTGCCGCTAGAGCAATCGTTGGTCTTCCTAGATCCTGCCCCGTTTCCAGTACTTTGAAAGCGTTGCACTGGCTGCCAGTCAGGGCCAGGATTCAATTCAAGGTACTGTGCCTGGCCTTTAAGATTCTAAAGGGTACGGCTCCTCAAATTCTTACGGACCTCCTGTCCTGGTACGTCCCCACTCGGCCTCTGAGATCTTTGGGCCAAGCTCTTACCATCACCCCTTGATATAAGTTGTGCCGTGTTGGTGGTCGTTCTTTCCGGGTCAAAGCAGCCGAACTGTGGAACTCCCTCCCGGTGGAGATTCGGCTGTTGGAGGATCTTTTTTCCTTCCGTAAGGCTATTAAAACCTTCTTATTTTAACCTGGTTCCTTCTCTTTAGTTGTTGTGTTTCCTGTGGCTGTTGTGTGTTACCTTGCCATGCGCCAGGACGCCCCTTAGCTGGGGCAGCTGTGCGCAGTACAAATTCACGTAACATAACATAACATAACTACTGAACCTTCAGATTACTAGCAGGAGGCCTAGGGAGATCGGGTGCAGAGTGTGCACTCTCACACGGGATGCGGAACAAAGTCTATGGTTGCTAGGAATTACAAAGTTAGTGTTATCGGACGAATCCGACTAGGTAGAGCTGAAACGAAAAAGGATCTGGACCCTTGGATAGCAAGACTATGCTGGAGCACCGAAATGCTGAGTTTACCTAGCCCAGGGGCTGCAGATGCATAGGTCTGGAAAGACGTCAGGAATCCTCGTTGCAGTCTATGGAGCCTGAAAGAAGAAGTTGCTGGCAGGCGACCAGTGATGAAGTTCGAAGTGATCCAAGCCTGGATCGAAGATGGAAGACACCTGTAAGCAGAGGGGACCAAGTTCTGAATCACTAGCCAGTGATTAAATGGGCACCAGGATGGCACCGGATGGAGTCACCTCGACCAGGTGAGTGGGCGACGCTGGGCTCTGCAGTCTCACGGACCAGGAGGCGTTGTCGGCGACCAGGATGGAGGTGCGAGCTGTCCCACGATGGTATCTGCTGTCGACGTCGCTGGACCCATGATTGGGGCAACAAGTCTTGGCAAATGCAAGCCCACGCGGTGGACTCAAGATGGCGTCTGGAGTGTGTAGGAGAGTAGGGTCTGCAAACCTATGATCACCCAGATTTTCTTGCTTTTGTTTCACTGGTTTACGACTTTCTCTGGCTGTGGGCCTGCCAATCAGACCCACAGCCTGGCTGTTCTCTCTCTAAATTACGACATGTACCCTAGGTGCATTTACCAATTGGTACTGGGCCACCTTATCAGACCCTGTAACTCAGGGCATGGGTGTACCCAGGACCTACCAGGGGCTGAAGCATGTATTATGCCACCCCTGGCTGGCCTCCTAAATCTGACACAACTGGCTGCCTGACAGCTGGGGCAAAGTTGTGTAATCACCCTTTGCTATAGATATAGTATACCTATATCTAACCCTAAAATGGACACATAGATTCCTATCAGTCACTCCTATGGCAGGCCTTAACAATCCTGAAGGCAGAGTGCTTGGAATTATGTGAGATGGTGCTCTGGCATGAGCTGAGCCCGTTTGCAGCTTGCGGAACCAAGTCCTAATAGCTGTTCCATGATAACGCATACCATATACTCCTAAGTGCATTATAATCCTCGCGGTTAAATGCTATCTTTGGTATTGCTTCATCAAAACATGTCGAGTAAGGTGTCATACGAATTGGAATACTAACCCCTCGCCAATTCTGGCGACGGGGTTAGCATTCCACCCTTCTAGAGGGACATGACATGTATGTAACTGTGAACCCCGGTTAAAGTTAAACGAAGCCTCAGCTCCACAAAATGGATGCTGCCACCACAGACACGAGTCTGACCTCCTGCTGCTGGGAGTCCTTCCAGCGAGGAGAGCCTGGACAAAGGGTTTCCTGTCAGGGGCGGTGCTAGCACCATCCCAGACAGGGTTTTGTGTATCCTGGGTAGGCAGGGCTTTACAGGAAGGTGACTGCTGAGTGGCACCCCGGTGCTCACTACGCATAGGCCGGCCAGAACCAGTTCCAGGGGCACACCAGCCCCTGGCCTGGGGAAAGTCCGGCATGGGAGAGGGGTGTAACCACCCCCCTCCTAGTCCCACCCATAGGCAGGATCTAGTCACCGGGTCAGCCCCTTTTCCTAGTATAAAGTTAGGAGCGGGCCCCCTTCCAAATTAGATCATCTTTGGAATCAAGACACGACTTTCTGCGAAAGGACTTCAAGATTTCTTCTGCAAGATTCTCCCTTGTGACTAAGGAGTAGTCACCCTGCATCCGCAGGCACCATCTTAAGAACACTGCGGTCTGCTGCAAGTCCTTCCTCCGGAATCCGACTGCCCAGCTCGACGAGAACCGGCTTCCCTGGCACCTCTGACCTCTACTCACCTCTACAGCAAAGCTGAGAACCGTGAGTGCGACGAGACCTCGAGGGACCGGCCATCTTCAAGACTGCACGACTTCTTTCCAGCACGACTGCCGAGGGATCCTCTGGTGAGTGCTTTGGGGTCCGAGAAGCCCCGACCCTGAGCAGCTCCAGCACCGAAGTACAGCCTCCCAGCATCTCCACGATCTGCGTGGGGCCCTTCTGCTTTTTGCTGCTCACCGCGTTGTTTGGCTACTAGCCCGCTGGCTTGTGGCCTTCTTCACGACGCCCGACGACATCACTGCTGCTGGTCTGGTTGCTCCAGACTGGCCCTTGCTCCCTTCCAAAAGAGGAGCACCCCGGACCCTCCTGGTCCACTCAAGATGCCATTTTAGGTCCACCGCGTGGGCTTGAATTAGCCAAGGCTTTGTTGCCCAATCCTGGGTCCAGCGACGCCGACAGCTTCATCCATCGTGGGACAGCTCGCTTCTCCATCCTGGTCACCGACAACGCCTCCTGGTCCGTGAGATCTGCAGAGCCCAGCGTCGCCCACTCACCTAGTCGAGGTGACTACCATCCGGTGCCCTCCTGGTGCCACCTGACTACTGGCTAGTAGTCACGAACTTGGTCCCCTCTGCTTTCAGGTATCGTCCATCTTCAAGATCCAGGCTTGGATCACTTCGAACTCTCTTCACTGGTCGCCTGCCAGCATCTTCCTTCCAGGCTCCTGGTCCGTCTACGAGGATTCCCGATGTCTTTTGAGACCTATGCAGCTGCAGCCCCTGGGCTAGGTAACTTCGGCATTTCGGTGCCCCAGCATAGCCTCACTATCCAAGGGTCAGAATCCACTTTCGTTTTCCTCCTACCAGGTCGGGTTCGCCCGAGAACACTAACTTTGTGAAATCTAGCTACCATAGACTTTGTCCCGCATCACGCGTGAGAGTGCACACTCTGCACCCGAGTCCCCTGGGCCTCCTAGAAGTAATCTAAAGATTCTATAGTCAAGACCTAGCGATTCCAAAGCCTATTAGTACTGTACTTACCTGCTAGTAATTTCGCATTCCACTTTCAGAGTATATGGTTTTCCGTGCCCCTCGGGCATTTGTATATACTGTGCTAACTTAAGTATTTTCGTAAGAGTTTTGTTTTGTGCTTAGTACCCTGTCCTCATAAAGAGTACAGGGCTGTTGTGATTCTAATAAATACCTTGTTTATTTTCATAACACTTGTGTGGTGTCCTTTCACTTGGTGTTCAAGGGGTATATGTGATGGTATAACAGCTGGCTTAACACGCCCTCTCGAGTCTTTAGCCTTAGACTGCTCGTATCCACGCTACTAGGATAGCTGGTCTATAAGGTTGACTTACAACCAATCATCAATAAGGGTTGTCTGGACTGATACATAGTGTTCACTAGAATAGTGAGCACTGCATATCAGGCCAACTTCTCACAGAGTGGACCAGGAGGGTCCGGGGTCCTCCTCTTTTGGAGGGGAGCAAGAGCCAGTCTGGAGCAACCAGACCAGCGGTGTTGATGTCGTCGTTCGTCGTCGGGAAGGCCACAAGCCAGCGGGCTAGTAGCCAGACAACGCGGTGAGCAGCAAAGAGCAGAAGGGCTCCACGCAGATCTCGTGGAGGCTGGGAGGCTGAACTTCGGTGCTGGAGCTGCTCAGGGTTGGGGCTTCTCACACCCCAAAGCACTCACTCGAGGATCCCTCGGCGGTCGTGCTGGGCAAGCGTCGTGCAGTCTTGAAGATGGCCGGTCCCTCGAGGTCTCGTCGCACCCACGGATCTCAGCTGAGCTGACGATGTGGGTAGAGGTCAGAGGTGCCAGGGAAGCCGGGTCTCGTCGTGCTGGTCAGTCGGATTCTGGAGGAAGGACGTGCAGCAAACCGCAGTGTTCTTGGATGGTGCCTGCGGGTGCAGGGTGACTACTCCTTAGTCACAAGGGAGAAATCTTGAGAAGAAGTCGAGAGTTCCTTTCGTAGAAAGTAGTTTCAGGATTCAAAGATGATCTAATTTGGAAGGGGGCCCGCTCCTATCTTTATACTAGGAAAAGGGGCTGGCACGCGACTAGGTCCTGCCCATGGGTGGGACCAGGAAGGGGGGTGGTTACACCCCTCTCCCATGCCGGACTTTCCCCAGCTCAGGGGCTGGTGTGCCCCTGGAACTGGTTCTAGCCGGCAGATGCATAGTGAGCACCGGGGTGCCAATTGCAGTCACCTTCCTCTAAAGCCCTGCCTACCCAGGATACACAAAACCCTGTCTGGGATGGTGCTAGCACCGCCCCTGACAGGAAACCCTTTGTCCAAGCCTCCCTCGCTGGAAGGACTCCCAGCAGCAGGAGGTCAGACTTGTGTCTGTGGTGGCAGCATCCATTTTGTGATGCTGAGGCTTGAGTTAACTTTAACCGGGGTTCACAGTTACATACATGTCGTGTCCCTCTAGAAGGGTGGAATGCTAACCCCGTCGCCAGAATTGGCGAGGGGTTAGTATTCCAATTCGTATGACACCTTACTCGACATGTTTTGATAAAGCGATACCAGAGTTGGCATATAACCACGAGGATTATAATGCACTTAAGAGTATATGGTATGCGTTATCATGGAACAGCTATTAGGACTTGGTTCCGCAAGCTGCAAACGGGCTCAGCTCATGCCAGAGCACCATCTCACACGATTCCAAGCACTCTGCCTTCAGGATTGTCAAGGCCTGCCATAGGAGTGACTGATAGGAATCTGTGTGTCCATTTTAGGGTTAGATATAGGTATACTATATCTAAAGCAAAGGGTGATTACACCACCTTGCCCCAGCTGTCGTGCAGCCAGTTGTGTCAGATTTAGATGGCCAGCCAGGGGTGGCATAATACATGCTGCAGCCCCTGGTAGGCCCTGGGTACACCTTGCCCTGAGTTACAGGGTCTGATAAGGTGGCCCAGTACCAATTGGATATGTACCTAAGGTACATGGAATCAATTTTACAGAGAGAGCAGTAGGTCTGGGGTCCTGATTGGCAGGGTCCCAGGCCAACTAAGTCGGAAAACCAGCAAAACACCAGGCAAAAAGTTGGGGGCAACCATAGTCAGGTATCCACCTTCCTACAAGTACTACATCCGCAATTGACCTCTCTAAAATTGTCGGCTTGGAACCTTTTGAGCACGAATTCCAGTCATTAGATATCCCTCTGGAATGCCATGAAATATTGCAACGTTCCGCAGCGCTGTCTAGAAACAAAACATATACTGCAAAATGGAAACGATTCTGTAATTTGTGCCTTGCTAATACAGTGCATCCCTTTACGTCCTCTCCCGAGCAAATTCTTCCTTATTTGCTGCATTTAGCCAAAGCAGGGCTTGCGCACTCCTCTATTAAAGTCCATCTAGCCGCAATATCCAGATACAGAAGATCTCCAGGATGCCCATCTCTGTGGTCTAACAGATTAATCAAGGAGTTCTTAAAAGGGCTATTCAGAAAGTTTCCTCCTGTTAAGCGTCCTCCACCTCCATGGTAGCTTAACACAGTCTTGTCACAACTTCTGAAAGCTCCGTTCGAGCCCATCCACAAATCTGAACTGCAATTCCTGTCATGGAAGGTAGCATTACTGCTGGCGCTCACATCAGCAAGGAGAGTAAGCGAGATCCAAGCTTTTACTATACAGGACCCCTTCATACAATTCAGGCCAGATAAGGTGATGCTAAGAACTAACCCGAAATGTGTGCCTAAAATACCCTCCTATTTTCATCTAAATGAACCGGTGATCCTGCCTACATATTTTAAAAATCAGTCTACAGTGGCTGAAAAAGCTCTGCATACTTTGGATATTGGCAGATGCCTAAAATTCTACATTGAGAAGACTAAAAACGTTTGCAAATCAAACCAACTGTTTGTCGCTTACTCGGGGCCCAGAAAAGGTCTGGCCCTGTCACGTTCCTCCATCTCCAGATGGATTGCATCCGCCATTGTCTTCTGTCAAGAGAAAGCAGGAAGGCCTCTCGACATGAAAGTCCGTGCCCATGATATACGGAAAATGGCGACGTCTTCTGCATTGCTGGCAGGAGTACCCCTTCCAGACATATGCAGAGCAGCAACCTGGTCGACTGCTCATACATTCACCAAACATTACTGTCTGGACACGGAATGGAAAGCAGATGCAGCAGTGGGACAGGCAGTTCTGCGACATCTCTTTAAATAAGGTACATGTTTATGAATTTTATTCTGCTGTTTTTTCTATATGATGTGGTTTTTCTTTACGCTAATAACTGTAATGGCAACGTTTGATTGCGCATACCTTTGGATTCGTAATGAGTTCTTTTTTATAGAAGGAATTTATGGCAAACAGCCCTGAGAAAGGAAAGGAGTCTAGCCTAGAAACGCTCTAACTACAAGGACTGCTATCTACTCTGATACAAGTATGTGAATCTATGAAATTTTGAATACTGGAGATATAGTATACCTATATCTAACCCTAAAATGGACACATAGATTCCTATCAGTCACTCCTATGGCAGGCCTTAACAATCCTGAAGGCAGAGTGCTTGGAATTATGTGAGATGGTGCTCTGGCATGAGCTGAGCCCGTTTGCAGCTTGCGGAACCAAGTCCTAATAGCTGTTCCATGATAACGCATACCATATACTCCTAAGTGCATTATAATCCTCGCGGTTAAATGCTATCTTTGGTATTGCTTCATCAAAACATGTCGAGTAAGGTGTCATACGAATTGGAATACTAACCCCTCGCCAATTCTGGCGACGGGGTTAGCATTCCACCCTTCTAGAGGGACATGACATGTATGTAACTGTGAACCCCGGTTAAAGTTAAACGAAGCCTCAGCTCCACAAAATGGATGCTGCCACCACAGACACGAGTCTGACCTCCTGCTGCTGGGAGTCCTTCCAGCGAGGAGAGCCTGGACAAAGGGTTTCCTGTCAGGGGCGGTGCTAGCACCATCCCAGACAGGGTTTTGTGTATCCTGGGTAGGCAGGGCTTTACAGGAAGGTGACTGCTGAGTGGCACCCCGGTGCTCACTACGCATAGGCCGGCCAGAACCAGTTCCAGGGGCACACCAGCCCCTGGCCTGGGGAAAGTCCGGCATGGGAGAGGGGTGTAACCACCCCCCTCCTAGTCCCACCCATAGGCAGGATCTAGTCACCGGGTCAGCCCCTTTTCCTAGTATAAAGTTAGGAGCGGCCCCCTTCCAAATTAGATCATCTTTGGAATCAAGACACGACTTTCTGCGAAAGGACTTCAAGATTTCTTCTGCAAGATTCTCCCTTGTGACTAAGGAGTAGTCACCCTGCATCCGCAGGCACCATCTTAAGAACACTGCGGTCTGCTGCAAGTCCTTCCTCCGGAATCCGACTGCCCAGCTCGACGAGAACCGGCTTCCCTGGCACCTCTGACCTCTACTCACCTCTACAGCAAAGCTGAGAACCGTGAGTGCGACGAGACCTCGAGGGACCGGCCATCTTCAAGACTGCACGACTTCTTTCCAGCACGACCGCCGAGGGATCCTCTGGTGAGTGCTTTGGGGTCCGAGAAGCCCCGACCCTGAGCAGCTCCAGCACCGAAGTACAGCCTCCCAGCATCTCCACGATCTGCGTGGGGCCCTTCTGCTTTTTGCTGCTCACCGCGTTGTTTGGCTACTAGCCCGCTGGCTTGTGGCCTTCTTCACGACGCCCGACGACATCACTGCTGCTGGTCTGGTTGCTCCAGACTGGCCCTTGCTCCCTTCCAAAAGAGGAGCACCCCGGACCCTCCTGGTCCACTCAAGATGCCATTTTAGGTCCACCGCGTGGGCTTGAATTAGCCAAGGCTTTGTTGCCCAATCCTGGGTCCAGCGACGCCGACAGCTTCATCCATCGTGGGACAGCTCGCTTCTCCATCCTGGTCACCGACAACGCCTCCTGGTCCGTGAGATCTGCAGAGCCCAGCGTCGCCCACTCACCTAGTCGAGGTGACTACCATCCGGTGCCCTCCTGGTGCCACCTGACTACTGGCTAGTAGTCACGAACTTGGTCCCCTCTGCTTTCAGGTATCGTCCATCTTCAAGATCCAGGCTTGGATCACTTCGAACTCTCTTCACTGGTCGCCTGCCAGCATCTTCCTTCCAGGCTCCTGGTCCGTCTACGAGGATTCCCGACGTCTTTTGAGACCTATGCAGCTGCAGCCCCTGGGCTAGGTAACTTCGGCATTTCGGTGCCCCAGCATAGCCTCACTATCCAAGGGTCAGAATCCACTTTCGTTTTCCTCCTACCAGGTCGGGTTCGCCCGAGAACACTAACTTTGTGAAATCTAGCTACCATAGACTTTGTCCCGCATCACGCGTGAGAGTGCACACTCTGCACCCGAGTCCCCTGGGCCTCCTAGAAGTAATCTAAAGATTCTATAGTCAAGACCTAGCGATTCCAAAGCCTATTAGTACTGTACTTACCTGCTAGTAATTTCGCATTCCACTTTCAGAGTATATGGTTTTCCGTGCCCCTCGGGCATTTGTATATACTGTGCTAACTTAAGTATTTTCGTAAGAGTTTTGTTTTGTGCTTAGTACCCTGTCCTCATAAAGAGTACAGGGCTGTTGTGATTCTAATAAATACCTTGTTTATTTTCATAACACTTGTGTGGTGTCCTTTCACTTGGTGTTCAAGGGGTATATGTGATGGTATAACAGCTGGCTTAACACGCCCTCTCGAGTCTTTAGCCTTAGACTGCTCGTATCCACGCTACTAGGATAGCTGGTCTATAAGGTTGACTTACAACCAATCATCAATAAGGGTTGTCTGGACTGATACATAGTGTTCACTAGAATAGTGAGCACTGCATATCAGGCCAACTTCTCACAGAGTGGACCAGGAGGGTCCGGGGTCCTCCTCTTTTGGAGGGGAGCAAGAGCCAGTCTGGAGCAACCAGACCAGCGGTGTTGATGTCGTCGTTCGTCGTCGGGAAGGCCACAAGCCAGCGGGCTAGTAGCCAGACAACGCGGTGAGCAGCAAAGAGCAGAAGGGCTCCACGCAGATCTCGTGGAGGCTGGGAGGCTGAACTTCGGTGCTGGAGCTGCTCAGGGTTGGGGCTTCTCACACCCCAAAGCACTCACTCGAGGATCCCTCGGCGGTCGTGCTGGGCAAGCGTCGTGCAGTCTTGAAGATGGCCGGTCCCTCGAGGTCTCGTCGCACCCACGGATCTCAGCTGAGCTGACGATGTGGGTAGAGGTCAGAGGTGCCAGGGAAGCCGGGTCTCGTCGTGCTGGTCAGTCGGATTCTGGAGGAAGGACGTGCAGCAAACCGCAGTGTTCTTGGATGGTGCCTGCGGGTGCAGGGTGACTACTCCTTAGTCACAAGGGAGAAATCTTGAGAAGAAGTCGAGAGTTCCTTTCGTAGAAAGTAGTTTCAGGATTCAAAGATGATCTAATTTGGAAGGGGGCCCGCTCCTATCTTTATACTAGGAAAAGGGGCTGGCACGCGACTAGGTCCTGCCCATGGGTGGGACCAGGAAGGGGGGTGGTTACACCCCTCTCCCATGCCGGACTTTCCCCAGCTCAGGGGCTGGTGTGCCCCTGGAACTGGTTCTAGCCGGCAGATGCATAGTGAGCACCGGGGTGCCAATTGCAGTCACCTTCCTCTAAAGCCCTGCCTACCCAGGATACACAAAACCCTGTCTGGGATGGTGCTAGCACCGCCCCTGACAGGAAACCCTTTGTCCAAGCCTCCCTCGCTGGAAGGACTCCCAGCAGCAGGAGGTCAGACTTGTGTCTGTGGTGGCAGCATCCATTTTGTGATGCTGAGGCTTGAGTTAACTTTAACCGGGGTTCACAGTTACATACATGTCGTGTCCCTCTAGAAGGGTGGAATGCTAACCCTGTCGCCAGAATTGGCGAGGGGTTAGTATTCCAATTCGTATGACACCTTACTCGACATGTTTTGATAAAGCGATACCAGAGTTGGCATATAACCACGAGGATTATAATGCACTTAAGAGTATATGGTATGCGTTATCATGGAACAGCTATTAGGACTTGGTTCCGCAAGCTGCAAACGGGCTCAGCTCATGCCAGAGCACCATCTCACACGATTCCAAGCACTCTGCCTTCAGGATTGTCAAGGCCTGCCATAGGAGTGACTGATAGGAATCTGTGTGTCCATTTTAGGGTTAGATATAGGTATACTATATCTAAAGCAAAGGGTGATTACACCACCTTGCCCCAGCTGTCGTGCAGCCAGTTGTGTTAGATTTAGATGGCCAGCCAGGGGTGGCATAATACATGCTGCAGCCCCTGGTAGGCCCTGGGTACACCTTGCCCTGAGTTACAGGGTCTGATAAGGTGGCCCAGTACCAATTGGATATGTACCTAAGGTACATGGAATCAATTTTACAGAGAGAGCAGTAGGTCTGGGGTCCTGATTGGCAGGGTCCCAGGCCAACTAAGTCGGAAAACCAGCAAAACACCAGGCAAAAAGTTGGGGGCAACCATAGTCAGGTATCCACCTTCCTACAAGTACTACATCCGCAATTGACCTCTCTAAAATTGTCGGCTTGGAACCTTTTGAGCACGAATTCCAGTCATTAGATATCCCTCTGGAATGCCATGAAATATTGCAACGTTCCGCAGCGCTGTCTAGAAACAAAACATATACTGCAAAATGGAAACGATTCTGTAATTTGTGCCTTGCTAATACAGTGCATCCCTTTACGTCCTCTCCCGAGCAAATTCTTCCTTATTTGCTGCATTTAGCCAAAGCAGGGCTTGCGCACTCCTCTATTAAAGTCCATCTAGCCGCAATATCCAGATACAGAAGATCTCCAGGATGCCCATCTCTGTGGTCTAACAGATTAATCAAGGAGTTCTTAAAAGGGCTATTCAGAAAGTTTCCTCCTGTTAAGCGTCCTCCACCTCCATGGTAGCTTAACACAGTCTTGTCACAACTTCTGAAAGCTCCGTTCGAGCCCATCCACAAATCTGAACTGCAATTCCTGTCATGGAAGGTAGCATTACTGCTGGCGCTCACATCAGCAAGGAGAGTAAGCGAGATCCAAGCTTTTACTATACAGGACCCCTTCATACAATTCAGGCCAGATAAGGTGATGCTAAGAACTAACCCGAAATGTGTGCCTAAAATACCCTCCTATTTTCATCTAAATGAACCGGTGATCCTGCCTACATATTTTAAAAATCAGTCTACAGTGGCTGAAAAAGCTCTGCATACTTTGGATATTGGCAGATGCCTAAAATTCTACATTGAGAAGACTAAAAACGTTTGCAAATCAAACCAACTGTTTGTCGCTTACTCGGGGCCCAGAAAAGGTCTGGCCCTGTCACGTTCCTCCATCTCCAGATGGATTGCATCCGCCATTGTCTTCTGTCAAGAGAAAGCAGGAAGGCCTCTCGACATGAAAGTCCGTGCCCATGATATACGGAAAATGGCGACGTCTTCTGCATTGCTGGCAGGAGTACCCCTTCCAGACATATGCAGAGCAGCAACCTGGTCGACTGCTCATACATTCACCAAACATTACTGTCTGGACACGGAATGGAAAGCAGATGCAGCAGTGGGACAGGCAGTTCTGCGACATCTCTTTAAATAAGGTACATGTTTATGAATTTTATTCTGCTGTTTTTTCTATATGATGTGGTTTCTCTTTACGCTAATAACTGTAATGGCAACGTTTGATTGCGCATACCTTTGGATTCGTAATGAGTTCTTTTTTATAGAAGGAATTTATGGCAAACAGCCCTGAGAAAGGAAAGGAGTCTAGCCTAGAAACGCTCTAACTACAAGGACTGCTATCTACTCTGATACAAGCATGTGAATCTATGAAATTTTGAATACTGGAGAAAGAACTAGTTACTTACCTGTACACTATGGTTCTCCAGTATTATCTTTCATAGATTCACATGCGCCCGCCCACCTCCCCGTTTCCATTAGGTAGACCACCTTTTATCTCTGGTTTCCTGCATAGCTCACTCTTGGGCGGTAGGAAATCTGAGGTATGGTGGCTCTGCTGGGAATGGTGTAGGCTGGTGCTGGCTGCTGATTGGCTGTAGTTTGGGCCACATAATGAGGAGAAGAGGTTACCTACTGGTTTCACTACTCTATGGTTTCCAGGCAGTTTTTTCTTCTACTGCTATGGTTACTATTTACCGGTAGACTCCCACCATGACGACGGGGAAGATACAAGCATGTGAATCTATGAAAGATAATACCGGAGAACCATAGTGTACAGGTAAGTAACTAGTTCTTTCCGATTCCTGCATGCAGAACTCTAATTTGGGTTGCGGAATCATGATCTGTTGGAAACAAGGCAGTTTGAGCTCAGAAATATATATCCTGAGTCACAGCGCTTTGCCCAGAATTCTTGAGGGGGAGATTAGTGGGTGTGACAGGCCTCGACATTTAATTTTTGGCAGTTTTACATTGGAAATACAATAAACAGAGTCTAGAACTCTGTTTTTCTTTGGGCTATGTCAGTGGTTCCCAACCTGTGGTCCAGAACCCCTGGGAGTCCTCGGAGCATCCTCATGGATTCTGTGCCTACTCAGAAAATGAAATAATAATAACAGATTAATACGGTGTATATACATAAAGAAGTTAAATGTACAATTGAAAATGATAAATTGTACTGTAAATGTGAAGGAATTTTAAATTGGAGGCTAAAAATTAAATTAGTATCCTCAGATGGATTCATGGGAGCAGTGCAGTTGCATCAAACAGAATAGAGTATGGACGATGAGTGGCCTCGAATGAATTTTGAAAAGCTCCAACCTTTAAGTAAAAGGTGTTTTTTCATCTATATGTCTTTGCAAATTAAATAACATGTGTCATCATTTGTATAATTGTTTGCTGAATGTTTTTCTCTCTATTTTGTGTGTACTGTATTGCGGTTCAAATAATTGACAATGCTGAGGCTGGGGTCCCCCGGCTTCCAATGTTTATCAGTGGGGGATCCCCGGATTCCAATAATGATTCAGTGGGGTTCGCTGGGTACCAGTAATGATTAAGTGGGGGTCCCCAGAAGTCAAAAGGTTGAGAACCACTGCACTATGTTATAAAACTGACAAAAATAAAATGTTGATTCTCTGTAACCATACATGCCAATCGACCTGATTCAGACTGATTGCCTCTGATTCATTCTAAGTTTATGGGAAAAATACATTCTCCTATGTTTTTTTTAATCTCCCACTTGCCTGCTCTAAAATGTTGGTATATATCTTGTGGTCCACCAGTTATTTGATTGCATTATACAAACAATAAATACATAGCTGAATACATGTTTTTTGAAGGAAATAATTGCCTTATTTAGGTGACTCCCTCCAGAAATTGCCTCTGCTTCAATACAAGTTAATGGGGAACATACATTCCCCTGTTTTTTTCAAAACCTCCCACTTTCCTGTTCTAAAATGTTGGCATGTATGATTGACCCAATTGAACAGTTATCTTCAAATACCTAGGGCCTCATTTATGAAAAGTGTTGCATCGCTGGACAAAAACAGCGATGCAACGCTTTTCAGAGCGCCCTCCTTCCGACACCATGGATGTGCCGTATTTAAACTACAGTGCTCCATGTCGCAAGGATTGAACAGATACGTCAGGAATCTTGACGTATCTGTTGGTGCAGTAAAGACATATTGCTGGAGTTTGTCACAAAACAGACACAACTCCAGCAAAGTGTCAGCCATTACACATGGGCGAGTTCCATGTAAAATCTGTGTCACTCCTTACGCCTGCAGTGCAGCTGATGTAAGGATTTGATGCAGTAAATTCTTAGAAGTGGCGCAGTGAAATCTCATAGATTTCACTGCACCACTTCTATGACCCTTTTTTGCTTGGGAACGCCCACCCTGCATACATAATGCCTGACACAAGTATAATGTAGCGCAAAGCTTTACAAAGTGACGCATCTGCCTAGTAAATAGGGCTTTGTGTGCCGCATTCTTTACGCCGCAGCAGCATCACTACTTCCAAGAGGTTTATACTTCAGAGTCGGATGTGTCCGAGGCGGAGGCTGGGGCCTTCATACAAGATATAGACATGCCCAAACTCACACAAGAGGCATCCTTAGAGCTTGAGGCGGATCTCACAGAGGACGAAGTTCACGCTGTGATCCGCTCGTTGCAGTCCGGTAAGGCGTTGGAACCCAACGGGATCCCGATAGAATTATATAAGCAAATGGCGGACACTATTAGCCCACACCTTCTGAGAATGTACACTGATAGTTTGGACAGAGGCGAGCTACCACCCGACCAGAGATTGGCCACAATAGTGGCTATCCCGAAACCCGGTAAACCTCCGCCCGAGTGTACCTCATATCGCCCTATCTCCCTGCTAAATGCAGAGGCAAAAATTCTTGCCAAGGCTCTGACAACCAGGCTGTTGGCACACCTTCCACAGTTAATCCATCTAGACCAATCTGGCTTCAAACCCCATAGAAACACCGCTCTGAACCTCAGACACCTTCATGGCGCACTGGCAAAGGCGTCGGACCTATCTGACCCAGCGGTTGTCCTTTCCCTAGATGCGAGGATGGCCTTTGACATGGTGGAATAGAATTATCTGTTTGCGGTCCTCTCCCACCTGGGATTTGGCCCAAAATTTTGTTCGTGGGTTCGTCTCGTGTACACTAGCCCACTGGCGTGTGTGACTGCCAACGGTCATATATCAGGTACCATACCTCTGGCGAGAGGGGCGCGCCAGGGATGCCCCCTGTCACCACTCCTTTTCGCATTAGTATTAGAGCCCCTCGTGACACGAATTAGAGGACACCCATTGCTAAAGGGTATTTAGTGGACAGAGGGGTGGGAAGACCATATTTCCCTCTACGCTGATGTCATTCTGGTGTATTGAAAACTCCATTCCAGTGCTCCTTAGGATATGTGATGAATTCGGTAAGATATCAGGGTACACGATCAATTGGACCAAGTCAGTGTTACATGTACTAAGGGGTCCTCCACCGCGGATCCCCGAGGTTTGCCCATTGGTAATTGCACAGGATTTGTTTAAATACCTAGGTATCCACGTCACAGCGGATCCAGCGGCCTTCTTCTCCAAGAACTTAGTGCCTCCTTTAGAGCGCTTGAAAAGGGACGTGACGCATTGGGAATCGCTTCCCCTCACGCTACTGGGAAAGCAGCCTTGTTTAAGATGATGGCTTTGCCACGGTTCTTATATGCCCTGGAAAATACCCCATTCCCCGTACCGCTAAAATACTTTAAACAGATAGCAGCGCAGGTTTCCGCATTGCTATGGGGCAGCAAGCCGGCTCGAATAGCCCAAGCGAAATTGCACTGCGGATGGTACGACGGAGGCATAGCACTCCCTAACGTTCACATGTATTATTGGGCTGCACATCTCAAGGTTGTTAACCAATGGATACACGCCTCTCAGGCAGACCCAGCAAACAGGGCGGACAGGGTACAGTTGAGGGCGGGAAACATACTTGCGGTCCTGTACAATAGTGGGCAGACCGCGAAATTGGTGGGCCCAACAAAGCATACTGTCATGCTCTGGCACGCAGCGCAGACACGATTGGGATGGAGGGGTGTGATCACTCGACTTACCCCACTCTGGGACACAAAGCGGCTGGGACACACGAGGAAAAGCAAGGGGTTTTATCAGTGGGACGATATAGGTATTTCCACGGTGGGGGACATATGGGACAAAGGGACTGTAATACCGTTTGCTCAACTGTAGCAGCAGTATGATCTGGCTCCCACTGAGGCTTTCCAGTATGCTCCAATACGACATGCATTACTGGCGATACTGCCACTGGACACTGAGGTACCTGAGGCTTCCCCACTAGATCGCTTACTTACAGAACACATGCCAAAACGCGCCACATCCCTCACCTATCGCAAAATAATCAATAACCTACCAGACCCCACGGGCACACTGAAAGAGAAATGGGTGGCCGAGGTGGGCTTCACCCAAAAAAATAGGTATACCCTCACGATTCCGGCTTGCGCAACTTAAAATCCTCCACCGCACATATTACACTAGAAGCACTTTATTCAAAATGGGCAGAGCACCACATCCATATTGCTTAGAGGATGTGGGGAGGAGGGGTCATTCTTACATACGCTGTGGGACTGCGCCATGATAGCCGACTATTGGCGTAAGGTACTGCGTACGATATCACAGGCAATGAACGTATCGCTTACGCCGGAGCCGCGCAGGTGCCTCCTGAACGTGTGGGAGCCCAATGACCTCACGAGACATAGGCAAACTTGGGTTACATTGGGGCTGATGGTAGCTAAACGCAACATTGCGCAAAAATGGGGGGCGGCGTATGTACCATCACTAACACACTGGTGTAAAGATATAGACCTCATCATGTCAATGGAAAGTACAGTTTCTGTAGTAGGGGATCTCTGTGTATAGTCATAATCTAGTGAATAGTCCCGCCCATGTGCGTGGACCCCGGAGCAATCAAAAATAATCTCTTAAATTGTCAAAAAATGCAGACCTGCACAGACACTTAAGAGAGAATTTAAAGACAGATAATGCAGCCTATATCCACAGGCTACACTGTCCAGTACTTCAACTAGAAATTCCACCAAAAACCCACAAACAGCACAGCCTGTCCAGTGTTTTCCACAGAGAAAATCCTTCCCCTACCAGCACAAGCCTCTGGAATGATAGAGAAAGTGGTGGACAGACAAGCCCCATAGGCTGCCATTATGTGGCTCAGAACAGGATACTGTGCCTTTAAGAAAACTTTCCAGAACACTGTCAGTATCCCAGAATGCACAGCAGGTCCCTTTTACTTTCAGTTCTTTTTTTCGGCTCCTGCTAGCAGGACCCTGGAGCATTGAGCTCTCCCTTTTTAGGGTGTCTTTACAGATTTTTTCACTTTTCAAGTGTTTTTGAGTGCTTCATTTGAAGTACTTTGGTGATTTCCTGGTGTGTTTTTCAGCACTCTTTAGTTTGTCACAATGCCTGCACTGTTTGACAAATGCCCAGAGTGCTCAAGGAAGAAGGCCAAGTCGGACCCACATGAGGTGTGTATCCTCTGCCTTCCCTCATCTCATGCCCCTGAGGAATGCGACATTTGCCAGTCCTTTACCAGCAGGACCCTGAGGGACAGAATGAAGATCAGGCTCCAAGGCCTGGAAGAGAGAAGACTGAAGGCACAAGGTGGGTCTGGGTTAGCCCATGCTGAGGCCTCTGGGGGGCTCTCCAAGGGCAGGAAGACCAGGAAACGTCCCCGTTCTCCGCCGGCGTCGATTGCACCGACGACGGCATCGAGAGGGATGACTGCATTCTGTTCCCTAGGGCTCTGGGTTGAGGCGGCGTCGACGTTCGGCGTCGAGCGACCTGACTAGGCCGCCGTTGAGATCGCCGTTGACGATTTCTTCATCGTCGTCGTCGAGGCATCGACGTCGAGAGGCGGCCTTGGGGTCGCCGTCGAGGCGAGACCGCCGTTCGCCGTCGCCAGAGAAGAGGAGGTCGGCGTCGAGGGGATCCTTGACGTCGAGAAGGACGTCTAAGTCTCGCAGGCGTTCGGCGTTGAGGAGAAGTTCGTCGTACAGGAGGCGTTCGCCGTCGAGGAGGCGTTCGCCGTCGAGGCGGAGGCGTTCGCCGTCGAGGCGAGGGCGTTCGTCGTCGAGACAAGGGCGTACGACGTCGAGGCGGCGTTCTTCGACGCCAAAGAAGCGCAGAAAGAGTTCTGGCGCCAGGAGTTCCTCTGGGTCCGCTGGGACTCGCCGGCGGCGTGCGCCGAAAGGCTCTGCCTCACCCTTGCCGCCGCACAAGAAGAAAAGGGAGTCACAGGGCTCTGTGTACTCCGAGGTATTTACACCTCCAAAACCGAGGACGCCTACTCCTCCGCCTCCATTGCCCAGGGGCCCTCCCCTGCGGACTCCCACCCCGCCTCCACTTCCTTCGCCTAGGACGGCTTCGCTGCCTCGGTACCCGACGCCTCCGAAGGGGACCCCTCAACCGCGGCGCCCGGTCAGGCCGCAGTCACCTGCTCCTGTGAGGCCTGTGGAACGTGCGAAGTCGCCCGCTCCGGTGAGGCCTGTGGAGCGTCCGAAGTCTCCTGCTCTGGTGAGACCTGTGGAGCGTCCGAAGCTAAGAAGATCACGTTCTCGCTCCGTCGCGGAGTCGCCACCGGTCGTCGACAAGATCACGACAACGCCACAGGAGTCGCAGATCAAGATCCCGCACGCACTCTTCTGGGACCAGGGAATACTCGCCGACCTTGTATGAATCCCCGGAGACGAGAGTGTCGCCGGTAGGCGATATCGTCTCCTTTCTAGATGTTCTACTGAGGGAGGCGCTAGGGGGCGCACAGCGGAATGGCTGGGTGAGACCGCAGCTCCGCCGGACGACCGAAGGAAACGCGGTCTGTGCTTGCCCCGAGGCCTGCAAAGTCACCGACGGAATGTGGCCCGACGTGTGAATACATCAGGATGGTGAAAAAGCGAGTTTGAAAGTCAATATCACGAGCGGAGCAGAGAAAACTGCGGACAAAAGACAGCGGGACTGCGCGGCGATTCAAGATGGCGGTCGACGCGTCTGCCGACTCGTACAAGCCCAGATCTCCGAAGTAAGCAGCGAGGAGACCAGCGACGCCGTCAGCACCGTACGTGTGGGCTGTGACATGCGGGCTGGGACGAGCACCGGAAGGTATGGATTCAGTGCCGGACCGTAATGGCTGGGGTACGGCTCCTTTAAGCGCCCTGGAATGCACTGAGGCAAAATGGCGGCGCCCGTGTAACCTGTGATCAGCAGGCGAGCATTGCACTTACTATACGACCAACGTGATATGTGGGACTGGGGGAAGGCTGCTCACTGTAAACCAACCCTTGGATGTCCAGAGCACGCGCGGTGCTTTGCGACCCAGGAGGCGATACTTCGCCAGGCGCTATGGCAATAAAAGAGCGTGAAAACGCACGGACTGGTCAACCCTGTATGCAAGCGAAGCCTACAAACTAGGACAATTCGCTGTGGTGCCATTGGGAGGATACAGACTTGCAGTGGCTCCTGATGCGCCGTGTCGCTCCATTCATGCACCTGATAAAGCCAACACTGTACTCAGCGTCCAATGATTCGTCAGGGCTGAAGGCTGCTCGCCCTTAAACAAACATCGTGGGGATCAGCCATCCTGCTGGGTATTGCAGTGGTGCCCCCCTCAGCCCCAGTACAAGGTAACGCTTGGCACGCCACCAGGCAGCTCTAATCGCACCTCGGTTGGACATCGTGAGCGGCGGCAGCGTTAAATATCGCTTGGCAGCAACGACGGCGGCATCAACCAGGATCACCAGGTCTTTGCTTCAGGCTGTGGAACCAAGACCACCACTGCCAGTGAAGATGGTTAAGCCAGACAAACAGCAGCAAAAGATTTCATTAGAAAGCAAAAAAGCACCTAAACCCACGGAGCAGATGGCGGACGGCGGGGTGTCGACCGACCTGGCGCTGAGTAACAATATGGAGAACATACTGCTTTCCATTCAGGCGAACTTACAGGACATGAATGGCAAATTGGACAACTTGACATGTAGGATGGACGGTATGTCTGACAAACTGGAAAAACATGGCGAGAGGTTGGAAACAGCCGAAACCAGGATATCAACAGTAGAAGATGAGTCGCCCGCCACGACCAACAAATGCACCGGCATGGAACGCGTGTTGGAGGTGATAAAGGCGAAGGAGGAGGAATTGGAAGCGCGGTCCAGGCGCAATAATGTGCATATCACGGGCCTTCCGGAAACAACAAACACCGGTCGCATGGAGGTATACATAGAACAGTTGTGTAAAGATCTCTTCGGTGCAGACGCGCTATCTCCGATCTTCATAGTTGAGAGGGCTCACAGATCCCTCGCGCCTTGTCCACCGCCGGGAGCTCCACCACGGCCCATAGTGGCGAGAATTCTTAATTATCGTGACAGGGACACCGTCTTGAGGCTCGCACGTGAGAAGGGAACGATCACCCATCAAGGTAACACTTTAGAATTCTACCCGGACCACACTGTAGCGGTACAGCAAGCAAGGAAAGAATTTGCGTCTGTGAAGGCCAAGCTCCGAGACCTCAACATCAGTTACTCCATGTTATACCCGGCCAGACTACATGTGTCTTGGGAAAGTAAAGCTGTACTGCTGTCGACCCCTAAGGCCGCACAAGAATTTGTGAAAAAGGTGTTGAATATTTGGAAAAAGGGGACCCCTATATAGTACTGTTTATTTATTTATTTTATTTTAATTGTTTATATAGCGCAGCTGATACCTTGCAGGCTTCCTGGCGCTGAGGAAACATACTATACTGAAGAGGAGCACAAGTAGGTAAGACGGGGAGGTCTAAGGGAAGAGCCAGGTCTTGATGCACTTCCTAAATGGGAGAAGTTGGGGGGTTTGGCGTATTTTAATGGGCAGACTGTTCCATAACTTGGCAGCTGCGACCCTAAAGGATCTGCCCCCGGTTCTGGCTTTATTGTATCTGGGCACCCTTACCAGATACGCCGAGGAAGACCGAAGCTCTCTAGTAGGAGTGTACCACTGAAACAAGGTTTGCAGGGGCCTGGGCCCGAGTCCGTGCAAGGCCTTGAATACAATGCAGAGGGACTTAAAAGCCACCCGCTGCTTTAGGGGTAGCCAGTGCAATTCGGCCAGTGCCGCAGTGGCCGAAGACCTTCTCGACCAGCCGAGAGCCAGTTTGGCCGCGGCTGATTGGATTCGTTGCACTTGCTATACATAGGGAAAAAGTAGGATTAGGAAAGGTCTATAGCCAAGTGACAAAATAGATTAAACACATTATTTTACTATTTTCTAAAGTGAAACCAAAGGTATTATATACCACATATATATATGATGTGTAAAAGTCCAACTGTATACAAAACCAATAAGCATTAGATATTCCTGATATAACTTTATTATTCTTTTTATATATAAATATAGACTTTTATGTTCTTTTTTTCTTTGTTATCTTGTTTTGTTTTTTGGGTGATTATTTTTTGTTATATAATATTCAGTTAGAATTACATAAGAAAAGATACAAAATCAATAGACATGAAACTCGTGTAGAATGTTGAAGGCAAAGCGGTAGACACCACTACGCGCGTTTCGGCTCTTGAGCCTTCTTCAGGTGACCGTCTATTGTTCTATAAGTAGTAGAAAGACATACATAAATAAGATTACTGAAACATACATACTATATACAGTGGACTAGAAAACAAATATACAAGATATTTACATTTTTAGCATTGCATTTTCGGGCAGCAGAGTTAGATCTTTTTATTAATGAGTATCAGTTTCACATACATATGTATTTCATCAAATGTTTGTAAATTGCAGGAACATGAAAAAATAGAAAAAGATTGTGCATAGCAGGTATTAACACTCTCTTTAACATTGGTCATATTTACAACCAACCTATAGCTTTCTATACTTGATATGTCTATTAACATCAAAAGACAGACATTTTTTGGTTTTGAATTCCTAATTGACTTTAATAAAACATAGCTATTTTGACATTTTCTGAACCTTTTTGTATACTGAGAGCAGAGCAAACATTCTTTGATTGTTGCAGGACTTTGAAAAACAAACCACTTACTTCATGCGGAGTATCCTTATGTTGAAATGTGGTATAGACTTTTGACATGCTTAGTGATGGACAGTGAGTTTGTATGACTATAGTAATATAATAACAGCTGTTTTGAATTTGATGCAATTATGTTAGATTTCTCCAAATTAATACAGTATAGGGTCAGATGATATAACTTAACTAGTTGATGACAACCTCATTGAGTGATTACCAAATTGATACTCTAAGTAAGAAATAAGACATAGACTTACTAGGAAATACTTACAGAATTTCAGAGAGTAAATAATTCAGGTTTGAATGTGGCGGGTTTTAATAAGTCAGTCGAAAAACAGCTTCTTGAAATCTATAAATATAAATATAACAGGGTTTATGGTAACAATTCAGGTAGCCTTTCTGAGCACTGAGCTAACAGAAATGAAGTTCTGTATAGATAAACTTTATCTGTACAGGTAGTAAAATTTGTGATATGCGAATATATTTTTCAAAAACCTGGTAGATGCAAATTCTATAGAGAATATTGTAGTTACAACTGTAAAAGGAAAAATTTGTGGTCATTCTAGAAATGGGAAAATCTTTCCAATAGTAATTATCTTATAAGAATAAGGACAAAGACAAATAGAGAATGTGATTTAGTTACCTCAGAATTGACGAAATATAGTCCTGTAGGGTATCTTGTGATATTTTGGTCCCAGAGAGGTAATGGGAGTAATTCTAATTTGGATTGAAGTTTAGAGTGATATCTGTTAAAGCAAAAGTAATGAAGATAAGCAATCAAAAAGCCGGTATATTTCCAATTTTTGGACTAATTGAATCTCAAATAGATACATTTCAGTATATAGTTACCTCCACAATTATGTTTCACTTCAAGCAGAGGACAAAATGGCGATGGAAATGTTACTGGAAATGATTAACTATCTAGAAATAGAAAAGAGGGAGTCATTGAGTATATAGCTTAGAATATATTGCATCTAATGAGAAAATGATTGCAATATGTATTTACCTCCACCTGTAGAAGTTACATCCGGTAGTGGAAGATGATAACGGATGGTAAATGCGAAAAATGGTTGACCATCTGAGAATAGATTATAAATAAGGATGTATAATTCATACATTTATTGGGGCAAGAAAAACTTTAATTCGACTTAAATGATAGTTAGAAATTACCTAAAAGTAAGCTAAAAATAATTTCCCAGGAGCCAAAGTCTGTATATCTTTATATTTATCTGTAAATAAGATATATACAACAGATATAATGTATCATAAGTATGTTATAATACCGCACTAGAGGGATGAACAATTCTACACATTACGGGTGAAAACAGATATACCAAACGTTTGTTTTCATTAAAATGAGCAGTATGTTCACAGGGTAGGTATGGCATAACCCCACTTGGTGCAAAGATATTTTCTAATAATGCACTCGGAAAATGAACAATTAATCGCATTATAGGTCTTTGATGTATGTAGCCATGGGCAAGTATGCTATGTTTATAGCGTGCATAATAAAGCCGTACAAGATAAGTGAAACTCAATATTTGAGTCAAATATTGTGAAATGTAGCTATGCCATAATGTCTACAGATTATTTAGGGCAAATGTCTACAAATAGTTTAAAGCAAATATACTTATATGTGCTCAAACACGAGATTGCAATTTAACCGTAGGAGTGACTCCTTGGATATTCGTCTCGCTTCCACTTACCCGTGGTTTTGATGGAGATGTTTAAAGCTCCTGGTAGCACGAAAACATGGCAAGGGCCGACCGCCAACAAACAGGGACGCTGGATGCAAGCAAACGTATCGGGGAACGTGAATGCTTTATATATTGCATGAACCGGTAGTAGCTTCAGGATATGGTAATGGAAATAGAAGAAGGACTTAGCGATGCCGAACGGAAACCAGGAAGAAACAGTAGAGATAGCCAAAATAGAAAGAGGATACGGGTAGTAATTTAAAAAATGAAATAACGTGATATGGTGAACTGAAGGAGCGGAACCTACATAAATATTATTTAAACCGAACTGGAGCGTCTTGCTTGTAGACATCAAAACTACCATCTACTGGTTGATCATATTATTTCAACAAATGATCATGGACGTATACCTAATTATATTGTCGAAAAATCAGTAATTAAATTAGGCTACCGGTATAGTTTAAATGAAGTGAACAAATCACCATATAGGAGAGAGTGAAAGAAAAACTGCAAGGACAGATAAGCAAAATAGTATATCAGCTATGAACAGTGAGAACAATTCAATTATTTGTAGTAAAAATAAAAAGAGGACAAGTCCATGACGGTCCGATATAGATATAAGTTTGATCCAGTACCGTAGCATAATAGGATGCAATACTCTCTATTGTTGTGAACTATAGAGATGATTAAGGCATATATGAGATAATATTAATGAGATATTCAATTGCAAAAAAATTTATAAAACTGAAGGAAATGATCAGAGTTGAAGCCATTTGTGCACTGCATATTATATGGGCTGTCTCCGTAATAGAATGGTGCCTGCTCCCTTATTTATGGATGGTTTCCTTACTGTCCACCCTATCATATTGAATGTTTTGTTGAATATAGCTATATATGCATGTTGCAAAAACAAAAACAGAAAAGAACCAAAAAGGAGTGTTTAAACTATTTAAACATAAAAAATTAAATGGATGACATTTGAATAAAATGGTTCCTCCTCATATCTTAAAGTGGTTTCCGTTCCATAGGCCTTATTATTGGTATTTTAGTAGATATATTCATATTTGTACAAATGTGAGTAACACATAAACCAGAATTCCATATCTATATCTCTATATTGTCTATTAGAGGTGTTTGTTAAATGATGGCTTGGTCCCAAGGGATCTCAGAATTTAGACCATTATTTACAGTATCAAACATAAAGATATGATATACTTCTCGTTTCTTTCTTATTTTGTCACAGCAGAGCCCTGCTGTTGGTACAATTTTCTCCAATATATACCATCGTATATCATCTGGTGAATGTTGTTTTTCCAAACAGTGACATACCAGTGGCGCAGCCATTTTTTGTGTACGGATTGCCGATCTATGTTCCGTTAATCTGGTATTTATAGTTCGAGAAGTCTCACCCACGTATGCTTTTTCACATGGGCATAGAAGTATATATACCAGATTTTCACTTTTACAGTTTGTCATTCCTTTATTTTGAATAGTAATTCCATTATGGCAGAATGATTCACTTTCTATAGCTAATGGACATGATTTACATGTTCCACATTTAAAGTTTCCGTGAATGGGTTGTAAATCTCTAATACTCAATTGAATAGAAGGTTTAACTTTTGGCATGCGTGACCTCACTATTAGGTCTTTCAGATTTCTATTTTTTCAGTAGGCAAACATAGGTTTTTGTAGTGTCTCAGTAGAAGGTTTATTGATGTTTAATAGATGCCAGTGTGAACAAACTATCTGTCTTTCATTGAGAATGGAGTGTCTGGTTACAAATACCAGATTTTGATCAGAGGTGTTTGGATTGCCAGACAATAAGTGTTGCCTATCGTAAAAACGGGCTCGTTTATATGCATGCCGAATGATACGGTGAGGATATCCACGGTTTTGAAATTTGGTCTTCATCTCTTCTGCTCTGTGATCGAAATCGATAAGTTTGGTGCAATTGCGACGCAGTCGCAAAAACTGTCCAAATGGAATTGCATTTTTTTGATTTAAGGGATGAAAACTGGAATGATGCAGGATGGTATTACGTGCAGTGGGTTTAGTGTATAAATCCACATATAGCTGCCTTTCCTCATGTTTGATCATAATGTCTAAAAATTCAATCTGAACGTTGCTATAATGAGATGTGAATCGAAGATTCTCATCACAGAGATTTAACCATTGTATGAATTCAGATAGAATTGGAAGATCATCATTCCATATAAAGATAATATCGTCTGTATATCTAGACCAAAAGTAGACCGTTTCGAAAAAGGGGGCCTCCTCTTTAAAGATATACTGATGTTCAAAGTGAGCTACATAGATGTTGGCAATAGTGGGAGCACAGGACGCTCCCATGCTTACACCTTTGGTTTGTTTATATAGGTTACCTCTGAATTCAAAAATGTTTTCTCTGAGAACAATTGTTAAGCAGTCAATAATGAATTTGCTGTTGCCTTCAACTTGGTAGGTTTCGATGAACCAATTAACTGCATGAATAGCACCTTCATATGGTATATTCGAATACAGATTTTCCACATCTAGTGTTACCAACCATTGGGTTTCTGCATTGTAGGGAGTACCTTCTAAGAGGCTAATTACCTGACTTGTATCTACAATATTCTCTATAGAATTTGCATCCACCAGGTTTTTGAAAAATATATACCACATTTCAACATAAGGATACTCCGCATGAAGTAAGTGGTTTGTTTTTCAAAGTCCTGCAACAATCAAAGAATGTTTGCTCTGCTCTCAGTATACAAAAAAGGTTCAGAAAATGTCAAAATAGCTATGTTTTATTAAAGTCAATTAAGAATTCAAAACCAAAAAATGTCTGTCTTTTGATGTTAATAGACATATCAAGTATAGAAAGCTATAGGTTGGTTATAAATATGACCAATGTTAAAGAGAGTGTTAATACCTGCTATGCACAATCTTTTTCTTTCTATTTTTTCATGTTCCTGCAATTTACAAAAATTTGATGAAATACATATGTATGTGAAACTGATACTCATTAATAAAAAGATCTAACGCTGCTGCTCTAAAATGAAAAAGGTGTTGAAACAGAATAAACTTAATGCACGAGTGGAACAGCAACCGGATTCGGACTGAGGGTGATAGACAGATGGGCAGTACTCCCTCGAAAACTGTGGTAAGACGATCTCTGATAATTTGTGGTTTGATGTTCCCGATAACTGGTACGGTCATGTTCACGGCGTGCAAACCCCAGGTGGCATCGACTGCCAATTTCCGCGGCCCGCACTAACTATTTCAAAGGGCTGTCAGATATGCAAACTGTTGCTTTGGGTGTAATCGTTGGAGGACGCTGGGCGTGGCAGGACTAGAGACTGGCCACTGTGGGGCCATGAGAACTGTATCATTGCTACGCTCATGAACACGGCGTTGTTATGCATTAATCCTAGCCTCCAGAGGGCCCTTTATCGCTATTTGTTGCACATCACTGACATATCTGCATCACGACCCTAACTTACTTCTGATGTAATGAGGAAGTGCCTTGCGGGCTGATTGTTAGTGCTGGCCAATGGGTCTGCACACGCCCTCTATACTGTCCCTCTCCACTCGGGACTCTGTCACTCTGCATGATGATGTTTCACGCTCCTATGCGTCCTGTAGACCACTGCCCGTTTGACGAAAGGACCAGGGTGAACAATGGCAAAGGAGCACATGACCTGTGATTTGTGATGCGGCCATTAAGGCCTCACGCAGTGTCATAATACGGAAAGGTTCGATATAACCGGGTGAGATATATGTGCACACTGTATACCTTGTTATCAGCCTTACACAAAGCCCCCTAAATCGCTGGCATCTTCATGCTGGACTGTCATGTTCTACGAGGTCACTGATGTTACTACTCACAGACTGTATCCGGGTTCCTGTTGGCGGTGGGTGGGATAGGGGCAGCCAGCCATACCACATGAATCGATCGTTAAGTGAGTCGTCCGCATCCATTAGGTTGTGTGTTGAGTTGTGCCCCAAGCGGACCTCCGCAAGGGTATCCCCCACGTAAGTTCTGTTAAGATGGGAATTGTTCTGAAGTTCTCTAGGTTGAAGGGTATGTTTCAGAAGGGCAAATGGCTTCGGCAGATTTGGGTTGCTGGAGTGGGTGGGGGGGACATGAACATTGTTCATGTTGAGAGATCAAGAAATCTGGAAAATGTCAAGTTCCTGTGTTTGTATGGCAAGGGGCTAATAGGTCACACGTGACCGCACACATTGCAGTACGTATGGATTCTGATCATAAGTAAGTTGTTGCTAGCTTGGACTCAATGGCCTTATCGACGATTCAGGAAGGTAGAGGTACAGGCAGAACACATTTAAATTTCCTCACGTGGAATATCAGAGGCTTTACACAACCAAAGAAAATAAGACAGGTGTTTGCCTACCTAAATAGATGGGACATAGATGTGGCTGTGCTGCAGGAGACACACATCACACCTAACACACATCAGCACATAGGCAAACGCTGGGCGGAGTCGTCCTACACTGCTACTTACTCCTCTATTCGAGAGGGGTGATCACACTGATCCGGAGGGGCGTGAACTTCACAGTACACCGGGTGATACAGGATACCAATGGGAGATATGTTATTGTGTCCGGCACATTACGTGGGCAACGACTAACGCTCCTTAACGTGTACGGTCCGAATGTGGATGCACCTGATTTTCTTCAAGAAGTGTGGGGGGCATTTACAGACACTCACAAACACACACACATCATATGCGGGGGTGACTGAATTGTGGCTATGGTGGATGGTGTAGACCGTTCCTTACACTCCTCGGAACAGCACAAGCAGGCAAGGACGAAACTTGTTCATATGCTGACGGACCTGTCGTTAACAGATCTTTGGAGACACGGATGTAGGGAGGTGGATATCTGACTATGGTTGCCCCCAACTTTTTGCCTGGTGTTTTGCTGGTTTTTCGAATTAGTTGACCTGGGACCCTGCTATTCAGGACCCAGGCCCACTGCTCTCTCTGTAAAATGGATTCCATGTACCTTAGGTGCATAACCAATTGGATACTGAGTCACCTTATCAGTCCCTGTATAGCATACATTAGGTATCCAGGGCATAGGTGTACCCAGGGCCTACCAGGGGCTGCAGCATGTATTATGCCATCCCTGGCTGGCCATCCAAATCTGACACAACTGGCTGCACGACAGCTGGGGCAAGGTGGTGTAATCACCCTTTGCTTTAGATATAGTATCTCTATATCTAACCCTAAAATGGACAAATATATTCCTATCAGTCACTCCTATGGCAGGCCTTAACAAGCCTGAAGGCAGAGTGCTTGGAATTACGTGAGATGGTGCTCTGGCATGAGCTGAGCCCGTTTGCAGCTTGCGGAACCAAGTCCTAATAGCTGTTCCATGATAACGCGTACCATATACTCTTAAGTGCATTATAATCCTCGCGATTATTTGCTAACTTTGGTATCGCATTATCAAAACATGTCGAGTAAGGTGTCATACGAATACTAACCCCTCGCCAATTCTGGCGACGGGGTTAGCATTCCACCCTTCTAGAGGGACACGACATGGATGTAACTGTGAACCCCGGTTAAAGTTAACTCGAGCCTCAGCATCACAAAATGGATGCTGTCACCACAGACACAAGTCTGACCTCCTACTGCTGGGAGTCCTTCCAGCGAGGGAGGCTTGGACAAAGGGTTTCCTGCCTTGAGAGGTGCTAGCACCACCCCAGACAGGATTTTGTGTATTAGGTAGGACCGGGCTGAAAGGAATGAGACATGCCTGGGGCCTACAAGGTGTCCATGTGCATATGCCGGTCCAAACCAGTTCCTGGGGCACTCCAGCCCCAGAGCTGGCGCAGGACCGGACAAAGGAAAGGGGGTGTAACCACCCCCCTTCCTGGTCCCACCCAGAGGAGGGACCTAGTCGTAGTGCAGCCCCCTTTAGCTGAATAAAGGTAGGAGCTGGTCCCATTCCAAAGCAGATTAATCTTGACTACTTCCACGAAGAAACTCTTGACCTTCGACCTCCTGATTCCAGAAGACTATAGAATTTCCCCTATGGTCAGGGAGTGACCATCCTGCTTCGCAGGCACCATCAAGCTCCTGTGCGGTTTGCTGCAGAGTCCTTCCATCCCGGAATCCGATGACCCAGCTCGACAAGACCTGGACCTCCAGACCTCTCTGACCTCTACCCACATCCACAGCACAGCTGGGACCCGTGGGTGCGACGAGCAACGTGGAGACGGCCATCTTGTGAAAACCTGCACAGCGCTTCCAGCACGACCGTCGAGGGATCCTCGAGTGAGTGCATTGGGGTTTGAGACGCCCTACACCGACGCAGCTCCTGCACCAAAGACCAGCCCCCAGCATCCACGAAATCTGCGTGGGGCCCTTTTGCCTGGTTGCTGCTCTTCCTGTTGTCTGGTCACTCGCCGTCTGGCCTGTGACCGCTGAGACGACGACCCGAAGAATCCGACACTGCTAGTCTGGTCCCCCAGACTGGCCCTTGCTTCCCTGTGAACGAGAAGCACCCCGGACCCTCCTGGTTCGCACCAGACGCCATCTTTGCTTCACCGCGTGGCTTGCATTTGCCAAGGCCTACTGTCCAGATTGACGATCCGACACTGCCAACAGCAGCAGACTACGTGGGACAGCTCCTGCCTCCAGCCTGGTCGTGAAGAACAGCTCCTGGTCCACACAGCAGCAGAGAGAAGCGACCCTTCCTTCACCTGACTGCGGCGACAGCATCTGGTTCCCTCCTGGTTCCAGCACCGTCACTGGCTAGTGACCGAGACTCTGTCCCCTTCCCTTTCAGGACTTCTTCTTCCTAGTTCCAACCTTGGAACCACCGGACTCCTCCATCTGGCTGCCTGCCAGCAACTCCTTGTTTCAGGCATCACCGGGGTCAACGCAGCAAACCCGACGCAACTTCAGCCCTATGCACCCGCAGTCTGTGGGTTAGGTAACTAAAGCTTCTAGGTGCTGAAGCCTGTGTACACTATCCTAGTGTTCAGGTCCACTGTTGTTTTCCCTCCATCCAGCCGGGTTCGTCCGGAATCCGTAACTTCCTAAACTGTACGATCCATAGACGTTGGTACGCATCCCGCGTGAGAGTTTCCACTCTGCACGTGAGTCCCGTGGGCCTCCTGCTCCTTACTTACCTAGTTTGTAGCATAGTCCCAGCGATCCTCCAGCCTCTGGATCTCCTTACAGTACTTTTCTTCCTCGCATTCCATTGTTCTGAGTATATGGTTTGTCGTGCCCCTAAGGCGCACTTGATATTGTGCGAACTCGTATTTCCTTTTGAGTATTGTCATGTGCTTAGCCCTCTGACCTCATAAAGAGCTCAAAGGTGTATGTTAGTTAATAAATATCTGTTTATTTTCATAACCACCTGTGTGGTGTCCTTTTCATTTGGTATTCAAAGGTTATATGTGGTAAAACAGCTGGCTTCACATGCTATAAAGAGTTTAGCCTAAAGACTGCTTTTGTCCACGCTACTAGGATAGCTGGTCTATAAGGTTGACTTACAACCAATCACCATAAGGGTTGTTTGGACTGATACAAGGTGATCACTAGAACTAGTGAGCATCATATACCAGGCCAACTTCTCACATTGGTGTGCAGCGGTTGGGATTTGAGCTTGCTGTTGTTTTTACCAAATATAATCTGAGATATCATTTGAAAAATCACATAAGGTACCATAGGTACATATAACAAGCTTAGAAATACTCTGAGTTCTACTGAACCAGCTGTTGTAGTAGAAAGGGAGTAGCACACCCTGACTACAACTCTTAGCAAGGGATCAGTAGGTAAACACATAGTGTAGGTAAGTGCACAACTTACACCTCACTAGAAAAGCATGTCTACCACAGGAGGGAACACAGAGGGCCCCCTTGTGGTTGATGACCTCCCACAGGTCACTTTCAGATATGCAGCTCTTAGCTTCCAGGAGATGAGAAAATTGTGTACCTCCAGGAAGTTAAAACAGGGTTCTAACCCTACCACTCCTTTTCTGATAGGTCTCTTGGAGACATATGATGCCAGAAGGGCTTCTAACCCAGGCCCCTCTAATCCAGATGAGAGTATGCCCCCCTTAGAGGGAACCCTTGTTGACCCTGACCTTAACCACTATGGAGCTGAAAGTGAAGAGGAGGAAGAGGAAGAGGAGTTATCAGGGGATGAGGCAGACAAAGGTCAGGTAGTAGTCAGTAGGCTCACCAGGACCAACTTAAGCATGCATGAGAATGGAACTGGGGGACCCCCAGGCCCACTCTCAGGAAGGCTTAACATTGGGGATAGACGAGTTAGGTCTCACTCCAGAGGCTCTAACAGATCTATTCGTACCAATGGCTCTCAGGCATCTTCTCACAGAGGGATGACATCCCCTCAGAGAAGAGAGCATGAAGCTAAAATGAGGGAAGTCAATCTGAGGATTGAGAGGGAAGAACTTGCCCTTGCCAAAGAAAGACTTGCCTTTGCCAGAGAACAGAAATTGAGTGGGGCAGACCCCACTGGTGGCAGCATTATCCCTAGAGATAAAGACAGGAGTTTTGATACTAGACACCTGAGTAAAATAGTGCCCCCCTTTAAACAAGGGGATGACATCCACAAATGGATGACTGCTTTGGAGAGGGCCTGCACTGTCCAGTGCATCCCCCAGAGTCAGTGGGCAGCTATTCTGTGGCTCTCCTTTGAAGGTAAAGGTAGAGATAAGCTCCTCACTACTAGAGCTGAGGATGCTAACAATTACCAAGTCCTGAAGAATACACTGATTGATGGGTTTGGCTTAACAACTGAGCAGTACAGGTTGCTGTTCAGAGACACCCAGAAAACTCAGTCTCAGGATTGGGCTGACTTTGTTGATTGTGCCACTAAGGCTCTAGAAGGCAGGCTATTGGGTAGTAAGGTTACTGACTTCACAGGATTGTATAATCTTATTATGAGAGAGCAAGTCTTCAATAATTGTCAGAACCAGTTATTACACCAGCACCTGGTAGACTCTGATCTGACCTCTCCACAAGAATTGGGTAAGAGGGCAGACAAATGGGTCAGAACCAGGATTAGGCCTAAGAACCAGGGTGGTGACCAAAAGAAAGAATCAACCAAGCCTCAAGAGAAGGGTGGGAATAAATCTTCTGATCAAACCACATCAGGTCCCCAAAAGTCCTCTGAAAAGGGTGGGTCCCAGAATCCTTCCAATACCCAAAAGAAACCTTATTGCCATACCTGCAAACAGGTAGGCCATTGGAAAACTGACAGCAGTTGCCCAAGGGCCAACAACAATAAGGAGAACATACCCCCAAGTAACACTTCCAAGCCTCCTGTTGCTACTAGTAGTAATCCCCCAGGTGGTGGGAGTGCCCCCAAGAATTTGGGTGCATTTACTTTGGGAGTTCCTGGGGACTCTGGCCTAACCAGGTCCCCTGACTTAGATACTCTTGTCTGTGAGACTGGCATGGGGTTTGCCAACTTCACAGCTTGTCCCAACACTTTGGACAAGTACAGACAGGAGCCCCTCATCAATGGTTCAAAAGTTGAGGCCAACAGAGACACAGGGGCTAGCATCACCATGGTGACTGAGAGCCTAGTCCCCTCAAGACAACTTATACCTGGAGCCACATACCAGGTAACCAACATTGATGGAGTGCAGAGAGATCATTCCATAGCAGTGGTAAATCTCAGCTGGGGAGGTGTCACTGGCCCCAAGAGAGTGGCAGTGTCATCAAACTTGCCTGTAGATTGCCTACTGGGGAATGATTTAGAGATCTCAGCCTGGGCTGAGGTAGAGCAAGAAATCCATTTGAAAATGTTAAACCTCCATGGTAAGGTTAGTGGGGCAGCGATAGCCACAGCCCCAGTCCAAGATGTCCTCCCTGAACAGGACAGGAGGGCTGTGCCAGTCACAGCCCCATCTCAGACAGATTCCTTCCCTGAACAGGTTGGCAAGGCTGTGATGGTCATAGCCCATACCCAAACTGAGTCCCTTCCTGAAAAGGTTGGTGGAGTTGTGATGGCCACAGCTCAAACTCAGACAGATAATAGTGTTGTGAAGCCTGAAACTATGGATCACTCCACTCAGACAGAGAGCATTGAGGAGGTAGAGAAATCTCCCTTCCACCAGACTTTAGGAAAGGATCAGCCTCCTCAGGGAACTGATCTGACCCCTTGTGAAGAAACTGCCCCAGAGGTAGTCAGGCCTAGCCTGGCAGAACCCCTGATGTCAGTGGACCCTTCCAAGGTGGGACCCAGTCTGGAGCGGGTAACCTGCCCCTCTCTACCCTGCCTCAGTCAGCCCAGGGCTGTAGAGGTCAGGGAAGCCAGTGGTGGACCCCAAAGTGCCCCCTGTCCAAAGGAACTCCCCAATCAGAAGATTAAGGGCACTGAAGCTAGTAGTCCTAGCCAAGTGAAAATAAAACCAACTCCTGAGGGATCCCCCTTAAACTTAGTTAGGGGCCTCCCACAGATGGACACTGTTGGGCACAGCCAAACCTGGGGCCTAAAAACCCCAAACCTGACCTGTCCCTCCAGTAAGCCAAACAGAGGGACCCAGCCTCCAGCTTTAGGTAGCCAGAGGTTGACCCTGAGAGCTCACAGCAACTCAGTCCTGGAAAGAAAGGCACACATGGTGGATAGTGATTGGAGGAAGTTGAGCCCAACATTAGTGGAGTCTCACTTCAGTACTCCATCCCAGCACCAGCCTTTTACTTTGCCAAAACACACTACAGGTAGAGATTCCCTATGGTGGAGACCCTCAGATACCCTTAGGGTGAGGGATTTCTTAGTGGACCATAATATAGGGGGTAACCATGCCAGTGCATATACCACCTCATATGGCCACTCAGGCAATATAGGCTTACCTGGTCAAGGATAGCCTTATCTCCTTTCGTTTGGGGGGGGGGGGGGGGGGGGTTATGTAGGAAGGTGGATATCTGACTATGGTAGCCCCCAACTTTTTGCCTGGTGTTTTGCTGGTTTTTCGACTTAGTTGACCTGGGACCCTGCTATTCAGGACCCCAGGCCCACTGCTCTCTCTGTAAAATGGATTCCATGTACCTTAGGTGCATAGCCAATTGGATTCTGAGTCACCTTGTCAGTCCCTGTATAGCATACCTTAGGTATCCAGGGCATAGGTGTACCCAGGGCCTACCAGGCGCTGCAGCATGTATTATGCCACCCCTGGCTGGCCATCCAAATCTGACACAACTGGCTGCACGACAGCTGGGGCAAGGTGGTGTAATCACCCTTTGCTTTAGATATAGTATCTCTATATCTAACCCTAAAATGGACACATATATTCCTATCAGTCACTCCTATGGCAGGCCTTAACAAGCCTGAAGGCAAAGTGCTTGGAATTATGTGAGATAGTGCTCTGGCATGAGCTGAGCCCGTTTGCAGCTTGCGGAACCAAGTCCTAATAGCTGTTCCATGATAGCGCGTACCATATACTCTTAAGTGCATTATAATCCTCGGGGTTATTTGCTAACTTTGGTATCGCATTATCAAAACATGTCGAGTAAGGTGTCATACGAATTGGAATACTAACCCCTTGCCAATTCTGGCGACGGGGTTAGCATTCCACCCTTCTAGAGGGACACGACATGGATGTAACTGTGAACCCCGGTTAAAGTTAACTCGAGCCTCAGCCTCAGCATCACAAAATGGATGCTGCCACCACAGACACGAGTCTGACCTCCTGCTGCTGGGAGTCCTTCCAGCGAGGGAGGCTTGGACAAAGGGTTTCCTGCCTTGGGAGGTGCTAGCACCACCCCAGACAGGATTTGTTGTATTAGGTAGGACTGGGCTGAAAGGAATGAGACATGCCTGGGGCACACAAGGTGTCCCTGTGCATATGCCGGTCCAAACCAGTTCCTGAGGCACTCCAGCCCCAGAGCTGGCGCAGGACCGGACAAAGGAAAGAGGGTGTAACCACCCCCCTTCCTGGTCCCACCCAGAGGAGGGACCTAGTCGTAGTGCAGCCCCCTTTAGCTGAATAAAGGTAGGAGCTGGTCCCATTCCAAAGCAGATTAATCTTGACTACTTCCTCGACCTCCTGATTCCAGAAGACTGAAGAATCTCCCCTATGGTCAGGGAGTGGCCATCCTGCTTCGCAGGCACCATCAAGCTCCTGTGCGGTTTGCATGGATACGAGCAGTCTTCGGGCTAAACTCTAGAGGGCGTGTTAAGCCAGCTGTTATACCATCACATATACCCCTTGAACACCAAGTGAAGGGACACCACACAAGTGTTATGAAAATAAACAGTATATTTATTTAGATCACAACAGCCCTGTACTCTTTATGAGGACAGGGTACTAAGCACACAACAAAACTCTTACGAAAATACTTTAAGTTGCACAATTTACACAAATGCCCGAGGGGCACGGAAAACCATATACTATGGAAGTGGAATGCGAAATTACTAGCAGGTAAGTACTGGACTAATAGGCTTTGGAATCGCTAGGACTACGTTACTGAACCTTCAGATTACTAGTAGGAGGCCTAGGGGACTCGGGTGCAGAGTGTGCACTCTCACGCGGGATGCGGGACAAAGTCTATGGGAGCTAGAAGAAGCAAAGTTAGTGTTCTCGGGCGAACCCGATAAGGTAGATCGAAAACGACAGTGGATCCTGACCCTTGGATAGTGAGGCTATGCTGGGGCACCGAAATGCCAAAGTTACCTAGCCCAGGGGCTGCAGCTGCATAGGTCTGAAAAGACGTCGGGAATCCTCGTTGACAAACCAGGAGCCTGAAGAAAGAAGTTGCTGGCAGGCGACCAGTGAAGATTGTTCGAAGTGATCCAAGCCTGGATCGAAGATGGATGATACCTGAAAGCAGAGGGGACCAAGTTCGTGACCACTAGCCAGTAGTCAGATGGCACCAGGAGGGCACCGGATGGTAGTCACCTCGACCAGGTGAGTGGGCGACGCTGGGCTCGGCAGTCTCACGGACCAGGAGGCGTTGTCGGCGACCAGGAGGGAGGTGCGAGCTGTCCCACGATGGTTGATGCTGTCGACGTCGCTGGACCCAGGATTTGGGCAACAAGCCTTGGCAAATTCAAGCCCATGCGGTGGACCTAAAATAGCGTCTGGTGTGGACCAGGAGGGTCCGGGGTGCTCCTCTTTTGGAAGGGAGCAAGGGCCAGTCTGGAGCAACCAGACTAGCAGCGGTGATGTCGTCGGGCGTCGTCGGGAAGGCCACAAGCCAGCGGGCTAGTAGCCAGACAACGCGGTGAGCAGCGAAAAGCAGAAGGGCCCCACGCAGATCTCGTGGATGCTGGGAGGCTGGACTTCGGTGCTGGAGCTGCTCAGGGTCGAGGCTTCTCGGATCCCAAAGCACTCACCAGAGGATCCCTCGGCGGTCGTGCTGGATAGAAGTCGTGCAGTTCTGATGATGGCCGGTCCCTCGAGGTCTCGTCGCACCTACAGTTCTCAGCTTAGCTGTAGAGGTAGGTAGAGGTCAGAGGTGCCAGGGAAGCCGGGTCTCATCGGGCTGGTCAGGCGGATTCCGGAGGAAGGACGTGCAGCAAACCGCAGAGTTCTTAGATGGTGCCTGCGGATGCAGGGTGACTACTCCTTAGTCACAAGGGAGAAATCTTGAGAAGAGTCGAGAGTTCCTTTCGTGGAAAGTAGTTTCTTGATTCAAAGATGATCTAATCTGGAAGGGTCCCCGCTCCTGCCTTTATCCTAAAGAAAAGGGTGGGTACGCGACTAGGTCCTGCCCTAGGGGTGGGACCAGGAAGGGGGGTGGTTACACCCCTCTCCCATGCCGGACTTTCCCCAGGCCAGGGGCTGGTGTGCCCCTGGAACTGGTTCTAGCCGGCAGATGCGTAGTGAGCACCGGGGTGCCACTCTGCAGTCACCTTCTTGTAAAGCCCTGCCTACCCAGGATACACAAAACCCTGTCTGGGATGGTGCTAGCACCGCCCCTGACAGGAAACCCTTTGTCCAAGCTCCCCTCGCTGGAAGGACTCCCAGCTGCAGGGGGTCAGACTCGTGTCTGTGGTGGCAGCATCCATTTTGTGATGCTGAGGCTTGAGTTAACTTTAACCGGGGTTCACAGTTACATACATGTTGTGTCCCTCTAGAAGGGTGGAATGCTAACCCCGTCGCCAGAATTGGCGAGGGGTTAGTATTCCAATTCGTATGACACCTTACTCGACATGTTTTGATAAAGCGATACCAAAGATAGCATTTAACCGCGAGGTTTATAATGCACTTAAGAGTATATGGTATGCGTTATCATGGAACAGCTATTAGGACTTGTTTCCGCAAGCTGAAAACGGGCTCAGCTCATGCCAGAGCACCCTCTCACACGATTCCAAGCACTCGGCCTTCAGGATTGTCAAGGCCTGCCATAGGAGTGACTGATAGGAATCTGTGTGTCCATTTTTAGGGTTAGATATAGGTATACTATATCTAAAGCAAAGGGTGATTACACCACCTTGCCCCAGCTGTCGTTCAGCCAGTTGTGTCAGATTTAGATGGGCATCCAGGGGTGGCATAATACATGCTTCAGCCCCTGGTGGGCCCTGGGTACACCTATGCCCTGAGTTACAGGGTCTGATAACGTGGCCCAGTACCAATTGGATAATGCACCTAAGGTACACGTGTCAATTTAGTGAGAGAACAGCTAGGCTGTGGGTCTGATTAGCAGGCCCACAGCCAGAGAAAGTCGTAAACCAGTGAACCAAAAGCAAAAAAGTCTGGGTGATCATAGGATTGCAGACCCTACTCTCCTACATGACCCCCCCCCCCCAAACTTTGGGACAATAAACTAACCTTGACCAGGTGAGTCTTCTTGTTCTAAGTGGAAATACCTGGAGAGCCCATCTGCATTGCCATGATCAGTGCCAGGTCTATGCTCCACTGTAAAATCCATCCCATGTAGGGAAATGGACCACCTAAGCAGTTTGGGGCTTTCACCCTTCATCTGATTTAGCCACAAGAGGGGCTTATGGTCGGTCTGAATCTTGAAATGAGTGCCAAACAAGTATGGTCTCAGTTTCTTCAGGGCCCAAACCACAGCAAAGGCCTCCCTCTCAATAGCTGACCAATTTTCTCTCTGGGGGTCAGCCTTCTGCTTATAAAAGCAAGGGGCTGATCATTACCATCAAAATTCAGTTGAGATAGAACAGCTCCCACACCCAACTCAGAAGCATCTGTTTGGACAATGAATGGTTTGGAGTAGTCTGGACTCTTGAGGATAGGTGCTGTGCACATGGCCTGCTTTAGGTCATCGAATGCTTTTTGACAGCCTGCTGTCCACTGAACTTTCTTTGGCATTTTCTTACTTGTCAGTTCATTAATGGAGTCACAATTGATCCATAATTTCTGACAAACTTTCTATAGTAACCAGTCAGGCCCAAGAAAGCTCGAACCTGAGTCTGGGTGGTTGGAGGAGCCCAGTCCCTGATTGACTGTATCTTGCTCTCCAGTGGCTGAACTTGGCCTCCACCTACAAGGTGGCCCAAGTATATAACCTGTGTCTGCCCTATCTGGCACTTCGTGGCCTTGATAGTGAGACCTACTGCTTGCAGTGCCTCTAACACTTTCCTTAGGTGGACCAGGTGATCCTCCCAGGTGGAGCTAAAGACAGCTATATCATCAAGATATGCTGCACAGAAGTCATCCAGCCCAGTGAGAATATGATTCACCAGCCTTTGGAAGGTGGCAGGTGCATTTTTCAAACCAAAGGGCATTACCACAAATTGATAATGCCCACCAGGGGTAGAAAATGCTGTCTTGGGCTTGGCATCCTCATCTAACCTGATTTGCCAATACCCAGCTGTCAGGTCAAATGTACTTAAGTAGTTGGCAGAAGCCAATCTATCTATAAGCTCATCTGCCCTTGGTATTGGGTGGGCATCAGTCTTAGTGACTGCATTGAGAACTCTGTAGTCTACGCAAAACCTCATCTCTTTCTTACCACCCTGGGTGTGAGGCTTTGGCACTAGAACTACTGGACTAGCCCAAGGGCTATCTGAGGGTTCAATGACTCCCAACTCCAACATTTTCTGCACTTCTGTTTTGATGCAGTCTCTAACATGATCAGGCTGCCTGTAGATTTTACTCTTAACTGGCAAGCTGTCACCAGTGTCAACCTCATGGGTACACCAATTGGTCTGACTGGGTGTTAGAGAGAACATATGCCTGAAGGATTGAAGAACTTGTTTGCAATCCTTCTGTTGATGTTCAGAGAGGCTGCCACAAAAGACAACACCATCCACTGATCCATCATCAGGATTCTGAGTGAGCAGGTCTGGGAGAGGGTCACTCTCTTCCTCCTGTCCCTCATCTATGGCCATGAGCAAGCTCATGTCCTTCCTGTCGACATATGCTTTGAGCCTGTTTACATGAAGCACCCTGTGGGGGCTCCTGGGAGTTCCAAGGTCTACCAGGTAGGTGACCTCTCCCTTTTGCTCAAGGATTGTGTGGGGCCCAGACCATTTGTCTTTGAGTGCTGCTGGGGCCACTGGCTCCAACACCCACACCTTCTGTCCAGGCTGGTATACAGTCAGGACAGCCTTTTGGTCATGCCAGGCTTTTTTAAGTTCCTGGCTAGCCTCAAGGTTTTTGGATGCCTTTTCCATGTACTCAGCCATCCTGGAGCGGAGACCAAGTACATAGTCCACTATGTTGGTTGCAGGCTTTTTGAGAGGTCTCTCCCATCCTTCCTTCACCAAACACAGAGGTCCTCTTTTCAGGATGTCCATACAAAAGTTCAAAAGGGCTGTAGCCAACCCCCTTCTGTGGGACTTCTCTATAAGCAAATAAAAGGCAGGGTATCAGAACATCCCATCTACGCCTGAGCTTTTCAGGTAGTCCATGAATCATCCCTTTGAGGGTCCTGTTGAACCTTTCAACAAGCCCATTGCATTGTGGATGATAGGGTGTAGTGAACTTGTAGTTGACACCACATTCCTCCCACATAGCAGTTAAGTAGCTTGACATGAAGTTTGCACCTCTGTCAGAGACAACCTCCTTAGGGAAGCCCACTCTGGAGAACACTCCAACTAGGGCTCTTGCCACAACAGGTGCTGTAGTGGTCCTAAGGGGAATAGCTTCAGGATACCTGGTGGCATGGTCCACCACCACCAGTATAAACTTGTGCCCTGAGGCTATCTGGGGTTCCATTGGACCAACAATGTCAATCCCCACTCTTTCAAAGGGCACCCCCACCACAGGCATTGGTATAAGGGGGGCCTTTGTTGTGCCACCTGACTTACCACTGGCTTGGCAAGTGACACAGGAGCGACAAAACTCCTTGGTATCCTCATTCATGTGAGGCCAGTGAAAGTGTGAGACAAGTCTGTCCCAGGTCTTTGTCTGGCCTAAGTGTCCTGCTAAGGTAATCTCATGGGCCAAGGTAAGAAGGAAACCTCTCTGAGACAAGGGGATAACCAGCCTCCTGGTCATGCCAGGCTTGGGGTCTCTTGCCTCAGTGTACAGGAGTCCATCATCCCAGTATACCTTGTGGGTACCTGTGGCGTTCCCAGCAGCCTCAGCAGCAGCCTGCTGTCTGAGGGGTTCAAGGGAAGGGCAGTCTAATTGGTCCTTCCCCAGGTCTTCTCTTGAGGGTCCCCCTGAGCCCAGAAATTCAACTTGATCAAGCTCAAATTCTTTAGGCTCAGTTTCCCTCAATTCCTGTAGGTCAGCCTCCTCTGAGACTTGATCCTCAACCTGGGGCAAGGGGGAAGGCAATGCCTTAACCCTACTGTTCTTCTTCTTGGAAGGTGTCTGGTCCATTGTTCCAGGATCCAGCACCTGTTCAGTGGGGCATTTTCTGGCCTGTGACCTAGTCACAGCAAGCACATGTGCGGGCAAGCCTAACATCTCCATGTGAGTCCTCTGCTCCACTTCTGACCATTGTGATGACTCCAAATCATTGCCCAACAAACAATCCACTGGGAGGTCTGAACTAACTACAACCTTCTTTTGGCCATTTACCCCTCCCCAGGAGAAAGCAACAATCGCCATACTATGACTGGTAGTGACGTTGCTGGCATTGGTCACCAGGAAATCTGTACCTGGCATGATCTGTCCAGGGTCCACAAAGTTAGGTGTCACCATGGTGACACTGGCACAAGTGTCCCTATAGGCCTGAGCCATTTTTCCATTTATCAAAGGTGTCTGCCTGTATTTGCCCAAAGTATTGGGACTGACATCAGGGGATATATCCACATCCCCTGTACAGACAAGGATAGCCTGAGTGAGTGTGCCAACTAAGTTGTCATACCCCTCAGAACCCAAGGTTAACCCAACTAATCCCTTGGGAGGTGCACTACTACTGCTGGCTGTACTAGGGGGCACAGGTGCCTTAGGGGCTGCAGTAGCAGGAGTCTGCCCTCCTTTCTTAGTGCACTCACTAAACCAGTGAGTTTTACTTTTACAGTATTGGCACCACCTTTTTGACTGGCCTTCTTGATTCTTCTTTTTCTGGGAAGCCTGACCCCCACCCTCTTTGGGTTGTTGGGGACCTGTCGAAGACTTCTGGTCATTTTGTTCACCTTTAGAATCTTTACCCTTCTGGTCTGTTTTCTTCTGACCACCCTGGTTCTGGCCCTGGTTCTGCTTAACTCTTGTTCTGACCCATCTGTCTGCCTTCTTTCCCAATTCTTGGGGAGATGTCAGATCTGAGTCAACAAGATGCTGATGCAACAACTGGTTCTGACAATTGTTTAAAATCTGTTCCCTCATGATCAGATTGTACAATCCTGTATAATCAGTAACCTTACTGCCCAGCAACCAGCCCTCCAAAGCCTTAGTGGCACAATCTACAAAGTCAGACCAATCCTGAGACTGAGTTTTCTGGGTATCCCTGAACAGCAACCTGTACTGCTCAGTGGTTAGGCCAAACCCATCTATCAGTGTATTCTTCAGGACTTGGTAATTGTTAGCATCCTCAGCTCTAGTAGTGAGGAGCTTATCTCTACCTTTACCTTCAAAGGAGAGCCACAAGATAGCTGCCCACTGACTCTGGAGGACACACTGTACAGTGCAAGCCCTCTCCAAAGCAGTTATCCATTTGTGGATATCATCCCCTTGTTTAACGGGGGGCACTATCTTACTCAGGTGTCTAGTATCTAAACTCCTGTTTTCCCTTGGGGGAATGCTGTCACCAGTGAGATCTAACCCACTTAACTTTTGCTCTCTAGCAAAGGCAAGCCTCTCTTTGGCCAGGGCAAGTTCTTCCCTTTCAATCCTCAGATTGGCTTCCCTCATCTTAGCTTCATGCTCCCTTCTCTTAGGGGATGACATCCCTCTATGAGAAGAGGTCTGAGAGCCATTGGTTCGAATGGATCTGTTAGAACCTCCGGATAGAGACCTAACTCGTCCATTCCCCATGTTAAGCTGGCCTGAGAGGGGCCCCAGGGGTCTCCTAGTACCATTCTCATGCCTGCTTAAGTTGTCCCTAGTTAGCTGGCTAACTACTTCTGGACCTTTGTCTGCCTCATCCTCAGATGGCTCTAGATCCTCATCCTCCTCTTCACCTTCTGCAGAGAGATGGATAAGGTCAGGGTCACCTGTGGTTCCCTCTAGGGGAGGCATTGTCCCATCTGGATTAGAAGGGTCTGTGTTACCATCCCTTCTGGCATCATAAGTCTCTAAGAGACCAATCAGGAATGGGATTGTAGGGTTAGAACCCTGTTTTAGCTTCCTGGAGGTACACACTTGCCTCATCTCCTGGAAGCTAAGAGCAGCATATCTGGAAGTGACCTGTGGAGGGTCCACTGACACAAGGGGAGACTCAGAGTTTCCTCCTTTGTCTGACATGCTGATTCTAGTGTGGTGTAAGTGATGCACCCACCTACACTATTTGTTTGCCTACTGATCCCTTGCTAAGAGTTGTAGCCAAGGTGTGCTAAGCCTTGAGGAGCTACAACAGCTGGTTCAGTAGAACTCAGAGTATTCTAAGCTAAGTTATATGTACCTGGAGTACTTATGTGATCTTTCACAAGATATTCTTAGGATACGTGTGGTAAAACAACAGCAAGCTCAAATCCCAACCGCTGCTCACCAATGTGAGAAGTTGGCCTGATATGCAGTGCTCACTATTCTAGTGATCACTATGTATCAGTCCAAACAACCCTTATTGATGATTGGTTGTAAGTCAACCTTATAGACCAGCTATCCTAGTAGCATGGATACGAGCAGTCTTCGGGCTAAACTCTAGAGGGCGTGTTAAGCCAGCTGTTATACCATCACATATACCCCTTGAACACCAAGTGAAGGGACACCGCACAAGTGTTATGAAAATAAACAGTATATTTATTTAGATCACAACAGCCCTGTACTCTTTATGAGGACAGGGTACTAAGCACACAACAAAACTCTTACGAAAATACTTTAAGTTGCACAATTTACACAAATGCCCGAGGGGCACGGAAAACCATATACTATGGAAGTGGAATGCGAAATTACTAGCAGGTAAGTACTGGACTAATAGGCTTTGGAATCGCTAGGACTACGTTACTGAACCTTCAGATTACTAGTAGGAGGCCTAGGGGACTCGGGTGCAGAGTGTGCACTCTCACGCGGGATGCGGGACAAAGTCTATGGGAGCTAGTAGAAGCAAAGTTAGTGTTCTCGGGCGAACCCGATAAGGTAGATCGAAAACGACAGTGGATCCTGACCCTTGGATAGTGAGGCTATGCTGGGGCACCGAAATGCCGAAGTTACCTAGCCCAGGGGCTGCAGCTGCATAGGTCTGAAAAGACGTCGGGAATCCTCGTTGACGAACCAGGAGCCTGAAGAAAGAAGTTGCTGGCAGGCGACCAGTGAAGATTGTTCGAAGTGATCCAAGCCTGGATCGAAGATGGATGATACCTGAAAGCAGAGGGGACCAAGTTCGTGACCACTAGCCAGTAGTCAGATGGCACCAGGAGGGCACCGGATGGTAGTCACCTCGACCAGGTGAGTGGGCGACGCTGGGCTCTGCAGTCTCACGGACCAGGAGGCGTTGTCAGCGACCAGGAGGGAGGTGCGAGCTGTCCCACGATGGTTGATGCTGTCGACGTCGCTGGACCCAGGATTTGGGCAACAAGCCTTGGCAAATTCAAGCCCAAGCGGTGGACCTAAAATGGCATCTGGAGTGGACCAGGAGGGTCCGGGGTGCTCCTCTTTTGGAAGGGTGCAAGGGCCAGTCTGGAGCAACAAGACTAGCAGCGGTGATGTCGTCGGGCGTCGTCGGGAAGGCCACAAGCCAGCGGGCTAGTAGCCAGACAACGCGGTGAGCAGCGAAAAGCAGAAGGGCCCCACGCAGATCTCGTGGATGCTGGGAGGCTGGACTTCGGTGCTGGAGCTGCTCAGGGTCGGGGCTTCTCGGACCCCAAAGCACTCACCAGAGGATCCCTCGGCGGTCGTGCTGGATAGAAGTCGTGCAGTTCTGATGATGGCCGGTCCCTCGAGGTCTCGTCGCACCTACGGTTCTCAGCTTAGCTGTAGAGGTAGGTAGAGGTCAGAGGTGCCAGGGAAGCCGGGTCTCGTCGGGCTGGTCAATCGGATTCCGGAGGAAGGACGTGCAGCAAACCGCAGAGTTCTTAGATGGTGCCTGCGGATGCAGGGTGACTACTCCTTAGTCACAAGGGAGAAATCTTGAGAAGAGTCGAGAGTTCCTTTCGTGGAAAGTAGTTTCTTGATTCAAAGATGATCTAATCTGGAAGGGTCCCCGCTCCTGCCTTTATCCTAAAGAAAGGGGTGGGTACGCGACTAGGTCCTGCCCTAGGGGTGGGACCAGGAAGGGGGGTGGTTACACCCCTCTCCCATGCCGGACTTTCCCCAGGCCAGGGGCTGGTGTGCCCCTGGAACTGGTTCTAGCCGGCAGATGCGTAGTGAGCACCGGGGTGCCACTCTGCAGTCATCTTCCCGTAAAGCCCTGCCTACCCAGGATACACAAAACCCTGTCTGGGATGGTGCTAGCACTGCCCCTGACAGGAAACCCTTTGTCCAAGCTCCCTCCGCTGGAAGGACTCCCAGCTGCAGGGGGTCAGACTTGTGTCTGTGGTGGCAGCATCCATTTTGTGATGCTGAGGCTTGAGTTAACTTTAACCGGGGTTCACAGTTACATACATGTCGTGTCCCTCTAGAAGGGTGGAATGCTAACCCCGTCGCCAGAATTGGCGAGGGGTTAGTATTCCAATTCCTATGACACCTTACTCGACATGTTTTGATAAAGCGATACCAAAGATAGCATTTAACCGCGAGGTTTATAATGAACTTAAGAGTATATGGTATGCGTTATCATGGAACAGCTATTAGGACTTGTTTCCGCAAGCTGCAAACGGGCTCAGCTCATGCCAGAGCACCCTCTTACACGATTCCAAGCACTCTGCCTTCAGGATTGTCAAGGCCTGCCATAGGAGTGACTGATAGGAATCTGTGTGTCCATTTTTAGGGTTAGATATAGGTATACTATATCTAAAGCAAAGGGTGATTACACCACCTTGCCCCAGCTGGCGTGCAGCCAGTTGTGTCAGATTTAGATGGCCATCCAGGGGTGGCATAATACATGCTTCAGCCCCTGGTGGGCCCTGGGTACACCTATGCCCTGAGTTACAGGGTCTGATAAGGTGGCCCAGTACCAATTGGATAATGCACCTAAGGTACACGTGTCAATTTAGTGAGAGAACAGCTAGGCTGTGGGTCTGATAAGCAGGGTTGTATGACGATCCATCGCAATCCAACTCCTCGCGGCCGTTCGCATCGCGGCCAATACATCGCAATGACAATGACATCGGCCGTTTTGTCATCGCACGTCGTTGCAACGCAAATGCGGCCGTGGCCTAGGATCGCGTTTCACATCGGCGACAGTACATCGCGCGACATGACAATGCGATGTTTCACCTCTTGGGTGTGCTTCTTGCGTACTAAATACAACGAAGACTGCTGCAGTGAACACTCAAACGCACTTACTAGATACATATTTTATTTTGTTATGATTCAGTGCACTTTCCAGATGTAAAATGAACCAAAGCCCACTCCACGTATAGTTTAAAGATGTGGAAACAAAATTGCATTATCAAGCCAGACCTGATGTAAATAAATAATTTACTCTTAATTTCTATGCAGGTAAGTACTTAATCAATAATAACTCAGATCGGGTGAAAAAAGACAGAGTCCGTGGTGTTAGAGTTCTAAGGGTTTTATTCCTTAAAAAGGAATGGTCATGGCCAAGATATCATGTTCTGACCACCACACAGGGTGTCAGAAGGGATAGAGCGCGCTCACATTTTATTAACAGTACATAGCTTATATACTTATTGTACACCATTGAAAACAGTATAGAAGGCGTAACAGCTGAGAGAAGACAAGATAACAATATACACGTGGTACATGTGCGTAATCAAGAGGCGTGAACTAGAGGTGTGTTCTGGAAACGTCACTGATAGGTGTCACAAAGGGGTGGCACTAACAGAAAATGTGGCAATGTCAGCAGAAATCGGAAGCTTGGATGCGCGCGCAGCTGCATGACGTGTAATTGGAGGGGTGCAGGGGACTTGACATTTACACTGACGGAAAAGAGACAAAAGTCTGGCATGTCAGATCAACTTGTGCTTCTATCATATCTGATATCTGATGTTTAGGAACTAAGCTATCTGGGCGGAAAGGTCTCTAGAGCAGAAGCTATTCTATACTTGTTGTGAGTGCGTGTATAAGCGCCTGGGTGTCTGTATGAGAAGCGTAGGGGCATGGGGCCTTCCATGGAAGCATGGCAACGAAGCTATGAATTACTTGCACAGAGACAGGTCGGCCCTTTAGCCCTGTAGCTGAGGAAGGATGTTTACTGAAGCTAGCAGGCAGGAATGTATTTTCGGGGAGGGAAACAGATAACTCGAAGGTTATAGACAATCTTGGCAGGCAGCAGGCTGAGCCGAGCGCGAGGGGCCGCGCTGAAAGTAAGTCAGAGTTCACGAGTACAGGGGCTGCCTGGGCAGAGATTTCTCGGAGTCAGAAGCCAGAAAAGAGGCTCGGTGGCAGAGATTCAGGGCCTACTTCAGCCAGAGCTGAAAAACGTAGGAGTACACTACAAAAAGACGTTGGCATAGCATACTTAGGAACGGACCATTCGACCCATTCATGGTGGGTCTGAAAGAGAACATGTTAACGTTGGACGCAAATGTATTTGCGTCTTCATAGCTGACACGGGAGGGAAGTTACATGCACTTTAACTCGTACATGGAGACGGTGGGGTACTCGCTAGGGAACACAACTTGACCATAAAATTTAGATTACCTCATTCCCTCCTTGTTCCCTACGGACCCTTCATGATATATCGATCATCATAAATCGATCAGTTTGTTCTTGTAACATTATATGTTCATCTTTCTTCTTTTGACTATTTGAGAGAAAACTGGAATGTTCAATGCAGGAAGTGGCACACAGTCCACATATTGCTGGCCCACACTGTAGGCACAGGCAGCAGCTGAATACTATAACAAGGCCAATGCCTAGGAAGGATAAGATCTTCCATCCCCAAGCTGTTAACGTTGTCCAGAACCAACCGGACCAAGTCCAGGTGCCTGGATTCTGATGTATCTGATTCGCAATTTTATGCAGACGGGTAATAGCTTGATAGACAGATGGTGCATTTTGTGGGATGAAAACGCAGCAACTTGACCCGATGACCTTACAGGCTCCACCTCTATCTGCCAAGATGACGTCAATAACAAGACGATTTTGAAGGACAACAACCCGCATAGCAGATTGCTCCTCTGTTAAGTTACCTAAGGCGGAGGCAGTTTCATGTACTACTGCTTCAAGTGTTCTAGTTAATCTACGTATTAATTTACTGTTTTGGACAGGTCCTAGAAAGAAAAAGAATCCTTTATTGAAATCAGTGTACTGTTCCCATGCCGTTTCTGTGTAGTCGACAAGTGGAATATCTCTTTTGGGTCTATTCGGTACTAGATTCGTATTTCTATGGTAATCTGGGGGAGCTAGAAAAACAGGTGGCAGAAGGAATGCAATGTAACAGGTACCATCCCAATCTGGAGGCAAACGTATGTAAGCGGTATGACCACAAACAAAATAGGAGTGACTGATAGCTTTGAAAGACGATTTACCATGATCACTGAATTCGACCACAGTAGTGCATTTACTATGACCTACGTGTACTGAACCTTTCTTGCTAACACATAATTCACCTGTGACTGGTAATACTAACATATGGGGCAGAACTGGAGCAGCCTCGGATTCAACAGTAAGGATCATAAGGCTAATTGCGTAATTACCTAATCCATATACTTCATTTTCTAGATCAGTTCCTATTCGAGTGGGAAGTCCCTCTTTATCAGGATAACAGACGTCAAGCAGGACTAAGTTCAAGTTTCCCCAAACCCAGCCCCCATCGAAAACAGCAATATCAGGATCTAAGGAATTAATTATTTTAAACCATGCCCCACAGGAGCCATTGTGAGTGAACGGGTACGGAAAGAGGGGCAGAGCTCCCTTGTAATTCTGGTAGGGAGGGAGTCGGCCACATATCCAGCAGTCGGTAGCATTATTTGTCTGATGGGAGTGGTGTAACATACTAATGAATGTATTGTTGCGCAGCGCAAGTCTGTAAGAGAGTTCATGTGCAGGAAGTTCACTAAAAGTGTGTTCAGCAGAGACATTGTAAACAGATTGTTCACGCCTGAAAATAGGCCAATATATAGGTAGCAGAATGCTGGCAATAATAATTAGAATACTTAGAAAAAACATTATTAACAACGTCACTATACAGTGATTACGCAGTGATTTACAGTATGTACGTTTCTTTGCTTCTCTCTCTCTCTCTCTATCTCGATCTAGGGGATACATGTCAGAAACTATTTAACCGATTCACCTAGGGGAGGACTTAAACAATTAAACTGTCTGACTTGCTAGATCGGAGTTTCATACGATATAATTCTTGGGGAGTCTTTTCTCGTTCAGACACTGTAACGTCTTTTCTTTCAACACAGTCTTTGGTGGGGGTGGACGAGTCAGAGTCCTGTTTTAGTCCGTTTTTTAGTTCATTGCAAAGTTTGATGTGACTCGTGTGGACCCACCCCTTTCTCCCCTCTATCTTTACGGCGGTCCTCGTGGTGAGAAGAACGGTCTTCGGGGACTTCCAGCGGGGCTCCAGCGGACTTTTCCGGTCGAAATTCCGGACGAGTACCAGATCCCCAGGACGGACCTCGTGCTGCTTTACATCAGTGTTGTCAGGAAAAGCTGCGGCAACCTGTGAACGACATGATTGGAGTGCAGACATCAAGGAGGCAAGGTAATCTGTCAACATATTGCAATCAACATCAGTTATTTTCTTCGGAATGGGCGTCCCCCACATATTCGGTGGTCTGCCAAAGACCACTTCGTACGGGGATAGCCCTGATCTTGAATGGGCGACCATTCTCATGTAGAATAGTGCCACGGGCAGGGCGACTATCCAGTCGACCCCCTTTTCCTTACAGATCTTTGCAAGGCGGATTTTTAGTGTCTGATTATGCCTTTCTACAAGGCCTGCTGCTTCGGGATGTCGGACACAGTGGAACCTCCACTGATATCCTAGCAAAAGGGAAACCTGTTTCATCAACTCGGACGAGAATGGCTGTCCGTTATCTGAATACACGACACGGGGCAAACCGTACCGTGGGAAGAATTCACGAACCAACTGTCGGGCAGTGGTCGGAGCAGTGTAGTCTGGAACTGGGTATGCTTCGGTCCAGCGGGACAGAGCACAAACAACTACAAGGACATATTTGAATCCTCGACAACTGTTCATCTGGATATAATCCATCTGGAGGACTTCAAAAGGGTGATCGGGAGGATGAAATCCACCTTGTTCTACAGGGACGCTTTTACCTGGATTGAACTGACAACAGATCATGCAAGTACGCACTTTCTGTTTTGCTGCTGCTCGTAAGTGTTTGTTGTACCAGAGATTTTGCAAACTGTCTAACATCGCTTTCTCTCCTAGATGTGCCGGGCTATGTGCTGTGTTTATCATGACTTGAACCATTGCGTCAGGGAGAAACCATATAGATTTTTCCTTCGTTATCCAACCTTGATCTGTCTGAATCCCTCCTAGTTCAGTCCATTTCTTTATTTCATCTGGCGTAGCATGTGTCTGAATGTCAATTACGTCTAGGGCGGGATCTCTAACTGCCATACACTTTATCGGTACTATTGTCTTTGTCACATCAGTAATCTGGGTGTGAGTCAGTGCTGTATGTTTTGCTGTCTGGTCTGCCAGGTCGTTACCCTGGGAAACAGAATCTGTAACTTTAGTATGTGCCTTACACTTCATGACTGATATGCCCGAGGGCAAATGTATTGCTTCTAACAGTGCTTGAATGAGGGGACCGTGTTGAATCTTGGCCCCATGAGAGGTCAGGAAACCTCGTTCTTGCCAGAGGACTCCGAAGTCGTGTACAACCCCGAAGGCATAACGGGAATCAGTGTATATGTTAACATTTCTGTTCTTGGCTAGAATACAAGCTCGGGTCAGAGCGATGAGCTCTGCTGCTTGAGCAGACAGTGTGTCAATACGATGTGTTTCTTTAACTTCAGTTTCAGTGGTCACGGCATATGCGGCCACTAATTCTCCTGTACTTGTTCTCATGCATGAACCGTCCACATAAAGTGTCAGGTCTGGATTTGTCAATGGAACATCTGTTAAATCTCGTCTAGGCTTTGTTACTGCATTAATGATTTCTATACAATCATGTGGGGCTGGATCTGTCATAACTGTTGGTAACAGTGTTGCGGGGTTCAGGATACTGCAGCGTCTGATTTCTATGTGTGGCTGGAATAGTGTTAATTCATAACCTGTCAGTCGTGCTATAGTCAAGTGTTGAGTCTGGGTTCTGTTTAACAAAACCTCTACAGAATGTGGTACTTGAACTGTTAACTGATGACCTAAAACAATTGAGTCACTTTGTCTTATTGCTAACGCTGTTGCTGCTACTGATTTTAAGCATGCAGGGAGTGCTTGGGCTACTGAATCCAATGTACTAGAAAAATAAGCACAGGGCTTATGTGAACCTGCTTGATCTTGGGTGAGGACAGACAACGCTGTACCATCACGTTCTGTAACAAAAAGTGTAAACGGTTTGCTGTAACATGGTGTCGCTAAAACTGGTGCTTGACATAAGGCTTTCTTTAAGTCTTCAAAAGCTTGTGTATGTTCCTGAGTCCAAGGGAGGGCAGTCGAAGTCGCTGCCTCCTGTGTCGTTAACTGGATGAGTGGCTTGGCTAGAAATGCATACTGGGGAATCCATTGTCTGCAGTACGAGGTGAGGCCTATGAAGGCCCGCACTTCCTTTTGTGTCTGGGGTTGTGGCATATTTGCAATTAACTGAATGCGATCGGGAGTGAGCTGTCTCCCCACTTTGGACAGCAAGTGACCCAAGTACACAACTTGCTGAACACAGAATTGTAGCTTCGAAGGAGACACCTTGTGTCCCTTGTCGGCCAGGAAGTGTAAAACTGTCAGTGATGCTTTTTCACATTCGGGCTCACTTCGTGCGGTGATCAGCAGATCATCGACGTATTGCAGTAAAGCGGTGTTAACTGGCATTTGAATACAATCTAGTTGTTTTTTCAGTGCTTGACTATAGATGCTGGGGCTTTCTGTGAATCCTTGAGGTGCGCGCGAAAATTTGAAGCTGCGTCCATTTAAACTGAATCCGAAGAGATATTGGCTCTCTGGATCAATAGGCACGCTGAAGAAGGCGTTCTTGAGATCAATTACAGTAAAGAACGTTGCTTCTGAATCAATAGCAGTCAATAGAGAGGAGATATCGGGGACCACAGGATACTGTGGAATAATGCATTTATTTAATTCTCGAAGATCAATCACCAGCCGATATACTGGCGGTGTATTGGGATCAGTACGTTTAAGAATCGGAATGATGGGTGAATTACAGATATTGGAGTCGGTCTCGACGACCACTCCTTGGGCAATGAGCTCTTCAATGATTTTCAGTAAAGCCACTACAGCATCGGGTGGTAACTTGTATTGTCTGATTCTGGGTAATACAACACCTGCCTTGAGTGTAACGCGGTATGGTGTAATGTGCATGCAGCCTACATCAGTTGGGCCCTTTGCCCACAAGTAATCTGGTACATTTTTCAATCTGACATCAAATTCACGCAGAACATAATGACCCTTGAAATCCCGCAGAAAGAGTCTAACTCCCTCCGGGGAACAGCATATTATGGCTCCTAGAGCCTTCAATGTTTTAATTCCTAACAGATTTTCTGGACATGATTTCGTGAGTAACAGGTCTGTAACACGTGATAATGGACCCACAGCCAGGGGAACTGGTTCTGATACCTCATTTACAATAGGCTGTCCTGAAAAACCCAGGGAAACATGTGTCATCATTATATATGTCTGCATTTTCGGCCCATGTTACAGCCGATCGGGCTAGTTCTTGTTCATCCATAGAATTGAGTACATGGTACCCAACTCGATCTCGAAGCCGTTTATCAGTTTCCTGGAACTGATGCTCAGCAGAATTCGGATTTGTTAAGGCAGAGAAGAAAACTCTCTTGCTCTCTGGACGGATACCCTTCCTAAGGTAAGTTCCCTTACCTACATATGCTATGGTGCCTACATTTCTTTCGGATTCTTCCTGTTCTTCTTCCTCCTCGGAGGAAGCCTTTTCGTTCCCTTTCTCGTGTACTGCTATTACTGCTTTCCTAATCTTCTTGTACATAGAGGCTATGCAATTCTGTCTGTCATGTTTTCCTTCAGCTATATTTTGACCCCACTTGTTCAATGCATCTAATTCACTCTGATCTGTTCCGGGCCTGTCTCGTTCTCTTATTAGACAATTTATGAAAAATCGTAGTATCAGCGCTTGCATGTCAACTTTCTGTTTCTCCATGGCATCCTTAATACTGTCAGGGTCCTTTCCTGTCTGAACAAACTCATATATTCTATCTAGACGCTCCTTCATTCCTACATAACATAACAAGTTATCAGTAGCAGATCTTAACCGTAATGATGCCAATATCATTAAATCGTCCTTTCCGGGTACTGGATCATATCTGCAAACTGACATGTTTTCTTTTAATGTGTCAAGGCGGGATGAATTAGAGGAGTGGGGAGACCTGTACGTGAGAGGACTCTGCATACCTCTGAGATTGAATCTGTGAGTTGGTGGCGGGGTCTGAGGACCCGCGGTCGCACCTCCTGAAGCAGAAGCTTGTGCATTACCTCCCTGCGGAGTCTGTATCTGAACTTGAATTTGTCGTTTAGGTGGATCAGGCAAACGTGGTTTCGGTAGGTCAGTTTTGAGTACGGGAAGTGGCGGGGCTCGCGGAACGGGGGAGGTCTGTTGCGGTACCGGCGGAACGTGACCTGGGGGTGGAGTGCCACCCCCGTCCCTGTCAGTAGGCAGGGCACGAACAGGCAGATTGGTGTAAGCTGGTGCTACATCCTCTAAGTATGAATTTAGGAATATGTCTTTAGTAGTCTTGTGCATTACTTTAGTTGGAACTAATGGTGACGGCAAATTTTTCGGTATTTCTGAAATGGCGTCAGATGTACCCTCGGCCAAAAGATACATGTTGTTCACTTGGCTATTTCGGATGCGATCTATTTGTTCTGATTTTACTCGAATTCCTTCAATAACTAATTCGTTTTCTTGGGCCTTTTCTGATTCTTTAAGTCTGTCTTCTCTACGAAGTGCTCTTTCAGCACGTTTATGTGATTCCTTACGCCAAAATTCTATGGCGTCTTTCTGAGATTGTCTGGCTTTCTTTTTCCGTAATGCTTCTTCTACCTTTATGATGCACTCGGCATCCCATGTTCCGTTAACTGGCCATCGGTATCTTTCCTCTAGGTGCTTTGTATAATCGGTCCATAACTCTAGATACAATATGGCGTCTATGCCATGTTTGTTATACATGAAATTACCTGGAGTGTCCCTAGGGGGGATCGGAATTTCTTCCTCTAACATCCCTTTCCTAGTTCCTATCTGCTTTAACTTGTTGAAAAACGGCATTGTGCCTACTTGATACTGAAATGCTCGATCCTTGATACTTAATTCTGAATGTAACTATTTATACAAGAAAACACAATAATGCACAAGAAAAACAGTCACATTCATACCACGACATTAATCACAAAAACGTTTAAAACATAGATGACTACCCCACTATACTAGATGTACTGCTCAACAGTACAGATACACTGTTGTAACAGTGCAGAATTTCAGAATACTAGATATACTGCTAAACAGTACAGATACACTGCCTAAAAACAGTGCAGACCGGACTTGTGTACCCAAACCCGTCTAGATACGACCCAGCAATGGTACTCACCGGGAAGCACGGAAACAGAAGGCCTCGGAAAACTCGACTGGACTCGACTCGATACTTCGGAAAACTTCGGAAAACTTCGGAAATTTTCGGAAAACTTCGGAAAACTGGTGGGCCTCTTGACACCTCGGACCTTGCTTCTTTCGGCTAGGCTCTGGTCGGGATCCTCCGCACTCCTCACCGCCTCGTCTGGGCACTGGTCGCAGTCTTCGTCACCTCCGTGGGTCAGAGGGAGATGCAGGAAATCCTGCCGGTACGCGTATATTCCATCTAACTGATGGCAGGGGACAGAGCTTGCAATGCGCCAACCGGCGCGTGAGGTGGGGGAGGGGTCCCTGTTCGGGCGCCAAAATGATGTAAATAAATAATTTACTCTTAATTTCTATGCAGGTAAGTACTTAATCAATAATAACTCAGATCGGGTGAAAAAAGACAGAGTCCGTGGTGTTAGAGTTCTAAGGGTTTTATTCCTTAAAAAGGAATGGTCATGGCCAAGATATCATGTTCTGACCACCACACAGGGTGTCAGAAGGGATAGAGCGCGCTCACATTTTATTAACAGTACATAGCTTATATACTTATTGTACACCATTGAAAACAGTATAGAAGGCGTAACAGCTGAGAGAAGACAAGATAACAATATACACGTGGTACATGTGCGTAATCAAGAGGCGTGAACTAGAGGTGTGTTCTGGAAACGTCACTGATAGGTGTCACAAAGGGGTGGCACTAACAGAAAATGTGGCAATGTCAGCAGAAATCGGAAGCTTGGATGCGCGAGCAGCTGCATGACGTGTAATTGGAGGGGTGCAGGGGACTTGACATTTACACTGACGGAAAAGAGACAAAAGTCTGGCATGTCAGATCAACTTGTGCTTCTATCATATCTGATATCTGATGTTTAGGAACTAAGCTATCTGGGCGGAAAGGTCGCTAGAGCAGAAGCTATTCTATACTTGTTGTGAGTGCGTGTATAAGCGCCTGGGTGTCTGTATGAGAAGCGTAGGGGCATGGGGCCTTCCATGGAAGCATGGCAACGAAGCTATGAATTACTTGCACAGAGACAGGTCGGCCCTTTAGCCCTGTAGCTGAGGAAGGATGTTTACTGAAGCTAGCAGGCAGGAATGTATTTTCGGGGAGGGAAACAGATAACTCGAAGGTTATAGACAATCTTGGCAGGCAGCAGGCTGAGCCGAGCGCGAGGGGCCGCGCTGAAAGTAAGTCAGAGTTCACGAGTACAGGGGCTGCCTGGGCAGAGATTTCTCGGAGTCAGAAGCCAGAAAAGAGGCTCGGTGGCAGAGATTCAGGGCCTACTTCAGCCAGAGCTGAAAAACGTAGGAGTACACTACAAAAAGACGTTGGCATAGCATACTTAGGAACGGACCATTCGACCCATTCATGGTGGGTCTGAAAGAGAACATGTTAACGTTGGACGCAAATGTATTTGCGTCTTCATAGCTGACACGGGAGGGAAGTTACATGCACTTTAACTCGTACATGGAGACGGTGGGGTACTCGCTAGGGAACACAACTTGACCATAAAATTTAGATTACCTCAGACCTATAAATAAAAGGAAATTAAAGATGGAAGAAAAAGAAAGGCAGAAGAAAAAGAAAAGAGAAGAAAAAGAAATGGAAGAAAAATAGACAAGCAGGATTCGATTTTCAAGCACAGTTTTTAGGTTTGGCTAGAGAATGACGCAGAGAGCCGATATGGGGAAGGGGGTAAATTCTCAGGCACCCGAGGCATTTGTTGCTGTACGCGCCATTCATATATTAGCCGCCTCATATTCACCAGCTGTAAACTTCAATCACATGTGGAGTTTTGCTCACACACCACTATATGACCATTTTATTGATTTGTGTAACAAATACGCTAGCTGCCTGATCAGTCAAAGGGGAAACGAGGGCATAAAACAATAAACAACTGCCTGGGATCACAGTGTTATCACTAATAGTAAAATAAGGTGTAGTAATATTTGTCTTATCTCTGCATTGAAGCTGCATGAAACAAAGGAACCTGACATATGACAACACTGGCATCTGAGCCTAGGGTGGATGTACCCTCATGACTATGGGGTCTGGTGGTCAAGAGAGCGCATCCCACTCTAGGCTCAGGTGCCGGTGTTTTCACCTTTCAGGTTCCTTTGTTTCATGCAGTTTTGCTCAACAAAGGGTGAACCTGCTCTTTGTTTCCCTCTGACCCTCTATGTTGTTGAGAGGTTATCTCTGCATTGAATCAATCACAGTCTAAAATAGCACATCTTTAAAAAATGCATTTTAACCTCCACTAATTCAAGAATTGTCACAAGTATTGCCAGGGTGGCCTGTGCACGAGTGATCACACTGCGGCATTTATTGAAGTGACAAAGTATGTATAGAGAATAAGATGACTTATAGCTTGGTCAAACTATGATAGAGCTGATATCACATGCTGAAATACATACGTTCATTGACAAAATGTCTCCTTCTAAGAACCCCAAAAAGGTGATGGAGGTTCGATCCTATTTCCGCTATTCGCAAAGTCATCCTTAGGACTAAGAAAGTTAGTTTTCAAGCACCAAAATATGAAAAAGAGGAGCTGATTAGCAGAGTGTCAGTGAAGTCACATTAGAAGAGTTTAAACAATCCTGGTTTGGAAGAACATGGAGGCCACCAGTAGAATCCGAGGCCAGTTGGGATCCATCAAACGAGACATGGAGCTGAGTTGAATTCTGGGAGCTCGAGAACTCATCGAGAAGTGGGAAGGGATGCTTTGAGTGACGCAGCGTGGGGTCCAGTATCCGGGGAATGTACTGGAGCGTTGGTGTCCCTTATGTACAAGGAGGCGATTGGAACCAGTCCAGCATCGAAGGGAGCATGGGCAGTTTGTTTGTTGCGTGACTCCAACCGTGTTTATTGTATTTTACATTTAAATATGTACAAACGTGTTTTTGGTGTTTAACAAATAAAAATGTACAAACCTGATTCCTGTGTATTTTTCTATGTGACATTACATATCACCTTGGTTTATGTTGTTGCATGACACATTGGCGTAATTATTTTGCGGGTAAAGCGTCTAAAGCGCATGACACATTGGCGTTATTTTTTCGGGGGAATGATTGCCACCCAATCCACCCATCCCACCCACCCCACCCACCCACCCATCCATCCCACCCACCCACCCACCCACCCATCCATCCCACCCACCCACCCATCCATCCATCCATCCCACCCATCCACCCAATCCAGCCATCCCACCCACCCACCCACCCACCCATCCACCCACCCATCCACCCACCCATCCATCCATCCATCCACCCACCCATCCACCCAATCCACCCATCCCACCCACCCACCCATCCACCCACCCATCCATCCACCCACCCATCCATCCATCCACCCACACATCCATCCATGCATCCATCCATCCACCCACCCACCGATCCATCCACCCATCCAGGCACGCACCCATCCATCCATCCACCCACCCATCCACCCAATCCACCCATCCCAAACCCACCCACCCACCCACCCATCCATCCATCCACCCACCCATCCATCCACCCACCCATCCACCCAACCCACCCATCCCACCCACCCAACCCATCCCACCCACCCAACCCATCCATCCATCCATCCATCCATCCATCCATCCATCCACCCACCCACCCACCCATCCCAACCCATCCATCCACCCAGCCAACGATCCATCCACCCATCCAGGCATGCACCCATCCATCCACCCACCCACCCACCCATGTATTAGTATATTGATATAATGACCTAAAATTTGCGTGATAAATACACTTTCCACCAAAGGTTTAAAAAAAAGAAAAGTATATTATCAGAAGTATATTATGTTGGTATGAGTGGATGATAGCAGGCGCGAACCGTGTCTGTCAGCACCAAAGTCTGTCTATGTTTCCGTTAGACCACATGTTGTCGCAGTGATTGCTGCTGATGTTTTGCTTACTTATACACCTTCCATCAAAGGTTTTCAAAAACAAAAAAAATATTATCTTGGTATGAGTGGATGATTGCAGGCGCGAACCGTGTCTGTCAGCACCAAAGTCTGTCTATGTTTCCGTTAGACCACATGTTGTCGCAGTGATTGCTGCTGATGTTTTGCTTACTTATACATCTTCCATCAAAGGTTTTCAAAAAAAAAAAATTATCTTGGTATGAGTGGATGATTGCAGGCACGAACTGTGTCTGTCAGCACCAAAGTGTGTCTATGTTTCCGTTAGACCACATGTTGTTTTCCGTTTTAATGTGCTCGGTTCTTCCTATGTGCTGCTTCCCGTTTTAATGCGCTCGCTATGTAAAATGACTTAAATTAACATTGTTCTTTATATGTTCCCGTTTTAATGTAGCAAATTCAAAGTGTGTCTATGTTTCCGTCATTGTGCGCACATTGTGTCATAATTTGAAGTCAAATGACTTAAATTAACATTGTTTCTTCCTATGCGCTGCTTCCCGTTTTAATGTGCTCGCTATATAAACTTACTTAAATAAAGATTGTTCTTTATATGTTCCAGTTTTAATGTACTTAAATCAACATTGTTCTTTATACTGTCATTGTGCGCACATTGTGTCATAATTTCAAGTAAAATGACTTAAATTAACATTGTTCTTTATATGTTCCCGTTTTAATGTAGCAAATTCAATGTCATCGTTTACCGTTTCAATGTAGCAAATTCGATGTCATCGTTAACGATGTATTAGCTAATGCGATGCACTTGCATGCGTAATGGTGGCATGCGATGTGATGACTGTCACGATGTAATCGCCGCGTTGCAATGTCAGCGCGATGCGATGTATTCGATGTAAGGGGTGCTTCCCGATTAGCAGGCCCACAGCCAGAGAAAGTCGTAAACCAGTGAAACAAAAGCAAAAAAATCTGGGTGATCATAGGATTGCAGACCTTACTCTCCTACACACATGGTGGATAGTGATTGGAGGAAGTTGAGCCCAACATTAGTGGAGTCTCACTTCAGTACTCCATCCCAGCACCAGCCTTTTACTTTGCCAAAACACACCACAGGTAGAGATTCCCTATGGTGGAGACCCTCAGATACCCTTAGGGTGAGGGATTGCTTAGTGGACCATAATATAGGGGGTAACCATGCCAGTGCATATACCACCTCATATGGCCACTCAGGCAATATAGGCTTACCTGGTCAAGGATAGCCTTATCTCCTTTCGTTTGGGGGGGTGGGGGGGGGGGTTATGTAGGAAGGTGGATATCTGACTATGGTTGCCCCCAACTTTTTGCCTGGTGTTTTGCTGGTTTTTCGACTTAGTTGACCTGGGACCCTGCTATTCAGGACCCCAGGCCCACTGCTCTCTCTGTAAAATGGATTCCATGTACCTTAGGTGCATAGCCAATTGGATTCTGAGTCACCTTATCAGTCCCTGTATAGCATACCTTAGGTATCCAGGGCATAGGTGTACCCAGGGCCTACCAGGCGCTGCAGCATGTATTATGCCACCCCTGGCTGGCCATCCAAATCTGACACAACTGGCTGCACGACAGCTGGGGCAAGGTGGTGTAATCACCCTTTGCTTTAGATATAGTATCTCTATATCTAACCCTAAAATGGACACATATATTCCTATCAGTCACTCCTATGGCAGGCCTTAACAAGCCTGAAGGCAGAGTGCTTGGAATTATGTGAGATGGTGCTCTGGCATGAGCTGAGCCCGTTTGCAGCTTGCGGAACCAAGTCCTAATAGCTGTTCCATGATAACGCGTACCATATACTCTTAAGTGCATTATAATCCTCACGGTTATTTGCTAACTTTGGTATCGCATTATCAAAACATGTCGAGTAAGGTGTCATACGAATTGGAATACTAACCCCTTGCCAATTCTGGCGACGGGGTTAGCATTCCACCCTTCTAGAGGGACACAACATGGATGTAACTGTGAACCCCGGTTAAAGTTAACTCGAGCCTCAGCCTCAGCATCACAAAATGGATGCTGCCACCACAGACACAAGTCTGACCTCCTGCTGCTGGGAGTCCTTCCAGCGAGGGAGGCTTGGACAAAGGGTTTCCTGCCTTGGGAGGTGCTAGCACCACCCCAGACAGGATTTTGTGTATTAGGTAGGACCGGGCTGAAAGGAATGAGACATGCGTGGGGCACACAAGGTGTCCCTGTGCATATGCCGGTCCAAACCAGTTCCTGGGGCACTCCAGCCCCAGAGCTGGCGCAGGACCGGACAAAGGAAAGAGGGTGTAACCACCCCCCTTCCTGGTCCCACCCAGAGGAGGGACCTAGTCGTAGTGCAGCCCCCTTTAGCTGAATAAAGGTAGGAGCTGGTCCCATTCCAAAGCAGATTAATCTTGACTACTTCCACGAAGAAACTCTTGACCTTCGACCTCCTGATTCCAGAAGACTGAAGAATCTCCCCTATGGTCAGTGAGTGGCCATCCTGCTTCGCAGGCACCATCAAGCTCCTGTGCGGTTTGCTGCAGAGTCCCTCCATCCCGGAATCCGATGACCCAGCTCGACAAGACCCGGACCTCTCTGACCTCTATCCAGTCAACAGCACAGCTGGGACCCGTGGGTGCGACGAGCAACGTGGAGACGGCCATCTTGTGAAAACCTGCACAGCGCTTCCGGCACGACCGTCGAGGGATCCTCGAGTGAGTGCATTGGGGTTTGAGAAGCCCTACACCGATGCAGCTCCTGCACCAAAGACCAGCCCTCCCCCAGCATCCACGAGATCTGCGTGGGGCACTTTTGCCTGGTTGCTGCTCTTCCTGTTGTCTGGTCACTCGCCGGCTGGCCTGTGACCTCTGAGACGACGACCCGAGGAACCCGACACTGCTAGTCTGGTCCCCCAGACTGGCCCTTGCTTCCCTGTGAACGAGAAGCACCCCAGACCCTCCTGGTCCGCACCAGACACCATCTTTGCTTCACCGCGTGGCTTGTATTTGCCAAGGCCTACTGTCCAGATCGACGATCCGACACCGTCAACAGCAGCAGACTACGTGGGACAGCTCGTGCCTCCAGCCTGGTCATGAAGAACAGCTCCTGGTCCACACAGCTGCAGAGAGAAGCGACCCTTCCTTCACCTGACTGCGGCGACAGCATCTGGTTCCCTCCTGGTTCCAGCACCGTCACTGGCTAGTGACCGAGACTCTGTCCCCTTCCCTTTCAGGACTTCTTCTTCCTAGTTCCAACCTTGGAACCACCGGACTCCTCCATCTGGCTGCCTGCCAGCAACTCTTTGTTTCAGGCATCACCGGGGTCAACGCAGCAAACCCGACGCAACTTCAGCCCTATGCACCCGCAGCCTGTGGGTTAGGTAACTAAAGCTTCTAGGTGCTGAAGCCTGTGTACACTATCATAGTGTTCAGGTCCACTGTTGTTTTCCCTCCATCCAGGCGGGTTCGTCCGGAATCCGTAACTTCCTAAACTGTACGATCCATAGACGTTGGTACGCATCCCGCGTGAGAGTTTCCACTCTGCACATGAGTCCCGTGGGCCTCCTGCTCCTTACTTATCTAGTTTGTAGCGTAGTCCCAGCGATCCTCCAGCCTCTGGATCTCCTTACAGTACTTTTCTTCCTCGCATTCCATTGTTCTGAGTATATGGTTTGTCGTGCCCCTAAGGCGCACTTGATATTGTGCGAACTCGTATTTCCTTTTGAGTATTGTCATGTGCTTAGCCCTCTGACCTCATAAAGAGCTCAGAGGTGTATGTTAGTTAATAAATATCTGTTTATTTTCATAACTACCTGTGTGGTGTCCTTTTCAGTTGGTGTTCAAAGGTTATATGTGGTAAAACATCTGGCTTCACATGCCATAAAGAGTTTAGCCTAAAGACTGCTTTTGTCCACGCTACTAGGATAGCTGGTCTATAAGGTTGACTTACAACCAATCACCATAAGGGTTGTTTGGACTGATACAAGGTGATCACTAGAACTAGTGAGCATCATATATCAGGCCAACTTCTCACAACGGACACCCTGACACACCGGGGGCCACACACATTTCAGCGATCCACAATAGTTGGTCACGTTTGGACTACTGGCTGGGCACGGATAGCATTACACTGTGGACACAGGACTTGCGCGTCCTACCTAGAACACTGTCAGACCGTAACCCTGTACTGTTAAAACTCACGATACCGAAGTACGCACCACCCCCGTTTCACTGGAGGTTCAACTCCCGTGCTCTAGCTGACAATGTTTACGCTAACACCATCAATAAAGCGATTAAGGAATATTTTCAGATAAATGCACCAGTGGTGGAGGATCCAGGGCTGTTATGGGAGGCATTTAAGGCCACAATACAGGGCGTTTGCATGAGCACTACAATAGGCATATTAAAGGACATTAGGCAACAGATAAAGCGCTGCGAGACGCGCATGAAGGAGCTAGAAATGGCCTTTGAGACCACTCACGATATCACCCTACTGGGGAAACTGCGTCTAATACACACAGAACATCAAACATTTGTTGACAATGAAATAAAGTATATAGATCGGAAACACACGGCTAGATCTTTCGGTGAGGGCGGTAGACCTGGCGGCGTACTGGCAACCAAAATATGCGAGGGCAAGGGAAACACGGCTATACTGCACATCAAGTCTAGGGATGGTACCTTCCAGACACAAGCCACGGACATTCTGAATGGCTTTGTTGACACTTACGGGGCACTATACAAATCACAACGATAGCGTCGGCGGAGGAGATTTTTAGCTATTTGGAGGATGTGGCAATAGGTTGGCTGTCGGACGGCCAGGGGGAATATTTGGCGTTACCCATTACGGTAGAGGAAGTGACTGACGTGATCAAATCACTTCCGAACGGGAAGGCACCTGGCCCCGACAAGTACACAAATGAATTTTATAAACAATACGTAGATGTGCTTGCGCCTTATATGGTAGAAATGTACGGTGCAGCTTTTGACCGGGCAGAATTACCCCCCACACTTCGAAAAGCTGTGATAATCGCCCTTTTAAAACCCTCCAAAGACCCGGAATTGTGCGACTCTTACAGACCGCTATCGCTTATCAATGCTGATTCCAAAATACTTGCGAAATTACTGGCGGTTCGCCTGACTCCACTGATGACGAAATTGTTCCTCCCGGACCAGGCAGGGTTTATCCCTACACGGGCAACATCCCATAACACCAGGACACTATTTGCCCTCTCGCACTATCTTCAGCCTTCCACGAAGGCAGTAGCAGTCATGCTCGAGGCCGCCAAGGCTTTCGATTCTATTGAATGGAGCTATCTGATTGCTAATCTGCAGAGAATGGGCTTCCCCAAACGTTTCGTACAGTGGGTATCGTTGATATACACCAATCCGTGCGCCCGAGTTCGAGTGAATGGTTACGTCTCTGACATCTTTAATATAGAGCGAGGTACCAGGCAAGGGTGCCCGCTTTCACCCTTGCTCTTCGCGCTAGCACTGGAGCAATTGGCCTGCCTGATCAGACAGAAATACAAATCGTCGGCCCTGCAGTTCCCTTCCAGACCACTTCATATCTCGCTGTACGCAAACGATATGTTGTTATACGTTCGCGATCCCAACACACATTTAAATAGGCTGCTGCAAGAGTATATCAAATTTGGGGGACACTCGGGATTGGCCATAAACTGGTCCAAATCCTCCATTATCCCTCTAACGGATATGACGACTCCCTTTGACACTGAATATCCACTAGAATGGCAGAAGGATCCCATACGGTATCTGGGTGTGATGTATCATAGAGACTCTGAGGTGGTTATCAGGTCGAACTATGGGTCAGCGATCTCCAAATTGGAAGACAAGGTACAGCGTTGGATACAATTGCCACTATCTTTGGCGGATCGCATAGCGATCGTGAAAATGAATGTGTTACCTAAACTATTATACCTTTTTAATAACATCCCTATCACACCACCTGGAGAGGTTTTCCGCCGCATAAAATCACTCGTACTAAAGCTCATATGGGCAGGCAAACAGGCTCGCGTGGATCTTCAAACGCTACCTCTTCCATATATCCTGGGAGGCTTCGGGGTGACAGACTTTCTATTGTATTATTTATGTGCCCAGGCACAATGTGCTGCTTATTGGTACCACGAGTTACCATACATCGCTCATACTGCCATCGAGGAAGGGGACGCGTAACCAATCCCATTGACAGCAATCCTGTCTCATGTCAGACAACCCCTTCATGCTCAAGACATCAACACTATCGACACCACAGTCAAAGCCTGGCGGAAACTGGGGCAACTGGCGCATAAGACCCGCTATATGCACCTGCAATGCCATTACATCACCATCAGGCGTTGTCGGTCACAGGTGAAAAAGTGGGCATGTCACTATTACATCGAGTGGGCATAGAAAGAATGGGTGACCTGTTTCATGAGGGCACATTTCTAGACATTGAGGACCTAACATATATTCAAAACAAGTCGCCCATGTTCCACTTCACGCACTACAGATTGAAACGCGCACTGAAAGAACTTTATCCTACATTCCCCAACGAACCAGATAGTCTAGACATGCTACAGCTGCTCATTGAAACCCAAGACTTATTGCACCTAGTATCGAGACTATACTCCACAGCACAGGCTGAGATACCACACACCACTGAGAAGGCTAAAGCGCGATTGGACACGGTATTAGAGGATTCACTGACAGACCAAGAATGGCAGCAAACTTGCGCATTAATACAAATTCTCACTCCTAATGGCAACCTCAGAATGATCCATTACAAGTTTGTATATCAGGTGTACTACACGCCTGCGCGTATGTGTAAATTTGGCCTACAAGTAGAAGACAGGTGCAAGAGATGTGGGGTGGAGGGCGCAGATTTCGTACACTTGGCTTGGTCCTGCTTAAAGGTCCAAGACTACTGGGCGGAGGTAACCACAACACTCTCTACTATGATAGAGGTAGAGGTAGAATGCACAATACGGTCCTGCCTGCCAGGAATCATACCACATCTTAAAGCCGCTAAATGCAAATTTTGTGTGATTTCCCTACTGTTGGCCAAAAGACAGATTGCACAATGCTGGCACAGTAGGAACGTGCCAAAAGCATCCAGATGGCTACACGACATGTCCAGCTGTAGAGATAAGCTGTTAACATACGAGGAAGAGCTACCAGCGAAATCTAGGCCCAAGAACTTTTGGGACTACTTCACGGACTATATGGGTACACTGGATGTGGACGCGGGTGAGTGATGTTGGGATGGTTGTGCGCCGTACTGCCCCGTCGGATTGAACATGTCATGAATCATACAGATTACACTGTTGTGACAGCTGGATCGTAATGGTCTCATTTTCAGGTTTCTATGTTATTGTTTTCTGTTTGTCGGTGGACATCTACAAAAGAACCATAAAACTGTAAGACTTCATATAAGACATTACGCCGCCGGACCTAGCGTTGTCGGCTGAAGGGCTGTGTAACTCCTTCATTGGCTTGTCCTATTTCTTACCTCGCAGCCGGCCCCAGGGTTGTAGGCTCCTGGCTGTGTACGATTATCAAATGACAATAAAGGTCTTGCAAAAAAAAAAAAAAGATGTTCTACTGAGGGGTGCGGCTAAGTTGGGCATTACAGTGACGGTGCCTACGCCCACGACGTCTGTGATTTTCGAGACGCTGCATAAAAAGCACCTGTCTCAGCCTTTGCTGCCTCTAGTGCCAGGATTGGTGGAACCCGCCGAGGAGTTGTTTCTCACTCCGGCAGTTACGAAAGCGGCCCCCTAAAGGCTTCTCAAGAAATACCGGGCTCCGGAGACTGACCGGCCCTTTCTTAGGATGGATCCTACACCCGACTCTGTCATAGTGACTGTGAGAAGTTGGCCTGATATATGATGCTCACTAGTTCTAGTGATCACCTTGTATCAGTCCAAAAAACCCTTATGGTGATTGGTTGTAAGTCAACCTTATAGACCAGCTATCCTAATGGTAGCATGGACAAAGCAGTCTTAGGCTAAACTCTTTTGGCATGTGAAGCCAGCTGTTTTACCCCATATAACCCCTTGAATACCAAATGAAAGGACACCAAACAGGTTGTTATGAAAATTAACAATATATTTATTAATAACAAACACCTCTGAACTCTCTATGAGGTCAGTGGGCTAAGCACATGACAAGACTCTTCAGAAAAATACGTTAAGTTGCATGAGTTACAATGTTGCCCTAGGGGCGCAGCAAACCATATACTAAACAAGTGGTATAAGGAAGTCGATAGAAGGAATGGAGATGTCCAGAGGCTGTTGGATCGCTGGGACTACACTATCCTAACTTTAGGTAAGTAATAGCAGGCCCACGGAACGCGTGTACAGAGTGTGAACTCACACGCGAGATGCGTAACAAAGTCAATGGACAGTACAGCTTACGAAAAAGGTGAGTACGGACAATCCTGACTAGTTAGGACTAAAACGACTGGAAATCTGGACAGTAGGAGAGTTAATCTACCCTTGAGCACCAAAATGCTCTTGTTACCTCACCCACGGACTGCGGGTGCATAGGTGCGAAGTTGTGTTGGGTTTCTGCGTTGAAGTCTATGGAGCCTGAAAGAAAAGATGCTGCAGGCGACCAGGAGGAAGATGTCCGGTGTGATCCAAGGGTGGATCAAGGAAGCTGAAGACCTGAAAGCAGAGGGGACATTGTTCAAAGTCACTAGCCAGTGACTGGAGTGTAACCAGGAAGGAACCAGATGCTGTTGTCGCGATCAGGTGAAGAGTGGACGCTTGACTCTGCAGCCACGTGGACCAGGAGGTGTCTTCGACGACCAGGATTAAGGCACGAGCTGTCCCACACAGGCTCTCGCTGTCGACGGTATTGGCTCCGGATTCGGCGTCAACAGGCCTTGGCAAAGGCAACCCATGCGGTGAGTGGGAAAGGCGTCGGTGCAGACCAGGAGGGTCCGGGATACTTCTCTTTTGGAAGGAAGCAAGGGCCAGTCTGGAGCAACCAGACCAGCAGTGTTGAAGTTGTGGATCGTCGTCTAGGAGGCCACTAGCCAGCCGGCAAGTGACCAGACAACGCGTCGAGCAGCAATCAAGCAAAAGGGCCCCACGCAAATCTTGTGGATGCTGGAGGGCTGATCTTCTGTGCAGGTGCTGCTCGGGGCTGGGGCTTCTCAATCCCCAAAGCACTTCATCGAGGATACCTCAGAAGTCATGCTGGAAGCGAAGTGCAGTTTCTTCAAGATGGCCAGTTCCACGTGTCTCGTCGCACCCACGGATCTCAGCTGTGCTGCAGATGTAGGTTGAGGTCAGAGAGGTCTGGAAGTCTGGCGACAAAGTGAACCACTGGAACGCTTGATGGTGCCTGCTTGTGCAGGGTGGTCACTCCTTGGCCACAAGGGAGATATCTTCAGTCTAAGCAGAATGTCTAAGTCCAGAGTTTCTTCTTGTAAAGTTGTTCAGGAATAATCTAATCTGGAATGGGACCAGCTCCTACCTTTATTCTGCTAAAGGGGGCTGTACTATCACTAGGTCCCTCCTATGGGTGGGACCAGTAAGGGGGTTGGTTACACCCCCTATCCTTTATCCGGATTCGTGCCAGAGCTGGGGCTGGAGTGCCCCAGCAACTGGTTTGAGCCGGTGTATGCACAGGGCACCTTGTGTGCCCCAGTCATGTCTCATTCCTTTCAGGCCTGTCCTACCCAATACACAACATCCTGTCTGGGGTGGTGCTAGCACCTCCCAAGGCAGGAAACCCTTTATCCAAGCCTCCCTCGCTGGAAGGACTCCCAGCAGCAGGAGGTAAGACTTGTGTCTGTGGTGGCAGCATCCATTTTGTGATGCTGAGGCTCGAGTTAACTTTAACCGGGGTTCACAGTTACATACATGTTGTGTCCCTCTAAAAGGGTGGAATGCTACCCCCGTTGCCAGAATTGGCGAGTGGGTAGTATTCCAATTTGTATGACACCTTACTCGACATGTTTTGATAATGCTATGCTAAATTTAGCAATAACCGCGAGGATTATAATGCACTTAAGAGTATATGGTATAGCGTTATCATGGAAACAGCTAAAGGACTTGGTTCCAAAAGCTGCAGACAGGCTCAGCTCATGCTAGAGCACCATCTCACATAATTCCAAGCACTCTGCCTCCAGGATTGTTAAGGCCTGCCATAGGAGTGACTTATAAGAGTATATGTGTCCATTTTAGGTTTAGATATAGGTATACTATATCTAAAGCAAAGGGTGATTACACCACCTTGCCCCAGCTGATTGATCAGCCAGTTGTGTCAGATTTGGATGGCCAGCCAGGGGTGGCATAATACATGCTGCAGCCCCTGGTAGGCCTTGGGTTCACTAATGCTCTGGGTACCTATGGTACACTGTACAAGGACTTACAAGAGTGTCCCAATACCAATTGGTAAATGCACCTAAAGTACATGGATGTCAATTTAGAGAGAGAACAGCTAGGCTGTGAGTCTGATTAGCAGGCCCACAGCCAGGGAAAGTCATAAACCAGTGAAGCAAAAAGCTAAAATCTGGGGTGACCATAGGATTGCAGACCCTACTCTCCTACAGTGACGGCGGCTAGGAAGCAGCACGCCACCACCCCGTCATCTACGGTGCCTCCTGATAAGGAAAGCCGCTGGATAGACACAGCTAGCACGAAGGTCTGTGGGACAGCTTCAGCCACAATGAAGGCGGCCAGTGTCGGAGCTTTGCTAGGGCGATATGATCGAGCCCTATGGGAATCCCTCCAGCAATTCGTGGAGCTCCTTCCTCGAGAGAAGAGAGAGGACTTTCAGGAGATCCTGAATGAGGGGATGTTGGTGTCTAACCAACTCATCAGCGCGGCTGCTGATGTGTCTCTTCTGGCAGCGCATGGGTACTGCCATGGTATCAACCAACGGCGCCACGCTTGGCTTTGCCTTATATCCCTCAAGCCAGAGGCTCAACAGCGGGTGGCCAACCTGCCTTTCTCAGGGGAAACCCTGTTTGTCAAGCATGCGAATGACGAAATGGCCCGCATGAAAGCAGAGGCCGAGACCCTGACGGCCATCGGGTTGGAGAAGCCCAAGGAGAAGAAGACCTACCGCCCGTTCCAGAGATGGTTCGGGGCGCAGGGCAGAGGGCGAGGACAGGCTTCGGGACAGCAGCAACAACAGCAGCAGCAGCAGCAGCAGCAGTTCCGGAGGCCCTTCCAGAAGCGCCAGAAGGGCAGAGGCAGCCAGCAGTCCGCAGCAGCAAACAAAGGCCCGGCTGGGTCTAGGCCGTGAGCTGTTACTTCCCCTGCATTCGCTACCCACTCCGGTGGGGGGAAGCATTCAATTTTTTCTGGCAGAGTGGAGACAAATTACTCAGAACAAGTGGGTGCTGAATATTGTTTGCAATGGATACAGTCTTTGGTTCACCAGCCCGCCTCCAGCAATTCCACCGGTCAGCTCGCAGTTTCAGCTGCGCGAGCTTCAGGCGGAGGCTGATATCCTGTTAAGGAAAAGGGCAATAGAAGCGTACCTCTGTCTCAGAGAGGAAGAGGTCTGTACTCCCGGTTCTTTCTGGTTCGCAAGAAGGAAAAGAACGAGTTCAGGCCCATTCTGGACTTGCGACAAGCAAACAAGTGGATTCGCAGAGAGAAGTTTCGCATGTTGACGTTGCATCAGATGTATCCTCAGTTGCAACAGGGAGACTGGCTATGTGCTATAGACCTACAGGATGCGTACTTCCATGTGCCCATTGCACACAAACACAGGAAGTTCCTGCGAATCCAAGTCGGCGCCGATCATTATCAATACACAGTACTCTCATTTGGACTAAAGTCTGCGCCGAGAACATTCTCGAAGTGCATGGCGGTGGTAGCAGCATACCTGAGGAAGAACAAGGTGTTCGTCTACCCGTACCTGGATGATTGGTTGATCAAGGCCTCCTTCTCGGAAGCTCGAGCACATTTCCAGAAGACGTGCGTTCTCTTGAACAAGCTGGGGTTGCACATCAACATGTCCAAGTCTGTCCCGACTCCGGTCCAATGCATACAGTACTTGGGAGCCTCCATCAATACACTGTCAGCAAGCGTGTCTCCTTCGGAGGAGCAACGATTATCACTCCTTCGGAAGGCTCAGGCTCTTATGACCACTCCATCTACAACAGTGAGGACGGTGTCTTCTCTACTGGGATCGATGGCCTCTTGTATCTTCCTGACGCCACATGCACGACTGCACATGAGACCATTGCAAGAGTGCTTGGAGGACCAGTGGGATCAGAGGAAAGGATCTTGAGACGACAAGATACGACAGTCTCCGCATGCTCTTTAGTCGCTGAAGTGGTGGTGTTCAGCTGAGAATCTCCTCCGAGGGGTTCCCTTCCACAAGGACATTCCCACGCAGACTGTTGTGACGGATGCTTCTCTCCACGGTTGGGGGGCGCACTCCGGAGACTTACAGATTCAAGGAACGTGGTCCCCGATGGAGGCCACGTATCACATCAATTTCCTGAAACTCAGAGCTGTTCACTTGGCACTGAAGGCCTTTCTTCCGTCCTTTCAGACCAACTCTCTGCTTGTACAAACGGACAATACGACCACAATGTATTACCTCAACAAGCAGGGGAGTTCGAGATCACGCACTCTGTCACGGGAGGCGCAGGCAATCTGGCACTGGCTTCTGACCAGAGGACTGACGATAACGGCTACCCATCTGCCAGGTGTGCAGAATGTTCAGGCGGACGCACTGAGCAGACTGATTCAGGAAAACCACGAATGGGTCATAAACGACGAAGTACTAGGAGAAGTCTTCGCAAGGTGGGGGACTCCAGACGTAGATCTGTTCGCCACTGCCGAAAACAGCAAATGCCGAGACTTCTGTATCTGGTGCAAGTCCAAGAACTATGACCCGACGACGTGCAAGGAAGATGTCATCCTTCCTTACCTTCTACATTTGGCGCAGTCTGGACTTAATGTTCATTCCATTAAGGTTCATCTGGCTGCATTGACTGCCTACAGGAAATGCCCTTCACAAACTTCCTTCTTCCAGATCCCTGTGATCAAAGATTTTTTGGAAGGCTTGAAGAAAGTGTTCCCTCCTGTCAGGCTTCCTTCGCCTTCATGGGAATTGAATATGGTGCTGTCCAGATTGATGAAGGAGCCTTTTGAACCTATTCATAAGGCTTTGTTGCAGCACCTTTCCTGGAAGGCGGCGGTCCTCGTGGCTATTACATTGGCCCGCAGGGTGAGTGAAATTCAGGCGTTGTGTTGTCAAGAACCTTATACTGTATTTCATGCTGCTAAGGTTGTTATGCGTACTCACCCTAAATTTCTTCCCAGGGTTATTTCTGATTTTCATGTCACTCTCAAAGAACAGGAGCCTAGGGGGAAACAGAAGCAGGCCGCCCCCCACTCAAATTACTCTCATACAACAATGGCCTGCTCCTGAGCAGCTCAAAGGCTAAAAAAGGAAGAATTTACTCTTGTGGTAGAGGGAGTATCTACCTTCTATCCACAGTAATGCACACCGTTGCAATTTACAGTCTGGCAATGTTGCCAGGACGTGTGTTTGTATATCGGTACCACCACAGTGCTACATATATGTCCTCCTTTCCATACGTGAAAAAAGGGGGAGGGGAGGTTGACAGTGCCTCACGGAAGCAACACCAAGGAGAGGATTGTATCAGACTGGTACTCGCCTGATTCCTTACTTCTCATCATCGGCTACTGTCAACCTTAAAGAAATGGGAGAAAAACAAACATAAAGAAAGTGCATATAGGTCAAGCAACCATAAGGTGTTGTGAGTGCTGAGACCCAGTGTGATATATCCGTGCCCAATTAAGTGAAAAAAAACAACAAATATACCTCTATAAAAAGAGTAAGACTAACTGGCAACTCATGACTTTATTCTGTGCTGTTAGCTCACTCTGATTAAAAGTCAACCGACATGTTTCATCACTTTGCCTTACAGTGATTTCTTCAGGGTTTCTTGGTGGGTCAGCGTTTAACATGCACTTTTCATAGTCTTCCCTTATTGTACCCCTATCGAGTGGTGGGACACAACAGACAAACACATACAAACATTAAAAATGTCTCAGCGAGTAGCACCGAGCCCGGTGCTCACTGGCAAATTACAAATTCCAGCAGTATAGATTTACCAGGTGGCCTTCTGTGGTGAGCCTACCCGGCCCCCGTGGAAGACTGCTTCACGTGTATCGTTCCCTGTCTCAGTACTGGGACGCTTTGAACCGCCAAAAGGTCGGTATCTATGGCAAAAGACGAAGGCGAGAAAGTTTAGCTGTAATCCATCGAGTTTAGCTTGTGCCTATCAAATTGCGGGCGGACGTGATTTTACCCAGTCACTTTCTCCCTTTAGTTACAGCTCCTGCTCCCTCTATCTTTTAGCAGCCTGGTTAAAAAACTCCTTACCGCGTACGCGTGCAGGTGTGGTCTCGGCTCACCCCTCGTATGCTGTGGCGGTGCCGGCCGGCTGTTTACAAAGCCCGTTTCCGGGTCACGTGGACCAGCGTGACGTAATGCGTCACGTCAGTGGCGGATGCCATCTTTAAACGGGAAAGTGTCTCTAAAGGTGCAATGTTATCGTCAATGTGGGATACATTCGGACTGATGTCAACCAGACCATAACGATGCCTACGTTTTTTCAGAATCCTTCATCTCCAGCGGAAAGGTCTCTACATTCCCTGGATGTTAGGAGGGTGTTGAAATTTTATCTGGATAAAACCAAAGATATTCGTAGGTCAGACCAATTATTTGTCAATTATGGATCGGTCAGGACGGGTCTTGCTACCTCTAAGCAGTCCATCTCTAGGTGGATTGTGTCCTGCATACAGTTGTGTTACCAAAAAGCTAATAAGACCTTAGGGGGTAAACCTAAGGCTCATTCCACTAGGGGAAAAGCTGCCACGACAGCTTTGCTCCATAATGTTCCGATTACAGAGATCTGCAAGGCGGCCACTTTGAAGTCGGTTCATAGCTTTGCTAAGCATTACTGTCTGGACACTGATGCCAGGTTGGGCAGGCTGCGCTGCGGAATTTGTTCGCACAATAGTGGTGTTAATTTTCTTCTCTCCACCGCCGCTTTGGTGTGGGGATGGGCTTGCCATTCTATTCACTAGATTATAACTATACACAGAGATCCCCTACTACAGAAGGAGTAGTTTCTGTCCTGTAACTCCAGTTCTGTAGTAGGGGTATCTCTGTTATAGTCATAAGCGCCCGCCCTCCTCCCCGGTGGAGAAAGATATCCATGTAAGGAATGCTACAGGTCTGGCGTGCTACGCCTTCAAAAAAGAACTGAAAGTAAAAGGGACCTGCTGTGCATTCTGGGATACTGGGAGAAGTTCTGGAAAGTTCTCTTAAAGGCACACTATCCTATTTAAGCCACATAATGGCAGCCTATGGGGCTTGTCTGTCCATGCCTTCCTCTCTATTATTCTAGAGTCTTTTACTGGTAGAGGCAAGTTTCTCTATGGAAGAAACTGGGCAGGCTGTGTTGTGTGTGGTTTTGTTTGGTGGAATTTCTAGTTGAAGTACTGGACAGTGTAGCCTGTGGATATAGGCTACATTATTTGTCTTTAAATTCTCTCTTAAGTGTCTTTGCAGTTCTGCATATTTTGACAATTTAAGAGATTATTTTTGATTGCCAGGGTCCACGCACATGGGCGGGACTATTCACTAGATTATGACTATAACAGAGATACCCCTACTACAAAACTGGAGTTACAGGACAGAAACTACTCCTTATCAATTATGGATCAGTCAGGACCGGTCTTGCTACCTCAAAACAGTCCATCTCTAGGTGGATTGTGTCCTGTATACAATTGTGTTACCAAAAGGCTAATAAGACCTTAGGGGGTAAACCTAAGGTTCATTCCACCAGGGGCAAAGCTGCCATGACTGCTTTGCTGCGTAGTGTTCCAATTGCAGAAATCTGCAAGGCGGCCACTTGGAAGTCGGTCCATACCTTTGCTAAGCATTACTGTCTGGACACTGATGCCAGGACAGACGCTCAGGTTGGGCAGGCTTCGCTGCGAAATCTGTTCGCACAGTAGTGGTGTTAATTTTCTTCTCTCCACCGCCACTTTGGTGTGGGGATGGGCATGCCATTCTATTCACTAGATTATGACTATACACAGAGATTCCCTACTACAGAAGGAGTAGTTTCTGTCCTGTAACTCCAGTTCTGTAGTATGGGTATCTCTGTTATAGTCATAAGCGCCCGCCCTCCTCCCTGGTGGAGAAGGATATTCATGTAAGGAATGCTACAGGTCTGGCGTGTTACGCCTTCAAAAAGAACTGAAAGTAAAAGGGGCCTGCTGTGAATTCTGGGATACTGAGAGAGTTCTGGAAAGTTCTCTTAAAGGCACAGTATCCTGTTCTGAGCCACATAATGGCATCCTATGGGGCTTGTCTGTCCACCACTTTCTCTATCATTCCAGAGGCTTCTGCTGGTAGGGGGAAAGATTTTTTCTCTGTGGAAAACACTGGACAGGCTGTGCTGTTTGTGGGTTTTTGGTGGAATTGCTAGCTGAGGTACTGGACAGTGTAGCCTGTGGATATAGGCTGCATTATCTGTCTTTAAATTCTCTCTTACGTGTCTGTGCAGATCTGCATTTTTTGACAATTTAAGAGATTATTTTTGATTGCTCCGGGATCCACGCACATGGGCGGGACTATTCACTAGATTATGTATATGTATGTATAGGCATTTATATAGCGCACTACTTACCCGGAGGGTCCCAAGGCGCTTCAACCGCTGCGAAACCCTTCCTGGTTTCCCTGACAGATGGTCCCTTAATGGGTATCTCCAGGGTGAGACCAGGCATCCCCGGCGGTCTGGTGGGGCCGTTAGTGAAGATGAGGCAAGCTAATGCCCAGAGTTGCCGAGTGTGAACGCTGATCAGAGTGGGCACCGAGGCATGAGAATTATCGAGTCCGCTGACCCTGGTCCAGAAACCTGCCGCGCCGGGAATCGAACCCTGGTCCCGGGCCGTCCTCTGCTCTCGGGTCTGCCGCCTCTAACCAGTGAGCCACACTACTTCACTTATTATTTTGACTTAGATTATGACTATAACAGAGATACCCCTACTACAGACTTGGAGTTACAGGACAGAAACTACTCCTTATATCAGCAGGAAATGTCCCCAGAAATGGACCAAGATATGGGCAGCATGGAACGCATTACGAGGGGACATCTGTGAGCCAGTACCAGATATTGAGGAAGACCGCTCTGATGATGAACTCGGGGAATTATAGGGGCATTGTGCCAGGTGGTCTGTCCACGGTTGTAAATAATGTCAGCCACCCTAATGTGAGATCTACTGCGGAACTGCTTGAATGGTTTTATAGTGTATTTGTTACATGTGAATGTATGTATTCTGAAGTGCATGCCGATGCTTTGACAAAAAACAATAAAATAAATAAAAAAAATTAAAAATGCTTAATACATTTTTTCTAAGGTGAGCCTGCCTGCTCAGTGCTAAGCTATGAGTTGAGCTCAGGTTTAAATTATTGAAACCCTTGACTGACCCAAACAGGTTAGTCGCTTCATTACTTGAGGTGGATTTTCATACGCTCCAATTAAAAATGTATTTTCTTACAATAGTTGCATATGTTTTTATTCTATGTAACTCTGGGAAGTTGTCCCTGTACATCAGAGCAAAGCAATGAGCACCAAGCGATGAAGCCTCCTCTTAACCGTATGGAATGTGAGGCCCTTCAAGATGGTTGTTCACTGACACTGTTTGCTGTAGAGAAGCCAAACGCAGTAGCATTGGTGTCAGTGTGCTCCTGTCATCCAGTGATCTGGTCCCTCATCTGTGTGGAGAGTTAGGACATACATTACAAAGTCCTCTACAGAAGAAGTGGCACCAGAGAGCTTATCCTGAAGCATGGCTGATTGGGAGAGGGAAAGGGCTGCACAATAAATTGGGGGAAGCAATAGAATCACCAGGGCACTGAGATCACCACCCACAGAGTGACAGCAGAACTGGACATGGTGAACAGCTGAGGATGATGTCGGCGGGTGTGACTGCAGGATACTGTTTGCTGAACTTTCTTAAGGAGGAGTTGGCAACTCCTGGATTCATTTATAATGCTCGCCTAAGAAAAGAATCACAGTATAAGTACATTTTTTTAACATATATCCTTCATGCCTATAATTCTGATGCCACACCCCTCTATTTATTATACTGATAGATTTGTTAATACATGAGTGATCGGTATTCTAGTGCTATGAGATTGTGTGCCTGTCAAGTTCCTTTTAATATGTAAACCGCTGTCTCATGGACAAGTTGACTTGCTCCTGTATGGCTAAATAGTCGTTAATTTTGAGAGCATTTCAATGTCTATACATTCCTTGAGCTTGACAACTTCAAAATAAATTATTAAAAATCGAAAGAATCGCATGAAAAAAGAATCTGTTTGTATACATACATACACAATACTCTTCCAATTTTTCATCCTCATACTAACATTTTGTCATGTGTCAAAAGATTTTTCTTCACATGAATTAATTACATTTTAGTAGGACTAAATTCTTAATGCAACCACATTACTTACCCCAATGCATTTTCATTTTAAGAATTCAACAACATTGTGCTTATATCAATCCAGTAAAACATTTCTAAAGATATGCAAAATAGAAACACATTTTAAGACTATATACTGGATCTAAAACTAATGTCTGCAAACCATTTTCTTGTTAAATTATTTTAATTATAAAGATGCACATAGCAATACAAACAATTGTGATGAAAGTCATACATCTAAGGGTGTGGAAATGAAATTCATATAATAAAAGATTTGTTTTGGCTATTTTATATAAAAAAGAGAAAGAAGAGATAAAGGAGAAAGGAGTAAGGGAAGGCAGAGAAAAGAATAGGATGGCGGAGGTGGCTGACACTGTTAATTCTGAGGTCAATCTAGTGATTAATCAGTCGCTTCGCGAAGCCAGGGTTCCGTTGCCATGAAATCAAGCATGTATTCTGCCCCTCCTTAAGAAGCCGTCCCTTGACCCTCTGTCACCTGCCAATTATCGGCCTCTCTATCTTTTGCCAAGCTTGGCCAAAGTCTGCGAGAAGGGCAAGACATCTCAGCTCACCAACTTTGTAGAGTTGGCTGGCCTGTTACACTCGGAGCAATCAGGGTTCCGTGCTGCTCATAGCACGGAGTCCGCGCTTTTGGAAGTCACAGAGGCGATCCGTGAGTGCCTGGATGCCGGCGGGAGAGTCGCTTTGGTAATGCTCGATCTCTCAGCGGCATTCGATATGGTGCCTGTTGGACTTGGCCTTTTTCCCCCAAAATTTTTCGCTTTTGACCCCCTTATCTAGGATGTCTCCCCCATGGGATTAAACCTGTATAGGCCATGAGTGGTGTGAGACACCTTGATGAAAATGTAATTACATGTAATAATGTGAGCACTTGTAAAAATCCCCCATTTTAAAACTGCACCTGACTGAAATGTAGTGTTTTTAAAAGGGATGCCATGGCCATGGGTTTTGCCACTGGACTGCCATAGGTCAGCGGTCTAGATAATATTACCCAGCTACCCCTAGCTTTTGGAGGGAAAGCCTGGCACCCAGGGTGCTCACCCCCTCCCCTAGAACCAGTTTAGGCCAGATTTGCCAACATTCCGGAAGGTGCTGGCTCTGTGAGGGAGGAGGGTATAAATATGGAGAAGTGCCACCAGAAAGTCAGTCAGCGCTGGGACAAGGAAGGAAGGGGACCTGCTGTGAGGTGCTACCGCCACATGGGCCTGTGAGCTGGGCCCTGCACCCCTATAAACCCCCCCGCTGCTGTCCCCATGGGCCCCTGACAAGGGAGGGCCCCTACCCAGGTCACTGACGCTGTTTGGACCGGGTACCACGCCAGCACTGCGTGAAGAAGCGCCCAGGAGGTGAGGAGTGTGCCCCTGAGGCGGACTGTTGGACTGTTCACCACCCCTGTGAGGTGTGCTGCCAGGTGCTGTGCTGCAATAGCGCTGTTTTGGGGAGGTTGATGCCCCCAAGGAAGCTGTGGCCCCTTTGGAAGCGCTGGGCTGTGAGGTGCCTATGGTGAAGGGCTGTGGATAGCTGACTGGCGTAAACTGAAGTATCGCCCCCTAATCGCTGGGAGTCCAAAGACTGTTGCTGCCTGTGGAGCTGCCTGGGGAGGATTGTGCCCCCAAGGGACTGTGCCCTGTGATTGGTGTGGCCCCCGAAGTGCTGTTGACCCTGAGGACTGAGTGGGCTGAGGGAGGAGCTGTCCTCCGAGAAAAGCGCCCCTTTTTCTGTGGAGAATAGCGACAGATAAATAATTAATTAAAAGGGAGCCTACCCCTTATTGCCGCCGATATCACCGCCGCAGCCCGAGGAGTGTTGGCGCTGCCTTGCACCGGTCGTAAATTGGTGAAAATCACCACCGCGGCCCGGCGCCGCCTTTAAGGGACCCCCACCGTTGTGGATACCATTGCGGCGGCCCCCGGTGTGAGGAGAGGGCCGCCGAAGTGAAGAAAGGGCCGCGCTAGGCCCTGAGGCCAGCAGATCCCCCATCACGTGACGGGGGCCCGGCCCCATCATCGGCCCGCCCCCGCCGCGCACTGATTGGCCTGCGCGGCCGTGACCTTTGAAGGCCGCGCAGGGATTGGCTGTTGGCCGGGAAGGCCAGGAGAAGGGGAATCGAAGTCCCGGGTCCCCGTGAGGTAGGAGGGGGACCCGGGTGAAGCTCCGTTGCGGGGCCCCCGTGCCAAGCAGGGAGCCCCGAGAGAAGCGACCGGAGCGGGAGGCCACCCTGCCGGTCTGTGCCACTGAGTGAGGGGCCGGTGGAAGAGGTGGGGCCGGGGCACACTGTCGGTGCCTGCCCCACCGGCACAAAGGAAGTGACCCGACTGGCCCCGAGAAGCGTCGCCGCCGTAAGGAGAGAGCGGAGGGAAGGAGCCTACCCCGCCTCCGCCTGGGAGAAGTGCCCGAGTGTTGCAGTCAGAGGCTGGAGAGAGGAGGGGACATCGAGGCACATTGCTGGTGCCTGCTCCTCCTCCTCGAAGCTGAAGAGAGCCTCTCGCGGAGGCTGCCTTTAAGTCCCGGGCCCCCGTGAGAAAGGAGGGGCCCGGCTGTCATTGTGAGAGAGAGGAGGGGGCATCGAGGCACATTGCCGGTGCCTGCCCCCCTCCATGGAAAAGAGCCCTGCAGGGGAAGAGGACCCCTGGAGTAGCCCGGTGAGTGGGGCTTTAATTAAACTTTGTGGGGAGTGGAGAGGGCAACGGGGCACAGGGTCGGTGCTCCCCGCCCCCCCCACCCCCCCGGGAGACATTGTAATTGAGCTCGTGGGCCCTAATTACACCAGAGCCCCCCGTGAGAAGTACCAGCGGGATTGCCAGGCCTCTGAACTGGGCCACGACATTAGTTAATCCCTGCCTGGGGTGACCAGGTGAATGCCAGTTAGTGTAGGCCCTGGGATTTGTGTTAGTGTGGCAAGGCAGTGCTTTCGCTGAATTTCACGCCCAGTGTGTCAGTGTGGTTATGGCCTAAGGGCACGCCCCCATATAGGTTGGCTTGAGTGGGCCGGGAGGGAACAGATGCCTAAGGGAGCCTTCATTTGATGATGCACCAGTGGGGAGGATTAGGCTCATGCTCATGGTTTAATGCCTGCCATTGCTCTATAATGTGTATGCCTAATGTTCATGAAGAGAGTTGGCTGTTGTGTACACCCTGATGTCTTATGCTTATAGTGATGCCAACGTTCTGCCTGATGTTTGATACCCCTAGTTTATGGTAGAGGCAGCCTAGCTATTTCCTTACAGGTGTTCCTGATATATGAGGAGGGCTCCTACCTGATATCTATGCTGGGCGATGTATGTTCCGCCTAGGTTGGTCAATGGGTTGGCCTGATGTGTTATTCCAGGCCCTTGTTTATGTACCAGATTGATGGGCCAGACAGGCTGATTTATTGCAGGTGTTCCTGTCCATGTTATGCCGTGATGCCCTAATGTTTACTTTCCCTAACAGGGGTTGGGTTGGTGTTAATGTGCATGGTGGTTAACTATGCTAATGTAGAACTTTTGCAATTACAGCCTTCCCTGTAGGATGAGGGTCTGAGTTGGCCCCGTCAGATTGGCCCCAGATCTAATGACATTTTGATTCCATCCTTTTTCTCTTGCAGCATGGACTACTTCCTATGTAAATAATTTCCGCCCTTTATTCACTTGGCTCTGGCGCCATTTGGCGTCCTGTGTGACACTACTGTTTTGCATTCTTTTGCCTTGCAGGTTGGAAACCCTACTAAACTACGTATCTTTTTCCAACTCAAACTGGTGTCCTGCCTCTTTTGTGGTGTGCCTGGTGTGTTGATTGTGGGTACTGCGTGAATGCTTTACATGTCCTCGAAGTTTGGCCTGCCCGCTTGATGCCATGCTACCCCCTTGGAGATTTGGGTAACCCCCATTTCTTACAGTGCCCCATTCGCTACTCCTGGATTGCCTAATGGCAATTGGTATCTCGGGCTCGGCTTTGAGATGGATTCAATCTTTTTTGGAGGGCAGAGCTCAGCAGGTGTGGTTGCCTCCCTGTGCGTCTGCGCCATTGCATTTGTCTACAGGCGTTCCGCAGGGATCATCCCTTAGCCCTCTTCTCGTTAACATCTATATGACCTTGGGGGCTAAGGTGATGGCCTACACTGATGACACACAACTCCTGTTCTCCTGGAAGAGGGGAGAGGACTTGGTGGTAGCAGTGCAGCATTGTCTAGCCGAGGTGTTTAATTGGCTGGCAGGCACACAGTTGAAGTGTAATGAAAAAAAATCGGAGGTTCTCCTGTACGGCGCATTTCCTGTGAACTTCAGGAACAGAATATGGCCTTCAGATTTCCCTCGGCCGATGGCGTGCAAGGGCTCTGCCAAAAACCTTGGGGTATCGTTTGATGAAGACCTGAATTTTTCATCCCAGATAAAAAAGCTGACAGGGACATGTTTTGGGTCCCTAAAAATCTTGAAGAAATGTCTTCCTCTTCTGCCAGTTAGCTCTAAGGAGACTGTGGTTCGGGCACTGATCTTATCCCGCCTGGACTATGCCAACGTTCTCCTGGTGGACAGCCCTGCTTATCTGACTAGGAAACTGCAAGTGATCCAAAATGCGGCCGCTAGATTGCTACTGGGACTGCCTTCTAAACAGAGTGTCCGTATCCACTTACTCACCCTGCATTGGCTACCTGTGGAGTCTCGCTTCAAATTTAAATGCTATCTATTGTTCATTGCGCGCTGTATGGGCTAGGTCCTAGGTATTTGCAGAAGAGATGTACCTTCTATAAACCATCTCGGCATTTGCGTTCCTCGGATCAGTTGCTAATGAAGAACCCCTGATTCAATCGCCAGAGGCTGGGCGGTAATTCTTTCGCCCGCAAAGCTGGCTTGGCCTGGAATCGGTTACCACTGGCTCTGAGGAGTGTCTCTGACCCACTGCTTTTTTAAAAAAAAACTAAAAACGCTGCTCTTTTAAGAATGATTCGGAGTGTGGATTAATTGGACTTTCGGGAGTTAGCGCCGGGACAATTTTAGTGGCTGTGCGCTGTACAAATAAAAATGAAATGAAATATAACATGGAAGAAAGGAGAAGGAGGAAAGAAGAACGTGATTAAGGTAATGAAGAGTGCAAGGAAGGAAAAGTAGTGAAATGTAACCAATAGAAATCTGATTTAATCTTCTGATGTAATGTAAATGAAGAAGAAGTATGTATTCTATGTTCCTAAACATCAAGAGGAGTGGGAAAACAAGTGTCGCATAAAAGAGTCTCTGGAAAACTTTTTGGGCCACAATAGCTACTTTCGGTCAGTGGCACATTATTCCCACTGGCGTACTAGTAACCGATATCATCATCATCAGTTCAACCCTCCACCCAGAGGGGATGTCTCAGAATACATAGATGGTGTGTGATCTGTGACAAAAATACTGTGGTCTTAAAATTACCCCTTGTCCCAAAAAGGATGAATTTTAATAAAATTGGGGCGGGGTAAGCTTACAAGAGGGAAGATCTGTTTAGGGTAGAGCTAGATATCCCTTGCATCTACATAAACATATGGTCAACATGTTTCAGCCTACTTATGGCCATAAAGGTTGATGGCTTTCATCAGTACCTTGAAATTATTTGGATCCCTGATGTTAACCAGGTGGGACACTTTCCCCTGGTAGGATACGTCACATGTATATTTGCTCTATGGAGGTTTGGAGAATGTGATGTCCTCCCTCTAAACAGAAACAAACAGTAAAACATACTTTTATTCATTCTCATTGTTCTCAATGTCACCATTATGTCCATCGAAGTAGATTAGTGCACACAAGTTCTGAATAACTTATTCAGGATATACATCAGTATTTGTGTGTACATAGCGCAGTACGCAGTTACGACGCGAAGAAAATTCATTATTTACTCCAGTATTGGAACTTTCATAGATTCACATGCCTGAATCATTCCCCGTCGTCGAGACGGGAGTCTCCGGTATATAAAAAAGCAGTGCTTAGTAGTATAGCAAACTGAAAAGAGGCCTAGGCCCATTTCCCTTTTGCAACCCATAGCCTTTGTTATGGAAAAAAGGCCCAAACTTTTCCCTGAACCAATTAGAGCTCCTCACCCTCTAGAACACTCCTGAGAGAACCTTTTGCCCCTCAGATTTTTCTACCGCACGTTGTGCTAGGGAGTCTCCTTTGAGCTCTGCTCAAACTCTTTACTTTTACATTATTTTGACTAAGATTTGAGGTCTTTTTCATCTACCATTCCTGAGAAGGAGAAGAAAGGATTATTTAGAGCTTGTTCCACCTGCTCTAAGAAGAGGCTTTATACAGATGACCCTCACAAGGATTGCATCTACTGCCTTTATCCAGACCATAAGGCAGCAGATTGTAAGGTATGTCGTACCTTTTCGAATAAAACCTTGAGGGATCGTGAGGGAAGGCTGCTGATCTGGCTCCAGAAGGTTAAAGCCAGGAAGGAAATCCTCTCAAGTGAGAGTGAAAAGGAATATGTGGCGTCTAAGAGATCTCAGAAGAGAAGTAGATCTCCTCAGACACATTCCTCAGGAGAAAGACCTGAGAAGGCCCCACAAAAGACCACTCCAGGGTCTTCAGGGCGCAGTCCCTCAAAATCCCCTTCAGTTAAAGCTAAGGGGAAGAAGGGTACTGCTTATGAGTTGAAACAAGTGAAATCCGCCTCAGATCCACCAAAATCACCTCAGAAAATCAAGATTATCATCAAACGGACTTCTTCTACGCCCTCTGAGGCGAAAGGTAGTGGTTCAACATCGTTGACGGGACCGTCGACGAAAAAGGTGTCATCGACGACGTCAAAAACACCTCCGTCGTCGACGAAGAAAGATGGTGTTAAAGCTGGTGAAAAAACAGCTTTGACTATTTCACCGTTGATGGCGTCACGACGGAAGTGTCGACGACGGAAGTGTCGACGACAGCAGCGTCGACGAAGGCAGCGTCGACAACGACGTCGACAAGGACAGCGTCGACGGTGACTACAACGTCGACGGTGGTGTCGACGACGATGACTTGGTCGACGACGGCGATGGGAATCTCGTTGAAGGGCCCGTCGAAGAGGGAAAAAACACCAGAGAAAAGATTGGTGCCTTGGAAAAAGCCTATAACACCAGAGGTTACATCTCTGAGCAAGGTCTCTCCATTGCTGCCATCTCACCTGCTGGAAGAGGAAGATGACGAGGAGGAAGATGACGAGTATGGGGTTGCGAGTAGCCCTTCGCAATTGCAGGTCAAGTACCAGGAGGTGGATTCTGAGGAGGAATATGGGGGTTTTCAGGAACATCCCCAAGAACAGCACCAATATCGCCAACAGCAGCACGAGGAGATGACAAATGTGCCATCCTCTTTGTTGAGGGACCTCCAGGGCATGTTGGAGGATTATAGGAGGAGATACCCAGCGACTCCAGTCACTCAACAAGTCCCACAGGTTATTCCGCGTCCACGGTCGGTACCAGGGACACTGGTTCGTAAGAGAGAGATTTTGCCGGAGCCTACTGCTAGGTCTCCACCACCGACATCACATCTCGATACCTCGGATGACGATCATGAGGATGGGGAGATTGTGGAACCAAGTGCAGAATGGAATGATTACCTCATCTCCTCACCTGCAACTCCTACGCTGAAACCAGTAGATTCTCCACCGGAGGACATTGGTGGTTTTCACAAGTTGATGGAAAGAGCCACTAAGAGATTTGCACTCACCATGACTGAGGATAAAGCTGAATGTTTTTTATACGACTTCAAGGACTCGTATAGCAAATCTGTGCGATCCTTGCCTATTGTGAGTCATATTTGGGAGGAAGGATTAAAAGTCATGGAGACGCCAGCTACGGTGACGCCGGTTCTGGCCAGACTAGATAAAAAGTATAAGGCACCTATGGATGCTCCAGCTTGCCTTTTGGGTCATCCCAAACCGGATTCTGTGATTACGCAGGCGGCGCAACAGAAATCCAGGAACCCATCTGCTACGATCACAACACCTCCGGACAGAGAGGGCAGAAGGTTGGATAATGCAGGAAAACGTTTTTCCTTAATGTCGGCTCTGCTAGTGAAAGCAGCTAATGCCCTCGCTATTTTGGGAAGGTACGACAGACAGATGTGGTGTGACCTGTCTCCATACATTAACCAGGTGCCGGAACCAGAGAAACAGGAGAAGAAGAAGATTCTCCTGGAAGTGGAGAGGACTTCGGCCGAAGTCATAGACTGCGCTATGGATATAGCGACCACAGCTTTGAGATCCTTGGGAGGAGCAGCGGTCCTGCTCAGGCAAGGATGGCTGCGAGCAACGGCGTTTAGGCCGGAGGTGCAAAACAAGATTTTAGACCTCCCTTTCAATGGAGAAGATCTGTTTGGGAAGCATATTGATGATACTCTGCAGAGTATCAAGAAGGATACTGATACGGCAAAGGCTCTGGGGTCACTACAATACAGAAAAACCCCTTTTTGTGGCTCCAGGGGCACAGGGCAGTCCTCGTATAGAGGAGGATACCAACAGGGGAGATATTCTTCTTATTCGGCCTCATCGCAGCCTTACCGTCAACAGTACAGTCAGCGTCAATCAGGAGGATATACGAAATCAACTCCAAGAGGATGGGGTGGCCGGGGAATGGACAACACCCATCGGCAATGACAACCTCCATCTTCCGGCTATGTCAGATGCTCCCCTGGGTGGAAAGATTGCTCACTATCTTCACAAATGGCGGAAAATAACAACAGACCAATGGGTCCTCAAAATAGTTCAATTCGGTCATACCCTTGAATTTCTTCAAACGCCCCCTTGTACGCCACCGATGCACCAGAGAGCCAACCATCTGCATCAACTTAGGCAGGAGATTCGGACAATGCTCCGAAAGGGAGCAAAAGAACCGGTACCGAAAGCCCAGGAAAACAAGGGGTTTTACTCCCGGTTTTTTCTTGTCAGGAAAAACAAGCTCAAATGGCGCCCCATTCTGGATCTCAGATCCTTAAACACCTATCTCAAGAAGCAATCTTTCAGGATGGTGTCTCTGCAGGACATCCTTCCGTTATTAAACCCAGGAGATCATATGACTACATTGGATCTACAAGACGCGTATTTCCACGTGCCGATACATCCTGCACACAGACAGTACCTTCGGTTCTTAGTAGCCGGAAGACATTACCAATTCAGGGTACTGCCATTCGGCTTGAAGTCAGCGCCGAGAGTATTCACAAAATGCCTGGCTCCAGTGTTGAGGAAGCAAAGACATCAAATATTTCCTTACCTCGACGACTGGTTAGTCAAAGCATCATCAAAGGTACAGGCCAGAGCGTCAACACAGGCCTGCATAGACTTGTTCGCCAAACTAGGATTGACTCTCCCCGAGGGAAAGTCACACCTCCACCCAGCAAAAGTGATCACATTTATGGGAGCAATATTGGACACGGAATGCAACAAGGCGTTCCCCTCCGAAGAAAGGCAACTGAGATTTGTGTCCCTCTTCCAAGACTTTGTAAAAAGAAAGTCTCTTTCAGTCCGCAGGTACAAATCCTTGCTGGGCATGATGTCATCTTGTATTCCCCTGGTGCCTTGCCGCAGGTTAAGGATGCGCCCATGGCAGGAGCAGATCGATCTCCAATGGTGTCAAGCGGAGGGATCCTTCGACAATACAATATGGGTGACACCAGTGATGGTACAGGCCGCAGAGTGGTGGACACAAAAAGGAAATGTGTCTCAAGGTCTAACGTTTCTGGCAAGAGCAGCTCTTCTAGTGGTGACGACGGATGCGTCTCTAGAAGGATGGGGAGCTTTCCTTCAGGACCTTCAAGTCAGCGGTCGTTGGAAGGTGCACGAGCAGGAATTGCACATAAATCTGCTGGAGCTCAGAGCGATACGCTTGGCATTACTAGCTTTTCTACCAAGCATAAGAGGTTCGCCAGTGTTGGTAAGAACAGACAACACTACGGCGATGCATTATGTGAACAAGGAAGGGGGAACAAGATCTCTCTCCCTGTCTCAGGAAGCCCAGGAGATATGGGAATGGGCTCTTCAGCAAGGAATATCATTGGCAGCAGAACACCTCCCGGGGGATCAAAACGTCAAGGCGGATACTTTCAGCAGACTCAAATCGTCCTGCCACGAATGGGACCTGGACCAGGGGATCCTGGACAGCGGGGAACACCGATAGTGGACCTCTTCGCCACGAAGGAAAACAGGAAATGCCAGTTCTTCTCAAGCTGGCTTCCCCAGAAGGGATCTTGGGGGAATGCGTTTTCCATGGCATTGTCCGGCGTCTTTGCCTACGTTTTTCCTCCAATTCCTCTTGTTTCCCGCGTACTGGTGAAGATCAAGAAAGAACCGTGCAGGCTGATCCTGATAGCCCCGTGGTGGCCCAGACAACACTGGTTCACGGAACTGCTGCTGCTGTCGGAGGACCGTCCAATTCGGTTGCATCCAATTCCATCGCTTCTGACAATGTCCAAGGGTCAGGTGCTCCATCCGGACCCGAAATCCTTGCGATTAGCAGCCTTTCTCCTGAACACTGTGAGCTTAGTCATCTGAACATCTCACATGAATGTAGGGAGATCCTGTCCAAAGCCAGAGCGGAGAGTACCAACAAAACCTACAGGATGAAATGGAAGAGGTTTTGTCTGTGGTGTAAGAGGCATAACATTCCCCATCTTACTGCTGCACCTCATCAAATTATACCTTATATTCTGCTATTAGCAAAGTCAGGATTAGCACTTGCTTCCATCAAGGTGCATTTGGCTGCGTTATCTCGCTACAGGAGATCATCGTCAGGCCTGTCCTTATGGTCATCAAGGATCATCAAACAATTTATGAAGGGGATATTCAGGGTCTTTCCTCCAGTAAAGCCTCCACCAACACTATGGAATCTGAATATAGTACTTTCTCAATTGATGAAACCACCGTTTGAACCGATACACAGGGCGGAACTGAAGTTCTTGTCCTGGAAAGTGGCTCTTAAATTTTGCATTGACTTCAGCGAGAAGAGTAGGTGAACTACAATCGCTCACGATTCAGGAGCCTTTCCTACAGTTTCAAGAGGATAGGATGATTCTCAGAACGAACCCGAAGTTCATTCCGAAGGTGCCAACGGACTTTCATCTGAATGAACCGTTGGTGTTGAAACGTTTCTTTCCTCATCAGTCAAAAGCAGCGGAAAGAGTTTTGCATTCACTGGACGTTCAAAGATGTATCAAGTTTTACTTGAAAGAAACAAAGGCTTTTTGCAAGTCTTCTCAGTTATTCGTTGCTCTCAGCGCACCCAGGAAAGGTTTCCCGCTGTCAAAAAGGGGTATTGCCAGATGGATTTCCAGTGCGATTATCTTCTGTCATCAAGCTGCTGGAAAGCCTCTGAATGCACGAGTTTGTGCCCATTCCACGAGGGCGGTGGCCACATCCACTGCCCAGGATATCTGCAGAGCAGCGACCTGGGCATCTACGCACACCTTCACCAGGCACTACTGCTTGGAGGCAGCCGCAGAATCGGATGCGGCGGTGGGAGAGGCGGTACTGCGAAATATCATCCAGTAACAGTGAGCCTTTTTTACATCCCTCCATCCGTAATTTCTCTTGTTTACAAAGTCACATTTTATATATGCGTATATATATATATATATATGTATGAGATTATGATTTATTTTCAAATCGTATGGCATGACTGTGAAATGTATCAAAGAAATGTGCTTTGTTTTTTCACTGCTAGCTATTCTGATTCAGGCATGTGAATCTATGAAAGTTCCAATTCTGGAGTAAGAAAACAAGTTACTTACCTGTAACCTTAGTTCTCCAGTATTGGAATCTTTCATAGATTCACATGCAGCCACCCTCCTCCCCTGAGAGGCTCACCTCGGATTTAGCACAAGAAGTGTGTTATATACACAAAGTGCGCGAAAAATCTGAGGGGTAAAAGGTTCTCTCAGGAGTGTTCTAGAGGGTGAGGAGCTCGGATTGGTTCAGGGAAAAGTTTGGGCCTTTTTTACATAACAAAGGCTATGGGTTGCAAAAGGGAAATGGGCCTAGGCCTCTTTTCAGTTTGCTATACTACTAAGCACTGCTTTTTTATATACCGGAGACTCCCGTCTCGACAACGGGGAATGATTCAGGCATGTGAATCTATGAAAGATTCCAATACTGGAGAACTAAAGTTACAGGTAAGTAACTTGTTTTCTTGTGGACACTGAGAGTGTGATTAAGACATGTGTGTTGTTGTCAAGATGTACATATGATCAATTAATTAGTTCCTGCTGTTTTCTAATGCTGGACACTGGTGAGATCATAAACGTTCGCTCAACATCAGTAAAAATTGACAAAGGTACTTGCGTTGTCGTGCATGGGACCAATGCGCAAGTAGCTTTAAAAGTGCACTCCCGATTTGGTGTGACATAATGGGCATGTTGTAATTATAAAGGTGAGTGTGTATTATATGCTGAGGTCCGGGGTTTATCTTGTATCAAAGAGAGAAAACAGTATATGATATAAAAAGGAAGGCGGATCTGAAATAGCACTTCCTAATGGATTTACAAGCGAGTATGGTCAATAACAACATGGTGTCAACAAAACATCTATCCAACATCTTGGAACATGAAGAAACATTAAATACCTTTTTAAATCAAAGGGCAGGGCCCCATATTCTGCACTGGTAGGCTGAATGGTTGGGCTCTTCAGGAAAAATTATTAAGAGTTTTGTTAACAAGAAAATAAATTGGAAGTGAAAATCCTTGTGCAACCACATACTGTGGGAACGCACAGTGCCTTTAGATAAGAAAATGGCTTGAAAGACAAGTCTTACTTTCAGCGCTGGTTCTCCATGCACGTTTGGTCCCTTCTGCCCTCAATGTTGGCAAGTGGGAGAGAAGTTGCTCTTTTTATCCTCCAGAATCAGAGGGAAATGATTTTTGGTTGTTAATCGTAACTAGAGTAAGCGTCAGTGAGAGTGGATACTGAAACTAGACTTTGGAGTGAACTAGGAGTGTTACTACCTATTAATTTTTGTCAATGAGGCAATGTGTGCAGATCTGTTGAAAAGATTTATGCGTATTCCGCTAATAGGCTGATTTAAAAATGTTTTAAAGGCACAAAAAAGGAAGAGTTGGTATTGCTGAAAAACAAATGTATTGAAGTGATCCTTAAGACTGTGATGTAGTGCAATTTTCAGTGGATAAGGAATACTGCACTCATGGCACTGTTCATAATTCGAGTTGCCCAAGTCAAGGGGCGTCTATTCTATTGTCAAATGTGAAGGAACATATAGTGTTGCCATTTGCCTAACTCTGGGAAAGTATCTCATCCCTTTATTAAGCGATTGTAAGTGGATAGGAAGTATTGAACTCATGGCATTGTTCTCAATCCAGGCTAAGTAAAAGGGCTTCTGTTCTCTTACCAAATGTGAAGGAGTATATAGTGTTGCAATTTCTCTAATTCTGGGAAAGTATCTTATCCCTTTATCGTGGTGCAGTTTGGGGATAGAGTTGCCATCCGTGAATTGGCAGGGTTATGCTACTGCTGGAAAAATACATGCCTCATTCTATCCTCATCGGGTGACTTGCGTCCATGTATTATTATCATTAAGGGCTGCATGCATCAAACTAAAAACCGGTTGCAAACGGTTGACTGGTATTTTTGCATTTGGGATGCATCATCCCAAATGCAAAAATCGCAATTTAAGTAATCGCAAATTTGTGATTACTTAAATTGCGATCTCATTTAAGGAATCGCAAATTGTGATGCCTCAAATGCAATGCAAGATGACATTTAAAATAGCGTTTTCGCTATTAGAGGACACTAATTACCGTCAAATTAAACTTGATGGTAATTAGCGAAAACTTTGAAAAATGCACTAAAGTGAATTTTTCAAAGTTCAAGGTTACACACACACATGCCCTTGGGGCATGTGTGTGCACAACATGGGTTCACTGAGGAAGTTCAGGGGTGCTACAGGGTGTCATCTTGGCACTCTAGAACTCTTGAAATTGCATGCACAATTTGCGAGTACCTGTTGGGTACTTGCAAATTGCGCATGCAATTCCCATTCATTCCTGTGGGCCTCAAGGCCCATAGGAATGAATGGGAAGAAATTTCTTACTTGCGACTGACAATTAAGGAATTTGTACGAATCACTAATTTATTTGCGATTCCTACATGTATGGCCAATAGCAATTTTTTAATTGCGATTCCCTAAAAAACGCAATTAAGGATTCGCTATTGGCTATTTTGATGCATGTGGGGGTAAGTCCTTTGTGGAATGTGCCCAGATGATAAATCCAACGCTGTTCCTACTATAGCAAATTCCTATCTGCTTGTGTATCAATCATTTAGAGAAATATTTCCAACAAGAAAGTGTAACTTTAAAAGCAAATGCAATAAAAAGATCAAACCATAGTGGTTTAGGAGATAAATGGTCAAGGTAAGGTGCAAGAGAATTTTAGAAAACATTTTGAAAAGTTAGCGCTATGTCACATTTGAAGATTTTTAAACATTTAGACCAAATTTAGGTCCAGAACTTATTAACAGGAGAACAATAATAAAACGTGTTAAAACAAACCATTACATGTAGAGTATGGCCACCATAAAGGTGATGCCATGATGCCGGTCCCAGGATGCTTGTTTATGGTCAGGGAGGTCCTGACTTGGCAGTTCGGTCTGAACTTTTCCCATGAGGCACAGGGTCAAGACTGACTTGCATATGGCTGGGTCTAAACTGGGGTGGCCTGGTGAGCACAAGAACAATGGATTTAACCCAGATCTATTGACTGGTTGAGAATGTTTGATTTGCTCTGCATTCTGTCCATCGCCTGTGTGTCTTTTGCACCATAATTAGGAAGCAGATGGGTCAAATTTAGAAAATCACTGCTTAAGTACCCGGACATCTAGGATGTGCAGGAGAGAGGAAATCACAGGGCCTCTGGTGGTGGAATGGTGGAAAAGTCCAGAGGCATGGCTGGAACAGAATGCGCCTCATCAAACCGGCATTTAGAAGTTCGATTGCTTTGCAAGGCATCCGAGCTTCATGGAGATGCCACTATCTGAATGGTCAAGAAGCCACACCCCCAATATCTGTAAACCAAATTATAAAAAAATACCAACTCTGACATTACATTTACCCATCATGTGTCATCTGTGCATGCTACACTTAAAGGCGAAAGTCACTAATCAACAGTTGTTAACTATCAAGTGGATCACATTCAAGATTCCTTGAAGATTGAGTACTTCCTCCCTGATGAGGTCCATAAATACTGCAAACACCATAATGGTGTTCACAAAGCACAATAAAAACAAGAATAAAGTACCATTACTGCATTCATATACTATATTATAAAAAATAAACCAAACTAAACCCTCATTCCAGTCTAAACTCTAATTTGCCATAAATTTTCTTTCAATTTGTTTTTCAAAGAAGTTGATTACGTTTGCATTACCCTTTGTAATTATTCTTAACTTTCGTAACTTTATCTTTTATATGTATACTTCGTTCAAGTGACAAAATACAACTTACTGGACAAAATGGTGTAGTTCTGGGTTTCAGTCAATCCGCCTCCAAAATATTTACACATTTACTTTGCTAAAATTATATTTGCCAATGAATAATGGACTTTCACTTTCTTGTGACTCCTTATTCAGTAATGTATGACTAATATTTGTTCTCACGCTTTCCTGTGCATTCAGTAGGATATTGTGACAAACTAAATTGTTGGTTGAGTGAGGTGTGAACGCTTCTCAAGCAACAACCACAATCCCTGTCTAGGTGAACCACAAAAGTCACTAAATTAATCTGCTTAACCCTTGGTGAGCATGGCACAAAAGCAGTCAGGCTTAACTTAGAGGCAATATGTAAAGAATTTATGCAGCAGATGAATAACAATAAATCAAAAAGGAAAGAAAAATACCAAACCAATTTAGAAAAATTGTGTAAATGCAATAAATTATTCGATACCAAAATTACAAAAATCCAATCAGTACAACTGGAGTTATGAATTTTTAAAGTTCAGGGTAAACAATAGGCCCTAAAAGATAAGAGCGCCAACCGTTGACATCTGCATGCGCGAGACCGGGTCAAAGTTGAAAAATATGGTACTGCGATGGAGCGCTAGTCCGACACAAGAAGTGGACTGGGTCTGGTCGGCGCTTACCTTCAGAATTCAAAGAAATTTAGAAGTACTTGTTCTGAAAATTCTGAGCTTACCTTCGAAATTCAAAGACTTTTAGAAGAACGTGTTCTGAAAAGAAAAAGTTCAGTGGGATAAGGATGCAGGCAATGTCAGAGGAGGAGGCACTGTCATCGGGAAGCCTCTGAATGAAGTAAGGGGGAAGAATTCTACATTTTTGGAAGCCGAAACTCTCCATCAGGATGGAGCTGGAGGCTGTAGTCAACCAGAGTTCCACAAGGCTGGATACCCCTTTGGCAAAGGACTACTGAACAGAATTTGCTGCTGCAAGAAGAACATAGCGGAAGCTACTACAAAGTTAGACTGCCCGGCAATGCAGATTGGTAGGATAGATGTGCAAGTTTTTAACACTCTCCTTTCAGTTCTCATAGCAGTTTTTAGCCAACTAAGTGCTAAGTTTTGCCTTTTGGCTTTCTGGGCATTTTAACACCACAACCAAGGGTCCAGGACTGAAGGGGCACCAACCACTTGGGGTTTAGGACTCACTCAGGCTGGGTCCAGGGGAGCGTTCAACATGGTTGGAGCTTTTTCTGTCCCTGAGGCTCTGCTCGGTAGGCAAGCCAACTAGGCTCTGGAGTCACTCTGGTAGTCCAGGGTTCAAGGTGTGCAACAGGGCTCAAACAGTTAAGCAAGCCTCTGAGGCTTTAAGGTAGGCTACAGGCAGAAAAACAGTGTTTCCAGTGCAGCAAGCAATCTCAATCTTGTGGAGTACACAGCAGGCCACAGCAGCAGGCAGTCCTCCAAGAGTCCTTCCGCAGGTCCAGAATGTGGACTGAAGAGTGGGTCCGAGCGTCCCCTTTTTTATATATTGTGCCTTATTTGAAATCGTAGACATTTCTAGAGAATTCCCTTTGAAGTCCTTAAAGTTTCCTGCTTCCCCTGTCCGATGTTCACACCACAAGGATGACAAGTCATTTGTGTGAAGGCAGAGTATAGCATATTTAGTTGCATGTGGAGCTGTGTCCATCTCCGCACCACCAACTTGCCAGTTGATGGCCCATCCAGGAACATCTAATACCTTATTGTGTGGCTATCAGGGAGGAATAAACTAATTCCAACTGCTAACCACACCCAGTCATGTGACCCAGGAGGCAGGCACTAAATATTTTAGGGCAGGAAAGTGTCAACTTTCTGTAAGTGACATTTCAAAATTGGAACTTAAAATCTGACTTTACCATGAAAGAGCATTTCAATTTCTCAGGCATCAAACAAACAATGTTCAACTGTTCCCAATCAAATGTTAGCACTTATTAAATGTAATAAGGCAACCTAATGTTATCCTCTGTGAGAGGTAGTCTTCATAGTAGTGAAAAAATAATTAACCGGTTGCCCACTACCAGCTTATGCAAAGCTTAAAATTACATGTCGAACATTTTAATTACAATGGACCCTCTACTATGGCCCACCTAGGACCCACCTTAGGGGTACCTTACATGCAATAAAAGGTGAGCTTAAGGCTTGGCACTGGGTGTATATTGCAATATTGAACTGGCAGTTTAAAACTGCAGTCAAGCTGCAATGGCAGACAGGGACATGTTGTAGAGATCTACTTAAGTGAGTTGCACAATACGTGCTACAGGCCCACTAGCAGCTTTTCATTGACCAGCCCGGAGTCTATGGTATACCAATTTACAAGGGTCTTATAAGTATATTAAATATACAAATTGGGAATAAGGCAATTTTACCATTTTTTTAAATGAACACAAACACTTTACAGTGGTTAGCAGAGGTAAAGTGCACAGTGTTCTAAGGGCAACATAAAAAAACTCAGCAAAAATAAGACAATGTAGGCAGAAAGGTTTGGGGGTGACCCTGCAGAGATGGCCATGTCCAACAGAATTCATGTTCATATTCTCCTTCTTTGAATTTTTGCAGGAAGTTGTTGTGATCAATCAGTTTAATTAACAACTCAGTTTGCCAATTCATATTTCATCAACAAGATATCATTTGTGTATTAAAGTTAGACCATCTCCTCTATTCCATAAGAGACACATCTCAATGACCCTGCATACTGAGACAATGAGAGACTCATACAGACCCCGGACAGAACATTAATGAGGCCTTTGCTGTTCAACGTTTAGAAATCAAATCAGGACATGGAAAATCCAAACTCCTTTATGTAGTGGTTACTAGAGTAAGTTAAAGGTTGGGCGACGAACAGTGAACACGTTAATCGCCCTACACAGAGGGCCATCACTCTGGAATTGGTTGTACAGGAAATAGAAATTGGAGGACAAAACCATTCTGAGAAGTTTGTTATCGGCCACTAACACAAATGGAGGTAAAAATGTATATTTTAGGATTGTGCAGGCTTCCCAGGTTAGGGTCTTCAGGGACCCATTCCTGCCTGAAATGGGCAACGTTTACCAGACATACAGAGAATTTTCAATGAGGATGTTCTTAAGGCTGACTTCTCTATGCCAATTAATGGGAGCCATGAAGTGAGGCTACCATCCTGGGGCCCCTATATGTTCAAATTCTGGAGAGGGATCGCCTTTAGACTCTTGCCAGCACAAAAAAACACTGGTGGTGATGGACATAAAAATATCTTCCTACATTTTCCTGTGCTCCATAGAGGCTATCGAGCACCACTCACATAAAAGTTGCACCATGGTGCAGAGGTATGTGCATGTTCTTTAGCATGAAATGTGTTCTGGATGTGGAGAATACAAACTCCTATGCCCAAATTCGGAAACATTCTGCACATTGTATGTGTGTTGTGCAGTGGAGCACACGTGCAATATGTGGGATATTTCGAAAAATAAAAATATTTCTCCTGATTAGCATCTGCTTGATGGGGGCATTCGTTTTTGACATAAAGACTATTCTGGCTATCTAGCTGTGTAGTAACAGTTTTTTAGGAGGGGACGTTCTAAACAAAAACCCTGCCCCATGGTCGACATAATGTTTACAGCTATGAAAGGACATAGCATGACGATCTATGCTTTCACTTATTTGTACCCCTTGCATTATTGATGTAACTGTTTTACTATGCTCACTCCTATGCCTTCCCCACCCCACTTATTACCTACAATTTCGCCATATCTAATGGCCTGTTTTGTATGCACTGTAAAGCGCTCTGATATCTGCAAAGATCTGGTTCGCGCTATATAAAACTTTCAAAATAAAATAAATAAATAAATAAATGAGTAGTGGCATGGGATATTATTAAATGAGTGAAATTTGACTGCACATTTGCATATATATTTTTTGCATTACGGAGGGGTGCTGGTACTGTGTTTAGAAAACTTGGGTAGACAGCTACGTTGGGGCAACTTGCCCAATTGTAATGGGCTTGGGACATGAATGTGTGTGTTAATTTCTATTGCACACATAGACATATATTTATTGTTTTGTAGAAAACGTCCTCATTAATGGGATGGACGGAACAGGTAATTCGGAGCAGATTATCAATTCATAATTTGGAGGTATCTTTTCAGTATCAGTAATTTTAAGGGTACTGGATACTGGTGCTTGGGAGGTGGATTAGTAAATTGGATCAGACAGGACCATTGACTTTGAAGGAGCAAAGCAATGGGAGACTATTAATATGTTCAACTTTGGGAGATGGAATTGAAGGGCTCTGACTAACTGCAATTATAATCAATTTGTATTAAGACTTTTAAGACATATTTGAACGTTTTCTGATCAACTGTTAATATAATTAATTGTATTAAGATGGGATGTGAAAGCATGACATGTTTTCACGAGGCAGTCATGGGCACCAGGTGCACAGTATAGAATTATTGTTATGTTGGTACAAGGGAATTTTATAACCTTGGAACCAGAGAGGATTCAAAGATTGGATATAGGCAGGCATTAATGTCTAAGAATTGAGTTAATGTAATAATTGTGGGGACAATGATTAATTCTTGTTTTTGAAAAAGAGGAACATCAATAATTTTTTTTCATTGATGTATTGTGTTTTACTCTAATTTACAACACTGATGATGTCCAAATGTGAACAAAATGCGTTGGCTGATTGATTTGTTACTATATTGTGTGGATCTAACAATTTGAAAGGTTTTTTAAATAAACCACTGAGTTTGAAATTCATCAAAGACTGCGTATGAGCCTTTTTTTTCACGAAACCATTACTTGAATAATCGATTTGTGAACATTGCGAACTGAGGCGCTCCTTTCAGGATAGGTTATGAATTGTTGTTGATTAGTGGCCCAGTGGCAGTGGGACCATTGAAAGTTGATAGTGTATGAACTACCTAATCGACACAACAGTGCGCACACCTCCTAGCTCTCACTGCCTATTGAGTTGGTTAATTATAGATAATTTATATTATACCTACCAGTTCAGCTCATCCTGTGACATTAAACATCAAACTGTTTCAAATTCCTAGTCTGAACTCGTTACTTGCCTGGTTGACATGCATAATTTCCTTGCAACTCACCCTCACTTGAAGGGTTTCAGTCTCCTTGGACTCACCTTCACCATCCAAGCAGTGACTTTTGTCACTCCCAAAAACATGTCATCTTCATTAATATTAATTTAATCATCCTTAAAAACTACTTGCTTTCTCCGTGGAGAGCCAAACAGTAGAGAGACATGAGCCCAGATGTATGTAGCATTAGTTCCAAAATACAGGTCGCAATTTGTGATCAGTATTTTTGCGACCAGTGTAGAAGTTTAAGAACTGATTTATGTGATAATAGGTCAGTTCTGAAATTACTAATTCCTAGTAGGTCACAATTCTACCTGCCTAATGAATATTAATTTGGTAGGTCAAAAATTGCTGCCCACTTGAAATCGCTACTATCTTAGTGATAGTGACCTGCTGAGGTCAGCAGACCATAAATGGCTGTGATTGCTTTTAGATAAAACATTTTGCTTGCTTAAATTCAACTCATTTTCCTTAAAGGAAAACATTTTAAGTAGTCAGTGGTCCTTGGGACCATTGCATACTCTAGAAATATTTTTTCAACATTCCCCAAGGACCCAAGGGGAATGGTTCCTTTTGGGACCCCTTCCTGTTTGCAAATTACTTACCACTATCTTTCGGCAGCCAGTAAAAGAATAATGTTTTACGACTGGAATTTGGTCTCAAAACATTAATACATATCAATCTGATTTGTTATTTGGAAGGGACACCCTAAATATGGTACTTTCAAATACTGAATCTTTATTGGGTCGAAACATAAATTTTATCTTGTACATAATAAAAGGGATTTTTCCGATAGTATCGAATCGGGCCGTTCTTGAATGCAAAAATGCTTGATATATCTATCCCATGGATTGGAAGAAAGCCAATAAATACCTCACTTTAACTAGTATAAGTACATTCATTCAGACTCAACGGCAAAGCATAACAACTCTGTTAAGCAGATACGATTCTGTAGGCTGTACACTGGCTCTGTTCATGCACAAAGAACCACGGTTATGATGACACTTCACTCTTTGCACGTGAGGTGGTAAAGGGTAAGATATTCAATAATGGTTGCTAAGGCACTGGCATGTAGCTAAAAGAGCCACCCCTAATAGGTAGCTTTTTTCAATTCATTGATAACTAACGCACTAGGGGGCGCATTTACAAGGGCATTGCGTCACTGGAACATAACTTTTTCTGACGTTCCGATGGCTCAATGCCCAGCACCATATTTACAAAGTGCTGTGGCTTAACACCATTTTGTAAATATGGTACCCTTTCATGCAGTTTTCTGCATGAAAGAGGTGTGCAATGGGTGTTGAAGTGGGCATTCCACCACAACATGCATTGCTTTTTGATACTGTCTATTGTGAAAATACTGCCTATTGTGAAAATACTTTCACTCGGAGAAGGGGCATCGGCTCCTGACGCCGCACCACGCCGTGAGGGAAACGGCAGGACAGAGGGAGACGGGAGCACCGGGAGACTTCCCCACAGCCTACAATCCCCAGCAGCCTCAGCAAACTCGGGGGCGGCGCGGCTGACAAGCGTCAGCACAGCGCCTGGAGGTGCTCCAAATCACGAGCGCCCGTGAGCCCAGGGGGACCTATTGTGAAAATACTTTCACTCGGAGAAGGGGCATCGGCTCCTGACGCCGCACCACGCCGTGAGGGAAACGGCAGGACAGAGGGAGACGGGAGCACCGGGAGACTTCCCCACAGCCTACAATCCCCAGCAGCCTCAGCAAACTCGGGGGCGGCGCGGCTGACAAGCGTCAGCACAGCGCCTGGAGGCGCTACAAATCACCGAGCGCCCGTGAGCCCAGGGGGACCTATTGTGAAAATACTTTCACTCGGAGAAGGGGCATCGGCTCCTGACGCCGCACCACGCCATGAGGGAAACGGCAGGACAGAGGGACACGGGAGCACCGGGAGACTTCCCCACAGCCTACAATCCCCAGCAGCCTCAGCAAACTCGGGGGCGGCGTGGCTGACAAGCGTCAGCACAGCGCCTGGAGGCGCTACAAATCACCGAGCGCCCGTGAGCCCAGGGGGACCTATTGTGAAAATACTTTCACTCGGAGAAGGGGCATCGGCTCCTGACGCCGCACCACGCCGTGAGGGAAACGGCAGGACAGAGGGAGACGGGAGCACCGGGAGACTTCCCCACAGCCTACAATCCCCAGCAGCCTCAGCAAACTCGGGGGCGGCGCGGCTGACAAGCGTCAGCACAGCGCCTGGAGGCGCTACAAATCACCGAGCGCCCACTCGCCCCGCGAGTCGCGCACGGGAGAAGCCCGGGACAAGGGCGGGCCCTCTGTGGCCCTCAGAGGCACAAGGAGGCCGGGTTGGGCCACCCCACTTGGCTGCTACTAACTTGAAGGTATTGCATCTCATCACTATTGATTCTGACGTTGCACTGTCGTTATACCATGTCCATCTGGGAGGAGCTGAATGCATTGTGTGGTACTAACTATGTCCAGAACGTATCTACCCCCCCTAAAGTGGTTAGAGATGTTGATGATACCGACAATATGTTCATTAGTCCCTCACTACTACCTTCCAACTCACCACCAATCTTGCCGACTGGGGCGGCTAATAAAACACCTAACCCAGTATCTCCACCTCAATCAACCCTACTGGCACAGATCGAACAATTGTTTTTTACTGCACTATCACCTTTGATTACTAAAATCAATAACCTGGGAGATAGGTTAACACCTTAGCTGCGTGTAAACATTTCTCCCCAGTGCTGCGCTGTCCATTAGAACAAGTGCTGAATGGACGTTCAATGGTCGTGCGCAGCACTGGGGAGGTAGCGCTGCTGACGACCATTGGCCGTCAGCAGCACTTAAGGGGTTAACCAGCATAGAAAATAAACTATTAAGGAACCATACCCCAACTGGAACAACGGTCATACCCACTCACCCTATTCTCCCCAGCAACAACAATGAATACTTCAAACCCTCGACACTTATGGAAGTTCATACCTCTGAACCCCTCATTTCTCTACCTAAGCCAAGAATACGGAACAGTATCATTAATCCCGTACCTGTACCCCATAGATGTCCTAGGCTTGCACACGAAAGCAGGAATCGGATTAACCTACCTCCAGAAGCTGCCCCCTATGTGACTGTTCTTTCTGGGGTCCCCGCACCTAGCCAGGGCAAATTTGAAACTCATCAGGACTTGTTACACAAAACCATCTCCTGGCTAAAACAACACAGACCATTGCAACCTGCTTTAGATGGCGGCATCTTGAGTGTTAGGAGGGTAGGGTGGCTAGGCACGTCTCCCAAAGACATCCCGGGCGACCTCATTCTAATTAAATTCAAGTCAACGAACATTGTCCCTTATTTGCGATCCTCCCAACCTAGGGAGGGAGACGGGCCTATTCGCATCTGGGACTTGTACGACTTCTATCCCACCCCCCGACCCTATCCATCCCCCAGGCATAATTCATGGTAAAAGGGGACGTGAGATGGCCCTATTCACACCTCGGACTTGTACGACTTCTATCCCGCCCCCCGATCCTATCCGTCCCTCAGGCAATTGGCATGGAATTATAAATCATGGTAAAAGGGGACGTTAGGAACCCTGTCCCAATAACCACTACCCTTTTCCCGATTACTGCATGTACCTTTTCATTCACCTGAAATGGACAAATTAATTTTAGTTTGTTTTAATAGTTGGTTTTTATTTTTATTTTGCAAATGTTATGTTGAGTTATTTATACATGTTTGTATTTCTTTGCTGCTTTTATGGTTTTAAACAAAAGCCGAATAAAGCTTATTTTGACTTGACTTGACTTGATACTGCCTCAGATTTCCAAGGTTTTGTAAATCTGAGGCAGAGCCAAATCCTAACGCCACTGAATAGTAGGCATTAGATTGGTGCAACTAGGAGAAATAGTTTTATTTATCCTTGTTGTTTGTTCTTTCTATGTGTGCAGCACACATAGAAGTAGCAAATCACCATTACCATCCTTGTCCCTCTTCCTTGTCACAGTCACCAAGGTGCACCCCGTGTTCCAGACACAGCATTTACCCAAAATTAAAAGGTCCTCACCCAATATGGCTGCCTGACAGGAAGTACCTGTCACCTGGTCTGTAAGGGTGGGACCAACAAAGGAAACATCCTGTTTTTTTCTCTGAGTTCCTGCAGAACACCCTTCATCTGAACGTGACGGTGATCATTTTTCCTGTCTCGGTAATGTATGGTTTATTTTTTTTCCAGGGTCTGCTCTAGCGTCCCCGTTTGTTTCTGAAACCGTCGCTCTGCCTGTGCTGTCAGGTGATACCTTTTCAGACTGTGTTTTTTTAATGGGGCGGCGGTTTTGCTTGGCGCCGCTCCCGCGCTGAGCGATGGGTGCGGCTGCCTGGCACTTTGTGCCCTACTTGTTTGATTGCACCGCCGCTCCCACACTGAGCGTTTGGTGTGCGGCGGTGCTGGGCCCCTTCCCCATGCCTCTGCCGTCTCCTGCCTCTCTCAAGATGGGCGGCCGGTTTGTTTTTCGCAGGGTCTCCGGTTCCTGGGTCCTTCGCCTGGTTTCCTCTGAGGCCCTTCGGGCTCCTTGACCCTTTGGTGCCCCCTGCCATCCGGCCCTGTGATCGCCTGCTCTCGTTGGTTGTCTGCATGGTCTGGCCTGGTTTGTGCCTGGATGTGGGCCCGCCTGGCTATGCCTGGTGCTGTAGACTACCTGTACTTCCTCTCTTTCATTAGTGTTGCGATTCTTGCCCTGGGTCAGTGCCTCCTTTTGTGGCCTCCCCTTTGGGTCGCCTTCTGTCCCTCGGGTGTTTCCTTGGGCCTTGGCTCCCCTGGGGGTTCTGCTTCATGCTCCTATGGTATTTTGTTCTCCAAGGGCCTTTCGCTCGTTGTTGTGTCTTGTGCCTCTGTTGGCATCGGCGTCTCGCGGGCTGCGGGTTTGGATCCTGCCTTTGCTACATCCTTTCCTGTTGTCTAGGTGTCCTCCTCTGGCACACTGCTTCGCTACAGTACACGGGCATCCACTGTCCTTCTCGGTACGGCTTGTGTTCGCACAACAGCCCCTTCTAGCGTACTGGGCTGGAGATACTTAGCGTCACACAAGCTCAAGAAATTCCTCCATCTTCCTTTGGTGGTTTTGGCATTGCTTTGGCTTGGCCTAGATTTTTTGGGTTCCTTGTGATGTAGTCTTAACCCATCTACTCCGTTCGCGCGGGGTTCTTGGTTCCCCATGGCTCGCTGGGTCTCCTCTTCTTGGGTGGTGCGGGCTGCTGTTTTCTCTGCTCCCTTGCACTTTGCCTGTCTCCTGATGATGTGTGGGGTTCAGGTCTGTCCTGCCTTCATGTGGCCCGTGCCTGCTTTGCCTTTTTGGGGTGCGCTCGCTCTCCTCTTTTGATTCGGCGCAGTTGGGTCTTGTACGGTTGTATCTCCTCAGGTTGCTCTTCTGGCACTCTGCCGGTTGGCATTGTGGGTTTGGTGTTCCTGTCCTTCCTCCGCTGATTTGTACAGGAGTTGTGGCAATGTTATGACCGGGGTGCTGTTGCTCAATGGTTCATCTTGTCTCTGGTGACACTGGCCCCCACTGCGCTTGGGTTCCATTCCTGCCACTGCTTTCATGGTTTCACTTTTTGTGGTTCATGTCTCCCAGTGTCTTTGGACGTGCTGTGCCCTTGGGGTCTGCGGCCATCGCTGGCGGTTTTCTTTTTCGCAGGGTTCTCCCTGTTGCCTGTGTGAGGGTTCTGTGCTTGTGTTCCTTCGGGGCAGTTTTTACTTCTCAGACCACCGACAGAGGAGAGCAGACCGCCATTCGGCTATCCGGGGGTCATCTCGTCTGTTTGAGTCCTTGGCTTCTTGCCTTCTGCGCAGTTTGTTTTTCCTGCTACTGCCGGTCTGCTTTGCCTGTTTCCCCCTGGGAAACTTCCTCTGGGCCCTCTTGATTTGAATTCTGGTCCATTCTGTTTGGGCGACGTTGTGGGTGCTTCCCTGGTCCTTTATCCTGACAGGTCCTTCTTCCCCTATTGTCCTCGGCTGCCCCTCTTCGATTTTGGGATATGGCTTCGTTCTCTGGTTGCCTTGGGCTCTTGTGATCTGCCTTGGCGCTCGGCCTACCTTTGCCTGGTGGACTTTTTTCTTTGTGTCCTTGAGGTTGCCCGGCAGGGCCGCTGCCCTGCGAAGGCCTCTTTCTGTTGGGTTCGGTCCGCTTCTCTTTGGCTTTCATGCTTCCGGGGTCTCTCTTCCCCCTGTCTTTCATGGGCGGTCCACCTGGTCGGTGTCTTCCTCCTGGGCTTCTTCATGAGACTTCCTTGTTGGTACTTTGTGCTTTGGCTCCTTGGTACTCCCCTCATGCCTTCTTCTCCCATTCCTTGCAGATGGGTGTGGTTCTTCTGGGTTTTGTTTGGCTCTGCCATACATGCACCTGTTCATTGGTTGTGTGCTTGTCTGCATTGTGTTTTCCTTGGAATCCTGGATGTCTGTTTCTTTGTTCATCCGGTGCTTGGGTATACGCTCCTTGGTGACTGTGACGAGGAAGACGGACGAGGATGGTAATGACTCAGTTACTTACCGGTAATGTTCATTACTCCGAGTCATAGTCTTCCTCGTCACAATCATGTTCCCTCCCGCCCGCCCTTGGTGGTGGGGGGACGTACAAAGATTCTGTCTTTTCTTTGCTTTCTGCTTTTATATTTCAGGATGTTTCCTGTGTTGGTCCCACCCTTATAGGCCAGGTTACAGTTACTTCCTGTCAGGCAGCCATATTGGGTGAGGACCTTTTAATTTTGTGTAAATGCTGTGTCTGGAACACGGGGTGGTCCTTGGTGACTGTGACGAGGAAAACTATGACTCTGAGTAATGAACATTACCGGTAAGTAACCGAGTCATTACTGATTGTTTATGTGCAGGAAGGGACACCTTACTGCATATAAAAGAATCATCCCTGCAACCCAGGCACCCTTGCACAATTGTGCAAGGGTGTCTGTCTTTGCCCTAGGCTGCTTTTTTTTATCGCCAGCGCAAGGGAAAACACAGACGTGAGCCATATTCTTGTAAATACGGTGCATCCCTGCATTTTTTATAGGACGCAGGGCCGCACTGCAAAATTGCTCACAGCACTGCACCATTTCCTAGTAAATATATTCCTAGATCTTGTAACAATAGAGATTTAATGAGTGAGAATCAAAGGACATGACGTTCAACTATGGGCAGAACCATTGTTAGTGACTGACTCTGCAATATGTGTAATGGTCAGTTTGTTTTCGTGTATAATTAGTCAGACTGCATCTTTCTTAGAAATTCACTTTGAGAATTAGCCCAGCGAAAATGGAAAATATTTAGCTTTTTTGGTCTAGGTGCATAATTTCATGTTGTTGATTTTGTTTCAAAAATTGGTATTTGTTGTTTGCCATTTTTCAATTTTACCTGAAGCTAGCCAGAGAGTCTCTATAGCGTGATTACCTTTATCATTTTCTGTTTCCCTTTTTGTCAACGAGCTGTTTACGCGAGGGGCACTGGATATAGGTTTGTAAGGGTATATTATCAAGACAGGCGATAAAATTATCGCCGTTTTAGCGGCAGAAAACTGCTGCTAAAACGGAGATAATGGGGTTGATTATATGCTATATGGAATTCCAATTGAAGCCCATGTTATATGTCCTTCACATCTAAGATGGGCTTCAATTGGAATTCCATAGAGCATATTATCAAGCCCATTATTGACGTTTTAGCGGCAGTTTTCATATACAGTCTATCCTTGTCATTATGTTGGTCCAAACTGCAGCCAATCAGGCGCCAGCAACCCTCTAGAACCTTCTCCTCAAAGCTCAGCACCTCATATTTTCTACCGCACGTCGTGTGTAAGGGAGTCTACCTGAGCTCTGCTCAGTTTTCTCTACTCTTCTGCTTTTTGCCTGATTTTCAACATGTCTTCAAGTGAGAAATCCCTCTTCAGAGCTTGTTCTTCATGTGAAAAGCTAAGACTTTATTCAGAGGATCCACACAGTAAGTGTATTTACTGTCTTTACCCGGACCATGAAGTGGGAAGTTGTAAGTTCTGTAGAACTTTCTCCACAAAGACTTTAAAGGATAAGGAAGGCTGTTTACTCCTCTGGCTTCAGAGACTTAAAGACAAGGAGCATGTACTTTCTGATGCTGAAAGCCTCATGTCAGGTCATTCCCAAGCAGCCTCAAAAAGAAGTAGTGTGCAGGAGTTGCCTTCTCCATTTATAAAAAAGAAGAAAATGTCTCTTTCTTTGGCCCCTGCTACGTCTTCACCTCTTCCTACTACTTCTGGGCCCACGAGACCTGGCTCTCAGGCTACTGCTGCGACTTCCACAGAATTTTCTGTGAGGAAAACTGTTGCTCCGTCGACGATGGTGTCGACTACAGTTCCGTCGACGAGATTGGCTGTCTCTGGTACATTGACGACGACGGTCACGACGACGCTGGCTTCTGGGTCGTCTACAGCTGTTCCGTCGTCGACGATGAGGGTGATCCTCAGTTCAAAGACTGTGTCGTCAGTCATTCCAATTTCGTCCTCGTCGACAAAGAAACTTCCGTCGACAGTTAAATCATCGTCGACGAAGGGTGTAAAGGTGCTAGCTTCGTCGACGCCTTCGACGTCGAGTACTCCGTCGAAGAGTGTTCCGTCGACCACGGCCCCGTCGACGAAGAAGAAGCCGGTGCCGTCGACGAAGGTCCCGTCGACTGCTATGTCGACGAAGGTTCCGTCGACGAAGTCTTTACCGTCGACGGTTTCAACGTCGACGGCTGCCTCATCGACGATGTCACCGTCTACGACGTTTTAGACGACAAGGACCAAGAAACCATCGCCGTCGTCGATGCTGACGACGGAACCATCGGCAGGATCATTGCCGTCGGAGATAAAGTCTCCAATTGTCGAAAAGACATTTCCAACTACGATGCCATCTACATTTGCCTCTCTGCCCTTGCTGCCACTGCCTTCCACCGGTTCCGCAAAGGATGACACTGCTCACAAGGGTCATAAGGTTCCAAGTGGCCACCTTGCACTTCCTGGTGATACACTGCCTCCCTCACCTTTAATTGCTACGGACTCGGACCAGGAGTCTGAAGTGGATGTACATGAGTCTTTCTCTGACGCTCCCAGTCCATCTGAATTAGTAATAAAATGTCACGAGTTCAGCAATGATGATGAGGAGCAATATGACCAAGCTGCAGAAATGCCTGTTCAAATTCCTACTGCGACGTTACCTTTGTCACTCATCTCGAACTTACAGAATATGTTAGATGACTACAACAGACGTTTCACTCCATCGCCGCAGGTGTCTACTGTTCCTTCCGTCTTAGCACCTACGGCGGAGCCGGCAGCTGCTCCTTTCGTGCCTCAAGCACAGGTAGTTACTCAGAGACATAACTCCATTCAAGTACACTGTTAGAACCGGCTGTCTCTAGTTGGCAGAGGTATACACTTCTGACAAATAGGGACACACCTTTTCTAGCCAGGGCAAGGGGATCACACCCTTTGATAACCCCTGCTCACCCCCTCGGTAGCTTGGCAGAGCAGATAGGCTTATCTCGGAGGCTGTGCGTTAAGCATTTATGACCACATACAGTAATAAAGTGAATACACTACAAATGGACACGACACAGTAGTATTATAAAAATAAGTATTTTTATATAAGGCTTAGCACAAGACCAAATAACGACAAAACTGTACACAATCTTAATAAATACTCTGGGAAGGGGAAAATAGTTCAAGGTAGTTTCTTCTTTAGCACAAAGTCTTTAGTATCAGAGCAAATCTTCTTCTTGGAAACACAGTTCTTAGCAACGAGGTAACTCACACGGGAGCTACACGACGTCGAGGCGAAGTTAATCCAAAGGTTCGGCGTCGACCGGGAGGAGCGCTACGTCGAGCCCGGAGTCACACGGACCCCCAACAGCACAGTACCTTGGAAAATGAAGCACGCGATGATCAGCGGCGTCGAGCAATCCGGCGTCGCGTCTTCGGTGTCGATCAGGCCTCAGCAGGCGTCGTTGTCGATGATGCGGTTGCAAAGTGTGAGCAGCGCTCACGGCGTCGAGAGGGCACGCAGTCGATGCGATCAGCAGCGGTGCAGACACGAGGTCCCTTGGAGCTGGAGCCGAACTCACTACTCACTGGCGTTGCTACTGGTGTCGACCGGGCCCGGCGGCCGGCGTCGAGGAAGCGGGACACTGGGGCCGTTACCCACGATGTCGAGCTGAATTCGGCGACGTCCGTCGGCGTCGAGGTTGCTGGCTCTTTCAGAGGTGCTGGATTCACAGGTTCCAGCAAATAGCACTTTAAGCAGATGAAGTCCTTTAGCCCTGTGACTTCAGCAGGAGACTGGCACTCTTCCAGTCCTTGGAGATTTTCTTAGTAAGCGTGAGAGTACACACACAGTTCCTCTCTCCTGGTTCCTTGGCAAAAATAAAGAAGCACTGCAGGATTCCCCCAGCAAACAGCACACTGGCAGAAGGGGTAGGCAAGTCCTTAGATCAGCAGGCCTCTTGTCCTTGGTTACAGGGTTCCTTATCAGAAGTGATCTGATTTCTTGGTCCAGGGGTCCTTCTCTTATACCCCTTTTCGGCTTTGATCCCTTTGTCCATGCGGGGGAATTTCCCAACATCCTGGGTCTGTTGTGGGTGGAGCCAGGCAGAAGCACCTCGCCCATTCACTTGAGCAGGGCTGGGTCCTCAGACGCCCAGCAGGAGGTGGAGCCAGCATTGACACTGGCAGGAGCAGAGCTATCGGCCTCCTGGCAGGAGGTGGGGCTAGGATCGTCCATGGCAGGCACAGAGCCATCAGCCGCTTGGCAGGAGGTGGAGCCAACATTGTATCAGGCAGGGCAGGCTATCAACAACTACTCTCCCCCTACCCTCAACGCAAATGTCCCACTCATCCCACACTGACTCATCCAGACCTGTGGAGCCACCCAGCCCCTGTCACACACACGCAAGACCAGCAGAAACCAGATATGGTTAGACAAGAAAATAGACACTTTCTAAAAGTGCTATTTTCAAACCCAGAGTCCAAAAACCATCCACACCAACGGATGCGTAATTAAACCCCGAGTTCAGGGATACCAAACTCGACATTGCACCATGCTTCCCGAGCCAGCTAGGATCATAGCGTTAATAATCCCAGCGGCCCATTCTAACTAATGGAGAGCAGGCTACCTCGCAATAGTGAAGAATGAAGATGGCCGTAGTTCACTATTAGGACATGCCAACTTGGTCAGGCGTGTCCTACCTTATACTTACAATGCACCCTGCCCGTGGGCCTACCATAGGGGTGACTAACATGAAGCCAAGGGAAAGTTTGAGGGGTTGGCAAGTAGGTATACTTGCGCAGCCTGCGTGACAGCACTAGGCTGCACGTGGGTCTCGCAATGACCGACCCGTAGACATCCTTTTACGAGGCCGCTCCTGTGGGTGGCACAACACGTGCTGCAAGCCCACGAGCGGCATTTGTATTCACAAGCCCCGGCACTCCTGGTGCACTAGACGAGGGACTGACAGTAAACCAAATAAGCCAAACATGGATACAATCGATACATCAATTTAACATAGGGAGCACTTGCGCTATGGCACTGATCCGCAGTGGCACAGCGCCCAAAGCATATACCAGCAAAAACATCGTAAAACAGTGGAGGCAAACAGAAAAAATGGAGGAGAGACTCAAGCCAATGATGTCAGGTCTAACACGTGTCCCCTCCAGCTGAAATGTGGGGAGAACTACCCTTGACCTAGGGAGTCCTCTTCACTAAGGCGGAAAAATCTGGACAGACCATCAGCATTGGCGTGATCTGTACCAGGGCGGTGTTCCACCGTAAAGTCCATCCCCTGTAGGGAAATGGACCACCTCAACAGTTTCGGATTCTCACCCCTCATCTGCATCAACCTTCTGTCTGAACACGGAAGTGAGTCCCAAACAGGTAGGGTCTTAGCTTCTTCAGCGCCCAGACCACAGCAAATGCTTCTCTCTCTATCACACTCCACCTCGTTTCCCTGGGAAGTAACCTCCTACTGATGAAGGCTACAGGCAAGTCTCGGCCCTCTTCATTCACCTGAGCTAGAACAGCCCCCACGCCATGCTCTGAAGCGTCCGTCTGGACAATAAATTCTTTGGAGAAGTCGGGTGCCTGGAGTATAGGTGCTGTGCACATTGCAGTTTTCAGGGTGTCGAAGGCCGTTTGACAGGCATCAGTCCAGATCACGTTTCGTGGCTGCTTCCTGGAAGTCAGCGAAGTCAAGGGGTGCACAATGTTACCGTAATCCTTGACGAACCTCCTGTAATAACCCGTGAGTCCTAAGAAGGCTCTCACCTGCGTTTGGGTTTTGGGCGGTGCCCAAGCCAGGATGGTATCAATCTTGGGTTGCAGGGGGGCAACCTTGCCGCTCCCTACTTGGTGCCCCAAGTACACCACCGAACCCTGCCCAATCTGGCACTTACTGGCTTTGATTGTGAGGCCTGCTCTGCGCAGGGCCAACAACACTTCCTGGAGGTGGCGCAAGTGTTCCTCCCAACTGGCGCTGAACACTGCGATGTCGTCCAGGTAGGCGGCACTGAAATCCTCCAGTCCAGCCAAGACCTGGTTGACCAACCTCTGGAAGGTGGCAGGGGCATTCTTCATCCCAAAGGGCATCACCCGGAACTGGTATAGCCCATCTGGTGTGGAGAATGCGGACCTCTCCTTTGCCCCATCAGTCAAGGCGATCTGCCAGTACCCCGACGTTAGATCAAACGTACTAAGGTACCGGGCAGCCCCCAACCGATCTATGAGCTCATCAGCTCTGGGGATGGGGTGCGCGTCAGTCTTCGTGACCGAGTTGAGTCCTCGGTAATCCACACAGAACCGGAGTTCCGGTGAAGCACCAGGCACTGCAGCCTTCGGGACCAAGACCACTGGGCTGGCCCAAGGACTGCTAGAGGACTCAACCACCCCTAACACAAACATTTTGGAGACCTCCTCCTTAATGTATGCTCGAACCTTGTCAGTCACCCTGTAAGCCTTGTGCTTCACAGGAGGGCTGTCTCCGGTGTCAACGTCATGGACACACCAATGAGTGACACCCGGAACCAAGGAAAACAGATCCGGGAATTGTCCCAACAGGTGGCGACAATCCTGTTTCTGCTCAAGGGTCAGTGTGTCAGAGAGGACCACACCATCCACTGACCCGTCTTTCTCTTTAGCACACAGGAGGTCAGGAAGAGGCTCACTTTCCTCCTCCATTCCAGCATCTGTAGCTAGGAGCATGCCCACTTCGGACCTTTCTAAGTGGGGCTTCAAACGGTTGACATGCAGGACCCGCAAGGGGTTCCTGGGAGATTTCAAGTCCACCAAGTAGGTGACATCGCTCTTTTTCTCCACAACCTTAAACGGTCCAGTCCACCTGTCCTTGAGCGCACAAGGTTCCACAGGGGACATGACCCACACTTCCTGACCAGGCTGAAGCTCTACCAGAGTGGCATTCCGGTCGTACCATCGCTTCATCTCCTCCTGGCTGGCCTCCAGATTTGCCTGAGCAAGTTCTCTGAAGCGCCGAGTCTGGTTCCGAAAGGCCAGCATGTAGCTGTATACATCCTGGGGAGGTTTCCTGGGAGATTGCTCCCAGCCTTCCTTGACCAGACTCAAAGGCCCTCTTACCGGGTGACCGTACAAAAGCTCAAAGGGGCCGAACCCTAGAGACTTCTGCGGCACCTCTCGGTAAGCAAACAACAGGCATGGCAAGAGGACGTCCCATTTCCGCCTCATTGGTTCTTCAAGACCCATGATCATGCCTTTAAGGGTCCGGTTGAATCTCTCAACCAGCCCATTCCCTTGAGGGTGGTAAGGAGTGGTGAACTTGTAGGTTACCCCACACTGCTTCCACAGAGACTTCATATAGTTCGAAATGAAGTTGGTGCCCCGGTCGGACACCACCTCTCTGGGGAACCCCATCTGGGAGAAAACACCCATCAGTGCCCGTCCCACCACGGGGGCCGTCACTGTTCGGAGAGGGATGGCTTCCGGGTACCGTGTGGCATGGTCCGACAAGACCAGGATGAACTTGTTGCCCAGGGCTGTCTTGGGGTCCAGGGGCCCAACAATGTCAATACCCACCCGGTCAAAGGGGGTACTGACCACTGGAAAAGGTTGGAGTGGAGCCTTCTGCTTCCTTCCGCTTTTCCCACTTGCCTGGCAAGTGTGACAAGTCTTACAATGGATGTCTACATCCCTACGCATCTGAGGCCAATAAAAAGGGGTGACAAGTCTGTCATAGGTCTTGTCCTGCCCCAGATGTCCAGCTAACGGAACATCATGAGCCATCCCCAGTAGGAAGGCCCTAAAGCGCTGGGGTACCACCAGCACACGGGCTGACCCAGGCTCAGCAGCCTTAGGCTCGCTATACAGGAGGTCGTTCTCCCAGTACACAAAATGTGACCCTGACTGATCACCTGAGGATTGGGCTGAGGCCTGCTGCCTCATACCCACAAGAGAAGGGCAGGGTGCGTTGTAAGTATAAGGTAGGACACGCCTGACCAAGTTGGCATGTCCTAATAGTGAACTACGGCCATCTTCGTTCTTCACTATTGCGAGGTAGCCTGCTCTCCATTAGTTAGAATGGGCCGCCGGGATTATTAACGCTATGATCCTTGCTGGCTCGGGGAGCATGGTGCAATGTCGAGTTTGGTACACGCAACTGTGTATCCAGATGAGGAGGAGGAGAACCCACCTGAGCGAGAGGCTGGGGAGGTTACGGATGTGGATGCTGATGATAACATGGTGGAGTGAGATGACTATCGAGCTCAAACACCATCCCCATCTCAAGTGCCGCAAGGGGATTCTCCTCCAGTAGATATTGCAAGTTTCCATCAGCTGATGGACAGAGCGGCTCAACGTTTTAAGCTGTCACGAGTCCCAAAGAGAGGAGGATTGTTTCCTCTACGATTTTAAAAGTCAGCCTTTCAAACAGATTCATACTGTTCCAATTATTGATTTCATCTGGGCTGAAGGGGAAAAATTGATGAAAACACCAAATTCCTTGCCTGCCCAATTGCCAAGATTGGAAAAGAAGTATAAGGCGCCTGTAGGAACCCTAGCATGTCTCATTGGCCAACCGAAGCCGGATTCGGTTGTTACACAGGCAGCCCAGAGGGGATCCCGGAATCCTGCATCCACTATCACAGCGCCACCAGACCGTGAGGGCCGTCGCCTTGATGCTATAGGCCGCAAGTTCTCCACAATGTCTTCCACCACAGTAAGGGCGGCTAATACGATGGCCATTTTGGGTCGTACGACCGCCAGATATGGGCAGACATGACCGCTTATGTGGCTATGCTTCCGGAAGCTTCAAAGGATGAGGCGCTACAACTTCTCCGGGAAGGTGAAAGAACGTCAGAAGAACTGATTGATTGTGCAGTAGATGTAGCCTGCACGGGTTTCCGACAGCTTGCGGGAGCAGCTGCCTTACGAAGACAAGGCTGGTTGCGCTCCACCTCCTTCCGTCAGGAAGTTCAAGCAAAGATTCTGGATATGCCGTATGATGGCGAATCACTCTTTGGGGCTCACATTGATGAGGCACTACAGTCAATTAAAAAGGACACGGCACGTGCCTTAGGAACCCTGCAATTTAAAAAGCAGCCCTTTCGGGGTGCTCGAGGACGAGGCACCAACTCTAATTTTCGAGGAGGAAGCAATCAATATTGCTCCTATAATCAAACCAACCAGCGTTATTCCAATAACCGACAACAGTTGTCTCGCCAACAGCCGGCCAAAGCCTATAGAGGGAAATCCTCTTACAGGGGATCCTCTAATAAACGAAAATGACTTGTCTTTAACCCAGCAGATTGGAGGTCGAATCTCCCTGTTTTGTTCTCAATGGTCCTCCATCACCTTGGACCGTTGGGTTCTGGACATCGGCCATGCGTTGGAATTCATCACCATCCCTCCTCCAACTCCACCTTCCGGACCACCACCCCCTCACATCAAAGAACTTTTCCATCAAGTTCATCTTCTGATTCAGAAGGGTGCAGTAGAGGTGGTGCCAAGGTCTCAAAGAGGGAAGGGATTTTATTCCAGTTTTTTCCTTATCGTAAAGAAGAACGGGGAGTGGCGCCCTATATTGGACTTGAGAGCGCTCAACCAGTATCTCAATAGTCAATCATTTCGCATGCTAACGCTTACAGAAATCTTGCGTTTGCTCTTAGTCGGAGATTTCATGGCAACTATCGACCTCAGAGATGCCTACTTCCAAGTCCCAATACTCCAGCGTCATCGGGAGTTTCTACGTTTTCGGGTGGGGCAGAAACATTTCCAGTTCAAGATCTTGCCATTCGGCCTTCGTTCTGCCCCACGAGTCTTTACAAAGATGTTGGCGCCTGCAATGGCCTATTTACGTCTTCAAGGTGTCCAGATATTTCCGTATCTCGACGATTGCCTCCTGAAGTCGCAGTCTCGCACACAGCTGATTCAGCATATATCTCTTTGCCAGAGAGTGTTTTGTTCCCTGGTCCTGTCTCTCAATCTGGAGAGATCCCACAGCTCCTTCCAAGGATTTTCTAGGAGCCACATTGGATACAACTTTGGCAAAGGCATTTGTGCCCTGGAACGTAAACTACGGATTCTACGTCTAGTATCACTTCTGCTGTCAAAGCAGTACGTTTCAGTCCGACTACTGAAGTCATTTCTGGGAATGGTGTCATCGTGCATCGCACTCATTACACATTGCAGATTACGAACACGTCCCATTCAAGAAGAATTAGATGGACAGTGGCGTCAAATCACCGGTTCCTTCAACGAACTGGTTTGTGTCACGACTCGCATGAAAAGGGCGCTTCGATGGTGGGCACAGCCAGTGCACCATGCAGCAGGGACATCATTCCTATCAGTCACTCCGGACCTCACACTCACGATGGATGCCTCTCTGGAGGGATGGGGAGCGCACCTACAAGACCTCTCCGTAAAAGGAAGATGGACTTTGCCACAGAAAGCCTGGCACATCAACAGGTTGTAGCTCATGGCTATAGTCCTAGCGCTCAAGTCATTTCAGCCCGTGCTTCGAGGAGAGTCAGTCCTGATACAAACGGACAACACAACCTGCATGCATTACATAAACAAGCAGGGCAGAACAAAATCTCAAGTGCTGTCTCGACTAGCACAGTCAATTTGGGACTGGGCGCTCATTCACCAAATCACAATCACCGCAGTTCATCTCCAGGAATATCCAACCTCCTGGCGGATTCCCTCAGCAGGTCCCGGTCATCGAACCACGAGTGGGAGCTGCACCAACCAACACTCGAAATGATTTTTCGGCAATGGGGGCGCCCAGCGCTGGATCTCTTCGCAACACCAGAGAACCGGAAATGCCCATCTTACGCAAGTTGGCATCCCCACAGATGGTCTCAAGGCAATGCCCTTTTGATGAACTGGTCCAATCTGTTTGCTTACGCCTTTCCTCCGATACCTCTAGTGCCTCGGGTGCTCTGGAAAATGCGGAGAGAACCCTGCCACATCCTTCTGATAGCTCCCAGGTGGCCTCGTCAAGCATGGTTCTCGGAGTTGCTTCTGCTGTCCCAATGCGAGCCCATCCTTCTTCCTCCTCGGATGGATCTGCTCACCATGGACAAGGGTCTCATTTACCATCCGGACCCCTCTTCCCTGAGTTTATCAGCCTGGAACCTGAACACTGTGAATTTCCCCATCTAGCCATTCCACAAGATTGCCGAGAAGTCCTTGCTCAGGCCAGAGCTCCTTCAACTGTAAAGACCTACAAGTTGAAATGGAAAAGGTTCTGCCATTGGTGTGCTGCTGCTGGTGTTCATCCCATTCGTGCAACGCCGGCACAGCTCCTCCCTTTCTTCTTGCAATTGGCGCAGTAAAACATGCAAAATTAGTTAAAATATGAAAGAGTCACCGTTTTAATGTTCATTGCTTGTAACTCTTTAATTTAGGTTATTTTTTAACCACTTGGCTGCTACGGCACTTCAAGGATTTCTGTGTAATTTCCATTGAAATGAATGGCCACTCCATGACGAGCTGACCTTGTCATTAGCATGGAAGTGGTTAAGTGTTTATATTCGATGGACATTCTAAGCATGCACCACACTGACTTCACTTAAAATATAGAATGGCTAGAACGTTTCAGTTTCCAGCTGATCTGAAAAGATGCAGACATATGATGCTGATCCGCCTAAATAAAGATTTCTATATCATACAATTATTTTGATTTGATTTATCACAGTAACAAATGCTTATAAACTGAGATATTCGGAAATTCATGACACGGAGCTCTGATTATGCGGTATATGTCTTAGGACGTCAATGTAATTTAGGGTAAATTGGTGGTACCGTGCATCCTGTGTAGAAATGGATTATTGAGCATGTTTGAGCGATCAGGCATAATGGCAAACACTTCCGGGTGGCAAGACATTTCAATAAAGCTCATAGTGGGAAGAGTGAATTGCTGAAATATTTTGGCATTGATAAAGTAATGACAAACAAAAGAACAGGGGCATGAAACGTTCTCTAAAGAATTCAGCATCATACTACGACATAAAATTGGAACAAATGTTCTTCTGGTCTGAACAATGTAAAGAAACTAGTGGTAAATGTAATAAATTGAAAACATATATATTTGATAGTTGCCTTTTTGAGAGACACTAAGGGGCATAATTACAAGACCCTATCACCACAGGATAGCGTATATTTACAAGGAAAGTGACAGAGCGCTGCGTTAACCTACTTGGTTTAAAACCGCACTCTGTTGTTTTGGCAATGCAGGGCTGCACTGTATTTACAACAATATGGTTCAGCTGCGGTTCGACCTGGGCTGTCGCTAATTGCAGCTGGTTAGCGCAACACAGGCACCCTTGCACCAAGTGCAAGGGTGCCTACCCTGTGGGAATGATTATTTATGTGCAGGAAGGGATACCTTCCTACACATAAACAATCATGCATGGCGTTTTTGCTGTTTCTATGTGTGCTGCACAATGCAGCACATATAGAAACAGCAAAAAAGAGGAGAAATAAAGCATTTCTCCTCATTTCGCCATGTTAAGACCGGGTATTTTTAAGTCTTAATTTTCACGCTGCCCCATATTTACACCACTCTTGTAAATATGGGCCCCTTCAAAATCAATGGGTAATTCTGCGCAACGCCTACAGCAACACCCATTGCCCTACCCTTTCACGCTAAGTATAGCGTGAAAGGGTGCCTTATTTACAAGGCAGAGTTAAGCCAAAATAATTGGCTAAATACTGCCTTGTCAATAAGTTGAATCCTGTATTGCCACAGGAACATCGAAAAAAGTGATGTTCCTGTGGCGATATGGGCTTGTAAATACGTCCCGAAGATCTGCATGTGAAAAAGGTGAGATAAGGGGGGGGAGGACAGAGCTAGAGGGTGGGAAAGAGAAACCAGTGTTTGTAGGACAGGAAGCAACATGTAGGTCAGAAGGTAGGAATGAGGAACAAAAAAGTGCGTAGGCCTACTTGAAGGCCCATACCCAAAACATAATATGAGAAGTAATGGGACGATTTAACCCTCCACGAAGTTCTGTTGACTTCAAGAAAAGCCCACCAAAGCAATGGCAAGCCTTGAGAAATGAATACAATAGCAAGCTGATTTAAACCCCTGTAGGAGAGTGGGGTCTGCAATCCTATGGTCACCCCCGATTTATGCTTTTTGCTTCACTGGTTTACAACTTTCCCTGGCTGTGGGCCTGCTAATCAGACCCACAGCCTAGCTGTTCTCTCTCTAAATTGACACACATGTATCTTAGGTGCATTGACCGATTGGTACTGGGCCACCTTATCAGTCCCTGTACAGCATACTGTGAGAAGTTGGCCTGATATGCAGTGCTCACTATTCTAGTGATCACTATGTATCAGTCCAAACAACCCTTATTGATGATTGGTTGTAAGTCAACCGATAGACCAGCTATCCTAGTAGCATGGACAAGAGCAGTCTTCAGGCTAAACTCTAGAGGGCGTGTTAAGCCAGCTGCTATACCATCACATATACCCCTTGAACACCAAGTGAAAGGACACCACACAAGTGTTATGAAAATAAACAGTGCATTTATTTAGATCACAACAGCCCTGTACTCTTTATGAGGACAGGGTACTAAGCACACAACAAAACTCTTACGAAAATACTTAAGTTGCACAATTTACACAAATGCCCGAGGGGCACGAAAAACCATATACTACAAAAGTGGAATGCGAAATTACTAGCAGGTAAGTACTGGACTAATAGGCTTTGGAATCGCTAGGACTACGTTACTGAACCTTCAGATTACTAGTAGGAGGCCTAGGGGACTCGGGTGTAGAGTGTGCACTCTCACGCGGGATGCGGGACAAAGTCTATGGAGGCTAGTAAAAGCAAAGTTAGTGTTCTCGGGCGAACCCGACTAGGTAGGTCAAAAACGAAAGTGGATCTAGGCACTTAGAGAGTTGTCCTACGCTGGATCACCGGGGTACTCGGTTTACCTAGCCCAGGGGCTGCGGCTGCATAGGGTTCAAGTGTCGTTGGAAAACCCTCGTTGACGAACCAGGAGCTTGAAAGAAGGAGTTGCTGGCAGGCGACCAGTGAAGATCGTTCGGTGGATCCAAGACTGGATCGAAGATGGAAGACACCTGTAAGCAGAGGGGACCAAGTTCTGAATCACTAGCCAGTGATTAGATGGGCACCAGGATGGCACCGGATGGAGTCACCTCGACCAGGTGAGTGGGCGACGCTGGGCTCTGCAGTCTCACGGACCAGCAGGCGTTGTCGGCGACCAGGATGGAGGTGCGAGCTGTCCCACGATGGTTGATGCTGTCGACGTCGCTGGACCCAGGATTGGGGCAACAAGTCTTGGCAAATTCAAGCCTACGCGGTGGACCTAAAATGGCGTCTGGAGTGGACCAGGAGGGTCCGGTGTGCTCCTCTTTTGGAAGGGAGCAAGGGCCAGTCTGGAGCAACCAGACTAGCAGTGGTGATGTCGTCGGTCGTCGTCGGGAAGGCCACAAGCCAGCGGGCTAGTAGCCAGGCAACGCGGTGAGCAGCCAAAAAGCAGAAGGGCCCCACGCAGATCTCGTGGATGCTGGGGGGCTGGTATTCGGTGCTGGAGCTGCTCAGGGTCGGGGCTTCTCGGACCCCAAAGCACTCACCAGAGGATCCCTCGGCGGTCGTGCTGGATAGAAGTCGTGCAGTTCTGATGATGGCCGGTCCCTCGAGGTCTCGTCGCACCTACGGTTCTCAGCTTAACTGTAGAGGTAGGTAGAGGTCAGAGGTGCCAGGGAAGCCGGGTCTCGTCGTGCTGGTCGGTCGGATTCTGGAGGAAGGACGTGCAGCAAACCGCAGTGTTCTTAGATGGTGCCTGCGGGTGCAGGGTGACTACTCCTTAGTCACAAGGGAGAAATCTTGAGAAGAGTCGAGAGTTCCTTTCGTGGAAAGTAGTTTCTTGATTCAAAGATGATCTGATTTGGAAGGGTCCCCGCTCCTGCCTTTATCCTAAAGAAAGGAGTGGGTACGCGACTAGGTCCTGCCCTAGGGGTGGGACCAGGAAGGGGGGTGGTTACACCCCTCTCCCATGCCGGACTTTCCCCAGCTCAGGGGCTGGTGTGCCCCTGGAACTGGTTCTAGCCGGCAGATGCGTAGTGAGCACCGGGGTGCCACTTGCAGTCACCTTCCTGTAAAGCCCTGCCTACCCAGGATACACAAAACCCTGTCTGGGATGGTGCTAGCACCGCCCCTGACAGGAAACCCTTTGTCCAAGCTCCCCTCGCTGGAAGGACTCCCAGCTGCAGGGGGTCAGACTTGTGTCTGTGGTGGCAGCATCCATTTTGTGATGCTGAGGCTCGAGTTAACTTTAACCGGGGTTCACAGTTACATACATGTCGTGTCCCTCTAGAAGGGTGGAATGCTAACCCCGTCGCCAGAATTGGCGAGGGGTTAGTATTCCAATTCGTATGACACCTTACTCGACATGTTTTGATAAAGCGATACCAAAGATAGCATATAACCGCGTGGATTATAATGCACTTAAGAGTATATGGTATGCGTTATCATGGAACAGCTATTAGGACTTGGTTCCGCAAGCTGCAAACGGGCTCAGCTCATCCCAGAGCACCATTTCACACGATTCCAAGCACTCTGCCTTCAGGATTGTCAAGGCCTGCCATAGGAGTGACTGATAGGAATCTGTGTGTCCATTCTAGGGTTAGATATAGGTATACTATACCTAAAGCAAAGGGTGATTACACTACCTTGCCCCAGCTGTCGTGCAGCCAGTTGTGTCAGATTTAGATGGTCAGCCCGGGGTGGCATAATACATGCTGCAGCCCCTGGTAGGCCCTGGGTACACCTATGCCCTGAGTTACAGGGTCTGACAAGGTGGCCCAGTGCCCCAGTACCGATTGGTAAATGCACCTAGGGTACACGTTGTAATTTAGTGAGAGAACAGCTAGGCTGTGGGTCTGATTAGCAGGCCCACAGCCAGAGAAAGTCGTAAACCAGTGAAACAAAAGCAAAAAATCTGGGTGATCATAGGTTTGCAGACCCTACTCTCCTACATTGATGTAAATAATTAATTTACTCTCTTAATTTCTATGCAGATAAGTACTTAATCAATAATAACTCAATCGGAATGAAGGAAAACAGAGTCCGTGGTGCAAGAGTTTCTAAGGGTTTTATTCCTCATAAAGGAATCAGGATATCATGTTCTGACCACCACACAGGATGTCAGAAGGGATAGATGAGCGCGCCGTCGTTTATTGACAATACATAGCTTATATACTTGATTTACATCATAATGTTCAATGTAAGAGGCGTAACAGCTGAGAGAAGACAAGATAACAGTATACACGTGGTGCTAGTACATCATCAAGAGGCGTAAACTAGGCGTGAACTAGGGTGTGTGCTAGAAACGTCACTGATAGGTGACGCAAGTGGGTGGCACCAAGGGGTGGTGCTAACAGAATGTTGCAATGTCAGCAGAAATCGGAAGCTTGGATGCGCGCGCAGCTGCATGACGTGTGATAGACGGGGTGCAGGGGACTTGACATTTACACTGGCGGAAAGAGACAGAAGTCTGGCATGTCAGATCAACTTGTGCTTCTATCATATCTGATATCTGATGTTTAGGAACTAAGCTATCTGGGCAGAAAGGTCTCTAGAGCAGAAGCTATTCTATACTTGCTGTGAGTGCGTGTATAAGCGCCTGAATGTCTGTATGAGAAGCGTGGGGGCATGGGGCCTTCCATGGAAGCATGGCAACAGAGGCTATGAATTACTTGCATAAAGACAGGTCGGCCCTTTAGCCCTGTAGCTGAGGAAGGATGTTTACTGAAGCTAGCAGGCTGGAATGTATCTTCGGGGAGGAAAACAGATAACTCGAAGATTATAGTCAATCTTGGCAGGCAGCAGGCTGAGCTGAGCACGGAGGGCCGCGCTAGAAGTAAGTCAGAGTTCACGGGTACGGGGGCTGCTTGGGCAGAGGCCCTCGCAGTCAGAAGCCAGAAAAGAGGCTCGGTGGCAGAGATTCAGGGCCTACTTTCAGCCAGGCTGAAAAACGTAGGAGTACACTTCAAAAAGACGTTGGCATAGCATACTTAGGAACGGACCATCAAACCCATTCATGGTGGGTCTGAAAGAGGACAAGTTAACGTTGGACGCAAATGTATTTGCGTCTTCATAGCTGGTACAGGAGGGAAGTTACATGCACTTTTAACTCGTACATGGAGTCGGTGGGGTACTCGCTAGGGAACACAACATGACCATAAAATTTATATTACCTCATTCCCTCCTTGTTCCCTACGGACCCTTCATGATATATCGATCCTCATAAATCGATCAGTTTGTTCTTGTAACATTATATGTTCGTCTTTCTTTCTTTGACTGTTTGAGAGGCAACTGGAATGCTCAATGCAGGATGTGGCACACAGTCCACATATCGCTGGCCCACACTGCAGGCACAGGCAACAACTGAATACTATAACAAGGCCAATGCCTAGGAACGATAAGATCTTCCATCCCCAAGCTGTTAACGTAGTCCAGAACCAACCGGACCAAGTCCAGGTGCCTGGATTCTGATGTATCTGATTTGCAATTTTATGTAAACGGGTGATAGCTTGATAGACAGATGGTGCGTTTTGTGGAATGAAAACACAGCAACTTGACCCGATGACCTTACAGGCTCCACCTCTATCTGCCAAGATGACGTCAATCACAAGGCGATTTTGAAGGACAACAGTCCGTATAGCAGACTGCTCCTCTGTTAAGTTACCTAGAGCGGAGGCAGTTTCGTTCACTACTGCTTCGAGTGTTCTCGTTAATCTGCGTATTAATTTACTGTTTTGGACAGGCCCTAGGAAGAAAAAGAATCCTTTATTGAAATCAGTGTACTGTTCCCATGCCGTTTCTGTGTAGTCGACAAGGGGAATATCTCTTTTGGGTCTATTCGGTGCTAGATTCGTATTTCTATGGTAATCAGGGGGAGCTAGAAAAACAGGTGGCAGGAGGAAGGCAATGTAACAGGTACCATCCCAATCTGGGGGCAAACGTATGTATGCGGTATGACCACAAACAAAGTAGGAATGACTGATAGCTTTAAAGGACGATTTACCATGGTCACTGAACTCGACCACAGTAGTGCATTTACTATGACCTACGTGTACTGAACCTTTCTTGCTAACACATAATTCACCTGTGACTGGTAGTACTAACATATGGGGCAGAACTGGAGCAGTTTCAGATTCAACGGTGAGGATCATAAGGCTAATTGTGTAATTACCTAATCCATATACTTCATTTTCTAGATCAGTTCCTATTCGAGTGGGAAGTCCCTCTTTATCAGGATAACAGACGTTGAGCAGGACTAAGTTCAAGTTTCCCCAAACCCAGCCCCCATCGAAAACAGCAATATCAGGATCTAAAGAATTAATTATTTTAAACCATGCTCCACAGGAGCCATTGTGAGTGAATGGGTACGGAAAGAGAGGCAGAGCTCCCTTGTAATTCTGGTAGGGAGGGAGTCGGCCACATATCCAACAGTCTGTAGCATTATTTGTCTGATGGGAATGGTGTAACATACTAATGAATGTATTGTTGCGCAGCGCAAGTCTGTAAGAGAGTTCATGTGCGGGAAGTTCACTAAAAGTGTGTTCAGCAGAGACATTGTAAGCAGATTGTTCACGCCTGAAAATAGGCCAGTACATAGGAAGCAGAATGCTGGCAATAATAATTAGAATACTCAGAATAAACATGATTATTAGTGTCACTATGCAGTGACTACGAAGTGATTTGCAATATGTTCTTCTCTTTTCCTCTCTCTCTCTAACTCGATCTAGGGGATACATGTCAGAAACTATTTAACCGATTCACCTAGGGGAGGACTTAAACAATTAAACTGTCTGACTTGCTAGATCGAAGCTTCATACGGTAAAGTTCTTGAGGAGTCTTTTCTCTTTTAGGCACAGTAACGTCTTGTGCTTCAACACAGTCTTTGGTGGGGGTGGACGAGTCAGAGTCCTGTTTCAGTCCGTTTTTTAGTTCATTGCATAGTTTGATGTGACTCGTGTGGACCCACCCCTTTCTCCCCTCGATTTTCACGGCGGTCCTGGTGGTAAGCAGAACGGTCTTTGGAGACTTCCAGCGGGGCTCCAGCGGACTTTTCCGGTCGAAATTCCGGACGAGTACCAGGTCCCCTGGACGGACCTCATGCGCCTTTACATCGGTGTTGTCAGGGAAGGCTGCGGCAACCTGTGAACGACATGATTGGAGTGCAGACATCAAGGAGGCAAGGTAATCTGTCAACATGTTACAATCAATATCAGTGATCTTTTTCGGAACGGGCGTCCCCCACATATTCGGCGGTCTGCCAAAGACCACTTCGTACGGGGATAGCCCTGATCTCGAGTGGGCGACCATTCTCATGTAGAATAGTGCCACGGGCAGGGCGACTATCCAGTCGACCCCTTTTTCCTGACAGATCTTGGCAAGACGGATTTTTAGTGTCTGATTATGCCTTTCTACAAGGCCAGCTGCTTCGGGATGTCGGACACAGTGGAACCTCCACTGATATCCTAGCAAGAGGGAAACTTGTCTCATCAGCTCGGACGAGAACGGCTGTCCGTTATCTGAATACACGACACGGGGCAAACCGTACCGTGGGAAGAATTCACGAACCAACTGTCTGGCAGTGGTCGGAGCAGTGTAGTCTGGGACTGGGTATGCTTCGGTCCAGCGGGACAGAGCACAAACAATTACAAGGACATACTTAAATCCTCTACAGCTATTCATCTGGATATAATCCATCTGGAGGACTTCAAAAGGGTGATCGGGAGGATGAAATCCACCTTGCTCAACAGGGACACTTTTACCTGGATTGAACTGACAACAGATCATGCAAGTACGCACTTTCTGTTTTGCTGCTGCTCGTAAGTGTTTGTTGTACCAGAGATTCTGTAAACTGTCTAACATGGCTTTCTCTCCAAGATGGGCAGGACTATGTGCTGTATTTATCATGACTTGAACCATTGAGTCGGGGAGAAACCATATAGATTTTCCCTTCGTCACCCAACCTTGATCTGTCTGAATCCCTCCTAGTTCAGTCCATTTCTTTATCTCCTCTGGAGTAGCATGTGTCTGGATATCAATTACATCTAGGGCGGGATCTCTAACTGCCATACACTGGGTCTGGACTATTGTCTTTGTCACATCAGTAGTCTGGGTGTGAGTCAGTGCTGTATGTTTTGCTGTCTGGTCTGCCAGGTCGTTACCCTGGGAAACAGAATCTGTGACTTTAGTATGTGCCTTACACTTCATGACTGATATGCCCGAGGGCAAATGTATTGCTTCTAACAGTGCTTGAATGAGGGGGCCATGTTGGATCTTGGCCCCATGGGAAGTCAGAAAACCTCGTTCTTGCCAGAGGACTCCGAAGTCGTGTACAACTCCGAAGGCATAGCGGGAATCTGTGTATATGTTAACATTTCTGTTCTTGGCTAGAATACAGGCTCGAGTCAGAGCGATGAGCTCTGCCGCTTGAGCAGACAGTGTGTCAATACGATGTGTTTCTTTAATTTCAGTTTCAGTGGTCACGGCGTACGCGGCCACTAATTCTCCTGTACTTGTTCTCATGCATGAACCATCCACATAAAGTGTCAGGTCTGGATTTGTCAATGGGACATCTGTTAAGTCTCGTCTAGGCTTAGTTACTGCATTAATTATTTCTATACAATCATGCGGAGCTGGATCTGTCATAACTGTAGGTAACAGTGTTGCTGGGTTCAGGATGCTGCAACGTCTGATTTCTATGTGTGGCTGGAATAGTGTTAATTCATAACCTGTCAGTCGTGCTATAGTTAAGTGTTGAGTCTGGGTTCTGTTTAACAAAACCTCTACAGAATGTGGTACTTGAACTGTTAACTGATGACCTAAAACAATTGAATCACTTTGTCTTATTGCTAACGCTGTTGCTGCTACTGACTTTAAGCACGCAGGGAGTGCTTGAGCTACTGAATCCAATGTACTAGAAAAATAAGCACAAGGCTTATGTGAACCTGCTTGGTCTTGAGTGAGGACAGACAACGCTGTGCCATCACGTTCTGTAACAAAAAGTGTAAACGGTTTGCTGTAACATGGTGTCGCTAAAACTGGTGCTTGGCATAAAACTTTCTTTAATTCTTCAAAAGCTTGTGTGTGTTCCTGAGTCCAAGGGAGGACAGTCGAAGTCGCTGCCTCCTGTGTCGTTAACTGGATGAGTGGTTTAGCTAGAAATGCATACTGGGGAATCCATTGTCTGCAGTACGAGGTGAGGCCTATGAAGGCCCGCACTTCCTTTTGTGTCTTGGGTTGCGGCATGTTCACAATTAACTGAATGCGATCGGGAGTGAGCTGTCTCCCCACTTTGGACAGCAAGTGACCCAAGTACACAACTTGCTGAACACAGAATTGTAGCTTCGAAGGAGACACCTTGTGTCCCTTGTCGGCCAGGAAATGTAAAACTGTCAGTGATGCTTTTTCACATTCGGGCTCACTTCGTGCGGTGATCAGCAGATCATCGACGTATTGTAGTAAAGCGGTGTTAACTGGCATTTGAATACAATCTAGTTGTCTTTTCAGTGCTTGACTATAGATGCTGGGGCTTTCTGTGAATCCTTGAGGTGCGCGCGAAAATTTGAAACTGCGTCCATTTAAACAGAATCCGAAGAGATATTGGCTCTCTGGATCAATAGGCACGCTGAAGAAGGCGTTCTTGAGATCAATTACAGTAAAGAACGTTGCTTCTGAATCAATAGCAGTCAAGAGAGATGATATATCGGGGACCACAGGATACTGTGGGATAATGCATTTATTCAATTCTCGAAGATCAATCACCAGCCGATATACTGGCGGTGCATTGGGATCAGTACGTTTAAGAATCGGAATGATGGGTGAGTTACAGATATTGGAGTCGGTCTCGACGACCACTCCTTGGGCAATGAGCTCTTCAATAATTTCCAGTAAAGCCGCTACAGCATCGGGTGGTAACTTGTATTGTCTGATTCTGGGTAATACAACACCTGCCTTGAGGGTAACGCGGTATGGTGTAATGTGCATACATCCTACATCAGTTGGGCCTTTTGCCCACAAGTAATCAGGTACATTTTTCAATCTGACGTCAAACTCACGAAGGACGTAATGACCCTTGAAATCCCGCAGAAAGAGTCTAACCCCCTCCGGGGAGCAGCATATTATAGCTCCTAGAGCCTTCAGTGTTTTAATTCCTAACAGATTTTCCGGACATGATTTTGTTAGTAACAGGTCTGTAACGCGTGATAATGGACCCACAGCCAGGGGAACTGGTTCTGATACTTCATTTACAATAGGTTGTCCTGAAAAACCAAGGGAAACATTTTGTGAGCCTGAGAGGGGTGCCCCTGGAACTTCGTCATGACTTATTGTAGTGCGACTTGCCCCTGTGTCAATTAAAAACTTTCTATCTTTCCCCAATACTTGACTGTGTACATAAGGACCTTCTTGATCTACAGGAATCTCGATAAGAGGCAAGCCACCTTCCCTCTCTAGGCTGTTTCATGTATATCGGGAATATTCGGGGTAAGCAGACTGGGCATACTGGTACATCTGTTGTGAGACTTGCTGAGTTGCAGCAATGGGCTGTGGCTGTGGTACTGCTACGGTCTGTGCTGTCTGTGCAGATGCATGCATGGGCTGTGTATTCTGTGTAGACTGATGCTGGTTATGGTCTTGTCTAGGCGGATGCGGTCTCTCTTTAGTTTTACCTGTCGCTATGTTATGTTTCAGAACTGCACATTCGTGTACGTAGTGACCTGGCTGCTTGCAATAATTGCATGTCCCTTTAACAGGAGCTGCAGCGTGACTTGTCTGGGTCGTACCTTTCCTGTGACTGTCGGATGGGACCGTCTGGGCTACTAACATTTTCATTTTCGTGTCTTTCATGCGCTTCTGTTCCTGATCTTGTTCTTCCCTAATTCTATTCTGGTGATATTGTAACATTTGTAACATCTGGGATGGCGTATTTGCTTGCCATGTACTCTCGACTTTATACACTCTATTTTTAACTAACGGTAGGGAATTCTCGACTAACTTTGATACAAAAAGATGTGGGTACGACTCGCTACTTGGCTGGAGGCCACTATTGATAATAAAACATTTCTCGAATCTTGAATAAAAGTCGCTAGTATCTTCATCATGTTTCTGTTTACAGGACGAGATTGCATCCCAATCCTCCTTTCTAGTTGTCAATAATCTGGGCAGGACCTGTACTATCAAACCTGGTAATGCTTTAGTTTTGTCCCCAAGGCCTAACCCTGGAACCCGTTTTTTCTCTTCGTCTTCTATTTCTGCCCAGGCAATCTTTGTGTCTCCCACCTCCCATTCCTTTTCCTTTAATTTCTCGAATATACCCGTAGGCAATAATACTTTCAACATTTTCATGATATCATCATATGTGTAGTCCCCCATTAATAACATGTCTTTAAGCTCTCTATGGAAACCTGCAGGGTCTTTATCATGGCATGGTACTAATTTCTTCATTTCTAACAGTTCTAATTTAGTCAGAGGCGTGTGCACATACACGCGTTTCAAAACCTTGTCCTCACCCATAACAGGGTGTACTTCTCGTAAGGGGTTCTGACTTTCAATACCACCCCCGCACTGCATATGGTACATTTTCCTTTCTGGAGGTGGGGCGGGGACATATTCAGGACTTACAAAGGTATCATATCTGCGTCGTTGTTCTAGAATTATTTGAACTAATTTAGTGCTTAGGCCTCTCCATCTATCCATCAGTAGTGCTTCTAGTGTCTCATGTAAGGGACCTGGATCGGAATAATGTTTTCTGTACTTAATGAGAAGGTGCTGAATCATATATACCCCTGCTAATTTCTGTTCGTCGGGGGAGAGGTTCAGAAATGTCTGTGCTACGGTGTCATCATTATATATGTCTGCATTTTCGGCCCATGATACCGCTGATCGGGCTAATTCTTGTTCATCCATAGAATTGAGTACATGGTACCCCACTCGATCTCGAAGCCGTTTATCAGTTTCCTGGAACTGATGCTCAGCAGAATTCGGATTCGTTAAGGCAGAGAAGAAAACTCTCTTGCTTTCTGGACGGATACCCTTCCTAAGATAAGTTCCCTTACCTACATATGCTATAGTGCTTGTAGTCGGTTCTAGTTCTTCAGATTCTTCTTCCTCCTCGGAGGGAGCCTTTTCTTTCTCTTTCTCGTGTACTGCTATCACTGCTTTCTTAATCTTTTTATACATGGCCTCTATGCAATTTTGTCTGTCATGTTTTCCATCAGCTATATTTTGACCCCACTTGTTCAATGCATCTAATTCACTCTGATCTGTTCCGGGCCTGTCTCGTTCTCTTATTAGACAATTTATGAAAAATCGTAGTATCAGTGCTTGCATGTTAACTTTCTGTTTCTCCAGGGCATCCTTAATACTGTCGGGGTCCTTTCCCGTTTGAACGAACTCATATATTCTATCTAGGCGCTCCTTCATTCCTGCATAACATAACAAACTATCAGTAGCAGATCTTAACCGTAAAGACGCTAATATCATTAAGTCGTCCTGTCCAGGTTCTGGATCATATCTACAAACTGACATATTTTCTTTTAGTGCATCAAGACGGGATGAATTAGAAGAACGGGGGGATCTGTGCGTAAGAGGACTCTGCATACCTCTGAGATTTAATCTGTGAGTCGGTGGCGGGGTCTGGAGACCCGCGGTCGCACCTCCTGAAGCGAAAACTTGGGCATTATCTCTGTGTGTAGTCAGTATCTGAATTTGTCTTTTAGTAGGATCTGATTGAAGTGGTTTCGGCAGATCAGTTTTAGGTGAGGGAAGTGGCGGAGCTGGCGGAACGGAACTAGTCTTTTTCGGTGTCGGCTGAGAGTGATCTTGGGGGGCAGTACCACCCCCGGCCCTGTCAGTAGGCAGGGCACGAACAGGCAGATTGGTGTAAGCTGGCGCTACATCTTCGAGATATGAATTTAGGAATATGTCTTTAGTAGTCTTATGCATTACTTTAGTTGGAACTAATGGTGACGGCAAATTTTTCGGTATTTCTGAAATGGCGACAGGGGTACCATCGGCCAAAAGATACATGTTGTTCACTTTGCCATTTTGGATACGATCTATTTGTTCTACTTTTACTCGAATTCCCTCAGTAACTAATTCGTTTTCTTGGGCCTTTTCTGATTCTTTAAGCCTGTCTTCTCTACGGAGTGCTCTATCAGCACGCTTACGTGATTCCTTACGCCAAAATTCTATGGCGTCTTTCTGAGATTGTCTAGCTTTCTTTTTCCGTAATATTTCTTCTACCTTTATGATGCACTCGGCATCCCATGACCTTGCTTCCTTCGGCTGGGCTCTGGTCGGGATCCTCCGCACTCCTCACCGCCTCGTCTGGGCACTGATCGCAGTCTTCGTCACCTCCGTGTGTCAGAGGGGGATGCAGGAAATCCTGCCAGTACACGTGTGGTCCGTCTAACTGATGGCAGGGGACACGGATTGCAACGCACCTTCCGGCGCGTGAGGTGGGGGAGGGGTCCCTATTCGGGCGCCAAAATGATGTAAATAATTAATTTACTCTCTTAATTTCTATGCAGATAAGTACTTAATCAATAATAACTCAATCGGAATGAAGGAAAACAGAGTCCGTGGTGCAAGAGTTTCTAAGGGTTTTATTCCTCATAAAGGAATCAGGATATCATGTTCTGACCACCACACAGGATGTCAGAAGGGATAGATGAGCGCGCCGTCGTTTATTGACAATACATAGCTTATATACTTGATTTACATCATAATGTTCAATGTAAGAGGCGTAACAGCTGAGAGAAGACAAGATAACAGTATACACGTGGTGCTAGTACATCATCAAGAGGCGTAAACTAGGCGTGAACTAGGGTGTGTGCTAGAAACGTCACTGATAGGTGACGCAAGTGGGTGGCACCAAGGGGTGGTGCTAACAGAATGTTGCAATGTCAGCAGAAATCGGAAGCTTGGATGCGCGCGCAGCTGCATGACGTGTGATAGACGGGGTGCAGGGGACTTGACATTTACACTGGCGGAAAGAGACAGAAGTCTGGCATGTCAGATCAACTTGTGCTTCTATCATATCTGATATCTGATGTTTAGGAACTAAGCTATCTGGGCAGAAAGGTCTCTAGAGCAGAAGCTATTCTATACTTGCTGTGAGTGCGTGTATAAGCGCCTGAATGTCTGTATGAGAAGCGTGGGGGCATGGGGCCTTCCATGGAAGCATGGCAACAGAGGCTATGAATTACTTGCATAAAGACAGGTCGGCCCTTTAGCCCTGTAGCTGAGGAAGGATGTTTACTGAAGCTAGCAGGCTGGAATGTATCTTCGGGGAGGAAAACAGATAACTCGAAGATTATAGTCAATCTTGGCAGGCAGCAGGCTGAGCTGAGCACGGAGGGCCGCGCTAGAAGTAAGTCAGAGTTCACGGGTACGGGGGCTGCTTGGGCAGAGGCCCTCGCAGTCAGAAGCCAGAAAAGAGGCTCGGTGGCAGAGATTCAGGGCCTACTTTCAGCCAGGCTGAAAAACGTAGGAGTACACTTCAAAAAGACGTTGGCATAGCATACTTAGGAACGGACCATCAAACCCATTCATGGTGGGTCTGAAAGAGGACAAGTTAACGTTGGACGCAAATGTATTTGCGTCTTCATAGCTGGTACAGGAGGGAAGTTACATGCACTTTTAACTCGTACATGGAGTCGGTGGGGTACTCGCTAGGGAACACAACATGACCATAAAATTTATATTACCTCAACATGACCCCCCCCCAAACTTAGAGCAAGAAGACTCACCTAGTCAAGGTTAGTTTATTGTTCCAAAGTGGAAATACCTGGAGAGCCCATCTGCATTGCCATGATCAGTGCCAGGTCTATGCTCCACTGTAAAATCCATCCCCTGTAGGGAAATGGACCACCTAAGCAGTTTGGGGTTTTCACCCTTCATCTGATTTAGCCAAAAGAGGGGCTTATGGTCGGTCTGAATCTTGAAATTAGTGCCAAACAAGTATGGCCTCAGTTTCTTCAGGGCCCAAACCACAGCAAAGGCCTCCCTCTCAATAGCTGACCAATTTTTCTCTCTGGGGTCAGCCTTCTGCTTATAAAAGCAATGGGCTGGTCATTACCATCAAAATTCAGTTGAGCTAGAACAGCTCCCACACCCAACTCAGAAGCATCTGTTTGGACAATGAATGGTTTGGAGTAGTCTGGACTCTTTAGGATAGGTGCTGTGCACATGGCCTGCTTTAGGTCATCGGATGCTTTTTGACAGCTTGCTGTCCACTGAACTTTCTTTGGCATCTTTTTACTTGTCAGTTCATTAAGTGGAGTCACAATTGATCCATAATTTCTGACAAACTTTCTGTAGTAACCAGTCAGGCCCAAGAAAGCTCGAACCTGAGTCTGGGTGGTTGGAGGAGCCCAATCCCTGATGGATTGTATCTTGCTCTCCAGTGGCTGAACTTGGCCTCCACCTACAAGGTGGCCCAAGTATATAACCTGTGTCTGCCCTATCTGGCACTTTGTGGACTTGATAGTGAGACCTGCTGCTTGCAGTGCCTCTAACACTTTCCTCAGGTGGACCAGGTGATCCTTCCAGGTGGAACTAAAGACAGCTATATCATCAAGATATGCTGCACAGAAGTCATCCAGCCCAGTGAGAACTTGATTCACCAGCCTTTGGAAGGTGGCAGGTGCATTTTTCAGACCAAAGGGCATTACCACAAATTGATAATGCCCACCAGGGGTTAAAAAATGCTGTCTTGGGCTTGGCATCCTCAGCTAACCTGATTTGCCAATACCCAGCTGTCAGGTCAAATGTACTTAAGTAGTTGGCAGAAGCCAATCTATCTATAAGATCATCTGCCCTTGGTATTGGGTGGGCATCAGTCTTAGTGACTGCATTGAGACCTCTGTAGTCTACGCAAAACCTCATCTCTTTCTTACCACCCTGGGTGTGAGGCTTTGGCACTAGAACTACTGGACTAGCCCAAGGGCTATCTGAGGGTTCAATGACTCCCAGCTCCAACATTTTCTGCACTTCTGTTTTGATGCAGTCTCTAACATGATCAGGCTGCCTGTAGATTTTACTCTTGACTGGCAGGCTGTCACCAGTGTCAACCTCATGGGTACACCAATTGGATTGACTGGGTGTCAGAGAGAACATATGTCTGAAGGATTGAAGAACCTGTTTACAATCCTTCTGTTGATGTTCAGAGAGGCTGCCACAAAAGACAACACCATCTACTGATCCATCATCAGGATTCTGAGTGAGCAGGTCTGGGAGAGGGTCACTCTCTTCCTCCTGTCCCTCATCTGTGGCCATGAGCAAACTCTTGTCCTTCCTGTCAACATATGCTTTGAGCCTGTTCACATGAAGCACCCTGTGGGGGCTTCTGGGAGTTCCAAGGTCCACCAGGTAGGTGACCTCTCCCTTTTGCTCAAGGATTGTGTGGGGCCCAGACCATTTGTCTTTGAGTGCTGCTGGGGCCACTGACTCCAACACCCACACCTTCTGTCCAGGCTTGTACACAGTCAGGACAGCCTTTTGGTCATGCCAAGCTTTTTGGAGTTCTTGGCTAGCCTCAAGGTTTTTGGAAGCCTTTTCCATGTACTCAGCCATCCTGGAGCGGAGACCAAGTACATAGTCCACTATGGTGGTTGCAGGCTTTCTGAGAGGTCTCTCCCATCCTTCCTTCACCAAACACAGGGGTCCTCTTACAGGATGTCCATACAAAAGTTCAAAAGGGCTGTAGCCAACCCCCTTCTGTGGGACTTCTCTATAAGCAAATAAAAGGCAGGGTATCAGGACATCCCATCTACGCCTGAGCTTTTCAGGTAGTCCATGAATCATCCCTTTTAGGGTCCTGTTGAACCTTTCAACAAGCCCATTGCATTGTGGGTGATAGGGTGTGGTGAACTTGTAGTTGACACCACATTCCTTCCACATAGCAGTTAAGTAGCTTGACATGAAGTTTGCACCTCTGTCAGAGACAACCTCCTTAGGGAAGCCCACTCTGGAGAACACTCCAACTAGGGTTCTTGCCACAACAGGTGCTGTAGTGGTCCTAAGGGGAATAGCTTCAGGATACCTGGTGGCATGGTCCACCACCACCAGTATAAACGTGTGCCCTGATGCTGTCTGGGGTTCCATTGGTCCAACAATGTCAATCCCCACTCTTTCAAAGGGCACCCCCACCACAGGCATTGGTATAAGGGGGGCCTTTGTTGTGCCACCTGACTTACCACTGGCTTGGCAAGTGACACAGAAGCGACTAAACTCCTTGGTATCCTCATTCATGTGAGGCCAGTGAAAGTGTGAGACAATTCAGGGCCTACCAGGGGCTGCAGCATGTATTATGCCACCCCTGCTGGCCATCCAAATCTGACACAACTGGCTGCACGACAGCTGGGGCAAGGTGGTGTAAACACCCTTTGCTTTAGATATAGTATTCCTATATCTAACCCTAAAATGGACACATGTATTCCTATCAGTCACTCCTATGGCAGGCCTTAACAATCCTGAAGGCAGAGTGCTTGGAATTATGTGAGATGGTGCTCTGGCATGAGCTGAGCCCATCTGCAGCTTGCGGAACCAAGTCCTAATAGCTGTTCCATGATAACGTGTACCATATACTCTTAAGTGCATTATAATCCTCGCGGGTATTTGCCAACTTTGGCATCGCTTTATCAAAACATGTCAAGTAAGGTGTCATACGAATTGGAATACTAACCCCTCACCAATTCTGGCAACGGGGTTAGCATTCCATCCTTCTAGAGGGATACGACATGTATGTAACTGTGAACCCCGGTTAAAGTTAACTCGAGCATCAGCATTACAAAATGGATGCTGCCACCACAGACACAAGTCTGACCCCCTGCAGCTGGGAGTCCTTCCAGCGAGGGGAGCTTGGACAAAGGGTTTCCTGTCAGAGGCGGTGCTAGCACCATCCCAGACAGGGTTTTGTGTATCCCAGGTAGGCAGGGCTGAGAGGAAGGTGACTGCAAGTGGCACCCCGGTGCTCACTGTGCATATGCCGGCTCAAACCAGTTCCAGGGGCACCCCAGCCCCTGAGCTGGGGAAAGTCCGGACAAGGGAGAGGGGTGTAACCACCCCCCTCCTCGTCCCACCAATGGGCAGGACCTAGTCGCGTGCCAGCCCCTTTTCTTAGAATAAAGGTAGGAGCGGGCCCCCTTCCCAAATTAGATCATCTTGAATCTTGAACTACTTTCCACGAAAGGAACTCTTGACTTTCTTTGAAGACTCTCCCTTGTGGCTAAGGAGTAGCCACCCTGCACCCGCAGGCACCACCTAAGCATCACGGTTTGCTGCACGTCCATCCTCCGGATCAAGACTGACCAGCTCGACGAGACCCAGATTCCCTAGCATCTCTGACCTCTACCTGCATCATCAGCCCAGCTGAGATTTGTGGGTGCGACGAGACCTGAGGGACCGGCCATCTTCAAAACCTGCACGACGCTTAACCAGCACGATCTCCGAGGGACCCTCGATTGAGTGCACTGGGGTTTGAGAAGCCCCAACCCTGAGCAGCTCCAGCACCAACGTCCAGCCCCCCAGCATCCACGAGATCTGCGTGGGGCCCTTCTGCTCTTTGCTGCTCACCGCGTTGTCCAGTCACTTGCCCATTCGCTAGTGGCCCTCCTGACGACGTACCACGACGATTTCACCGCTGGTCTGGTTGCTCCAGACTGGCCCTTGCTCCCTTCCAAAAGAGGAGCACCAAGGACCCTCCTGGTCCACTCCAGACGCCATCTTGACTCCACCGCGTGGGCTTGCCTTTGCCAAGGTTTGTTGCCCCCATCTTGTGTAGGAAGGTGGATACCTGACTATGGTTGCCCCCAACTTTTTGCCTGGTGTTTTGCTGGTTTTCCGACTTAGTTGGCCTGGGACCCTGCCAATCAGGACGCCAGGCCTACTGCTCTCTCTGTAAAATGGATTCCATGTACCTTAGGTACATATCCAATTGGTACCGGGCCACCTTATCAGACCCTGTAACTCAGGGCATAGGTGTACCCAGGGCCTACCAGGGGCTGCAGCATGTATTATGCCACCCCTGGCTGGCTATCTAAATCTGACACAACTGGCTGCACGACAGCTGGGGCAAGGTGGTGTAATCACCCTTTGCTTTAGATATAGTATACCTATATCTAACCCTAAAATGGACACACAGATTCCTATCAGTCACTCCTATGGCAGGCCTTGACAATCCTGAAGGCAGAGTGCTTGGAATCGTGTGAGATTGTGCTCTGGCATGAGCTGAGCCCGTTTGCAGCTTGCGGAACCAAGTCCTAATAGCTGTTCCATGATAACGCATACCTTATACTCTTAAATGCATTATAATCCTCGCGGTTATATGCTATCTTTGGTATCGCTTTATCAAAACATGTCGAGTAAGGTGTCATACGAATTGGAATACTAACCCCTCGCCAATTCTGGCGACGGGGTTAGCATTCCACCCTTCTAGAGGGACACGACATGTATGTAACTGTGAACCCCGGTTAAAGTTAACTCAAGCCTCAGCATCACAAAATGGATTCTGCCACCACAGACACAAGTCTGACCCCCTGCAGCTGGGAGTCCTTCCAGCGAGGGGAGCTTGGACAAAGGGTTTCCTGTCAGGGGCGGTGCTAGCACCATCCCAGACAGGGTTTACTGTATCCTGGGTAGGCAGGGCTTTACAGGAAGGTGACTGCAAGTGGCACCCCGGTGCTCACTACGCATCTGCCGGCTAGAACCAGTTCCAGGGGCACACCAGCCCCTGAGCTGGGGAAAGTCCAGCATGGGAGAGGGGTGTAACCACCCCCCTTCCTGGTCCCACCCCTAGGGCAGGACCTAGTCGCGTACCCACCCCTTTCTTTAGGATAAAGGCAGGAGCGGGGACCCTTCCAAATTAGATCATCTTCGAATCAAGAAACTACTTTCCACGAAAGGAACTCTCGACTCTTCTCAAGATTTCTCCCTTGTGACTAAGGAGTAGTCACCCTGCATCCGCAGGCACCATCTAAAGAACACTGCGGTTTGCTGCACGTCCTTCCTCCGGAATCGGACTGACCAGCTCGACGAGACCCGGCTTCCCTGGCACCTCTGACCTCTACCTACCTCTACAGCTAAGCTGAGAACCGTAGGTGCGACGAGACCTCGAGGGACCGGCCATCATCACAACTGCACGACTTCTTTCCAGCACGACCGCCGAGGGATCCTCTGGTGAGTGCTTTGGGGTCCGAGAAGCCCCGACCCTGAGCAGCTCCAGCACCGAAGACCAGCCCCCCAGCATCCACGAGATCTGCGTGGGGCCCTTCTGCTTTTTGGCTGCTCACCGCGTTGTCTGGCTACTAGCCCGCTGGCTTGTGGCCTTCCCGACGACGACCGTCGACATCACCACTGCTAGTCTGGTTGCTCCAGACTGGCCCTTGCTCCCTTCCAAAAGAGGAGCACCCCGGACCCTCCTGGTCCACTCCAAACGCCATTTTAGGTCCACCGCGTGGGCTTGAATTTGCCAAGACTTGTTGCCCCAATCCTGGTCGACAGCATCAACCATCGTGGGACAGCTCGCACCTCCATCCTGGTCGCCGACAACGCCTCCTGGTCCGTGAGACTGCAGAGCCCAGCGTCGCCCACTCACCTGGTCGAGGTGACTCCATCCAGTGCCATCCTGGTGCCCATCTGATCACTGGCTAGTGATTCAGGACTTGGTCCCCTCTGCTTACAGGTGTCTTCCATCTTCGATCCAGGCTTGGATCCATCGAACAATCTTCACTGGTCGCCTGCCAGCAACTCCTTCTTTCAGGCTCCTGGTTCGTCAACGAAGGTTTCCGACGTCTTTTCAGACCTATGCAGCCGCAGCCCCTGGGCTAGGTAACTTCGGCATTTCGGTGCCCCAGCATAGCCTCACTATCCAAGGGTCCAGATCCACTTTCGTTTTCAGCCTACCTTATCAGGTTCGCCCGAGAACACTAACTTTGCTTTTACTAGCCTCCATAGACTTTGTCCCGCATCCCGCGTGAGAGTGCACACTCTGCACCCGAGTCCCCTAGGCCTCCTACTAGTAATCTGAAGGTTCAGTAACGTAGTCCTAGCGATTCCAAAGCCTATTAGTCCAGTACTTACCTGCTAGTAATTTCGCATTCCACTTCCATAGTATATGGTTTTCCGTGCCCCTCGGGCATTTGTGTAAATTGTGCAACTTAAAGTATTTTCGTAAGAGTTTTGTTGTGTGCTTAGTACCCTGTCCTCATAAAGAGTACAGGGCTGTTGTGATCTAAATAAATACACTGTTTATTTTCATAACACTTGTGTGGTGTCCTTTCACTTGGTGTTCAAGGGGTATATGTGATGGTATAACAGCTGGCTTAACACGCCCTCTAGAGTTTAGCCCGAAGACTGCTCTTGTCCATGCTACTAGGATAGCTGGTCTATTGGTTGACTTACAACCAATCACCATAAGGGTTGTTTGGACTGATACATAGTGATCACTAGAATAGTGAACACTGAATATCAGGCCAACTTCTCACATATCTTGGGTCCAGCATCGCCGACAGCAGACACCTTCGTGGGACAGCTCGCACCTCCAGCCTGGTCGCCGACAACACCTCCTAGCCCGTGTGACTGCAGAGTCCAGCGTCGCCCACTCACCTGGTCGAGGTGACTTCATCCGGTGCCATCCTGGTGCCCACACAATCACTGGCTAGTGATTAAGAACTGAGTCCCCTCTGCTTTCAGGCCGTCTCCATCACCGATCCAGGCTTGAATCACTCCGAACATCTTCACTGGTCGCCTGCCAGCAACTTCTTCTTTCAGGCTCCATAGACTACAACGAGGATTCCTGACGTCTTTTGAACCCTATGCAGCCGCAGCCCCTGGGCTAGGTAACCCGAGCATTTCGGTGCTCCAACGCAGGTTCACTATCTAAGTGTCCAGATCCTTTTTCGTTTTAAGTCTACCTAGTCGGATTCGTCCGAAAACAGTGACTTTAGAAATACTAGCCTCCATAGACTTTGTCCCGCATCCCGCGTGAGAGTGCACACTCTGCACCCGATCTCCCTAGGCCTCCTGCTCCCAACTTTAGGGTTTAGTAGTGTAGTCCTAGCGATCCTGAAGCCTCTGGATCTTGCTACTTACCTGCTAGTATTTCGCATTCCACTTTTAGTGTATATGGTTTTTCGTGCCCCTCGGGCATTTGTGTAAATTGTGCAACTTGAAGTATTTTCATAAGAGTTTTGTATTGTCCACGCTACTAGGATAGCTGGTCTATAAAGTTGACTTACAACCAATCATCAATAAGGGTCGTTTGGTATGATACACAGTAAACAATAGAATAGTGAGCACTATATATCAGGCCAACTTCTCACAACCCCTTCTAAAGATTTCTTCTAATTGTACTTTTTAAAGTATGCATATTATATGAGGGGCCCCAGGCAGCTAAAGCAGTTTTCAGCAATACCGATTGATTGACAAACACCATAACAGTTTCTGGTTAATCCTCCCAAGCTAACTCGGCCTACTCCAATGCCTATTCCCTTTCATCTTTCAATAAACTCCTAGCGAAGTGGCAACCACCATTGACTTTTTCATCAACTATGTCATCTCACTCTATGCTATTTCATTGGAGGTGGGATTGCCATAAGAGCAGGTGCAGTGGTCCAAAACCTTGCTGCAATAAATGGGAGCAGGCAAGGAACTCTAAAACTCCATTTTGCTGAGCATGAAATCTGTACAGCAGCATCCTGTCTGTGATTTCGTTTATTTACCTTATACACTAATTCATCCATGGGGAGATCCAATAATATTTTACTAGCAAAATACAGCACTAGCTCTCCAAAGGATACACCTTGCAGTCATTCAGCAAAAATCTCCTCCAGGTACCCTGAGCATGCTGCACTTTTGAATGAAAAAGTCATGTTGCACCTCAAGGACTTTAGCTTCGAAATGTAATCTATGCACTCACAATAACCATTCACTGCAAAGGCAAATTCATAATCACCATATTCAATGGCTTTTCATGAAATCTGCAATCACTTTTAACACTCTCTGCCAAGGGCATCCGGCGTAAAAACCCAAAATGTACCATAAACAAACAACAGTTTCACATAGCAAGATTCTCTGAGTTCATTCAACAAAACGTGTCCAAAATCCCTCAAGCCTGCTGCAGCATAAAAAGAGCTAGACATTTTTGCAGCAGAAGGGCACCTCCTACAGAGCATTCTCTCAATGGACATTTATTTCGAGGTCAATAATTGTAAGTTCACCTCAGAACTCGTATTCTGAGACCTCCAAATGATCGCTCTTCTTAACCAGTAAGCGCCTTGAGGAAATGTAGTTGCCAGATGCACACTGTGGAACTTAATTGATTAGTCAATTCAATTAATCATGCATTCACTATACATGCATTTCTCAATTTAGCCAAGATGTCATCAAAGGTCATATTTACGTCTGGCGATTCGTTTTGCAAAGTTCTGTAGTAGGGGATCTCTGTGTATAGTCATAATCTAGTGAATAGTCCCGCCCATGTGCGTGGACCCCGGAGCAATCAAAAATAATCTCTTAAGGTGTCGAAAAATGCAGAACTGCACAGACACCTAAGAGAGAATTAAAGACAGATAATGCAGCCTATATAACAGGCTACACTGTCCGAGACTTCAACTAGAAATTCCACCAAAAATTCACAAACAGCAAAGCCTGTCCAGATTTCCCTTGCTTTAGCAGCAGAAACCCTCTGGAATGATAGAGAGGAAGACATGGACAGATAATTTCCATAGGCTGCCATTATGTGGCTCAGAACAGGATACTGTGCCTTTAAGAGAACTTTCAGAACTTCAAGGTATCCCAGAATGCACTGCAGGTCCCTTTTACTTTCAGTTCTTTTTTCCGGCTCCTGCTCGCAGGACCCTGGAGCATTGAGCTCTCCCTTTTTCAAGGGTTTATTGTTTTTTTGTGCACTTTTGGTGTCTGAAAGTGTTTCAATTTGTGTGCTTGGTGTTTTTCTTCACTTCTGTGTATTTGTTCAGACTATTAGGGCTCTAAAATGCCTGCCCTCTTCGAAAATTGCCCAGAATGTGGAAGGAAGACGTCCAAGTCCGATCCACACGACGTCTGCATCCTCTGTCTCCCTGCTGCACATGCCCCTGAAGAATGTGACATCTGCCAGAACTTTTCAACAAGGACCCTGAGGGAAAGGCTGAAGAGCAGGCTGCAAGGCCTAGAGGAGAGACAACTGCAGGCTGCAGGTGGGTCTGGGCAGGCTGGGAAGGCTTCCTCTGCCCCTGCTGAGGCCTCTGGGGGGCTTCCCAGAGACAGGAAGCCTAGCAAAAGGTCCCGGTCTCAGTCGCGTCGATTGCATCGACGACAACGTCGAGAGGGATGACAACGGTGTGTTCCCCATCACCCCGGGGCTCCGGGTCGAGACGGCGTGAAGGATCGACGTCGAAGGGCCTAGGTAGGCCGCCATCGAGATCACCGTCGACGGATTCTTCGTCGCCGACGTCAGCGTCGAGCCATCGAAATCGAAGAAAGAGCGGCAGGCGTCTGCGCTCGCCGTGGAGGCGATACTGCCGGTCGCCGTCGAGAAAATGGTCGGCGTTGAGGGGGATCCTCGACGTTGAGGACCTCGAGAAAACGGTCGGCGTCAAGAAGGAGTCGACGCTCGTCGTCGAGGACTGAACGTTCGACTTCACGGAGGCGGCGCTCAGCGTTGAGGAAGAAGCGTTTGACGTCACGGAGGCAGCGTTCGACACCGGAGTCAACGTTCGACGCCGGAGAAGCGACACTCGGCGTCGAGAAGAAAGAGAGCAGCGTCTGGGAGACTTTCCAACTCTCCTAAGCAGTGCAGAAGGAGTTCTGGTGCCAGAAGTCACGCTGGATCTTGGGGAGGACGCCGGAGACGGCGATCACCGACTGGAGGGGATTGTTCGCAGTCCCCTCCCCAAAGAAGTCACCTGGCTCGGTGTACTCGGTGGTTTATACACCACCTCGGCCGAAGACGCCCCCACCTCCTCCACCTCTACCTAAGGAGGCTCCTCCCTGGAATCCTCCTCTTCCACCACTTCCGCCATCACGGCCACCTCCACTTCCACCTCCTCAGTCCATCCCTCGGCCGGAGGTACCTCCTGTTGTTCCGCCGAGGTCGGTGTCGCTGCCTCGCCTCCCTACACTGCCTAAGGGGACGCCTAAGCCGAACCCCTTGGATAGGCCATGAAAGACGCCTCCGCAGAGACCTGTGGAGCGTCCACGAACTGGGAGGTCGCGATCTCGTTCCAGGAGGAGGGAGCGATCGTGGAGTCACAACAGGTCATCGACGCGGTCAGGACGACGCCACAGGAGGTGCAGGTCCCGTTCGCATACGGGATCTTCAGAGACCAGGGACTATTCACCGACGTTGTCGGGGTCTCTGGAGACAAGAGTGTCACCGGTTGACGAGCTTGTGTCCTTCCATGATGTCCTGTTGAGGGGTGCAGCGAAATTTGGCATCTCGTTGACGGTGCCCACGCCCAAAACATTGGTGATCTTAAAGACGCTGCACCAGGGGGGAGGAGCTACGCGGGCATCCAAGATGGTCGCGTGAGCAGAGAGCTCCCGAGACCCGCGCCGTCCTTCTTTATTTATCCTTCACCTATCCTGGTCATTTCGACGGGCTATTGCAGCGCTGTCTTCACTGATGCTAACGATCCTTTTTTGGTCGAAAACGGACCCTGGGGACCATCTTTCTGACATCTGCAATTTTTTGGCCTGCCCACGGGCGAGACCGGGGACTCGGCTACCCACTGTGGCCGACCTGAAGTTGAACAACAACGGCTGACTGGCAACTGGCCCACCGGAGGTGTACTGCTTTCACTTTCGGTTTCCATCTCTTTGTTCTTGTCTCCTCCTACTCTCCCTTCGCCTGTTGCCCTCATAGCCTGCACTTCCCGCTGTAGGACTGGCACGGAGGTTGCGATACTCCCATTTCACTGGCACGTCGGAGTTTCGAGACTTTTCCTCCTTTTCGCTCCTTCTCCTGGCTATCCGGCCAACATCGAGCGTGAGATGGCAACCAAAGCGGAGGCCGAAAAACGTCGGAAGGCTGCGACCCGGGGGGGATCGGTCCAGTCCAACATGATCGAACGCTACACCCTGCCACGAGGCTCCCCCGGGGTCACAAGCGTTGGTGCTGAAGGACCTCAAACAGACATGCCATCCTCGTCGGAGGTATCGCTCCAAGATCTTTTGACTGCCATCACTGGACTTAAGGCCGATATGAGTCAGCAATTTGAAGCCGTAGTGTCCAAAATCGACACAGTGGCTGTGGATGTAACTCTTATTCGGGCCGACTTAGCCAAAACAAATGAGCGGGTGAAGGCTCTGGATCTTAAAGCATCGAGTCTGGTGACGGACATGGCTGAGGCGCAATCTGAGATTGGCAATCTGCGTGCCTCGCACAATCTACTGCTCAAGCGGATGGAGGACTATGACAACAGGGCCAGGCGGAATAACATACGCCTGGTCGGAGTGCCGGAATGTGATGGTGCTGTATCGACCGACCTGTTGGTCGAGGAACTTATTGTTGCTCAATTGGCTCCGGCGGGACTCAGCAAGTTCTTTGCCGTGGAGCGCGCCTATCGTTTTCCGGGAGGGCAAGTGAAGCCAGGGAACCCACCGAGGCCTATTATTGCGAGGCTTTTTCACTACCGAGACAGAGACGCTATCCTCCAGGCCGCCCGTAAGCACGGCCCTTTGAAATACGACAATAACTCTGTTTCCATATATCCCGATTTCACGCCTCAAGTGCAGCGACAAAGATCGGGTTTCCTTGGAGTGAAGCGTCGCTTGAGAGATCGGGGACTGAAATACGCCATGCTGTTTCCGGCCCGGCTACGGGTCGAATTTCGAGAACGAGCCTACTTTTTCGATCAGCCTGAACGTGCTGCTGACTGGTTGGACTCGTTGCCGTCAGAGGACTTTGGATGCGGAGGCCCTGGTGGAGCGGAAGGTGGTGCAACGGCCCAGGAGTAATTGGGGCCCCAGAGGTTCTGATTGAGACTATGCAACGTACTGTTTAAATTAATTTCGTGTTTTATGTTATCGCCCGTGACGGTGCGGGAACGGGTGATTTCTCCCTTCCTCCTCGGGGGGTTCTTTGTGTAGAAATATGGGGCGACAGGCACACTGCAGTTGGGGGTGGCTTTTTAGTCAGCAGGGGTGCAGGGAGGGGGGTGTTGTAACGGGTTTTGGTTTTGGGGTTGGTTTCTGGGGACTTGGTTGTGTTTCGTTTAGTATGTTCTGTCTCGGTTTTCATGGTATTTCACATTTTGTAATGACTTTCAACTGTGGGCTCTGCTGGTGGGTGGGGGTGGAATGTCTTGGCCATAATGGGGGGGGGTGAAATGCGGGTTCTTTCTTGGAACGTAAACGGGTTGGGTGATAGGATTAAGCGGGGCATTGTATTGCAATTCTTGAGACCCACTTGATTGGAAATGCGTGCAAGGCCTTAGACCGCCGGGGTTATCGCCTGGTTGCACACGCTGGTTTCACTTCAGGTTCTCGGGGAGTGGGTATCATGGTGAAGTCTTCCCTTGCTCTTGCCATTGACGAGGTTATCCTTGATGACCGTGGGCGGTATGCTGCTGTTTCTGGGAGGTGGGAGGGTAAACAGATCGTGTTTGTTGTTGTATATATTCCCCCGGGACTGCAGGCTACCACCTATGCTGATCTTGCAGAACTCTCCTTGGTCTCCCGGACGGCTTGTTGATCTTGGGTGGGGACTTTAATTCTGTAATGTCCGGTGAATGTGATCGGTTTCCCCCTAGGGTATTGTTGCAGTCCCAGTTGTGTCTCAGTGAGATGGCTGATACTTTTGGCTTGGTAGATGTCTGGCGCTCACTACACCCCACACTCCAGCAATACACTTTCCACTCTGGTGCACATGGTAGCCTCTCCCGTATCGACTATTTTCTTATGTTAGCTTCCACTCTGTCCACTGTTCGGGAGATAAGACATCTTCCCCGGGGTATCTCTGACCACTCCCCCTTGCTGATTACGATTTCTGTGGGCGGTCTACTTGGCAACAGGGTCCCCCCGATTCCGCCCTGGCATTTCCGAAACCCCCGGCTCCGCTCGGATTTGGTTAAGGCAATAGATTGCTACTTTTCTGAGAATGTGGGCTCGGTCACTTCCCCCACTGTTCTTTGGGAGGCCTTCAAGACGGTTATTAGGGGTTCCGCCCTATCATTTATTGCTGCAGAGCGTAGGGTCAAGAGGGAGGCTGTTGTGGCTCTTGAAACTGAAATTACAGCGCTTGAAAGTGAGCTGGGTGGGAATGACACGCCTGCACTGTTACACACTTTGGAATTGAAGCAGGCAGACTATAAAGCCTGTGTCACGGATGCTGCTAAATTGATGCGGGCGAATCAACTAGGCCGACTGTATGACGTGGGTGACAAGGCTAGCAAGCTTCTAGCGTGGCTGGATAAGACTGAACGTGCGAATCGTGTTGTTCCTGCCATTGTTCGTGAATCTGGTGTGAGTGTTACTGATCCGGGTGAAATTGTTGAATGCTTCGTGGACCACTTCCGAACGGTTTACGCGCCTGTTAGCGATCGTGATGAAGCCGATTCCAGGCTGCTGCTTCGCGACATCGCCCTGCCCACTGTGCCGGATGAGGACTGCCTTGCATTGGAGGCCCCTTTTACTGTTGATGAGATTGCCCTCGCAATCCGATCCCTTCGCTCGGGAAAGGCGATGGGCCCTAATGGACTCCCCATTGAACTCTACAAACTTTGTCCCGACAAAATGGCCGCCCACCTGCGTCTCATGCTTCTCGAGGCGGTTGAGGCTGGATGCCTCCCCCTTGAGCAGCGCCTCGCTACCATAGTCGTCATTTATAAGGACGGCAAACCTCGTGACCACTGCGCCTCGTACCGCCCCATTTCCCTCCTCAACGCGGAACCCAAAATCCTTGCTAAGGTACTTGCCAATCGGTTGATTAAGGTCGTTTGCGACCTGGTTCATCCGGATCAATCCGGTTTTATCCCCCATAGGAACACTGCCCTCAATCTGCGTAGACTCCACAGCGTTCTCGCGAGAGCTCCAATCCTTGACGAGCCGGCAGTGGTCGCTTCCCTGGACGCCACAATGGCATTTGACACTATCGAATGGCCCTACCTATGGGCGGTCCTCGCTAAATTCGGCTTTGGCCCTAATTTCATCGCATGGGTCAAGCTTCTTTACGAACGGCCACTTGCTCAGGTCGCGGTGAATGGTAGGTGTTCGGACCCCTTCCCCTTAGGCCGTGGCACGCGTCAGGGCTGTCCGCTCTCCCCGCTCCTTTTCGCATTGGCGCTCGAACCCCTTGCCGCATGGCTCAGGTGGGAACCTTCTATCAAAGGGATCCGATGGTCCCCAGACCTCGAGGATCGTGTCTCCTTGTACGCGGATGATATCCTCATTTATCTTACTTCCCCTCAGAAGTCGCTCAATGTTCTTTTCGACGTTCTCACGTCTTTCGGTAAGAATTCGGGACTTGTCATTAACTGGACCAAGTCCTGTGTCTACGTCATAGCTGGTACGTTGCCGCCTCTCCCCCGCAGGTTTCCCATTCTGGTCGCTGCCGACGGTTTTAAGTATTTGGGGATCTATGTATCCATGACCTCCTCTGTCCGCTACGAGCGGAATTTGTACGCTCCGCTCCGTAGACTGAAGCAAGATGTTCGACGTTGGCGCGATTTGCCTCTATCTCCATTGGGCCGGGCGGCACTCTTTAAAATGATGTCGCTCCCCCGATTTCTCTACGCCCTGCAAAATTTCTTCGACCCAGTTCCGGCTCGCTATTTCCGTGAAGTCGAGAGTCTACAGCGACAACTTATTTGGGATGGCCGTGCTCGCATTTCCTTGTCCAAACTTACGCTCTCCTGGTATGACGGGGGTATTGCTTTGCCGGATATTAGACGGTACTACTGGGCCTCACATCTGAGTGCCATCAACCATGCGACCTATGCTCCGGAGCCCGCTCCCGCCTTCGCCTTGGATAAACTACTGTTACCTGGTGGCAATTTTAATAGGGCCCTGTATTCAAAGGCACCCTTTCGACTCCTTACGGGCCCGACGAAATGTGCAGTGCGGGCATGGAGAGATGCTACCGTGGCCACGGGCTGGAGTGGTAGGCTGACACGTAAGACGCCCCTGTATGATTCGGAACGGTTAGGCAACCTGTGGAAGACGAAAGGGTTTGAGAAATGGGACATGATTGGGATTAGCACGGTGGAGGACCTGTGGGCACGGGGCGCAGTTAAGTCCTTTGAGTCCTTGAAACTGGAATACCGGCTCGATGATAGAGAGCACTTCCGGTACATGCAGGTGAGACACGCCTTGTCCTCCGTCTTTCCACCTGGTTCCGATATACCGCAGTCCTCCCCCCTGGAAGATCGAGTCCTGGATGGCCACGTCCCGGATAGTACCATCTCCTTAATCTACAAGAAGCTTATTAACAACAGGGCTGACCAGCTTGAGAAGCTCCGGGCTGCCTGGACTGCTGACGGACTCGAATTAGACGACGAGGACTGGCAGTCAGCTGTGTCCTCCCCTAAGGAGGTGGCTATCCCGGCACGGCTCCGCTTCGTCCAGTTGAAGATCCTCCACCGTGTGTATCTGACTGGGGTGCGTCTGGTGCGGATGGGTTTGGTTTCGGATGGACGATGCAGGCGTGGGTGTGGGATGGATGGTACCTTCCTTCATATTCTGTGGGAATGCCCGATGATTGCAGCGTACTGGTCCAGAGTGCATGATGTTATGAGTCGTGTCACGGGGATTCCACTACTTCCCGAAGCACGCCGCTGTCTGTTGAATGTGTGGGAACCGTCTGATTGTAATGTTGCTCAGACACTTTGGGTTACACTGGGCAACATTGTAGCAAAGAGAGATATCGCACAGCTCTGGGGCTCCCCTAGATTACCATTGCTAAGCACCTGGAAAGAGAACATGGACTGGTCCATGTTCCGGGAGAAGACTGTGTATGAGGCACGAGGGCGTCCAGGGAAGTGGTCCAGAGTTTGGGCTCAGTGGAATACTTACCGCGGAGATATCTGTGCCCCTCCGCTTGACTATGAGGTCCCTTTCCCCTCCTCTCCATGATTTACGTTCCTTCGCTATTTCCACTGCATGCTCTGTTTTCCCGCACGTGTCACCCCCCCTTGCCAGCATCCCTTCTCCTACATCACTTTCCCCCCCCCACCTCCAGCAACCCTTGCCACTATGATACCATGTGTTTGTGTGTTGGTGTTCTTTCAACAAAAACATAAAATTAAACCTCTTTTATCCTACTTGTATGATATTATGTTCTCACTGACAATGTGGTCTTGATGGATCGCTTCAGCAACGTACTGTCTCAGAATCCACTTTTCACTCAGCCTGTTTATGTCATAGCGGCCGGCCCTGCGGGGTTGTAGGCAGACGCTGTGTATTGTGCATTCGTAAATAAAGGTTTTAAAAAAAAAAATTTAAAAAAAATAAAAAAAAAAAAAGACGCTGCACCAGAAACATCTGTCTCGGCCATTACTACTACTGGTGCCGGGCCTGGGGGATCCGGCCATGGACCTGTTCCTCACCCCGGCGGTGACTAAGGCGGCCCCCTCGAGACTCCAGAAGAAATACCGGGCTCCCAACTCGGATCCGGCTTTTCTGAGGGTGGACCCTCCGCCAGACTCGGTGATAGTGACGGCGGCTCAGAAGCAGCATGCCACCACTCCATCATCCACAGTCCCACCAGATAAGGAATCTAGATAGCTGGAATCGGCAGGGAGGAAGGTTTGTGGGACATCGGCGACTTCCATGAAAGCGGCGAGTGCCACGGCCTTGTTAGGGCGGTATGACCGAGCCCTCTGGGAATCCCTCCAGCAGTTTGTAGAACACCTGCCTCGTGACAAGAGAAAAGATTTCCAAGAGGTGTTGAATGAGGGGATGTTGGTGGCGAATCAAGTCATCAGTGCTGCAGCCGATTCTTCCCTCCTGGTGGCGCATGGTTACTCCCATGGAGTTAACCACCGACGACACGTCTGGCTCCGCCTCACGTCGCTGAAGCCTGACGCAAAACAAAGGGTTGCCAATTTACCATTCTCTGGCAAAACCCTGTTTGGAAAACATGCAGATGACGAAATGGCCCGCATGAAGACGGAGGCCAAAACACTCACGGCTGTGGGTCTGGAAAAGCCCAAGGATACCAAGAAATCTTACCACCCGCTCCAGAGACGGTTCGGTGGACAGGGCAGAGGGCGTGGCCAGACTTCGGGACAGCAGCAGCAACATCAGCAGCAGTTCCGAAGACCTTTTCAGAAGCGCCAGAAAGGCAGAGGCAGCCAACAGTCGGCAGCAGCGACCAAAGGCCCGGCCGGGTCTAGGTCCTGAGCACTTACTTCCCCTGCATCCGTTACCCACTCCGGTGGGGGGGAAGCGTTCAATTTATTCTGGCAGAGTGGAGAAAAATCACTCAGGACAAGTGCGTGCTGAATATTGTTTGCAATGGATACAGTCTTCAGTTCACCAGCCCGCCTCCATCAATTCCTCCAGTCAGCTCGCAGTGTCAGCTGCACGAGCGCCAGGCGGAGGCCGATATCCTGTTAAGGAAAAGGGCGATAGAAGACGTACCTCTGTCTCAAAGAGGAAGAGGTCTGTACTCCTGGTTCTTCCTGGTTCGCAAGAAGGACAAGAACGAGTTCAGGCCCATTCTGGATTTGCGACAGGCAAACAAGTGGATTCGCAGAGAGAAGTTTTGCATGCTGTCGTTGTGAGAAGTTGGCCTGATGTATGATGTCCACAGTTCTGTGGGCACCTTGTATCAGTCCAAACAATCCCTTATGGTGGTGGTTGTAAAGTCAACCATATAGACAAGCTATCCTAGGGGTAGCATGGCTTCTCAAACCCCAATGCACAGCTTCGAGGGTGCCTCAGAAGCTGCACGGTCAGCACTTCGCAGTCTTTCCAAGATGGCCGGCTCCACGCTTCACGTCGCCTCCACGGGTCTCAGATTCGCTGGGACTGTGGATCAGGCTGTTAGAAGTCAGGGAAGCTGGGTCTTGTCGATCTCTGTCGCTCGAGTTCCGGCGGGAACTGCAACAAAGCAAACCGTTGGGCGCTGGATGGTGCCTGTTTGCACAGGGTGGTCACTCCTTGACCACAAGGGAGATTCTTCAGTCTTCCACGTCAAGTGGGATGTCGAAGGGTCCAGAGTTCTGTATCAAAGTTTCGTTCAGGATAATCTAAAGCTCCTGGGCACAGCTCCTACCTTTATTCCAAATCAAGGGGCTGGATTACCTGCTAGGCCCCTCCTATGGGTGGGACCCAGGAAGGGGGTGGTTACACCCCTTTCCCTTTGTCCAGTTTCATGCCAGAGCTGGGACTGGAGTGTCCCAGCACCGGTTTGAACTGGACTATGCATGGGAAGCCTTGTGCTCCCCAGGCAGTGTCTAGTTTCATTCAACCCTCCCTGCTACAATCCACTATCTCCTGTCTGGGGTGGTGTAACACCTCCCTGTGACAGGATATCTATTGTCCAGGCCTCCCCTGCTGGAGTTTCGGTCAGCAGCAGGAGGCCAGACTCGTGTTTGTGGCAGCAGCGTCCATTTTGTGATGCTGGGGCTTTGGTTAGATTTAACCGCGTTTAGTTAAAGTAACATGTCTTCTCCCTCTAGAAGGGTGGAATGCTACCCCCGTCGCCAGAACTGGCGAGGGGGTAGTATTCCAAAGCATATGACACCTTACACGACATGTTTTGATAAAGCCAAACCAGAGTTAGCAAATAACCACGAGGATTATAATGCACTTAAGAGTATATCATCATCATCACAGCCTTATTTCGATATACAGAATATCATAAAAGCACATAAAAATATGAAACCACAATTCATTAACATTACATTTTTTTAAATAGATTATAATAAGAAACCGTTCATATTTCAATAAATACTTTAAAAACATATTAAACTTTAGCAGCTTTGTCAATATTTAAAAAGATTCAACTAAAACTATAATCATCTAGTAGCCTTCAATCTAATCAGCCAGGCCCAACTAAGAAATTTGGCCACCCCACACACTATGGTTGTGCTAGTGTCAGCCTTAAGTATTCTGAGTGCAGAGTAGTCGTCCCTGGTTCCAAGCAACAGACACACAGGTTTGAGCCATTTCTGCCTAGGTTTTGCTGTAGGCTGGGCATACAAAGAAGACATGAGGGATATTTTCAGTGACACCTTCACAGATTGGGGACATTTGGTACGGGAGCTTCCACTTGCAGGTGTAATCGCGAAGGGGGAGTGTTCCCAACCTAAACTGGATGAAAAGGGATCTGTCTCTGAGTTTCTTAATGAAATCCAAGTAGGACTCCAAGCAGGCTTTAATTTATGTTGTCTAAATGCCTCAGTCAGCCTACCTTGGTTTGGGTCCCTTTGTTCTTGATCATCAACCCTTGTCCAGTAGGCTCGCTTAGTTTCAGCCTTGGATAAAGACACCCCAGGCTCCCAATCAGTTGGCAGGCCAGATTCAAGCAGGAGCTTCTTTATATTACGATTCCAGCTAATTTTGTGGGCACAATGGAGATTCATAACTTCTCTCAAACCATCTAGATACCTTGAGAGCTCCGGGGTCCGCCATAATCGAGCCCAGTATAAAAGAGGACGTAGACTGGCTAGATCCTTAATAGAGCAGCGACCCAGATCACTCAAGAGTGGTTTGGTGGGAGGACCCCTTGGAAGCGATACCAGCTCCCTAAAAAGCGTATTCTCTGAAGTGACCAGGGCATCAACAAACTCAAAGCCCCAGAGCTCTGCGCCATAAAGGGCGCAGCCTACAGCTTTTGCAGCGTAAATATCCAAAGCAGGGGCAATGGGATTAGAGATGGATGTACGATGTTCTCGCCCTAATGCTCCAACTACCCTTTTATGGTTTAATGCCATGTTGTCAATATGTGGCTGCCACTTTAATTTATCCGAAATTCTAATTCCCAAGTAGTCGAATTCTTTTACACGTTCCAGTGCCACCCCATCCAGGGAAAGGGTGGATCTGGATGACTTACTTGGGTTAAAATAGAGGAGCTTAGTTTTCGAGGTATTTATGACAAGGCCCCTGAGCTTACAAAACAGACAAAAGCGGTCCAGCAACTTCTGCAATCCTGATGGAGTGTTTGATACCAACAGCGTATCGTCCGCAAAAAGGAGAGCGGGGACTTTATCACCCGCCAGGACCGGGGCATCAGCGTTGATTTCGAGCAAAAAGAGACTACACCATTCACAAATAGCGTGAAAAGTGTCGGGGCTAACACGCAGCCCTGAAATACCCCTCGATTCACAGGGATTCTATCTGTTTTTTGCTCCTGTGAGCCCCATCTGATACGGGCGTAGGTACCATCATGCATACGTGTCAGGAGGTTCAAAATTAGTAAAGGAATCCCCATCTCCTCCAAGATCAGCCATAGGCGGTCTCGGGGGACCAGGTCAAAGGCAGTCTTCAAGTCAATAAATGCCAAATAAAGACCACCTTTGCCAATGGTAACCACCTTCCAGTGTAAGAGTACCAGCCTAAATGCCTGATCTACCGTGCCTGTGCAGGCCCTAAAGCCTAGAGTATATGGTATGGCAATATCCTGGAACAGCTAAGGGAATTGGTCCCGACAGCTGCAGACAGGCTCAGCTCATGCTAGAGCACCATCTCACACAAAACCAAGCACTCTGCCTCCAGGATTGGTAAGGCCTGCCATAGGAGTGACTTATAGGTATATATATGTCCAGATATGGATGTAGATATAGGTATACTATATCTAAGCAAGGGGTGATTACACGACCTTGCCCCAGCTGAGTGATCAGCCAGTTGTGTCAGTTTGGATAGCCAGCCAGGGGTGGCAAAAGATATGCTGCAGCCCCTGGTAGGCCTTGGATACACCTATGCCCTGGGTACCTATAGTACACTGTACAGGGGCTGATAAGGTGACCCGATGTCCAATTGGAGATGTACCTAGGGTACATGGAGTCCATTTTACAGTGAGAACAGATAGCCTGGGGCCCTGATTAGCAGGTTACCAGGCCAACTAAGTCAAAAACCAGCTAAACACTAGGCAACAAATCTGGGGTAACCATAGTCAGGTATCCACCTTCCTACATAACCCCCCCCCCAAATGAAAGGAGATAAGGCTATCCTTGACCAGGTAAGCCTATATTGACTAAGTGGCCATATAAGGAAGAACCTGCACTAGCATGGTTACCCCCTGTCTCATGGTCGACTAAGCAATCCCTCGCCCTAGGGGTATCAGAGGGTCTCCACCATAGGGAATCACTACCTGTGGTGTGTTTTGGCAAAGTAAAAGGCTGGTGTGGGAATGGAGTATTGAAGTGAGACTCCACTAATGTATTGCTCAGCTTCCTCCAATCACTATCCACCATGGATGCCTTTCTTTCCATGACTGAGTTGCACTGTGCTCTCAGGGTCAACCTCTGGCTACCTAAAGCTGGAGGCTGGGTCCCTTTTGTTGGCTTACTGGAGGGACAGTTCAGGTTTGGGGCCTTTGGGTCCCAGGTTTTGCTGTGCCCAACAGAATCCATCTGGGGGAGGCTCCTAACTTAGTTTAAGGGAATTCCCTCAGGAGTTTTTTACTTTTTCACCTTGCTAGGGCTGCTAGCTTTGGTGCCCCTAATCTGCTGATGGGGTGGTTCTTTTGGACAGGGGGCCCCTTGGGGTCCACCACTTGCCTCCCTGACCTCTACAGTCCTGGGCTGACTGAGGCAGGGTAGAGAGGGGCAGGTTACCTGCTCCAGACTGGGTCCCACCTGGGAAGGGTCCACTGACATCAGGGGCTCTGTCAGGCTAGGCCTAACCACCTCTGGGGCAGTTCCTTCACCAGGGGTAAGATCAGTTCCCTGAGGAGGCTGATCCTTTCCTAAAGTCTGGTGGGAGGGAGAGTTCTCTTCCTCCTCAATGCTCTCTGTTTGTGTGGAGTGATCCATAGTTTCAGGCCTCACAACACATGAATCAGTTTGAGTTTGGGCTGTGGCCATCACAGCCCCACCAACCTTTTCAGGAAGGGACTCAGTTTGGGTATGGGCTGTTACCATCACAGCCCTGCTAACCTGTTCAGGGAAGGAATCTGCTTGAGATTGGGCTGAGACTGACACCGCCCTCCTGACCTGTTCAGGGGGGACATCTTGGATTGGGGCTGTGGCCATCACAGCCCCACTAACCTTTCCATGGAGATTTACCATTTTAGAATGGGTTTCCTGCTCAACCTCAGCCCAGGCTGAGATTTCTAGATCATTCCCCAGTAGACAATCTAAAGGCAAGTTTGATGACACTGCCACTCTCTTGGGGCCAGTGACACCTCCCCAGCTGAGATTTACCACTGCCATGGGATGATCTTTCTGCACTCCATCAATGTTGGTCACCTGGTATGTGGCTCCAGGTAGAAGTTGCCTTGAGGGAACTAGGCTCTCAGTCACCATGGTGATGCTAGCCCCTGTGTCTCTAAAGGCCTCAACTTTCAGACCATTGATGAGGGCCTCCTGTCTGTACTTGTCCAAAGTGTTGGGACAAGCATTGAAGTTGGCAAACCCCATGCCATTTTCACATACAAGAGTATTTGTAGTAGGGGACCTGATTAGGCCAGAGTCCTCCTGAGTTCACCAAGTATACCCAACCAATTTCTTGGGGGCACTCCCACCACCTGGGGGATTACTACTAATAGTAACAGGAGGTGTTGGAGTATTACCTGGAGGAATATTCTCCTTATTGTTGGCCTTAGGGCAACTGCTGTCAGTCTTCCAATGGCCAGGCTTTTTACAAGTATGACAATAAGGCTTTTTCTGGGTAGAGGAAGTGTCTTGGGACCCACCCCCATCCTTGGAGGTTTGGGGCCCTGGGGAATTCTTGTCTTTAGATTTATTCTCACCCTTTTCTTTAGGTTTGGTAGACTCCTTCTTCTGGTCATTACCCTGATTTCTAGACCTAATCCTGGTTCTGACCCATTTGTCTGCCCTCTTACCCAATTCTTGTGGAGAGGTCAGATCTGAGTACACCAGGTGCTGGTGTAAAAGCTGGTTTTGACAATTACTAAGGATCTGCTCCCTCATAATCAAATTATATAATCCTGTATAGTCATGTACTTTGCTGCCATGCAACCAACCTTCCAGAGCCTTAGTAGCACAATCTACAAAATCAGTCCAGTCCTGAGTCTGTGTCTTCTGGGTGTCTCTGAACATTAACCTGTACTGTTCAGTGGTTAAGCCAAACCCATCAATTAGAGCACTCTTCAGGACAGTGTAGTTCTTTGCATCCTCCTGTCTAACATTGAGGAGCTTATCTCTCCCTATCTCAGAAAAGGAGAGCCATAAGATTGCAGCCCACTGGTCTTGAGGAACCTGCTGTACCATGCAGGCTCTCTCAAGAGCAGTTATCCACTTGTGGATGTCATCCCCTTCTCTGTAGGGGGGCACAATCTTGCTCAGGTTTCTATGATCATAGGACCTGTCTTTATCTCTAGGGATAAGTGGAATCTAATCCACCTAATTTTTGCTCCCTTGCTAAAGCAAGTTTAGCTTGGGCCAGGGCTACCTCTTCCTTCTCTATCTGGAGTTAGACAGCTCTCATCCCAGTCTCATGTTCTCTTCTCTAGGGGGGGTCGGGGGGGGGGGGAGTCATTGAAGTGCATAAGGCACTCAAGTCCTTGTGGCAGAGTTTTTCATAACTGGATGGTGCCTTTGGCTGGTCCCCCACAGGTAGAGAGCTGGAAGCTTCACCTGTTGCAGGCATGACTAGTGAGGTGTAAGTGGTGCACTTACCTACTCTATTTGTTTTCCTACTAGAACCTTGCTAGTGAGTTGTAGTCAGGGTGTGCTACTCCCTTTAGTCTACAACTACTAAGTTCAGTAGAACTTAAGTATGCTAAGCTTTTGTTTATATGTACCTATAGTACTTAATGTGATCTTTCAAATGATACAAAGATTGCAATGGTAGAACAACAGCAAGCTCAAATCCCAACCGCTGCACACCAATGTGAGAAGTTGGCCTGATGTATGATGTCCACAGTTCTGTGGGCACCTTGTATCAGTCCAAACAATCCCTTATGGTGGTGGTTGTAAATTCAACCTTATAGACAAGCTATCCTAGGGGAAGTATGGACTAAGCAGTCTTAGGCTAAACTCAAGAGGGCATGTGAAGCCAGCTGTTTTACCATATACAATCCTGTAATATCAAATGAAAGGACACCACACAAGTTATGTATTATAAAAATATATGTATTTATTACTAGAATAATCCTCTGTACTCTTTATGAGTGCAGAGGCACATGCGTTTAAACAAAAGCCCAGTTAAACATTCAAAAGTTGCACAATTTTGGATAGGCCCGGTGGCCACTTAAACCATATACTAAAATAGTGGTATAAGTACCATCTCTCAAACAATGGTAAGGCCTAGGGCGTTGTGAATCGCCGGGACTACTCGGGACTAGCAGTGATGAAGTCGGGAGAGGCCCGCGGGACACGGGTGCAGTGCCTAAAGCACAAGCATATGCCAATGCAAAGTCAACGGCGCGTAAAAGTTATCGAGTTACTGTTTTAAAAGTCTTCCGACTGGACTAGAATTACCACACTTAAAACTAGGACACTAGAGGTGTAAACCACTACAGGAGCACCTTTGTTAGTTCGTTACCTCACCCACAGGAAGCGGGTGCATAGGTGCCAAAGTGTGTCGGGTTTTGTCGTGTAGATCTATGGAGCCTGGAGATGAAGATGCTGCAGGTGGCCAGGAGAGAAGAGTCCGGTTGGATCCAAGGGTGGATCGAAGATGTAGAGTACCTGAAAGCAGAGGGGACAGAGTCTGGGTCACTAGCCAGTGACCAGGATGGAACCAGGAAGGAACCAGGCAATGTCGGGTGCAATCAGGTGGTTGTCGTGAAGCTTGTCTCAGCTGCCACGTGGACTCTGGGGCATCGACGATGACCAGGAGTAGAGCACGAGCTGTCCCACAAAGGCTCTTGCTGTCGGCAGTGTCAGTTTCCGGATTGGAGGTAACAAGCCTTGGCAAGTGCAACCTACGCAGGATTGGAAGATTGCTTCTTACTCGGACCAGCAAGGTCAGAGCGGTGGCTCCTTTTCAGGGTAGCGAGGGCAAGTCTGGAGCAACCAGACTAGCAGTTTAGATTTCAAGGTTCATCGGTTCTGGGGCCACTAGCCAGCAGGCAAGCAACTGGACCAACGCATCGAGCAGGAAAATGCAAAAGGGCCCCATGCAGCACTCAATGAGTGTGGAGGGGAGAGCTTCGGTGCACAAGCTGCTCGGGGCTGGGGCTTCTCAAACCCCAATGCACAGCTTCGAGGGTGCCTCAGAAGCTGCACGGTCAGCACTTCGCAGTCTTTCCAAGATGGCCGGCTCCACGCTTCACGTCGCCTCCACGGGTCTCAGATTCGCTGGGACTGTGGATCGGGCTGTTAGAAGTCAGGGAAACTGGGTCTTGTTGATCTCCGTTGCTCAAGTTCCAGCGGGAACTGCAACAAAGCAAACCGTTGGGCGCTGGATGGTGCCTGTTTGCACAGGGTGGTCACTCCTTGACCACAAGGGAGATTCTTCAGTCTTCCACGTCGAGTGGGATGCCGAAGGGTCCAGAGTTCTGTATCAAAGTTTGTTCAGGATATTCTAAAGCTCCATGGCACAGCTCCTACCTTTATTCCAAATCAAGGGGCTGGATTACCTGCTAGGTCCCTCCTATGGGTGGGACCCAGGAAGGGGGTGGTTACACCCCTTTCCCTTTGTCCAGTTTCGCGCCAGAGCTGGGACTGGAGCATCCCAGCACCGGTTTGAACTGGACTATGCATGGGAAGCCTTGTGCTCCCCAGGCAGTGTCTAGTTTCATTCAACCCTCCCTGCTACAATCCACTATCTCCTGTCTGATGTGATGTAACACCTCCCTGTAACAGGATATCTATTGTCCAGGCCTCCCCTGCTGGAGTTTCGGTCAGCAGCAGGAGGCCAGACTAGTGTCTGTGGCAGCAGCGTCCATTTTGTGATGCTGGGGCTTTGGTTAGATTTAACTGTGTTTAGTTAAAGTAACATGTCTTCTCCCTCTAGAAGGGTGGAATGCTACCCCCGTCGCCAGAACTGGCGAGGGGGTAGTATTCCAAAGCATATGACACCTTACACGACATGTTTTGATAAAGCCAAACCAGAGTTAGCAAATAACCGCGAGGATTATAATGCACTTAAGAGTATATGGTATGGCAATATCCTGGAACAGCTAAGGGAATTGGTCCCGACAGCTGCAGACAGGCTCAGCTCATGCTAGAGCACCATCTCACACAAAACCAAGCACTCTGCCTCCAGGATTGTTAAGGCCTGCCATAGGAGTGACTTAGAGGTATATATATGTCCAGATATGGATGTAGATATAGGTATACTATATCTAAGCAGGGGGTGATTACACGACCTTGCCCCAGCTGAGTGATCAGCCAGTTGTGTAGTTTGGATAGCCAGCTATGCAAAAACTCTGGGGTAACCATAGGTATCCACCTTCCTACAGTCGTTGCATCAGATTTATCCTCAGTTGCAACAGGGAGACTGGCTATGTGCTATAGACCTACAAGATGCGCATTTCCATGTGCCCATTGCACACAAACACAGGAAGTTCCTGCGATTCCAAGTCGGCACAAACATTATCAGTACACAGTACTGCCATTCGGACTGAAGTCTGCGCCAAGAACATTCTCGAAGTGCATGGCAGTGGTAGCAGCACACCTAAGGAAGAACAAGGTGTTTGTCTACCCGTACCTGGACGATAGGTTGATCAAGGCCTCCTCCTTCTCGGAAGCTCAAGAGCACTTCCAGAAGACGTGCGTTCTCTTGAACAACCTGGGGTTGAACATCAACATGTCCAAGTCTGTCCCGACTCCGGTCCAGTGCATTCAGTACTTGGGAGCCACCATCAATATGCTGTCGGCAAGCGTGCCTCCTTCGGAGGAGCGACGACGATCGATCCTTCGGAAGGCTCAGGCTCTTATGACCGCTCCATCTGCAACAGTGAGGATGGTGTCTTCTCTACTGGGGTCGATGGCCTCTTGTATCTTCCTCACTCCTCACGGCACGGCTGCACATGAGACCTGTGCAGGAGTGCTTGGAGGACCAGTGGGATCAGAGGGAAGGATCTTGGGACGACTAGATACGACTGTCTCTGCAGGATGTACCATGTTACAACGCATACCATTACAACTACCTACTATTACAACGCGACCATTACAACGCATACCATTACAACGCATAGCGCTTTGAGGTGCTGGATAGTGGTAAGTATAATTTACTATTCTAACTCCAGTCCCCGTGGACACTAGGGAAGGTGTTGGATAGTAAATTATACTTATTCCCTATCCTAGAGCGCCCCCCAGAGCAATGCGTTGTAATGGTATGCGTTGTAAAAGTTGTGTTGTAATAGTAGGTAGTTGTAAAAGTTGCTTTGTAACAGGTGTATACCGTCTCGGCATGCTCTTTAGTCTCTGAAGTGGTGGTGTTCAGAGGAGAATCTCCTCTGAGGGGTTCCCTTCCACAAGGACATTCCCACTCAGACTATTGTGACGGATGCTTCTCTCCACGGCTGGGGAGCGCATTCCGGAGACTTACAGATTCAAGGAACGTGGTCCCAGATGGAGTCTGTGAGAAGTTGGCCTGATATATGATGCTCACTAGTTCTAGTGATCACCTTGTATCAGTCCAAACAACCCTTATGGTGATTGGTTGTAAGTCAACCTTTTAGACCAGCTATCCGAATGGTAGCATGGACAAAGCAGTCTTAGGCTAAACTCTCTTGGCATTTGAAGCCAGCTGTTTTACCACATATAACCCCTTGAATACCAAATGAAAGGACACCGCACAGGTTGTTATGAAAATAAACAATATATTTATTAATAACAAACCCCTCTGAACTCTTTATGAGGTCAGAGGGCTAAGCACATGACAAGACTCTTAAGAAAAAATACGTTAAGTGGCACGAGTTGCAATGTTGCCCTAGGGGCGCAACAAACCATATACTAAACAAGTGGTATAAGGAAGTCGATGGAAAGAATGGAGCTGTCCAGAGGCTGTAGGATTGCTGGGACTACACTATCCTAACTTTAGGTAAGTAATAGGAGGCGCACGGAACACGTGTGCAGAGTGAGAACTCACACGCGAGATGCGTAACAAAGTCAATGGACAGTACAGTTTACGAAAAAGGTGAGTACGGACAATCCTGACTAGTTAGGACTAAAACGACTGGAAATCTGGACACTAGGAGAGTTAATCTACCCTTGAGCACCGAAATGCTCTGGTTACCTCACCCACGGGCTGCGGGTGCATAGGTGCGAAGTCGTGTCTGGTTTCTGCGTTGAAGTCTATGGAGCCTGAAAGAAAAGATGCTGCAGGCGACCAGGAGGAAGATGTCCGGTGTGATCCAAGGGTGGATCAAGGAAGCTGAAGACCTGAAAGCAGAGGGGACAATGTTCAAAGTCACTAGCCAGTGACTAGAGTGGAACCAGGAAGGAACCAGATGCTGTCGTCGCAATCAGATGAAGAGAGGACGCTTGACTCTGCAGCCACGTGGACCAGGAGGTGTCTTCGATGACCAGGATGGAGGCACATGCTGTCCCACGCAGGCTCTCGCTGTCGACGGTGTTGGTTCCGGATTCAGCATCAACAGGCCTTGGCAAAGGCAACCCACGCGGTGAGTGGAAAAGGCGTCTGGTGCGGACCAGGAGGGTCCGGGGTACTTCTCTTTTGGAAGGAAGCAAGAGCCAGTCTGGAGCAACCAGACCAGCAGTGTTGATGTCGTGGATCGTCGTCTAGGAGGCCACTAGCCAGCCAGCAAGTGACCAGACAACGAGTCAAGCAGCAATCAAGCAAAAGGGCCCCACGCAGATCTCGTGGATGCTGGAGGGCTGATCTTCTGTGCAGGTGCTGCTCGGGGCTGGGGCTTTTCAATCCCCAAAGCACTTTGTTGAGGATGCCTCTGAAGTCGTGCTGGAAGCGAAGTGCAGTTTCTTCAAGATGGCCGGTCCCACGTGTCTCGTCGCACCCACGGATCTCAGCTGTGCTGCAGATGTAGGTTGAGGTCGGAGAGGTCTGGAAGTCCGGGTCTCGTCGGGCTCTGAAGTCTGGATCCACTCGGGAAGACGACAAAGTGAACCGCTGGAACGCTTGATGGTGCCTGCTTGTGCAGGGTGGTCACTCCTTGGCCACAAGGGAGATTTCTTCAGTCTTCTGTGGAGCGGAATGTCGAAGTCCAGAGTTTCTTCTTGTAAAGTCAATTCAGGATAAACTAAATTGGAATGGGACCAGCTCTTACCTTTATTCTCCTAAAGGGGGCTGAACTATCACTAGGTCCCTCCTATGGGTGGGACCAGGAAGGGGGGTGGTTACAACCCCTATCCTTTGTCCGGTTTCGCGCCAGAGCTGGGGCTGGAGTGCCCTAGCAACTGGTTTAAACCGTGGCAGCATCCATTTTGTGATGCTGAGGCTCGAGTTAACTTTAACTGGGGTTCACAGTTACATACATGTCGTGTCCCTCTAAAAAGGTGGAATGCTACCCCCGTCGCCAGAATTGGTGAGGGGGTAGTATTCCAATTCGTATGACACCTTACTCGACATGTTTTGATAATATTATGCCTAAGTTAGCAATAACCGCGAGGATTATAATGCACTTAAGAGTATATGGTATAGCGTTATCATGGAAACAGCTAAAGGACTTGGTTCTGAAAGCTGCAGACAGGCTCAGCTCATGCCAGAGCACTATCTCACATAATTCCAAGCACTCTGCCTTCAGGATTGTTATGGCCTGCCATAGGAGTGACTTATAGGAGTATATGTGTCCATTTTAGGTTTAGATGTAGGTATACTATATCTATAGCAAAGGGTGATTACACCACCTTGCCCCAGCTGATTGATCAGCCAGTTGTGTCAGATTTGGATGGCCAGCCAGGGGTGGCATAATACATCCTGCAGCCCCTGGTAGGCCTTGGGTACACTTAGGCCCTGGGTACCTAGGGTACACTGTACAAGGACTTACAATTGTGACCCAATACCAATTGGTAAATGCACCTAAGGTACATGGAGTCCATTTTAACTGAGAGAGCAGGAAGTCTGGGGTCCTGAATAGCAGGATCCCAGGCCAACTATGTCGAAAACCAGCAAAACACTAGGCAAAAAGTTGGGGGCAACCATAGTCAGATATCCACCTTCCTACAGAGTCCACGAACCACATCAACTTCCTGGAACTCAGAGCGGTTCACTTGGCACTGAAGGCCTTTCATCCGTCCTTCCAGACCAACTCTCTGCTTGTACAGACGGACAATACGACCACGATGTATTACCTCAACAAGCAGGGGGACCCGAGATCACGCACTCTGTCGCAAGAGGCGCAGGCGATCTGGCACTGGCCTCTGGCCAGAGGACTGGTAGATGGCTACCCATCTACCAGGTGTGCAGAATGTTCAGGCAGATGCACTGAGCAGACTGATTCAGGAAAACCACAAATGGGTCATAAACGACGAAGTACTAGGAGAAGTCTTCGCAAGGTGGGGGACTCCAGGCATAGATCTGTTCGCCACCGCCGAAAACAGCAAATGCCGAGACTTCGCCTCTAGGTACTACCAGCAGGGGACGCTGGGGAATGCGCTATGGATCAACTGGTCGAACAGCTTTCTGTATGCTTTTCCACCCATTCCCCTGATTCCGGCGGTACTCATCAAGCTGTCCCAGTCCAGGGCACGGATGATCCTGATTGCCCCAGAATGGCCCAGGCAGTGGTGGTTCACGGACCTGCTTCACCGGTCTCTCCTTCCTCACATACGGCTGCCGTGCAGGCTGGACCTTGTCATGAAGTTCGGGGGGCAGATGGTGCACCCGAACCTCTCGTCTTTGAGTTTGGCGGCATGGCTCCTGATATAGTGCAATATGGCCATCTGAATCTACCAGAAGATTGTATAGACATACTGAAGGAGGCTAAGCGACCTTCCACTAGGACTTCCTATGCTTACAAGTGGAAGAGATTCTGCATCTGGTGCACGTCCAAGAACTTAGGGCCCGATGTAGGTAGGGCGTTACCGATCGGTAACGGCCGAAAATACCGATTTCTGGCCCTTACCGATCGGTAAACAGCCATCGAGATGTAGGGAACCAAAAACATAAAGAATCGGATAGAAAACCGAATCGGAATGAGTACTGAATGGGAAAGAATCCGATACGTACATACCGAAAATCGGATATGTAACGAATCGGAAAAACACCGATTCGGATGCAAAGACCGAATCGGTCCATGTACCGAATCGTTAGTGACACCGAATCGGAAAATCACCGATTCGGTCCATGTACCGAATCGGTACAAAAACCGAATCGGAAAATCACCGATTCGGTCCATGTACCGAATCGTTAGTGACACCGATTCGGAAAATCACCGATTCGGTCCATGTACCGAATCGGTACAAAGACCGATTCGGACATGAGCCGAATCGGAAAACATGCCGATTCGTATGAATCGCCGATCGGGAAATTCCCCGATTCCGACAGTTGGGGAGATGTAGGGAGGCACAGAAACACCGAAATCGGCTCAAAATCGGTAGAATTCACTCGGTATTTACCATGGATTGCAATCAGGTGGTAACCAACTCCAACCCATATAAACAGTCCCAAAATGCATTGCAACTTGCAGGATGGCAGCTTTCTATGTCATTGCGAGGCGGCTACGGCTACAGCAGGAAGGACAGAGGGAATGGCTAAGAAATGAACAGGTCTACAGACAGAGGATAACCCTGTTCATGCTCACAGAGGCAGAGATACTACAGAGATACAGGCTGGACTCTGACACCATACTTGAGCTCATCAGGGATCTCAAACCATTCTTGGACCACCACACCCCAAGGGCACACACCATCCCTGCGCACGTCCAGGTGCTATGCAGCCTACACCTGCTAGCGTCTGGCAGCTATCAAAGTGGAGTTGCAGCAGCAGGAGGGGTGAGCCAGAGCAGCCTGTCAAGGTTCTACCACACATTCCTTGACGCCATGATAGACAGGATGGACCAATACATCTCTTTCCCTGCAACCCACGCAGAACTGCTACAAACCAAAGCTGACTTCTACCAGATGGCACAATTTCCCCAAATCATCGGTTGCATAGATGGCACGCACATTCCGATTCGCCCACCAGCGGACACCGAATACATATACCGCAATCGCAAGTCTACACACACCATCAACGTGCAGGTGATCTGCAATGCAAAGTGCACCATCACAGACCTGGTAGCAAAATTTCCAGGGAGTACCCATGACTCCTATATATTCCAACAGAGCGGCATATATGCACGGCTGATGGCTGGCGAATTTGGAGAAGGATACCTCCTAGGTGAGACACATCATCAGACCCCCATAACACATAGTAGGTAGGTGGAATACATGTATGCATGTGTCTAATGTGACCCCTTTCTCTTCCAGGCGACAGTGCATATGCCCTCCGCTCATTCATACTCACCCCCTACCTCAACCCCTCCACACCCAGCCAAAGGAGGTATAACCGGGCCCACATACGCACAAGGAATGTTGTCGAACGGACCTTTGGCATCTAGAAAAGTAGATTCAGATGCCTGCACAAGAGTGGAGGTGCAAGGCAGTATACCCCCATCACCTGCTGCAAGATCATAGCTGTATGTGCAATGTTACACAACCTTGCGGTGAAGAAGGGCACTGAGGTGGAGTTGTCTGACTACGAGGACCATGACGACGACGAAGCTGTGCCACTGACACAGCCAGCTGGGGTGTGTACGCCAAGTGATGGCAGATACAGACGTGAGGAGATCACTGAGAACTATTTCTGACTGAGTACAGATGCAAAGACAGCTAAATGTTGATTGGAAAAAACAAATTTTAATAGTGTTGCAACACAGTTACAGCACTGATGTGCAACAAAAAATGGTGTATGGTAAATGAAATAAAGTCCAAGGTACTGGTTGCCTCACCCGCCCTTGAAAGGCTACTTCTTTGCCCGCTTGCCAGACCCACTGGGGTGTCCCTCAGCCCCCTCTGAATGCCCAGCAGCATCAGCGGAGCGCCTGGTGCTCCTCCGTGGCTCAGACGCAGCGCTGGCCGGGCTGCTGTGGCTGCTGCTGTCCCCAGCATCACCCAGGTCCAGGGCAGGATTGGAGGCGGTGTTTTAAATAATCATGGCCTCCATAGCCGTGGTGATCCGGGCCATCCCCCTAGTAAGCTCAGCCGTATGCTGACTAAGGACAGATTCCTGGTTGGCGCTGCGATGGCACAGTTGTGCCGTCGCCGCTGCAAGGCGGCCCATGGCGCGGTTCAGCACCCGGGCATCCCGCCTGCGCACCAGCTCATGCTCCTCCTGTCTGCTACATGAGTGGGTGATGGCAGTGGTCAGCCTGCCTAACCCTGCTGCCACCTCCTTGTTCGATTCCACGACGGCCTGGAATCCCTTGACCAACTCTCCCATCTGCATGTTGTGCTGCAGGAGCTGGCGTTGGCAGGCCATAGTGGATCTTGCCTGTTGCCTCTGAATTTTCACCATCTGTCCCTCCAGGCCCAGGAATACACTGCCCTCCCGTGCTGGTGCAGCAGTGGTGGTGATGGTACGGCGCCGGGCACTGCCCTGCTGAGTCGGCTGGGGTGCCACTGGTGGGGGTGTGAAGCTGGCCGGTCTCTGAGCCCCTGCTCCCAGGACAGGTTGAACAGGTGGCAAGGCCACGGTTGTGGCAGGAGCTGGTGTAGGCGGAATGGTGTCCCTTGTAGGGGAGTTCTCTGGGGAGAACTGCAAGGGGGGTGTGCTGGCCATTACTGGGGAGTGCAGTGCATCGAAGTCAATGACCAGGACTCCCTCCATACCTAGCCCTGGGGTGTCTCCTTCCTCCTCCTCCTCCTGGCCAGCCTGGCTGGTGCTCGGCCCTGCGACTGCAGTGTCGGACGGTGCTGCACCCTCTGATGCCACTGTTGTTCCGCCTGATGGGGCCCCTAGGTACAAAGAAGCATTTGTAAACTGAGTGCCGATGTATTACAGTCAGTACAATTTTAGCATTCCACATGTCCTTGCATCTCCTTACACTGTGTCACACTGTTTCCTGTCTTGTGATTCTGCACTGCCATATTTAGCTAACTTCTGCTGACTACATGTACCATGATGCTTGTCTCTTGTATGTTGGTGACAGTACTGTGCTGGGGTTTGCCTATGCATTGTGTCTAATGGGGAGGTGTCTGGTAGGGTGTGTCATGATGCGCATGCTTCTTACCTGTAGCTGTTGCTCTCGCAGAGCTGTCCAGGGTCCCGATTCCACTGACACTCTCCCTCTCAATGGTGCTGGAGACCAGGTCCTCCAGCTCGGTGAGGGGTGGCGCCGGGTTCCTGCCTCCTCCAGTGCCTCCAGCCTGCCTCTGTATCTCAGCCATCTTCCTCTTAGTGAGGCTGCGGATGTCGTAGAATCTCTTTTTCAGTTCTTCTACAGACCTGGGGGTGACACCCGCAGCATTCACCTTCTGGGTGATGTCGGCCCAGATTCTCCTCTTGGTGCTGTCTGGCACGTTGAGGGACAGCTTGCCAAACAGCTGGCGGTGCACCCTCACCACCTCCTCGACCAGCACCTGAAGTTCGGTAGTGGTGAACTTCGGCTTCCTCTTCTGGGAGGACTTCTGGCTTTCTGACTGCTCTGCCATGTTCTCCAGTTCAGTTGGCAACCTCCTACTCCCACTGCTGCTAACTGTGAGTGTTGATCTCAGGCTGGCTCTCCAGAAACTTCTTAATTAGCTGCACCTGCCAGTGTTGCCACTCCCTGTTTGGGTGGGGGAGGGGGAGCCACCTCATTGGCTGAATCGGCGTTTGCCGAATCGGCTTTTACCGAACCGGTAATATCCGAATCGGTAAAATCCGATTCGGTATTATCCGATTCGGTAAAAGCCGATTCGGTTCCTTCAATGCATTCCTATGGGCTTTTTCGCCATGGGTGTGTTTTCATGGCTACGAATCTCTGATTGCCGAATCGGATTTTACCGATTCGGCTTTTACCGAATCGGTGTTCGCCGATTCGGGACTATCCGATTCGGTGGTAGCCGATTCGGTAAATTCCGATTCGTTGTTAGCCGATTCGGTACTTTCCGATTCGGACCGTGCCGAATCGGAACGTACCGATTCTCATTACCGATGCCGACCGATTCGGTTTTCATTCGCTTTTTTTTCCCTACATCTCGTTTTCCGATTTCAGAATACCGATTCGGCCCGCCTCGGTATTTTAAAATCGGAAAATCGCGTTTACCTACATCGGGCCCTATGACCCTACGACGTGTAAGGAGGATGTCATCCTTCCTTATCTTCTACATTTGGTGCAGTCTGGCCTTAATTTCCATTCCATTAAGGTTCATTTCGCTGCATTGACTGCCTACAGGAAATTCCCTTCACAGACTTCCTTCTTCCAGATCCCTGTGATCAAAGATTTTTTTGAATGCTTAAAGAAAGTATTCCCTCCTGTCCGGCTTCCTTCGCCTTCATGGGAATTGAATGTGGTGCTGTCCAGATTGATGAAGGAGCCTTTTGAACCTATTCACAAGGCTTTGTTGCAGCACCTGTCCTGGAAGGCGGCGTTCCTTGTGGCCATCACATCGGCCCGCAGGGTGAGTGAAATTCAGGCGTTGTGTTGCCAAGGTTGTTATGCGTACTCACCCTAAATTTCTTCCCAAGGTTATTTCTGATTTTCATGTCAACCAGACCATAACTTTGCCTACGTTTTTTCAGAATCCTTCATCTCCAGCGGAAAGGTCTCTACATTCCCTGGATGTTAGGAGGGTGTTGAAATTTTATCTGGATAAAACCAAGGATATTCGTAGGTCAGACCAATTGTTTATCAATTATGGATCAGTCAGGACCGGTCTTGCTACCTCCAAACAGTCCATGTCTAGGTGGAATGTGTCCTGTATACAATTGTGTTACCAAAAGGCTAATAAGACCTTAGGAGGTAAACCTAAGGCTCATTCCACCAGGGGCAAAGCTTCCACGACTGCTTTGCTACGTAATGTTCCAATTGCAGAAATCGGCTAGGCGGTCCATACCTTTGCTAAGCATTACTGTCTGGACACTGATGCCAGAACAGATGCTCAGGTTGGGCAGGCTTCGCTGCGAAATCTGTTCGCACAGTAGTGGTGTTATTTCTTTATTCTCCATCGCCTCTTTGGTGTGGGGCTGGGCTTGCCATTCTATTCACTAGATTATGACTATACACAGAGATCCCCTACTACAGAAGGAGTAGTTTCTGTCCTGTAACTCCAGTTCTGTAGTGGGGGTATCTCTGTTATAGTCATAAGCGCCCGCCCTCCTCCCAAAAACACATGATAAGCCACGTTAGCCGCAGGTATTTAATACCTTCTTCAAGCAGGTGTAAAGACGGACGACTAGCTGCAATAGGCAACGGAGCCCCGCACACTGCCACACCCGAAGAACGAACGACGCCATGAAGCTACTCATCATGCAGCTCGGAACCCCAACAGGGCCACAACACCCAGCGCCACCACCCCCAGGACTGCCACCACCCCGTGGACCCGGATCCACCCCCCCGGACCCACACAGAGGCAGAGCAGAGTAAGACAGCGGACCTACTGAAAACGTACCATTCCCACAGACCTAAGGCCCGAGGAAGTCATTGCCCACTATAGGCTCAAAAGGACAACCATTCACTGCATCCTGACTAACATTGCCCACAGGCTGATGGTCCCAACACAGCGGAGAACGAACATCCCTCCGCAGACAAAGCTGAAGGATGTGCTGCACCTGTTGTACCTTCCAAACAACAACTGCCAGAGTCGGAGGGGTCTCACAGCCAGCCCTATCAAAGTTCATCACAACTGTCCTGGATGCCATCCTCAGCTTCATAGCCCAGTACCTTCACTTCCCCAACACTTGCAGGAAAAGCTGGAGACAAAGCAAGGTTTCTATGCCATAGCCAGATTCCTTGCTTTATTGGGGGCAATCAACTGCACACATGTCACACTTGTTGCCCCTGCGGATACTGCACACCACTACCGCAACAGAAAGCATATGCATTCCATCAATGTGCAGGCAATAGTGGACCACCCGGGACTCTTCACCAATGTCATCGCCAACTACCCAGGTAGTGTGCAAGATTCTTCATTTTCCGACAGTCAACACACCACACATCACAATGCCTCCAAAGCACAATGCACAACTGTGGGGATGCACATGTGACCAAACTACACGAACACCTACCAGACATGACCACAACACTGCATGGTCATCCTGGCCAACCCCTGCACCCTATACAGACTGGTGGTGTAGTTGCCTGCATCAGCTTCTCACTGACAGCTGGACAACACTCACCCCACACACAGCCAGCACAGGCATCAAAGGATTGGTGGACCTGCCATCACATTTTGCCGAACCAAGTATTGACTCTTTTCTCCCTGCACTGTCACAGGTGATCAAGGATATGCACTCTGCCCTTGGATGATGACACCCCTCCGTGATCTGAACACACCCGCCCAGAGGCAGTACAATGCGGCCCACATACATACCAGGGACATCGTTGAACACACATTTGGCGTGTTGAAGTCACATTTCAGGTGCCTGGACGGCACAGGTGGGAAGTTCCTGTCCAGCCCGGACATCGTGTGCAAGCTGATCGTTGCATGTTGTGTGTTGCACAACATCTATGTTCGCACCAGGGCCCCATAGATCCCAGTTCCAGAGGTACCGGCCGTTGATGGTGGTGATGGGGCAGGTGGTCAACATCCTACTGCAGCAGTGGCAGGAATGGCCCGTAGGAATACCATCAGTGACACTTACTTCTCATGAGCACGTCACATTGTGACCGTCCATGGCAATCATGCAACAGTAGAAAATGTCCAAATGCACTGCATGTGTGAATAAAACATTTTTGCAGGTCTCGTACATTTTAATGTAACGTTTCCCTGCGTTCTTGATATGATTTGGCAGGTTGTGCACATTTGCTGAACCAGTTGTGTCCTGCGTTCAAATGTGGTGGGGGTGCTGTTTGACCTGGGATGTTGTCACTGCCGGGGTGTACTCCTGATTGTGTGCGTATGCTGCACGGTGGATGTGTCACTCCTGCGGCTCTGCTCTGTCTGCCACTGGTCCCTTTAGTGTGGTGTGCCTGGGGTTTCTGTTCTTCTACAGTGCTTGGATGTTGTGGTGTACATGTTGTCCTCTGCAGTTGGCCAGGGTGCATTCACAGTACTCCATTGTTGATGATTCTTGTTCAGTGGCATTTTCTCGCATTGCGCTGGAGTTTTGCTGCCCTCGCGTTGGTTGTCACTGTTTTCTTATCGCACTTTTGAACATCGCAGGTTTTGTCGCGTTGGGGTTTGTGTATTTATCTCAGTCGAGGTGGTTGTTTCACGGACATTGTCGAAGGTGTCTGCAAACTATTGTATGCTACCCCCGTGCTGTGAATTTCACGTTGTCACTGGGTTATTTTACAGCGATGGGCTGCGATGCTGAAAGTTGAGTTATGCTACTCTTGCGGTAGTTATCACACGTTCTTGTGAATATACCCCATAGATTTCAAAAACATAGAGGTAAAATGTTATGGTCAATGTTTTGTTTATAACAAATACAAAACTGTAAAAGCAAATAGGTACAACATTTCCCACTATATAGATATACACTAACGCATACACAGGCCACTGGAATTATGAGGTGGGGGAAAAAAATTATGAAGAAAGGTTGACTAAATTATGCAGCAAGAAAATACAAACTATGCAGCCTAATGGGGCACATTTTGTAATTGTATTACATCATAATTGTGTCATTTTTACTTGTTAACACTGTTTGGGCAAAGTTTTCACCTCATTAGTACTGGTTTAACATCCAAATACAGTAATAAGCACTGAAAAGGTAACCATTCAATCATTGCATAGAGCATTCCAATATGCAGCAACATGTGTCACCATGATTTTAGTAAATTTTGATCTGTTTAAACTAGAAACTTTTTTTTTACCATCTGTAGATTATGCAGCACATAACATCCATAATTATGCGGAAAATGCCATGGCCACAGAATTGCATGATGCCAGTAATTCTGCTCTTAACCTAAACCTTTTACTCACACCTTGACTATAACAATAACCATAAAACTTTTTTCCATTGTATTGTTTTTTATCTGTCATTTTACTGGTGGGGCTGTTAATTCACTACCCCTACCTCTGCCACACTTGCCCTGTATCCTATTTTCACACAGTCTTTGAAACCATCACTTACATCTTCCTTTACTCTATATCTAACGAAACACCCAATCATAACATAACCTTCACTTCATTCCTATTCCAGCTCTGATACCCTAATCCCAACCCTAACTCTTGCCCCAACCCTTATCGGAACCTGTTCTCCTTGAGGATCCAATTGCTCGACGTCAAGAGATAAAGCTCCAAAAAAGTGACTACGTCAGAAGGTAAAAACTTGCCTGGGTCGAACCACTTATCAAATCCGACCGACGGTCGGCCTGAAACTTTGACTTTGTCCCAGTCCAGTGTGACCGGTTAGCCACAGTTGGCACTTTACACTTTTAGGCGCCTGAAAGCACCTTTCTTGTTATTTAAACTTTACAAATTCATATCCCTGGTTCCCTACATTGGATTTTTATTGTTAAGTGTCCTTTTAAAAATACAAATATTCTCTATTTTTATAAACTGGTGTTAGATTTTTATTGTGTTGTGACTTTTACTTATTTACTGTTTTGGTGATATTAAATGCTTTACGCACCTGTCTCCTACGTTAAGTCTGACTACGGGTATGCCAAGCTACCAAGGGTTGAGTAAGGATTAATTTATTGAAACTTGACAGGACCTTATTTGTGATTGTGGTGTTGTTAATAGTGTTAGATACCTACCTGCACCTAATAAACCACTTTCCAAAAATATCTCTTTAGAATACAGCAAAACTGAATGAGGTCAACCAAAGGTAATTTCCTAAAGAAGTCCCCTGTGCATCGAGATTCCTCCCATTGTAACTCCATTAAATGTGAGCAGTCCAATGATGTAATCACATGTTTGTACCTAATTCCTGTTTTTCAAATCAATTAATTTCAAACAGGCAGTGATCATGAAGTATATTGTTCACTTTTGTTGGAAGGGCAAAGGCAGCACTATTGATTTGTTCTCGTTTCTAGGGATTTGGCATGTGACCTCGTCCCTTATTTGTTAAAAAACTTTTTATTGCCATTTCTGTATTTACGTACATTACAGCAGTAATGGTGGCACTGTTATACACAAAAAAGACCATGTATTCTCTACATATTGGCATGAGATCAGGTAACATCATGGTCTATAATCTCTTGCGTAGCCTCAGAGTCAATGATGGGTCTAAGGAACAAGTGGTGGGGTAGTGTCAGCACACATACAAGGAAGTCTTTGTTGTATACTGAAATGTTAGCCGTGCTCTCCCTGCTAGCACGATGTCAAAGGGGTGGTGGTATGCCAGCAGTAATAACAACTTAAACAAACCTGGAGTATAGAACTGGGGTGCACTGTGTCTTTTTATTGCTACCGTTTGGGGGTAGTCGCCTGATTGACGCTTTGTGACAGGGTGACTAGTTAGGCATGCGTAGGGGGTAGGAGTGGGAGGGAAAGTACCGGAGATCACCCCTATGAAGATCTAGTTATGGTCCGCTTACGGCTGTCGGTTACGACCCGCTGGGTGACCCGGCCCTCTTCAAGTCATCCCGGGCAGCCTCAGGGGCCACAAGCGCCCCCGGGGAACCAGTAGGTTGGGACTCTGGCGTCGTCATTGTTTCTTATGTGAAGGAGTGGAGTAACATGGCCCATGACATAGAAACTGGATGTTTACGAATTCTCTTAACCTCTTCTGCTGTGTCGAGTATTCCCTCTAAGCTACGCCCCATATCTTAACGGCACCCACCCATGCCTCTAGAGGAGGGCCCCCGGTGTTTTCCAATGCATAGTGATGCATTGCTTAGCAAGGAGGAGATACAAGGACGCAAAGCGCATTTCCACCTTCATGTTTTTGTGGCGTTTGCAGATTCCAAGGGTGCTAGCTTCCCATGTGTATAGGTCTAGGAGTCCTGTGACCTTTCTAAGTGTGGTGTGGACTGTGTCCCAGTAGCTGTGGAGCATCGGGCAATCCCATAGCATGTGCTGGAATGAGACATTAGGCTCCGGGCATCTGGGACAGATGAAGGAACCTCTGGACAAGTCCTTTTGTAACTTTTCGGGGGTAAGATATGCCCGGTGTCACATATATATAGCTGTATGTTTTTAAAACTATAGTTCCGGGACACTTTTTTAAGGAATTCTAATGCACGAGTCCATTCCCTATCGTGAAGTGGCCTACGGTAGTCTGTTTCCCATTTCTCCCGGAGGGGTGCAAGGGTGGGTTGCTTAAGGGACTGTGTGGCTTTATATATCCATGTAACTAAGTGTCGCCTGGGACACATCTGTAATACTACATGAATTACTGGGTGAGTAGGGGTTTCTGTTTCTACTTGTTGCCACAGTTTGAGGTAGTCTTCCATGAGCTACCTATATAGGAGAAACTGTCCCATAGCGAGGTCAAAGTCGTCTACAAGCACCTCAAAGGTTTGGAGTTGTTCGTCCAGGTATAGTGAGCCTACGTCCGTCAATGAGTGTACCGACCATGTGCGCAGCATCCGCTCCGTGCAGTGTACTCAACCCTTAGGAAACCCCACCAGCGGCAGAAGGGGGGAGTATGGCGGTGATACGCGGTCCATTCTATGGATGCGCGACAAACAGGTATGTGCTGTCATCACCTGGAGTGGCTTGGTCGGAGGCGGCGCCGCCCTTGGTAGTAGCATTCGGTTGATGATTGGGATCTGGAGTTGCCCGGCTGCTGTAAGCAGTTCCCCCTGTGCCCGGCCCGCTGTCCAGTGCGATACACATTGCAGCTTGGCAGCCAGGAAGTAAGCTTCAAAGGACGGAGCAGCTAATTCCCCCTGATCGAGAGGCAGCTGCAGCTTGGCAAGAGCAATGCGCCTGCGCCCGAATCCCCAGATGAGGGTCCCAGGCAGGGTGTCCAGCTCCTTGAAAAAGGAGCGTGAAGGAACTACCGGGATGTTAGAGAAGTAGAATAGTAGTCGTGGAACAAGGATCATCTTAGCGACTGCTATTTTCCCTGTGACCGCCAATGGGAGATCTTTCCAAAAGTGTATGGAGGATCTGATACTAATCATCACTCTACGGTAGTTACCCTCATATATGTCCTGAGGTGTGTGATATAGCCGAACTCCAAGGCATCGGACCACCTGGGGCCTCCAGGAGATGTTGACGCTACCAAGCCTCAAAGGACACTGGGGCATGGCCAGCACCAGGAGATATATTGTGGTAAAATTAAATTACCTATACTTAATTTATGCTGTAAAGTTCAATAAGAATAACTCATGAAAAATAAGAGGCAAAATCCGTGATATTTGAGGTTTTCAAAAAGGGGTTTTATTCCTTAAAAAGGAATTGGGTATTTGGCTCGAGCCAAGGTGGCATACCATTCCGTCACCACATAGGTTCGGGAAGGGACTGACAGACCACATTTTATTAACAGACATTCATATATATAGTCAATGCATTACAGTAATGTCATATTGCAGAAGGCGTAACAGCTGAGAGGGGAGATAAGAATGCATATACGTAATAAAAAGGCGTTACAATAGGCGTGCATAAAGGCGTGAACTAGAAACGTCATTAACATGAGGTCACAAGTAGGTGGATCCATAAGTGAATCCTACGGTGTCAGCAGAAATACATGGCAGAGATGCGCGCGCAGCAGCATGACGTGTGATTTACGTGTAACTGTTGGGTGAAGGGGGACTTGACATTTAGCCCTACATGTGGAGACAGAAGTCTGGAATGTCAGATCAACCTAATCCCGAATCGTATCTAATATCTTATGTTTAAGGAACAGTATTATCTGGAAGGGAAAGGTCTCTCGGACAGAAGCTATTCTATACTGACTGTGAGTGCGTGTATAAGCGTCTACGTGTCTGCATGAGATGCGAGGGGGCATGGGCCTACCATGGAAACAGGAGCTATGAATTACTTGCACGGAGACAGTGAGGCCGGGCCCTTTGCTCTGCAGCTGGAAGGATGTTTACCTGAACTACGAGACAGGAATGTATTTTCGAGGAGCGGAGCAGATAATTCGAAGGTTGAATACAGTCTTGGCAGGCAACAGGCTGAGCCAAGCGCCGTTAGCCGCGCAAGGAGTAAGGCAGAGGTCACGGTACAGAGGCAGGCCCAGGCTGAGGTATTTCAGAGTCAGCAGGCAGAAAAAGCTCGATGGCAGAATTCAGGGCCTACTTCGCCAGAGCTGAAAAACGTGTAAAGTACACCACAAAAAGACGTTGGCATGGCATACTTAGAAACAGAATATCCGACCCATTCATGGCGGATCTGAAAGAGGACACGTTAACGTTGGACGCAAATGTATTTGCGTCTTCGTAGCTTACAGTAGAGGGAACATACATGTACTTGTAATGCGTACACGGAGTCGTTGGGGTCTAAGATAGGGGACACAATTGATCATAGAATTTATATTTCCTCATTCCCTCCTTGTCCCCTACGGACCCTTCATGATATATCGATCCTCATGAATCGATCAATTTGTTCACGTAACATCATTTGCTCTTCTTTCTTCTTTTCTCGTTTTGAATGGGAATTTGAATGCGGGAAACATGATGTGGCGCACAAGCCGCAAATCGCTGGTCCACATTGTAAACACAGGCAACAACTGAATACTATGAGAAGACCAATGCCTAGGAATGATAGGATCTTCCATCCCCAAGCGGTCAATGTTGTCCAGAACCAACCAGACCAAGTCCAGGTGCCTGGATTCTGATGTATCAAACTTGCAATCTTATGAAGACGTGTTATAGCTTTATATACCGTTGGCGCGTTTTCTGGAATGAAAACACAGCAACTCGACCCGATGACCTTACAGGCTCCGCCCCTATCTGCTAGGATGACGTCAATGACGAGACGATTTTGAAGAACAACAACCCGCATGGCAGACTGTTCCTCTGTTAAGTTGCCTAGAGCAGAAGTAGTTTCATTCACTACCGCTTCGAGGGTTCTAGTTAATTTGCGTATCAGTTTACTATTAAAGACAGCACCTAAGTAGGGGAAGAAACCTTTATTGAAGTCTGTGTATTGTTCCCATGCCGTTTCAGTGTAGTCGACAATCGGGAGATCTCTTCGAAGTCTATTGTTTACTAGATTGGTGTTTCTGTGGTAATCAGGAGGAGCTAGGAAAACAGGTGGTAGAAGGAATGCAATGTAACAGGTACCATCCCAATCTAAAGGTAAGCGTATGTATGCTGTATGACCACAAACGAAATAGGAGTGTCGCGTAGCTCTGAATGTAGACTTGCCTTGATCATTGAATTCGACTATGGTAGTACATTTACTATGACCCAAGTGTACTGAACCATTCTTTCTGATACATAATTCACCCGTGACTGGTAATACTGACATAGCAGGTAATACTGGTGCAGCTTCTGATTCCACAGTTAGGATCATGAGGTTAATTGTATAATTACCTAACCCATATACTTCATTTTCTAGATCAGTTCCTGTTCTAGTGGGAAGTCCCTTCTTGTCAGGGTAACAGACTTTAAGCAGAACTGAGTTCAGGTTTCCCCAAACCCAATTCCCGTCAAGGACAGCAATGTCAGAATTTAAGGAATTAATCAGTCTAAACCACACACCACATGAGCCGTTGTGAGTGAACGGGTACGGAAAGAGGGGCAGAACTCCCTTGTATTTCTGGTAAGGAGGGAGTCGGCCACATATCCAACAGTTTGTAGCGTTATTAGTTTGATGGGAGTGATGTAACATGCTAATGAAGGTGTTGTTGCGCAGCGCAAGTCTGTAAGACAGTTCATGTGGAGGTAATTCGCTAAAAGAATGTTCGGCAGTAACATTGTAAGCAGATTGTTCATGCTTGAAGATAGGGTAGTATATAGGCAGCAATATACTAGCAGCAATAATCAAAAGGCTTAGAAAAAACATAATCAATAATGTCACTATACAGTGACTACGGAGTGATTTACAATATGCACGTTTCTTGAGTTGTCTCTGTCTATCTCTCTCTCTATCTCGGTCTAGGGGATACATGTCAGAAACTAATTTAACCGATTCACCTAGGGGAGGACTTAAACAATTAAACTGTCTGACTTGCTAGACCGTAGTTTGAGTCTGTATTCTTCAGAGGCGGTTTTCTCAACCAGGGGGAGTTTTGAATCAGTCTGAGGAGGAGGGCAGGGCTTAGAGTCCAAGTCCGAAGGGAGTCCGTGGAATTTTTTAATGTGGCTCGAATGTAGCCACCCTTTTCTGCCCTCCACTTTAACAGCGGTCCTCGTCGTCAGTAGGACCAATTTCGGAGTTTGCCAGCGGGGCTCCAGTGGACTCCTCCGGTCGAAGTTGCGAACGAAGACAAAGTCGCCAGGGACCACTTCATGGGGTTTCACCTCGGTGTTGTCGGGAAAGGCTGCAGCTACCTGTGAACGACAAGATTGTAGTGCAGACATCAAGGAGGCAAGGTAATCTGTCAGCATAATACAGTCAACATCTGTGATTTTACGAGGTATAGGCGTCCCCCACATATTTGGTGGCCTACCAAAGACCACTTCATACGGGGATAGCCCGGTTCGAGAATGCGCCACCATCCTCATATAAAAAAGGGCAACTGGCAAGGCTACTATCCAGTCAACGCCTTTCTCTCTACATATTTTCGAAAGTCGGATTTTCAGAGTCTGATTATGGCGCTCCACGAGACCTGCTGCCTCGGGATGCCAAACACAGTGGAACTTCCACTGATAGCCTAACAGGAGTGTAATGTGTTTCACAAGCTCGGATGAGAATGGCTGACCGTTATCTGAGTACACGATACGGGGCAAACCATACCGTGGGAAGAATTCATGAACCAGCTGCTTGGCAGTGGTCGGAGCAGTGTAATCTGGAACTGGATATGCTTCTGTCCATCGGGAAAGTGCACATACGACTACGAGGACATACTTGAATCCTCGACAACGTTCCATCTGGATATAATCCATCTGGAGGACTTCAAAAGGGTGATCGGGAGGCTGAAATCCACCTTGCTCTACTGGAATGCTTTTACCTGGATTGAACTGACAACAAATCATGCAAGTACGCACTTTTTGTTTCGCTGCTGCTCGTAAGTTTTTATTGTACCATATGTGTTGAATACTGTCTAGCATGGCCTTTTCTCCTAGGTGCGCTGGACTATGTACTGTGTTAATGATTACTTGAACCATAGAGTCGGGGAGAAACCATGTAGATTTTCCCTTCGTCATCCATCCTTGATCTGTTTGGATCCCTCCTAGTTCAGTCCACTTCTTCATTTCGTCTGGTGTGGCATGTGTCTGTATGTCAATTACATCATGTGCGGGATCCCTGACTGTCAGGCAGTGTGTCAGAGTCGGAACTATTGTCTTTGTCACGTCAGTTGCATGAATTCGATTCTGGGCAATCTGCTTAGCTGTTCGGTCTGCCAGGTCGTTACCCTGGGAGATAGTGTCGGTGACTTTTGTATGTGCCTTACACTTCATAATAGATATCGCGGTAGGTAGATGTATTGCATCTAACAGAGCTTGAATGAGGGGACCGTGTTGGATGTTGGCACCGTGAGAAGTTAAGTAACCTCTCTCTCGCCAGAGGACTCCAAAGTCGTGAACGACTCCGAATGCATAACGTGAATCAGTGTATATGTTAACTTTCTTATTTTTGGCTTGAATACAGGCTTGTGTCAGAGCGATGAGCTCTGCTGCTTGAGCTGACAGGGTGTCGATACAATTAGTTTCTATAACTTCGGTGTCTGTCGTGACTGCATAGGCCGCCACTAATTCACCTGTACCGGTTCTCATGCATGAACCATCCACATAAAGTGTCAGGTCTGGATCTGGTAATGGAACATCTGTCAAGTCTTGTCTGGGTTTCGTCGTAATAGTAATGACTTCAATACAATCATGTTTCAATGGATCTACACCATTTAATGGCAAAAGTGTGGCAGGATTTAATGTGCTACAACGCCTGATTTCTATGTGTGGTTGAAACAATGTCAATTCATAACCTGTCAGTCTTGCTATGGTCAAGTGTTGGGTCTGTGTACGATTTAGAAGAACTTCCACGGAGTGTGGAACTTGTACTGTCAATTGATGTCCTAACACTATGGAATCACTTTGTCTGATTGCTAAAGCTGTCGCAGCGACTGATTTCAAGCACGCAGGCAGGGCCTGGGCTACTGGATCTAATGTGCTAGAAAAGTAAGCACACGGTTTGTGTGAACCTGCTTGTTCCTGAGTGAGGACTGACAATGCAGTACCTTCACGTTCTGTGACAAAAAGTGTAAAAGGCTTACTGTAACATGGTGTTGCTAAAACAGGTGCTTGACATAAGGCTTTCTTTAAGTCCTCAAAAGCTTGCGTATGTTCCTGAGTCCAAGGGAGGACAGTCGATGTCGCTGCCTCCTGAGTTGTCAACTGAATGAGTGGTCTTGCTAGAAATGCATATTGGGGAATCCATTGTCTGCAGTACGAGGTGAGGCCTATGAAAGCCCGCACCTCCTTTTGTGTTTTCGGTGGTGACATGTTTACAATTAACTGGATGCGGTCAGGAGTGAGCTGTCTCCCCACTTTGGACAGCAAGTGACCCAGGTACACAACTTGCTGAACACAGAATTGCAGCTTCGAAGGGGATACCTTGTGCCCCTTGTCAGCCAGAAAATTTAAGACCGTCAGTGATGCTTTTTCACATTTGGGTTCGCTTCGGGCGGTGATCAGCAGATCATCGACATACTGAAGCAGAGCGTCAATAAGAAGAGATATCTGGAACCACAGGCTACTGTGGTACAATACATTTATTCAATTCGCGCAGATCAATAACTAATCGATAAACTGGTGGTGCATTTGGATCAGTACGTTTAAGAACTGGAATGATAGGAGAATTACATACATTGGAGTCGGTTTCCACGACCACTCCTTGTGCAATGAGCTCGTCGATGATTCTCAGTAAAGCCACTACAGCATCTGGAGGTAACTTGTATTGTCGAATTCGTGGTAATACCACTCCTGCTTTGAGTGTGACTCGATATGGTGTAATGTGCATACAACCTACATCAGTGGGGCCTTGCGCCCACAAGTGTGCAGGGACATTCTGTAACCGGTGATCCATGTCTCTCAATACATAGTGTCCTTTAAAATCTCGCAAGAATAATCGCACTCCTTCCGGAGAACAGCATATTATAGCTCCTAGAGCCTTCAAAGTCTTTATACCTAGCAAGTTTTCCGGACATGATTTTGTAAGCAATAAATCTGTAGTCCGTGTCAGAGGGCCAACTGCAAGAGGAAGGGGTTGTGATACTTCATTAATAATAGGCTTTCCTGAAAATCCAAGGGAAACATTCTGTGAGCCTGAGAGGGGTGCCCCTGGAACCTCATCGTGACTTATTGTGGTCCTGCTTGCCCCTGTATCAATGAGAAACTTTCTGTCTCTCCCTAATACTTGACTGTGTACATAAGGACCTTCTTGATCTACAGGAACCTCAATAAGAGGCAAACCAAACTCCCTCCCTAGGCTGTTTCATGTGTATCGCTGATAATCGGGGTAGTCATTTTGTGCATACTGGTACATCTGTTGTGTCGTGTTCTGTGTTGCGGTAATGGGCTGTTGCTGTGGTACTGCTACAGTCTGTGATGAAGCCGGCATAGGCGGAATATGTTGTATATTCTGGGGTACTTGCTGCTGGGCCTGATCTTGTCTAGGGGGGCGCGGTCTCTCCTTGGTCTTACCAGTGGAGATATTGTGTTTCAGGACTGCACAATCGTTTATATAATGACCTGGATGTTTACAATAGTTACAGACTCCTTTAACAGGAATTACTAGGCTGGGTCGCACCCTTTTTGTGACCGTCGGCAGGAACTGACTGGGCAACTAACATTTTCATTTTCGTGTCCTTCATACGTCTTTGTTCATGTTCTTGTTCTTCTCTGATTCTATTCTGGTGATACTGTAACATTTGTAACATTTGGGAGGGGGTGTTAGCTTGCCAAGTACTCTCGACTTTCAGTACTCTGTTCTTTACCTGTGGTAGGGAATTCTCGACTAATTTCGTTACAAAAAGGTGTGGATATGATTCGCTACTTGGTTTCAGGCCGCTGTTAATACCAAAACATTTTTCAAAACGGGAATAAAAATCACTAGTGTCTTCATCGGGTTTTTGTTTGCAGGCTGAGATTGCACCCCAGTCTTGCTTTTTCGTACTTAATAAACGTGGCAACACTTGTACTAACAATCCTGGTAATGCTTTAACCTTGTCCCCAAGCCCTAGGCCTGGAACCCGAGTATTCTCTTCGTTTTCTAATGCTGCCCACTCAATCTTTGCATTTCCCACTTCCCACTCTTTTTCTTTAAGTTTCTCGTAAATGCCAGCAGGCAGTAGTACTTTCAGTATTTTCATAAGGTCAGGATAAGTGTAATCACCCATGAGTAACATGTCTTTTATTTCACGGTGAAAACCTGCGGGGTCTTTGTCATGGCTGGGTACTAGTTTTTTCATTTCCAGTAATTCTATTTTTGTTATGGGTGTGTACACAAACACACGTCTAAGCGTATTATCAGGATTCTGAACTGGGTGCACTCTCGTAACGGATTCTGTCTGTCTATGTAATACATTTTTCTTTCCATGGAATGTGCTGAATCAGACTGTGGACACAGGAAAGCACTATATCTATGCCGATGTTCTAAAATCACTTTAATTAGATCGGTACCTAGACCTCTCCATTTATTCATGAGCAGTTCTGCTAATATATCCGGCAGGGGCCCTGGATCAGAGTGTTGACTTCTATACAATAAGAGCAGGTGTTGTATCATGTAGGTACCAGCTAAACGCTGTTCACTTGGTGTCATGTTCAAAAATGTGTGTGCTAACGCATCATCACTATATTTCCCCGCATCGTCAGCCCATTGTACTGCTGACCTAGCTAATTCTTGTTCATCCATCGAATCGAGTACATGGTACCCCATTCGTTCTCGAAGTCTGTTATCAGTGGCTTGGAATAAGTGTTCAGGAGTTCTCGGATTACACATGGCTTCTTGAAAAATTCTTTTACTTTCTGGACGCACTGGGCGCATTGAATTATTAAAGGGTCTTCCTTTACCTACATACGCTATCGTTTCTCTAACTGGTATATGTGCTTGTCCGGTCGCCGTTTCTGGTTGCTCCTCCTCCCCTGAAGACTCAAACTTGTCTGATTCCAGTTCTGGTTCTGACTGTCTTGTTTCATGTATTTTTATTACTACGCTTCTGATTCTTTGATACATGTTTTTTATACAATTCTGTTTATCGTGGTTCCCGTCTGCTATATTCTGTCCCCATCTATGAAGTGCTTTCATTTCCTCCGGGTCTACACCCGGCCTATCTTGTTCTCTTATTAGGCAGTTTATAAAAAACCGTAATATCTTGGCTTGAGTGTCAACTTTCTGGTGAGCCATGGCCTGGCCAATACTCTCAGGGCCTTCCCCTGTTTGAACAAAATGATATATTCTGTCTAGATGATCAATCATTCCGGGTAGTGTCAATAAAAAGTTAGTGACCCGTCTTAGTCGTACTGATGCGAGTATTAATCTGTCATCATTTCTACCGGGTACTGGATCATATCTACAATCCCCGAGACGTTCCTTTATTATATCAAAATCGGCTGCCCGAGGTGTACGTTGTTGTGCTAGATCCCTGTAAGTCCATCTATGTGCTTGTGGTGGTGTCTGGAAACCTGTCGCCCCTCCTGACGCGCCTCCTGAGGCGCCGTCCCCGAAGGGATTCATTGGGTGTAAGGTAGAAAGGTTAGTTGTAGGAAGAGGTGGAAGGACTGCTGGAAGACCAGGAAGGACAGCCGGGACGGGAGGAAAAGGAGGAGGAGTAGCTTGTCGCGGAGGTGGGGGCGGATTGTCTCGGGGTGGAGCGCCGCCAGGAGGAGGTGTGCGTGGCGGTGCAGTATTAACATATTCGGGGGCTACATCATCTAGATAGGAAGAAAGGAAAATGTCCTTTGCGGTTTTCTGATGCATTTTGGTCGGGAGCATTGGAGGTGGTAGATCTTTTGGTACTTCCGGGGTGGCCTTAGGTAAACCTTCGGTTAAAAGAGGGTACATACCATTCATAAGTGTGTTTCGTTGTCTATCTACTTGTTCTATTTTTACTCGGATACCTTCCTCAACTAATACGTTTTCTTGGGCCTTGTCTGAATCCTCTTTCCTTTTCTCTTCCTTTCTGTGAGCTTTTTCTGTGCGCTTATGCGATTCTTTACGCCATAATTCAATGGCATCTTTCTGTGACTGTCTGGCTTTCTTTTTCCATAATGCTTCTTCTACTCTCATGATGCAATCTGCATCCCATGTCCCAGCAGCGGGCCATCTCTGATTCTCCGCTAGATCCTTAGTGTAGTCCACCCATAACTCGAGATATAAAACGGCATCTAGGCCATGTTTGTGGTACATAAAGTACCCTGGAGTGTCCCTAGGTGGAATGGGAACGGCTTCCTCGAGTATCCCTTTTCTAGTGTTTATTTGTCTTAATTTAGAGAATAACGGCATCTTAAAACCAGGCTACTTGATCCTTACTCAGATATGAACACACTGAACACAATAATGAAGATCGAACAATCACTCATACCACGACATTTTAAGACACATTAAAACATTTTAAGACGAACAACAATGATTAGAATAAAACTAGCTGACTGCATGATACTGGATGTACTGCTAAACAGTACAGATACACTGCTAAACAGTGCAGACGAGATATACTGCTAAACAGTGCAGACGAGATATACTGCTAAACAGTACAGATACACTGCTAAACAGTGCAGACCAGGTCTGTGTACCCAAACCCGTCTTGACCGGCACAAACTAATGCGCACGTCTAGATGCGTCCCCAGCAACGGTACTCACCGGGATGCACGGAAACAGAAGGCCTCTGAAACTCTGGACTGGACTGGACCGGACTGGATTCGGACTCGACTCGTGACGCGGATACTTCGGAACTTCGGAACCTGGTGGGCCTCCGTATACCTCGGATCTTGCTCTCTCAGCTAGGCTCTGGTCGGGATCCTCCGCACTCCTCACCGCCTCGTCTGGGTGTTGATTGCAGCCTCAGTCACCTCCGTTGGCCTGAGGGAGATACAGGAAATCCTGCGGGTACGCGTAGTGGTCCGTCCGGCTATGGCAGGGGGCCAGGCCTGCAACGCACCTCCGGCGCGTGAGATGGGGGAGGGGTCCCTATTCGGGCGCCAATTATGTGGTAAAATTAAATTACCTATACTTAATTTATGCGGTAAAGTTCAATAAGAATAACTCATGAAAAATAAGAGGCAAAATCCGTGATATTTGAGGTTTTCAAAAAGGGATTTTATTCCTTAAAAAGGAATTGGGTATTTGGCTCGAGCCAAGGTGGCATACCATTCCGTCACCACATAGGTTCGGGAAGGGACTGACAGACCACATTTTATTAACAGACATTCATATATATAGTCAATGCATTACAGTAATGTCATATTGCAGAAGGCGTAACAGCTGAGAGGGGAGATAAGAATGCATATACGTAATAAAAAGGCGTTACAATAGGCGTGCATAAAGGCGTGAACTAGAAACGTCATTAACATGAGGTCACAAGTAGGTGGATCCATAAGTGAATCCTACGGTGTCAGCAGAAATACATGGCAGAGATGCGCGCGCAGCAGCATGACGTGTGATTTACGTGTAACTGTTGGGTGAAGGGGGACTTGACATTTAGCCCTACATGTGGAGACAGAAGTCTGGAATGTCAGATCAACCTAATCCCGAATCGTATCTAATATCTTATGTTTAAGGAACAGTATTATCTGGAAGGGAAAGGTCTCTCGGACAGAAGCTATTCTATACTGACTGTGAGTGCGTGTATAAGCGTCTACGTGTCTGCATGAGATGCGAGGGGGCATGGGCCTACCATGGAAACAGGAGCTATGAATTACTTGCACGGAGACAGTGAGGCCGGGCCCTTTGCTCTGCAGCTGGAAGGATGTTTACCTGAACTACGAGACAGGAATGTATTTTCGAGGAGCGGAGCAGATAATTCGAAGGTTGAATACAGTCTTGGCAGGCAACAGGCTGAGCCAAGCGCCGTTAGCCGCGCAAGGAGTAAGGCAGAGGTCACGGTACAGAGGCAGGCCCAGGCTGAGGTATTTCAGAGTCAGCAGGCAGAAAAAGCTCGATGGCAGAATTCAGGGCCTACTTCGCCAGAGCTGAAAAACGTGTAAAGTACACCACAAAAAGACATTGGCATGGCATACTTAGAAACAGAATATCCGACCCATTCATGGCGGATCTGAAAGAGGACACGTTAACGTTGGACGCAAATGTATTTGCGTCTTCATAGCTTACAGTAGAGGGAACATACATGTACTTGTAATGCGTACACGGAGTCGTTGGGGTCTAAGATAGGGGACACAATTGATCATAGAATTTATATTTCCTCAATATGGTGGATTTGGACCAATTGACTTTGAGTCCCGATACCTCCTCAAAATCCTGCAATATGTGTAGGATAGGGGGAGAGATCTGCCGCAATATCACGGACATAGATGAGCACGTCGTCCGCGTACAATGATACCACATGAGTGGAGTCGACAATTGGGATTCACCCGCGGCACGGAGGTGAATCGCCAGAGATTCCATTGCCATGGCGAAGAGCAGGGGGGAAAGTGGGTATCCCTGCCAGGTGGCCCAACGGACCGGGAACGGGGCGGAAATGGGGGGTCCTAGCCACGCTCTAGAGGTGGTCATGGAATATATGAGCTTGGTGTACGCCTGGAGGCGAGGCCCTATCCCCATGCAATGCAGGACCTGAAACAAATACGGCCATGAGAGGGTATCAAATGCTTTTTCCAGGTCCAAAACCAGGCACGCCGCTAAGGGGAAGCGATCTCGTATCTGGTCCTGTACATTGAACCGTCGCCGTATATCGTGCCCAGCATGAACCCGTTCTGATCTGGGTGGATCAGTTTTGTGAGGACCGAGGCATACCTGTCCGCCAGGATCCTCCCGTAGATTTTAAAGTCCGCGGGCTACAGAGCTATGGGCCGATAAGAGCCCTCTTTGGTTTGGGGAGGGACACTATAACCGACTCGCACATGGACTGGGGTAACGCGCCGTCATCAAGGGCCGCTTGAAATTGTGTTACTAGTTGAGGCACTAGTTGGGGCGCAAAGGTGCGATAGAACTCCAGCAGAAGGCCGTCCAAACCGGGGGCCCCCTTGCCTGTTTGATATCAGTCACAACGATGGGCTCATCAAGGTCCTGTTAGTCATTGCGGTCTATACAAGGCAGCTGGTGTCGACTCAGGAATTGGGTAAGGATTTCCACTTGTAACGGAGTGGGGTTTGTGTATAACAGTGAATAAGGCCTTTGGAAGGCCTATACAATGGAGGCTTGCTAGCGGAGGAAAGTGTCCGGGCCACTGCGGATGGTCATAATTGGCGGGAGGGTTGAATCTTGTTTGACTAGCCATGCTAAAAGCGTGCCCACCCTATCTCCTTTGATAGAGCAAGGTGGAAAACAAAATTTTTGTATACACCTTGGAAAGTTAACTCTCCATAACACTGACAAGTACTTAATGCGTGGTTTTGAAATTAACCAACCTAGAGTAAATTGCATACACAAATACACGTGGGATATTAATTTGCATGTTTTGCATAAGCAAAATAATCTACTAATTTGTCGAATATTGTGTCATAAAATGTACGCATATGTTATAATCTAAAAGAAAGGTGCATGAATGTGCTTTTGTCATGTTTACTTGTGCTTTTGCTGCCGTGCAGACCTGACCTCTCTGCGCTATTGTTTAAATGCTGAAATTGTACTCTGATTTTTTTTTAAAATACTCACCCGAATCACAAACTTTGTGCATTTTTAAAATTAAACGCTTGTTCTCCGCCTCTCCCTGATGCTCATCCAGCTCCCCTACCGATAGGACTCAACCAATCGGCCGGTAGGAGGAGGAGCTTAGAGGCGGGCCGGGCCTTGATAGTCACTGCAGCGCGGGAAGCGGGCAATTGTGCTTTTGCTGCCGCGCGGACCTGACATGCCCTGCTGGCGCTATTGTTTAACCCCTTTGCAGCAGGGGTAATTCCCCCGCTGTGCTGGGGGCGGGGGGTGCGCACATCGCCCCAGTGCTCATGACAAGCTCAGCTCGTCATGAGGTACAGTGCTCCTGAGCTCAGGACGCTTATAAGCTATATGATGTTTATATGCTGAAATTGTACTCTGAAATTATTTTTTAAATACTTACCCGAATCGGGAACTTTGTGCATTTTTAAAATTGAACGCTTGTTCTCCTCCTCTCCCTGACTCTCATCCAGCTCCCCCACCGATAGGCCTCAACCAATCGGCCAGTAGGAGGAGGAGCTTGGAGGCGGGCCGGGCCTTAATAGTCACTGCAGCGCGGGAAGGCGGCAAGTGTGCTTTTGCTGCCGCACGGACCGGACCTGCTGGCGCTATTGTTTAAAATCCTGAAATTATACTCTGAATTTTTTTTAAATACTCACCCGAATCGCAAACTTTGTGCATTTTTAAAATTGAACGCTTGTTCTCTGCCTCTCCCTGATGCTCATCCAGCTCCCCCACCGATAGGCCTCAACAAATCGGCCGGTAGGAGGAGGAGCTTGGAGGCGGGCCGGGCCTTGATAGTCACTGCAGCGCGGGAAGCAGGCAATTGCGCTTTTGCTGCCGCGCGGACCTGACCTGCCCACCTGACGATATTGTTTAACCCCTTCGCAGCAGGGGTAATTCCCCCGCAGTGCTGAGGGGCGGGGGCGCGCACATCGCCCCAGTGCTCATGAGCTCATGACGAGCTGAGCTCGTTGCGGCCACACCCGTTTTCGTGGAACGTTCAGCACAGCAGGGGAATTATCCCAGCGTGTGAGTGTTCCACGGCTCATGACGAGCTCAGCTCGTCATGAGCACACGAGCACCGTGCCTCGGAAGGAGTTAAATGCCGACATTGTACTCTGAATTTTTTTTTAAAACTCACCCGAATCGCAAACTTTGTGCATTTTTAAAATTGAACGCTTGTTCTACGCCTCTCCCTGACGCTCATCCAGCTCCCCCACCGATAGGCCTCAACCAATCGGCCAGTAGGAGGAGGACCTTGCAGGCGGGGCCGGGCCTTGATAGTCAATGCAGCGCGGGAAGTGGGCAATTGTGCTTTGGCTGCCGCGCGGACCTGACCTGCTGCTGCTATTGTTTAAATGCTGAAATTGTACTCTGAATTGTTTTTTAAATACTAACCCGAATCGCGAACTTTGTGCATTTTTAAAATTGAACGCTTGTTCTCCACCTCTCCCTGATGCTCATCCAGCTCCCCCACCGATCGGCCTCAACCAATCGGCCAGTGGGAGGAGGAGCTTGGAGGAGGGGCCGGGCCTTGATAGTCACTGCAGCGCGGGAAGCGGGCAATTGTGCTTTTGCTGCCGCACGGACCTGACCTGCTGGCGCTATTGTTTAAAATCCTGAAATTATACTCTGAATTTTTTTTAAATACTCACCTGAATCGCAAACTTTGTGCATTTTTATAATTGAACGCTTGTTGTCCGCCTCTCCTTGACGCTCATCCAGCTCCCCCACTCCCCAGGTCGACCATAACATTTTGTTGAACTGTGTCGAACAAGCAGGGATCCATGGTCCTGCTTACAAATGGTTTCTCACAGGCAGATTGCAAGCAGTGGATTGGTGTCATTACAACGCATACTTTTACAACGACATACCATTACAACGAAACTTTTACAACGCAAAAACTTTTACAACGCATGTATTTACAACGCAGTTTTTTACAACGCAGGTACCTTTACAACGCATACCATTACAACGTAAGTATTGGTAAGTATATATTAATTTTATAATCGTAAATTAATTGAAAAAAAAAATGTAATGTAATTTAATTTAATTTAATTTAATTTAATTAATTTAATTTAAATTTAATTTTAATTTATTTTTACCCTGTACCCCTGTACCCCAAAAACCCAAAACTGACCCTGAACCCCAAAAATACCCCTTTACCCCTTTACCCAAAACTGACCCTGAACCCCAAAAATACCCCTTTACCCAAAAACCCAAAACTGACCCTGAACCCCAAAAATACCCCTTTACCCAAAAACTAAAAACTGACCCTGAACCCCAAAAATACCCCTTTACCCAAAAACTAAAAACTGACCCTGAACCCCAAAAATACCCCTTTACCCAAAAACTAAAAACTGACCCTGAACCCCAAAAATACCCCTTTACCCAAAAACTAAAAACTGACCCTGAACCCCAAAAATACCCCTTTACCCAAAAACTAAAAACTGACCCTGAACCCTAAAAATACCCCTTTACCCAAAAACTAAAAACTGACCCTGAACCCCAAAAATACCCCTTTACCCAAAAACTAAAAACTGACCCTGAACCCCAAAAATATCCCGTTACCCAAAAATTAAAAACTGACCCTGAACCCTAAAAATACCCCTTTACCCAAAAACTAAAAACTGACCCTGAACCCCAAAAATACCCCTTTACCCAAAAACTAAAAACTGACCCTGAACCCTAAAAATACCCCTTTCCCCAAACATATCACATTTAAAATATAATTATATACTTACCAATACTTACGTTGTAATGGTATGCGTTGTAAAGGTACCTGCGTTGTAAAAAACTGCGTTGTAACTACATGCGTTGTAAAAGTTTTTGCGTTGTAAAAGTTCTGTTGTAATGGTATGTCATTGTAAAAGTTGCGTTGTAAGTGATGTTTCCCCAAGCAGTATGTCTTGGTACCCTTACTGCACCCAAAGTGACCACCTCTTGCAGTGTCCCACAGGGCTCATCCCTGTCGCCATAGCTATTCAATCTCTACTTGAGGCCTCTGCTCCTTTCGCTAAAAATTGGAAAGTAACCATCTTTAATTATACAGATGACCTCCAGCTGATTTTCCCTCAGGACTCCCCTAACGCTACTGCGGAATTCCAAACCACCATGCTCCACATTCAGCGTTGGATAGATAGCAACCATTTGAAACTCAACCCAGGCAAGACAGAACTTGTGTTGCCTGGGAAGAGCAAGGACTGCTGGGGACCGCAATTCTGGCCTAGCGAATTGGGTCCCCCCCACCGCTTCCCCTTCCGTAAAATGTTTAGGGGTAGTAATCAACGCGGACCTCTCACTTAGAGGACAAGTGGGTGCTGTGATCTCCACCAGTCTATACCAACTCCGTAAAATCAGGAAGATCGCTCATTTGCTGACCCACTCAGCCCTAATTCAAGTGGTGATAGCATTGGTCCTCTCACGCCCGGATTTCTCAAACTCCCTCTACAGCCGCCTGCACCAGTATCTGCTCAAACGTTTGCAAATAGTTCAGAACCAGGTGCTAAGATTAATTTATAAGCAGCCAAAATGGCACTCTGCCAGGTCCTTGTTGATCAAGCTCCACTGGTTACCCATGGAGCAACGTGCTGCATTCCAAACTGGCTGTCTAGCCTTTGAAGCAATGCATTGCATTAGTTCAAAATGTATCCCCCGTCCCCCAGCGCAATCTACGCTGATCTCATCTTCAACCTTTATCTGTCCCGACTATCAAACTCAAACGTTATGGAGGCTGCAGATTTTCCTATCTGGCACCCACTCTCTGGAACTCCCTTCCTGTAACAATGAGAAGCTGGGATAACCTACTTGGCTTCAGAAAGGCACTTAAAACATGGCTGTTTGGGCTAGCCTTCTAAATGGGTCCTTACGCAACAACTTGAAGCATGATTAGGGCCATGAAACCTCTTGTGACCGTGCGCTCTACAAGTAACTGATAACATTAACATTAACTTGTGGCATAAATCATGTAGGCTGGTAAGTCAAATTACGCATAAATATCGCTTAAAGCTAGGTAAATACTAACTGGATTATCATTAGAAGGGGGGAGGTAAACAGAAAGGGCTTTGCTTTGTAAACTTACATTTATTTGTGTTTGTTTTCGGGATAGTTCCTAAATTGAGTCCTAAGCGAGAACATGAAAGAGAGAATAATGGAGTCTGATTGAAATTCCGAGATGGCGACAAAAGTGCGCATGCGCCAGAATCAGAGATGCAAGCTGCCTGTGACTGAACAGTGTGGGTCAAGGACAGCGTGGCCATTTTATGGGGCCTAAGCCAAAGATGACAGCGAGGCGAATATTCTACCCGTGGAAATAAAGAGACTAATAACAATTTAAAGGACACTTCGAAGGAAGTCAAACTTTAGACAAAGATACCCCGGTTACAGCAAAGTGATGATGGATTTGCAGAAATTTGAATAAAGAATGATGAGGTGATGCTCATCCAACTCCAAATTGACCAATCACAGACATTACAGAATTTAAGAGTTAAGAATTTAGATAGATAAGTTAGTGAAAAAGGGTATAAAAAAGGACGTTTGGGACATTGAAAAAAGGTTGCTTTTCGATTTGATTTTGCACCCCGAGATGCTGTCGGTCTGCGTAATTTTTCATTGAGGCGCAGGGACTTTGAAATTTTTTCCTTTTGACTAACTTTTGAATGGGTGCGACATCCAGAGAGGAGAAGAGAGACAGAGAGGTTTTCATTTGTGATTATTACATTCTGTACTGATGTCTTCGTCTCTTCAGTTGGGTAATATTTCACAGTCTTATTTCCTTGCGCTGTCGTTGCTAATAAATACATGTTATTGAAATTTAACCTTTTCTTTCAGGATATTATTGCAAAATTGAATTATTTTCTAATTTTATTAAACGTAGAGATCATGCTATGAGATTGAAATTAAGAAAATAAAAATTAGATAAATGAAGAATTAAGCTGGACTTGATACTTCTTTTAGTCAACTTTTACTAGCAGATCCGAATTTAATTATGAATAGTGGGGTGATATTATTTTTCTTACTTTAATGAAAACCATGTTTTTTAGAAATACAACTGCAGTTGTAAATAATGTATAAAGTCTTGGGCGTCTTGGGTGGACCAGGAGGGTCCGAGGAAGGTCCCCTTCAGGAGGAGACTAGTGCCAGTCTAGAGGAGCTAGACCAGCGGTGAAACAAACGTAGGACGTCGTCAAGAGGGTCACTAGCCAACGGGCAAGTGACCGGACAACGTGGCAAGCGACACAGAAGCAAAAGGGCCCCATGCAGATCTGGTGGATGCTGTGGGGCTGGTCTTCGGTGCTCGTGCTGCTTGGGGTTGGGGCTTCTCTTACCCCAATGCACCCACTCGAGGGTCCCTCGGCGGTCGTGCTGGGTCAGTGTCGTGCTGGCTCTGATGGTCGCCGGGTCCACTGGTCTCGTCGCACCCACGGATCTCAGCTGTGCTGTAGAGGCAGGTAGAGGTCAGAGAGGGCAGGGAGTCCGGGTCTCGTCGTGCTGGTAGGTCTGGTTCCGGAGGAAGGACGTCTTAGCAAGCCGCAAGATACTTAGTTGGTGCCTGCTGCTGCAGGGTGACTACTCCTTAGTCACAAGGGAGAAATCTTAGGAAGAAGTCTTGAGTTCCTTTCGTAGAAAGTAGTTTCAGGATTCAAAGATGATCTAATCTGGAAGGGTCCCCGCTCCCACCTTTATTCTAAAGAAAGGGGCTGGTACGGGACTAGGTCCCGCCCATGGGTGGGACCAGGAAGGGGGGTGGTTACACCCCTCTCCCACGCCGGACTTTCCCCAGCTCAGGGGCTGGTGTGCCCCTGGAACTGGTTCAAGCCGGCAGATGCATAGTGAGCTCCGGGGTGCCACTTGCAGTCACCTTCCTACTCAGCCCTGCCTACCTAGGATACACAAAACCCTGTCTGGGATGGTGCTAGCACCGCCCCAGACAGGAAACCCCTTGTCCAAGCTCCCCTCGCTGGAAGGACTCCCAGCTGCAGGGGGTCAGACTTGTGTCTGTGGTGGCAGCATCCATTTTGTGATGCTGAGGCTCGAGTTAACTTTAACCGGGGTTCACAGTTACATACATGTCGTGTCCCTCTAGAAGGGTGGAATGCTAACCCCGTCGCCAGAATTGGCGAGGGGTTAGTATTCCAATTCGTATGACACCTTACTCGACATGTTTTGATAAAGCGATACCAGAGTTGGCAAATAACCGTGAGGATTATAAGGCACTTAAGAGTATATGGTATGCGTTATCATAGAACAGCTATTAGGACTTGGTTCCGCAAGCTGCAGATGGGCTCAGCTCATGCCAAGCACCATCTCACATAATTCCAAGCACTCTGCCTTCAGGATTGTTAAGGCCTGCCATAGGAGTGACTGATAGGAATCTGTGTGTCCATTTTAGGGTTAGATATAGGTATACTATATCTAAAGCAAAGGGTGATTACACCACCTTGCCCCAGCTGTCGTGCAGCCAGTTGTGTCAGATTTAGATGGCCAGCCAGGGGTGGCATAATACATGCTGCAGCCCCTGGTAGGCCCTGGGTACACCTATGCCTTGAGTTACAGGGTCTGATAAGGTGGCCCAGTACCAATTGGTAAATGCACCTATGGTACACGTGTCAATTTAGTGAGAGAACAGCTAGGCTGTGGGTCTGATTAGCAGGCCCACAGCCAGGGAAGTCGTAAACCAGTGAAGCAAAAAGCAAAAATCTGGGGTGATCATAGGATTGCAGACCCTACTCTCCTACATGACCCCCCCCCCCCCAAACTTTGGGACAATAAACTAACCTTGACCAGGTGAGTCTTCTTGCTCTAAGTGGAAATACCTGGAGAGCCCATCTGCATTGCCATGATAAGTGCCAGGTCTATGCTCCACTGTAAAATCCATCCCGTGTAGGGAAATGGACCACCTAAGCAGTTTGGGGTTTTCACCCTTCATCTGATTTAGCCACAAGAGGGGCTTATGGTCGGTCTGAATCTTGAAATTAGTGCCAAACAAGTATGGCCTCAGTTTCTTCAGGGCCCAAACCACAGCAAAGGCCTCCCTCTCAATAGCTGACCAATTTTTTTCTCTGGGGGTCAGCCTTCTGCTAATAAAAGCAATGGGCTGGTCATGACCATCAAAATTCAGCTGAGATAGAACAGCTCCCACACCCAACTCAGAAGCATCTGTTTGGACAATGAATGGTTTGGAGTAGTCTGGACTCTTTAGGATAGGTGCTGTGCACATGGCCTGCTTTAGGTCATCGAATGCTTTTTGACAGCCTGCTGTCCACTGAACTTTCTTTGGCATCTTTTTACTTGTCAGGTCATTAAGTGGAGTCACAATTGATCCATAATTTCTGACAAATTTCCTGTAATAACCAGTCAGGCCCAAGAAAGCTCGAACCTGAGTCTGGGTGGTTGGAGGAGCCCAGTCCTTGATGGACTGTATCTTGCTCTCCAGTGGCTGAACCTGGCCTCCACCTACAAGGTGGCCCAGGTATACAACCTGTGTCTGCCCTATCTGGCACTTTGTGGCCTTGATAGTGATACCTGCTGCTTGCAGTGCCTCTAACACTTTCCTCAGGTGGACCAGGTGATCCTACCAGGTGGAACTAAAGACAGCTATATCATCAAGATATGCTGCACAGAAGTCATCCAGCCCAGTGAGAACTTGATTCACCAGCCTTTGGAAGGTGGCAGGTGCATTTTTCAAACCAAAGGGCATTACCACAAACTGATAATGCCCACCAGGGGTAGAAAATGCTGTCTTTGGCTTGGCTTCCTCAGCTAACCTGATTTGCCAATACCCAGCTGTCAGGTCAAATGTGCTTAAGTAGTTGGCAGAAGCCAATCTATCTATAAGTTCATCTGCCCTTGGTATTGGGTGGGCATCAGTCTTAGTGACTGCATTGAGGCCTCTGTAGTCTACGCAAAACCTCATCTCTTTCTTACCACCCTGGGTGTGAGGCTTTGGCACTAGAACTACTGGACTAGCCCAAGGGCTATCTGAGGGCTCAATGACTCCCAGCTCCAACATTTTCTGCACTTCTGATTTGATGCAGTCTTTGACATGATCAGGCTGCCTGTAGATTTTACTCTTAACTGGCAGACTGTCCCCAGTGTCAACCTCATGGGTACACCAATTGGTCTGACTGGGTGTCAGAGAGAACATATGTCTAAAGGATTGAATAACTTGTTTGCAATCCTTTTGCTGATGCTCAGAGAGGCTGCCACAAAAGACAACAACATCTACTGACCCATCATCAGGGTTCTGAGTGAGCAGGTCTGGGAGAGGGTCACTCTCCTCCTCCTGTCCCTCATCTGTGGCCATGAGCAAGCTCATGTCCTTCCTGTCGACATATGCCTTGAGCCTGTTCACATGGAACACCCTGAGGGGGCTCCTGGGAGTTCCAAGGTCCACCAGGTGGGTGACCTCTCCCTTTTGCTCAAGGATTGTGTGGGGCCCAGACCATTTGTCTTTGAGTGCTGCTGGGGCCACTGGCTCCAACACCCACACCTTCTGTCCAGGCTTGTACACAGTCAGGACAGCCTTTTGGTCATGCCAAGCTTTTTGGAGTTCTTGGCTTGCCTCAAGGTTTTTAGAAGCCTTTTCCATATACTCAGCCATCCTGGAGCGGAGTGTGAGAAGTTGGCCTGATATGCAGCGTTCGCTATTCTAGCGACCGCTATGTATCGTTCCAAACGACCCTTATGGTGATTGGTTGTAAGTCAACCTATAGACCAGCTATCCTAGTAGCGTGGATACGAGCAGTCTAAGGCTAAAGACTCGAGAGGGCGTGTTAAGCCAGCTGTTTACCACACATGTACCCCTTGAACACCAAGTGAAAGGACACCACACAAGTGTTATGAAAATAAACAGGATATTTATTAAGATTCACAACAGCCCTGTACTCTTTATGAGGACAGGGTACTAAGCACAAACCAAATCTCTTAGGAAAATACTTCAAGTGCACAATTAAAACAAGTGCCCGAGGACACGGAAAGTTTAGAGGTCTCGGGCGGACCCGATAAGGCAAGTCGGAAGTGAGGGACTCAGGACCCTAGAGTAAAGAGGCTATGCAGGCACCGAAATGCCGAGTTACCTAGCCACGAGGGCTGCGGCTGCACAAGTCTTACAGGCGTCGGGGTCTTCGCTGACGAGCCAGGAGCCGGAAGAAAAAGGAGTTGCTGGCCGGCGACCAGTGATGAATAGTTCGTAGAGATCCAAGCCTGGATCAGAGATCGTTGATACCTGAAAGCAGAGGGGACCAAGTTCGTACTACTAGCCAGTAGTCAGAGGGTACCAGGAGGGCACCGGTTGGCCGTCGTCTCGACTAGGTGAGTGGGCGACGCTAGGCTCTGCAGTCTCACGGACCGGGAGGCGTTGTCGGCGACCAGGATGGAGGTGCGAGCTGTCCCACGAAGGATGATGCTGTCGGCGTCGCTGGGCCCAGGATTGGGGCAACAAGCCTTGGCAGATTTCAGGGCCACGTGGTGGGCCTAAAATGGCGTCTTGAGGGGACCAGGAGGGTCCGGGGTGCTTCCCGCAAAGATGGAAGCAAAGGCCAGTCTGGAGCAACCAGACCAGCAGCGTTGGTTGTCGGATGTCATCACAGGAGGGCACAAGCCAGCGGCTAGTGACCGGACAACGTGCTGAGCAGCGAGGCAGAAGGGCCCCACGCAGATCGTGGAGATACTGGGAGGCTGCGCTTCGGTGCTGGAGCGGCTCAGGGTCGGGGCTTCTCGGACCCCAGAGCACTCACCAGAGAATTACTTCGATGGTCGTGCTGATTAAGAAAGCGTGCAGGTTTTGATGATGGCCGGTCCCTCGAGGTCTCGTCGCACCCACAGATCACAGCTGAGCTGATGACGTGGGTAGAGGTCAGAGGTGCCAGGGAAGCCGGTTCTCGTCGAGCTGGGCCGTCGGATTCCTTGAGGAAGGACTTGCAGCAAACCGCAGAGTTCTTAGATGGTGCCCGCTGATGCAGGGTGACTACTCCTTAGTCACAAGGGAGAAATCTTGAGAAGAGTCTCGAATGTCCTTTCGTAGAAAGTAGTTCTTGATTCAAAGATGATCTAATTTGGAAGGGTCCCCGCTCCGGCCTTTATTCTAAAGAAAGGGGTGGGTACATGACTAGGTCCTGCCCTAAGGGTGGGACCAGAAAGGGGGGTAGTTACACCCCTCTCCCCTGCCGGACTTTCCCCAGGCCAGGGCTGGCGCCCCTGGAACTGGTTCTGACCGGCAGATGCGTAGTGAGCACCGGGGTGCCACTCCGCAGTCACCTTCTCGCAAAAGCCCTACCTACCCAGAATACACAAACCCTGTCTGGGACGGTGCGAACACCGCCCTCGACAGGAACCCTTTGTCCAAGCGCTCCTCGCTGGAAGGACTCCCAGCAGCAGGAGGTCAGACTCGTGTCTGTGGTGGCAGCATCCATTTTGTGGAGCTGAGGCTTTAGTTAACTTTAACCGGGGTTCACAGTTACGTACATGTCGTGTCCCTCTAGAAGGGCGGAATGCTAACCTCGTCGCCAGAATTGGTGAGGGGGCAGCATCCCGATTCGTATGACACCTTACTCGACATATTCAAAAACTAGGAGTCAAGAGGGGCAGAAAGGACTGGATCGCCCTCCACTCAATCCAACAATAGTCAAAAAATGACCCAGTCCTCAAGGCAACACAGAAATATGTGGGGCTGTAAACAGTTCTAGATCGTCCAAAGAGCACTCTAATTATATCTCTATTTATAGAGATTATAACACTGTTTCAGTCTATTGCCAACGTTAAAAATAAGCCCTTCTCTGATAAACAGAAAACCGTCCAACACAGTACAGACATTCACTAGAAGGACAACATTTAGAGAAAAGTGTGAGTAGCTAGAAGACACCTCACGGGCGCACCACCAATGGGGCCCCTGGTTGGTACTCACCAGGTCGGCCCTGTTCTCATCATCGGTGTCAAATAGCTTAACGAAAACGTGTCCAAAACCCAAAGTAAAGAAAGTAACAGTGAATGGTGCAGTGTACAAACAACATATATGTGACACGGACTAACAACGTTCAACATATAACACACACAAAACTGCGCAACAAGATACTACTCTTACTTTATTTATATCTTCTTGTTGCATTGCAGTTTAACATGTAATATAAAAAGGGTGAGTTATGAATACTACCTATCGCCTCATACTCAACCCACAGCCGACATGTTTCATTGCCTTAGGTATTATATCAGGCAATTTCTTCAGGGCCAACGTATATTTACGATGTCACTGCCAGCGATACTGTGCTTTTAAAATGCTGAAAATCAAAAACATAGAACACACATATATATATATATGTGGGCATCTGCCTGTAGCAATACTGCATATTTAATATCCACATTGCACCATGTCATAAACAGAAAATGCTCTTTACCTAGATAAGTCCTTTACTTTCATACCATTACCGCTCTGGCTCTGTGCAAACTCATAGACCCCCTTCCGATCGGTAAGTAGGGTCCCGCCTCCCTTCTTTCAGTGCCTAGACAGAAGACACGGAGGAAAACGCCATTCGGGCGAAAATTACAATCAGCCTGTCTACTCTCACCGTCTTTTAGTCACCAGGTCCCGCGTTTGCATGCTTACTCGTGGAGGTACTGCAAACGGCGTTTCCTCAACACCGGAGCGCCGTAAGCAGGGCTTGTAGTGTATTTATCAGAGTTTCCGTGTTGCCTGGCTCTGATTGGGCGGTCACACCACGTGAGAAGCAGGTCGGTGATTGGACCCTGCAACCACGTGACCGCTAACAAACTTCCGATGTATTAATCTCCTATTACACTTTAGTATGTCATATTGACTCTCACCCACACGGGGGAAATGCAAATGCGGGAAAAAAAAATGTTCTTCGTCCGCATATGTCACTTCACATTGCTTCAAAAGTGTGGCGGCCATCTTGGAGCAGTATATCTTAATGAAGATATTGCTGGTTTCTCATGAGTGTCACTTCGAAAACCTTAAAAAATGCGGCGGCCATCTTGGGACATCATTTCTACATCAAAATGTAACTGGTTCCTAGTGAGAGAACCATACTCAAAACAGTTCCTTGCCACCTTATTTAATTCCCCAGGCCCATTAAGATCCTATTTTAGTAGTGTGGTAATGGTGTATTATGGCAGTGACTAAAAGATGAAGACATATTCACAGTGTATATAGGTAGACAGGTATGTTCACAGGTTTTAGACAGATAAGCAAGAGTCAGCTACCTTAGATGTTTATTGCTGTTATAAAACCGCTGTATAACTGATACCTGGGCAGTTCCTATATTTACAGTGTATTCTATATGTCGGTGGGTTTGACTTATTGAGCCAAGAAACAACTAGATTATCGTAGTTTATTCCATTCCAGTAACTCATTAAGTCCTTGTTGTTCACTAGATTCTTGAAAAATCCAGCGCGCTTCTTTAGTCGCCAGCCGCTTTTCCATCGACTGCGCCTCACCCATCACTCTTTCCAGTACTACCCATGTGAAGGTGTGTTTGTTGCGGTGACAATGTTGCACTAATTTTGTCGTGAGTTTGCCCTGTCGTATCGTGCTTAGATGTTCTTGAATGCGCAGCTTGATTTTGCGCGACGTCAGCCCGATATATTCAAGGCCGCATTCACAGCTCAACCTGTAGACTACATTCGTAGTGTTGCAATTGCTAAAATGATTTAACGTCCAGGTTTTTCCGGATTTTAGCTGGATGGTATTGCATTTACTGGTGATATGGCACACAGAACAATTGCCACATGGGTAATGGCCATTAGGTACAGTCGAGGCTTCTGGTTGTTTCCTCTCTATCATCCTGGTATGGACGAGTTTGTCCTTTAAATTGGAGGCTCTACGAAACGCGAAACGAGGAGGTGGCATCTTATGGTCCTGTGTGTTGAGGAGGGACCAATGCTTCCTGATGGCTTGTCGGATTTTTGTGGCTAATGGATCGTAAGTCATGACCACTGGTATACATTCAGACTTTTCTTTTTTGTTTGACTCTAGGAGTGCTGTCCTCGGTGTATTGAGCGCTCTTTTGTTGGCTTGACGGATTATTTTGCGCGGGTAGTCCCGGGCTTGTAACCTGTTGCTCAAGTCAATGGCTTGTTCTCTATAGGCCTCAATTTTTGAACAATTCCTCCTGTACCTCATAAATTGACCTACCGGGAGGTTATCCCTGAGGGCCCGGGGGTGGTAAGATTGGTACGTAAGGAGGGAATTTCTGTCTGTCGGTTTTTGATGAACCCTGGTCTCGAATTTTCCATCTGATGCCTCAATGTCCAAGTCCAGGTACACTGCATTCGTCCGGTGGTAGTTCCAAGTGAACCGTAGACTCCTGTCTTGCGTATTCAACCAATTGAGAAACTGGAGGAGACAGTCTTCCTCTCCCGACCAGACGAGGAGCACGTCATCGATATACCGCCTCCACAGGCGTAGGTGTTCCTTAAAAGGGTTCTGATCGGTATCGATGACATGCTCCTCGAACTGCCCCACATAAATACAGGCCACACTCGGAGCCATTGTAGCTCCCATTGACGTTCCCGTCACTTGGAGAAAGAGCTCGTTTTTGTAGCCAAAAAAATTCTTTGTCAAGGCTAGCTCTACACATTGTAGGATAAAGCTCTGTGGAGCATCATAAAACCACTCTTGTTTGCTGAGTGCTTTAGCAGTTGCTAATAGGGCTGCTTCCTGGGGGATACACGAGTACAGCGACTCGATGTCTATAGTCACAATATACTCTGTAGCAGGATTGTAGGTCATTGAATCAAGGACATTTAAAATATCTGCTGTGTCTTTGACATAGGAACGTTGAGTTATTACCGATTCGCGTAGGTAGTAGTCTGCGAATTGGGACAGGGGTTCCAAAATTGACTGAATACCAGCCACAATAGGCCTGCCAGGGGGGGGCCTGGCAGGCTTGTGTATTTTTGGGAGGACATAAAAGGCAGGAGTCCTCGGGTTTGTGTTAACGAGGAACTCCGCCTCCCTTGTGCTTATCCATTTCTTTTCTTTTGCATTGGCAACGAGATTCCTGATCATCTCTCTTAGTTCAGCTGTAGGGTCTCTGACAAGGGGTTGGTAATTAGTTCTGACGTTTAAAAGTCTACGAACTTCTGCCTCGTAGTCAGATGTATTTAAAATCACGATGGCACCACCCTTGTCCGCATTCTTGATGGTTATTTTGTCGTTGTTCTGCAAAGATTTAATGGAGTCCCAATTTTCTTTCGTCATATTTCTGAAGCCCATCGACTGGTTCTTATTCTCTATGTCTTTAATTTCCTCTAATACTTTGGTTTCAAACACTGCGGTTTCTGGGCCAAGCGTGGCAGTTGGCGGGCAAAAAGAGGAGGGTTTTCTTAAGTTGGAATTGAAGCCCCTGCTTACTTCTGTTGGTTGTTTACAAAAGAATTTTTTAAGCTTAATGCGACGCATTGTTTCATGAAACTCCATCCGACATTTGAAGGCATCATGGTTCGGTGTAGGCACAAAGCCTAACCCTTTATTTAATACCTCCTCTTCTCCGTTAGTCAAATTATGGTCCGAGAGGTTCACAACGATGCTCATCATAGCGGTTTCTTTCCCCGGCTCCGTGTCATTCTTGGTGAGGAGGTTTGCCATTGTTGTTGTTGGGGGGGTCGATTTCCCCGTCCTCTTCCTCGTCCCTGCTGATGTTGGAATCCCGGGCCTTTGTTGGGAGCTTGGCCCTGTTCTAAAAAATTCCTCAGTAGGGTGTTTAGATCTGTGTTTGTTGGTGCAGGCTGATTGAATCTCACTCTGCTGGTACTCGGGGCCGGCTCAAATTCCTCCTCGCTAGATGTATTTGCGAAGGACCAGTTAGTAGGGGTTCTTTTCTGTTGAAATCTATTCCCCTTACCACCTCTATTGCCACCAGCTGGTGGTTGTTGTTCTTGGGCGGGCTGGTAGTAGGAGTCGTTGGTATATGGGAACGCCCACTCGTGCGTGTAGCGTTGGAGGTTGCGTTGTAGACCTCTGATTTTTTGTGTTACCATGTATTGTTTGTATTCCTCTAGATCTATTTTGATCTTTTCTAGTTGTTCCTTGGCATCAACAAGGCTACTGTCACGATTTATGGCTTCCTCTAGTTCAGCGATTTCTTTTAAAACTTCTTCACTGAGACGTTGTGCTGTACTGATTATGAGGATCAACCAGTCTCTTGTACACTTATTGGCGATAAAACTCCAATCGCAACGGAATTGCTTATCGTCCAAAAAGATACGTGGTTCAATTCGAACTATGAGACTGGCTGGGGAAGCGCCTGCTTGATAATACTCTGACATAAGAGCTCCATGTAAAGCAATCCTTATGTGTTTCTTTTTCAAAGCACTTAATTTTTCCCACTCTTCCCTTACTCTATTTGACCCAGCCAGGGGATTACTCGACATGTCTTGATAACGCGACCCCGAAGTTACCGATGTGGTACGCGTTATCATGGAACAGCCTTTGGGTCTTTGTTCCGCAAGCTGCAACCGGCTCGGCTCGGGCCAGAACCTAGTTCACACGAGCCCACGCACTCTGCCTTCAGGATTGTCAAGGCCTGCCATAGGAGTGACTGATAGGAACTCGGGCGTCCATTGTACGGTTAGATATAGGGCTACTATACCTAAAGCAAAGGGTGATTACACGACTTCGCCCCAGCTGTCATGCAGCCAGTTGTGTCAAATTTAGGAGGCCAGCCAGGGGTGGCATAATACATGCTGCAGCCCCTGGCGGCCCTGGGTACACCTATGCCCTGCGTTACGGGGTCTGATAAGGTGGCCCAGTACCAATTGGTAAATGCACCTAGGGTACATGTCGTAATTTAGAAAGAGAACAGCCAGGCTGTGGGTCTGATTGGCAGGCCCACAGCCAGAGAAAGTCGTAAACCAGTGAAACAAAAGCAAAAAATCTGGGTGATCATGGGATTGCAGACCCTACTCTCCTACATGACCCCCCCCCCCCAAACGTTGGGACAATAAGCTAACCTTGACCAGGTGAGTCTTCTTGTTCTAAGTGGAAATATCTGGAGAGCCCATCGGCATTGCCATGATCAGTACCAGGTCTATGTTCCACTGTAAAGTCCATCCCCTGTAGGGAAATGGACCACCTAAGCAGTTTGGGGTTTTCACCCTTCATCTGATTTAGCCACAAGAGGGGCTTATGGTCGGTCTGAATCTTGAAGTGAGTGCCAAACAAGTATGGCCTCAGCTTCTTCAGGGCCCAAACCACAGCAAAGGCCTCCCTCTCAATAGCTGACCAATTCTTCTCTCTAGGGGTCAGCCTTCTGCTTATAAAAGCAATGGGCTGGTCTTGACCATCAAAATTCAGTTGAGAAAGAACAGCTCCCACACCCAACTCAGAAGCATCTGTTTGGACAATGAAAGGTTTGGAGTAGTCCGGACTGATAGGCGCTGTGCACATGGCCTGCTTTAGGTCATCGAATGCTTTTTGACAGCCTGCTGTCCACTGAACCTTTTTTGGCATTTTCTTACTTGTCAGTTCATTTAATGGTGTCACAATGGAACCATAGTTCCTGACAAACTTTCGGTAGTATCCAGTCAGGCCCAAGAAAGCTCGAACCTTTGTCTGGGTGGTTGGAGGAGCCCAGTCCCTGATTGACTGTATTTTGCTCTCCAGTGGCTGAACCTGGCCTCCACCTACAAGGTGGCCCAGGTATACAACCTGTGTCTGCCCTATCTGGCACTTGGTGGCCTTGATAGTGAGGCCTGCTGCTTGCAGAGCCTCTAACGCTTTCCGCAGGTGGACCAGGTGATCCTCCCAGGTGGAGCTAAAGACAGCAATATCATCTAGATACGCTGCACAGAAGTCATCCAGCCCAGTAAGGACTTGATTCACCAACCTTTGGAAGGTGGCAGGTGCATTTTTCAGACCAAAGGGCATCACCACGAACTGATAATGCCCACCAGGGGTAGAAAATGCGGTCTTAGGCTTGGCGTCCTCAGCTAACCTGATTTGCCAATACCCAGCTGTCAGGTCAAACGTACTTAGGTAGTTGGCCGAAGCCAATCTATCGATAAGCTCGTCTGCCCTCGGTATTGGGTGGGCGTCAGTCTTAGTGACTGCATTGAGACCCCTGTAGTCTACGCAGAACCTCATCTCTTTCTTACCGCCCGGGGTGTGAGGTTTCGGCACGAGAACTACGGGACTAGCCCAAGGGCTATCCGAGGGTTCAATGACTCCCAGCTCCAACATTTTCTGCACTTCACTCTTGATGCAGTCTCTAACGTGATCAGGCTGCCGGTAGATTTTACTCTTGACGGGCAAGCTGTCACCAGTGTCAACCTCATGGGTGCACCAATCGGTCTGACTGGGTGTTAGAGAGAACATATGTCTGAAAGACTGAAGAACCTGTTTACAGTCTTTCTGTTGATGTTCGGAGAGGCTGCCACAAAAGACAACACCATCTACCGATCCATCGTCAGGATTCTGAGTGAGCAGGTCGGGGAGAGGGTCACTCTCCTCCTCCTGTCCCTCATCTAGGGCCATGAGCAAACTCATGTCCTTCCTGTCGACATATGCCTTGAGCCTGTTGACATGAAGCACCCTGTGGGGGCTCCGGGGAGTTCCCAGGTCGACCAGGTAGGTGACCTCTCCCTTTTTCTCCAGGATGGTGTAGGGCCCGGACCATTTGTCCTTGAGTGCTGCTGGGGCCACTGGCTCCAACACCCACACCTTCTGTCCGGGCTGGTAAACAGTCAAGACAGCCTTTTGGTCATGCCAAGCTTTTTGGAGTTCTTGGCTGGCCTTAAGGTTTTCAGATGCCTTCTCCATGTATTCAGCCATCCGTGAGCGGAGGCCAAGCACATAGTCCACTATGTTGGTTGCAGGCTTTTTGAGAGGTCTCTCCCATCCTTCCTTCACCAAACACAGGGGTCCTCTTCCAGGATGCCCGTACAAAAGTTCAAAAGGGCTGTAGCCAACCCCCTTCTGTGGGACTTCTCTGTAAGCGAATAAAAGGCAGGGGATCAGGACGTCCCATCTACGCCGAAGCTTTTCAGGTAGTCCATGAATCATCCCTTTCAGGGTCCTGTTGAATCTCTCAACAAGCCCATTGCATTGTGGGTGATAGGGTGTAGTGAACTTGTAGTTGACACCACATTCCTTCCACATAGCAGTTAAATAGCTCGACATAAAGTTTGCACCTCTGTCGGAGACGACCTCCTTAGGGAAGCCCACTCTGGAGAACACTCCAACTAGGGCTCTTGCCACAACAGGTGCTGTAGTGGTCCTAAGGATTTGAATTTGTTTATTGCACAGTTAATAAAAACTCACAATTTTACACAAAGATTAAAATAAATTTAAAAGTCTTTTGACTATGTAAAACTTTTCCTAGCGAAAAGGATGTTGCACATAAATAAAGTCTCGAAGAGTGTGATCGGTTAAGTGAATCGTCCTGTTGATCGCTGCTATTGTTAGTTGTAGTTCTTGTAGTTATTAAGTAATTGCAGGATCTATGTTCCCCTGATTTAGTTAATTTTCGCTCGGCAGTCTTAATACTTTTATTAAGGGGTCGTATGAGAAGGTTACCTTTGTCCCAGTGCGGTTGGTTTTTCACGTCCTTGTTCTGTTTCATTTAATTTTTTGGCCACTATTTCGAAATATTTAACTGTTCTACAGTTTAACTGGGTTTCGTTGGGGTCGAAGCAGAGCATTACTGCTTGCCTACATGATCTTACACCCTTCTGGTTCCATAGGGGCCGGAGCATTGACCGCCTTATATCCTCAAAAGCTTTACAGATGCATATAATATGTATAAGGTCCTCCGTTGCAGATTGGCAAAGGCGACATGTGTTAGACGGATCGGGCCTTTTCCAAGGTTCCAGGTGATGCGCTATGGGTATGTTGCCTAGGCGCATGTTTAAGAACTTGCTTTTTATTTTTTGTGTAAGGCCCCTTAATAGATATTCTTGTGGCTTGATGGCTCCATAGCCTTCGAGCACTACCCATCCGTGAGCTCTCCTGGTCAGGGTGGCTCTATCTTCGAGTGAGGAGACCAGTTTTGTGACCTTTGTCACCGTTTTCTTAAAGGTCCCGAAGTCCGTACTTGTTTCCCAGAGCTTATTTAATCCTAGGCTCTCCAATGAGTTTATTAAGTAGGCCCTTGCTGGGGAGATTTCTTTGGCGTGAAGCTCGGTCCATAGGTTCGCATTTAGCGATCCCTGCTCCGATTCTTTGATTTTGCGCCAACTTTTTACATATTGTCCTTTCCTCTCCACCGATTGTTTCAATAATCCGAATTCAAGACGAATTTGGGCAGGCGAGGAGTTTTTTGGGAGATGGAAAATTGCCCTATATGCATGACTGATGGTTTTGTCCAGAGTGCTTGCATCATTACCCCGCATTGATTCGCTGCCGTAAGAGAGCATTGGCAGTAGGCGAGCTTTGATTACCTGAAGAAGTGGCGCTAGTGTCCTGTCGGGAAGGACTTTCTGCAAGGGTCTTATTGATATTTGAAAGGTCATGCCCTTCCTGCGAATGGCATCTAGTTGGTGCTTGGAGGAGCCATTGCCCTCTATTATGACTCCTAGATATTTGTAAGAGGCTACCAGTTCTAGTCTTTGTTTGTCCAGATACCATGCGGGCTTCTGTTTTTTGTTGTGGTTCATTGGCATGACCTTGGTTTTGTCCAGGTTAATTGTTAAGGAATTTGCTTTGGAAAATGTATTTGTTTTATCTAGAAGGTTTTGAAGGCCGATGGGAGACCGGCTGATAAGGACCAGGTCGTCTGCGTAAAGCAGATTTGAGAGCGTGATATTTCCTAGCCGGGGTGCGTGTGATGTGACTGTTTCTAACTCTTCGGGAAGATCCGCAAGGAAGAGGTTGAACAGTGTTGGTGCTAGGACGCAACCCTGCTTTAGGCCTTTGCTGGTCTTTATTTTCCTCGATAGATGTGTGCCGGATCCCAGTTTTATTTGGAGCCATGTATCGGTATGCAGCATTTCCAGCTGCTGTAGAAGGGGGCCAGGGATTCCCCATGCGCTCAGCTTCCGCCATAGTTTGTGTCGATCTACATGGTCGAATGCGGCACTGTAGTCAATGAAACATACAAACAGAGAGCTTTTTGCCGTTTTTGCTGCGTCGGACAGTAGGGTTAATGCCATGATGTTGGTTAGGGTTCCCTGACCCGTCCGAAAGCCCGTCTGAGTAGCTGGAATGATGTTCTCTTTTGTTGCCCATGTTATTAGATCCTTCAAAATGAGGCTTGCGTAGTACTTCGCTTCTACGTCTAACAGGGCAATCAACCGGTAGCTGCTTGGGTCGATCCTTGCGCCTTTTTTATAGATTGGGCTTATTATCGAGCCTCTCCAAGAAGCTGGTATTTTTCCTGTTTCCCTTGCTTCGTGGAAGATTGGGGTCAATGTGGAGCACCAAAAGGCCGGATCCTGTTTATATAGTATAGGAGGGATCCCGTTTGGTCCTGGCGCCCCCTCAAGTTTTCCCTTTGAAATTTGTTTGAGGATCGTGTCTGTTGTTTCTTGGAGCGATAGTCCGGGTTCTGTTTTACTAGAATCGACTATCTTGCAGGTGGCATCGTTCTCTGCGAGGATGCGTGGCCCGGTTGTTTCCAAGTTTGATGCTTGTTTTTCTTTTTTGGCTTGAATATCATTTTTTCCTAGTTGGAGGGAAGCTCCCTTTTCCGAGTTTGTCCCCTCGGCTTTCTTTATTGCGGGATCAGTTGTGTTAAAGTGAGTTGTTAAGTAGTTGGCCCAGACCGATTCCGGTATTTCAGAAGTAATACCTCTGTGGTTTGGCTGTTGGAGCCTGTGAATCATCTTCCAAAAGCTAGAGCTATTCTTCTGCTTTGAGTTGTGTAAAATCTTTGCCCATAGATCTTCGTTCAGTTCCCGCTTCCTTTGCCAAGTTTTCTTTTGTAGCAGTGCCTTTGACCTGCGTAACTGCAGTTGAATTTCCGGGTTATTTGGAGCTTGCCGGAGCTGTTTGAGGATCCTCTTTATTTCGAGCTTAATCTTTTTTATTTCTACTGTTGTTACTTTGCCAAACGTATACCTAGTAGTGTTCCCTTTTTGGTCTGTCTTCCTTATGGCATGTTTTTCTCCTAGTGCCGTTGTAAATTTTTCCCATAAGGTAATGGGGTTGTCTGGTGTATTATGTGTTTCCTGTATTATTGTTTTTGCACTGTTTGTAAGAGTTTCTATGTCCGAGATCTTGCATCGTATTCGTTTATAGTCGGTAGTATGTTCTGTGCACATACTTCTGATTTCGATGGCTTCGTTCTTGCAGGTTAGTGCTAGGTTGGCTTCTAGCGGTAAGTGGTCGCTCTGGGCTCTGTCGCCTATCTTGAAATCTTGTACAGTTTCATACAACCGGAGTGTAACTAGAATAAAGTCTAAATAGGATGATGCCAATGACGAGTGAAATGTTGGTACTGGAGGAATGTCCTCTTTGAAACGGCCATTAAGGGCGCGCAGGTTCAGTTTCTCTAAGGATTTTAATAGCCTGGATGCAGTGTTGCTCTGTTTGTAACTGTGGGGATTTTTTTGAGGAGGAATTTTCCAGACTGTGTCCATTTCTTGCGTCATCTCGTCGATTGTCGGTTCACCGAATAGCTGGAGGTTGAAGTCGCCTCCCACTAGTATGTTTTCTGTTTCTTCGTCCTCCGTGAGTCTTGTTAGTTCTCGGACTAATTCGTTTGACCCAGACAGCTTTTTCTTGGGATGAATGTAGGTGTTGACTACAAGTAGCTGTTGATTTTCCTGACTTTTTCCTATTGTAATTGATATCGCCTGAATTGCATTCGGCGGAGTAAGGTTTGTAGTTAGTAATTTAATTTCTCCTATTACTGGTATTGAGGTGAAGATTGCCAGGCCGCCGGAGCAGCGGCCATAATGTGATTCCTTGCGGGCCGGGTGTATCCAAGCTGTGTATCCTTGCAGAGTTATTTCATTGGGCTCCCATGTTTCCTGGAGGAGAATCAGATCGAAAGATTGCAGGTAGTTCAGTGTTTCAGGATCCTCCAATTTGTCTCCTAAGCCGTTTATATTCCAACTACAAATTTTAAATTTGTCTTTTCTTTTGTTGGGACCTGCAATTTTGTCCACTGTAACTGGCTCGATTTGTCAGTTTGTGGCCCTTCCGATTATTGTCCGAGTAATTGTTTCTTTGAAGGAGTCTGTTCGTTGGGACGTTGGAGTTTGTGGTTTCCTATGATGTTTTTCCCGTTCTGGGGAGTAGCTTAGTGCTCCTTTGAGTACTGATGTAGCTAATTGAGAAGTGTGGCTCAGGGGTTAGAGGCGGCAGCCCTGGAGCTTGAGTTCGGCCCTGGACCAGGGTTCAATTCCCCGCCTCGGCGGGTCTTGGGGTCAAAATTCCACGGACTCGTTAATTCTAGCTCCGGTGCCTTCTCGACTCACAGGTTCACACTCTGCGACTCTGGGCAATAGCTTGCTTAATCTCCACAACGGCCCCTCGCGGTGGGATGCCTGGCTTTCACCTTGTGAATACCCTGCCAGGGTTATCTCACAGGGGAATACCAGGACGGGTTCCCTAAGCAAGCGCAGAGATGCCCCAGGGTAAGTCGTGCGCTATATAAGTTTCATTCATTTCATTTCATAATTGAGGTCGTTTTTCCTTCCGGTCTTCAAGTAGTGGAGTGGGGTAGGCTGGTTTTATTTCCGGTTCAAGCTGAATTCCCCACTTGGAGAAACTAGGTACGTGCTTCATAATCGATTTTGCTATCTCTTTGGTTTTCCACGTTGCCCTTGTTTTCTCGTTCCATTGTGAATTTGTTGCTGGATGGAATTCAATTGATAGTAAGTCAGAGGTGTTTATGGACTTTAGTTCTTCTATTGTATTGATTAATTTTAATATGTTGCCCCTATTTAAGATGTCAACTCTTACCTTAGATTTATATTCGGGTATGAAAAAGATTGTTTCTGAGTCTGTTTCCCTTGTGGGTTGCGTTATCTCAAGAGACTGCTCCCGAGTTACGTTTATCCGCTCTGGGTGTTTGATGTTCTGTTCGTTTGATGTGGGCTGTGAGATGCCCTGATAGGAATGATCGCTGGGAGGCATATCGCCGATATTTGCGTTACGTGAGATTTGGAGGTTTGGTTTGGTTGGTGTGGTCTTTGCCTTATTACAGGAACACCGTGATATACAGTTATTCAGGATCGTTTCGTTTTTGGTGGAATTTTGACTTTCCTGGTCATCTCTTTTCTCCTCCGGATTTTTTTTCTTTTCCTTTGAGTGGTCGTCCGGTGCCCCTAATCTCGACGCAGCATGATTTTGGCCTGCAATTTCGGTTGTGCTCTCTACCAGTTTTCTCTTTGATTGGTCAGTTGGGCCCATACATGTAGTAGCGGATTCAGACTCATTTGTTGACGGTGGGATTTCTGAGTTCTGTTGAGGGGGGTTGTCGTTCCTTTGAGGATCGAAGTTATCGGTCATAACTAATTGCCCCTTGCCATCCTGTACTATAGAGTTCCAGTTTTCTCCATGGTCATCCACGATGACCTTTCTGTTGCGCCCTTTCCTTTTTTGTTTACGGCGCGCCTTTGCATTCATCATACCCCCTAATTCGTTTGATTGTCCAATTGTAGGGGAGTTCTGGATGGTCTTTTTCTCTGTAAAGATGGCATAATTAACTTGGCTCACTGAGGAGTTGAGTTTTTCCTTGTCTGAAATATTTTCTCGAGGACCTCTCTTTGTAGGAGGTAGTTTTGCTACATTTGTTTTGCGGTCGGGCCTCTCTAACTTAGTTTCTGTTTGGAGAGGTGTTGAGGAATTTCGTTTTATTTCTTCCAGAAGGTTGCTCAACATCGTAGGTAGAGATGAGAGTTTGTCAATTATTAAGGGACACGTACAGCTAGTTCTGTCTATTTCTGTTAGTTTTACTGAATCTTGTCCTCTTTTTATAAGTCCGTTCAGGTCAGCTAGTTTCCTGTCTATTCCCATTGTTGCTTCTGCTAAGTTTTGCAGAATAGATAGTTGTAGGTCCATCTTATCGGATTGGTATTGTAGGGCCGTTGAGGATAGTTGTATTGTGTTAAGGAGAGTGATCCAGAAAGTATTGACTGATTCCGTATTCCTCTCGGGAAGCGAATGCGGGCTTTCTTCGCTGATGTTGTTAATTGGCTGCCTGCCGATGTATGCTGTCTCCAGGTCAATCCATTCTTCCGAGGTCAGGAAGGTCATATCTTTGGTTGGGGATGAGGTTGGTACGAGGACTGCGTGGTCTGATTTTAGCTCTAGGTGATCGGGGGTCCTTATGTTTGTGTCAGTTTTTGATTCAGAGTTTACTTGAGAGGTTTGGTGTAGATGGCCTACGTTTTCATAGATTTTTTCGTCCTCTAGAGCTGTTTCTTCAGCAGAAATAGGTTGGGTTGTTGTAGTGGGCTTACTGCACTGATTGTTTCTGTGTGGCCCTAAGTTCCCGTCACAACTTTTCGATTGCTCGCTCACTGGAACTGATGCCTGTGTCAGGTTAGTTAGTTGCGTCTCCTCTATGTGTCCCTCGTGTAGGGATGGCTGAGTGGTGTGGCCCTCCTTTGGAGGTGTTCTAACTTGTTGGTGGTCCGGCTTGGTCTTATTTTCTGCTCCATAACCGGTTGTTTCTTCTGGTGTTGGTGTCATATGGATCTCTGCTGTGATGAGGCCTGTATTTGTGAGGCAGGCATTGGGCTCACTGGCTGGTTGCAAAGGGGATTGAAGACCAGTTATAGAGGTATTAGAGGAGTAGATTGCGTTTCCCGGGTTTTTTAAAAAATTGAATTTTGTGTAGATTTTGGGCTGGAAATTGTGTTTTATTTCACTTTGTTGTCCTGTTAATTTAATTAGTTCCTGATTGTTTTTTCGCTTCTGACCCTTGCGACTCCCTTGTTTTGTGGGTGGACTGCTGTTTATTTTGTTGGCCCTAGATGTTTCAAATGCTGGGGCTAGACTGCTCTCCGCTCCTAGACTTGGCCCTTCGACCTGCCCGTCAGCCGAGTCGATGCTGGGTCCCTCTTCGGTGCTTTCCAGCGAGGTCTCGTGCCCTTTCATGTTTTCGGACGCGTTTTTTTCCCGGGGGGTTGATTCGGTCCTATTAATCAGCTTTGTCAGCTTTGTCTGCTTGGTCAGCTTGGTCATGGCGGGCGGGTCTGGGCTTGTTGATGTGCTTGTGTTGTTCCGTTTTCTTTTGTTAGGCTGGGTCACTAGAGGTTTTCTTACCCTTCCAGACCTCATGGTGGACTGCCTGCGTCCAATGTACTGCTCCCGTGGCTCCCTTGATATCGTTGACTGCCTATGGCTGTGAGACTGAACGCAGGAGGTGCACTATTCTCTCCGCTCTTGCACTCACGTTTTTCTGCTCACGGTTTGCCGCCCACCCGCTGTTTCAAATCAGATAGATTTTTTGAATTGATTTTTTAAGGTTGGTTTTCGGTGGGTAGATGGTAGATAGTTGGGTAGGCTGGCAGGTGGATGCTTAATTGGTGGCTTAGTAAGTATTAGTGGGTATTTCTACCACTCTTGGCATCCTTCGGCTGCCCCTTGACTCCCCCTGGTGAGTTGGTGGGTTGGTGGTGGTCTTATGATAGTATGTTTTGAGCTGTAATGCAGGCTGAGGCGCCGGAATTTTGCTGCTGCTGCTACTTCTGAGCTACCTTTTAGCAGCAGGGCTGGGCTGTCAAAGGTGCCGAGCTGATAGAGCGCTTGTCGAGATTTTCTTACGTGCTGCCAAAGTCTGCAGCAAGGAGTAAGAGTGGGAGTGAGTGAGGGGAACTGATTTGCCCGGGTTTTGCTCAGACCAAAACCTTGTCTCTTGCTCGGGCTCGTGTCCTGAAGAGAGGAGAAGTGAGGGGGGGGGAGGGGGGCGCGGCGAGCCAGGAGATTGGAGGCTGCAAGGAATTGGCAGCTACTAGTGAGCGGCGGTAGAGAGAAAGGGACTTAGGGCACGGCTTTTCCAACTCTGAAAAGGTGCCGCCCTCTCAATCTCTAATCGCTTACCGCGCTGCAGCACAGCTTCACCGGCCTCGTCTCGTCTCGCCTCGTCTCACCTCTCGCTTCGCCTCTCGCACCGCCTCCTGCTGCCGCCTCCCGTTCGTCAGCCCAATCCGCCCTGGTCCTTGGGCGTCTTTCGTTCACGGGTGCGGGTGCCGGTATGACCACGGCACGCAGTGACACTTGGCTCTCGCTCCCGCTTGGCTTTGCCGCTCTCTCAGCACAAAAGTCCTAAGGGGAATAGCTTCAGGATACCTGGTGGCATGATCCACTACCACCAGTATAAACTTGTGCCCTGATGCTGTTGGTGGTTCCATGGGACCGACGATGTCAATCCCCACCCGTTCAAAGGGCACCCCCACCACAGGCATTGGTATAAGGGGGGCCTTTGTCGTGCCACCTGACTTACCACTGGCTTGGCAAGTGACACAGGAGCGGCAAAACTCCTTGGTATCTTCGTTCATATGAGGCCAGTGAAAGTGTGAGACAAGCCTGTCCCACGTCTTCGTCTGGCCTAAGTGACCTGCTAAGGGAATCTCGTGGGCCAAGGTAAGTAGGAAACCTCGCTGAGACAAGGGTACAACCAGCCTCCTGGTCATGCCAGGCTTGGGGTCTCTTGACTCAGTGTACAGGAGTCCATCTTCCCAGTATACCTTGTGGGTACCTGTGGCGTTCCCAGCAGCCTCAGCAGCAGCCTGCTGTCTGAGGGGTTCAAGAGAAGGGCAGTCTAACTGGTCCTTCCCCAGGTCTTCCCTTGAGGGTCCCCCTGAACCCAAGAATTCAACTTGATCAAGTTCGAACTCTCTAGGCTCAGTTTCCCTCAATTCCTGTAGGTCAGCCTCCTCTGAGACTTGATCCACGACCTGGGGCAAGGGGGAAGGCGCAGCCTTAACCCTACTGCTCTTTTTCTTGGGAGGTGTCTGGTCCGTTGCTCCAGGATCCAGCACCTGTTCAGTGGGGCATTTCCTGACTTGTGACCTGGTCACAGCGAACACATGTGCTGGCAAGCCTAACATCTCCATGTGAGTCCGGTGCTCCACTTCTGACCATTGTGATGACTCCAAATCATTGCCCAACAAACAATCCACTGGGAGGTCTGAACTAACTACAACCTTCTTTTGGCCAGTTACCCCTCCCCAGGAGAAAGCTACAATTGCCATACTGTGATTGGTAGTGACATTGCTTGCATTGGTCACCAGGAATTCTGTACCTGGCATGATCTGTCCAGGGTCCACAAAGTTAGGTGTCACCATTGTGACACTGGCACAAGTGTCCCTATAGGCCTGAGCCATTTTTCCATTTATGAAAGGTGTCTGTCTGTATTTGCCCAAAGTATTGGGACTTACGTCAGGGGACATATCCATATCCCCTGTACTGACAAGGACAGCCTGAGTGAGTGTACCAACTAAGTTGTCATGCCCCTCAGAACCCAGGGTTAACCCTACTAAACCCTTGGGAGGTGCACTACCACTGCTGGCTGTACTAGGGGGCACAGGTGCCTTAGGGGCTGCAGTGGCAGGAGTCTGCCCTCCTCCTTTCTTGGTGCACTCACTAAACCAGTGAGATTTACTTTTGCAGTACTGGCACCATCTTTTGGATTGGCCTTCTTTCTTCTTTTGGGGAGCCTGACCCCCACCCTCTTTGGGTTGTTGGGGACCTGTCGAAGACTTCTGGTCATTTTGTTCCCCCTTAGAATCTTTACCCTTCTGGTCTGCTTTCTTCTGACCACCTTGATTCTGGCCCTGGTTCTGTTTAACTCTTGTACGAACCCATCTGTCTGCCTTCTTTCCCAATTCTTGGGGAGAGGTCAGATCCGAGTCGACAAGATGCTGATGCAACAACTGGTTCTGACAATTGTTTAAAATTTGTTCTCTCATCATCAAATTATACAATCCTTGGTAATCAGTAACCTTACTGCCCAGCAACCAGCCCTCAAAAGCCTTAGTGGCACAATCGACAAAGTCAGACCAATCTTGAGACTGCGTTTTCTGGGTATCCCTGAACAGCACCCTGTACTGCTCAGTGGTTAGGCCAAACCCTTCAACCAGTGTATTCTTCAAGACGTGGTAATTATTAGCATCCTCGACCCTTGTGGTGAGGAGCTTGTCTCTTCCTTTACCTTCAAAGGAGAGCCACAAGATAGCTGCCCACTGACTCTGGGGAACACCTTGCACAGTGCAGGCCCTCTCCAAAGCAGTAATCCATTTGTGGATGTCGTCCCCTTGTTTAAAGGGGGGCACTATCTTACCAAGGTGTTTTGTATCAAAACTCCTTTCCCTATTGCTAGGTACAATGCTGCCACCAGTGGGGACTACCCCACTTAACTGTTGCTCTCTAGCAAAGGCAAGCCTTTCTTTGGCCAGGGCAAGTTCTTCCCTTTCAATCCTCAGATTAGCTGCCCTTTCCTTAGCTTCGTACACTCTCCGCTGAGGGGACGTCATCCCTCTTTGAGAAGAGTTGTGAGAGCCATTGGTTTGAAGGGATCTGCCAGAGTCTCTTGACAGAGATCGGGCTCGTCCATTCCCAATGTTAAGCTGACCTGATAGTGGCCCCAGGGGTCCCCCAGTACCGCTGTCATGTTTGCTTAAGTTGGACCTGCTTAGTCTACCGACTTCTACCTGTCCCTTATCTGCCTCATCCCCAGAGGGATCCTCATTCTCATCATCCTCTACATCTTCAGTCTCAGTTGAGAGGTGGATGAGGTCAGGATCGTCTCTGGTTCCCTCGAGGGGAGGCATGTCTCCCTCTGGATTAGAATGGCTAAGAAGCTTCTCAGCCTTTCTGGCATCATAAGTCTCTAGGAGACCAATCAGAAAGGAGGTGGTGGGGTTAGCCCCTTGCTTAATCTTCCTAGAGTTACATACTTGTCGTAACTCGCGGAAGCTAAGCACAGTATATCTTGAAGGGATGACCTGTGGAGGGTCAACTGACACAAGGGGAGACTCAGAGTTTCCTCCTTTGTCCGACATACTGTTTCTAGTGTGGTGTAAGTGATGCACCTACCTACACTATGTGTTTCCCTACTGATCCCTTGCTAAGAGTTGCAGCCAAGGTGTGCTAAGCCTTGAGGAGCTGCAACAGCTGGTTCAGTAGAACTCAGAGTATTCTAAGCTTAGTTATATGTACTAACAGTACTTATGTGATCTTTCAACAAGATATTCTTAGGATACGTGTGGTAACACAACAGCAAGCTCAAATCCCAACCGCTGCTCACCAATGTGAGAAGTTGGCCCGATATGCAGCGTTCGCTATTCTAGCGACCGCTATGTATCGTTCCAAACGACCCTTATGGTGATTGGTTGTAAGTCAACCTATAGACCAGCTATCCTAGTAGCGTGGATACGAGCAGTCTAAGGCTAAAGACTCGAGAGGGCGTGTTAAGCCAGCTGTTTACCACACATGTACCCCTTGAACACCAAGTGAAAGGACACAACACAAGTGTTATGAAAATAAACAGGATATTTATTAAGATTCACAACAGCCCTGTACTCTTTATGAGGACAGGGTACTAAGCACAAACCAAATCTCTTAGGAAAATACTTCAAGTGCACAATTAAAACAAGTGCCCGAGGACACGGAAAGTTTAGAGGTCTCGGGCGGACCCGATAAGGCAAGTCGGAAGCGAGGGACTCAGGACCCTAGAGTAAAGAGGCTATGCAGGCACCGAAATGCCGAGTTACCTAGCCACGAGGGCTGCGGCTGCACAAGTCTTACAGGCGTCGGGGTCTTCGCTGACGAGCCAGGAGCCGGAAGAAAAAGGAGTTGCTGGCCGGCGACCAGTGATGAATAGTTCGTAGAGATCCAAGCCTGGATCAGAGATCGTTGATACCTGAAAGCAGAGGGGACCAAGTTCGTACTACTAGCCAGTAGTCAGAGGGTACCAGGAGGGCACCGGTTGGCCGTCACCTCGACTAGGTGAGTGGGCGACGCTAGGCTCTGCAGTCTCACGGACCGGGAGGCGTTGTCGGCGACCAGGATGGAGGTGCGAGCTGTCCCACGAAGGATGATGCTGTCGGCGTCGCTGGGCCCAGGATTGGGGCAACAAGCCTTGGCAGATTTCAGGGCCACGTGGTGGGCCTAAAATGGCGTCTTGAGGGGACCAGGAGGGTCCGGGGTGCTTCCCGCAAAGATGGAAGCAAAGGCCAGTCTGGAGCAACCAGACCAGCAGCGTTGGTTGTCGTATGTCGTCACAGGAGGGCACAAGCCAGCGGCTAGTGACCGGACAACGTGCTGAGCAGCGAGCAGAAGGGCCCCACGCAGATCGTGGAGATACTGGGAGGCTGCGCTTCGGTGCTGGAGCGGCTCAGGGTCGGGGCTTCTCGGACCCCAGAGCACTCACCAGAGAATTACTTCGATGGTCGTGCTGATTAAGAAAGCGTGCAGGTTTTGATGATGGCCGGTCCCTCAGGGTCTCGTCGCACCCACAGATCACAGCTGAGCTGATGACGTGGGTAGAGGTCAGAGGTGCCAGGGAAGCCGGTTCTCGTCGAGCTGGGCCGTCGGATTCCTTGAGGAAGGACTTGCAGCAAACCGCAGAGTTCTTAGATGGTGCCGGCTGATGCAGGGTGACTACTCCTTAGTCACAAGGGAGAAATCTTGAGAAGAGTCTCGAATGTCCTTTCGTAGAAAGTAGTTCTTGATTCAAAGATGATCTAATTTGGAAGGGTCCCCGCTCCGGCCTTTATTCTAAAGAAAGGGGTGGGTACATGACTAGGTCCTGCCCTAAGGGTGGGACCAGAAAGGGGGGTAGTTACACCCCTCTCCCCTGCCGGACTTTCCCCAGGCCAGGGCTGGCGCCCCTGGAACTGGTTCTGACCGGCAGATGCGTAGTGAGCACCGGGGTGCCACTCCGCAGTCACCTTCTCGCAAAAGCCCTACCTACCCAGAATACACAAACCCTGTCTGGGACGGTGCGAACACCGCCCTCGACAGGAACCCTTTGTCCAAGCGCTCCTCGCTGGAAGGACTCCCAGCAGCAGGAGGTCAGACTCGTGTCTGTGGTGGCAGCATCCATTTTGTGGAGCTGAGGCTTTCGTTAACTTTAACCGGGGTTCACAGTTACGTACATGTCGTGTCCCTCTAGAAGGGCGGAATGCTAACCTCGTCGCCAGAATTGGTGAGGGGGCAGCATCCCGATTCGTATGACACCTTACTCGACATGTCTTGATAACGCGACCCCGAAGTTACCGATGTGGTACGCGTTATCATGGAACAGCCATTGGGTCTTTGTTCCGCAAGCTGCAACCGGCTCGGCTCGGGCCAGAACCTAGTTCACACGAGCCCACGCACTCTGCCTTCAGGATTGTCAAGGCCTGCCATAGGAGTGACTGATAGGAACTCGGGCGTCCATTGTACGGTTAGATATAGGGCTACTATACCTAAAGCAAAGGGTGATTACACGACTTCGCCCCAGCTGTCATGCAGCCAGTTGTGTCAAATTTAGGAGGCCAGCCAGGGGTGGCATAATACATGCTGCAGCCCCTGGCGGCCCTGGGTACACCTATGCCCTGCGTTACGGGGTCTGATAAGGTGGCCCAGTACCAATTGGTAAATGCACCTAGGGTACATGTCGTAATTTAGAAAGAGAACAGCCAGGCTGTGGGTCTGATTGGCAGGCCCACAGCCAGAGAAAGTCGTAAACCAGTGAAACAAAAGCAAAAAATCTGGGTGATCATGGGATTGCAGACCCTACTCTCCTACACGGAGACCAAGTACATAGTCCACTATGTTGGTTGCAGGCTTTTTGAGAGGTCTCTCCCATCCTTCCTTCACCAAACACAGGGGTCCTCTTACAGGATGTCTATACAAAAGTTCAAAAGGGCTGTAGCCAACCCCCTTCTGTGGGACTTCTCTATAAGCAAACAAAAGGCAGGGTATCAGGACATCCCATCTACGCCTGAGCTTTTCAGGTAGTCCATGAATCATCCCTTTTAGGGTCCTGTTGAACGTTTCAACAAGCCCATTGCATTGTGGATGATAGGGTGTGGTGAACTTGTAGTTGACACCACATTCCTTCCACATAGCAGTCAGATATCCTGACATGAAGTTTGCACCTCTGTCAGAGACAACCTCCTTAGGGAAGCCCACTCTGGAGAACACTCCAACTAGGGCTCTTGCCACAACAGGTGCTGTAGTGGTCCTAAGGGGAATAGCTTCAGGATACCTGGTGGCATGGTCCACCACCACCAGTATAAACTTGTGCCCTGATGCTGTCTGGGGTTCCATTGGACCAACAATGTCAATCCCCACTCTTTCAAAGAGTACCCCCACCACAGGTAGTGGTATAAGGGGGGGCCTTTGTTGTGCCACCTGACTTACCACTAGCTTGGCAAGTGACACAGGAGCGACAAAAACTCCCTGGTATCTTCATTCATGTGAGGCCAGTGAAAGTGTGAGACAAGTCTGTCCCAAGTCTTATTCTGGCCTAAGTGTCCTGCAAGGGGAATCTCATGGGCCAAGGTAAGAAGGAAACCTCTCTGTGACAAGGGGATGACCAGCCTCCTGGTTGCACCAGGTTTGGGGTCTCTTGCTTCAAAGTACAGGAGTCCATCATCCCAGTATACCTTGTGGGTACCTGTGGCGTTCCCTGCAGCCTCAGCAGCAGCCTGCTGTCTGAGGGATTCAAGGGAAGGACAGTCTAACTGTGCCTTCCCCAGGTCTTCTCTGGAGGGTCCCCTGAACCCAGAAACTCAACCTGATCAGGTTCAAGTTCTTTAGGCTCAGTTTCCCTCAGCTCTTTGAGGTCAGCCTCCTCTGAGACTTGATCCACAACCTGGGGCAAGGGGGAAGGCAATGCCTTAACCCTACTGCTCTTCTTCTTGGAAGGTGTCTGGTCCATTGTTCCAGGATCCAGCACCTGTTCAGTGGGGCATCTTCTGGCCTGTGACCTAGTCACAGCAAGCACATGTGCTGGCAAGCCTAACATTTCCATGTGAGTCCTCTGCTCCACTTCTGACCATAGTGATGACTCCACATCATTGCCCAACAAACATTCAACTGGGAGGTCTGAACTAACCACAACTTTCTTTTGGCCACTTACCCCTCCCCAGGAGGAATCAACAATTGCCATACTATGGTGGGTAGTGACATTGCTGGCATTGGTCACTAGGTAGTCTGTACCTAGCATGATCTGTCCAGGGTCCACAAAGTTAGGTGTCACCATTGTGACACTGGCACAAGTGTCCCTGTAGGCCTGAGCCATCTTTCCATTTATAAAAGGTGTCTGTCTGTATTTGCCCAAAGTATTGGGACTTGCATCAGGGGATATATCCACATCCCCTGTACAGACAAGGACAGCCTGAGTGAGTGTGCCAACTAAGTTGTCATATCCCTCAGATCCCAAGGTTAACCCAACTAATCCCTTGGGAGGTGCACTACCACTGCTGACTGTACTAGGGAGTGCAGGTGCCTTAGGGGCTGCAGTGGTAGGAGTTTGTCCTCCTTTCTTGGTGCACTCACTAAACCAGTGAGTTTTACTTTTACAGTATTGGCACCACCTTTTAGACTGGCCTTCTTGAGTCTTCTTTTTCTGCTGGGAAGCCTGACCCCCACCCTCTTTGGTTTGTTGGGGGCCTGTCGAAGACTTCTGGTCATTTTGATCATTCTTATTATTACCCTTTTGGTCTGCTTTCTTCTGACCACCCTGGTTCTGAGTCTGGTTCTGCTTAACCCTTGTTCTGACCCATCTGTCTGCCTTCTTTCCCAATTCTTGGGGAGAGGTCAGATCCGAGTCAACAAGGTGCTGATGCAACAACTGGTTCTGACAATTATTTAAAATCTGTTCTCTCATGATCAGATTGTACAATCCTGTGTAATCAGTAACCTTACTGCCCAGCAACCAGCCCTCCAAAGCCTTAGTGGCACAATCCACAAAGTCAGACCAATCCTGAGACTGAGTTTTCTGGGTATCCCTGAACAGCAACCTGTACTGCTCAGTGGTTAGGCCAAACCCATCTATCAGTGTATTTTTCAGGACTTGGTAATTGTTAGCATCCTCAGCTCTAGTAGTGAGGAGCTTATCTCTACCCTTGCCTTCAAAGGAGAGCCACAAGACAGCTGCCCTCTGACTCTGGGGGACGCACTGGACAGTGCAGGCCCTCTCCAAAGCAGTTATCCATTTGTGGATATCATCCCCTTGTTTAAAGGGGGGCACTATCTTACTCAGGTGTCTAGTGTCTAAACGCCTGTCCTTTTCTCTAGGTAAAATGCTGACACCAGTGGGGTCTGCCCCACTCAATTTCTGCTCTCTAGCAAAGGCAAGTCTCTCTTTGGCCAGGGCAAGTTCTTCCCTTTCAATCCTCAGATTGACTTCCCTCATCTTAGCTTCATGCTCTCTTCTCTGAGGGGATGTCATCCCTCTGTGAGAAGAGGTCTGAGAGCCATTGGTTCAAATGGATCTGTTAGAACCTCTGGATAGAGACCTAACTCGTCCATTCCCAATGTTAAGCCTGCCTGAGAGTGGCCCTGGGGGTCCCCCAAATCCATTCTCATGCCTGCTTAAGTTGGTCCTGGTGAGTCTACTGACTTCTACCTGACCCTTGTCTGCCTCATCCCCTGACAAACTCCTGTTCCTCCTCCTCTCCTTCACTAACTGTTCCATTGAGTTGGAGGTCAGGGTCCCCAAGGGTTCCCTCTAAGGGGGACATGCTCCCATCTGGATTAGGAGGGCCTGTGTTAGAAGCCCTCCTGGCATCATAAGTCTCTAAGAGACCAATCAGGAATGGGATTGTAGGGTTAGAACCCTGTTTTAGCTTCCTGGAGGTACACACTTGTCGCATCTCCTGGAAGCTAAGAGCTGCATATCTTGAAGTGACCTGTGGAGGGTCCACTGACACAAGGGGGGCCTCTGAGTTCCCTCCTTTGTCTGACATGCTCTAGTGAGGTGTAAGTGGTGCACTTACCTACACTATTTGTTTGCCTACTGATCCCTTGCTAAGAGTTGTAGTTAGGGTGCGCTAGGCCCTGTTGAACTACAACAGCGGGTTCAGTAGAACTCAGAGTATTCTAAGCTAAGTTATATGTACCTTGGTACTTATGTGATCTTTCACATGATATTCTTAGGATACGTGTGGTAAAACAACAGCAAGCTCAAATCCCAACCGCTGCTCACCAATGTGAGAAGTTGGCCTGATATGCAGTGCTCACTATTCTAGTGATCACTATGTATCAGTCCAAACGACCCTTATTGATGATTGGTTGTAAGTCAACCTTATAGACCAGCTATCCTAGTAGCATGGACAAGAGCAGTCTTTAGGCTAAACTCTAGAGGGCGTGTTAAGCCAGCTGTTATACCATCACATATACCCCTTGAACACCAAGTGAAAGGACACCACACAAGTTGTTATGAAAATAAAAGGATATTTATTTATAACACAACAGCCCTGGACTCTTTATGAGGACAGGGCGCTAAGCACAATACAAAGCTCTTAAAGAAATACTGAAAGTCGCACAATTTACGCAAATGCCCGAGGGGCACGGAAAACCATATACTACAAAAGTGGAATGCGAAATTACTAGCAGGTAAGTACTACTCTCAGAGACTTTGGAATCGCTAGGCCTACAATGCTGAACCCTTAGATTAGAAGCAGGAGGTCTAGGAACGCCGTGTGCAGAGTGGGAACTCTCATGCATAATGCGGGACAAAGTATATGGATGCTAGTAAATGCAAAAGTTAGTGTTCTCGGGCGAACCCGACTAGGTAGGTCAAAAACGAAAGTGGATCTAGACACTTAGAGAGTTGGTCTACGCTGGAGCACCGTGGTACTCGGTTTACCTAGCCCAGGGGCTGCGGCTGCATAGGGTTCAAGTGTCGTCGGGAATCCTCATTGACGAACCAGGAGCCTGAAGTGGAAGTTGCTGGCAGACGACCAGTGAAGATGTTCCGGGCTGATCCAAGGACTGGATCAGCTGAAGAAGAGTACCTGTAAGCAGAGGGAACCAAGTTCTGAATCACTAGCCAGTGATTAGGTGGGCACCAGGATGGCACCGGACGAGGTCACTCAGCCAGGCGAAGAGGTGACACTGGATTCTGCTGCTGCACGGACCAGGGGCGCTGATGTCGACCAGGCTGGAGGTCTGCGAGCTGTCCCACGTCGGATGTCTGCTGCTGGCGATGCTGGATCTGGTGAAGGAGGCAACAAGCCTTGGCTATGGCAAGCCCATGTGGCGACACAAAATGGCGTCTTGGGTGGACCAGGAGGGTCTGAGGAAGGTCCCCTTCAGGAGGAGACTAGTGCCAGTCTAGAGGAGCTAGACCAGCGGTGAAACAAACGTAGGACGTCGTCAAGAGGGTCACTAGCCAACGGGCAAGTGACCGGACAACGTGGCAAGCGACACAGAAGCAAAAGGGCCCCACGCAGATCTGGTGGATGCTGGGGGGCTGGTCTTCGGTGCTAGTGCTGCTTGGGGTTGGGGCTTCTCTTACCCCAATGCACCCACTCGAGGGTTCCTCGGCGGTCGTGCTGGGTCAGTGTCGTGCTGGCTCTGATGGTCGCCGGGTCCACTGGTCTCGTCGCACCCACGGTTCTCAGCTGTGCTGTAGAGGCAGGTAGAGGTCAGAGAGGGCAGGGAGTCTGGGTCTCGTCGTGCTGGTAGGTCTGGTTCCGGAGGAAGGACGTCTTAGCAAGCCGCAAGATACTTAGTTGGTGCCTGCTGCTGCAGGGTGACTACTCCTTAGTCACAAGGGAGAAATCTTAGGAAGAAGTCTTGAGTTCCTTTCGTAGAAAGTAGTTTCAGGATTCAAAGATGATCTAATCTGGAAGGGTCCCTGCTCCCACCTTTATTCTATAGAAAGGGGCTGGTATGGGACTAGGTCCTGCCCATGGGTGGGACCAGGAAGGGGGGTGGTTACACCCCACTCCCATGCCGGACTTTCCCCAGCTCAGGGGCTGGTGTGCCCCAGGAACTGGTTCAAGCCGGCAGATGCATAGTGAGCACCTGGGTGCCACTTGCAGTCACCTTCCTATTCAGCCCTGCCTACCTAGGATACACAAAACCCTGTCTGGGATGGTGCTAGCACCGCCCCGGACAGGAAACCCTTTGTCCAAGCTCCCCTCGCTGGAAGGACTCCCAGCTGCAGGGGGTCAGACTTGTGTCTGTGGTGGCAGCATCCATTTTGTGATGCTGAGGCTCGAGTTAACTTTAACCGGGGTTCACAGTTACATACATGTCGTGTCCCTCTAGAAGGGTGGAATGCTAACCCCGTCGCCAGAATTGGCGAGGGGTTAGTATTCCAAGTTGTATGACACCTTACTCGACATGTTTTGATAAAGCGATACCAGAGTTGGCAAATAACCGCGAGGATTATAAGGCACTTAAGAGGATATGGTACGCGTTATCATAGAACAGCTATTAGGACTTGGTTCCGCAAGCTGCAGAGGGGCTCAGCTCATGCCAGAGCACCATCTCACATAATTCCAAGCACTCTGCCTTCAGGATTGTTAAGGCCTACCATAGGAGTGACTGATAGGAATACATGTGTCTATTTTAGGGTTAGATATAGGTATACTATATCTAAAGCAAAGGGTGATTACACCACTTTGCCCCAGCTGTCGTGCAGCCAGTTGTGTCAGATTTAGATGGCCAGCCAGGGGTGGCATAATACATGCTGCAGCCCCTGGTAGGCCCTGGGTACACCTATGCCCTGAGGTACAGGGTCTGATAAGGTGGCTCTGTACCAATTGGTAAATGCACCTAAGGTACATGTGTCAATTTAGTGAGAGAACAGCTAGGCTGTGGGTCTGATTAGCAGGCCCACAGCCAGGGAAGTCGTAAACCAGTGAAGCAAAAAGCAGAAATCTGGGGTGATCATAGGATTGCAGACCCTACTCTCCTACACTAACAACTGTAGTAGAGACATGGCAGGAAGTATAACAAATGCAAGAAGAGGCCAGTGAAGAAGAAAAAGAGAATTGGTTAAAGGCAGGATGTGGACAAAGAGAAGAGGATGAAATCTGGGTTTACAAAGATGAGAGACCACTGATGCCAGATAACATGATTTCAAATATGGCTCGAATGTATCATGGTCAAGCCCATATTGGAAGAGATGCAATGATTAGGTTGTTTAGACAGACGTGGTACAATCGAAGTTTAGGATAATTGCTGAGAGTCTTTGTCAGAGGTGCCTTGTCTCTCAACAACTGAATCCAAGAAGAAAACCTGTTGTAAGTCTGGGAACCATAGGACGGGAGGGAGGTCCTTTCACTAGGATGCAATTGGATTTCATTGAGCTTCCACATTGTAACATACTTAGGTACATTCTTGTAATTATTTGTTTATTCTCACAATGGGTTGACGCATTCCCCACAAGGAGAAAATATGGAGAAACTTTTGCAGAACTCCTGTTACGAGAAATACGCACTAATTATGTCTCGCCTTGACTATGGGAGCGTACTCTATCTGGGAGACACTGCAAAGGGCCTTGGGAGACTACAGGTTCTACATAATGCCGCCGCTCGGTTGGCTCTTATGCAGCCCAAAAGAGCAGCTTCAAAAAAGGCACTTGACTCATTGCATTGGCTCCCAGTTAAGAAAAGAGTACTGTTCATAATGTTTGTCATATGCCACCGTATTGTTCATGGCGAGGGTCCGGCATACCTAAGAGACCTAGTTACCAAGTATGTTCCTAGTAGATCTCTTAGATCCAGTGGGATGGGGCAGCTGGTAATCCCCAAGATAAAGAAAGCCAAAATGTGTGGTCGCTCGTTCCGGTTTCTAGCTGCTCAGAACTGTAATAGACTACCGATCTCCCTGAGGCTGGAATACTCTGAAACTAAGTTCAGAAAGCTGTTGAAAACCCACCTGTTCTCTGCTTAGCGCAAGGCAGTTCCTGCTGTCGCTTCTGTCTACTCCCTCCCACCTAGCGCGGGGACTCGCCGAGATGGCGTAACCAGGAGCTTTATAAATTTTTAATATTATTATTATTATATTATAACAATTGAAACAGAACGTGGAAGTCACTTCCACAATGAACTAATGTAAATGAATCTGAAAGAGACACGTTAGTGATAGATTCCTTACCTTAGAATATCCCAAGGCGTCAGACTGGATCCGGAAACTTTTGCGTAGCAGTACCCTTGCGCGTCAGTAGGCGTTGTCTGCGGCTCCGCGTCCGTCGTCGGCGTCGTGGGCGCCGTGATGACGTCGTCGGAGTACTTAGACGCCGCCTCCGCGTGCTGACATCAGTTCTTCTTTTTTCCGCGCCAGCCAGCGCAGATCTGGAAAAAGCAGTAACCCTAGTCAATTTTTGACCAACTTTTTGAGATCATTTTGATCCTTTCTCGAAGTCTTGCGACTCCGATCGGTGCCGTAGGGATGCCTGGTTTCAAGCACTGCGAGGATTGCGACCGCACGATGTCGGTCACGGATCCTCACCACCTGTGCCTAACTTGTCTAGGTGTCGACCACGACGACAAGGCCTGCTTCGACTGCCGGACCCTCTCTTCGAAAGCCAGGCGGGAGCGGTCCCGCAGGTGAATTCGAACTCCAGCAGTCGGCCCCGCGCCGTGTGAGGTCCCGGTCCCGGTCCCACAGGAGGTCGAGGGACTGGTCGCGGGGACGGAGCCACCAGAGCTCCGGGAGTCGGCACCACTCCTCCGGGTCGAAGTCGTCATCAGGTAAGAAGCACAAGAAGTCGAAGAGGCGTCATCGCTCTTCTGACTCCCCCCGACGCTTGCACGATGCGGCCGGGGGATCGGGTGACACCGCCCACGTGGCTCCTTCGGAGTCGCGGGCGTCGCGTCCAGCCCCACACCCTCCGGTCCCTGGGCGAGACGCGACGCCGGAGGAGATTAAGCGCTTCCTCATGGGCATGAGGTCCCTTTCTCCTCCGACGTGCTCCGCTGCACCTTTGGGCCCAGCGGACCTGTCTGGGGGCCCTAGCGGGTCGGGGGCTTCGGCTTCGACGCCGTCAGGTGCTTCGGCGCCTTCGGGCCCGGCGCCTTCGGGCCCCACGGTCCCGACACCGCCGGCGCCTTCGGGCCCGCTGCCGCAGGGTCAAGCGGCCCGACGCCGCCGGCGCCTTCGGGCCCGGTGCCGCGGGACACCGCTGGACCTTCATCGGGCTCTGGATCGCAACGGTGGACCTTACGGCCCCCTCGGCGTCGGTCCGTCAGGTGTCCCCTGCGGCGCCGTCCTCGGGCGGCGCCGCCCCCGATTCCTCCTTTGCTCCGGTTCCGACATCGGAGCGGCGCCGCTGGGCGCAGCATCCGACGCCGTTTGGAGAATTTCACTTCTACGAACTGGCCCCATTGATTGAAAACCCTGAGTATCAGGAGATTGGTGATGAGGAGGATTGGGAGGGGTCTGAGGACCCTCTGACTAGGGAGTGTCAGTCTCATTAGGACTGGGCAGGAGACCTTGGGGAGGCCAGTGGCCTGGACACTTCTCCAGACACTGGTTTTGTCTCCCCTCCTACTGTGGCTTCGGAGGAGGGGGCAACCTATAGTGTGGTGTTGATGAGGGCTGCCAAGGCCTTGGGCCTTGAGCTCCCCGTCGCGGCTGTGAGCACTAACCTCCTCACTGAGGTCCTTAAACCGCAGTCAAACTCGACCAAGCCCCTTCTGCCCTTTAATGAGGCCTTGACCGACGTTCTTTTGGGCACCTGGTCCAGGCCCGCTACGGTTTTGCCCGTAGATAGGAACGTGGCCAGGCGCCACCCCCCGGCCCCGGGCCACCCATGTTTCCTGTCCACCCACCCCACCCCCGAGAGTCTGGTCATCCAGGCCTCCAATTCCCAGACCGCATTCCCGTCGGCTCTGCCGGACAGGGAATCCAAGAGGTATGAGAATTATGGAAAGAAAATATTCTCCTCCCTTAGTTTGGGACTGCGGTCTTCCAACACAGCATGCCTCTTGGGCCGCTACACCCACTCTTTGTGGGAGACGGTGGCGGAAGTGCTGCCAGAGTGTCCGTTGGAGGTACGGGCCAAACTCGGCCAAGCCCTTGTGGAGGGCCGAGATGCAGCCAAGTATTCTATCCGGTGTGGGCTGGATACCACCGACTCGATATGCAGAGCGATGGCGACGACGGTGGCGGTGAGACGCCACGCCTGGCTGAGGTCCGCCAACTTCTCGGCAGATGTCCAAAACACTCTGATGGACATGCCGTTCGATGGCCGTCGCCTTTTTGGCGACAAGGCAGATCACGCGCTTGAGCGCTTTAAGGACTCCAGGGCTACGGCCAAGTCCTTGGGCCTCTCGGCCCCGTGCCAGCAAACGGGTGCCTTTCGCTCCTTTTGTGGCCAAGGAAGGGGCGCCCCCACACTTGCTGCCAGCCACTCGCCGCAGACTAACATCCAGCGCGGTGGAGGCCGTGGAAATCGCCGTGGAGGCGGTCGGGGACAACGGCGAGGCCAGTCCACACCTTCCCCCGCAGCATCCGCCTCAAAACCCTCCTAGTCCGTGTTTCTTGGCCCATGTGACGCCAGTGGGGGGCAGGGTTCGCCATCACCACTCTCTCTGGCGCACTGTCACTTCGGACAGGTGGGTGCTGCAGATCGTCCGGAGGGGCTACTCCCTCCCCTTCGAGACGACCCCTCAAGCCATGCCACCGCAACACCACCGCGCATCGGGGGATCACTTGCGGCTTCTGCAGGAGGAAGTTTCGGCCCTCTTGGCCAAGGGGGCCATCGAGCGCGTTCCTGGGCCAGAAGTAGGACGTGGTTGTTACTCCCACTACTTTCTGGTACCCAAGAAGGGCAAACGGGGCCTACGCCCTATCTTGGACCTACGGAACGTCAACGGCTTCCTCCGGAAGGAGAAGTTCAAGATGCTGACTCTGGCTCAGGTCTTAGCTGCCTTGGACCGAGGAGACTGGATGGTAGCGTTGGACTTGCAGGACGCTTATTTCCACATCCCCGTCCTGCCGGCCCACCGGCGTTACCTGCGGTTCACGGTAGGCCACGAGCACTTTCAGTTTACCGTGCTCCCCTTCGGCCTTACCAGCGCCCCACGGGTGTTCACGAAGGTGATGGCGGTGGTCGCAGCTCATCTGCGCAGGTTAGGGGTTTCAGTCTTCCCCTACCTCAACGATTGGTTGTTGAAGGCGGGCTCGCCCCAGACAGTCGTCAACCACCTCCAGACGACGGCAGACCTCTTGCACCAGCAGGGGTTCTCCATCAATGTGCCGAAGTCACACCTGTGCCCCTCTCAGAAGCTCTTTTTCATCGGAGCGGTTCTCGACTCGGCGCAGTTTCGGATTTACCCACCCGTACAGCGGGTGAGGGATATAAAGGCTCTGATTCCAATCTTCCAGCCTTTATCCCGGGTTTCGGTCAGGTTGACGCTGCGGCTTCTGGGGCTGATGGCTTCCTGCATCCTTCTGGTGCATCACGCATGGTGGCGTATGCGGGCTCTGCAGTGGGACCTGAAGTTTCAGTGGGCCCAGCATCAGGGCAAACTGTCCGACCATGTCCTGATCTCGGAGGGCACTGCGAGACAGCTGCAGTGGTGGCTCACGTACCGCGATTGGGTCAGCGGCAGATCCCTCTCCCTCTCCCAACCGGAGCACGTATTTGTGACGGACGCGTCCCTCCAGGGCTGGGGAGGCCACATGGGAGAGGCGGAGATCAGAGGCCTCTGGTCTCCGGCGGAGTCCCGGCTCCATATCAACCTTTTGGAGCTGCTGGCGATTCGTCTAGCACTGAAGGCATTCCTCCCCTCTGTCCGGGGGAGTGTAGTGCAGGTGTTTACGGACAATACCACCGCCATGTGGTACTGCAACAAACAGGGCGGGGTGGGGTCGTGGACCCTCTGCCAGGAGGCTCTGCGCCTCTGGCAATGGCTGGAACATCAGGGCGTGACTCTGGTGGTTCAACACCTGGCAGGTTCTCTGAACGCCAGGGCGGATGAACTCAGCCGCCTGTGCATGATGGATCACGAATGGCGTCTGAACTCGGACGTGGCGCAAGGTCTCTTTCTGCAGTGGGGAGAGCCTTGGTTAGATCTATTCGCCACCGAAGAGAACGCGCAATGTCATCAGTTCTGCGCGTTGGAATTTCCAAGGCGGCACTTGCTCAGAGACGCTTTTCGTCGCGAGTGGAGTTGCGGTCTGTTTTACGCCTTTCCGCCTATACCACTTCTGCCCAGAGTGCTGAAGAAGATCAGGCGCGACCGGGCACAAGTCATCCTTGTGGCTCCGGACTGGGCACGAAAGTACTGGTATCCCGAGCTACTCAGTATGTCAGTCAATTCCCCGGTTCGTCTGCCTCTTCAGGAGGACCTTCTGTTGCAGCAGCAGGGGACGGTCCTCCACCCGAACCTGTCCAGTCTCCACCTCCATGCTTGGAGATTGAGCAGCGACAGTTGAGGCCATTTGACTTGCCTCCTGAAGTCTGCAACATCATTCTGACAGCCAGGCGTCCCTCCACAAAGTCGGTATACGCCTGCAGGTGGAACAGATTTGTGGCATGGTGCACAGCAAAGGCTGTGGATCCCCTCAATGCCCCCTCTTTCTGAGGTTCTTCTCTTTCTTCTTTCTCTTGCCCAGCAGGGCTCTGCTCTGGGCACTAGCAAGGGCTACCTTTCTGCTCTTTCAGCCTTTCTGAGGCTGCCTGATCAACCTTCTTTGTTCAAGTCCCCTATCGTTAATCGATTCCTGAAAGGCATCACACATACGTTCCCTCCTGTTCCCTTTGTGATGACTCAGTGGGACTTGAACTTGGTTCTAACTTTTCTGATGTGCGCTCCCTTTGAGCCACTTCACAACTGTCCTCTTCGCCTTCTCACTTTGAAGACTGCCTTCCTGGTAGCCATCCCCTCTGCCAGGAGAGTGAGTGAGCTCCAGGCTCTATCCTGTAAACCTCCTTTCCTTTCAGTCCATCCGGACAAAATTGTGTTGCGGACAAGGCCCTCCTTCTTGCCCAAGGTAGTCACGGCCTTCCACATTGGGCAATCTATCACCTTGCCCACCTTCTTTCCGCCTCCGCCTCCCTCGAGAGAGGAAGAGAGGCTCCATCGTCTGGACCCAAAACGTGCGCTCTCGTTCTATTTGGACTGCACACGCCAGTTCCGGGTGGATGACCAACTCTTTGTTGGTTATGTGGGCGCTAAGAAGGAGAAAGCGGTGCACAAGCGGACCATCTTGCGGTGGATCATCTTGTGTATCCAGGCGTGTTACTCCTTGGCAAAGAAGGAACCCCCTCCCCTGTTGGGCTGAGGGCTCATTCCACTCGAGCCACAGCGACTACGACTGCTTTGGGCCGAGGTGTGCCCTTGCAGGACATCTGCCAGGTGGCTACGTGGGCCTCGTTGCACACGTTTGCAAGACATTATTGCCTGGACAGTCAAGTCCTGAGGGATGGCTTCTTTGGCCGTTCCGTCCTCCAGGACTTTCTGGTGTGATTATTGGTTCGCAGACCCACCACCACGGGGTTGGTATTGCTGGGGTATCTATTCTAAGGTAAGGAATCTATCACTAACGTGTCTCTTTCAGATGCACAAGTTACTACTTGTGTAACGATATATCTGTAAGAGACATTAGTTAGTGATAGATTCCTTACCGACCCACCCATCCTCCCCGTTCTGCGAACCGATATAACTGTCACTGACCATGTCATGAGTGATGTAATATGTGACGTCATCAGCAGTGCATTGCAGGCGCGCAAGTTATAGTGAGTCCCACTAACTATAACGTGGGAATTTCAATGGTTTTATGTCAGTAAAATTTCCAGCTAACTATAACTGGTGTCAAACCTATGGTTTTTTCAGTGAATTTAATAGGTTTTTTAAATGCGAATTCCTAACTATAACTGGTGTGAAACCTATGGTTTTTTCAGTGAATTTCATTGGTTTTTTAAATGCTAATTCCTAACTATATATAGGGCCTCAAACATATTTTTTTTCAGTTAATTTTGAAAGGTTTTTTAATAGCAAATTTCTATAGCTATGAAATATAATATTTTTTATAATGAATCCTATATTGTATTTTATGTAATACTATTTTTTTACGTACATTTTTATTATTATTTTTTTTAAAATGTTGTTGCTCTGGTGCTCTCCGGTGCATGTACCGGTGAGCGCACCGGAAAGCGCAGTCCTCCGACGCGCCCCGGTGCGCGTACCGGTGAGTGTCCCGTTAGCGCTATTGCCGCGAACGAAAACAACATTGTGACGTATCGCGTAGCCGCGTCCGCGTGATACGCACGGCGTAAGCGCACCCGGAAGCACCCGAGCGCATACGATCGCGCTACGTAAGCGCCCCGGGGCGCGTAGTGTAAGCGCGTCGGGTCTTGTGACCTAAAAATAACACTTTTTATTGGTTCTGGACAGTTTTGGTTTCCAAATGATGAAAGCCCTGGTCATGTGACCTGAAATTAACACTTTTCATTGGTTCAGGACAGTTTTGTTTTCCAAATGATGAAAGCCCCTACCTTTTTCCTCATTCTCACTTTGTACTCTGAGTGAGAAAGACCTGTTTTCATACCTATTAGTACCTATTTGTACTGAGAAATGGCTACAGTAGCAGCAGCAGCAGGAGCATCTCCGCCACCACCACCACAAGGACCACCACAACACCACAGTGGTGGAGATGAAGAAGAGGAGGAGGAGGAGGAGGATGAGGAGGAGAGGCGCTACCTGCCTGAAGATACTACCCCCTACAAGCCAAAGGAGCACATTGTGTGGGAGTTTTTTTAAAATCCCAAGGGGCCTCAAGAAAGTAAATGCGCCAAAGGTTACTTGTATGAGTATCAGTACTACTTTGTGGCTTCAGATGCCATGCAATTTAGTCAACATAGATGACAGGAGTAATGGTTGTCCAGACGATGACGTGATTTTCAAGTGCCTTTATTGTATTCATAAAATCCACAGCCAAAATCCACAGCCTACGTGTTTCGCCCAAACACGGGCTTCTTCAGGGCTGTAAATAATGTATATACACATATCATAAATATAGTGAAAAAACACAGTGTAAAAGACACATCCATGGACAATAACTGGTTACAAGACAGTGTGCGAAACATATATCTATACTACTATTATAAAGAGAGAACTTGCACCTTTTGGCCAGGTAAACTCGGGAACCACAGTGCCAATCTACACACTCGATACATCTTTGAAAATGTCAGGGTGTGTAGATGGACATAGGAGACATTAAATTTAAAAAAAACGTAAATTAAAAAAATTAAATTTGTAAACAAAGTAGTCCCCTAAAACAAGCGCCGGCCGACGTAACGTAATGACGATATGCAGGGAGGAGCGGTGACTTGCGGCGAGGAGTGGACTTGCGGCGAGGAGTGGCGGTAAGGCAAATGCAGGCGAGAGGCGAGAGGCGAGAGGCGAGAGGCGAGAGGCGAGCCTTTCCCTTAAAAGGCACCTTCTGCTTAAGGCCGACTGCTTCCCGCACAGAGACAGTAAACCACTGCTCTGGAGACCCGTATCCTCACATGCTCACCCACACTATGGTGTGCTGACACCCCGTGACACTCGGGGGCAGCGCTGTGTTCCAGGGTACAGTCTAGTGTCTTTGCGCTTTATCTTGAACCACGCGATGTCTTAAAGAATCCAGGGCCAGCTGAAGTGAGCAGCCATGCATATCCGCCAACTGAGTTCCCAGCGACCGCACCATGTTGAGTTTCATTCAGACATTAGCAATAAACAAAATGAGGCTCTAAACAAAACATACTTTTCGAAAATGTACTGGCATCTACGCAGTTTTTTATGTTTATCCGGTCAGAGACTTGATATGCAGTTTATTATGTCATCGCGCACACTGTATGTAAACGCAGAATGTAAACTTGAGAGACACGTAGAGATGACGCACACTGCTTAAAACTTTCCTTTGTGTGAACATATGATTACTAGTGTCCGAACGAAATGTCAAAATAGCGAACACATGTACTGTGATTCATGCATAGACAGTTACGTGCTGCAACACATTTTTTGTTTGTTTATTCATCGTTTGTACTGTGGTGTCTGAGCACAGTCGTCTCTCTCTGGGACATCCATCATTACAGATTTATGCATCAGAGATAAAAAACTGAAAATGTTTCCCTCTTACGTCACCGTTTTAAGACTCAAGAAAAAGGCGACTCGGGATATTTCCCACACTGTAAGCATGAATGTGTGAACCATCCCAGCACGGTACTTGCTCTTGGCACCGTGGAAGCTCCCGCCTGGATACAGCAGCTCCCACAACAGCAGTGCCGGACCCGAGCAGCGCGCGCGGCTCCTCTCGAGGCAGGTAGCAGAAATGATCCATATATGAGCTTTCGGCAGCACCGCCCGCTCCTGGACACTAGCGAGTAAAAGAGTGAATTATTTACAAGTGCCATGTGGAAGACTGAAGAATATATTCGCAAGACTTTATGGTTTCCATTAAAAAACGGAAAAGCAATCTGGCACTTTCTTTTCCAGGCCATGCTCATTACATTGGATTTCCTTTACTAGAAAACGGTACCTGGAGGGCAGACAAGAATCGTCAAGGGGACACTGCTTCGGTTTGTCCTGTAACAGACAGTGGATAAGTAGTCTGTGTGTGTGTGTGTGTGTGTGTGTGTGTGTATGGGGGGGATTGCGGTGAATGATGCCAGTGGGGAGTGCCTTTGGGGGGACAAGGCTCATAATCCCAATCTACTCTAGATCGCCTCAGACTAAACTCAAGCGACTGAAGTAAGGGTGCAAGTGGAGAGTAATGTGTCGAGTCAAAACTAGAACTATGGAAATGGACTACTTGCGGAGTTGGTAAAAGTTGAATCCCTTTTGCTTTTCAAGGTGGAAATGTTCAAAATCTGGGGACATATTAGAGGTGGGTGGGTGGTACAGGAGTAGAAACCAGTCAAGTCAGAGAAGCAAGACAGGCCCACACATGACTCACATGGACACAGATACATGGCCTGACATAGCGAACGGCAGCATACACTTGGCTGATGCCTAGGACACACCCACTAATAGCCACAACCAATAATGTCAAGGATTTCAAGAACCCTATCAAATGGATGAACACTGTGTGGGAATTATATGACTTGGAGGCAGATATCTGTTTTCAACAGGAGACACATCTCCATCAAGCAGACCGGCATAGAATACATCTTGCTGATTTCATGACACACCTTTGTGGAACAAAATACCAAGGCTAACCAAGCAGGGAGATGAGTAGCTGTAGATAGAGTGTGAGATAGACAGCACATCACTGTAGCAGCAATATATGCCCTAATCGTGGAAAGGAATAGTTTCTAAAACAAACAATCCATCCGTACTAATATAATAAAGAGAGAGCCCAAACCTTTGAGGCGGGTAATCTCAGGAACCACAGCACCAATCACAACACCCAATACAGCGTTGGAAAGGGCAGTTGCAGCAGAAGGACATAGGCTATGCAGACGCCCACCATATACATTTAAAAGGTAAAAGAACCGTGCCAGCAAAGTAGTCCCTTGTGGGCGAGTCTGCGTTGTGCTGTGGGCATGTGCTGGGGGCGTGTGGTACGTTCCGCCCTTCATGCCATGTCTCATATTGTGTGCTAATCCCACCCTGCTCCCTTTAAATACCTCTGCACCCCATAATCATAACCCACCCTTACTCCTTAAAATACCCCAACACTCTTAACCACTAACCCATCTTAACCCTATAAATATACCCTGTACCCCAACACCCAAACCTATCCCTAAACCCTAAAAATACCCCTGTACCCCAAAACCCAAACCTAGCCCTGAACCCTATTAATACCCCTGTACCCCAAAACCCATACCTATCCCTAAACCCTAAAACTACCCCTGTACCCCATAACCCAAAACTATATCTGAACCCTTAATAAAATACCCAAACACCCCAAAACATATACCTCAGTACCCCAAAACATATACCCCTATACCCATACTTACCTTATCCAAACTTTTAAAAAAAAATGCTTTTACCATTCATGCATTTACAACGAATTTCGTTGTAAATGTATGCGTGGTAAAAGCATATAAAATGTAATGCCATGTGTTATAATGGCATTGCGGAGTCATGGTACTTTCATAATGAAAGTATGCGGAGTGATGGTTTGCGGAAAGAAAGTTGCGGAATAATGGGTGTTTACCCTCCCCCGGTAAGTACATTGGTGGCACGGCGGGCCACATCTCCAGTCACATACACATATTTTTTCACCACCCATTCGATAAATGCACAGGTCTCTCTCATTGATGACCAGCACCGACATACACTTTTAGACACACCTCCCACCACAAGTTCTAGAATTGCGAACTTTAGAGCTGGGGAGCTACATTCGAATCTCGGCATCAGCTCAACATCCTATGATTCCAGGCAAATCGCTTTGTCTCCCAGTACCTACCACAAATGAATGTGTTCTTCTGTAATGTAAATTGTGCTCATGTCATGTTGTCGAGTTTGCGCTATATATTGCAAGAAAATATAAAGTAGGGAAACTCGAGTTCACACACTACTGAACGCGCACTCTTAAGTGCATCAGCAGTGCACTGTGAATCAGAGCGTTTCACAGGCCTGTCACAGATAAGAAATGCTATCAAAACGAAATCCTACAAAACAATATACTACTGGCCGGCAGCAATTCATACCCGGACAACGTCGGGACGGGCTGCTAGTTTATTTATAAAAAAATAAAAATCTTATTTAAAAATGTCAAATGGCTAGTGCCTAAGAGAAAAAAGAGAGATTCACAGAAAGTCTTAATAAATTTGCACAGTATTTGTACATCATTGTTGCTAGAGCAGACAAACCAATAACACGAAACGGTTTATCATCTGGAGTGGTTTGGAACAAATGAAGCACGATCAATGTCGAATTAACCATTTAAATTACATGTGTCTGTATTCCAAATCATTTGGAAAAAGGTTTATCACTATCAATGTACACAAATTTGTGCATGAATGAGCGGAAGTGGATAATCTAAAAATTGTTGGAAGAGAGAGGTCACATGCATTCTCATTCAGCCATACATAATCCTTGGATACAGGTAATGAGTCCACAATGGGATATTAGGGATGATGGAAATGGTTCGCGGACAGTGAGTCATCATCCTAGAAATTAATTTAAGGGGCTACTGATAACGGGGTGATGCAGGTTAGGAATATACATATGAGTATTAGCACTGGAAAATTCCGAAAATCTACCTTAGGGTCATATCCTGGTGCTACGCTGGTGTCAAGAATTTGCTTGGTCCAAATGAAGCTCCCATAAATGGAAGTTGTATCCCACTTGTGTTTGTTAAAGATATAATTTTTTTGTGATCTGGAAAGGATATTATGCCATTACTTTACAAGAATTCCCAACAGAGCAGTAATTGTTGGGAATTCTTGTAAAGTAATGGCATAATATCCCTTCTAGATCACCAAAAAATTATATCTTTAACAAACACAAGTGGGATACAACTGCCATTTATGGGAGCTTCATTTGGACCAAGCAAATTCTTGACACCAGCGTAGCACCAGGCTATGACACTAAGGTAGATTTTCGGAATTTTCCAGTGCTAATACTCATATGTATATTCCTAACCTGCATCACCCCGTTATCAGTAGCCCCTTACATTAATTTCTAGGATGATGACTCACTGTCCGCGAACCATTTCCATCATCCCTAATATCCCATTGTGGACTCATTACCTGTATCCAAGGAATATGTATGGCTGAATGAGAATGCATGTGACCTCTCTCTTCCAACAATTTTTAGATTATCCACTTCCGCTCATTCATGCACAAATTTGTGTACATTGATAGTGATAAACCTTTTTCCAAATGAGTTGGAATACAGACACATGTAATTTAAATGGTTAATTCGACGTTGATCGTGCTTCATTTGTTCCAAACCACTCCAGATGATAAACCGTTTCGTGTTATTGGTTTGTCTGCTCTAGCAACAATGATGTACAAATACTGTGCAATTTAATAAGACTTTCTGTGAATCTCTCTTTTTTCTCTTAGGCACTGGCCATTTGACATTTTTAAATAAGATTTTTTTTTTTATAAATAAATATATGTTTCGCACACTGTCTTGTAACCAGTTATTGTCCATGGATGTGTCTTTTACACTGTGTTTTTTCACTATATTTATGATATGTGTATATACATTATTTACAGCCCTGAAGAAGCCCGTGTTTGGGCGAAACACGTAGGCTGTGGATTTTGGCTGTGGATTTTAAGAATACAATAAAGGCACTTGAAAATCACGTCATCGTCTGGACAACCATTACTCCTGTCATCTATGTTGACTAAATTGCATGGCATCTGAAGCCACAAAGTAGTACTGATACGCTTTGCCTCTCCACTGTTGTGTTGAACAAGTTTATATATTAAGACCATTTCTGGTGGCTGGTCTTAGGAGGTAGGCAGAAGTGGAAATAATAGCGTAAACCAAAAAACGGTTGTAATAACTGTTGGTTACTGCAGCGATAGTACCTGCCACCCTTTCTGTGTTGCAAGCCTCAAGTTTAACCCTGATAAATCTGAGGTGCTCTTCTTCGGGTGTCAGGCTGACCCCAGCTGGCAGGATTGGTGGCCTGTGAACATGTCCCCACCCTCGTCCGCCTCTCTGGTTGCCAAGAATCTTGGGGTTAAAATTGATAACAGCCTATCTTTTAAGTCCCAGATGCTAGGCCTGACAGGCACCTGTTATGGTCTTCTTAAAATGTTGCGCAAGTTTCTTCCCTTGCTCCCTTTAGTGCATAGGAAAACGACAGCCCAGGCTCTTATCTTCTCCAGGCTTGATTACTCAAATGTTTTATATTTGGGTCTTCCAGACTATCTATTACAAAAGCTTCAGGTAGTCCAAAATTCAGCGGCACGGGCGATTTTTGGCATGCCTCGTTGTACGAAAGCCTCGGACCTGCTTCTTTCCCTACATTGGCTCCCTGTTAGAAAGCGGATTGTTTTTAAGGCACTCACACTTACGCACAAGGCACTTCATGCGGTCGGAGCCGAATATATCCAGAAACGCCTTGCTTTCTACAAACCCACAAGATCCCTTAGATCGGAATCTCTCAGCTTGGCTATTGTCCCTGCTGTTAAGAAAGCAAGGTTGGGGACGCTCTTTCAAACATCTGGCTCCTCAGCTATGGAATACCCTCCCCCTGTCGCTCCGCTGTACTTCGAACCTGTTGGCCTTCAGGAAAGGTCTGAAAACGTGGCTCTATGGACAATAATCGATCTTTCTCCTTTGCCCTTTCTTCTGCTTCCTTGTAGTTTTGCTGTGGGTTAGAAAGCGCCGGGACACTCCTCGGAGTAGCCGAGCGCTATACAAGACACCCATAACATTAACATTAACAAGATGGCGGCCGCTCCGGACTGTTTGGAATGTTGACAGACACCCGAGAGCCAATCAGCTTTCCGCTCGCGAAGTCGCGTAGCGCGCTGGTACGCGCCCCGGTGCGCGTAATGGGGCACGCTTATAGATATATATATATTTTTTTAACCTAAATTACTCAAAATCCACTTGAGCACATATCTTGAGACATAGCAAAAGCACATCGGGCTACCAGTCCCTACAATTTTGCCAAGTTTGGTGGAAATCCATTCAGCCGTTCGGGCTAAAAGTGAGTCCAACCGCCTATGGAAATTAACATGGGGGAAAACACGTTTTGGGACCCCCCCTTTTATCTCGGCCCCCGCTGGACAAATCCCCCCCAAACTTTCAGGGAAGGAGCGGAGCGCAGCGAGGCAAATTTGAGGAAAATTCCAGGCAGATCCCTCAATCGACGCCAAAGTTATTCCCAATAGAATGTTGCGATTTCCCTATACAAAATAATCCTAACTATAACTACCTACTGGCGACCGCCAGTAGGTAATATATATATATATATATATATATATATATATATATATATATAGTCAAGTCAAGTCATACCATTTATATAGCGCACTACATACCCAGAGGGTTTCAAGGCGCTTAGGAAGGGGAGGTGGATTATTTGTCAAATATCCACGTTTTAAGCTGCTTTCTGAACGCAAGGTGATTCTGGGTGAGGCGAAGGTAAGCGGGGAGTGAGTTCCATGTTTTGGCAGCCAGGTATGAGAAGGATCTGCCTCCCATGGTGGTCTTGTTGATGCGAGGTACAGTGGCGAAGGCTTGGCTGGAAGAGCGAAGTTGGCGGGAGGGGGAGTAGAAGGAAAGTCGAGAGTTGAGGCAATCTGGTCCGATGTCGTAGAGTGATTTGTGTGCGTGGGTAAGCAGTCGTAAAGTGATCCTCTTATTGACGGGTAGCCAGTGGAGGTCTTTAAGGTGATCAGAGATGTGTTCGTTGCGTGGGATGTCTAATATGAGCCTGGCTGAGGCGTTTTGGATTCGTTGTAGTTTCTTCTGGAGTTTAGCGGTGGTACCTGCGTAGAGGGTGTTTCCGTAGTCCAGTCGGCTCGTGACTAGAGCGTGGGTGACTGTTTTCCTTGTTTCGGAGGGGATCCAGCGAAATGTTTTTCTGAGCATGCGAAGAATGTTAAAGCAGGAAGAGGATACGGCGCTGACTTGTCTGTTCATTGAGAGTGAAGAATCCAGGATGACGCCAAGGTTCCGTGCGTGGTCTGTCGGGATGGGTGCATTTCCGAGGGCTTCCGGCCACCAGGAGTCGTCCCATGCAGAGGGGGATTTACCTAAGATGAGGACTTCTGTTTTGTCTGAGTTCAATTTCAGGCGGCTTTGTTTCATCCATTCGGCGACTTCTTTCATTCCTTAGTGTAGGTTAGTTTTAGCGATGCTGGGGTCCTTGGTGAGAGATAGGATCAGTTGAGTGTCATCCGCGTAGTAGATGATGTTGAGGTTGTGTTGGCGGGCGATGGCCGCGAGGGGGCTCATGTATACGTTGAAGAGGGTGGGGCTGAGTGAGGATCCTTGTGGTACGCCGCAGATGATTTCAGAGGCCTCGGACTTGAATGGTGGGAGGCGGACTCTCTGGGTTCTTCCGGTGAGGAACGAGGTGATCCATTCCAGTGCTTTTCCTTGGATTCCGATGTTTCTGAGGCGTTGTAAAAGGGTGCTGTGGCAGACTGTGTCGAAGGCTGCAGAGAGGTCGAGGAGGATGAGGGCGACTGTGTCTCCATTGTCCAGTAGAGTTCGAATGTCGTCTGTTGCTGCGATGAGGGCGGTCTCAGTGCTGTGTTTGGCTCGGAAGCCAGATTGTGAGGGGTCGAGTGATTTGTTGGCTTCGAGGAAGGCGGCGAGCTGGTTGTTGACAGCTTTCTCGATGACTTTGGCCGGGAATGGGAGAAGCGAGATGGGGCGGTAGTTTTTGAGTTCGGTGGGGTCTGCTGTTGGTTTTTTCAGAAGGGCGGTGAGTTCAGCGTGTTTCCAATCTTCTGGGAAGGTAGCGGAGTTGAAGGAGCAGTTGATGACGTCTCGGAGGTGCGGAGCTATGACGGAGTCTGCTTTGTTGAAGATGTGGTGGGGGCATGGGTCTGTGGGGGATCCAGAGTGGATGGAATTCATCAGGCGGATGGTGTCCTCAGTGGAGATTGGGTTCCAGGCGTTGAGGGTGTTAACGGGGGGAAGATGGTCAGCTGATGGTAGGGTGGGTTGGCTTCCGGGTTGGTTGTCAAAGCTGTTGTGGATGTCAGCAATCTTGTTGTGGAAAAAAGAGGCTAGGGAATCGCAGAGGGTTTGAGAGGGGGTGATGTCGTTGGAGTTGGTCGAGGGGTTGGAAAATTCCTTGACGATGTTGAAAAGTTCCTTGCTGTTGTGGGCGCTGTTGTCAAGTCGATCTTTGAATGCTGTTTTCTTGGCTTTTCGGATCAGTTGGTGGTGAGTACGGATGGCGCGTTTGAAGGCGTCCTTGTTACTGGTGGATGGGTCTTTTTTCCAGGCCTTTTCAAGGGAGCGGCACAGTTTCTTGGATTTCTTGAGGTCGTCGTTGAACCATGAGGCCTTCTTGATGCCAAGTTTGTGTTGACGTTTTTTCAGTGGTGCTAAGGTGTCGGCGGTGTTGGATAACCAAAGGGTGAGGTTGGAGGCGGCTTCGTTGGTGTTAGAGGAGAGGACTGGGGAGGTTTGAAGGAGTGATGTGGAGATCTGCTCTGTGGTGATTTTGTTCCAGTTTCTTTGTAGAGTTGGTTGGAGGTGGATGATGGGTTTCGGCTTGTTGTATGTGAAGTGAACGCAGCTGTGGTCAGTCCAGAGGAGATCTGTAGTGTGGCTGAAGGAGACATGGTTGCTGGAGGCGAAGATGGGGTCGAGAGTGTGACCTGCGATGTGGGTGGGGGAAGTGACCAGTTGTTTAAGTCCGAGGTTGGCGAGGTTGTCTAAGAGGGTGGCGGTGTTGCGGTCGTTGATCTTTTCAAGGTGGAAGTTGAGGTCTCCCAGAAGGATGTAGTCTTTGGAGGGGAGCGCGTGTGGGGTGATGAAGTCCGTGATGTCTTCACTGAATTTAGCGCGGGGTCCAGGTGGTCTGTAGAGGAGGGTGCCTCTGAGTGTGGTCTTGGGGTCGATGTGGATCTGGAAGTGAAGGTGTTCGGAGTTGGCGAGGTTGGCATCAGAGCTGGTTGAGATGCGGATTGTTTTCTTATGGACGATAGCGATTCCACCTCCTGTATGGTCGGTGCGGTCCTTGCGTGTGATCTTATAGTCATCAGGGATAGCGATGGCGATGTCAGGGGCGGAGGAAGCGTTCATCCATGTTTCCGTTAGGAAGGCGACGTCAGGAGAGATGGTGTCTAGTAGGTTCCAAAGGTCAATGGCGTGCCTGTGGACCGAGCGGGTGTTGAGAAGGATGCATTGTAAGTGATTGGGGTCGGGAATCTGTGGTGTGGTCGGAGCGGAGATGTTGTCAGTGCCGCTAAATTTGCAGGAGAAGCAGGAGAACGGTCCATGGGTGCGTCCAGGAGCGGCTTGGACGCAGTTGGGGGCGCGACCGGGGTTAAGGGCTAGAAGGGTGGCGGCATCGTAGGTGATGCGGGGGGGCTGGGCAGCGCGAGGGGCAGGGGGTCTGGCGCTGGGCGCGGTCCAGGCGCGGACGGGCGTAGACGGGCTTACCTTTCTTTTCACTGTGACATTTAGGATTATTTTTGGGGGGATATTGAGCGGCTTTTGCCTGAGCCGCGAGGAGAGCCCAGCTGTTGTTAACAGTCAGTACTGCAGCGCCAAACGACGAGGCAGCGAGGAACAGATTGTGCCTGTGGTGACATTAACGGAAGTGTTTTCACAGCAGAACTGACCTCACGACCCACTTGGGATTTTAATAAGGTACCGAGAATTGAACCGGCAACTCACCGGAGTAAAACCTCAGCACTACATGAACCATCGGGCCACGCGAATGGCCACGCCCACGGAGGCTGAAATATTCATATTTAAAGTGGTGCATGGAGAAAACACAGCTTGTTCAATTCTGCGCAAGTCCGTCACCCTCTGAAGAAGTGCTGTGCATAAAACGCGTAAGGGAAGGACACAATCATGATGAGGCGGCTTGCTGTTTTTACACCGCAATCTCCACAGAATAAAGAGGCAATACTCTACTTGTCTGCCTGGGCTCCCTCTCTCCAGGCTAACTTTGTGTTTTGGAGATATATATATATATATATATATATATATATATATATATATATATATATATATATATATATATATATATATATATATATATTCTGCCTGACGCGTTTTCAAATGATTCCTCCTCAGAGGCTTAGCGACAGAGGCATGACGAAGGTACTGCTATCCTGCCCACTTGCGTGTGCAATCCATACCAATTAAATAAAGGTTAAGGGTCATACCTTTGCAGTTGTTCGAGCACTCCTTCTCTTGTGTGGCAGACCCAGGAGCAGAATATATATATATTGCTGTGGTGTGCCGCTTCCTCGAGGGAATAAAATCTATCGCTCACCTGCACCTGAGGTCTCCTCTTTTCTTCCTGCGCAGCGGTATCCAGTACAGGGCTCCGGGCGAGAGGTAGCAGGGATTGTTACATATATATATATATATATATATATATATATATATATATATATATATATATATATATATATATATATATATCCAAGTGAAGTTGTAATTGAATTTGAAGGAACTTTGTAAGTGAAACAAGGTTGTAAAGCGTCAAAGGTAAAAAGATTGTGTTAACATCTGTGTAAAAAAATAAAAATGGCTACTAATTAAACGACTAAATCAAAATGTTCAATTTTTAGAAAATGGTGTAGAATGAGGTTAATTTGTACTGGAATATTATTGATGATATGGTTGATACTTGCTATTTTTATCCCTTTTGCTCTTGACATTGAAAAATTGAAAACAAATGACAGTCTGAAAGATAAAAATAATGAATTAAAAGATGAGAGGTTACATGTATATAGGCCTGAAATTCATCAAGATAATTCTGTGAGTTATTTCTCTAGGAATACTTTTTCAAAATTGTTGTCTGAATAGGTGAGGACAATGGATGCCAGCGATTGTTGCGTCTGTGCAAAATGCCTGCATCTATGTCAGAAGGTGTAACTTACCACCATTTGCCATTGACATATGGTGTGACCTGTAGTGTTATAACAAGTCTATTTTATAGATCTGGTGAATTAGAATATTATTATTCTGATTTGGATGATGTATTTGCGAAATTAAAAAATTATCGCAGAACTAAACAAAATTAAGCCTGCAAAAGTTTTTGGTGAATATTTTTTGGAAACACAAGAATTATTATTATTTTTTTTTTGTAAATCTTTTTTATTGAAAATAAAAACAAACAAGGCAATAAACACAATACAATAGGATATCAGTCCGAATGCGGAAGTAGGAATAAAAAATACCATACAATAAGGTGTACAAATCATATTAGGGGATGGGAGCAGGAGAGAGACGAGTTCAAAACCGGTTATATATATTACATTACGAGGAATGGCAGGTCAGGGAGAAAGTGGAACTTCAGGGACATCCATAAGAGGAGGAGTGCAAATATTTCCACGGTAAGTGTTCCAATGACCCCATATCTTACCCAGTTTCCTGGGTCGCCCCGTGCCACATAGACCGTCTTCTCCCTAAACATGCACCAATCCATGTTTTCCATCCAAGCCTCGACCGTGGGTGGCCTCTGGGAACCCCACAACTGCGCTATGTCTCTCTTAGCCACCATATTTCCCAGGGTTGCCCACTGCTTCTGTGCAACATTATAGTTAGTTGGTTCTCAAACATTCAGGAGACAACGTCTAGCCTCGGGCAGCAGATCAATACCAGTAGCCTCCTTCATCTTATTGTGTATCCCAGTCCAAAAAGCAGCTACTGCAGGACACTCCCAAATTATATGTAGAAACGTCCCGAGCAGCCCACAACCACGCTCACAAAGACCATCTTCTGAATAACCCATTATAATCAAGCGCGGGCCAGTCACATAGACTCTATGCAGGATTTTAAGTTGCACAAACCGGAGACGGGCCGGAATAGCGACCTCCTTGGGAGAAGAGATTGCAGACTGCCAATCCTCATCGTCTAATTCAAGACCGTCTCGGGTCCATACGTCCCGGAGGAGCACCAACAGGTCAGTCCTACCATTGATCAGTTTTTTATAGTTACTATCTGGCACATGACCATCCAGTATTCTATCCTCAAGCGGAGAGGACTCCGGAATATCCGCACTCTCAGTAAAAACCGAATGCAAGGCATGGCGGACCTGAGCATATCGAAAATATTCCCTGTCACTAAGTTGGAACTCTGCCTTCAATTCCTCAAAAGTTTTAAACTTGCCTTTTACCCAGAGGTCCCCCACCTTACTGATACCGATCATATCCCATTTCTCTAATCCTTTCGTTTTCCACAAGTTACCCAGCTTCTCGGAAGCAAAAAGTGGGGTCGCTCTGGTCAGTCGATCCTTCCAACCCATAGCATTGTTTGCGCAGTGCCAAACCCATACAGCAATCTTTGTGGGCCCGGAGAGCTTCCCTCCATCTAATCTAGAATAAAGCGCTCTATAATAATCGCCCCCCGGCAACAGCCACCTGTCCATGGCAAACGCAGGGTTCAATCCGGGACCATACATGCCATGATTAATGGCCCCCAATTGAGACGCACAGTAATACCGTTTGATGTCAGGGAGAGCGATACCACCATCATACCATGGAAGCGTCAGCTTGGCGAGGGCGATACGCGAACACCCATCCCAGATCAACTTCCTCTGGAGACCCTCAATATTCCGAAAATAGCTTGCGGGAATTACATCAAAGGTGTTCTGAAGAGCATACAGAAGGCATGGCAACGACATCATCTTAAAGAGCGCCGCACGGCCGAGCGGTGAAAGCGGCAGCTTGCGCCAGCGCACCACGTCCAGCTTCAACCGGGTTAGGGGCGGGAGCAAATTCTGTTCATATCGGGCAGCCGGGTTCAAGAATACATAAACCCCAAGATACTTAAAACCCGTCTGTGTAACCTGGATGGGACAATCGCGCGGCAAAAGAAGGACATCTCCCGAGAGGACGTATAAGTAAGATTTAGTCCAATTAATGACTCAGGGGTGAGGGAATCATATCGCCCGACGCCCGAGCCATGCTGTTTTTCTCTATGGGCAAGAAGATTTAATGTCTATTTTGTCCGACGGACTAGTAGACATTAAATCATGTTAATAAAACTGGCTGCGGGCACTCTGGGGCTCAGAGCCAATCAGAACAGTGACAGGAGCCTTTGGAGGCCTCTGATTGGCTTGCAGCTGGACTCTGGGCAGTGATTGGCTGAGAGAGTGAAACGTCACTCTGTCTCAGCAAGCTGCTGTTCGTGGCCGCGGCAAGGAGATACATCCAGGTAAAATTAATAAAAATAAGCACGGCCACAGTGTGTCTGCCATAGAGTGGTCAAAAATGTTATATTTTACCCAGCTAAGCTTGAGGATCGCTCTCAAATTATAAATCTGCTTCAGCACTGTGTCCCCGCGTTTTATGCTGTCTCAGTCACACTCTAATAGCGCTAAAGCAGAGAGCTCAGTAAAGCGCAGCTCTTGTAATGTTGGTGGTACTTCCCCAAAGGACACTCTGAGTCAGGATATGTGAGGAACTCAGGTTTATTTAGTACAACAGGAAAATAGGAGCTAAGGGCGCCGAGCGTCTAACCACAACGGGCTCCGGTCGCCAACTGCCGTTTTCTCGCGTTCGCGCCTTTCCCATTCATCTAGTGCGCATGCGCGCCTCTCCGCTCTAGCCTACGGCGTAACGCGTCATCGCGTATACGCCCGTAGACTAGAGCGCATACCACATATCTCCCCCTTTAATGAAAACAAAGTTATAACATTTCCCCCCCCTGGTGAGGTGTCCTCCAGCTGTGAACTCAGTCTATGTGGGGCACCGGGGGGCCGGCACCAAGCTAGTGTCCATCCATCACAAAGTCACTATAACGAGAGGGCACTACAACTGCCCTTCCGCTGCGGGTGTGTCTTACCGGCATGTTCTCTCTAGCCTCTGTCTCTCCTTGGGACACCCCAGCTTCTCTCATGTCTGTTCTCAGTTCTGCATTCGCTTGCGCTCCTCCTCCTCCGTCGGTCGGCCCGGCTCCCCGGACAACCGCTTCATTGTCATCTCCTGCACCTTCTCCTTGGTTGTCTATGCCGTGCTCCGCACGGGGTCTAACCTCCGGGTAATCTGTGCATCTTCCTACTTCCTCGGCCTTGGGCCAGACCAATATTTTGTTGACTCTGGCCATGCGTTCTTGTGACCATACCTTGCCATCACTGAGGAGGGCCGCCCTGCCACGCACCTCCTTGACTTGTAGCGGCTGGCTGAATTTGCTTTCGCCCTTCTTTTGTAGGGTGGGGAGTTTGATCCTAACCCACTCCCCTTCTTCCAGCGCCGTTTCCTTCGTGCTGCGTCGCTTGTCATAGTGTGCTGCATAAATCTTCTGGGCCTTCTCCAGATTGTGCTGCACCACCGCTGGGGAACACTTGCTGGTGATGGTCTGCTCCCTACATGCTACGTTGTCCCGGGTGAAGGGATGCCGTCCTCTTAGCACTTGGAACGGACTATACCCCACTACAGAGGGCGTTATCCGGTAGGCCCATAGCATGTTCATTACTTCTACCTCCCAGTCTTTTCCTTGCGATATGGCTGCCTGGATGGAGCCCATGAGCACCCTGTTAAACCTTTCGACCTGGCCGTTGCAGGCTGGATGGTACACGGCAGTGTGTCTTCCAACGATCCCGTTCCTCTTCATGTATCTCCCCCACTTATCCGACACAAACTGCGGTCCGTTGTCGCTGAGGATGGTTTTGGGTATTCCCTCTCTGAGGAACACCGAGGTTAGGAACTTCAAGATCGTGTCCGTGTCCATCGACTCTTGTATGTCCACTTCTGGCCACTTGGAATACTTGTCTATTAACACACAGATGTACTTATTCACACCTCTACTGTCCAGAACGGGCCCCAGAATGTCTATGGCCACATCCTCCCATGGGCCATGCGGGGTGTCGAACTTCCCCAGTGCTGGTCGGAGTGGGCGGAGCACCTTGTCCGCTCCTTGGCATTGCCCGCACTCCCGTACTTGTCTCTCAATGTGGGCATCCATTCCTGGCCACCAATACATCTGTTTGACCAACGCCTTGGTTTTCACTATGCCCAGATGCCCCTCATGGAGCAGTTTCAGCAGTCGGGGTATTAATGTCACTGGGGGCACCACTCTCTCTCCTCTGTACAAGAATATCCCCGAGTCACTCAGGGACAATTCTTCTCTTATTTCATAAAAACGTCGGACGCCCTCCGTTAGCTTCTTCTTGTCCGGCCACCCCAACGTGAGATGTCTCCTTACTTCCATCTTCTCCTCATCGAGCTCGTAAGCCGTCTGCCATTCCTGCGCACTGATCGATGTTTCGTGATCCTCCATGCTGGCGACCATCTCCTCTGTGTCCTGAGACTCTCCCGGCGCCTCTTCCATGGCTGATGCCCGGCTGAGGTAATCAGCTACCTTGTTCTGCGTACCTGGAAGATATTCTACATCGTACGTATAATCTAGCAGCTTCAGGGTCATTTTCGCTATTCTCGGGGTGGCAGTGTCATGGCCCGATGACGTCAACACTTTGATGAGTGGCTTGTGATCCGTTTGGAGCCTGAATCTCGTGCCCCATATGAACTGGCGAAACTTGTTCAATGCCCACGTGACCGCCAACATCTCCTTTTCAATTACGCTGTACCTTTGTTCCGTCGGGGACAGCGCCCGGGATGCGAAACTGATGGTTTCTTTAGTTCCGTCCTCCCTTTCCTGCGCCAAGACAGCCCCCAAGCCCTTGTCGCTTGCATCTGTTGTTACAATAGTCTTGCCCGCGGGGACATACCCTTGCAACGGGATGGCATGGCTGATACAGTCTTTAATGGACTCAAATTCGGACTGGGCCTCCCTGTCCCATTCGAATTTTGTGTTGTGCCTGATTAGTTGTCTCATCCTGTACGTTCTCGTGGCAAAATGTCTGACAAACTTGCTGTAATACTCGGCCATCCCAAGGAATGACCGCACTTCCTCTTTAGTAGTTGGGGCTTTGGCGTCCTTTATTGCCTTCACATTTTGCTCCTTCGGCGAGATGCCATGCGTTCCTATCTCGTGCCCTAGGTAGGTCACTGAGCGAGACCCAATTCTGCACTTGCTCCATTCCGCCGTCATTACTTTGCTTTGCAGCACTCCCAGCACTTGATGTAGTTTCTTGTCGTGCTCACCTTTGTCGGAGCCCATCACTAGGATGTCGTCTTGGAAGTATTGCACTCCCGCGATGTCCTTAAACAACCTGTGCATCAACTTCTGGAAAACCGCCGCAGCGGATGCCAGGCCGAAGGGCATTCTCCTGAATTGGAAGCATCCAAAGGGCGTTATGAAGGCCGTGTACTTCCTGCTCGACGGGTGCAGTTCTATCTGGTAGTATGCAGATGTGAGGTCTATGGTGGAAAAGTGGGTGATGCCTTTTGTCCTTGCTAGCATCTCCTCTATTCTGGGGAGTGGGAACCTTTCCACTACGAGGTTTTTGTTGAGCTCCCTCAGGTTCACGCAGAGCCTGACCTTTCCATTGGGCTTTTTGACCACCACCAAGGGCGATAGCCATTCCGCACTGTCCACTGGCTCGATGATATCTAGCTCCTCCAACTTTTGTAGTTCCTGGCGCACCGCCTCACTCGTGGATATCGGTATGTTCCGGACTTTATGCACTACTGGTACTGCTCCCTCCTTAATGACCATTTTATGCACAAATTTGTTCAGTTTGCCTACTGTCCCCTCGAAAACCTTAGGGTATGCTGCCTTCCAGTCTTCTTCCTTCGAGAGGGGCCATTCGTCTGTTAGCAAGATCTGTTCTTTCCCTCCGGGATTGAGTATGATGCCGAGATCACCTGCGTCTCTCCATCCGAGTACCGATGGGCCCTTCTCCGCTACATACAGGGTGCACGTGGCCAACCGTCCTCTGAATTCGAACTCCAAGTCCCTGCATCCTACCAGTGGAATGGAATTCTCGGTGTACGAGATGGGTCTGATGTCCGGCGGCATCAGGTCGGGTCCTATGACTGGCGCGAAGTCCTCTTCCCATATCGACCTTTGCACGATGGTCCAGGGGGACCCTGAATCTACGGCCACATGTACCTTGACGCCCCCGATGAGCATGTCGGTGCGGGGCTTATCCCTTCGCTTCCCGGATACGTCCAGCACTTGGTCGTCTATGCACAGCACCAGGTCATCCTCCTCCGGGTCTTCTTCCTCACTTACGTTGGCCGTGGCTGCGTCGATGCACTTGACCGTGGACTTTGTCCCTTTCTTTCGACAGACTTTTTCGAAGTGACCGGTCAATCCACAGAATGAGCACCTGGCGCGAAACGCGGGGCATCGCCTGTCCTGGGCCGCGTGCGCTGCACTGCCACATCTGTAGCACGCGAATTTCGTCCCCTGGCTGGGGCGAGACATCTGCTTCCCAGACCCTCTTGTGTCCTTCCTCGGGTCTCCGTAAGCGCTTTTGGGCTTGCTGGGTTGTGGTGCCTCATCAATCTTGTTGATCATTTGTCTCGGCCCACTTTCCCTTTTTGCCGCGTCTGCGCCTCTCTTCGACATTTCCGCCTTCTTGACCATCGCCACAACTTCTTTCAGAGTCGTCTCATTCATCGCCCATAGCTTGTCTTGGACTGCTCTGCTGGTGGTGTGCATTACAATTTGGTCTTTGATGTATTCATCCTGCAGGTTCCCATACCTACACGTGATTGCTAGCCGGCGGAGAGCTGCCACATAGTCATCAATGGATTCTCCTGCCTCTTGTTTTCTCTGTTGGAAGTTATAGCGGTCTATCGAGACGCAAACTGCTGGGCGGAAATGGCTGTCCAGGTCGTCCAGTGCATTCACAAAGACATCCGTCTCCGCTGCACCTCTCTCTTTGGGCACCAGGTTCTTAAATACCCTTACCCCTTCTGGGCCTAAGTTGTGGAGCAACAGTCTCTTCTTCCTTTCCGGCTTGTATTCACCTTCACTTTCATCTTCCAGAGCCTCAATGTAATTGAGGAAATATTCTTTCCAGTCTTCCCATTTTAGTTGGGGTTCACCTGGTCTGGTTAGGAACGGGACGGGTGCCATTAGGGCTGACGCTTGATTCGCCATTCTGGCTTCGCCTCTAGGTCCTCCTTCCTGGGCCCTTTGGGTAGGCTCACCGGACGCTCCTGCGCTCCCTGCCGTGTCACCTTGGCCCCTTGGGCTACCCGGGGTATTGTCCCTCGTGGTGTGCGCTGTCTGAGCTGCCTTCCCCCCTTCCTCTAGTCCGGGGGTGTCTCCCTTGGTTGCCAGGTTGCTACCTGGGGGCTCCTGGAGTCTTTGACCGCACTAACCTGCCTTGTGAGGCTGGTGTTTGTTCCTTGCCGTGCTGCTGCGCTGCTGCCACGCCCTTGCTCTTCCTTGCTGGATCTGTGCCTCGCTGGGGGTTTTATTCTTTTTTTTTTTTTTTTTCTTGCACCTGGTGGTGTCCGAATCTCAGCCTCGTCGCCACTGTAATGTTGGTGGTACTTCCCCAAAGGACACTCTGAGTCAGGATATGTGAGGAACTCAGGTTTATTTAGTACAACAGGAAAATAGGAGCTAAGGGCGCCGAGCGTCTAACCACAACGGGCTCCGGTCGCCAACTGCCGTTTTCTCGCGTTCGCGCCTTTCCCATTCATCTAGTGCGCATGCGCGCCTCTCCGCTCTAGCCTACGGCGTAACGCGTCATCGCGTATACGCCCGTAGACTAGAGCGCATACCACAGCTCTCATTTGGAGCTTGACTGAGACAGCATAAAACGCGCTTTCTGCAGCCATAAGCCAGATAACATTACACGGTCCGTCACAGCAGGCGCACCAGTTCTTATTTAAAGGCTTTAAGCTGCAGGACGTGGGGTCCGACATAAAATGAAACTCGACCCCGAGCCTGACCAAGGGCCTCAGAGAGGGACTGCCGATCGATCAGCCAGGAGACAGAGTATTAAACAAGCTTCAATGGTCTGCTGCTCTCAAGCCTTAAGTGTAAATTCAACTGCCTTGAATTTCTTGTTCCCCAACCTGGCCGTGCGTTACGCTGGTGCATGCCACTGCCGCGAGTTTTTTTCTAAGTGGAAGAGAGCGGTGCTGAATCAATTCGAAACCAAAGAAACTCAATAAACAGTGGAAGTAGAAGTGCGGTAAGGAATCTGTAGGAGCTGAGAGCCCCCAAGCGGGAACATTTTTATTGAAGGTAATAGGATCGTATAATTATGCTCTGGCAAAATCCGTAAGTGAGCCACTGCCAAGCATCCTTTCAGGAGGAGATTGGAGGATAAAAATATAGTACCAAAATTAGAAGTAGAACAGCGCTACCCTATCAAATTAAGCATGTTCCCTTTTATTATTCTACAGCAATTTTGGGTAAAAGAATGCACAAAAGACCTGGTATCTACCCTATAGATTTTTTGGACCATAACACCCAGCTGCAGGGATGAAGTTGCTGCCATCCCTTTCGTAGAGTTGGTACTGAATCCTTTAATAGTGGAGTATGTGCTAGTTAACAATACTTCCTAGTTGGAGAAATACATTGTGATCTGGGTTATATCCCGACGCATCCAACCACCTTCATAGCCCACAAAGAAATCGAGATGGATTTATTTCCCAGTCGTCCACCTCCCAATGTGCACTCGTTGCAGCTGCTCTCCTCCTCAGCATGGGCAAAATGTTTAATTTCAACCCTACTACCCGGGGCAATTTACCTGTAAAGTTCAGAGTGGGTGCAAGTTTTTTTGAGGTGCGACGGCCCGGGACAGTGGACTGGGTGGAATACTAGCATGCAAGATAACCAGTGGTGGGGGAGGGTGGCGCAAGGGTGTATTATGTCTAGCTGTAACGCTCGGTAAATGTATGAATTACGAAAAGAAAAAGGCAATAATAAGGAAATTAGCTGGAAAGCTGCAGCTTGCGGAGACTGCGTGCGAGCAAGTTAAGGATTGCTGACTGTGTGGTTTTCGTTGCTGTAGGTTATAAGTTTCATGGGATAGTCGTTCTCTTGTATTAGCGTGGCTTTTGGCATAGTCTGTGAGGAGTTGACGAGCTAAGATCTTTGTTAGCGCAGGCCGGCCTGTATCATTAAAATAGTTATGTACACATAATGTCCCGCCCAACTGCTAGACTCTGTTTATGAAATTGCAGTGACACAGTTGAGCGCCCCTTCATTTTGTTCCTTCCGATCATTTTAGCACTTGCTGCCTTGTTCCTGGCGTCCAGCAACTTCCAGACATCAATTAAAACTTCAAGAGAAGTCTCGTAATTAATGGGCTTCCTGGAAAGAGGCCGAGGTTTCTCTAGTGCAAAGTTTGACTCATCCTAAGGCAGCGCAGAGGGTTAAACCTTTCGCTGCTAAGAAAGTGTACCATGCAAATAAGAAGTGCAGCATATGAAGTAAATATGTCAGTGTGTTACTGCTTCTGTAAGAGCTCCTTTTGTTATTTGTCGTTTATAATTCAAAATCCTAATTCAGAACATTGAGCTATTAACTGTCACCCCAGAGCTGCTGCAAACCGTGACATGTATGTTAGAGCTGCATGTTTTTTTGCCCTGTCTTTCAATATCCTAATCTTGTCAAAAGGGTTAATTTGGGTAGAAAACAATTGTTATTATGAAAAAGAACCCTTAACAATGATGTGCATTTTAAATTCTGAATTTGTGCCTTTCCTGAATAAGAACCTTAACTATATTGCCTATACCAGTGTCGATGACACGTCACTCCTACACTACACCTTGTAGTATTGTCTGATGTAACATTTCCTATACACTGATTTACACACCTATGATTGTCTCTGTGCAATGTGTGCATGGCATGGTATAAAGTGCTCTGACACCTTACACTGGTATGAGTGGTTCTATAAACCTAAATGAATCAGAGAGACAGTGTTATTATGGAGAGTTGAGAGGCACTGTGAAAGGATGTTAGTGAGGGAAATCCGTGGCAGAGGTAGTCGTTTGGGAGGGGGGGGGGGGGGGGGGGGGAGTTGCCAACAGACATTGTCACACAGGACGCCGCCAGCGCTAAAGCCAGCCCTGGGTCCAACTAATGAAAAATAGATGTCACGGGCACGTCTGTTATTAACATTCAAATGAAGCTGTAAATTGAGGTTTTCTAGTTGCTTTAAGTTCTACACTGACTCGGCCTAGGGTTGAGGTGCCTGCCGCGATGCATCACCAAATGCTGCTTGTCTTGTTCATTTTTTTTACCTTACATGTATTGCTAAATTGGGCTGCTGAGCAGTCTACTTATTTGTATTTGGGTGAAAATTCAAGAACACTACAGTGTTTTTTGTAAGAGCAGAGGGGAAAACTGCATGAATTTATTTTATATGAAATGTACAGTTCTTGACAAATGTACGTTTTTTTCCCTGTTGTAATAAAAATGTAGCACTATCAAAAAAAAAATCCCTTTCACACCAGACGTTTGACACAGAATTGCCAGAATGGTCAATTTCCCTTTACAAATGGGCGATATCCCATTTGTGTGAGAAAATGCTCAATTGGCCAGTGCCTATTTTATCGGGTATAATTAAGCCCATTGTGCGAATTTCTTTGAAGCTGCTGCAGTGCCTCAGCGTAGTCACTGCAGTTTATCTTTCTTGAGCTTCCATGCTTGCTAATAATTGCTAACTGTAAAAGGACGCTGGATGATAGGTAAAGAGGTTGTCCAGGATTACACCACGTTGGTAAAGCGGGGATGTGAGTTTGAATAGAAGTCACATTTTGGGACTCTACAACCTAAATGTCCCCTCTGCATAACACATCATTTGATTTCTCGTGCAGCTGCCAATTTATTAGTGCTAGCCTACTTTACAAATAAATGTGTCCTTGTGTAATGTAACTGGCGCCCATGTAAAGTGCTTCAATACCATCAGGTCGAGTTCACGCTAGAAAACTGCACAAAAAAAACCATGCCATTCTTTTATTAGAAAGCACTCAAGGTCTTATGCAAGCGTATTCAGGCCATATTAAAATTCACATTGATCTTACGGTGAAGGCAAAGAATGTCCTGCATCATTCACGTAAGCACCAAACGCCACTTTAAAGCGCGTGCATGCTCACTTCCTACAGTGTAAGTTGCTGTGGGCACAGGCCATCTGCTCGGAGCATGGATACATTCCTTGAGAAGCAAGTACTTCTTTGTACTCTTTCTTTCCATTTTCTTTCTTTTCATTTTGCCTTCCTTCTTTTTTGCCTTTCCTGTTTTTCTTCCCTTTTTTGTCTTTCTTTTATTTCTTAATTTATCTTCCTTTTTTATAATTTTTCTTTCTTTTCGCCTTAGTTCCTTTTACCTTTCCTTTTTTCTGTTCATTCTTTTCTTTATGTTATCCATAATCTTTCTTAAGCTGTCAATTTTACACGTTATGTTTTTCATTTTTTATAATGGTAACATGGATGGTAGATTTGAATAACCTTTATGTACATTTTTACTTTTCCAGAGCTCAAATCCTTGTTCTCACTTAGTGTAAATCTTTTCTTGGCTTCTAGGTCTAGAGTGCAGCCAGTGTAGCACCAGAGTAGAATTCAGTGCGTTCAAAACTTGTCATGAAACAGAATCACTACGAACCATAGCAGCAGCATAGAGGTTCAGTGCAACAGACTAGACCGCCTCAACCCTTGGTTCTCAAAGAGTTTGGAAAAGTATTGGAGGAAACCTGTATCATTCAAGATTTAATGCAATCTCTTATGTGAAAAGTCTGTTGCCATAAATAGCTCAACATTTCTGGACAGTGAGTTTAAAACTTAATTAATTATCGTCTCAGACTTCATCACTTTGTCCAGTCGATAGGCAAATATGTCCCAACAAAGTTTATTCAGCTTTGGATTCAAAAAAAGTAAAGACAGTGATATAGAAAACCCAGGAGAAGGAAACTAAAAAAAAACAACTGAGGTTGGGCCTTGTGCCACTGCACACAACTAAGAACTTTTTGTTCTTAGTTGTGTGCAGTGGCACAAGGCCCAACCTCAGTATGATGCTGAAAAAAGAAAAAGAGTTTTTTCAGCCACACTGGGTGGAATCCTGGCCATGGCTAGCCCTGAAGGAAAGTCCAGAGGGAGAAGGATTAAAAATGTACTGCACTATTTGCCAGAAATATCCTACTATAGCAGTCAGCTATTCGGGTTCAGATAGAAATGCATTCTTAAGTGGATGTGACCAATTGCGCATTGAACCAATCAGAGCTCATGAAACTAGTAAGGCACATATGACATGTGTTTCATGGCACAGCCAGGAAATGAAAGAAACCGCCTTGCAGTCTCAGACTCCTATAGCTGGTACCTCAAATTCCAGTGTCTCTACAGAGCAACCCCTCATCATGCAAGCACTGCAAAAACTGAAGGAGACCGAAAGAAAGAAACTGACCATCTTGTTTAACAATGCTTATCTAATTTCAAAACAAGGTAAGCCACTCTCAGACATGGACATCTTATGTAGGGCTATGAAGAAAGCAGGTGTGGATATAGGAGAAAATTATGCCAACCGCGAAAAAGCCTCAGAGTTCATAAGATGTGAGGCGGATATACTGCTACAGGACATCAAAAAAATAGTTTCAAATTCTCGCTTCATCTGCATTATTGCTGACGGAAGCACAGATAGTGCCATCACTGAACAGGAAACTGTGCTAGTGAGAGTAGCCAATGGTGGGAAACCCTACACTCTATTTGCAGATCTTGTTCCACTTGAACATGCACATGCTCAAGGAGTTCTGGACGGTGTAGTTAAAGGAATCAAAAGGTTATCTTTGGATGTAGTAGATATGAGGTCTACAGAACATCCAGGCCCATCACTAATAGCTGTTAATTTCGATGGTGCTGCAGTTATGATGGGATCTAAGGGAGGGGTTGCAGCACTCCTAAAGAAAGACATTCCTTTTCTTCTGCCGTTCCACTGTGTAGCCCACAAGGTTCAGCTTGGGATTCTAGATGCTGTAAAATCCCATCCCACTATTTGTCAGTTTGAGCAAACTTTGAAATGGATTTTCAAATGTTATTGGTATAGTCCTAAGAGGCGAAGAGATGCCAAAGAAATTTCAAGAATAATTGATGAAAACTTTGCACATTTCACCGATATTAAACAAGCTAGTTGGGTATCCAGCAAAACCAGGGCTTTGGCAGCCATGCAACAAAACCTGCAGATAGTGGTTCTACACTTGGGACAGGTTGCAGCTGGTAGTGATGATTCTGCTGCAAAGGCAAAAAAGTACCTCTCAGTTGTAACTAGTTTTACATTTATAAAAAACCTTTACAGTCTGAGAGATGTTCTGAAGCCAGTGTCTCAGCTTTCAGAATTCTTTCAGTCTAATGAACTGCTTTTATTGCATGTTCCACCTGCTGTAGAGAGGTGTGCGTTGACCCTAGTAGGCCTAAAAAGTGAGATGGGTGAATACATGCAGCAGTTTAAAAAACTGTACCACCCGGAAGAAAAGAAGTTTGGACACATTTCTACTGATGGCTGGAAAATAAAGTTATCAGGACACTGCCCACCAGCAGCAACAATCCAAAGTGACAGTGAACTCATTGACAGTATGGTTGAGTACATTGATAAGCGGTTTGAAAATGTTAATTGCATGCCGGTTCAAGGTTTTCAGGCATTTGATTATACACTGTGGCCAGGAAGTAGAGAGGAACTCTATACATATGGACTCTCTGATATTGAGGGAATTGTACAACATTTTGAGGTACTTTTCACCACAGACGAGAGGTTGGCAATTGAAGAGGAGTTTTGTGGACTTAAGACCCATATGAAAAGCTTTCAGACCAAAGGCATTCCTGTATTGCCTGCATACACCACCCTGCTAGCAACAAAACCTTACTCGTTGACTAATATATTAAAGCTTGTGGAAATTATGTTCACATTCAGCGTATCTACAGCAGAAGCTGAACGTGTTTTTTCTGCAATGAATATCATTAAGAACCCACTAAGAACACGGTTAAATCAAGATGTTCTACAAGACCTAATGCTTCTTAAGGTAGAAGGACCCAACTTTGAGGAGTATGACCCCAGCAGAGCTATTGATCTCTGGCTTACAACAGGAGGCACAAAGCAGGTGTGTGAACATAAAAGGCCACATCTATCATAATTACTGAAGTATTGCTAATATGAGTCTTAGAGCAGCCTGCCATGCAAGATAATTTAGTGTTGTATCTTGAATTTCTATACAATTTCAATATGTTTGGATAAAAGGGATAATATTGCTTGTCAAGTTTTTCTTTGTATTATTATTTCAAAACATTTAATGGTTTACTAATTTTAATAAAACAAAATATATTAAACTTTTTTCTGTCAGGCTTATGTTTGATGCATGGACGGGAGTAGGTGGGACAAGTGGATTTTACAGGACATGTAGATCTCAGTGGCCTTTTGTCCCTTGGACAAGTAGATTTTTTTGAAAATTCCACACCCCTGTGACTAGACCTGAGTTCCTACCAAAGGAGGTGAGGACATCAAACAAAACAATTAATGACTTCCGGGGCGAAGTCAGGTACAACAGTATATCGTCCGCGTAGAGCGAAATACGATCTTCGAGGTCTGGGGCCCACTGAATACCCTTCATCGATGGTTCCCATCTAATCCAGACATCAAGGGGCTCAAGAGCAAGAGCAAATAAGAGCGGAGATAATGGACAATCCTGTCTTGTACCCCTTCCGGGAACGAAGGGCTCAGAGACCCGACCATTCACCACAACCTGAGCCAACGGGTCTTCATAGAGGAGCCTGACCCAGCTAATGAAGCCAGGACCAAAACCAAACTTGGCAAGTACAGCCCACAAATACGGCCACTCCACCGTATCAAAAGGCATCGTGGCATCAAGGAGGCCAAGATGGCCGGCTCACGCAATGACGAAGTCCTCGCGAGAACACCATGCAAACGTCGCAGATTCAGGGCCGTATTCCGATGCGGGATGAAACGGGACTGGTCTGGATGAATCATGTCACTAATCACCTTTATTACACGATTGGCCAATAACTTAGCAAGAATCTTGGGTTCCGCATTAAGGAGTGATATAGGCCTATAAGAGGCGCAGCGGTCCCTTGGCTTCCCTTCCTTATGAATCACCACTATGGTCGCAAGACGCTGATCACGGGAAAGGGAGCCACTATCTCGCGATTCCAAGAACATGTCACGAAGATATGGCGCAATTTTATCGGGCGCAGTTTATAAAGTTCAATGGGGAGACCATTAGGGCCCATAGCCTTCCCCGAACTAATAGAGCGAATAGCGAGAGCCACCTCGTCCGCGGTTATTACGGCATCTAGCAACTCTCTATCAGAATCAGATAATCTGGGCAATGCAATGTCACGCAACAATAAATGGGAGTCTTCCTCCGGCTTATCAGATACAGAGGAATACACTTCCTGGAGATGTTCCGTAAAACTCTGGACGATCTCCTCTGGTTCAGTCACACGCATACCATGCACTCTCTCAATCACAGGAACCACACGACTAGCCCTCTCTTTTTTATCTAACCATGCTATCAGTTTGCCAGCTTTATCCCCGACATCATACAATCGACCCTGCTGCTCCTTGCCCATAACTTTCGGGGCATCCGTAACCAACGCCCTGTAGTCAAGTTGTTTAAGACGCAAAACATGCATCTTCTCACGGGTGCCGCCCAATTCCAGATCACGCTCCAGCTCGGTGATCTCTGTCTCGAGTCTAACTACCTCCTCATTTCTACTCTTCTTCGCACCAGCAATCAATGACAACGCCTGACCTCGGATGACCGTCTTAAAAGCCTCCCAGAGCGATACTGCAGAAGACACAGATCCCAAATTCTCAACAAAATACTGGTCAAGAGATTTGACCAACGCCGCGCGGGTTTTAGGATTACGGAGATACCACAGATTAATTGGGGCTACCCGCCTCTCCAAACCTACACGCGAGTCTATCCGAAGCCACAATGGAGAGTGGTTGGATATTCCCCTAGCTAGATGTCGAACCTCAGTTACGGAGGGGGCCTGTGCAGCTGGCATCAAAATGTAATCAATCCTGGAAAGGCTACTGTGTGCACCCGAGTGGAAAGTGTATTGATTCTGGGCTGGGTGTAGCAGTCTCCAACAGTCCACCAACCCCAGTGTGTCTATAAAGCCACTAAGCCAATTCTGTGACCCTGTAAGGTCCCTGGATGGGTGCCGATCCTCCCTGCCAGAGATAACCGAGTTAAAATCTCCGCCCATCAGGAAGTCCCAATACTATTCGCCCCAGGTCAGCAAAAGTTGTCGACTGTAGACCCGGGGGGACGTAAACAGAGATCAAGGATATAGTTCTACCCTCCCATCGTCCAGTAAGAGCTACATATCTCTATTTCTAAGGGGAGAGAATTCCTAACTAGGATACCCACCCCTCTGGATCCAGAGGAGAAACCCGCATGGGCAACCAGGTGATACCCCTCCCATCGTCCAGTAATAGCTACGTAGCGTCCCCTATCATCCAGGACCATTGCATCTATTTCTAAGGGGAGAGAATTCCTAACTAGGATACCCACCCCTCTGGATCCAGAGGAGAACCCCGCATGGGCAACCAGGTGATACCCTCTCTGGTTCATGGCATGACAAGTGTTACCGATTAAATGTGTTTCCTGCAACAACACCACATCAGGAGAAAGTCGCTTCAACAATTGTAACACAACCCCTCGTTTTATCTTGTCCCCCAACCCATTCACATTCCAACTCATTAGGCTCAATCCCCTACGCCCCATCCCAAAAGTGAAACTCTGTGGGCTCGTTCAACCGCGAAGAACTTGCTCAGACCCTTAGGAGCGAGGTGTTTGGTGATAAGATCTTCCACAAACAGATCAGCTGCCGGATCCTCTGACTTTTCCGGGACTCCAATAATGCGTACGTGGTTACGCCGGGCCCTACCTTCAAAGTCCTCCAACCGGCACGCAAAAACATCATTAGAGGTCCGCAGGTTGCGGACCTCTGTCTGCAAGTCGGACACATCATCCGTTAGGCTGGAAGTTTTCAGATCTAAAAATTTGACCTTTTCATTGGTTTTTGATAAATCCGTACGGATCAAATTAACATTGATCAAAACAGTGTCCAGCTTGTGGGCGAGAGTCTCAAATTGTTGGCCGATGGATGCCTTCATCCCATCAAGTTGCAAAAAACACAGTTGATGGACAGAATGTAGAACAATGTCATACATTCAACCCTGTACAAGGATCTGGGCCTAAGTCCATCGTTTTTTTGCACTCCACACCACCCTGGGTTAGACACTGGCTATATGCAAATCAGCTCTGACCCTGTGCCTCATGGGAACAGTCCAGTCCGAACTACCAAGCCATGTCTTTCCCAGACCGGAATCAAGCATCCAAGGACCGGTTTCTGGCTATCAGCCTTCATTCAGCCTGGATAGCTTGACTCCAGTGGTGTGGAGAGCATGGGACTCACGTCTGAGTATACCCAGCCCACTCGGGGTGAAAATTGCAAAAAACACAGTTGATGGACAGAATGTAGAACAATGTCATACATTCAACCCAGTACAAGGATCTGGGCCTAAATCCATCGTTTTTTTGCACCCCACACCACCCTGGGTTAGACACTGGCTATATGCAAATCAGCTCTGACCCTGTGCCTCATGGGAACAGTCCAGTCCGAACTACCAAGCCATGCCTTTCCCAGACCGGAATCAAGCATCCAAGGACCGGTTTCTGGCTATCAGCCTTCATTCAGCCTGGATAGCTTGACTCCAGTGGTGTGGAGAGCATGGGACTCACGTCTGAGTATACCCAGCCCACTCGGGTGAAATTTTCAAAAAACACAGTTGATGGACAGAATGTAGAACAATGTCATACATTCAACCCAGTACAAGGATCTGGGCCTAAATCCATCGTTTTTTTGCACTCCACACCACCCTGGGTTAGACACTGGCTATATGCAAATCAGCTCTGACCCTGTGCCTCATGGGAACAGTCCAGTCCGAACTACCAAGCCATGCCTTTCCCAGACCGGAATCAAGCATCCAAGGACCGGTTTCTGGCTATCAGCCTTCATTCAGCCTGGATAGCTTGACTCCAGTGGTGTGGAGAGCATGGGACTCACGTCTGAGTATACCCAGCCCACTCGGGGTGAAATTTTCAAAAAACACAGTTGATGGGCAGAATGTAGAACAATGTCATACATTCAACCCAGTACAAGGATCTGGGCCTAAATCCATCGTTTTTTTGCACTCCACACCACCCTGGGTTATACACTAGCTATATGCAAATCAGTTCTGACCCTGTGCCTCATGGGAACAGTCCAGTCCGAACTACCAAGCCATGTCTTTCCCAGACCGGAATCAAGCATCCAAGGACTGGTTTCTGGCTATCAGCCTTCATTCAGCCTGGATAGCTTGACTCCAGTGGTGTGGAGAGCATGGGACTCACGTCTGAGTATACCCAGCCCACTCGAGGTGAAAATTGCAAAAAACACAGTTGATGGACAGAATGTAGAACAATGTCATACATTCAACCCAGTACAAGGACCTGGGCCTAAATCCATCGTTTTTTTGCACTCCACACCACCCTGGGTTAGACACTGGCTATATGCAAATCAGCTCTGACCCTGTGCCTCATGGGAACAGTCCAGTCCGAACTACCAAGCCATGTCTTTCCCAGACCGGAATCAAGCATCCAAGGACCGGTTTCTGGCTATCAGCCTTCATTCAGCCTGGATAGCATGACTCCAGTGGTGTGGAGAGCATGGGACTCACGTCTGAGTATACCCAGCCCACTTGGGGTGAAAATTGCAAAAAACACAGTTGATGGACAGAATGTAGAACAATGTCATACATTCAACCCAGTACAAGGATCTGGGCCTAAATCCATCGTTTTTTTGCACTCCACACCACCCTGGGTTAGACACTGGCTATAAGCAAATCAGCTCTGACCCTGTGCCTCATGGGAACAGTCCAGTCCGAACTACCAAGCCATGTCTTTCCCAGACCGGAATCAAGCATCCAAGGACCGGTTTCTGGCTATCAGCCTTCATTCAGCCTGGATAGCTTGACTCCAGTGGTGTGGAGAGCATGGGACTCACGTCTGAGTATACCCAGCCCACTCGGGGTGAAAATTGCAAAAAACACAGTTGATGGACAGAATGTAGAACAATGCCATACATTCAACCCAGTACAAGGATCTGGGCCTAAATCCATCGTTTTTTTGCACTCCACACCACCCTGGGTTAGACACTGGCTATATGCAAATCAGCTCTGACCCTGTGCCTCATGGGAACAGTCCAGTCCGAACTACCAAGCCATGTCTTTCCCAGACCGGAATCAAGCATCCAAGGACAGGTTTCTGGCTATCAGCCTTCATTCAGCCTGGATAGCTTGACTCCAGTGGTGTGGAGAGCATGGGACTCACGTCTGAGTATACCCAGCCCACTCTGGGTGAAAATTGCAAAAAACACAGATGATGGACAGAATGTAGAACAATGTCATGCATGCAAGCCAGTACAAGGATCTGGGCCTAAATCCATCGTTTTTTTGCACTCCACACCACCCTGGGTTAGACACTGGCTATATGCAAATCAGCTCTGACCATGTGCCTCATGGGAACAGTCCAGTCCGAACTACCAAGCCATTTCTTTCCCAGACCGGAATCAAGCATCCAAGGACTGGTTTCTGGCTATCAGCCTTCATTCAGCCTGGATAGCTTGACTCCAGTGGTGTGGAGAGCATGGGACTCACGTCTGAGTATACCCAGCCCACTCGGGGTGAAAATTGCAAAAAACACAGTTGATGGACAGAATGTAGAACAATGTCATACATTCAACCCAGTACAAGGATCTGAGCCTAAATCCATCGTTTTTTTGCACGACACTTTAAAAGAGTACACAATAAAGATCTTTCGTGCTTAAAGTACTTTGTGATCGGGGCCGTGCCACCTTTGAAAAGAGGAGGAGACAGGGAATCACTTTTAAGACAGCTGGAGACTAGGATGATATTAGAGCTTGATACACGTTGGCCAAATGGATTGAACAATATAGATGAGATGCATCATTTTTTGTAGAAAGTATTATTGTCTTTCCGCCTATATTTCCTGTCCACTGCCTCAGACCCATGTTTATTAGTAATCTTGACCTCCCTCTTAGTTAGGTTCCCTATTTTGAGGTTGAGAGTGGGTCTGAACATATTGCTTGCCAGAGTTGTAAATAATCATGTAAAGTCTTTCCTTTTTGTAATTATGAATGTGTAGATACTCTGAAGGATATATGTGTGTACATAGATTTAATGTGTGTACATATATGTATTTTTCTACTTTTTCATGTTTCTACTTTTCTACTTTTTTACATCGTTGAGTATTTGATAAGATGACGAATATTTTGGATATGAACACAAAAGAAAGTATACATAAATTGTTGTGGGTTGTAAATATGTAATATAGATGTATATATATATGCCAGTTAAACTGATGTGTGTGTATATATATCATCAATTGATTATCACAAATCCGGGTGTAATTTTGATGTTCAAGGAGCTTTTAACTATTTATACTATTTATTATTATTAAAGTACGAGACATGGAATGTTGAGGTAATCAGAACCCATGTAAGAGTCATATGTGATCAGATATATTCTTATCGTACTAGATATAATGATTGGTATTGCACTTTATTACGTACAGCTTTATCTTCGTATGCACTTTTTTCAGAACTTTGCACTTTACCTTTTAATCTTCACTTAGCACTTTATTATACTACCATGGTTACGCAAACAGAAACACTAATTGTACAAATTTTGGATGTGAGAATTTTCCTGCCATTTACAGCTATTTAATATGTACTCAATGAAATTGAGGTAAGATTGCTAGTAAAGAATTGACAGGTCTCCTAAAATGCTTCTATATTTATGGATTTAACCAGTGATGTATTATGGTCTATTAGTGTTTGTATCTGGATTTAACCAGTGATGTTTCTTTCTTTTTGGTATTCACCATTAGATGTACTCGCACTTACTGTGGTAGTATGTTTTCTATATCTATTAAGTCACATGACTCACTATGTCACTGTGAAGGGGTGGTCACTGTTTGGAATTGCATTTAAAAAGCATTCAGTCTTATGTACTTGTTGCAGCGTGAACAAGGGCATACCTTGCCAGAAACGCGTAGCTGCTTTCTGTTGTACCGAATAAAAACCTCGATATGCTGATGTGACGTGGTCCGTCTCCTTTCTGTTTGCTGGTGTGCTGCATGTGCGCGAGAAACACCGAGAGATCCAGAGGAGTCACGTGGTATATATATATATATATATATATATATATATATATATGAAACACACACACATCTATGTGTTTATATATATATATATATATATATATATATATATATATATATATATATATATATATATATATATTCACTGGAAAAATACAAAAGGTTACAGATGTGAGAGGTTGTTGTATGGGGTTGTGTGGTGAGTGGTTCTGTGGATGATGTCATCATTCATATCCCTGACACTGTCACGAGTGATGTAAAATGTGAGGTCAAAAGCAGTGCATTGTGAGGGTGTAAGTTATACCTAGCTCAGGTTTGTATAACTGCTGAATTTCACTGATTTGATTTGACTGAAATCCGAGCATTTGGTATTCTTCAGTGAATTTCTAAAAAAGTGTTATTCTTTTTCTTAGCTTTAACGTCCCTGTAACCTTTGTTTTTTTGAGGTGGATTTCTAAGGTTTTTTCAAATTCTATTTCCTAACTATAGCGTCTCTGTAACCTTTGTTTTTTTAAGTGAATTTCTATGTTTTTTTAAAACAAGCAGTCATGTTTGAGGAGTGGTGGAGAAAGGGGTGTGGCCTTTGATGACCTCTCAGCAGTCCCGCTGTGTGGGACTTACTGGAGGTAACAGGAGGGGTTGTTCGCCCCCAAGGACCATCAGCAGCCAAGGACACTTAATCCCCAACCATAATGTGCCAGGAGGTGCATTTGCAGAGTGGTGGAGAAAGGAGACAAGGCCTCCAATGACATCTCAGCAATCCTGCTGTGGAGGACGTATTGGAGGTAATAGGAGGGCTAGTTTGCCCCCAAGGACCTTCAGGATTGTAGGGTACTTTATCCCCCAACTAGAAATGCACCAGAAGGTGTGTTTGCAAAGTGGTGATGAAGGGGTTGGGGCCTCTGCGGACTTGCCCAGCCAGCCTTTTTTAAAACTCTTTTTATATTACTGTGGAAGTGTAGTGTAGTTCCTAAATTCCCAATAGGCTCTGCGCATTGGAATAATATATCCTATAGATTTGAAGTAGGACTTATATCGACTAGGTCTCTATCGAATATATTAAACTTAATTGTGAATGCAGCTAGCTCAGAGGTCACTAGAAACGTTCTCGAATACACAAGAAGGGATTAGATTCTGACAACGCATAAACATGACAACTTTGTTTCCCCAAGAATAAACGTATCTTCAGAGTTGGGAAACAATAGATAGATATTTTACTCAGTCAATCATTCATGCTTCGTTTCATCAGAGGTGCAGAAAAATAGAGAGACAGGCATTTTAAATAAAAGGATTTATTGAACAGTCTTCTTTCTCATGCAAGTAAAGTGAACTGCTACAATCATAATACAGGCTGTAAAGTATAATGCGTACAGCAAGAAAAGTATTATAAAATAATACTGTAAAAGCACTGTATGGTTTCTAAACCATAGATAAATACATACATAAATAACAAAGGCTAAAAGTACTCAACTGGTGCTTCTAAAATACGCCTACCCAAATGTACCTAACCTAAGTCTAGTACGAGGGAAGAAGTAAGTGTGGTGTAGCATAGGTTTAGTTTCTTTGCCAAGGATCTAGCCAAGATTTCTCTTTAGGGTCTAATCAGCTCCATACCTTGGTTTTAGAATGAAGGAGGTCTGATATCTCTGTCTCGTGACTTGATTTCCCAACACCCCGCGAGGGGAGCTTGGAAACACTGGAGCTGCATTCTCGCCGAGAGAAATGCAGCCTCTCGATCAGTGCGTCAGCTGGAGGGTCGACTTCCTTCGGCACTTGATGCAGCGAGCTGCGTCGGGCAAGTAGATAGTCAAGCTGCTCTGAACCACTGTGTGTTTGCTAGAGCAAGGGAAGGCATATATATACCTTGAAGGTGCCTAGTTTGACGTAAAGTCGGGCATAATAACGTCAGTAAAGAACCCCAGCGGAATAGTAGTTTTTTGAAAACGCTTTGAGTTCTTCGACAAATCAATATTCAAGCAAGGGGATGTCCCTGACTGCTTAAGCCGATTTTTCAAGAAATCGTGGTGGCTTTTGGGTACGGGTGGAAGTAGCCGGACCTGTTTTTGGACTGCATGGGCTATGTCTAAATATTGGTATGATTTCTATGCCTATATTAGGGCAATGTGAATCGTACCTATATAAGGGTATGAATCAGGAAATTTCGTTCTGATCCTAAAACGCCATACACCACCCACTCCACTTTATTATGTTCGATATTACTAAATTCTAAGCATTTAAAACATATCTAAAGCTGTTGCGTGTTTATCTAGGTTCCTGATCGATACTGTGACCTTATGCCCCTATTCGGCTATAAATCCATTTATTCCCTATATTGGCATAACCGTTCAAGTGCGATTTTCTGAAAAGTCATCTCTGGCCTCACACGAACAGAGCCACATTCCAGCATGACTCTCTGCTACTTCCTTTGCGACCAATTAGTGCAATGACAGAGCAGCAGTCACTATCTGATATTCCTAGATAACACTCCGAGTTCTTCAACAAGATAAAAACTTAGCAAACCTGGAAATCCCCGCTTGCTATGTTTTGATTAGTAATGGAACTCTAATGAGCAACTGATAACTATCACTTCCTAGTGACATCTTTAATTGACGTCTTATGTCCAGCAAACTTGCGTCAAACCCGGCACCTGTCAGGTATAAATATTACCAACGTTGCCTTAAGCAATGTTCGTTGCCTGTTGCTGATGCCAGCTGCCTGCATGACCCTGTGTTGGTAAATCTAGCACTCTGTCGCTGCAGCCTGCTATCCTGTGGTGGTGAAGCTGCTGATTACCATTATCGCCGCTACAGCGCGAACTATGGTGCAGTACGCTTAAGGAGCTGAACAGTCATCCTCTGTGAAGACATCCAGCAGATTCCAGCTGCCCGCGGACGCTGTCACCCCTCCTTCCTCGACGCGCTGAAGAGAGCCGCTGCATTTCTCGTGCAGAGAAATCCAGTCCCGGCGCTTCCAGTTTACCCTCGCGGGTGACTGGGATATCGAGAGAGACCCCTGAAGGAGATACCAATCCTCCATCATTCTATTCAGAGGTATGGTGTTGACTAAACCCTTAGACGAGAATTCTTGAAACAAACCTTGGCAAAACCAACTTAACTTAAAGCTACTTTCTTACTCCCCTTTCACGTGTTAGGCTTAGGTCAGGCACACTGGGGTAGGCTTAGTTAGAAGCACCAGTTGAGTATGTTAGCCTAATGTATATATGACTGTATATATGTTTTATTACTTTTAAACCATTGTATGGCTAAGAAACCATATCAATGCTTTTACAGTTCTATTTCGCAATACTTATCTTACTGTACGTACTTTTTATAATAACAATTATTGCAATTGTGGCAATACATTTCTCTTGTACGAGAAGAAAGACTGTTCAATAAATGTTAACCTTTATTGATACACGCCCGTCTCTCTATTATCTACATACCGTGAAAGTAAACTGCACTAGACTGACTGAGTGAAATCTATGTCTATTGTTTCACACGACCCTAGAGATTGACTCTTGATCTGAGGAGCAAAGTTGTCATGTTGCACGGTTGTTGGAAAACTGAATCCCTTCTTGTCTGTGCCAAGGAAGCTGATCACTTCCTATGCAGAGAAGAAAGTTTCCAGTGACCTCTGAGCTAGTTGGTAACACAACCCAATTAAGTTTAGCATAGTCAGTGGAGGCCTGGAATATAAGCAGTTCCACGTCGATACTACTGTTTATGTTATTCCAATGCGCAGGGCCTAGTGGGAAACTAGGAACTACACTACATGGCGCCCAAACGTTTGGTAAGGCGATAAACTAACGCAAGACTTGTAGAGTAACTCAGTCGTGCATATTTCACACCCCTTTTCTCCCGTAAATACTCCAATAGACGTCTGGAGTGGGTGAAAGGTTAAAACCTGCCCGACCTTAGTAGGAAGAGATTCCTATGTAAAGCTCTGGTTTATTCAACGTTGAAGGATACAGTGTTCCAAAATATTGTGCACCTAATCTTTGTCTCCTTGGAGACCTACTCTGCAAAACCTGCATTTATACAATGTCAGTAGAAAATAACGGAACCACTGGGGGCGCAGCAGATGCGACTCAGCAAGGTCCCGAATACACAGACCCGGATGCAATAATCATCCCGGCACAATTAAGAAAATCTATAACTTCAAAACTTATAGTAAACGGACTGACACCTCAGGGTGGTACAGTAATTTTCGTGATAGAGGCTCACGAGTATCGGCAGACAGAGGTATTCTATTCATGGATAAACTTTCCAGCGGTAAACGCTATAACAAAAGAGTTTCACTATTACAAAATAGAGAAACCTCCGGAAGAGTACGCTCCTTTCGAGGAGATTGAAATTCCACTTAAATTTCAAGAGCACCTGCTCTGGTTTAATGGCGCCCTAAAACACAATGATCACATAACTAGGCTCGGTCCACTAGGTAGACCAGGAGCCACGTGGCCGGTTCTAGCCAGCTACACACCACATCCTGACATTGCAAAAATGTCTAGAGAAGAGCTGTTAGTACAGCTAAACACATTAATAAAAATACATAGGCAATTAGTCCAATATGTAATGCGGACTGCAACAGTCCAGCCAGCTGTTAATACACCACAGCTGACCCCTCATCAGGGGAACACTAATAAAATTACACCACAGAACATACAGTCATGTCTTGGTAAAACACCCGTAAAACGGGAACAAATTCCTTTCTGGTTAGCACAGAAAATCACTCAAATAGAGGCAGTATTTCCTGATACTACCCCTATTGAGAAACACAGAATCTTGACCATCTGCCTTCCTATGGGAATCGCACCACACGTGGAGGACTGTGACACTTGGGGTACAGTCTTTGCTTCCATTTACACAAAAACACACGGTGTTCCGTCTATGGCGGTAATACCAGAAGTGCTAAAACAGATTCAAAATGAATTCGGTCCAGAGCCCGCTTTAAATCTAGGTATGAAATTACTGAAAGACTTCAAGCAGGTCACGGCTATATTATTAGCCAATATAAAAGGAGAAGCAGCATCTGTGGCGATCCGCCAGAAGTTGAGGGAAACAGATATAAAAGATCCTGTTGAGCTTGCAAAAATCATAGAAAAATGCTATGAAGAATTAGGTAGAGACAGCTTGGGTGGAAAACCGGTAAAGCCCCAACTGCTCGAAAATCCTGAAAAATTATTTATTAAAAATAATTCAAACACTCCTAAAAAGAGCTGGGATGGAAATAAACAATCCACTCCCAAGGAAAACGTTTTCCAGTCCAGAGGGAGGTCTCCTCGACGGAGGGAAAGAACTCCGACTCGAGAACGCCAGTCTCCCCAGAGGGAGCCCTCTGAGAAAAGATATAACCTTAGAAATAGGGATAATCTGAAAAAACCTGATAGATATCAAAGTATTGATACACGTCCCTCTCGATCTCTTCCACAGAATTCGGAAAGAAGAGGACGGTCAGACCCAGGAGAGCACACCAAGTCCAAAGACAAGGAACCTGCTCAAAATAAGAAATCTCAATTTCAGACAAAGAAGGTAGCCAGTATTAGAGTAATCAACCATGCCGAGAATACTGAGGACACAGTTGAAAAACGGGGAGTGGGCATTGACAATGTTGGACAGTGCAGCAGAAATCAGTATAGCGCGCAAGATCTTGATGAGTCATCTGGAGACAGTGGACACGAATGAATACATTCAGGTTGAAACTGCCGACGCCAGGCTTAGCGAGCCCCATAAAATATACAAAATAACATTGCGTATAGAGGGTGATAAGACTAGGAAAATTAAGGGTCTATTTTGGGATAAGCTCTCAAAAGGCTATGATATTCTGTTAGCTGAAAAAGATTGGCCCCCAGAGTTTGTCAGGGAGTGCCCTTGTGGCGAAGAAGTAATTATGCCTGCCTTCTCGAATCACATTCCGATTCACAAAAAATATACATATGCAAGGAAATGGGCAGTAGCCCAGGCACCTGCATTGTATAAAAATCATGTAGGATGGGATGAGGACTCAACGCCTCACAAAATCCAACTAAAAAGTGAACCAACTGCCCAACGGCAGTATCCCATAAAGCAAGAAGCTAAAAAACAAGTCAGGGAGATCTTAGATCAACTTGAGTACCAGGGGGTGATTGAAACATGTACCTCTCAAATGAACAATCCTTTGTTTCCTGTCTCCAAGCCAGACAATTCATATTGTCTAGTTTTGGACTACAGACATCTTAATACATGTTGCAAAACTTTTGCAGTACAAAACTCGCATAGTGCAGCCCTAATGAATAACATAGTTAGGAAAAAATACAAAACGACATTAGACATTTCTAATGGTTTCTTTTGTCAAAACATTGCACCAGAAAGCAGATATTTGACCGCTTTCTCCGCATTTGGGTCACAGAAAAATTCTGTCGACTCCCACAGGGGTTCAAGAACAGCCCAGGACTATTCTCAGCTAGGGTAACAGAGTTACTACAAATCTATGATGATGAAGCATTATCTTACGTAGATGATATTTATCTCACAGACGACGACTTGGATACTCACTTGAAAAGAGTGAACACCATTATACTTGGGTTCGCAGCAGAGGGTTACAAATTCAACTTTAAAAAGTCCCGAATTGCCCATCTGACAGTACTATTTTTAGGGTACGAATTATCAAGTGAAGGGAAAAGCCTAGCGGACAACTTCTTAGAGAAGTGCGCTGTACTCCAAGCTCCAAAAACGCTGAAGAATTTACAATCAATACTAGGTTTTCTGAATTTCGGAAGAACTTACATACTAAATTACGCAGAGAGGGTTAAACCTCTCTACGAACTAATTAAACCTGATTTAAAACAAATCAATTGGACTCAAAAACACACAGAAATTTTGAGATCACTGCAAACAGACATGTTAGCAAAAACAAAATTAGATACACGTGACAACACGATCGATCTTGTAATCCGAGTCATCCCAGGAAGATGCGGATTCACGTACCTAACCTATAATGAGGGAGAAAAGGTACCAATTTCAATTAAATCTCACTTGTACACACAAGCAGAAAAAACATTCAGTCACACAGAAAAAACTGTGAAAGCAGTGCAAATCGCATTAGCAAATGAACGAGAACTAGCACACGGCAAACGGATTAATATCCTTACAGCGGAATCCGCCTTCGAGACGCTATTCAGCCCAGTAAACCTGCCTACAGTGTCACTGGACCCGAAATGGATACAGTGCATAGATTCTCTAGGAGCGGAAGACGTGAAATACTATTTCGCCCCGCAATTTAAAGAACTGAATGATTTAGAGTATGAAGAAGAATATCCTCTGCCAATCGAAATTCTACCTCTCCCACAATACGCCTGTATAATCTATACAGATAGCTTTGTACAGCATTTCAACGTAGAGAGAAAATCCTACGATGCAGCATGTGCGATCATTAAAGGTCGTTGGCTGTGCGGTAAATTCAGACCGAAAGTAACAAAAACTGAATCAGTAAAGTACTGTTCGGTTCAAAGAACTGAAATCAGATCTTTAAAGATGGCGCTCGAAAATGCAGAACGCGAATTCCCCACACTTATAGTGTGCGATTCTAATTTTTGCGTCAACTCTTACAACAATAAACTGCAGAGTTGGATCGAAAACGACTACAAAGATGACACAGGTGCCACAATAAAGCATAAAATGCTTTGGGAACAAGTAGCTCTTTTACACAAAGAACTACAAAAGACTCACGTGATTCACGCACAGAGTCTTCAACGTGATGGCGTTCACGTTGCAGGGAATTCATTGGCTAACACAGCCATAGCGGAAGCAACTAAACCGGCTTCCGTAGCCACAAAAAAGCGTACAGATAAATACATAGACGGGGAAACCATGCTGGCAGTAAAAACGACCGTAAAAGGCGACTGTGCAGCACTACCCGTGAACTACCCACTCAATTATGCATACATAGTCGATGCAAACTCCGTTCCTTTTGCTCGAATCCCTGGAGTGGGGGACAGAGTAATTCCAAACATGAACAGGAGAATATTTTTAATAGCAGACGCACACATGGGTTTGGGTCTAAGGCACAGAGAGATCAAGGAATCACTGACTGAATTACAATCAGTATTCTGGTGGCCGGGAATGAGTGTAGAACACCAAATATATGCAAACAACTGTGAAAACTGCAATAGGGATCGCAGTAGCGAACCTTGCTACCGGCTACCAATCAGAAAGAGCGTAACGCTGCCTACACCCCACCCTGCGTCCTATTAATAGTTAAGACGAAGAGCACTTAAAAAAATGAGGCCTCCAGCGCTCGGCTGACGCTAGAACGGTTATAAAAGATTTGCGAGTCTTTATCGGCACATACGCAATTACCACGTTCCATTCTGACCAGGGTCCTGCTTTCAGCTCTCGAGCTTATAAGGAGGCCATGGCCAGCATGGGAATTGGGTTGCGGTATTCTTGTCCGTCGCACCCCGAAGGGAATAGTGTGGTAGAAAGAAAAAACCGTGACATAAAGCAATCTATAACAGCGAAGGTATTAGGTTCAGGCGCTGGGTGGGTCATACATTTAATAAGTGTCCAGACTAGTCTTAACAACATGCCAAGAAATTCTCTAAAAGGTTTCAGCCCATACGAACTATTGTTCGGAATTAGAATGCGCGTTCAGGACCTCGATAGTCAGATGTCAGTGGTACAAGAAGAAACAACGCACTTTGATGTAAAAGACCGTTTGGCTGTTTTACAGGAACTGAATGAAACAAGAAAATCATTAAGCAACATAAAGTTAAAGCAACAGCCAAGTACCACTGACGAGGCACCACCCGCAACAGCCCCAGCAAGGCCTGTCTGGATTCCAAAGATTGGGGATCTAGTCAGAGAAAAGATCGCGGTTAAGAAGGAATTTGGGCCTTCTTACAGAAAAACAGTACCTGTCTTGGCAGTCACCGGAACAAGATCAGTTGTGCTACCGCCCCTTGCTGGTAAAAAGGAGAACAGAGTCGTGTCTATCGATCTGGTAAAACCACAAGCATGTGGCCTATAATCAACAGTAGGCCCAGTGGACTCCCAAGAAACAACAGAATACCCAAACTTGCAACAATCGAAGAGGTTCAAACTGAAAGACTCATCACATTCGATCAGCCTGCAGTGCACAATGAAGGACTATGCAATAATGCCATGGAACTCGTGCCTCTTGAAACACAGATTGAAACAGTTCGTCAAGAAACAACACCAGTCTACAATGATGTGGCATCAGAAAGTGCTACCGAGAGACAGATTGAAAGAACAATCCCATCAATTGACAGAACTGCCTCTGGTTATTTCATCAACTTCGACAACTTCTCTGAAGATTTAAATGACCCCGAAGTGATGCCAGAAACAAAAAAGTCTTTTAAAGAAAAAGCAACGGAACTCTTTCATCAATTGAAGGAAATCTACCTAATTTCCCCTTGGCTAGAGTTCTGGTTCGGTCTAGGTGTATTTTTCCTCCTGCTTTGGCTCATCATGGTACTGTGTTTGGTAAAATTCATTGAAGGAAAATATATTACAATGGACACAGCAAGTCAGAACATCAACCTAGTCCTGAAACCACACAGATCATCCCACGTGAAGAAAAGAGAACTGTCAACAGTAAATGTCACAGCAATTCCAATACCTGGTGGGGTAGTATGGGAGAAAACAGACTATGAGATCTATGGTCCGGTCGAAATCCTGAAGTATCCTCATCAACTAAAGGTTTCCTTAAGTGACTTTTTGACACCTAGTACATTCTCTGATAATTGGGACTTTAACAGTATTAATGACATGATGTCTGATTAGTAATGTCAGCTAGATTCACAGATCATGATTATTTACAAGGTTCATCTAGTTATGAGCAGTTATTCTGTTACACCCACTATGGGGATCATTACTTGCATAAATCTGCACAGCCTAGAAATGTTTTTGTGTATAATCAATGGGAACATTGTTCTACACCACCTAAAAGCAGTTCTAAAGCATTTTTTGAGAAATTCAAATACTTCTCAGGGTTTAACACCAGTGATGCAGAAACGTTTTATTACAAACTGTTAGACAAAACAGGAATGAAAACAATGCTGACAAATTCTAAATTGATATATTCAGAAGCATTTTATGACAAAATGATGACATTTGGTTTTGATTATTGGAAAAATAATATTGAAACGAAAACAATTTGGGGTACAAAAGATTGGCAGGTGCAAGGCATTGAAGCACTGTTTAGAACCTGCATGATACCTGAACAAATGTTATTTTTAAATGACACAATACACCAAACATCTTGTCTTGGCCTAGCTAAGATCAAAGACCTTAAAACACTGTCTATACCAAAGCCAATACCTGAAAATGCAACAGCTGATATTGAGTTAGACGTGTCACAAATTTTACATTTCAACAGAACACATCCTGATTGGAAAAAGTGGTTAATCTGGCCTACAGACACAAATAGCTGTCAAGATCGATTCCTGAATAAAACACAGGGGTTAAAAATGACCAGATTAGACCCTAGATATTCCCAGAGACAACATCCAGGGATTATAACAACATACAGTGTAGGGAAACTCTGCCTAGAATGGCTAACTACATCCACACTGGCTGAAATTAAGCAACACTTGTCTTTATTAAAAGATGGTGCTGATTTGCGCGATTTCATTCTTGGACCACGCAAACAGCGTCAGAAGCGTTTCATGGCGACCAGTATCTATGCTGCTTACAACGAGGCTTGGAAAGTAAAGCAAATTGAAACTGCTGAAAAAATACGAGAAATTGATCGTATTAATTTGGAGAAATCACTTTCTGTGGTAGACAATGGGTTAACGACTCTGTCTTCCAGAATATATTCGTTGGACAATATTGTATCCTCTGCCTTTGATGTGATAGACAGAGATTTGCTAATGTTACAACATGGCCAATCTCAATTACGCTCTATTATAGAATTAGGCTGGACGCTGCAAAATCTTCGTTCAGGCTATGTGCCTTGGCGTTTTGGAGTTCTGGACTTTTTGGTTCCGTCCAGAGGTGTCAGGGAACAACACCCAAAGACCCCGGAGTTCCACCTGCCTTGGTGCGCAAATGAACAGAAACACGGGCTTCTCGATGGTGGCGTCAAAGACCAAAGGTTTATTACTGCAGGGACACAGAAGTCACAGAAACTACGCATGGGCAGTGTCTAGGAGCCTGTTCAATTTGTACAAAGAGGGTTGCTCCTTATGTACTAGTTTTTGGCCTTCAGGCGAATTCTTCACATGTTAGTACATTCCCAAAACCTTTGTGTCACAGACAATAAATATTTGGCGTACACAGGAACCATTGATAAAATCTGATACAAAACATCTACGGAGAGGGGTTCCCACTAGTTCATCACAATCCCTTGTCAATATTGCATTCAAGAGCCGGACCGCCTCATCGTAAATTTCGTTACCTCCCCCTAATAAAGGCCCAGAGGGAAAGGAGCAGAGCCAGGTGCAGAAGATAGGAAAGCGGGATAAGAGATGTTTGTGGGTTGTAAATGGGCAAGGCTACCGGCTTCGGCCGCCTAATCATGATCGGGACAATGGACACGAGAACCAGTTCAGGTGGGCTGGCCTCGGGCAGAGGAGGCAGCCTTTGTCGAGTCATGTAGCTACAGCGTGATCTGGTTTAAGGTGCACGTGTCATGAAAGAGGTGAATCTCCGGCTAAGGCTACGTGTCCTTAATCGAAATGAAGTGATCAGAGGTTATTGCATATGTGAGGGCAAGAAACACAAAATGGCGGCCATGATCTAAGATGGATGCCGTGGGTAGATCAGAAATGTGTTCATAACAGGAGTGCTCTTGCTCGTAGTATAGCGAAAACACCAGGATATGCTAAATGGATCATTTGCGGTTCGCTGATACCAATATTATGTATTTCCGACAATATTGAAAACACGGGTTCAAATCATCACGGAACCTCAGACCCTCCTTTTGCCCTTACATAGGCAATTACTCAGTCTATGTCAGAGTCTAGTTCTATACTCATCAGGTCAGTGACATGCTGTTGTATCATCATCCTTTCTCGCGCCTTTTCTCCAACTGCAGGTGGTTTCCTAAAACAGGTTGCAACACAAAGACTACACAAAGTTGGACCACACTGGATAATCAGGCAGCATGAGAATAGGAATACTAAGATGACACCGATGATCATTAGAACCTTCCATCCCCACGCTGAGATCAGAGTCCAAAACCATTCCATAAAGGACCAGTTTCCCTTGTCTACGTGTATAGAGTCGGAAATCTTGTGTAGCTTAGAGATCGCCTCATAGACTGTTGGAGCATTATTAGGAATAAAGACACAGCAGCTCGATTGGATCATTCTACATACCCCACCTCGGTCTGCAAGGATAACGTCTAGAACCATACGGTTCTGCAACGTCATGAGTCTATCCGCCTGAAGCTCAGCTGTCAAATTACTAAGGGCACCAGCAGTTTCGGTAATAGTAGATTCAACTACCCGTGTTAGCTGACGTATATTTCTACTATTGGCCATAGGCCCCCAGAACGGAAGGAAGCCTTTGAAGAAGTCTCCAGCTTCCTGACCAGCAGTATCTTCCTTGCTGAAGACACCTCTCGCTACTCTAGTTCTGTGATAATCAGATGAAGCAGTGTATGTTGGAGGCAACAATCGAGCAATATAGCATGAACCTGAAAAGTCGGCAGGTAACCATGTATATGCCCGGTCTCGACAGATGAAATAGGTACCCCTAGCAGTAAGGAAGGCAGGGGAACAGTTAGCCGGAAACACATAGGTTTCAACGCACTCGCTCCTCCCTAGCTGAGCTCTTGGATTTCTCCCATTACCTTGCAAACAGACCTGACCTCGGTGTGGTACGACCCAGATTGGAGTTGAGCTTTTACGCTTGCTTTCTCCTAAACTAAGGCGATACTCTGAAGTATTCCAACTTAAATACACTCGCAGTTCGTCTCTAGGGTATGATGGAGTATTATTGACATCCTTGATCATGTCAATAATTCCCTGGACTAAAGCTTTGTTGGCAGAGTTATATTTAGTGGAACGTGGTGGACGTGGAGGATAGGTTTCAAGGGCATAAGCAAAGATGGTTTGAAGGGCCTGAAATGATCCATTGTAGCTGAAAGGCAAAACTAGATAAGGTATACCTTTATCCATAGTGTGGGGTATCAAGCCACACACCCAGCAGTCTGTAGTGTTAACTACCAGTTGGTGTTGGTGCAAGAGCTGTACAAAAGTGTTGTTAATAAACTCTGAGCGTCAAGCTTGCTCATGTTCGGGAAACGAGTGAAAAGAGTGTATAGAGGAAACAGTAGTAATTGCAGGATCAAGGGGAGGTACTGTGGTTACTGGCACAAAAATCAAATTTATACTGAAAACAGTTCCACCCACCAATGTTGCTAAAATAATCAAGAATGTAATGGCACATTGCATCAAAAGGCATTTGCTATGAAGAATTCTGTAAAGTCTGTTTCTGCGAACGTAAATCACATTTTCTTGTTGCAGCGCAGGAAGCTCCATCTTCTACAATCCGCTCGCGACCACTGATGATGTGTACGTAGATGAAAATGCCTCTATCAGCCCTGGGAGTTCCCAGAACCAACAGAAAGATCGACCTTGTGTCAGACCCCTGCAAATCCAACTAGGCACACAGCCACGACCCTACGGCTACCCAGACGGCAAGGCAATTTTTTAAAACAATAAAACAATAGCAAACTTCCTGGCTGGGGGCAAAAGTTCAATATTTCAAAAATATCACAGTATGCAGTTGCCTGCTTTATTTGTCCATATTACGGCTTCTTAAGTTATATCTCTGCTTCGCAGGTACTGTCTGATCGGCAAATAGTGTTTCACTGGTAGTTGCTGCAGTGTTCAAGTTCGCAGATGGCAGAGTTTCTTCTGATGCAGGAGACAAATGTTCAGTGTTCAAAGGAGTCTTTTCAGGAGGAGAGTCAGAGCTTGGAGTGTCATTGATCAATTCGGCATCGCTGAAAGGAATAAATTTTGGAGTTCTTTCAAATTCGGAGGAACCAATTCCCTTCTTCACCCAGTCGTCGTAAGGAAGCGGCAAAGGGACACGCTTAACATGGGACGCGTGCACCCAGTGCTTGCGTCCAGCCACACAAACTGCTGTCCTCGTTGTAAGAAGGACCTGGAAAGGACCGACGTAGCGGGGCTGAAGATTCTTTGTCCTCGCGAAGTTCCTGATGACGACGAGGTCTCCCGGTTTCAGCTGATGCCCTGGACTCTCCGGAGGTTTTGGTAAAGCATCGAAAACCTGTTGATGAATAAGACTCAATTTAGCAGTCAAGTCGTAAAGGTAGTCTATCAACATAGGATATTCTAAAGAACTGAACTCTTTAGGCCTTGGCACACCCCAGATATTTGCCGGGCGGCCAAAAACGATTTCATAAGGGCTAAGCCCTACTCTAGAATGTACAGTTGCTCTCGTTGATAACAAGGCCAAAGGAAGTGCGTCTGGCCAGGCTAAACCTGTGGATGCCTGTACTTTAGCTATCTTTAGCTTGAGGGTGCCATTGTAACCCTCCACTAAACCAGCAGACTGGGGATGGTTCGCACTGTGGAATTTCTGTTTCAGCCCTAGGCCGGCACACACACTCTGCATAACTTTCCCTATAAACTCACTTCCGTTATCTGACCATACAATCCGTGGCATTCCGTATCTAGGGAAATATTCTTTGAGAAGAATTTTGGCAGTTGATGGGGCAGTATTGTCCTTCAGTGGGTATGCTTCTATCCACCTGGAAAAAGCACATACCACCACTAGGACATATTTTAAATTATTACAGCGGTCCATGTGAATAAAATCTAACTGAATTACTTCAAAAGGGCAGGAAGGAGGAGCGAAATGACCAGCAGGAGTTGGAGTTCCCTTGCCAGGATTATGCATCAGGCATATCATACAATTTTTCACCACTCTCTCTGCACACTTACTGATTCCCTCATTTTTCCAGACCGGAGCCAACATCTTACAGATTCCTTTAGAACTTATATGCGCTACTCCATGCGCCATTGTCACCACTGCAAGCACATACGCATCCGGCAACATCCAACGCTGCTGTTCTGTCAAATCAATCCAACATCCATTCGAGTCCAACTTGCCCGTACTTTCTCTCCATACTCGTTTCTCTTCCTCAGTTGCTTCTTTCTGAATCTCTTTCACACTTTCCATAGTATCCTCACATATTCCAGACTCAGCGATCCATCTTGCAGACGTTGCAACATACATTCTACTCATCATGTCTCTAGCTGTCTGTTTAGCAATTTCATCAGCAAAAGCATTCCCACGACCAACATCATCCGTGATTGCTTTATGAGCACCGCATTTAACAATCGCAACTTCAGTCGGCAAGGTTAGAGATTCCAACAAGTCGTTAACTAGCTGACCGTGTTGAATCTTAGTCCCATGGGACGTAATGAAACCTCTTTCTCTCCACAAACGGCCAAAACTATGGGCCACGCCAAATGCGTACTGACTATCTGTAAAGACATTCACTCTCTTTCCCTTAGCTAAAACACACGCTCTCGTTAGAGCTATTAATTCTGCAGCTTGGGCAGAATTCTGACTCACTCTTGCAGTCTCCACAATCGTTTTCAAAGTCGTTACTGCATAGGCAGCAGTCACATCACCATTTTCCAATTTAAAACATGATCCGTCCACATACAGCGTACCATCTGGATCTGATAATGGAGTATCCCTCAAGTCAATACGTCCTTTTGTCTCTTCCTCCGTTTTAAAACAACAATCATGTGGCTCGGAATCACTCGACTCTTGGTTAGCCGGCAACAGTGTTGCTGGATTCAATACATTACATCTTTTGATCTGAATATGACTCGCTAGTAATGTCAGCTCGTAACCAGATAGTCTCGCACTAGTAAGGTGTTGTGTCTTCGTTCGGTTCATGAGTGTGTCCACTGCATGAGGTACCATGACCACTAGCATGTTGTTCATCACCAGACCAGCAGATTGTCGAATGGAAGCCGCAGCTGCCGCTGTAGCTCTCAAACAACTAGGTAACGCTCTAGCTATCGGATCTAATGTTGATGAAAAATACGCACAAGGGCGTTGTTTATCACCAAATTTCTGTGTCAGAACACTCAACGCGCAACCTTCTCTCTCGTGAACATAGAGCGTGAATGGCTTACTGTAATCAGGTGTACCCAATACAGGAGCTGAACACAAAGCTTTTCGTAATTCAGTAAAACTCTCCTGACATTCATCAGACCATGGCACCGGACTCGGAACATTTTTCCCAGTCAAAGCTACCAATGGTTTCGCTAAAAGAGAAAAATTCGGAATCCACTGCCTACAGTAAGAGGTAATACCTAAAAAGGCACGTACTTCTCTCTGCGTGCGTGGAACACTCATTTGCGTAATTGCTTTTATTCTTTCTGGGGTCAACTTTCTTCCCTCCTTTGACAAGAGATGACCTAGGTAGGTCACTTCTTGGCAGCAGTATTGCATCTTGGAAGGTGATACCTTGTGATTCAGATTAGACAAGTGATGTAATAACGAAACTGTAGCTGCTTTGCAAGTTTCCTTGTCATCGGCAGCCACTAAAAGATCATCTACGTACTGTACTAGGGCAGAACCTGGAGGAAGGACAAAGGAATCTAACTGGCTTTTTAATGCTTGACTGTAAATAGATGGGCTCTCACAGTAGCCCTGTGGAGCGCGTTTAAATCTGAAACTTCGACCTCCTAGACAGAAGCCAAAAATATCTCTGCTTTCCTCGGCTATCGGAATGCTGAAAAAGGCATTCTTCAAGTCGATGACTGAGAACCAAGTGGCTGTAGCAGGAATCAATGTTAACAAGGCAGTAATGTCTGGAACCACAGGAAACTTCGGAACCACAATCTTATTGACTTCTCTAAGGTCTATGACAAACCTGTACACTGGAGGTTTTGTAGGATCAGTTCGTTTCAAAATCGGTAGTACAGGACTATTACAAACATTTCCTCTAGTTTCTTCAACCACACCTTTCTTAATCAAATCTTGCACAATCAATAAAAGTGCACGCTCTCCTTCACTAGATATTTTGTATTGAGGAATTCTTGGAAATTTTACATTTGCTTTCAAAGTGACTACATATGGTGGTATTTCTAAAAGGCCTACATCATTAGGACCAGTCGCCCAAAGAGAATCAGGGAGTGAGCGTAGCTCTGGCGGGAGTGCATCCATTGACAAGTACATCGGAGAGGTGATATTTTTACCCAATGTAAGCTGTACCCCTTCCGGAGAACAGTACAATGTCGCATATAGTCGTTTTAACAAATCTAAACCAAGCAGGTTCTCATTACAACCCGTCGTCAAAATCAAGGGTGCTCTCAATTGACATGGTCCAACAGAAATAGACAAAGGGCCAGATATAGGGTTGTAAACAGGGGCGCCTGAAAAACCTACAGAAACATTTGTTGAGCCAGACAAAGGTGCGCCAGGGAGTTTCGCATGAATGATAGAACTTTTTGCGGCACCAGTATCCAACAGAAACGGTTCGACTACACCTGATGTTGCTACTGCGACATAAGGCCCACTCTGATCTACTGGAACTGATACTACTCCCTCTCTTTGTCCATGGCTGTCCTAGTACCCGTTTTGCTGAAATCCCTCATCCACTTCACAATAGTCTTCAACAAGATATTGCTGAGATCTATTTTGCTGGGCAGGCTGTCCATTTCTCTGATCAAAGTGATTAGAAGGGCGATCATTCGTCTGTGGAGGCATAGCACCTCGCCCTCGACCTCTAGAATTCTGTACAAAACCACCACGACCTCTCTGAGCTGCCGCCGCATTATTTTGTGCTAAAATCGGACACTCATTCTTGTAGTGACCCTCTTTCTTACAATACGCACATTGGTTCCACTGATATTGAGGCCTCGTTGAACTATAATCTGTCCTCTGATAGGAACCCTGTTGCATATTAGACTGATTCGTGCGAGGCGGATACGCCTGTTGCAAAAGAACCTTAGTCTTTAAATCTTTCGTTTTCTTTTCTGATTTTTCCTTTTCTTCTTTATCCCTATTTTCATAGTATTGTGCAGTTGCAAGTATTTGCGCAGTTGTAGAAACAGCCCACGCACTCTCTGAATCCTTTAATTTATTGCATAATTCTGGTAACAAATTATGCACGAATTTATCGACAAACAGTCTCTGTCCTCCTTCAGTGCTCATATCCTGACCACTATGATCTACAAAAGTCTCTTCGAACCTCGTGAAGAAGTCGGAGACACTTTCGTCTTTCTTTTGCCTGCATGCGGATAACTTGTCCCAATTAACACCGAATGCGGGCATCAGAGTCTTCATTAAGTCGATTATCCTACCCGGAAGATTAGCAATTAGGGGTTCAGGTTTTGCACCACCTATTTGCTGACCATCCGCTGCAGTGATGGCTGCCCAATCACCACCTAAGGCAACTTGATGATCCTCTCTACGAATTTTAGCCCAGACTGGTTGAGGAACTACATTCCCAAATAACATATCAATGTCTGCTAAATTCATTATACAAGCCTCAACTGTCTGTGTTAATTCCTTGTAATATCCAGCAGGATTCTTACGCGGATCTGGTAAGGCCTGTTTCACTGCTAGCACTTCAGCTCGCTTCCACGGAATGTGTAGCCACACTCTCTGGAACTGTGCTGGAACAGCTGCAATACCAGCATTATTATCAGCTGCCACTGCTTCACGCCAAATTGGAGGAACCTCCCTCATTGGATATTGGCGACTCAGTTTCGTCTTACCTTTCTCTAAATCTCTCGGTGAACGAAGAGATGGATCATTCCTAAAACTTAAGATCAGTTCCATCGCTTCTTCTATATTTTCACCTACTATCATACCAGCAGCAAACTCTTTCTGAACCTTAATCAAGTCTTCTAAATTTGATTCAATATCATCTTCCTCTATTTCATCACGTAACAACGAGCACATCTCGTCAAAGACGTACCGCTGCGTTGGTTCCTTCCACTGCATAAATGTTTCTAGTACATCTCTCGTACTATATCTCCTACTCTTCGAAATCCATCTGAGAGCCGTGGAATCTAAAATTCCCCGTTCCTCAGTACTTGGATGCTGACTCCGTCTCTGAACAGAGTCAGAAGTAGGAGTCTTGATTAAAGTTTTATAGAAAGGAGACAGTATGTTAGACACAGAATCAGTGATTCTTCGACGTACAGAAAGTGGAGTTAACACACTCGCAGACGTAGAGAACACAGTAGAGGTAGGAACAGATAGCGAGGCAGTAGGAGTATCGAGAAAAATAGTTTGTGGAGCAGTAGGTGTAAGCGAGACAGATACAGGTATAGAAGTCGGCAATCCAGGAAGAGGAGGAGCCGTAGGAACATTCACATTAACCACAGGAGGTACAGGAACTTGATTCTGAGGGGCAGGAATACCAGGTTGTCCAGCAACCGGCAATTGAACATTTGGTACAAGTGGAGCCGTAGCACCTTGTGCATACGGTGGAGGTGACCGTAACAGATAAGACAACAGAGGATCGTTTTCCGAATCCTCTAGTATCTTAGCCGTTTTCGATGGCAAGGCAGGGTAGCACTTGTCGATCGCTAAATTATGCTCTCTAATGGCCACCTCTATAGCCTTCTCACACTCGTTATCTTGCAGCTGTTTAGTTGCTTGCTCTAGAGATAACTCTTCTTTCTCTTTCTGTTCTTTCTTAAATTTTTTCATTTCTCTCTGTTTGGATTCTTTTCGCCAGTAACGGAAAGAATCAAACATTGCCGGCCGGGCTTTCTTCCTAAACAATTTCGCTTCTAAATTATCAAGAATTTCGGGTTCAAAACTACCATGCAGTGGCCAACTAAGGACACCGTCTTTGTTGGTGTAGCGGACCCACACCTCATTATAGGATATAGGACCCACTCCATGTTTACAATATAAGTCATATAGGGGAGTCCCAATCGGAGGAACCAGACATGAGTCCTCCAACCGTGAGTCACTGTTGCAACCGAAGCACGACAACATACAATTTCTCCGACTTACCATTTTCAGTCCGGAACACAAAACAAACAAAACACAAAACAAATATGTGCACTTGAACCAAGAACTTAGGCCTACCAAAACCAAACTAATGTATCGATACCCAAACTGAACCAAATAGACTACCGTGACCAGAACAACCAGTGATAATCTTACGAAACTAAACCAAACTAAGAACCAATCAAGGATTTTTAACAACCCTCACAAAGTAACCAACTAGCAACCACTAAATACTTAACTGAGGCACTGAAGACGTCACCAAGGAGAAACCCGTCACGTTTCGCTGTACTAAGGGCTGCACCTCGGGTCCAAGACAGGGCGACGGTCAAGGCAACGGCCCACTGCAGCCGTCCTGAACGGGAACCCTCGTGGAAGAGAACTTCGGGCCACTTTTGCGATATGCCGGGATCGATGAAGTGGGGCGCCTCCCTCAGGAATCTTCACACGAAGCCTCTCGAACTCTTCAGGCTTTTGGACCGGTACCGAATGACGTCGCCCCACGTTGGGCGCCAATTGGAGTTCTGGACTTTTTGGTTCCGTCCAGAGGTGTCAGGGAACAACACCCAAAGACCCCGGAGTTCCACCTGCCTTGGTGCGCAAATGAACAGAAACACGGGCTTCTCGATGGTGGCGTCAAAGACCAAAGGTTTATTACTGCAGGGACACAGAAGTCACAGAAACTACGCATGGGCAGTGTCTAGGAGCCTGTTCAATTTGTACAAAGAGGGTTGCTCCTTATATACTAGTTTTTGGCCTTCAGGCGAATTCTTCACATGTTAGTACATTCCCAAAACCTTTGTGTCACAGACAATAAATATTTGGCGTACACAGGAACCATTGATAAAATCTGATACAAAACATCTACGGAGAGGGGTTCCCACTAGTTCATCACAATCCCTTGTCAATATTGCATTCAAGAGCCGGACCGCCTCATCGTAAATTTCGTTACCTCCCCCTAATAAAGGCCCAGAGGGAAAGGAGCAGAGCCAGGTGCAGAAGATAGGAAAGCGGGATAAGAGATGTTTGTGGGTTGTAAATGGGCAAGGCTACCGGCTTCGGCCGCCTAATCATGATCGGGACAATGGACACGAGAACCAGTTCAGGTGGGCTGGCCTCGGGCAGAGGAGGCAGCCTTTGTCGAGTCATGTAGCTACAGCGTGATCTGGTTTAAGGTGCACGTGTCATGAAAGAGGTGAATCTCCGGCTAAGGCTACGTGTCCTTAATCGAAATGAAGTGATCAGAGGTTATTGCATATGTGAGGGCAAGAAACACAAAATGGCGGCCATGATCTAAGATGGATGCCGTGGGTAGATCAGAAATGTGTTCATAACAGGAGTGCTCTTGCTCGTAGTATAGCGAAAACACCAGGATATGCTAAATGGATCATTTGCGGTTCGCTGATACCAATATGATGTATTTCCGACAATATTGAAAACACGGGTTCAAATCATCACGGAACCTCAGTTTAATCAACACGACGTCATTATTTTCCAGTTTTAACCTTACTGATAAACAGATCAGTTTGGCACAGAAAGGAGCAGACTATACAATCCTGAGCATCGAAAAACTCGAGAGATTACCATTGACAATGTCAGAGAGTCCTGTCATTGAATGGATAATACACGGAATTATCACAATTCCGATAACAACTTTCCGATTTAAAAAGTGCCTTGAGTACATACCTGCTGGCCAATATGAACAATTGGGTAAAGGATATGTAAAATCCGAATGGAAATTACCATACACTCATTCTTGCTATAGTGACAGTGACAAAAATGTATTTCTTAGTGGTGACAACTGTAAACACCCACTAAGCGGTATACTTTTGTGTCAGGGTATTAATTTACACGGAGCATGTGATGGAAATTCAAACAACCTTTCATGCCACCAGCTAGTCACACCTGCAACTCAGATAGAGCCCTTCTTTATGCAACTCACAAACGGGAGTTACATTCTTAGAACGGATCACAGATGTTGTGGCCTGACGCCAGGGAAAAGTTATCTAGTACAAGTTACGTCCATGGTCAAATGTTGTATGCAAGCATTGTTCCCGAGCAGGCCTCCAGACATAGTGACTCCCCTCTGGCCTCGTCTGAATCTCTATTCTATACGAATTGATACATTAAGCAAAATGAAATCTGTACTTTTACAGACAACCGTGCCTATAACGTCATCTAAAGAGACGTATGATCTTCTAGTCGCAAGGACGGCTACTGAGGTTCATGACCTTTTATCAACAAATTGCCCCGTGCATTTCGTAGAAATGTTCAGCCAACTCCTTAACATGTCTAGTGCTACAAGCATCCCAGGCATATTTAAGACAGTCTTTACGGGACTGCTAACACCCTTCCAGGCAATTTTGGGAATCTTTCCTAATTTTGTGCACTCCACTTTTGGCGGCATACCACTATTTTTGGGACTCGTTGCAGGGATTCTATTTTTGACCCTCCTGCTACGTTATGGCAAGCCTCGGCTCAGACATAGCTCCCATGGGAATGGAAGAGACAATCCTAGCAATGCGCTACAGGGACAGGATAACTAACGTCCTCGGATCGGCCAGGCTGAGAGATCTAAACATGACCTGGTTCCTTTCATTCAGACCGATATGGCAAAATTGCATTTTACCTGTGCTACGGTGTATGCTTTGCGGCGATGAATGCGTGTTGGACATCTGTCTTTCACTTCCATCAGCAGTACCAATGGACGTCGATACTTTGCTCAGTCCAATAACGGCTCACGCATTGTGTTGTCCCCAGCGGCTACCAATCCTGATGACGGCATTCGTGGAGACTCCTGTACTACAGCCAAGTGGTAACAGTGGAGCGAGTGACAAAAGCAACATCATCCAGGTACAACGTTCTGTGAGCATTGCTGGTCCTGCCTTCGATGACAGCAATCATTCTCACACCTGCCAAGTTACAGCGCTATCTAATTTGGTTGAACTATCACCTGAATTTGTAGACCAATTCTTTGAGAGCCTGTCTGATACGATGTTCTCACCCATAGAGAAACAATAACTTTTAGAAGCTTTCCGACACACAGCGTTCCCATGAACTCTGAATTCGGCCTTCAGTTTTGATCAACAAAGACTGCAATAAGCTTTGGAACTCTATGTTTCCCCGTTCAAGCATTAAAAAATTTTTTTTTGAATTGGACATTTTTAATAATTCACCTTTTTTGGCACGAACAATTCTTTGCTTAACGTAAAAACTATTCTTAGAGAACAGTATATATATATAAAATCTTTATTCGGCTTATTCACAATGGAAAAACCATAAAAGAGCAGAAAATATCATACAGTGCAAAAATACATATGTTACATAATGTTTCATATAAAATTCATTTCACAGTTAAAAAAGTTAATCAAAATGTGCAGGGAGCCGCTCAAAGTGGAACTGACGAGGATTTTTAGAGATTCTTTCTGTGTTTCATAATACATTTTAAGAAACTGCTAACAAAATAGCAGACATTTTCCGTTTCCAGCATTTGCAATCTTAAGAGAGCGGGTCTACACTGTCTCAACCCCCAAGATCTTAATATCGGTAAAAGCCAGATCTTTCTATGGGCTTGGTGGTATTTACAGAGCAGGATCACATGCAGGTTCGACTGCGTTGATAGACCATCACATGGACAGGGCGGGAGTGTGGCATTCCAACAGTTTTGTAACGGAAAGGTGACCATTCTAAAGAAGGTATTTAGCCTGAATCTAGTAATTAGCATTCTCTCGTAGATTGATGTTTGAAGTGCCAGATACGGGTGAATGTCAAAGGCTACTTGAATCATGTTCGCATGGATAACTGCCGTTTTTGAGGAATTTGATGCAAGTCTTAAAGATTCCAGATGACTTAATGCTTTCTGCTTAAGATCTTTTTTCGAGATGTCCGTTATAGATGCTGGGTCTAAATAATAGTTCTCAAAGCCTAGATCGTTAAAAAAGTTTCTAACATATAGGAGCCACTTTATTTTAGCAGAATTGTCCATGTTCATTGAGTCTGCAATGATGGCTTGTGTCAAAGCATTTTTGTCTGACTTCCAAATGCGGCGCCACAGCATCAGAGGTTCTATTTTTATTAGGTCCTCTATGTAGGGTATAGCTAATTCAAGGTGCATTGCATAGGTTGAGGTGCCTTTGGGGGTGGCTAACAAGAATCTTAAAAAGGTGTTTTCTACCTTCTGGATGGAACTAATGTCAGTGTACCCCCAGACTCCCGCACCATATGTTGCGATTGTCTGGCATTTGGCGTTGTAGATCTTGAGGAGCTCTACTGGTGGTCTTTTGCCTAATCTCTGAGAGAAAGTTATTAGGGCGGCAATTGATCTCCTAAATAAGAGTGCCCTTGTGTTCACTGCTTGCTTCCAGCTAAGTTGGTCGTCTATCATGACCCCCAAATAGGGATAGTGGGGGGTAGCTTCCAGCTTTTGATTGTTGAGCAGTGTGGGATTTATTCTTTTTTGGCCTCTACCCACTGTCATTACGAACGTCTTTTTCACGTTCACCATTAGGTCAAGTTTGCCCATGAAGGACGTATACCTGCTCACTGCTTTCTGGAGTTCTCGGGGGGTTCGTGCAAGGATAACAGCGTCATCCGCGTAGAGCAGGGCTGGGATCAGGCGGCGGTTTATGCGTGGGAGGTCCTGGGCCCCCCTCAACATCTCCCCCTCCAAGCCGTTGGTGTAGAGAGAGAAGAGGAAGGGGGCCAGGACGCATCCCTGCCTAACCCCACGCCCTACGCTAAACGGAGACGTCAGCTCTCCATTTACGCCGAAGCGTACTCTGGCTGTTGCCCCGGTATAGAGCTCTCTTAGAAAGTCTAAAAGGGGTGGATCTACTCCCAGTTGAGCTAAGACCTTCCACAGCTTTGTATGCGAAACGCAGTCAAAAGCTGCGGAAAGGTCGACAAAGACCATATATATCTTAGTAGGGATGGCCTGGGTGTATTTGCCCATGATTAGGGTGAGATTGAGGACCTGCTCTAGTGTATCTAAGCCCTCACGGAAGCCGAACTGAATATCAGAGATTATGCCCCGGTCCTCACTCCACTGCTGAAGGCGCTCTAGGATCACTCTCCCCACTACTTTCCCGAGCGAATCCAGCAGTGATATGGGCCGGTAGCATTTTGCGTCTTGCCGGTCCCCCTTTTTGAAGATGGGAACCATTATTGATTTTGTCCAGGAGGTTAGGATTCCCTCGTTCGCTGCCGCTGTACAGACTCTAGTTAGGATGGGGGCCCAGAGGTCTAGGTTGCTTTTAAAGAAGTCCACTGGGACCCCATCAGGTCCTGGTGCCTTGCCTGGTTTGCTACTCTGCAGTGCGTCCATGAGATCGGGGATATCGAAAGGTACCAAAATGGGATAATGGGCCTTAGGAAGAGGGGATTCTGTTGGTGAAGTGTTTTTAAAAATCTCCTCGAAGTGGGAAACCCATGTATTTTCGTCGATAGCGACTTCAATTTTCGGGGTACCCTTTTCGGTGAGATATGGAGTTCTGACTGTGCGCCAGAAAAGCTCGCTGTTTTTTGAGACTGCACCTTGGTGGAGATCGTCCCATAGTTTTTGCTTAAGTTGGGCAGTTCTCAGCTTTCTTTCCCCTGTGTATTGGCGCCTTAGGAATTGGATCTGGGCTGCATCTCGCGGTTTGTTTTGGAGTGCAGATTTTAATTTTGTTAAAGCAGCTGTGCAATTGTGGTTAAACCACTTTGGTTTTGTGGAGCGGTTTGGTTTGGGGTTTGAGGTGAGTAGGTCCTTTATGTTATCTAATATTAAGTTAAAATTTCTCAGGACTTCCTTATGACTAGTTGCAAGGTCCAGGCATTTCACAATGTTTGGGTAGGACCGAGTTATTAGTTTTTTCGTTATGTCAGATGGATTAATTTTTGCCCATTTGATTGTGAATCCGTTACATTTACCAACCTGGATCTTGTTCTGTGTGAGCGTGGTCGCCATCTCCAATTTATGGGAGGAATTGGGTGGCATAGATAGTTTTATTGTTAAGGCTGAGTGATCACTGAGGGGAGTGGCAATGACCTCAAAAACTTTGAGTTTGTTCATAAGACTTGGGGAAAGGAATATGAAGTCTACTGTGGATTGATGACCTCTGCCCACATAGGTCGGAATAAATTTACTTGGGTCTGCTTTTAGGTGGTTTACAATGTGGAGATCCAAGTCTGATAGGACGATGTTAGTGATATTTCCCAGTTTAGTATGAGCAAGGTGCGCTATTGGGACGTTGCAATTGTAGTTTTATTCGTAAATTTCCTTGTTATGAATCATTAACCTTTTTCATTTTTCATTTTTGATTTGCATAATATGATACCATCCTTATGTACATCCAATGCATTTCGGGGTTATCGTACACCCCTTCATCAGGGAAAGGACACTGTGAACAAAAAACATACGAATCATAAATGATGTCAAAATGAGGCGTGGGTGCACCCTAAATTTACACATGCACGGTGACGGGACCTAGATCGTGGTAGTATTTAAATGGAGGTGAAGAAGGTGAGGGTAGTTTATGGGGTACACCTATCTGTGACCCAGATGTTCCCATGTGTAAAAGGAATAGTGTGCAGGTTCAGCGGAAATATGCTTACGTGTATCATTCAACAGGTATACGCATGGTCCTGTAAATGGAAATGTAGGGAGATACGTTGGTTACCATTTAATGGTGCGTCGGGTTTAGCATTGCTTGCATGATTCCCGATGGGTTACGAGCTCGGACTAACCTGGTGTTTGTTAGTAGGGTCCTCCTTTCTTGGACGCTGGTTCTGGCGGAACGCCATTGACCGCGTTTCGTATCATTAAAGGGACGCGATCACGTGGTTCGGCTGGAAGGAGGTGGGAGTGTTCCTGTCAGTTTAAAGGAACAGCGTAATGTGATTGTGCGTTCTGGTGGAGTTAGAAGCGCGGTGCAGTTTGGGCGTGGTAGTTGTGTTGCGGTGAGCGGGTAGATCGGATAATCCGGTGTGGCGAGGTATGCGCAAGTGGTTAAAGAGAGTGTGAGGTGACATTTATATACAATAGTTAGACCGGCGATGTGGTGTACAGTGACTAAAATAAAAACAATAGATTAACAAGTAAAATAACAAGAAATGAAACAAAAAGTTAACAAGTGATCCTTAAATCATTCAGGAGTCACTGACTCGGTCCGTGAGCAACTTTACAGATAGCAAGAGAGTTCAATTCTTTCATTAAGCCCCAGTGGCTTCTGTGTGGACAGTTTTTGGATCCATGCATTTTCTCTTTGGAGGAGAAATTTGGTGTTGTCTCTACCCTCCTGTTTGACAATGGTTTCCAATATCGTGAATTTCAGTTGAGAAATGTTATGTTTCTCTTCATGGAAATGTACTGCTAGTGTTGACTTGGTACTTCTTAGACGAATGTTGGATTTATGTTCTATGAGCCTGGTTTTAATTTTCCGTTCTGTCTTTCCAATGTATAGTTTTCCACACGGGCATTTTAAAGCGTAGATGACATTGCTGGTGTCACATGTGGCGTTGACTTGGAGCTTGATCTTATTACCTTTCATTGGGTGATTGATTGTGTTACCTCGGATGATACAGTTACAGTTCCCACAGTTGAAACATGGTTTGGTTCCTGAGTAGCTGACTGGTTTGCTTGGTTTATGTCGCACTAGTTCACCTAGGTTGCGTGATCTGGTATATGCAAATAATGGAGGTTCCTGGAAGATCTGGTTGAAGTCTGGTTCCAAATTCAATAGTGGCCAATGTTGGTGAATAATCTTTTTGAATTTGTTGGTGGTGGTAGAAAATTTAGAGACGACCACTAGGCGTGTCTGTTGTTTTTTGGCACTAGGTTGGAGAAGTTTCTGTCTATCTAGGTTGTTAATCCTCTGTATAGAATCTTCAATTATGTTTTCAGGGTAACCTCTGTTGCGAAATTTGCATGCTATTTCTTTGATCCGTTGTGTGGCATTATGAGGATTTGATGTGATCCGTTTTGCTCGTGCCATTTGTGAAAATGGTAGATGTGTTTTTAAATTGGATTCGTGGAAGCTGCTATAGTGTAGCATGTTATTCCCGTCCGTGGGCTTGGTATAGAGATCTGTCTCAATTTCTTGTCCTTTAATAGAGACCTTGACATCCAGAAAGTTGACACAAACATTTGAAATTTCCCAGGTTAGTTGTATTCTTTTATCGATGTTGTTGAATTCCAACAGTCTGTTTTGAAGTTCTTCTTGTGTGCTTTTCCAAACGATAAAGATATCATCTATATATCTTGTGAAGAGCATTAGGTGATCCGTCCATTTTTTGTTGTTGAGTATATGATTTTCTTCAAAATGTTCCATAAAAATGTTCGCATACGCGGGAGCCGCTGAATTGCCCATAGCCATTCCCACGAGTTGCTGGTACCATGTATCTTGATGTTTGAAATAGCTCTGGTACAACGTGAATAACATGAGTTCCATTAGGAATGTCTGGAAGGGTCTTTCCATATCGGATTTGAGTAAAGACTGTTCTATTGCTTCTATCCCCAAGGAGTGGGGTATTGACGTGTACAAGGCACGTACATCGGCTGTGCATAAGATCAATTCTTGGTTTGTTTCCAGCTTGAGGTTCATTAATTTCGAAATGAAATGTGTGGTGTCTTTGGTATATGTGTTCATTGCTTGTACCATTGGTTGAAGATATTTGTCCAATAATTGCCCAATGGGTTCGTGTAGACTCCCGCATGTTGAGACAATGGGTCTCATGGGGGGGTCCCTTAAGTTTTTATGGATCTTGGGGACCATTCTCAAAATCGGGCTCTTAGGATTGGACTTGGTGAGGAAGTTCTTGGTTTTAACGTTGATTGTTCCCATTTCATGTGCTTTGTCCAATATGTTGGTTAGGGTTTTCATATATTCCGTTGTTGGATTCCCGTCCAATTTCATGTATGTTGTCGTGTCACTGATGTGCTCCAACACTTTTGATTCATACATGGTCGTGTTCATAATTATAAGGGCGCCGCCCTTGTCCGCTTTGACGCATGTAATCGTTTCATTATTGGATATTTTTCTCAATGTGGTTAAATCCTTTTGTGTGATGTTCTTGGTCTTTGTGTGCTTGTGGTTAATTTTCATTAGATCCTGTTTAACTCTGTTTTCAAATAGGTCCAGGGTTTTGTGGCTTACTGGTGATTGGAATGTGCTGTGTGGTCTCAGTCCGAGTAGCTGGTCTGGTTCCACTGAAGGATTAGGTGGTAGCACATTATCAAAGAAGTGACGAAGTCGAAGTTTGCGCATGAGTTTAAAGAAACTGACTTCCAGTTCCAAGTTGTTTGAGTCGGTCGTAGGTACAAACGAAGTTCCCTTTTGTAGGAGTTGAATTTCGTGTTGAGTGAGTTGGTAATCACTAATGTTGATAACTAGTTGTTCTGTGTTTTCTTGGTTTGTTTGTCCTTGATGGTTCCCGTTGTGCTCCTCGTGGTGGGTGGGTCTTTCCTTGTTTCTTTTTCTTTTGTTTTGTCCTCTCCGGGGTCTCCTTTTTGTGTTTGGCCCTGTTCTAAAAAAGGACTTGGGTCTGTCTGGTGGCTAGTCGTTGGTTGTTGTGCCCTGGTTGTGTCGGGCACAGTTGGTATTGGTGGAGTTCTCCTTGTTCTTTGGTTATTGTCACTATCCGATGAGGAGGTATCTGTCTGTGATGTGTATGGTTTGTTGCGTCTTTTCTGGGCGTAGACTTCAGCCCATGTATAAACCTCTCCAAGTTTATAATCAAGAGTATCCCTCCTGTATTTGCGAATCTTCCGTTCGTTGATGTCGTTGGTATGTTTTTCCATCTGGGATTGAATGTCCTCCAGTATGTTTTTGAGCTCGTCCTCCGTTAGCATTTTGGACAGTTCTGTGGATGTTTCCTCTATTTCTCTAGTTAAATCACCTAGTATTCCAGATAGTTCTTCAATAATTAGGAGAATCAAGTCAAGTGAGCACTTGTTTAGAATTTCAAACCACCTTTCTTGGAAGGTTTTAGAATTTTTGCACAATGACGGTCTAAGGGCAATTCTAAGTCCCCGTGGTATGCGTAGGTTGCGGTGGTATTTAACCAGTGTACTCGCGTGTAGTTGTTGGTTGATGCGTCTCTTGCTTAGATAGATTAATTGTTTAATGTGTTGCTCTTTGGAGCGGGTGGTGGCTTCCTGGGCGTTTTCCTCCCTAATGAGTGCGTAAATCCGACTCGCTTCATCTTGTTTGAACGCAAAGGTCGAGGCTCTGGCCTCTGTACTCTTGGATATGTCATCAAAATTACTCATATTGTAGTGTTTGCGTGCAGCCTGTCCAGGGGTGGACGCGAAGACGTAAAACTGCAGTGTAGGTAGGGCTGGCGCACAGCGGTTTTTGTGAGAGATTGTTCCTTAATGTTAAGGTGCTATACAAGTGATGTTAGGCGTCCCTCAACATCTCATTTAACAGTCTTTGGTGTGGGGTCAGTGGGTCACTGGTCCCATCCTTGTATGCACACTGAAATTCCTCTATGAGTGATAGAGGTTTCAAAAAACTTTCAAACAAAAATTGCAATTGTAGTTTTATTCGTAAATTTCCTTGTTATGAATCATTAACCTTTTCCATTTTTCATTTTTGATTTGCATAATATGATACCATCCTTATGTACATCCAATGCATTTCGGGGTTATCGTACACCCCTTCATCAGGGAAAGGACACTGTGAACAAAAAACATATGAATCATAAATGATGTCAAAATGAGGCGTGGGTGCACCCTAAATTTACACATGCACGGTGACGGGACCTAGATCGTGGTAGTATTTAAATGGAGGTGAAGAAGGTGAGGGTAGTTTATGGGGTACACCTATCTGTGACCCAGATGTTCCCATGTGTAAAAGGAATAGTGTGCAGGTTCAGCGGAAATATGCTTACGTGTATCATTCAACAGGTATACGCATGGTCCTGTAAATGGAAATGTAGGGAGATACGTTGGTTACCATTTAACGGTGCGTCGGGTTTAGCATTGCTTGCATGATTCCCGATGGGTTACGAGCTCGGACTAACCTGGTGTTTGTTAGTAGGGTCCTCCTTTCTTGGACGCTGGTTCTGGCGGAACGCCATTGACCGCGTTTCGTATCATTAAAGGGACGCGATCACGTGGTTCGGCTAGAAGGAGGTGGGAGTGTTCCTGTCAGTTTAAAGGAACAGCGTAATGTGATTGTGCGTTCTGGTGGAGTCAGAAGCGCGGTGCAGTTTGGGCGTGGTAGTTGTGTTGCGGTGAGCGGGTAGATCGGATAATCCGGTGTGGCGAGGTATGCGCAAGTGGTTAAAGAGAGTGTGAGGTGACATTTATATACAATAGTTAGGCCGGCGATGTGGTGTACAGTGACTAAAATAAAAACAATAGATTAACAAGTAAAATAACAAGAAATGAAACAAAAAGTTAACAAGTGATCCTTAAATCATTCAGGAGTCACTGACTCGGTCCGTGAGCAACTTTACAGATAGCAAGAGAGTTCAATTCTTTCATTAAGCCCCAGTGGCTTCTGTGTGGACAGTTTTTGGATCCATGCATTTTCTCTTTGGAGGAGAAATTTGGTGTTGTCTCTACCCTCCTGTTTGACAATGGTTTCCAATATCGTGAATTTCAGTTGAGAAATGTTATGTTTCTCTTCATGGAAATGTACTGCTAGTGTTGACTTGGTACTTCTTAGACGAATGTTGGATTTATGTTCTATGAGCCTGGTTTTAATTTTCCGTTCTGTCTTTCCAATGTATAGTTTTCCACACGGGCATTTTAAAGCGTAGATGACATTGCTGGTGTCACATGTGGCGTTGACTTGGAGCTTGATCTTATTACCTTTCATTGGGTGATTGATTGTGTTACCTCGGATGATACAGTTACAGTTCCCACAGTTGAAACATGGTTTGGTTCCTGAGTAGCTGACTGGTTTGCTTGGTTTATGTCGCACTAGTTCACCTAGGTTGCGTGATCTGGTATATGCAAATAATGGAGGTTCCTGGAAGATCTGGTTGAAGTCTGGTTCCAAATTCAATAGTGGCCAATGTTGGTGAATAATCTTTTTGAATTTGTTGGTGGTGGTAGAAAATTTAGAGACGACCACTAGGCGTGTCTGTTGTTTTTTGGCACTAGGTTGGAGAAGTTTCTGTCTATCTAGGTTGTTAATCCTCTGTATAGAATCTTCAATGATGTTTTCAGGGTAACCTCTGTTGCGAAATTTGCATGCTATTTCTTTGATCCGTTGTGTGGCATTATGAGGATTTGATGTGATCCGTTTTGCTCGTGCCATTTGTGAAAATGGTAGATGTGTTTTTAAATTGGATTCGTGGAAGCTGCTATAGTGTAGCATGTTATTCCTGTCCGTGGGCTTGGTATAGAGATCTGTCTCAATTTCTTGTCCTTTAATAGAGACCTTGACATCCAGAAAGTTGACACAAACATTTGAAATTTCCCAGGTTAGTTGTATTCTTTTATCGATGTTGTTGAATTCCAACAGTCTGTTTTGAAGTTCTTCTTGTGTGCTTTTCCAAACGATAAAGATAGCATCTATATATCTTGTGAAGAGCATTAGGTGATCCGTCCATTTTTTGTTGTTGAGTATATGATTTTCTTCAAAATGTTCCATAAAAATGTTCGCATACGCGGGAGCCGCTGAATTGCCCATAGCCATTCCCACGAGTTGCTGGTACCATGTATCTTGATGTTTGAAATAGCTCTGGTACAACGTGAATAACATGAGTTCCATTAGGAATGTCTGGAAGGGTCTTTCCATATCGGATTTGAGTAAAGACTGTTCTATTGCTTCTATCCCCAAGGAGTGGGGTATTGACGTGTACAAGGCACGTACATCGGCTGTGCATAAGATCAATTCTTGGTTTGTTTCCAGCTTGAGGTTCATTAATTTCGAAATGAAATGTGTGGTGTCTTTGGTATATGTGTTCATTGCTTGTACCATTGGTTGAAGATATTTGTCCAATAATTGCCCAATGGGTTCGTGTAGACTCCCACATGTTGAGACAATGGGTCTCATGGGGGGGTCCCTTAAGTTTTTATGGATCTTGGGGACCATTCTCAAAATCGGGCTCTTAGGATTGGACTTGGTGAGGAAGTTCTTGGTTTTAACGTTGATTGTTCCCATTTCATGTGCTTTGTCCAATATGTTGGTTAGGGTTTTCATATATTCCGTTGTTGGATTCCCGTCCAATTTCATGTATGTTGTCGTGTCACTGATGTGCTCCAACACTTTTGATTCATACATGGTCGTGTTCATAATTATAAGGGCGCCGCCCTTGTCCGCTTTGACGCATGTAATCGTTTCATTATTGGATATTTTTCTCAATGTGGTTAAATCCTTTTGTGTGATGTTCTTGGTCTTTGTGTGCTTGTGGTTAATTTTCATTAGATCCTGTTTAACTCTGTTTTCAAATAGGTCCAGGGTTTTGTGGCTTACTGGTGATTGGAATGTGCTGTGTGGTCTCAGTCCGAGTAGCTGGTCTGGTTCCACTGAAGGATTAGGTGGTAGCACATTATCAAGCAGCTTCCACGAATCCAATTTAAAAACACATCTACCATTTTCACAAATGGCACGAGCAAAACGGATCACATCAAATCCTCATAATGCCACACAACGGATCAAAGAAATAGCATGCAAATTTCGCAACAGAGGTTACCCTGAAAACATCATTGAAGATTCTATACAGAGGATTAACAACCTAGATAGACAGAAACTTCTCCAACCTAGTGCCAAAAAACAACAGACACGCCTAGTGGTCGTCTCTAAATTTTCTACCACCACCAACAAATTCAAAAAGATTATTCACCAACATTGGCCACTATTGAATTTGGAACCAGACTTCAACCAGATCTTCCAGGAACCTCCATTATTTGCATATACCAGATCACGCAACCTAGGTGAACTAGTGCGACATAAACCAAGCAAACCAGTCAGCTACTCAGGAACCAAACCATGTTTCAACTGTGGGAACTGTAACTGTATCATCCGAGGTAACACAATCAATCACCCAATGAAAGGTAATAAGATCAAGCTCCAAGTCAACGCCACATGTGACACCAGCAATGTCATCTACGCTTTAAAATGCCCGTGTGGAAAACTATACATTGGAAAGACAGAACGGAAAATTAAAACCAGGCTCATAGAACATAAATCCAACATTCGTCTAAGAAGTACCAAGTCAACACTAGCAGTACATTTCCATGAAGAGAAACATAACATTTCTCAACTGAAATTCACGATATTGGAAACCATTGTCAAACAGGAGGGTAGAGACAACACCAAATTTCTCCTCCAAAGAGAAAATGCATGGATCCAAAAACTGTCCACACAGAAGCCACTGGGGCTTAATGAAAGAATTGAACTCTCTTGCTATCTGTAAAGTTGCTCACGGACCGAGTCAGTGACTCCTGAATGAGTTAAGGATCACTTGTTAACTTTTTGTTTCATTTCTTGTTATTTTACTTGTTAATCTATTGTTTTTATTTTAGTCACTGTACACCACATCGCCGGCCTAACTATTGTATATAAATGTCACCTCACACTCTCTTTAACCACTTGCGCATACCTCGCCACACCGGATTATCCGATCTACCCGCTCACCGCAACACAACTACCACGCCCAAACTGCACCGCGCTTCTAACTCCACCAGAACGCACAATCACATTACGCTGTTCCTTTAAACTGACAGGAACACTCCCACCTCCTTCTAGCCGAACCACGTGATCGCGTCCCTTTAATGATACGAAACGCGGTCAATGGCGTTCCGCCAGAACCAGCGTCCAAGAAAGGAGGACCCTACTAACAAACACCAGGTTAGTCCGAGCTCGTAACCCATCGGGAATCATGCAAGCAATGCTAAACCCGACGCACCGTTAAATGGTAACCAACGTATCTCCCTACATTTCCATTTACAGGACCATGCGTATACCTGTTGAATGATACACGTAAGCATATTTCCGCTGAACCTGCACACTATTCCTTTTACACATGGGAACATCTGGGTCACAGATAGGTGTACCCCATAAACTACCCTCACCTTCTTCACCTCCATTTAAATACTACCACGATCTAGGTCCCGTCACCGTGCATGTGTAAATTTAGGGTGCACCCACGCCTCATTTTGACATCATTTATGATTCGTATGTTTTTTGTTCACAGTGTCCTTTCCCTGATGAAGGGGTGTACGATAACCCCGAAATGCATTGGATGTACATAAGGATGGTATCATATTATGCAAATCAAAAATGAAAAATGAAAAAGGTTAATGATTCATAACAAGGAAATTTACGAATAAAACTACAATTGCAATTTTTGTTTGAAAGTTTTTTGAAACCTCTATCACTCATAGAGGAATTTCAGTGTGCATACAAGGATGGGACCAGTGACCCACTGACCCCACACCAAAGACTGTTAAATGAGATGTTGAGGGACGCCTAACATCACTTGTATAGCACCTTAACATTAAGGAACAATCTCTCACAAAAACCGCTGTGCGCCAGCCCTACCTACACTATAGATGAGGAGTCATCACTAGATTCTTCTTTTGGGGTTATGGGTTCCTTGTTGCTGAGGACTGGAGGGGTAGTGAGGAGCTGTGGAGGGGGGGATACTTGAAGGTCATTTGGAGAGGTTTCTGTTAATGGTCAGTCAACCATTTCTAGGCCACTATACCTATTGTTTAGCGGGATGTTGTACCATGGGTCCCATCGAGGTTGATCTCTGTGTGTGGGCCATTGTGTGTAAGGTCTTCTGTCATCCCATCTTCCACCCTGGTGGCGTTGTCTTACTGTGTGCCAGGAATAATCTGGCTCATATAAGTTAGGGGGACCATGGTATCTTGAATTTGACAGGTCGTCCTGCCTAGGGAATGGAACGGACCAAGGAGGCTCCTGCTCCTGAATATAGCCGTCCACTTGCCTAAAGGGATAGAAGAATAAGAGTGACTTGATCTTAATACCTCCGTTTGGGGTGATATCTTCCCATGCGCAGACATAGTCCGCTATTCGTGGGTCCTCGAATGTGATTGTTATGCAATCCCCAGGAATGGTTTTTCTAGTGCTGCCCACCCACGGTACCCTGGCTACAGATCTAATTCTTCCGCGCCAGGAAGATGGAATCGGGCGGTTGGTCTGGAGCCAATGCTGGGCCTTATTTTTTAGGGACCAGACCGGTTCTGGGGTGAGATCTGTTAATTCGGGTACTCCTGCCATGACCACCACGTAGGGTGAGGCCTCAGGAGGGAAATCTGCAGGGAGTCTTGGAGGGTCAGGATTCCTCGCAGTTTTTCTCTTGGGCCTATCCGCAGGGGTTTTTGGTGGTGCAGGTGGAGGGGGTAAGGATTTCGTTGTTGGTTTATTTACGTTTTTGCCAGGGGTTTTATTAGCGGAGCTACTAGGTGCAACCGGGGTGGCGGCGGTTGTAGGTGCCGCGCCTGGGGAGGTTAGAGTAATTATCTGTTGCGAATTATTAGTGGTGCTTGGGGCTGCTACAGTTTTTGCTGTTTTGGTCGAATTTGAAGTATTTTTATTAACGGACACGTTTGGAGTGGTTATCCGGAGAGTCTTTTGTTGTGGGTTAGGCAAAGATGAATTAGCATTAGATGCGTTAATATTAATTGCTTTTTTAATGTTGTTTCCTCCTGTTTTTTGAGGGCATGATGGGAGAGTTAGGTGTTGGATTTTTAAAAGTTTGGAGATTTGTGATTCTAGGGTTGCTAACCGATGCTCTAAGGGTTGTAATGCCTGTTTAACTATGCTAGCTATGCTGGAAAGAGTTAGGTCCTGGGCCTCCGTAACATTCAAGTCCACTTGGGCTTGTTTGCTGGAGTGAGGGTCCAAGACTTTCGGGGAAGATGGTTCCTTCTCTGCCTGGTGAACTGACGCTAGAATCTCGATTTGTGCCACCCTATCATCTTGATTTTGAGAGATGGTGGGTGGTATCGCCAGACTTTCTGATGTGATAGAATTTCTAGGCGCCCTTTTCTTGCTGATTGCTCCCTCCCTCCTACCCCTTTCTATTCTTTTATCTGTGGAGGAGATTTGTAAAGGTGTTGTTGGAAGCAGGTCTGGGGTTTTTTCTAAGTCGAAGCTAAGTTGAGAGTCCGCGAGCTGGGATACTGACAGGTCTACTGTGTTTGGCAGACTGCGTCTCTCTCGAGTTGGCACTATCTCAGCATTTGGGGCTCCTAATACTGGGGATCTGGCTTCCGCCAGGATACCTAATGAGGATCTTTTGGCGAATGCCAGATCTAGGGAGACCCTTTCTTCCACCATTGAGATACTCTGATCTATAAATGTGTTAGCCTTCGTTAGAAAGTCGTCCATGGGGCCAAGCAGTTTACCCACCGAGCTGAGGGCTTTAGTTTTGGTTTTAGATCCCCTCGTATGGACCATTATTTTTCTTGATGGGGTGTGGGTCTGAGGAGAATCGTGAAGTGAGAGGATAGGGAAAATCTAGATAGAGATGTCAGAGGGGTGGGCCAGTCCAGTCTCTACCAGCCTCTAATGGCCTTGAACGGCCCGCCCTTTGCCCGGGCTTCGCCCCGGGCTGCGACCCGCGCGCGACCCGCGGCGCGTTAGTGGCTGGCTAGATGTAGGGGAAGTAATGAGGGCGTGGCCGCCGGGGGAAGAGGCGCCGGCTGCAAAGAGCGGTGGTTTCTGGGCCTCGCAGTCCCCCGGTAGGCTTTTCCAGGACACAGCCAATGCACTACGACCTGGGCGGGTCGCGCTGAGAGCGAGGTGGAATACTGCCGATTGCAGTAACGCTCCCACCAGCCGACCTCTGCCACAGGGAATGCGGTGTGTAACGTGGACAGGAGAGCAATTCCTCGGGACAAAGCAGATGAGCAGGTCAGTGAGCGGCACCCGCGCAGCGGGTGGCGCGAAAGGTTATGTACAAGCGTTCAGATCAGTGGGCGTGGCCGCCGGGGGAAGAGGCGCCGGCTGCAAAGAGCGGTGGTTTCTGGGCCTCGCAGTCCCCCGGTAGGCTTTTCCAGGACACAGCCAATGCACTACGACCTGGGCGGGTCGCGCTGAGAGCGAGGTGGAATACTGCCGATTGCAGTAACGCTCCCACCAGCCGACCTCTGCCACAGGAATGCGGTGTGTAACGTGGACAGGAGAGCAATTCCTCGGGACAAAGCAGATGAGCAGGTCAGTGAGCGGCACCCGCGCAGCGGGTGGCGCGAAAGGTTATGTACAAGCGTTCAGATCAGTGGGCGTGGCCGCCGGGGGAAGAGGCGCCGGCTGCAAAGAGGGGTGGTTTCTGGGCCTCGCAGTCCCCCGGTAGGCTTTTCCAGGACACAGCCAATGCACTACGACCTGGGCGGGTCGCGCTGAGAGCGAGGTGGAATACTGCCGATTGCAGTAACGCTCCCACCAGCCGACCTCTGCCACAGGGAATGCGGTGTGTAACGTGGACAGGAGAGCAATTCCTCGGGACAAAGCAGATGAGCAGGTCAGTGAGCGGCACCCGCGCAGCGGGTGGCGCGAAAGGTTATGTACAAGCGTTCAGATCAGTGGGCGTGGCCGCCGGGGGAAGAGGCGCCGGCTGCAAAGAGCGGTGGTTTCTGGGCCTCGCAGTCCCCCGGTAGGCTTTTCCAGGACACAGCCAATGCACTACGACCTGGGCGGGTCGCGCTGAGAGCGAGGTGGAATACTGCCGATTGCAGTAACGCTCCCACCAGCCGACCTCTGCCACAGGGAATGCGGTGTGTAACGTGGACAGGAGAGCAATTCCTCGGGACAAAGCAGATGAGCAGGTCAGTGAGCGGCACCCGCGCAGCGGGTGGCGCGAAAGGTTATGTACAAGCGTTCAGATCAGTGGGCGTGGCCGCCGGGGGAAGAGGCGCCGGCTGCAAAGAGCGGTGGTTTCTGGGCCTCGCAGTCCCCCGGTAGGCTTTTCCAGGACACAGCCAATGCACTACGACCTGGGCGGGTCGCGCTGAGAGCGAGGTGGAATACTGCCGATTGCAGTAACGCTCCCACCAGCCGACCTCTGCCACAGGGAATGCGGTGTGTAACGTGGACAGGAGAGCAATTCCTCGGGACAAAGCAGATGAGCAGGTCAGTGAGCGGCACCCGCGCAGCGGGTGGCACGAAAGGTTATGTACAAGCGTTCAGATCAGTGGGTGTGGCCGCCGGGGGAAGAGGCGCCGGCTGCAAAGAGCGGTGGTTTCTGGGCCTCGCAGTCCCCCGGTAGGCTTTTCCAGGACACAGCCAATGCACTACGACCTGGGCGGGTCGCGCTGAGAGCGAGGTGGAATACTGCCGATTGCAGTAACGCTCCCACCAGCCGACCTCTGCCACAGGGAATGCGGTGTGTAACGTGGACAGGAGAGCAATTCCTCGGGACAAAGCAGATGAGCAGGTCAGTGAGCGGCACCCGCGCAGCGGGTGGCGCGGAAGGTTATGTACGAGCGTTCAGATCAGTGGGCGTGGCCGCCGGGGGAAGAGGCGCCGGCTGCAAAGAGCGGTGGTTTCTGGGCCTCGCAGTCCCCCGGTAGGCTTTTCCAGGACACAGCCAATGCACTACGACCTGGGCGGGTCGCGCTGAGAGCGAGGTGGAATACTGCCGATTGCAGTAACGCTCCCACCAGCCGACCTCTGCCACAGGGAATGCGGTGTGTAACGTGGACAGGAGAGCAATTCCTCGGGACAAAGCAGATGAGCAGGTCAGTGAGCGGCACCCGCGCAGCGGGTGGCGCGAAAGGTTATGTACAAGCGTTCAGATCAGTGGGCGTGGCCGCCGGGGGAAGAGGCGCCGGCTGCAAAGAGCGGTGGTTTCTGGGCCTCGCAGTCCCCCGGTAGGCTTTTCCAGGACACAGCCAATGCACTACGACCTGGGCGGGTCGCGCTGAGAGAGAGGTGGAATACTGCCGATTGCAGTAACGCTCCCACCAGCCGACCTCTGCCACAGGGAATGCGGTGTGTAACGTGGACAGGAGAGCAATTCCTCGGGACAAAGCAGATGAGCAGGTCAGTGAGCGGCACCCGCGCAGCGGGTGGCGCGAAAGGTTATGTACAAGCGTTCAGATCAGTGGGCGTGGCCGCCGGGGGAAGAGGCGCCGGCTGCAAAGAGCGGTGGTTTCTGGGCCTCGCAGTCCCCCGGTAGGCTTTTCCAGGACACAGCCAATGCACTACGACCTGGGCGGGTCGCGCTGAGAGCGAGGTGGAATACTGCCGATTGCAGTAACGCTCCCACCAGCCGACCTCTGCCACAGGGAATGCGGTGTGTAACGTGGACAGGAGAGCAATTCCTCGGGACAAAGCAGATGAGCAGGTCAGTGAGCGGCACCCGCGCAGCGGGTGGCGCGAAAGGTTATGTACAAGCGTTCAGATCAGTGGGCGTGGCCGCCGGGGGAAGAGGCGCCGGCTGCAAAGAGCGGTGGTTTCTGGGCCTCGCAGTCCCCCGGTAGGCTTTTCCAGGACACAGCCAATGCACTACGACCTGGGCGGGTCGCGCTGAGAGCGAGGTGGAATACTGCCGATTGCAGTAACGCTCCCACCAGCCGACCTCTGCCACAGGGAATGCGGTGTGTAACGTGGACAGGAGAGCAATTCCTCGGGACAAAGCAGATGAGCAGGTCAGTGAGCGGCACCCGCGCAGCGGGTGGCGCGAAAGGTTATGTACAAGCGTTCAGATCAGTGGGCGTGGCCGCCGGGGGAAGAGGCGCCGGTTGCAAAGAGCGGTGGTTTCTGGGCCTCGCAGTCCCCCGGTAGGCTTTTCCAGGACACAGCCAATGCACTACGACCTGGGCGGGTCGCGCTGAGAGCGAGGTGGAATACTGCCGATTGCAGTAACGCTCCCACCAGCCGACCTCTGCCACAGGGAATGCGGTGTGTAACGTGGACAGGAGAGCAATTCCTCGGGACAAAGCAGATGAGCAGGTCAGTGAGCGGCACCCGCGCAGCGGGTGGCGCGAAAGGTTATGTACAAGCGTTCAGATCAGTGGGCGTGGCCGCCGGGGGAAGAGGCGCCGGCTGCAAAGAGCGGTGGTTTCTGGGCCTCGCAGTCCCCCGGTAGGCTTTTCCAGGACACAGCCAATGCACTACGACCTGGGCGGGTCGCGCTGAGAGCGAGGTGGAATACTGCCGATTGCAGTAACGCTCCCACCAGCCGACCTCTGCCACAGGGAATGCGGTGTGTAACGTGGACAGGAGAGCAATTCCTCGGGACAAAGCAGATGAGCAGGTCAGTGAGAACAGTAGCTTCACACTTCTATTTCTAAACACATCTAGAGACACAAACAACATTACACCAGCCTCTAGCACACATGTTATTACAATGCATTTTTATGCGATGATTTATCTCGCCTTTCTTCTGTCAGAGATACTTCATGTGTAATTCCTTTTGCATAATCGTTCATTGATTTCATATGCAATCATTTTTTGAATGATTAATATGCTTTAAAAAACGTACAGTACCTAAATTCCATGTATTACAAGTACGCCTATTTCGAATGCATTTATGTATTTTGGGGTGGGCAATATTACACATGCATCTGATTGCTTAGTTTTAGTAATTTTGATGGACATTAACACGTGGAGTGGGTGTTGCGTGTTTATCTAGGTTCCTGATCGATACTGTGACCTTATGCCCCTATTCGGCTATAAATCCATTTATTCCCTATATTGGCATAACCGTTCAAGTGCGATTTTCTGAAAAGTCATCTCTGGCCTCACACGAACAGAGCCACATTCCAGCATGACTCTCTGCTACTTCCTTTGCGACCAATTAGTGCAATGACAGAGCAGCAGTCACTATCTGATATTCCTAGATAACACTCCGAGTTCTTCAACAAGATAAAAACTTAGCAAACCTGGAAATCCCCGCTTGCTATGTTTTGATTAGTAATGGAACTCTAATGAGCAACTGATAACTATCACTTCCTAGTGACATCTTTAATTGACGTCTTATGTCCAGCAAACTTGCGTCAAACCCGGCACCTGTCAGGTATAAATATTACCAACGTTGCCTTAAGCAATGTTCGTTGCCTGTTGCTGATGCCAGCTGCCTGCATGACCCTGTGTTGGTAAATCTAGCACTCTGTCGCTGCAGCCTGCTATCCTGTGGTGGTGAAGCTGCTGATTACCATTATCGCCGCTACAGCGCGAACTATGGTGCAGTACGCTTAAGGAGCAGAACAGTCGTCCTCTGCGAAGACATCCAGCAGATTCCAGCTGCCCGCGGACGCTGTCACCCCTCCTTCCTCGACGCGCTGAAGAGAGCCGCTGCATTTCTCGTGCAGAGAAATCCAGTCCCGGCGCTTCCAGTTTACCCTCGCGGGTGACTGGGATATCGAGAGAGACCCCTGAAGGAGATACCAATCCTCCATCATTCTATTCAGAGGTATGGTGTTGACTAAACCCTTAGACGAGAATTCTTGAAACAAACCTTGGCAAAACCAACTTAACTTAAAGCTACTTTCTTACTCCCCTTTCACGTGTTAGGCTTAGGTCAGGCACACTGGGGTAGGCTTAGTTAGAAGCACCAGTTGAGTATGTTAGCAAAATATATAAATGACTGTATATATGTTTTATTACTTTTAAACCATTGTATGGCTAAGAAACCATATCAATGCTTTTACAGTTCTATTTCGCAATACTTATCTTACTGTACGTACTTTTTATAATAACAATTATTGCAATTGTGGCAATACATTTCTCTTGTACGAGAAGAAAGACTGTTCAATAAATGTTAACCTTTATTGATACACGCCCGTCTCTCTATTCTCTACATACCGTGAAAGTAAACTGCACTAGACTGACTGAGTGAAATCTATGTCTATTGTTTCACACGACCCTAGAGATTGACTCTTGATCTGAGGAGCAAAGTTGTCATGTTGCACGGTTGTTGGAAAACTGAATCCCTTCTTGTCTGTGCCAAGGAAGCTGATCACTTCCTATGCAGAGAAGAAAGTTTCCAGTGACCTCTGAGCTAGTTGGTAACACAACCCAATTAAGTTTAGCATAGTCAGTGGAGGCCTGGAATATAAGCAGTTCCACGTCGATACTACTGTTTATGTTATTCCAATGCGCAGGGCCTAGTGGGAAACTAGGAACTACACTACAAAGCATCATGTGTAAAAACCCCACCAAAAATACATAAAATGCATTTGAAATGTTTGTACACAAAAATGAGCATTTTGTGCTTTGTGCATTTTTTAAAGCAATGTTTTCACTCAAAGCATTGTCGTGTTCTATCTAGGACCCCGATCAATATTGTGATCTTATGCCCCTAATACGGCTATAATCAATCCATACCCCTATAATGGCATAAACGATCAGAGCCATATTTCAGAAACTCGCCTCTGCAGCTCATTACAGTATATGACACTGCAGAAGCCACTATCTAAGATTCCTAGATTACACACCGAGTTCTTTCAACAGATAAAACCCCCAGCAACCTGGGAAAGCCCCGCTTGCTATGTTTTGATTAGTAATAGAACTCTAATGAGCACTGTAAGAACGACCGGTTCTTAGTGACATCTTTATTGACGTCTTATGTCCAAAAACTTACGTCAAACAAGGCACCTTCCAGGTATAAATAATACCAACGTTGCCTTAAGCAAACACAGCGGTGGTGATAGAGAATACAGGAGCAGAACAGCTGTCCCATGCAGAGCCCAGCAGATGCGAGAAGCCCACGGACGCTGCCCCTCCTCCTCCTTGACACGCTGAGAAAGACGCTGTCTTTTCTCCTGCCGAGAAAATCCAGCCCCAGCGTTTCCAGCCTACCCTTGCGGGTGACTGGGATATCGAGTCCTGAGAGAAGATACAAGACCTCCAACATTCTATTCCAGAGGTACAGTGTTGACTAAACCCTTAGAGAGAATTCTTGAAGCAAACTCTTGGCAAAACCAACTTAACTTAAACTGCTACTTACTTACTCCCTTCCACGTATTAGGCTTAGGTCAGGTACACTGGGGTAGGCGTAGTTAGAAGCACCAGTTGAGTACGTTAGCTAAATGTGTATATGAATGTATATATTTTATTCATCTTAACCATTGTATGGCTAAGAAACCATATCAATGCTTTTACAGTATTATTTCGCAATCCTCTTTTTACTGTACGCACTTTTTATAATAACAAGTCTTGCAATTGTGGCAATTCATTTCTCTTGCATGAGAAGAAAGACTGTTCAATAAATAATACCTTTTTATTGAAAACGCCCGTCTCTCTATTTTCTGCATCTTGGTGAAAGTAATCTGCACAACTGACTGAGTGAAATAGCTGTCTATTGTTTCACACGACTCTAGAGATTGACTCTTATTCTAAGGAGCAAAGTTGTCATGTTTATGCGGTTGTTGGAAAACTGAATCCCTTCTTGTCTGAGCCAGGGGAGCTGATCACTTCCTATTCAGTCAAGAAATTTTCCAGTGACCTCTGAGCTAGTTGGTACAAACCCAATTAAGTTTATCATAGTCAGTAGAGACCTGGAAGACCGCACTTCTACGTCTACACTGCTGTTTATGTTATTCCAATGCGCAGGGCCTATAGGGAAAATAGGAACTACACTACAGCATATATTATGACATTGGAAATGCTATGCGAATGAATCGGGAAATTACATTTATGAAATGGCTCTTAAATACAGAAGAAAAGTCTAGACCATTTTATGACAGAATATATAACTTGTTTTGGTTGTGAACAAGGTCAAATATTGTCTCTTGGAAGTATTCAAAGAATTCTTGTTCTCAATGAATAGTTCTACTTTAAGCAGATTACTCTGTGCCAAATATGTTCAATTTTGGAAAAAAGTCAAATCGTAAAAAAATAGAGTTCTAAAGTTAGAAGTTTTGTTTTTGAAAAGTGAAGGTGGAATACAGAGTCCCATGGAATGCTGTGTGCTAACTTCAAAAGTCAGTCTCGTTGTTTGGAGAAAACATCAAATCTTCTAAGCTGTTAAAGAATTTGTCTACCAAAGTAGGTGAAAGTTGGACCACTTCGTTAAGTAGACCGATTATACAAAAATGTGAAGCATCACCGTCAGCGTTAGCCGCATTAGCAATGTTCGAAGGAGGTGGAGATAGTACCAGTGTGCCTGTCGATCCACGTATCTCACCGTCAGCAGATTGCGTCTGTAAGACCTCAATGAATGCCGTCATCAGGATTGGTAGCCTCTGGGGAGAACACAATGCATGGGTCGTTACAGAACCAAGCAAAGTATCAACATCCGTTGGAAGTGCTGATGGAAGTGTTAGACAGATGTCCAACACGCATTTTTCTCCACATATTAGGCATCGTATAACAGGATGCAATCTTGCCAGTTTTGTCAGAATGATAAAAACCACGTGGTATTCAGGTCTCTTAAACGAGCCAAGCCCAGAATCTGTATCATGCGCTTGTAGGAGGGTGAATACCGGACTATGGTTGCCCCCAACGTTTTGCCTGGTGTTTTGCTGGTTTTCCGACTTAGTTGACCTGGGACCCTGCTATTCAGGGACCCAGGTCTACTGCTCTCTCTGTAAAATGGATTCCATGTACCTTAGGTGCATTTACCAATTGGTACTGGGCCACCGTATCAGTCCCTGTACAGTGTACCTTAGGTACCCAGGGTCTAGGTGTACCCAGGGCCTACCAGGGGCTGCAGCATGTATTATGCCACCCCTGGCTGGCCATCCAAATCTGACACAACTGGCTGCACGACAGCTGGGGCAAGGTGGTGTAATCACCCTTTGCTTTAGATATAGTATCTCTATATCTAACTCTAAAATGGACACATATATTCCTATCAGTCACTCCTATGGCAGGCCTTATCAATCCTGAAGGCAGAGTGCTCGGAATTATGTGAGATGGTGCTCTGGCATGAGCTGAGCCCGTTTGCAGCTTGCGGAACCAAGTCCTAATAGCTGTTCCATGATAACGCGTACCATATACTCTTAAGTGCATTATAATCCTCGCGGTTATTTGCTAACTTTGGTATCGCTTTATCAAAACATGTTGAGTAAGGTGTCATACGAATTGGAATACTAACCCCTCGCCAATTCTGGCGACGTGGTTAGCATTCCACCCATCTAGAGGGACACGACATGTATGTAACTGTGAACCCCGGTTAAAGTTAACTCGAGCCTCAGCATCACAAAATGGATGCTGCCACCACAGACACAAGTCTGACCTCCTGCTGCTGGGAGTCCTTCCAGCGTGGAGAGCTTGGACAAAGGGTTTCCTGTCAGGGGGGGTGCAAGCACCATCCCAGACAGGGTTTTGTGTATCCCAGGTAGGCAGGGCTGAGAGGAAGGTGACTGCAAGTGGCACCCCGGTGCTCACTGTGCATATGCCGGCTTGAACCAGTTCCAGGGGCACACCAGCCCCTGAGCTGGGGAAAGTCCGGACAGGGGGAAAGGGGTGTAACCACCCCCCTTCCTGGTCCCACCCATGGGCAGGACCTAGTCGCGTGCCAGCCCCTTTCTTTAGAATAAAGGTAGGAGCGGGGACTCTTCCAAATTAGATCATCTTTGAATCCTGAAACTACTTTCTTCGAAAGGAACTCTCGACTTCTTCTCAAGATTTCTCCCTTGTGACTAAGTAGTAGTCACCCTTCATCAGCAGGCACCAACTAAGTATCTTGCGGTTTGCTGCACGTCCTTCCTCCGGAACCAGAATGATCAGCAAGACGAGACCCGGACTCCCTGCCCTCTCTGACCTCAACCTGCCTCTACAGCACAGCTGAGAACCGTGGGTGCGACGAGACCAGAGGAACCGCTATCATCAGAACCAGCACGACACTGATCCAGCACGACCGCCGAGGGACCCTCGAGTGGGTGCACTGGGGTAAGAAAAGCCCCAACCCCAAGCAGCATGAGCACCGAAGTCCAGCCCCCCAGCATCCACCAGATCTGCGTGGGGCCCTTTTGCTTCTGCGTTGCTTGCCACGTTGTCCGGTCACTTGCCCGTTGGCTAGTGACCCTCCAGACGACGTTCTACGTTTGTTTCACCGCTGGTCTAGCTCCTCTAGACTGGCCCTTGTCTCCTCTTGAAGGGGAACTTCCTCGGACCCTCCTGGTCCACTCCAGACGCCATTTTGTGGCGCCACGTGGGCTTGCCTTAGCCAAGGCTTGTTGCCTCCTTCAACGGATCCAGCATCGCCAACAGCAGACATCCGACGTGGGACAGCTCGCAGACCTCCAGCCTGGTCGACATCAGCGCCCTGGTCCGTGCAGCAGCAGAATCCAGTGTCACCTCTTCACCTGGCTGAGTGACCTCGTCCGGTGCAATCCTGGTGCCCACCTAATCACTGGCTAGTGATTCAGAACTCGGTCTCCTCTGCTTACAGATCAGCCCGGAACATCTTCACTGGTCGCCTGCCAGCAACTTCCACTTCAGGCTCCTGGTCCATCACGAGGATTCCCGACGACACTGGAACCCTATGCAGCCGCAGCCCCTGGGCTAGGTAAATCGAGTACCCAGCGTAGGACCACTCTCTAAGTGTCTAGATCCACTTTCGTTTTTGACCTACCTAGTCGGGTTCGCCCGAGAACACTAACTTTGCATTTGCTAGCATCCATAGACTTTGTCCCGCATCCCGCGTGAGAGTGCGCACTCTGCACCCGATCCCCCTAGGCCTCCTGCTCCTAACCTGAAGGTTCAGTAGTGTAGTCCTGGCGATCCTAAAGCCTCTGGATCCAGTTACTTGCCTGCTAGTATTTCGCATTCCACTTCCATAGTATATGGTTTGTCGTGCCCCTCAGGCATTTGTGTAAATTGTGCGACTTTCAGTATTTCTTTAAGAGTTTTGTATTGTGCTTAGCACCCTATCCTCATAAAGAGTCCAGGGTAGTTGTGTTATAAATAAATATCCTTTTATTTTCATAACAACTTGTGTGGTGTCCTTTCACTTGGTGTTCAAGGGGTATATGTGATGGTATAACAGCTGGCTTAACACGCCCTCTAGAGTTTAGCCTAAAGACTGCTCTTGTCCATGCTACTAGGATAGCTGGTCTATAAGGTTGACTTACAACCAATCATCAATAAGGGTCGTTTGGACTGATACATAGTGATCACTAGAATAGTGAGCATTGCATATCAGGCCAACTTCTCACAGCGCTCACGACACTTCATTGCCAGGAGAGTGTTCTCTATGGTAATCTGGGTATGTCTGGTGACCGGACTTGCCATATCGGAGCAGAAGGAACAAGAAGAGTATTCCTGCTACGAGTCCCAAAATGAGAGGCAGGCTGCCGAACACAGAGTGTATGAAGTTTGGAAATATGCCGAGGACTGCTTCAAATGGTGCTAACAGTCCAGAAAAAACTGTCTTAAATACATATATAATACCACTGGTATCAGACATGTTTCAGATACGGCCTAACATTTCTACTAAATGTACAGGGCAGTTTGTTGATAAAAGGGCATGTATCTCTGCAGAGGACCTTGCAACTTGTAGTCCATACGTCTCTTTGGACGAGGTCAGTGGCACAGTTTTTTGTAAAAGAATGGCTTTCATTCTGCTTAAAGTATCAATTCGTATAGAAGAGATGTTCAGTGAGGGCCATAACGGCGACTCCCCGTCTGTCTTGGTTTTAGGAAACAATACTTGCTTACAACAGGTGACCCTGGCTGACACAGTTACGAGATAGGCTATTCCTGGCAACATGCAACAGCAGCTGTGATCATTCAACATAATATATCTTCCATTAGAAAGCTGCCTAAAAATTGGATCTATCACTGCAGCTGGAGAACCTTGCAGGTCGCAGGATAAGTTTGTTGAAGAACCGTTGCACGCTCCATGTAAATTAATACCCTGACATAAAAGTGTACCGCTTAGTGCGCTTTTGCAGTTTGTACCACTAAGAAATACTACTTTTTCCCCACTCCAACATCTGTGTATATATGGTAAATCCGAGGTTGACTTAATGTATTCTTTACCCAACCTTTCATACACGCCAGCTGATATATGTTTCAAACAATATTGAAAATGGAAAATTGTGACAGGCATAGTGATTGTTCTGTGTATTAGCCATTCTGTTGCTGGTTTTTTCGAAACAGTGAATGATAATCTTTCCAGTTTCTCAATGCTCAGCACCGTATCGTGTGCTCCTCTTTGTGCCAATGTGATTTGTTTATCTGTAAGGTTAAATACAGAAAACAATGACGTGGTGTTGATAAGACGCCATGGCACATACCCAGAACGAAGATTTTGCAACGTCCAGCCTAAAAGCATTATAGAACGCAATTGTGAATGTCCATGCTGTAGCATTAGCAAGTCCTGTTCCATTATGTCTATGGCAGAGGATACTATGCTGTCCAAAGAATAAATTCTGGATGACAGAGTCGTTAACCCATTATCAACTACAGAGAGAGCTTTCTCTAAATTAATACGATCAATTTCTCGTATTCGTTCTACAGTCTCTACTTGTGTCGCTTTTAAAGCTTCATTATAAATGGCATATATACCAGCGTATATAAAACGTTTATGACGCCCTTTCCCAGGACCTTGTAAGAAGTCCCTTAAATCAACGCCATCTTTAAGTAAAGATAAGTGTTGTTTTACCTTTGTCAGTGTGGATTTTTGTAGCCAGTCAAGGCACAGTTTTCCTACACTGTAAGTTGTTACTATCCCTGGATGTTGTCTCTGGACATATCTTGGATCTGGCCTAGATTAACCATTTCTTCCAATTAGGATCAGTTCTGTTTATAAGTAAAATTGTTTTTACATCGACGATCCCCTCTGTAGTGTTCTTACTATCAGGTGTAGGTGTAGGTATGGACGGTTTGTTCACATCTTTTATCTTGGCCAGGCCTAGACAGGATGTCTGTTGCAGTGTCATTCAAAAACATTATTTGTTCAGGGATAATGCAGGCCCGAAATAAAGCTACTAATCCTGGCACCTGCCAGTCTATTGCGCCCCATACAGTTTTTGTTTCAATGTGTTCACTCCAAAAGTCAAAACCTAACGAGGACAGCTGGGCATAAAAGGCTGCAGACTAATTTACTTAGTATTAGTCAACATACTTTTTGTTCCTGTCTTATTAACATTTTTAAAGTAAAATGTTTCTGGATTTGAGGTATTAAAACCTGAGAAGTATGGAAATTTTTCATAAAATGTTTTTGAACTACCCTTAGGTGGCGTTGGACAATGCTCCCATTGATTGAAAGTATAAACATTTCTAGGGTTTGCAGATTAATGCAAATGATGATGACCATAGTGATTATAATAGTACATTTGTTCATAATCTGATGAACCTCCTAAGTATTCATGTTTTGTAAATTTTGCAGACATCTCTAAGTCTGACATCATATTATTAACAGTTTCAAAGTCCCAATCATCCGAAAATGTGCTTGGTGAAACAAAGTCACTCAAGGAAACCTTGAATTGGTGTGGAATCTTCAACAGCTCTGCAGGGCCAAAGATGTTATAATCAGTTCTGTCCCATGCTATACCACCAGGTATAGGAACGGCTGTGATGTTCACCGTTGTCAAGTCTCTTTGTTCACGATGGGATGATTTGTGTGGATTGAGGAGTAAGTTGATGTTCTTACTTGCTGTGTCCATTTTAATATATCTCCTATTTATCAGCATTCCCAAACTTAGTACCAGGATTAGACAAAGTAGGAGAAAAAGTACGCCTAGCACAACCCAAGGTTCAACCATGGTGAACCCAGATAAGTTTTTTCAAGTTACTGAAAAAGTTCTGTTACTTGTTCTTTAAAAGTTGTATTTGCTGGCATTGTTTCAGGTTCACTGGGATCCTCGGAAAACGTATCAAAGTTAATGAAATAGCCAGAGGCAGTTCTGTCAATGGTAGGTATTGCAAAAACCACAGTTGATGGACAGAATGCAGAACAATGTCATACATTCACCCCAGTACAGAGATCTGGGTCCAAATCCATCGTTTTTTTGCACTCCACACCACTCCACACCACCCCAGTTCAGACATGGCCATATGCAAATCAGTCTGACCCTGTGCCTCATGGGAACAGTCCAGCACGAACTGCCAAGCCATGCCTTCCCTGGACCGGAAACAAGTTTACGAGGACCGGTTTCTGGCATTCCAGCCGTCTTCAGCCCGGCTTGCTTGAATCCAGTGGTGTGGAGTGAAGTGCATGGGACTCACGTCTGAGCATACCCATCCCACTCGGGGTGACAAATGCAAAAACCACAGTTGAATGACAGAATGCAGAACAATGTCATACATTCACCCCAGTACAGAGATCTGGGCCCAAATCCATAGTTTTTTTGCACTCCACACCACCCCAGTTCAGACATGGCCATATGCAAATCAGTCTGACCCTGTGCCTCATGGGAGCAGTCCAGCCCGAACTGCCAAGCCATGTCTTCCCTGGACCTGAAACAAGCTTCCGAGGACCGGTTTCTGGCATTCCAGTCGTCTTCAGCCCGGCTTGCTTGAATCCAGTGGTGTGGAGTGCATGGGACTCACGTCTGAGCATACCGATCCCACTCGGGGTGACAAATGCAAAAACCACAGTTGATGGGCAGAATGCAGAACAATGTCATACATTCACCCCAGTACAGAGATCTGGGCCCAAATCCATTGTTTTTTTGCACTCCACACCACCTCAGTTCAGACATGGCCATATGCAAATCAGTCTGACCCTGTGCCTCATGTGAACAGTCCAGCCCGAACTGCCAAGCCATGCCTTCCCTGGACCGGAAACAAGCTTCCGAGGACCGGTTTCTGGCATTCCAGTCGTCTTCAGCCCAGCTTGCTAGAATCCAGTGGTGTGCAGTGCATGGGACTCATGTCTGAGCATACCCATCCCACTCGGGGTGACAAATGCAAAAACCACAGTTGATGGACAGAATGCAGAACAATGTCATACATTCACCTGAGTAGAGAGATCTGGGCCCAAATTCATCGTGTTTTTTTCACTCCACACCACCCCAGTTCAGACATGGCCATATGCAAATCAATCTGACCCTGTGCCTCATGGGAACACCCCAGCCCGAACTGCCAAGCCATGCCTTCCCTGGACCGGAAACAAGCTTCTGAGGACCGGTTTCTGGCATTCCAGCCGTCTTCAGCCCGGCTTGCTTGAATCCAGTGGTGTGGAGTGCTTGGGACACAACTCTGTAGGAACTTGGGGCTTAGCAATTACGCCGAGGTATTTAGGCTACTTAAATATGAAACGCTGTTATTATTTGTAGTCGCCACCTCAAAATTTCTTTTTGCAATGTGGTGTATACGTGGAGGTATTTTTAAAGGGAAAGAGCAGGGTTTTAATTAGATATTGTGTGACCGCTAAATATGTACTGTCCCATGTTTTAATTAGCACATTAGTGAACTGCAATACTATTTTGCTTCTGGAAAGCAATATCAATGTTTTTCTTTTAATTTATTTTTATAACATAGTGGAAAATTGGAACTTGTTTTAACAGTTAAATAACATCCCAGCAAGGTGATCTGTCTTATTCTGTATTTTATCTTGTTGTTTATTCGGTTGCTTACGTATGTTAAATTTGGGAGGGGAGGGGCGGCTAATCAGCCGGTGAAAGACAATATTACAATAAGAAGGTATTACAGTACTTTATTACAAATTCACTGTTGCCTAGGACACTTTACTTGACTCTCATACTTATGTATGATTACCAATCAAATCTCATGAAATGTACTTTTTAATTGTGCTTTTATGGCTGTAGAGCCGAAAGAAAGTTTTTTTACTTTGATAATAAAGTATTATTAAAGTAAAAACAATAACACCGGCACTGAGGGAACTACCTTGTTCGCGGATGTGCTCTTTGTGAAAGGGCTAAACGCAGGCAAGTATTCTGACCCATTACCCCATGCTGTATGCTTTAGTAGTGGAAGCAAAATGTGAATGACAAGAACAGACCAATGCATATACAGAGGTGGCAGAAAGCTCCTTTAGGTAATTATATTATACATATAATTTTGGTAAAATCAAAAAGTTACAGTTAATGCCAGACCTAAATAAAATCAAAAGGTCTATGCTAACACCAGACCCAAAGAAGAGTTGTCAAAGCCAATAGGTCTGACGTCGTCTGCCAGCCTTTTGGCAATCCTTGTTATGTCTTGACTTTTGCAAAATGTTAGTGTTTGGGAAGCTGCTGGGAGTTTGTCAATCTAAAATAAAATATTGGCTAAAAATGCTGTAACTCATAGTGAAGTCAGCCGATGGCTGAAGTGGGCTAATGCATTACCCCTTGATGCATGCTTGAGTGGGTTGGAGAAAAATGTGAATCACACAACCAAATAGATGGAGTGTGGCTGAAACTCCCAATAGGTAACTACGTCATACACTTACTTTTAGTAAAATCCTGGGTAACACAGAGCTAAAAAAAAAAGCCAATTTGTGTGCCATTGCGTGGCAGGCTCTTGCCTTAGAGAAAAAAAAGAAAGAAAGAGGGGGAAAAGGGTAGTAAAACAAAAAGCAAGAAAGAAGGAATATAAGCAAGAAAGGAATGAAAGCAAGCGAGAAAAAATGGAAAGCAGAAGAAAGAAAAAAAAGGAAGGGAGAAAGAAAGAAAGAAAGAAAAGAGAAAGCAAGAAATAAAGAAGGAAAAAAGAAAAGAGAGAAGGGAAGAAGGAAAGAAAAAAACAAGAAAGAAAGAAAGGAACCACGAAAGAAAAGAGAAAGAAATTAGACAAGAGAAAGAAAGCAGGAACAAAAGAATTGAAAGAAAAAAGAAATAAAGAATAAAAGAAAAAAGAAAGCAAGAAAGGAAAGAAAGCATACAAGAAAAAATTAAAGAAAAAGACACAGACTGACGTAATGTAAAAAAAGTAAAGGACTAAAAGAATAAAGGGAAAAAAAGGAATAAAAGAATGACTGAAAGAAACAAGCATTTGTAATGCAATAGGTCTCGTATTAGTAAAGTTAGAGGTATTAGTATTGTAAATGACACATTTTTTATTCATGTTTTTGTTTTGAAAATAGCGAAATTAATAAATTTGTAATTTACAATGCCAATAGAGTTGACTTTTGCAAACGTGACACCTGTAGCATTTGTAATGCAATATGTGTTGTATTTACATGACTTAGATGTATTAATATTAAAAATAACAATGGGTTGTGTTTTTTTCAATAATTAATACTTAAATAAAAGTTCTTGTAATTTATAATGGCAATAGCTTAATCTTTTGCAAATAACTTTTGGGAAGATTATGTTTAGTGTATTTTATTGTGATGAAAATACAAGAACAGAAGTGAAATATTAACATTTTATTGTGACATTTGTAATAAAGTTTTAAACATTGAGAGAACATATTTGAATCAGTTGTTGTTGAATGGTTGCACAGATTGATGCTGTGGTGGCTCTGAATGATGTTGTGGCGGCGACGAGTGATGCGGTGGCGTTTAGTGATGCTGTGGTTGCGCATAGTGATGTTGTGGTGCCCCTGAGTGATGCTGTGGTGATGCGATGGATAATGAGGGCGATAGATAGATATATGGAGGGCGATACATAGATAGAGGAAGGCAAAAGATAGATAGAGGGAGGGCGAGAGATAGAGGCAGGATGAGAGATAGAGGCAGGGTGAGAGATAGAGGCAGGGTGAGAGATAGAGGCAGGGCAAGAGGGCGAGGGATGTAGTGTGGGCGAGGGATGGAGTGTGGGCGAGGGATGGAGGGTGGGGGGGCGAGGGATGGAGTGTGGGGCGGGGGAGGGATGGAGTGTGGGGCGGGGAGGGACAGATGGAGTTGGGGGAATGGATGGATGGAGTGCGGGGATGGATGAGATGGATGGATGGAGATGGATGGGTGGAGTGGGATGGATGGAGATGGATGGATGAAGTGGGATGGATGGATGGAGTGGGGGGATGGATGGATGGAGTGGGGGGATGGATGGATGGACTGGGGGGATGGATGGATGGAGTGGGGGATGGTTGGATGGAGTGGGATGGATGGATGGATGGAGTGGGATGGAGTGGGATGGAGTGGAATGGATGGAGTGGGATGGAGTGGAATGGATGGAGATGGATGGATGGAGTGGGATGGAAGGATGGATGGAGTGGGGGGATGGATAGAGTGGGATGGATGGATGGAGTGGGGGGATAGATGGAGTGGGGGGGTGGATGGAGTGGGGGATAGATGGAGTGGGGGGATGGATGGATGGAGTGGGATGGATGGATGAGTGAGATGGATGGAGTGGGATGGATGGAGTGGGGGGATGGATGAATGGATGGATGGAGTGGGGGGATGGATGGATGGATGGAGTGGGGGGATGGATGGATGGAGTGGGGGGATGGATGGATGGAGTGGGGGGAGGGATGGATGGATGGAGTGGGATTGATGGATGGATGGAGTTGGATGGATGGATGTAGTGGGGGGATGGATGGAGTGGGGTGGATGGATGGAGTGGGATGGATGGATGGATGGATGGATGGGGTGGATGGATGGATGGAGTGGGGGTGGATGGATGGATGGAGTGGGGGGATGGATGGATGGAGTGGGGGAATGGATGGATGGAGTGGGGATGGATGGAGTGGGGGGTGGGTGGATAGAGTGGGGGGATGGATGGATGGGGATGGATGGATGGAGTGTGAGGATGGATGGATGGAGTGGGGGGGTGGATGGATGGAGTGGGTGGGTGGGGGATGGATGGATGGAGTGGGGGGATGGATGGATGGAGTGGGGGGATGGCTGGAGTGGGATGGATGGATGGATGAAGTGGGGGGATGGATGGAGTGGATGGATGGATGGAGGGGATGGATGGGTGGAGTGGAGTGGGGGATGGATGGATGGATGGATGGAGTGGGATGGATGGATGGAGTGGGATGGATGGATGAAGTGGGGGGATGGATGAAGTGGTGGGATGGATGGATGGATGAAGTGGGGGTGGATGGATGGATTGATAGAGTGGGGGGATGGATGGATTGATAGAGTGGGGGGATGAGTGGGGGGTGGGGGATGGATGGATGGAGTGGGGGATGGATGGGTGGATAGAGTGGGATGGATGGATGGAGTGGGGGGATGGATAGAGTGGGGGGATGGATAGAGTGGATGGATGGATGGAGGGGATGGATGGAGGGGATGGATGGAGTGGAGTGGGGGGATGGATGGATGGATGGATGGATGGATGGATGGATGGATGGATGGATGGATGGATGGATGGATGGATGGATGGATGGATGGAGTGGGGGGATGGATGGATGGAAAGGGGGATGGATGGATGGATGGAGTGGGTTAGATGGATGGATGGATGGATGGGTGGAGTGGGGGGAGGATGGATGGATTGATAGAGTGGGGGGATGGATGGATGAGTGGGGGGATGGATGGATGGAGTGGGATGGATGGATGGAAAGAGTGGGATAGATGGATGGATGGAGTGGGATGGATGGAGTGGGGGGAAGGATGGATGGAGTGGGGGGGATGGATGGATGAATGGAGTGGGGGAGCCGAAGGCAAGAAGAAAAATAAACCGAGTACAATCAGGGAAGCAGAAGGCAAGAAAAAAACGAGTGCAATCAGGGGAGCAGAAGGCACGAAAAACGAGTACAATCAGGGGAGCAGATGGCAAGAAAAGAACGAGTACAATCAGGGGAGCAGAAGGCACGAAAAACGAGTACAATCGGAGGAGCAGAAGGCACAAAAAAATCAGTACAATCAGGGGAGCAGAAGGCAAGAAGTTTTTGACACCAAAAAAAGCACAGCAGCAACAAAAAGTGACCAATGACCTGCAGCGCTTCAACAAAGCGTTAAACTACGATTACAGACCGAGGTAGCCAAACAAAGCTCGTTTACAAAGCTCTTGCAGTTGAGTAGTATTCGGTGTGTACATTTACACTCCACGCAGAAAAGCACTAAGGGGTGTGACCGAAGGCTAACCACGTCAGCTGGCTGGCATCTCAGTTAGAAAGTGCATGCCGGCATCAGCCAGGTCTTGCGGGATAAACAGCACAACTGCTGCACAGCGCTGGAAGGCGAGCCCTCTCCAAACCACAATTGTCAACACGTGTGTGCTTTGCTTATATCAAGATGTACTGTTAGCAGCGCCGTGGTAATAGACATGGCACGTCCGATGGAAGACTCGCATTCAGCTTAAGAATTCACTTCTTCTCCATTAAAGCACAGCGTGGTACTTTGGCTTGAAATATTCTGCCAGAACTTTAATTAATTCACCGGGTGGCTGTAAGCAGCTTAAAAGATGAAAGTAAAGCAATTTAATACACACAAGTTTTTTTCAACTGTAATCCACTCAGCTATATTGTGATCACGCAAACGTCATTAAAATACTAGTTATTTAGACACAAAGATGATAAAGATGCAAGTGATATAAGTGGTTTCCAACACTGATAACAAGATGTGCGGCGTCAATATTTATTATATAAATAAATTAAACAAGTCCAGAACAATAATAAATGTTTAAAAAAAATAAAAGTACACTGGTAGGGGGGAGGAGAAATGCGAGACACGGCCTGGCGGCTGTGAAAGTGAAAGTACGGCCGGCCAGCCGTGGGAAGCAATAACAGGGGTGATTAATAAGGGGAGGAGAAATGCCTGAGGCCAAGCGCACGCTGGGGGAAGCTTCAGATGCCTCTGGGAGGGAGGCTGGTGGCTTTGATGTGCACACGTGTTCCGCCCCACTGCTCCACACTTACTGTACGAAATCCGCCTCTCTGCCGGATCCAATCACAATATAAAGAATTGCTTAGCTATTTTGAGAAACACATCTATACTGAGGGCTCTTATGAAACGCAAGACTATACAACTCTAAAATGCTAAGCATAAGCTTCTGAGCCCACTAGTACAGACGGGACCTTACCTATGCACAAATATACAAGTAACAAAGCCCGCTGTCCCCTCCTTTGATTGTGTGCATTACTAACCTTCTCACAATCTCAGAGGAGTCCTAAATCTGCAACAGTCTCCAGGAGCAAACCTGGACAGATTATCCCAGGTAGCCATTGCGGATGAACGCCCAAAGAGAAGGTTCTGAGCCCTTCAGTGACCTTACAATAGTGTCCGGTACTTGAGGTAAAACAATACACGCTAGAAGGCCTTCCCCAAAATGTGCTAGACCACAGAGATCCCCATCAGACACCTATCCATGCCTTAAGCATTTTTAAAATCCTCATACATTTTTAATGAATAGTACTCGACAGAAGTAGATGTTAGTCATATTTTTCCCCTTACTCATCGAAGGCTTGCATATCAATGCACAGCGGTCTTATGTCTTGATAGGGAATGCCTCAATCAACTATACCGGAGCAAACTCCTCTTGTAAATACAGCCATTCTGCTTTCAGTGCAGAAAGCATGAAAATTAATGTCATGTCCTATTTTTGAAGGTTCAGCTCGTAGCAGATGCTATTTAGTGCAACTATTAAATTCAAAACCCTGGGGTATTGGTTGCTAATGTTTTGGGGTAAAAAGCACACCAATTACTGAGCCACTCGTAATCGGGACCTTCGCTATGAACCAGGCTAACCATATATGGTCAATTAGAGTTAAAAAAAAATTGTTGTGCTGTGTGATCGACACAAAATACTAAAATAAAAAGCAGTAGGACTAGAAGGAATGCAGTTGTAGCTTAACCGTCAGAATGCCTGTGTAAAATAATAATAAAAAAATAACCTATCAGTACCGCCTAAATAAGAACATATTACATTAAAAATGCAAATTGGAGAACTGTAAATAATTCTGATGCACTAAAATGCCGAAATGTCCATATTATAAAGCCTTCTAGAATACCAGCAGATATGAATTAACTAAATTTAAAGTCGGCTTGATAAAAATGCGAGACGCGGCCGTGAAAGTGAATCCGGCCATGGGCAGTGAATAATTAGGGGAGGAGAAATGCCTGAGGCAAAGCGGCCGGGAAAGGATCCCTTTGATGTGGCTGTGAAAGCAATTAGGGGGGAGGAGAATTGAGGCCAGGGCGCACTGCGCACGCTGGGGAAGCCTGTGGGAGGGAGGCTGATTGCTTTGATGTGGGGAAATGCACGTGCTTGTCTTCACGTGAACTGTTGAAAATCAGGCCCTTGGTTTGAGAACCTATTTTGCCCACTAAAATTCGACCATATCCATTCCTGCGGAAAGGTATAGGCTCGACCTAAAAAGGAAAGAGAATGAAAGAAACAAAGAAAGAAAGAAGGAACAAGCATTTACAATGCAATGGTTTCGCCTTTGTTAAAGTTTGAGCTTTTGGTATTGCTTTTGACAAATGGTCTTTTCTAACTTCTTTGAATTATGTGTAAAACGTTGATGTGTTTTACTTTACACAGAAATATGGATTGCATTTATAATGCAATTAGTTGCAGATGCACAGTGAATTAGAATACAAGTTATTTCATAAAGCATGTTAGCATGTTAATGAAGCCAGGAGTGTGAGAGAAGACAGGAGAGAGAGAGGGCAAGAAGGAGAGAGTGTAAGATAAAGAGAGAGGGCAAGAGGGAGAGAGATGGAGACTGAGAGCAAGAGAAGAAGTGATAGATATAGAAGTTAAGGAGAGGGGAGTAAGAAGGAAGAAGGAAGAGAGGTCAAAAGGAAGAGAGGGCAGGAGAGAGAGGGAGGGCAGGAAGGAAAGAGGCAGAAAGGAGAGGGAGGGCAAGAAGGAGTGGGAGGGCAGGAGGGATGGTAGGAGTGTGTGAGAGAGGGCAGAAAGGAGAGGGCGGCAGGTAGGAGAGGGAGGGCAGGAAGGAGAAGGAGGGCTCGCGGCCCTGTGAGAAAAGGCGGAAGTCCCGCCCTGCAGCCGCGACGAGGAAGGCAGCCTGCGTCTCTCCCTCCCCCCGGGGCTCCCAAGTGCGACGGAGAGCCCCAGAGAGCGCAGGAAGAGTGCCGGGAGAGCCCAGAGAGAGCCGCCGCCGCCGCACAGAGAAGCCGGTGAGTGCACGGGCCACTTAGAGAGAGGGGGGACGTCGGGGCACATTGCCGGTGCCCGCCCCCCTCCAGTGTAAAGCGCCTATTGAGGCTCAAGGGCACTGCTTGGGTTTTGAGCCACGAGGGGCTGCAGCCGCATTTTGCCTTTGCGAGTCCCCAGAGGGGGGACTCTACTGGACGGGTATCTTGTTTGGAGCCACGAGGGCTCGAGGGCATCATTTGTCTCCCGGGTCCCCCGAGAGGGACCCCACCGATCCGCAGGCGCACAGGGGAAGGTCGAGCGGCCCCAGCTGGCAACGGGCAGCACCCCCCCCCCCCCCCCCCCCCCGGGAGGCATTCTTCCTGCAGAGAGCCCATAGAGAATGCTCCTTACCAGATCGCTTCGTGGGAACTTAAATCTTGCAGCCAACTCCAGCAACAGACACTTCTAAAAAAAACAAAACAGGCCGACACGAATAAAGAAAATAGCACACACCCACCGCCGCGATGACGATCTGAAAAGGGTGGAGAGGGAAGAAATCGCGGGAACGCCCACGAATCTGGTCCAGCCATGACGGACAGTTCTCTGTTCCAATGGCTAGCCTCCATTTATGGAGCTAGCCAATGGAACAGAGGGCGGATTCCCAAGCCACATAGTATTCTCATTAGGTTTTCGCCTTACAAATGCTTCAAATTAAACACGATAAAGGCTGGTTTCTTCCTCATCTTGATGCAGCTTTATATAATTAGTATTTACAACAAGGGGTGGTGAGGGACAGAGTCTCTGAATTAAACAGAATACTCTCACCCAGTCAAGAGATCAGGGCTAGATCCAACACCGTTTTTTAGCTCACTGCACCATCCCAGTTTCAGAACCTGGCTGTATGCAAATTAGTCTGTTCCTGTCCCAGTGCATGATGGGAACAGGGCAAACCAAACTACAAAAGCCAATTCTTACACTGGGAAGGAAACAAGCTACCGGGGACCGGTTTCTGGCATTTCAGCCGTCTTCGGCCCGGCGTGCTTGAATCCTGATGGTGCAATGAGCAAGGGACTCACATCTGAGTATACCCTTCCACGCTTATGGTGGACAAAACGATTCAGGGACAGAATGATTTGCATATAGCTAGGTTCTGAGCTGGGATGGTGCAGTGAGATAAATAACGGTGATGGATCAAGCCCTGATCTTTGGACTGGGTAAGAGTGGTCTGCTTAATTCAGACACTCTGTTCATCACCACCCCCTTTTCTGAATCGCTTTATATAATTAGATCATAACCTCGACCCCTTTTTGCCACCAATGTACGAGTTCTCATACAAATAGGATGTGGCGGCGCGGCAAGAACTTCTGACTTGGCAACTACTGAACCATATTTGAGTCTCGACGTCTTCTTAACATCCTGTGATTCTCGGACAATCACTGAATTTCCACATGCATTAAAAAATTTGACCTTGTGTTCATCTGAAACACCCCAATGTTTTCGGGTCGAGTGTGCGCTAGAGAAAACAGTAAAAATATATATTTTTTTTAACTTAGCACAATGCAACCCGGCAATCATATTTGGGAAACTCTCCATAAAAGAGCAACATCGAATCTTCTGTACTTTACACTTACCCTGATCTGAAGCTTCAAATTTGCACGCAGTGTTGCCAGATTTTTTAAGCATTCTCTAGCCCAAAGCCAACCAAAAAGTAGCCCGAAGTAGCCCAATATTGCTTCTTTAAGGAAGGAGGGGCAGGTGAATCATCAAGCAGGCGGTGAATGCATTGAAATTGACGTTGCAACAGGCTGCCAAGTAAAGCTTTTACTAATAAAGCGCTTTAACTTTCTACTTTGCTGAAGCACTGTATATATATTTATAATCTGGGAACTTGCACAAACCAAAATTTAACAGCACATCTGGGAAAATATAGCCCAATTCAGACATGCCAACCCTCCCGATTCAGGCGTGAGACTACCGATTTGAAGGCTAGTCTCCCGCCTCCCGTTTCCTACAAGCAAAAAACCTGATTCCTCGTAGGTTTCAGATGACAGGGCTTGGTATTGTGTAAAGTGCTAATTCTTCCAACAAAGAGTGGCGATGCAGGGGCTCTCGAAGGGGTGAAAAACCAACAAAGCGTCATTAACGATTGAATTGTCTTTTAACCTGTTCAGTACTCATGACAAGGTCAACTCGTCATGGGTTTTACCTGCCCTGTGCTTATGACGAGTTGACCTTGTCATGAACAATGGGATCCTGCATTTCTCAGCGCACAGCGGGAAAACCCCTAGCAGCCAAGTGTAGTAGCCGTCTAGTGTTCCGTCTCCGGAACAGGAAGTGCCGGAACAGGAAGCGGAAGGCGGCCATCTTGTCATTGGCACCGACCGCAGTAGAAAGAAGTAGCGGTTCCCGGCGCTCCGGGTATTAAAGGAGTTAACTGCAATATAACCTGTGTCAGCGTGGTGTTTCCTCAATTTCACAATGGCGACGAGGCATGGGCAGTAGATCCCGCCAACACGCGCACCACGAAGCGACACAGAAAGGCGCTACCGGCGAGACAATTAACCCGCCGGCACCCGGAGCGTGGCAGAGGACCCGAGGGGCGCCAGAGAAAGAGCGCGAAAACGCGCTAGCACTCCAGGAGAGCGCAAAGTGCCTGGAGGTAAGCCTGCTGATCCTCTTCATTAGAGGGAGGCTTGGAGGGTGCCATTCCGGTGCAGAGCAGCAAGGGGAGCACAGGCAGGAGGCACAAAGCAGACCTTGGTGTACCTCACCCCTTGCTGAGACGGGGTAGCGCCCGGCACGCTGGCAGCGCGGCAAACAGGCGAAGGTGTGCCTGTCTCGACGAACCCAGCCAAGAAGGACAGCCTGCAGGCTCAACCCGGCCCCGCAGAGGTGTTTACAGGGGAAGGTAGCAACAGTGATCACGGCGAAGGGGACACGGCTGAACAGCCTACGCCGGGGAGCCCACCTGGTCGGGCTGTCCCTGTTCCAGCGAACCAGAGAGGTACTAACAAGATGGCTACCCAGTCCTCCTCACTCAATTGGTGCGATTCCTGACAAAGAGCGGAGAACCTGAGATGCAATGGGAAGACTGGAAAAGGTACTTCCTTAACTACCTCGAAGCATTAGAAGAGGAAGGTGATACTCTGTTCTCTAGCAAGAGAAGGAAAAAAATACTGCTACACAACTTGGGCCCGGAAGGGATAAGGGTATATGATACCACTGTCAAAGGCGTGAGGGATGCTACGGACACAGACGTCTTCAGCCACGCCATTGCGGACCTTGACGCACATTACAGGCCAGTTGTGTGCGTCGCGATAGACAGATACAACTTCTTTGAAAGGAACCAGAAGAGCGGGGAGACGGTGGATGAGTATGTTGTGGCCTTACAAAAGGTAGCCCTTACGTGCAAATTCGGCACGCTACACGATGACCTAATCAGAGACCAGATCATCATGCACACGTCCAGCACCCACGTCTAAGAGAAACTGTGGGTGAATGGGGACGCCCCCTAAAAGAAATCTGGGCGATGGTGAAGAAGGCTGAATTGTCCAAACAATGTGCGCAAGCTGCCAGGAAGGAAGCAGGTGGAACTCAAACAGTATGCAAGATAATGACGCCGGTGAGAGGCGAACGACCGAGGCAGAGAGACCAACAAAGAAATCAAGATGGAAGACGACCCGCCCAAACCAACCAAACAGACCAAAGGACAAATAAAGGGGGACGACCGAGCTGCTACAGGTGTGGTAGTACTTCACATCTAGGAAATGACAAAGCGTGTCCTGCGTTCAGGGCGAAATGCTCATATTGCAGTGTGTTTGGGCACTACGAGAAGGTGTGCCGCCCAAAGGGGCGATGGTCAGATATGTGGACCAAGAGCAACAAGACAATGCAGAAGACCAAGAGGAAAATGAAGACCTGGAAGAAGTCCTCTACATTGATGTCCAGGTATTGGAAATGGAAGGATCGGAATCGGACAAGCCCAAACTGAACATGCACATAGGTGGGATACCCATAGAGATGATTGCGGACAGCGGGGCACCCATCTCCATCATACAGAGACGAGTATGGGAGGAAAAGTTCGTATCCAAGATTGAGGAGAAATTACACCCAGTGGACTTAAGACCTGTCACGTACACAGGACAAAGGATTCCCATGTTGGGATACTGCCCCCTCCTGTTCGAGTTCAGCAGCCGCCACGCAAATTGCAAGTTGTACATCGCTGAGAAAGGCCCTTCAGTACTAAGCTGGAAGGACCAAGGAGCGTTGGGAATACAACTCAACCCAGGAGGCATTGAAAAAATCCTACTAATGGACATGGAAGGGAAGGACGATGTGGAGTCATGGCACAGGGCATACCCCAAAGTATTCAACGGACAAATTGGAGAACTAACAAAGTACAAGCACCTCATAAAACTGAAGGAGGGAGCGAAACCCGTAGTTCACAAGGTGAGGAACATCCCGTTCCGATGCAGAGAAGCAGTGCAAACGGAACTGGACAGGCTGGAAAAAGAAGGCGTGATTAGAGCCATAGAGAGTGCGGAGTGGCTTTCACCTCCGGTGGTAGCCCAGAAGCCCAATGGTAAGGTACGGCTGTGTGTCGATCTCAGGGAACTGAACAAAAACATTGTGATCGACAAATTTTCCCTGCCCCGCATAACTGAGATGCTGGCAAAGACTAAAGGCATCAAGTGGTTCTCCACAGCGGACTTATCGTCAGCCTACCACCAAGTAAAACTACATCCATCATGTAGCCATCTCACGTCTTTCATCACACCCTTCGGCTGCTACGAATTTGTGAGAATGCCGTTTGGCCTGGCCTCAGCGGCTGCGGTCTTTCAGAAGATGATGCACAGAATAATGAAGAACGTAGAGGATGTACAGTTCTTCCAAGACGACATCTTAGTCATGGGAAAAACCAAACAGTACCACAACGAGAAACTACACAAAGTGCTGCGTACGTTGCAGGACAATGGCCTAACGGCGGAATGGTCGAAGTGCAAATTTGGAGTGCAGTCCGTCACGTACCTAGGTCACGAGGTGAGCGAAAAGGGGATTGAGCCTAAAAAAGCCAACATGAAAGCTATTCTGGAGGCTCCCAATCCAAGCAAGAAGGAGGATGTTCGGACATTCCTGGGAATGGCCGAATACTACAGCAAGTTCATCCCCCACTTTGCCACCAAAACGCATCTCCTACGCCAGCTACTGAAGGAAAAAAACAAGTTCCTGTGGAGCCAGGAAGAACAGAATGAATTTGATGCCCTTAAACGGGAGATGAGTGCAACCATTCCTCTGAAGGGATTCGACCCAAGTGCGGAATCCATTCTCACAACGGATGCCAGTGACCGTGGCCTGGGAGCTGTACTTATGCAGCGGTCCGAGAAGGGTGAAACGTCGACGGTCAGCTTCGCCTCGAGGTCGCTTGCGCCCAACGAAGAAAAGTTTAGCGTCATTGAAAAAGAGATGCTGGCGGTGGTATGGGCAATGGAAAGATTTAGACAGTATTTGTGGGGAGCGAAATTCCTTGTGAGAACGGACCACAAGCCCTTAGTCAGGGTACTGACTTCCAGTGGCCATGCTCATGCGACCCCAAGAATCGCGAAAATGACACTGCGCCTTTTGGATTTTGTGTATGATGTGGAGCACATTCCGGGGCCGCAAAATAAAGTGGCAGACTTTCTCAGCAGAGCAGCTGCCATGGAATGGGCAGACAACCAAGAGAAACAAAGATGGGAAGGATACGTGGTAGCCACCATCCAGGATACAGAGAAAGTGATCAGTGCTCAAGAATGGGAAGAAGCATACAAAGAAGACGTCGACTTGGAGGCCATCAAAGGGTATGTGGTCCACGGGTGGCCAGAAAAGAGACACCTCAAGGAAGAACTTAGGAGGTACTGGGAAGTAAGAGATGAACTGTCACTGGCGGAGAATCCGACATTCCTCCTGAGAGGTGATAAGGTGATCCCACCGCAAGGCATACTGGATCACTTGATGACTTTATTGCATGAGGGACATCAGGGCATCACGAAGACCAAGGCCCTTGCCAGGCAAGCGTACTGGTGGCCAGCCATTGATACTCAGATAGAACGATATGTACGACAGTGTGAATCATGTGCCAAAGCAGACAAATCCCAGAGCATGTTGAGACCACCATTGGGAAAATTCCTGGTGCCCGATGGACCGTGGGAAATGGTATCAGTTGACATTATGGGCTCCATCCTCAACAAAGCAGGAACACAGAAGTATGCTGTAGTCCTCATCGACAAGTATTCCAAATGGCCAGAGGTAGAGGTGACGGAGAATGTGGACACGGAGGCAGTGGTGAACTTCTTACGCGCCACGTTTGTCAGAGAAGGAATCCCAAAAATCATCACGTGCGATAATGGGCCGCAATTCACCTCAGCGAAGTGGGAAGCTTTCACAGCCAGGAATGGGATAGAAGTTAAACATACGCCCATCTACCATCCCGCGGGAAACGGTCAGGTGGAGCGTTTCAATCGAGTGATTATGGGCACCATTCAAGCGGCCATTAATGATGGACTGGACTGGGAAAAGGAACTGGAGAAGATGATCTGGGCCTATCGGATTACCCCGGGAAGCACGGGTTACAGTCCATTTAAGGTGTTGAGAGGGAGAGAAGCTTTCACTAAGGACAACACGGCGTGGAGGAAATTAGTGGGGCAAAGTAAATGGTCACCAGCCGTGGTCAGAAGAAATCTGGAGAAGGCACAAGAAGTATACACTGAACACTTTAACAAGAGACGTAACGTTCAAGGAGTAGAACTGGAGAAGGGCGACTGGGTAAGAGTGAAGCTGGCTATCCTCAAGAAAAAGGGAGAAAGCAAATTTTCACCACCCCTGCAAGTGCTGGAGCCCTACGCCAGGTCTGCCCTGCTCAGTGATGGGAAAGTGTGGTCACAGGACAGAATGGCTAAATGCAGCAAGATGCTGAAGTGGGGAGATGAGACCGAGGAAGGAGCAGAGTATGTAGGAGATGAAGGCGAAGAAGAATGTAGTGGAAGGCGAAACGAGGATGTAGAAGAAGGAGTGCAGCAAGTGGAAGAAAGCAACGGAGAAGAAGGTATGAATGAAGGAGCGAGGGGCTGGTGCAAGGAAGAGCTCAGTGAGGACGTGATGGACAGAGAAAGGGAAGGTGCAGGAAGAAGGTTGGACAGAACGGAACCGGAGGAAGATGGAGGAGTTGGAGTGATGAAAACCAGAGCTGGGAGAACTGTAAAGGTACCTGAGAAGTTCAAGGACTTTGACATGAACTGGAAGTAAGGGCTGGAGAGCTTAATGTTTTGTTATTGCATAAAGGGGGGAGATATGTAGTAGCGGTCTAGTGTTCCGTCTCCGGAACAGGAAGCGGAAGGCAGCCATCTTGTCATTGGCGCCGACCGCAGTAGAAAGAAGTAGCGGTTCCCGGCGCTCCGGGTATTAAAAAAGTTAACTGCAATATAACCTATGTCAGCGTGGTGTTTCCTCAATTTCACACCAAGGTGTTAACCGCATGCGCGCTACGGGTTTTCCCGCTGTGCACTGACATTTGAAAATCACGCGGTTTGTAACAAAGCCAGCTCGTCATCCGCGTAGCGCAGGTAACGCCCATGACGAGCTGGCTTTGTCATCCGCAGCGAAGGGGTTAAGACCTGGGAAGTACTGAGGGGTGGAGGGGGCGGAGGAGGGGGGGCTGTTTCAGCCCGCTGCCACAGGGGGGTGGGGGTGCATGCACTGCCAACAACCTGCCAGTCCAGTGCCCAACACTTGCATCACCCTCTCTGCCTGCAATTGCGCTCCCAGCTTCTGAAAGGCAATAAAAAAACGTGCATTTACGTTTCAAATGTCCGATCCTTCAGCAGCACACTTCCAAAGCCCATACATGCCAGTAACCTGATTTAAAGTCCCATTCCCCCGATTTTTTTTTTTAAATCTCCCACTTTGCTCTCCTGAAATGTTGGCATGTATGCCAATTGTGCATGATCTAGCGGCGCCCAATCTGGCAACGCTGTCACGCTCCTTCAAAAACATTAAAGGAAGGACTTACTTCCAAATTATTCCCAGAGCTGTTACTGAACATGGCGGCCATCTTAAAAGGCTGCACGGTATAATTTAAGAAGGGAAAAATACAGCCCGATAATATTACAGTTAAGGGGCCTAATTCTTTTGTGACAGAAATCTTGACAAGTGCAGTTTTCATTGTAATATAACTAGCAAAACGGTGTTATTTATGAACTCTTGCTTTCACAAAAGGTCCCTGTAAGATTGTCGCCTCTTTAGTTTGTTTTAAGAAAGTAAAGATACTGTAAATGAAATAAAGAAGTTACGTGTATATAATTCAGTGCCTCAACTGACATTCCGTTAGTCCTCTTTTTATTTCTAGTCAGATCCAGCTCAAACCCCAGTCTCTGTAATCAGCTAGATGTAATGCGCATGCGTGATTTTTCCGCGCCAAATTCGCCCTTTCTAGCTTTAGGTTTTTTTCGGGGCTTGTGACTGCCTTGCGCGGGATTTAAGGTAGTCTTGCCATTTATCAAAATTAAAAGAACAATAGGGATAATGATTGGTCAGAAAACTATTCATTCTTTCTTTGGCCCGGCTACTAAGAAAAGAAGTTCGTCAGAAGCCAACGAGAAAAAGGAAAATACTGTGCCGGGAGAGGTAGGGGACAGTGCTTTTGGGTAGAAGGTTTAGAAGGCCGGTTTATTTATTTATTTATATAGTGGGTGGTCTCTGCAACGGAGTGCATAGGAGTGTAGACTATAGTTGAAATATATTGGGAAAGGGGTGGAATACATTTTATATGCTTAACTTGAATGAGTGTGACGTAAAACGTCTACCTTGTTCTTTTTTGCGGAATTTTTCTCTTCTCTACATCTTAATGTGTATCTCATACCAAGACACGGGAAGAATAGGAGATAGTTTTTTTATTTCCGCGTGCGTGCGTGACTGTTACTGTTTTGGGGAGAGCAGTAGCACTTAAACATTTTCTCGTAGCTGCCAAGGTTTCAGATTGCTAAGTGTGACACTTTCATAATTTCGGTGTTATAACGAGTGACATTTCAATAACTGAGTGACACTTTCTCGCGAGCAAAATGAAGCAATGACATAGGGTGACCAGATTTTTAAGGCGAAAAAAACAGGGACATTTCCCAAAAATAGGGCTACAATTATACTCAACACAGTGCACAGAATTCTCATTTTATTTTTATAGTTCATGTAAAACAAAAAACGAGAATCCATGCCAGGCACCGACCCGCAATCAGCTGATCGCGCTGCAGTTAAAAAGCTAACACTCGGCTGGCACTGAGTCTCGCAGTGGCACTGTCACTTACTTGCGAGGCTTGCCGCAGCAATTCAATGGCCAGCCGCCCGCCTGTCGCCTCAAACTCCTGGCCGCTGCAACAATCACTCCCTCTGCAAATGTGCACTGTGCGCCTCCCGCGGCATCAGGCACAGCAGCAGGCGCCACTGTTGCAATTAATTGAGTGCAAGTATTAGTAATTGAGTGAAGTATTACACTGAAACAGCGCTTTCAATATCTTATAAGATATCTGGTGTGGATAACAGCTCTACATAAGCTATGTGCTCTCTCTACTGGTGTACCTTCTGTCAGTGTCGTTTCTGTCTTTGGTGTCCCTGTCCCCCTGTCCCAGCTCTTTTCAACTTCCCTTTCAAGCGCACCCTGCAGATTGGACTCAAGTGTGCCATGTTCGATGGTGTCGGGTGCTACTTAGCAGATCTCACAATGTCAGTGCTGTGGTCTGTGCATGTCCGTTAAGCACGGGCATTGTGATCTGCTAAGTAGCACCTGACACCCATCGACAATGGCACACCTGAGTCCAATCTGCAGGATTTGCTTGAAAGTGACAGTGCTAAAGGATGAGCAGGGACACCAAAAGACAGATGAACGACATTTAGTGGCAGAAGGAACACCAGACTACAGAACACACAAGGATAACTTGCAAGCTACATCTATGTTCCTGCAGCAGGTGTTTAACCCACCGACCTCTTACATTCAAGTGGCTGTGGTTTATGGGCAAAGGAATCATGCAGGACATTTTTGGCTCTGTATTCCCTAGCTTTTACTCGAGACGACTTTCCAAAAAAAGCCATTGTTTCGCTATAGTATTCGTTGTGACTAATGATCCAGAATAGCTTGGGTAATGAAATGTACCTCACACAGCTAGGGAAAACTTATTTCTTGGGAAACCTACTATACAACTTTTGTAGAGGTAAAGCAAGCAATGCAACGTATACACAGGTAGTAAACAAGGATTGCAACTCCAGAAAAACAAACAGGTAGAACACCCACCTGAGTATAGGTGGTGAGGCAATGAAGGCTTAATCTGCCTCTAATGCAACTAGCGGTTTACCTCGTACTAGATACTTTTTTTTCTGCCTCCATAGTCATAGAAGACGGACTGGCTGTCTGTTTCAGGTTTTCATCGGCCGAAAATAAATGTATCGGCCATTTTTAAATGGTATTACAACCACTAAAATGTAAACTTCACTATCAGATGACGAAACTACGCCTAAAGTGTCGGAATTATCTCATATTAACTCGCTAAAATGTCTACGTTTCCTATGAACGTGTACAATTGAATTTGGATCAATATTATTTTGTGTGTATCTGTTTTGGCAACATTATTGGTTATTAGCTTAAATTTATCTTCAATTGGGAAATATTATTGATATGAAGTGATATAAGTTAATGCATCTTTTGCGTTCATGTCCGTTTTTTTCTTTACCCGTGTTTTTTGTTCGGCACCTCCCCGCCCTCGAGCTTACCCTAAAGTGGGCGATGTACTTTTAGCCTTTTGTTGTCATTTTGTGTGGGTGGGTTCTAAGTTGATAACAAAACAAACATTTTAAGGCCATAATCAACAAATTACCTGTCCACAATAATCGGTCGCGTTTTTACAGTGATGTTCAGGCATGCTATGTCTTTGACGGAATCATTATGTTGCGTCCAGTTTATCATCTGTTTAACTGGGATGCTTGAAACGTGGGAAATCGCCGCAGTCCTAAGAACATGCATATTATTTTCCCAACTATAGTGATAACGTATATAATTCTTGTTTTTGATACAATTTAGAGATTTCATCGCAAAGCAGGCGGACCTCAACTGTATTTGGAGCTTTGCTTTAGCCTGTGGATCTAATCCCTATAACGGAGCCATGCTCATTACCGGCATGCTGCCCTGGTTCTCCCTGGGCCGCTGTCGCTTTCCTTTCCTGATCACTGACTGCCACCCGCTTCTGAGCTGCCGCTTTTGTGTTCGTGATTCACAGACCACCCCGGTGAAGAGGTTCAGATCGGCTGGTCACGAGGATGACGAGGTCCTTGCTGTGGTGTCCCCTCCGCTGAGCCCCGAGCAGCTCGACCGAATTCAGCGGAATAAGCAGGCGGCGCTGCAGAAGCTCGCCTCTCGCAGCACACCCGAGGGCGTCGGCAAGACCTGGAGTGAAGCGCTGAGTGGAGAGTTTGTCAAACCCTATTTCACAAAGGTAGGTGGAGGAAAGAGGACTTGCAGGAAGTGTACCTTACAAAGCTGTGTGTGAGGGTGTAGGGCTTTTTTTGCATTGGGGAACCCTGTTTCTTTCGGCTCCTAGGATTGTATGGAAGTTGCTATGTTAGTTCACTTTGATGTAAGAAACCTGTACAAGGTACACATATACAGAAGCAAACTCTGCCAGCACCACAGAAGTCAGGACATAGTGTGTCTTCCGTGTTCAGGATAAACAGCGAAGGATTATAAGAAAGATACACAGCAAATGAACACTATATACACAGACGCAGTTGAAAAAGTGACTAAGGCAGAAAGAACACATTAAATGTAAACGCAGAATCGAAAAACGCTTCTCTATATCTGCTTCTAGATCTGCAAGCACAACAAACTTCATATTTTTTCTTGGATAACATATTTATCACTCGTTGCACTCTTGAGGTCGAATTAACTCCTTTTAGGTCGAGTCTTTGACAGCACATGCGTATTCGTTTGCGAGAGATCTTGTTTATAGTAAAGGACTTGGAGCCCCCCCATGTTACCATTCGTTGGCTTCATGGTTACTCTTCTTTGCTACCACCTAATTGGCCAGCACATGCCATGCATGCTTCCTTTCTTTTCTTTGGAGCATGGACCAAACGCAAATTGATTCAACTTAATTAGTGCCCATCTGTGTCTCGTGCTGTGGTAGTTCTATTTCTCTCACCACCGCATCTTCTGGTGCCGCCACCTCCTTCTTGTTGCTTTTTGAGCACTCAGCTGCCTGAGTGCCCGTCCAGGGTGTCTCTCTTCTCCACGAAGCCTGCTTGCAGGGGTGGGTGTGTATGTGGGGGGGGGGGGGGGGGGGGGGCGGGGTGGTTTATCTGTCTGTTCGCAGGGAGTGTTCAATGGGGCAGCTTCCATTTTCTCCGGAGGTGGGCTGGACATCTCTGTTCACCCGAAGTTTGGTGCCGACATCAGTCTCTTCTCTGCCATGTTCGTTTGCAGAGGCAACTCGCCCTTATCCAGAATTGGTTTTGTTGGGCAGCTCTCTTGTATTTTTTTTTTTCAATCCCCCTTTGCTCAGGTCTTCGCTGGGCATTCTCTCTTCTCAGAGGCATCTTGATGGGCAGCTGTGTCTTGCGCCAGAGGTCTTGCTATGTTCCTTTCCAGCACACCCACCTCCTGCCTGCCACCTGCCCTCACAAGCAGTTCTGTGCATGATGCAATTACTCTGTGGGGCCCCCCTCTATATCATCATCTCCTGTAAGAAGTACGAGAGTGTCATCCACCTCGTCCCTCTTCTAGGCCTTGCTCTCCTGGCTGCTCACCATCGCCCTCTAGCTGCTGACCCTTCTTGACAAGCAGGACCTGCTGACCCTCCTGGGCGGCAACCGCTTGCTTACCTCCTCCCTGAATGCCACCGGTATCCTGATCAATGTGACCATGGAGCCACCAGTATCATGATCAATCTGACCATGGAACCAAGTACTGCAGTTTGGTGGCCTACAAGCACAGTTAACTACCACATCTATCTGGCGGCTTCCCTCTTCTGCCTGCCCTACCTACTGTCTGCCGTTGCCGCCTTCTGCAAGAAGTGCAGGGGCAACCAATGCATCACCTGAACACCATGGACCGCAAGAGAGGCCCCAGGGTAGCTGGATGTAGAGGATGAGTGAGAGGACTTTTGTATATGACGCTATGGCAGACCAATTCACCTCTAGGCCCCTTCTAATCTGAACAAAATGGTCTGTCCAGGTGTTTCTCCTATAGCACTGAATGCTGACGTTTCTTAGCATTTCCAAGCTTAGCCAGAAAAGTGAAAACGGTACAGGGTGCAGCAGTTTGCAAAGATTCAGTTTTGAAGTCAAATCTTTATGGCGGGAATAGAGTTCAGACCAGGTTTTTCCCCCCTTTCAGCCATGTTGTACAGCTGCAGCTACTGTGCAACACTTTTCAAAGTTATTTTTAAAAATGCACTGTGATGCAGCATCACTTAGTGTCACATCCTTATTTTAGGTCTCGGCTAGACAAGCGCGTACACTGTCTCGAAGAGACGTATTGTGTTCAGACTATGGGCTTCAGCCTGCCCATAGGCTTACCGTTTCTCAATCCATCATCACTCTCATATTCTTTGTCCATGGCATCATTCGCCATGCCTCTTCTTTTTTTTACTATCTCCCTGTTCTCCTCCCACCCAGGCTCTATATCAAACTATGTATAGATAGTGCAGTTAAACAAACGACAAAGCAGCGAAACTGCTAGCTGGTGTTACTTTGTTGCAGTTTTATATAGTGCAAACTCGACCTAAAAGTATCATGAGCACCATTTGAATTGCAGATGGGCACATTAATTTTTACGCACATAGATCAAGTGATTTGCCCAGAATCACAGGGTGTTGAGCCTCCCGCCAATACTATAATCCGTTTCCCCAGTTTCAAAGTCAGCTACTCTAGCCGTTGCGCCATATCCTCTTCCGGCAGAATATAAACATGAAAACTGCACAGTTCCCTCATTTTGTGGGTTTTGCGGATGGAGATTGTTTAAATTTCTCTTTTTATGCCTCCTTCCGGATCTTTTACTCTTCTTTCGTGCTTGCTAAACTGAAGATAATTCAGGCCTTTGCCATGCTCCTCCTGCCTTGCCTCTCCCACTGTCAGGAACCGTACTGCTAGGGCATTGGTGCGTGCTCTTGTGTTACTTCAGAGAATAAACTGAAGTAGCTGCCGTATACTTAGGATTTTTACATGCCTTTCAGCCATACTGAACAGCAGCTGTGCAGCTATTCAGCATGGCTAAAAGACATTGACAATGCTATTATCGCTTGGATTGCAGAGACCTATTGACTTTGTCAATGCTTGTTTAACTTTCAGCCATGTCATACTGCAGCACAAGAGAAAACGTTTTTTAAAATGGCATTGAACGTGTCCTAGCTTTTATTCTCTTTACTTTCAGCTATTTTCCCATCAGCTGAGCAACATAGTTAATAAAATCATGACAACCAATAGATATCGCATAGGTGAAACCTATTGGCTTTACCAATGCTTGTTAGTTTATTTGTCTTGTAAACAATTCATCGTTGTCTTCCATTTTTTTCATTGTTCAGTGGCTGAAGCATTTTGGTTCATGATTTGGGAGAACATTAATCTTGATCTCAAGACAAAGGTAGGGGAGGGGATGTAGCGTACGGCTAGAGCGGTCGACCTCGAATCTGGGGAACCTGGTCTCGGCAACTACGCTCAACATCCTGTGATTCTGGGCAAATCACTTAATCTCCCCGTGCCTAACAAAAATGAATGTGTACATCTGTAACGAAACTGGTGCTCATGTAAAGCGCTCTGATAACCGATGTCTCGGGTCTAGTTTGCGCTATATAAAACAAAACAAAGTACTGTTTCAATTTCTGAATAATTATTTAGTAAGTCTTGTTGAAAAGTGGTATGTTTTACTTGCCCCTAAGAATCTGGGTACCCTGTCACCTGTGTACTTTTTCCCCCTGCAGCTGCATGTGTTGGTTGAATACGAAAATAGAACAAACTGCGCCCTCACTAATCCGCTATGAACAGTATGTGATGTGAATTGCAAACAGATGCAGCTCTCAAAATGATATCTCTGAACTCTGAGCAAAGGAAAAAAAACTCTATGCGGAGTCAAAATACTAAGATGTACACTTGAGCCAGACTAAAAGTTGGCTACTAACACATTTTTTAATAATTTTTTTTCATTCAAGCAGACTTATTTTGTGTCAGAATATTTACTTTAAGTTCCCTTTATCATCCTGCCTCAAAGTTATTCGAACTGCAATACTTTGCTAAGTTCTGGGGGGGAAACCATAAACTGCATGCTTTACAGTGTCTTATTCACTACCAAGAACACTTAATCTTTCGCTTTTGCACACTTGTACAAGGCGATCTGGACACCCACAGTCGCCCTTTTTCCTTATGTGTTGTAGAAGTCGCTTATACCTGGATGACCTGCCAGCCGCTTCACAATTTTGTGGCATGGGCTTCTCCTTAAGAGCTTATTTCTCTATTTGCAGCTACATTTTATTTACCAGTATACGTCTGAAGGAAAAACCTCTCCAGGACCAAGTGAACTACCCTGCTCAGCCCACTACCATCACAGCAACAGATCACTCCTGTGTCAGTGGTTGGATGGGGGAGAGAGGAACAGTGCTACACTAAGGTGATTGAGACATAATCCCATAGTACAGCATAAGCCAGAAAACAATTGTACTATTGATGCTTCACTGGTTTCAGTTTTTATATCTGGTCACTTTTAAGGCATTGACAATCCCTCGATCACTTTAAGGAATCGGACCAGTGTTCCTCCACTGAAAAATAAACACACCATCGTTACATAAACTCCAACATTTTGCAACCAATAGTGCCACTCTGAATAAATCGTGGCCAGTAGGCCATTACTTTTCAGTGAGAAGCAGCAGAAGTTGGATTTCTACCCCTAAAACATAGGAAAATTAAAAGGTCAACTCTTCTTCTAAAGGGTCGTAAAAGCTTGGCTGGAGACACTTTAGTCCTCAACTTGATCCTCGCCTCCCTACAAGGCTACAGTGATAATCGTTCATGTTCTTGTAAGCAGTTGAATTGGTCTATGGATGAAAAGCATGTAAAATACCAAGTTGGCATTGGTGTATATTTTATTTCAGGAGTCAGTGCATGTACTTTGACAAATGAATAATGTAAATACCTCTGGCAAGGTAGATATTGTCTATGGAATGGCTGGCACACTTACACATTTGCACCACTTAACTTTAGAATTCACTAGAGCAGACATTTTTTTTTTCTTATGCTGCTGCCTTATTTTCCTTATAGTCTATAAGAAAGAAGAGTGCCCCCATTACTCCAAGAGATAGGTTTCCTTGAACCTATAATATAATAAACAAAAGAATTGTCTTGGAGAAATCACCAGTCAACTCAATCACACTCCACTGTATCAGCTAACAGTTACTCACGCTCAATATTAAAAGGACCCAAAAGGCAATTGAATAAAATCTGTTTGATACATTAATTGCAGAAACCATATCACAATAAATAAAATTCATATAGTTAAAACTATTTTCATAGAAAACATATTAGAGGCTAATTATAAAACATCACACATGGGAAACAACATTCCAGACATCAATGTTTGTCATTAAAACCTGTTCATTTGAAGAAATCGATAAGAGTGCAAAATGTCTCAAATTATTCATTGTTAAATTTAACAAAATCAAAGGGTGTTGACCCGTTCCAGTTGGACAATATACAACCACCACCTTCAGGACAATAGTGTAAGTATTTCTCTCATAAGGCAGTATTCACTCTGGTTCTTTGGTTGTTGCTATTAGGGTGAGCGACCCTATTGACCGTCACAGATCTGGTCATCTGCGTATAAAACTTCTAATTAACTGATAGCTCCCATTAATACTGGAGACTTAAAGTTCCAAGGGGTATATTCTGAGCAGGAGATTGTATATGCCTGTACTCCCGGGAGCGATTCCTGAGGTCTGTGATACCCTCACGGAAGTGGGTTGAATTTAGAAAGACCTTAGTTAAGATCTCAATGTTCGAGTCAACAATCCAGGGCGTGGTGATGGGTACTGATCAGTCCTCCACTAAGATAAAGGCCCAGGAGGTGACTACCATCTCAGGAACATATCCATTAGCTATTGTAAGTCTTAATCACTCACCAGCTTGATGTTCCACGTCCTCCTATGTAACACTGATGTCTGGAATTTTGTTGGTCCCATTTGTGATGTTTTATAATTAGTCTCTAATATGTTTTCTGTGAAAATGGTTTTAACTAAATGAATGTTATTTGTGATATGGTCTCTGCAATTTATGTATCATTAAACAGATTGTATTCAATTGCCTTTTGGGTCCTTTTAAGATTGAGAGTAACTCCTGTTAGTTGATAGTGGAGTGTGTTGACTAGTGATTTTTCCAAGAGAATTCTTTCGTTTATTTTATTTTCCTCATACCCTGAGAAGTGTCTGTTCCTAGGCATTTGTTGATAAACCAGCCCATGCATAGGGAGCCTAGACCCCTAACCACACACCCACGTACAACAGTAAAGGCAAAGCTTCCTCTACCTGGCCAATTTAATTTGCTCTTGGATGAAAAGACAAAATTATTCTTATTAGAGCATCATCAGCAATTGTTCGGCCGAGGGTGGTTCGGAACATGCAGTTTGATCTTTGCCTAGAGTAGGGATGGAGCTAGGCAAACCTTCATTATGCTGTGCATGCTATTTGAAGAATATTATATTCTTCATATGAAGCCAGCAAAGGGTGTGGTTTATTGTAGCTGCTACTCTAAGTACAAAACAAAGTATGCAGAAAGTTTCCAACCAAGTTACAAATGCAGAATTTGGTTAGGAAACATCCCAACCAAAAGCCCATTCTGGAGCCCAGATTTCAATTTAAGGCAGCAGCCACAATGTGGTGTTAGTGTTCTGCAAAGAATAGCAATTCTCGCCAAAAATAGGGATTTTGAAGAAGGATCTTTGTACTGCAGACTAAATATGGGACATTGTTCTGAGAAGCAACTTAGATATCTACAATTTACATCTTTTAGCAAAAAGGAGCCTGTATCCCAACAAGTTAGTTAGATCAGAAAACAGTGTGATGCCATTTAGGATATAATAACTTTAATTTGTCTGGAATATTAATTGAAAATTACATTTGAATACAAGTTGTGACTATATTAGACATGTGTCCTGTGTTTTTACACCTGGGTGGCTTTCATTATACTTGGCACACAAATCGATCTTTAAATTATTTCCTGAACATTTTTCTTCTTTTTTTGTGCATCAGTTGTCTACATTTGTTGCAGAGGAAAGGACGCGATGCACTGTATACCCACCTCCTCAACAAGTCTATACCTGGACTCAGATGTGCAGTATCACAGATGTAAGTTTTAGTGCGTTCCCTGGAGGTCTTGAATCCTAATGGCTCTAACTTTTTACACTTTGTTTTATTAGAAATAATTTGAATGAGGACTTTTTATTCTTGACTATTTATATTCTCTCACACACACACACAGGGAGCATTAAAAAATTTTCATCAGTTTGAGGCTGTTTTTCTTTAACATGCACAATTTTTCAGGCGTCATCTGATTTCTTCATTATTTTGCAATCTGAATATTTTAATTTAAGCTCAGCCAGCACCACTTGCAGCTTTGTGAATGAATGTATCTTTAGGACACTTAAGTGCCCGATTAAGAGTCTGGCGGTCCTTGGACTGCCAAAGACATGGGGGCCTGCCGGTGGTGGTCTCTCAAATTCTCCCTGAACCAATTGCATCTGGTTCCCCCAAGCCCTGTGCTGCAGAACAAAGAGAATCTGGGTATAAGCATAGGGGCTGTGACCCCATGAATTTGTGCTGTTTCTGGACTTGCTGGGGGCTTGCTGCTGCTGGAGGCCCAGGAGGAACTGCCTTGAGGGCTTGCCTCCCTGCTGGTGGGCCCTGAATGCTGGCCTTCCTGGGCCAAGCTATGCCCCATGGACCACTGAAGAACTAGCGCCTCGTGACCGCTGTGCTTTACATTTCCAAAGAGAGAGTGTAGGAGAGTAGGGTCTGCAATCCTATGATCACCCCAAATTTTTGCATTTTGCTTCACTGGTTTACGACTTTCCCTGGCTGTGGGCCTGCTAATCAGACCCACAGCCTAGCTGTTCTCTCTCTAAATTGACACACATGTACCTTAGGTGCATTTACCAATTGGTACTGGGCCACCTTATCAGTCCCTGTACAGTATACCTTAGGTATCCAGGCCATAGGTGTACCCAGGGCCTACCAAGGGCTGCAGCATGTATTATGCCACCCCTGGCTGGCCACCCAAATCTGACACAACTGGCTGCACGACAGCTGGGGCAAGGTGGTGTAATCACCCTTTGCTTTAGATATAGTATTCCTATATCTAACCCTAAAATGGACACATGTATTCCTATCAGTCACTCCTATGGCACGCCTTAACAATCCTGAAGGCAGAGTGCTTGGAATTATGTGAGATGGTGCTCTGGCATGAGCTGAGCCCGTCTGCAGCTTGCGGAACCAAGTCCTAATAGCTGTTCTATGATAACGCGTACCATATACTCTTAAGTGCATTATAATCCTCGCGGTTATTTGCTATCTTTGGTATCGCTTTATCAAAACATGTCGAGTAAGGTGTCATACGAATTGGAATACTAACCCCTCGCCAATTCTGGCGACGGGGTTAGCATTCCACCCTTCTAGAGGGACACAACATGTATGTAACTGTGAACCCCGGTTAAAGTTAACTCAAGCCTCAGCTCCACAAAATGGATGCTGCCACCACAGACACAAGTCTGACCTCCTGCTGCTGGGAGTCCTTCCAACGAGGAAAGCTTGGACAAAGGGTTTCCTGTCTGGGTCGGTGCTAGCACCATCCCAGACAGGGTTTTGTGTATCCCAGGTAGGCAGGGCTGAGAGGAAGGTGACTGCAAATGGCACCCCGGTGCTCACTATGCATCTGCCGGTTTGAACCAGTTCCAGGGGCACACCAGCCCCTGAGCTGGGGAAAGTCCGGACAAGGGAGAGGGGTGTAACCACCCCCCTCCTGGTCCCACCCATGGGCAGGACCTAGTCGTGTGCCTGCCCCTTTTTCTTGAATAAAGGTAGGAGCAGGCCCTCTTCCCAAATTAGATAATTCTGAATCTTGACTACTTTCCACGAAAGAACTCTTGAACACTTCTGAAGACTCTCCCTTGTGGCTAAGGAGTAGCCACCCTGCACCAGCGGGCACCATCTAAGCGCATGCGGTTTGCTGCACGTCCATCCTCCGGATCAAGACTGCCCAGCTCGACGAGACCCGGATTCCCTGGCATCTCTGACCTCTACCTGCATCATCAGCCCAGCTGAGATTCGTGGGTGTGACGAGACCTGAAGGGACCTGCCATCTTCAAAACTGCACGACGCTTATCCAGCACGACCGCCGAGGGATCCTCGAGTGAGTGCTTTGGGGTTTGAGAAGCCCTAACCCTGAGTAGCTCCAGCACCGAAGTCCTGCCCCCCAGCATCCACGAGATCTGCGTGGGGCCCTTCTGCTCTTTGCTGCTCACCGCGTTGTCCGGTCACTTGCCTGCTAGCTAGTGGCCCTCCTGATGACGAATTACGACGATTACACCGCTGGTCTGGTTGCTCCAGACTGGTCCTTGCTCCCTTCCAAGAGAGGAGCACCCCGGACCCTCTTGGTCCACTCCAGACGCCATCTTGACTCCACCGCGTGGGCTTGACTTTGCCAAGGTTTGTTGCCCCAATCCTGGGTCCAGCATCGCCGACAGCAGACACCTTCGTGGGACAGCTCGTACCTCCATCCTGGTCGCCGACAACGCCTCCTGGTCCGAGGGACAGCAGAGTCCAGCGTCGCCCACTCACCTGGTCGAGGTGACTTCATCCGGTGCCATCCTGGTGCGCACCTAATCACTGGCTGGTGGTTAAGAAGTCCCCTCTGCTTTCAGGTCGTCTCCATCTTCGATCCAGGCTTGGATCACTCCGAACATAATCACTGGTCGCCTGCCAGCAACTTCTTCTTTCAGGCTCCATAGACTGTAACGAGGATTCCTGACGTCTTTTGAACCCTATGCAGCCGCAGCCCCTGGGCTAGGTAACTTGAGCATTTCGGTGCTCCAACGTAGGTTCACTATCTAAGTGTCCAGATCCTTTTTCGTTTTCAGCCTATCTAGTCGGATTCGTCCGATAACACTAACTTTACGAATACTAGCATCCATAGACTTTGTCCCGCATCCCACGTGAGAGTGCACACTCTGCACCCGATCTCCCTAGGCCTCCTGCTCCTAACCTGAAGGTTCAGTAGTGTAGTCCTAGCGATCCTGAAGCCTCTGGATCTTGTTACTTACCTGCTAGTATTTCGCATTCCACTTTTAGAGTATATGGTTTTTCGTGCCTGTGAGAAGGTGGCCTGATATGCAGTGCTCACTATTCTAGTGATCCCTATGTATCAGTCCAACAACCCTTATTGATGATTGGTTGTAAGTCAACCTTATAGACCAGCTATCCTAGTAGCGTGGATACGAGCAGTCTAAGGCTAAAGACTCGAGAGGGCGTGTTAAGCCAGCTGTTATACCACACATATACCCCTTGAACACCAAGTGAAAGGACACCACACAAGTGTTATGAAAATAAACAGTGTAATTATTAGAATCACAACAGCCCTGTACTCTTTATGAGGACAGGGTACTAAGCACAAAACAAAACTCTTACGAAAATACTTAAGTTAGCACAGTATATACAAATGCCCGAGGGGCACGGAAAACCATATACTCTGAAAGTGGAATGCGAAATTACTAGCAGGTAAGTACAGTACTAATAGGCTTTGGAATCGCTAGGACTTGACTATAGAATCGTTAGATTACTTCTAGGAGACCCAGGGGACTCTGGTGCAGAGTGTGCACTCTCACGCGTGATGCGGGACAAAGTCTATGGTAGCTAGTAAATGCAAAGTTAGTGTTCTCGGGCGAACCCGACCTGGTAGGAAGAAAACGAAAGTGGATTCTGACCCTTGGATAGTGAGGCTATGCTGGGGCACCGAAATGCCGAAGTTACCTAGCCCAGGGGCTGCAGCTGCATAGGTCTCAAAAGACGTCGGGAATCCTCGTAGATGGACCAGGAGCCTGGAAGAAAGATGCTGGCAGGCGACCAGTGAAGAGAGTTCGAAGTGATCCAAGCCTGGATCTTGAAGAGAGATGACACCTGAAAGCAGATGGGACCAAGTTCGTGACTACTACCCAGTAGTCAAGTGGCACCAGGAGGGCACCGGATGGTAGTCACCTCGACTAGGTGAGTGGGCGACGCTGTGCTCTGCAGGTCTCACGGACCAGGAGGCGTTGTCGGCGACCAGGATGGAGGAGCGAGCTGTCCCACGATGGATGAAGCTGTCGGCGTCGCTGGACCCAGGATTGGGCAACAAAGCCTTGGCTAATTCAAGCCCACGCGGTGGACTCAAAATGGCGTCTGGAGTGGACCAGGAGGGTCCGGGGTGCTCCTCTCTTGGAAGGGAGCGAGGGCCAGTCTGGAGCAACCAGACTAGCAGCAGTGATGTCGTCGGGCGTCGTTCAGAAGGCCACAAGCCAGCGGGCTAGTAGCCAAACAACACGGTGAGCAGCAAAAAGCAGAAGGGCCCCACGCAGATCGTGGAGATGCTGGGAGGCTGTACTTCGGTGCTGGAGCTGCTCAGGGTCGGGGCTTCTCGGACCCCAAAGCACTCACCAGAGGGTCACTCGGCGGGCTTGCTGGAAAGAAGTCGTGCAGTCTTGGCGATAGCCGGTCCCTCGAGGTCTCGTCGCACTCACGGTTCTCAGCTTGGCTGTAGAGGTGAGTAGAGGTCAGAGGTGCCAGGGAAGCCGGGTCTCGTCGAGCTGGGTCGTCGGATTCCTGAGGAAGGACTTGCAGCAGACCGCAGGGTTCTTAAGATGGTGCCTGCGGACGCTGTGTGACTACTCCTTAGCCACAAGGGAGAATCTTGAAGAAGAAATCTTGAAGTCCTTTCTTGATTCCAAAGATGATCTAATTTGAACAGGGGGCCCGCTCCTATCTTTATACTAAGAAAAGGGGCTGACCCGGTGACTAGGTCCTGCCTATGGGTGGGACTAGGAGGGGGGTGGTTACACCCCTCTCCCATGCCGGACTTTCCCCAGGCCAGGGGCTGGTGTTCCCCTGGAACTGGTTCTGACCGGCCTATGCGTAGTGAGCACCGGGCTGCCACTCAGCAGTCACCTTCCTGTAAAGCCCTGCCTACCCAGGATACACAAAACCCTGTCTGGGACGGTGCTAGCACCGCCCCTGACAGGAAACCCTTTGTCCAGGCTCCCCTCGCTGGAAGGACTCCCAGCTGCAGGGGGTCAGACTCGTGTCTGTGGTGGCAGCATCTATTTTGTGGAGCTGAGGCTTCGTTTAACTTTAACCGGGGTTCACAGTTACATACATGTCGTGTCCCTCTAGAAGGGTGGAATGCTAACCCCGTCGCCAGAATTGGCGAGGGGTTAGTATTCCAATTCGTATCACACCTTACTCGACCTGTTTTGATAAAGCAATACCAAAGATAGCATTTACCCGCGAGGATTATAATGCACTCAAGAGTATATGGTATGCGTTATCATGGAACAGCTATTAGGACTTGGTTCCGCAAGCTGCAGACGGGCTCAGCTCATGCCAGAGCCCCATTTCACACGATTCCATGCACTCTGCCTTCAGGATTGTTAAGGCCTGCCATAGGAGTGACTGATAGGAATCTGTGTGTCCATTTTTAGGGTTAGATATAGGTATACTATATCTACAGCAAAGGGTGATTACACGACTTTGCCCCAGCTGTCATGCAGCCAGTTGTGTCAGATTTAGGAGGCCAGCCAGGGGTGGCATAATACATGCTTCAGCCCCTGGTAGGCCCTGGGTACACCTATGCCCTGAGTTACAGGGTCTGATAAGGTGGCCCAGAACCAATTGGTAAATGCACCTAGGGTACACGTTGTAATTTAGAGAGAGAACAGCCAGGCTGTGGGTCTGATTGGCAGGCCCACAGCCAGAGAAAGTCGTAAACCAGTGAAACAAAAGCAAAAAATCTGGGTGATCATAGGATTGCAGACCCTACTCTCCTACATGACCCCCCCCCCCCCCCCAAACTTTGGGACAATAAGCTAACCTTGACCAGGTGAGTCTTCTTGTTCTAAGTGGAAATATCTGGAGAGCCCATCGGCATTGCCATGATCAGTACCAGGTCTATGTTCCACTGTAAAGTCCATCCCCTGTAGGGAAATGGACCACCTAAGCAGTTTGGGGTTTTCACCCTTCATCTGATTTAGCCACAAGAGGGGCTTATGGTCGGTCTGAATCTTGAAGTGAGTGCCAAACAAGTATGGCCTCAACTTCTTCAGGGCCCAAACCACAGCAAAGGCCTCCCTCTCAATAGCTGACCAATTCTTCTCTCTGGGGGTCAGCCTTCTGCTTATAAAAGCAATGGGCTGGTCTTGACCATCAAAATTCAGTTGAGATAGAACAGCTCCCACACCCAACTCAGAAGCATCCGTTTGGACAATGAATGGTTTGGAGTAGTCTGGACTCTTGAGGATAGGTGCTGTGCACATGGCCTGCTTTAGGTCATCGAATGCTTTTTGACAGCCTGCTGTCCACTGAACCTTTTTTGGCATTTTCTTACTTGTCAGTTCATTTAATGGAGTCCCAATTGATCCATAGTTCCTGACAAACTTTCTGTAGTAACCAGTCAGGCCCAAGAAAGCTCGAACCTGAGTCTGGGTGGTTGGAGGAGCCCAGTCCCTGATTGACTGTATTTTGCTCTCTAGTGGCTGAACCTGGCCTCCACCTACAAGGTGGCCCAGGTATACAACCTGTGTCTGCCCTATCTGGCACTTGGTGGCCTTGATAGTGAGGCCTGCTGCTTGCAGAGCCTCTAACACTTTCCTCAGGTGGACCAGGTGATCCTCCCAGGTGGAGCTAAAGACAGCAATATCATCAAGATATGCTGCACAGAAGTCATCCAGCCCAGTGAGGACATGATTCACCAACCTTTGGAAGGTGGCAGGTGCATTTTTCAGACCAAAGGGCATTACCACAAATTGATAAGGCCTACCAGGGGTTGAAAATGCTGTCTTGGGCTTGGCATCCTCAGCTAACCTGATTTGCCAATACCCAGCTGTCAGGTCAAATGTGCTTAAGTAGTTGGCAGAAGCCAATCTATCTATAAGCTCATCTGCCCTTGGTATTGGGTGGGCATCAGTCTTAGTGACTGCATTGAGACCCCTGTAGTCTACGCAGAACCTCATCTCTTTCTTACCACCCTGGGTGTGAGGTTTTGGCACTAGAACTACTGGACTAGCCCAAGGGCTATCTGAGGGTTCAATGACTCCTAACTCCAACATTTTCTGCACTTCAGTTTTGATGCAGTGTCTAACATGATCAGGCTGCCTGTAGATTTTACTCTTGACTGGCAGGCTGTCACCAGTGTCAACCTCATGGGTGCACCAATTGGTCTGACTGGGTGTCAGAGAGAACATATGTCTGAAAGACTGAAGAACCTGTTTACAGTCTTTCTGTTGATGTTCAGAGAGGCTGCCACAAAAGACAACACCATCTACTGACCCATCAGGATTCTGAGTGAGCAGGTCTCGGAGAGGGTCACTCTCTTCCTCCTGTCCCTCATCTATGGCCATGAGCAAGCTCATGTCCTTCCTGTCGACATATGCTTTGAGCCTGTTGACATGGAGCACCCTGTGGGGGCTCCTGGGAGTTCCAAGGTCCACCAGGTAGGTGACCTCTCCCTTTTGCTCAAGAATTGTGTGGGGCCCAGACCATTTGTCTTTGAGTGCTGCTGGGGCCACTGGCTCCAACACCTTCTGTCCAGGCTGGTAAACAGTCAGGACAGCCTTTTGGTCATGCCAAGCTTTTTGTAGTTCTTGACTGGCCTTAAGGTTTTCAGATGCCTTCTCCATATACTCAGCCATCCTGGAGCGGAGACCAAGTACATAGTCCACTATGCTGGTTGCAGGCTTTTTGAGAGGTCTCTCCCATCCTTCCTTCACCAAGCACAGGGGTCCTCTTACAGGATGCCCATACAAAAGTTCAAAAGGGCTGTAGCCAACCCCCTTCTGTGGGACCTCTCTGTAAGCAAACAGAAGGCAGGGAATCAGGACATCCCATCTACGCCTGACCTTTTCAGGTAGTCCATGAATCATCCCTTTTAGGGTCCTGTTGAACCTTTCAACAAGCCCATTGCATTGTGGGTGATAGGGTGTGGTGAACTTGTAGTTGACACCACATTCCTTCCACATAGCAGTTAAGTAACTTGACATGAAGTTTGCACCTCTGTCAGAGACAACCTCCTTAGGGAAGCCCACTCTGGAGAACACTCCAACTAGGGCCCTTGCCACTACAGGTGCTGTAGTGGTCCTAAGTGGAATAGCTTCAGGATACCTGGTGGCATGATCCACTACCACCAGTATAAACTTGTGCCCTTATGCTGTCTGGGGTTCCATTGGACCAACAATGTCAATCCCCACTTTCAAAGGGCACCCACACCACAGGCATTGGTATAAGGGGGGCCTTTGTTGTGCCACCTGACTTACCACTGGCTTGGCAAGTGACACAGGAGCGACAAAACTCCTTGGTATCCTCATTCATGTGAGGCCAGTGAAAGTGTGAGACAAGCCTGTCCCAAGTCTTTGTCTGGCCTAAGTGACCTGCTAAGGGAATCTCATGGGCCAAGGTAAGGAGGAAACCTCTCTGAGACATGGGGATAACCAGCCTCCTGGCCATGCCAGGCTTGGGGTCTCTTGCCTCAGTGTACAGGAGTCCATCTTCCCAGTATACCTTGTGGGTATCTGTGGCGTTCCCAGCAGCCTCAGCAGCAGCCTGCTGTCTGAGGGGTTCAAGGGAATGGCAGTCTAACTGGTCCTTTCCCAGGTCTTCACTTGAGGGGCCACCTGAACCCAGAAATTCAACTTGATCAAGTTCGAACTCTTTAGGCTCAGTTTCCCTCAATTCCTGTAGGTCAGCCTCCTCTGAGACTTGATCCACAACCTGGGGCAAGGGGGAAGGCAATGCCTTAACCCTACTGCTCTTCTTCTTGGAAGGTGTCTGGTTCATTGTTCCAGGATCCAGCACCTGTTCAGTGGGGCATCTTCTGGCCTGTGACCTAGTCACAGCAAGCACATGTGCTGGCAAGCCTAACATCTCCATGTGAGTCCTATGCTCCACTTCTGACCATAGTGATGACTCCACATCATTGCCCAACAAACATTCAACTGGGAGGTCTGAACTAACCACAACTTTCTTTTGGCCACTTACCCCTCCCCAGGAGGAATCAACAATTGCCATACTATGACTGGTAGTGACATTGCTTGCATTGGTCACCAGGAAATCTGTACCTGGCATGATCTGTCCAGGGTCCACAAAGTTAGGTGTCACCATTGTGACACTGGCACAAGTGTCCCTATAGGCCTGAGACATTTTTCCATTTATCAAAGGTGTCTGCCTGTATTTGCCCAAAGTATTGGGACTTATATCAGGGGATATATCCACATCCCCTGTACAGACAAGGACAGCCTGAGTGAGTGTTCCAACTAAGTTGTCATACCCCTCAGAACCCGAGGTTAACCCAACTAAACCCTTGGGAGGTGCACTACCACTGCTGACTGTACTAGGGGGCACAGGTGCCTTGGGGGCTGCAGTGGCAGGAGTCTGCCCTCCTCCTTTCTTGGTGCACTCACTAAACCAGTGAGTTTTACTTTTGCAGTATTGGCACCACCTTTTAGATTGGCCTTCTTGATTCTTCTTTTTCTGGGGAGCCTGACCCCCACCCACTTTGGGTTGTTGGGGACCTGTTAAAGACTTCTGGTCATTTTGTTCCCCCTTAGAATCTTTACCCTTCTGGTCTGCTTTCTTCTGACCACCTTGATTCTGGCCCTGGTTCTGCTTAACTCTTGTTCTGACCCATCTGTCTGCCTTCTTTCCCAATTCTTGGGGAGAGGTCAGATCTGAGTCAACAAGATGCTGATGCAACAACTGGTTCTGACAATTGTTTAAAATTTGTTCTCTCATGATCAAATTATACAATCCTGTGTAATCAGTAACCTTACTGCCCAGCAACCAGCCCTCCAAAGCCTTAGTGGCACAATCTACAAAATCAGACCAATCCTGAGACTGAGTTTTCTGGGTATCCCTGAACAGCAGCCTGTACTGCTCAGTGGTTAGGCCAAACCCATCAATCAGTGTATTCTTCAGGACTTGGTAATTGTTAGCATCCTCCACTCTAGTAGTGAGGAGCTTATCTCTACCTTTACCTTCAAAGGAGAGCCACAAGATAGCTGCCCACTGACTCTGGGGGACACACTGTACAGTGCAGGCCCTCTCCAAAGCAGTAATCCATTTGTGGATGTCATCCCCTTGTTTAAAGGGGGGCACTATCTTATTCAGGTGCTTTGTATCAAAACTCCTTTCCCTATTGCTAGGTACAATGCTGCCACCAGTGGGTTTTGACCCACTCAATTCTTGCTCTCTAGCAAAGGCAAGTCTTTCTTTGGCCAGGGCAAGTTCTTCCCTTTCAATCCTCAGATTGACTTCCCTTTCCTTGGCTTCATAGATTCTCCTGAGGGGAGGTCATCCTCCTCAGAGCAGAGGCCTGAGAGCCATTGGTTTGAATGGATCTGTTAGAGCCTCTTGATAGAGACCTAACTCGTCCATTCCCAATGTTAAGCTGACCTGAGAGGGGTCCCAGGGATCTCCTAGTACCATTCTCATGCCTGCTTAAGTTGTCCCTAGTTAGCTGACTAACTACTTCTGGACCTTTGTCTGCCTCGTCCTCAGATGGCTCCTGATCATCATCCTCCTCTGCTGAGAGATGGATGAGATCTGGGTCACCCCTGGTTCCCTCTAGGGCAGGCATGTCCCCTTCTGGATGAGAAGAGCTAAGAAGTTTCTCAGCCTTTCTGGCATCATAAGTCTCTAAGAGACCAATCAGAAATGGGATTGTGGGGTTAGACCCCTGTTTTAGCTTCCTGGAGGTACACACTTGTCTCATCTCCTGGAAGCTAAGGGCTGCATATCTAGAAGAGGCCTGTGGAGGGTCCTCAACCACCAGAGGGGTCTCAGTAGACTCTCCGAGGTTAGACATGCTTCTAGTGTGGTGTAAGTGATGCACCTACCTACACTGTGTTTGCCTACTGATCCCTTGCTAAGAGTTGCAGCCAAGGTGTTCTAAGCCTTGAGGAGCTGCAACAGCTGGTTCAGTAGAACTCAGAGTATTCTAAGCTAAGTTATATGTACCTGAAGTACTTATGTGATCTTTCAACAAGATATTCTTAGGATACGTGTGGTAAAACAACAGCAAGCTCAAATCCCAACCGCTGCTCACCAATGTGAGAAGGTGGCCTGATATGCAGTGCTCACTATTCTAGTGATCACTATGTATCAGTCCAGCAACCCTTATTGATGATTGGTTGTAAGTCAACCTTATAGACCAGCTATCCTAGTAGCGTGGATACGAGCAGTCTAAGGCTAAAGACTCGAGAGGGCGTGTTAAGCCAGCTGTTATACCACACATATACCCCTTGAACACCAAGTGAAAGGACACCACACAAGTGTTATGAAAATAAACAGTGTATTTATTAGAATCACAACAGCCCTGTACTCTTTATGAGGACAGGGTACTAAGCACAAACCAAAACTCTTACAAAAATACTTAAGTTAGCACAGTATATACAAATGCCCGAGGGGCACGGAAAACCATATACTCTGAAAGTGGAATGCGAAATTACTAGCAGGTAAGTACAGTACTAATAGGCTTTGGAATCGCTAGGACTTGACTATAGAATCGTTAGATTACTTCTAGGAGACCCAGGGGACTCGGGTGCAGAGTGTGCACTCTCACGCGTGATGCGGGACAAAGTCTATGGTAGCTAGTAAATGCAAAGTTAGTGTTCTCGGGCGTACCCGACCTGGTAGGAGGAAAACGAAAGTGGATTCTGACCCTTGGATAGTGAGGCTATGCTGGGGCACCGAAATGCCGAAGTTACCTAGCCCAGGGGCTGCAGCTGCATAGGTCTCAAAAGACGTCGGGAATCCTCGTAGACGGACCAGGAGCCTGGAAGAAAGATGCTGGCAGGCGACCAGTGAAGAGAGTTCGAAGTGATCCAAGCCTGGATCTTGAAGAGAGATGACACCTGAAAGCAGAGGGGACCAAGTTCGTGACTACTAGCCAGTAGTCAGGTGGCACCAGGAGGGCACAGGATGGTAGTCACCTCGACTAGGTGAGTGGGCGACGCTGTGCTCTGCAGATCTCACGGACCAGGAGGCGTTGTCGGCGACCAGGATGGAGGAGCGAGCTGTCCCACGATGGATGAAGCTGTCGGCGTCGCTGGACCCAGGATTGGGCAACAAAGCCTTGGCTAATTCAAGCCCACGCGGTGGACTCAAAATGGCGTCTGGAGTGGACCAGGAGGGTCCGGGGTGCTCCTCTCTTGGAAGGGAGCGAGGGCCAATCTGGAGCAACCAGACCAGCAGCAGTGATGTCGTCGGGCGTCGTTCAGAAGGTCACAAGCCAGCGGGCTAGTAGCCAAACAACGCGGTGAGCAGCAAAAAGCAGAAGGGCCCCACGCAGATCGTGGAGATGCTGGGAGGCTGTACTTCGGTGCTGGAGCTGCTCAGGGTCGGGGCTTCTCGGACCCCAAAGCACTCAACAGAGGGTCACTCGGCGGGCTTGCTGGAAAGAAGTCATGCAGTCTTGGCGATAGCCGGTCCCTCGAGGTCTCGTCGCACTCACGGTTCTCAGCTTGGCTGTAGAGGTGAGTAGAGGTCAGAGGTGCCAGGGAAGCCGGGTCTCGTCGAGCTGGGTCGTCGGATTCCTGAGGAAGGACTTGCAGCAGACCGCAGGGTTCTTAAGATGGTGCCTGCGGACGCAGGGTGACTACTCCTTAGCCACAAGGGAGAATCTTGAAGAAGAAATCTTGAAGTCCTTTCGTAGAAAGTCGTGTCTTGATTCCAAAGATGATCTAATTTGAACAGGGGGCCCGCTCCTATCTTTATACTAAGAAAAGGGGCTGACCCGTTGACTAGGTCCTGCCTATGGGTGGGACTAGGAGGGGGGTGGTTACACCCCTCTCCCATGCCGGACTTTCCCCAGGCCAGGGGCTGGTGTTCCCCTGGAACTGGTTCTGACCGGCCTATGCGTAGTGAGCACCGGGGTGCCACTCAGCAGTCACCTTCCTGTAAAGCCCTGCCTACCCAGGATATACAAAACCCTGTCTGGGACGGTGCTAGCACCGCCCCTGACAGGAAACCCTTTGTCCAGGCTCCCCTCGCTGGAAGGACTCCCAGCTGCAGGGGGTCAGACTCGTGTCTGTGGTGGCAGCATCCATTTTGTGGAGCTGACGCTTCGTTTAACTTTAACCGGGGTTCACAGTTACATACATGTCGTGTCCCTCTAGAAGGGTGGAATGCCAACCCCGTCGCCAGAATTGGCGAGGGGTTAGTATTCCAATTCGTATGACACCTTACTCGACATGTTTTGATAAAGCAATACCAAAGATAGCATTTAACCGCGAGGATTATAATGCACTTAAGAGTATATGGTATGCGTTATCATGGAACAGCTATTAGGACTTGGTTCCGCAAGCTGCAAACGGCCTCAGCTCATGCCAGAGCACCATTTCACACGATTCCATGCACTCTGCCTTCAGGATTGTGAAGGCCTGCCATAGGAGTGACTGATAGGAATCTGTGTGTCCATTTTTAGGGTTAGATATAGGTATACTATATCTACAGCAAAGGGTGATTACACGACTTTGCCCCAGCTGTCATGCAGCCAGTTGTGTCAAATTTAGGAGGCCAGCCAGGGGTGGCATAATACATGCTTCAGCCCCTGGTAGGCCCTGGGTACACCTATGCCCTGAGTTACAGGGTCTGATAAGGTGGCCCAGTACCAATTGGTAAATGCACCTAGGGTACACGTTGTAATTTAGAGAGAGAACAGCCAGGCTGTGGGTCTGATTGGCAGGCCCACAGCCAGAGAAAGTCGTAAACCAGTGAAACAAAAGCAAAAAATCTGGGTGATCATAGGATTGCAGACCCTACTCTCCTACAGTGCCCCTCGGGCATTTGTGTAAATTGTGCGACTTAAAGTATTTTCTTAACCACATCGATGCTAGTGTTATTTTTCTTTTATGCTGGATCTTCTCATTTCCCATTGTTCATGACGAGCTCAGCTCGTCATGAGTGTATGGGAGGTGTACAACATGACGAGTTGAGCTCGTCATGAGCGTCCAAGGAGTTAAGAGTTTTGTTGTGTGCTTAGCTCCCTGACTCATAAAGAGATCAGGGTAGACTTGTTATAAATAAATATCCTTTTATTTTCATAACATGTGTGGTGTCCTTTCACTTTCTGTTCAAGGGGTATATGTGATGGTATAACAGCTGGCTTAACACGCCCTCTAGAGTTTAGCCTAAAGACTGCTCTTGTCGATGCTACTAGGATAGCTGGTCTATAAGGTTGACTTACAACCAATCATCAATAAGGGTTGTTTGGATTGATACAGAGTGATCACTAGAATAGTAAGCACTACACATCAGGCCAACATCTCACAGAGAGAACGTGGGGGCCCTGCAGCACTGAGCTGCTCTTCAACTCTAGGGAATCCCGGTGTGGGGATTTCCCCTCAAACTGCTGTGAACCTAGCGGGAGCCCACCCCACTTGTTGAGCTAATGACAGCGGGTTCCCACCCTGCTTTATATTGCTAATAATAGCGGGTGCTCACCCAGCTTCCGTGATATATTTTAAATGCGGGTGCCCACCCCACTTCCGGGATTTATTTTAAATGCGGGTGCCCACCCCGCTCTTTGCTTTTATTTTAAAAGCTGAAGCCTACCCCGCGTTATTGCGGTGTGGCGGGAGCCCACTCCGCACTTTGAAATTGCTGAAAGAAATCAGCCGCGATCCGGGGAAGAGGAACGCCGCAGGAGGAAGTCGGGTAACCTTGCCTGGACGTGGGCAGGTCCTGCAGTGGAGACAGGAAGTTGCCACAGCGGGGCTTGCTTAAGCTGGTGGGAGCCCGGGTGAAGATCGAGAAAGGCGACGTGCCGAGCAGGGCTCCTTTGATCTTGAGAGAGCCCCGCTTGCTGCAGAGTCCTCGAGGAGCCGGGGTTCCCCCAGATGCCGCCAATCCTGTCCTCGCCGCACTGGAGGAGATGAGAGGAGCGGGCAACAAGCTCCGGTGAGAGAGGCCTCTCTTTTAAATGGTTGGGACCGGTTGAGGGTCCCCAGGGCACCGTTGTGGCTAGGCATTTCCCTCAGCTTCCCCACCTGACAGTGTGCAACGGCAATGTGGGTATATTTGTCGATTGCGCCTCCAGTTGATAGGGCACCAGGCCCTAAATGTGATTTATGTGGTGCGCAGGAAATATGATTATGCACCCGGATTGATGCCTCTACTGTGGTTTATGATTGAGGTTATCTGCTTACTGTAGTTAATGCCTGTGAGGTTATTCTCTACTGTGATTGCCTCTAATGTGATTTAGGATTATGAAGCTTTGCATACTGTGTTTGTGTTCACAAGGTTATTCTCTACTGTATTTATGCCTCTAATGTGATTTATGATTAGGAGGTTATGGTCCAACATGTATAGGTTTATGAGGTTGGCGCATAATGTATTTGACGCCCAATGTGATACTGATTGCATACTATGATTTATGTTACAGGACATAATGCGGAGTACAGTGTTTTGCCAGTAGTTACTGGTTGTGTTTTATATCTACTATTTTCACTTTGTGATGGTTCTGACAGTGGCCCAATTGGCCTTGTAATGTGTATATAATCCCCTTTAAATATTGCCTAGTGCCAGTTGGCACAGTGTATGTTGTGTGATTACTATTCTGATGTGTTTATGATAATACAAAGGCTATTTTTATATATAACCTTGTGCAGAGTTACTTTTGTGGTGTGCCTAGTATGTTGCTGCTGTGTGTGTTGCGCAAACGCTCTACACATTGCCTCTGGGATAAGCCTTACTGCTCGTGCCAAGCTACCAAGGGGACGAGCAGGGGTTATCTTCAGCGTGTAACTTCCTTGCCCTGACAAGAGTGGTGGTTTCTGCCTGGCTTTGGCGCAAACCTTAGCCAACCAGAAATTCCATTTCTAACCGTGCTCACCCCTCTTTTAATTGGCTTCAATCCCGTCCACCAATTAAGTGCCATTTGCCCAAGAGCAAATCCAGTGCAGTCAATGCAATTGTATTCTCTGCAACTATCTCTAAGCCTTTTATAATCTATTTCATTTTGGTTTAGGTTAAGGTTGTTATCCTGGGGCAGGATCCATACCATGGACCAAATCAAGCTCATGGACTGTGCTTCAGTGTGCAAAGACCAGTGCCACCTCCCCCCAGGTATGTATTCATTTTGTTGGTAATAGCACTTATGGGTACACAAGCTGTGTGGTCCAGATATCTATCAAAATACATATTCAGGCAGCCACCTTTAACTTTTATAATCCATTTTATGCACTGCAATGCCTACCCAAGGAACATAGTTAACTAGCAATACAGATTTTTGTGTTTTTCTGGCACATAATGTAGTAATTTCGTAATGTTTACTGCTATGGGTTACCCTGTTATCCCAGTACAGTGGTACTTCCTTCTTTTGTCTCTGGAAAGATGAAAGTTTAAGTAGGTTGCTGGGGGGGGAGAATCAAAACTGATTTACAAGGTAAGCACGCATCTAAGCATCTAGCGTTCACTCCACAGAGCTGTCCTGTTGGCATTGTCGTCTTAATCTTTTAAATTTTAGCAATCAGTGGGTTATCTGAACATTGTAATCAGTTACTGACTTCTTGTAAAGTATAAGGGACTCTGGCAAAACCTCTTTACAAGGAGTCTGTTTTTGCAACATCGAGATTTGGGGTTTCTTTATGTGGTCGGTTTTGAATGTTTTTTTCTTTTGTATTGAGGGTTGATTTGTTTTTGTTTCTTTGTAGCTTGGAGAATATGTACAAGGAGCTGGCTACGGATATTGAGGGTTTCACTCATCCCGGGCATGGTGACTTGACCGAATGGGCCAAACAAGGTATGATTGGTCATGATGCATAATTCTAGGGCGCAAGCAGCGGCTGAAAAAGATTTCTGTCGTAGACGTATTTCTGTTATTACATGTTTGGCATTGTAATAGCGTTAAACCTATTGCTGTGCTAAAATTTTCTGTTTGACTTTGCACCTTTGTGTGTGCTCTGACGCAATGGTTTGGCCTGCTTTTGAGCTTCAACATAATTTGTACAATATATTTTCATGTTGGTATGAATTAAGTACAGACACTGGTATCTCTGCACCACTGACTCGGCTGGTTGGTAGTAAGTGGTTTATTAACAGTGGAGTATATTGTTTTAGTTTGCTTTACTCCAGTGACAGTGCCCACTCTTCGTATTTCTTAATTTCACCCGAAGTTGGACCATTTTGGGAAATGTCCTCCGTTTTCGATGCAAGTTATGTGCTGCCATCTCTGATCAGCTGCCAGTGTATTAGTTATTCGATTTATTATATTTTTGCATGAGTTCAATTTTATTCAATGTATTCAGATCATAAAAAGCAATTGCAAAATGTGTTTGAATTTGGGGCGTGTCCAACTAAATTGACCTCCTGCAAAGAAACTTCCGGTGGTGGATGGGGTTAAAAAACAAAGAATAGGTAGTGTGACGAGGTTCCCGCTCCCTGGATAATATGATCAGGAAATTTACAGGCAATATAGCTGGCAAATGTGTTTTTTTTAAAAATGTTTTCAGGCTTGGTCATTTTACTATGAAGGCCAAATGTTTTGAAAATCGGTTGATTGCACAACCCAAAGTTAATAAATGCTGGCCTCGACAGCTAGATTGTTTCAACATTTTGACCCTTTTAATAGCATTAGATTTGCATCATCAGTCAATAAGACCCCTGTCCTTTATTTTTAATTTGAGTTGTTCATGCTGTAGCAGGTGTTAAGAAAAAACGATCCAATGTCCATACCACAACCTCCAGTTTAGTTTGTTTCTAATATGTTCAAAGAATGAATCATTTTGGCCCTGACATTTTTTCCTGAGACTACTAATTAGAGAACCAAGGGGCTTGACAAAGCCATCCGTTTTGACTTTTGTTTAGTAAATAGTTTTTCTTATGATACTGTAAAGCTCACAAGCTACTATATAGGCAGCAGTACAAGCTTCTCTCTCACATGAGTACACACACACAAACCCATCTTCCATAGAATGTATAACAGCGATGTGAGATGCAAGAGGTGGAAGGGAAGCGGAAAAAAAATGATTTAGCTGCATTGTCAAGTGTTGTTGGGTGTGCATGTCACTGGTAGACCAGTGGGTCAACAGAACAAAAGATGGGTGCATTATCCAAGCTCTGCTGTTCCTAGTGTATGACAGGAGCTACCGGAAAGGTAATGAGTGGTAATGATGAAATTGGGAATGCGCAATGGGAAAAAGGAATAAAAGAAAAGGGATGAGATGTATTTTCACCCTAAAATGCAAAAATCTAAAGAAAGTAGCTTGTGAGTTCAGTGTTCAGAATATTACACTACTAGGGAAGCAATCTTAGATTCTGTTATTTTTACAGTTGTGTTGTCTAGTGTTGCTTAGAATCTTGTCTTGGAGAGTTGAGAACGCAGGAGGTACGCCCAGGTGATTATGGTGAACCATAATGCTTTCTTAAGCAGCAATGCTGGATTTGCAAGAGGATACACTGTGTCTTTGAATGTTATATATGGCTTTACTCCTCAGCTACTCATGTCCCTATTGCCAGTGCAGAACATGTCAGCTGTGTAATTTGTTATTGTGCAGTCTCAGAATTAGATTCCTATGTTTGCTAGTCATATTACATTGATGAGTGGGCTCTATGGGCTGGCTCTTATACTTTGCCTCCAACCGTACCAAGTTTGTATGCAGCATTTTTTATCTTATCCACGCAGGTGAGGCTAAAAGTGGTGGTGAGTCGATTGGAGTAGTTGAATACTTGGTTCCAGTAAACAAACAGCACTGAAAGTAAATTTGCTTAAAGGGGGAACATTCTTCCTGTGCCTCCTCTTTGAGGCTGACTCTTCTTTTGAAATTCCACCTTGTTCAACAGTTCCTCTTACCTATGGTTTTTGCATCAAAGCTACTAGATTTCTTCTACCTGCTAACCACTTTTCTTAGGATACATGGTAGGATCCACTGAGCTGCCTTAAGTAGCTCTCAGCACGTCAGCTTGAATTAGTGATCTTTGCAGAAATATCTGCTGCTCCATATTTTATATGCTCAAATAGCCTCTTTATTAGGCTGTTCTCCAGCTCTCTTCTGCAGGTCTCTGGCAAAGACTAGAATTAGAATTGTTATTGGTTCAAATATGGAAGCAGAATGCCTCGAAACACCTCATGGTCTAACTTATGTTCTCTCTTCGCGATCTTCTTTTACCCCCTCATTAAATGATTATGCTCTAAAGCCTACCTAGGTCTAGATCTAGATCTTCTGGTCTGCGGTCGCTCCCACTCGCTCCCCCTCGATCCCTGCCTGTGCCGAGAGAGCGCCTTTACGACAGCATAGCACCTGGAGCGCCTGGTATCGATATTTATAGACTGTCTATCATTCATTACTATTTGGTGCTGCATTACGATAATATAAATAATTAATCAGCGCTCGTGCAGTTTATTGGCATACCTGTCTATTATTCATTGCTCTTTGCTGCCGCATTACGATAATTTAATTAATTAATCAGCGCTCGTGCAGTATTTTTGGCATTTTGACCGGCGACTGTGCCCCTGCTTTGTATTGGGATACCCCACCGCCATCTTGCTGTTGTTGTGTGTTTACCTGGGCCCCGTGTCTCCTCCCCGCTCCCGCCTCCCAGCCGACCCTCCCATCCTCCGCCCCCCCCCCCCCCCCACTAACCATTTAAGTACGGATGGTCCTACGCGCAGCGTCCACGCGCTACGGCCGCGCCAAAGGTGCGCCAAAGGTAAGCCCGCCTACGCCCGTCCGCGCCCAGCGCCAGACCCCCTGGCCCCCAAATCCTTCCCACCCCTCCCGCATTACCTACGATGCCACCTCCCTCCTAGCCCTTAACCCCGGCCGCTCCCCCAACTGTGTCCAAGCCGCCCCTGGACACACCCATGGACCCTTCTCATGCAACTCCTGCAAGTTCGACGGCACCAAAACCAACTCCTCATCCACCAATGCCATACAGAGACCTGACACCAACCACCTAAAATGCATCCTGCTCAACACCCGCTCAGTCCACAGACACGCCATCGACCTCTGGCATCTACTAGACACCATCTCACCGGACGTCGCCTTCCTAACAGAAACATGGATGAACGCCTCCTCAGCCCCAGACATCACCATTGCAATCCCAGAAGGATACAAGATCATCCGGAAGGACCGCGTCAAGCACACAGGAGGAGGCATTGCCATCGTCCATAAGAATTCCATCTCCATCTCAACCAACTCAGACATCAACCTTGCCAGCGCCGAGCACCTTCACTTCCAGATCCACACCGACCCCAAGACCACACTCAGAGGCACCCTCCTCTACCGGCCCCCGGGACCCTGTGCACAATTCAATGACGACATCGCTGACTTTATCACCCCACACGTCCTCCCCTCCGAAGACTACATCCTATTGGGAGACCTCAATTTTCACCTGGAAAAGAGCAATGACAACAGCGCCACCACCCTTCTGGACAACCTCGCCAACCTCGTCACTTCCCCCACCCACATTGCAGGTCACACACTTGACCCTATCTTCACCTCCAGCAAACCTGTCTCATTCAGCCACACCACAGCTCCTCATTGGACGGACTACAGCTGCGTTCACTTTATCTACAATAAGACCACAATCCACAACCACCCTCAACCCACCCTGCGTAGAAATTGGAACAAACTCACCATCGACCAGATCTCCTCATCGCTCCTTCAAAATCCTCCTGTCCACTCTTCAAACCCCGACCGAGCAGCCATTAACTTCACCCAATGGCTATCCAACAGCGCCGACATCCTAGCACCGTTGAAAAAACGTCAAATCAAACTAGGCAGCAAAAACGCCTCCTGGTTCAACGATGATCTTAAGAAATCCAAGAAACTCTGTCGCTCCCTCGAGAAGGCCTGGAAAAAAGACCCAAACACCAGCACCAAGGACGCCTTCAAAAACGCCACCCGCATACACCACCAACTAATCCGGTCTGCCAAGAAAGCCGCTTTCAAAGACCGACTAGATAACAACGCCCACAACAGCAAGGAATTATTCAACATCGTCAAAGAATTTACCAACCCATCAGCCAACTCCAACGACATCACCCCCTCCCAAGCCCTCTGCGACTCCCTAGCTTCCTTCTTCCACAACAAAATCGCAGACATCCACAACAGCTTCGACAACCGACCCGGAGACCAACCCACTCAACCTCCTGCAGGACCTTCACCCCCCTTGAACATCCTTAACGACTGGAACCCAATCTCCACTGAGGACACCATCCGCCTGATGAACTCCATCCACTCAGGATCCCCAACTGACCCATGCCCTCACCACATCTTCAACAAAGCAGACTCCATCATAGCTCCACACCTCCGAGACGTCATCAACTGCTCCCTCAACTCCGCCACCTTCCCGGAAAGCTGGAAACACGCAGAACTCTGCGCCCTTCTGAAAAAACCCACAGCTGACCCCACCGAACTCAAACACTACCGCCCCATCTCGCTTCTTCCTTTCCCGGCCAAAGTCATCGAGAAAGCTGTCAACAACCAGCTTGCCACCTTCCTCGAAAGCAACAAATCCCTCGACCCCCTCACAGTCCGGATTCCGAGCCAAACACAGCACTGAGACCACACTCATCGCAGCAACAGACGACATCCGAACTCTATTGGACAATGGAGACACAGTCGCCCTCATCCTCCTTGACCCCTCCGCAGCCTTCGACACAGTCTGCCATAGCACCCTGCTACAGCGCCTCAGAAACATCGGAATCCAAGGAAAAGCACTGGAATGGATCACCTCGTTCCTCACCGGAAGAACTCAGAGAGTCCGGCTCCCTCCATTCAAGTCAGAGGCCTCTGAAGTCATCTGCGGCGTGCCGCAAGGATCATCACTCAGCCCCACCCTCTTCAACGTGTACATGAGCCCCCTTGCAACCAGCGCTCGCCAACACAATCTCAACATCATCTCCTATGCTGACGACACCCAACTGATCCTCTCTGTTAGACCTGTCTGCTTCTGGGGAGACTCTAACCATTATTATTTATTTTTGTCCCCCTTAGCCTCCCAGAGTTTCTATTTTTATTTTTACATATGTCCATCAGGATTCTTCAATGCTGTCAGGGGGCTAGGTGTTCCTTGGCGATGATGTCATTTTTCCCTCATAACCTGTGAGGCCTAGTCAGCCCCCTTGAAAATCTAGGGATCTCCAGAAACCTAAAATGGTGTCCACCAACTGCCATAACGGACACTACTGGAGGACAGGTCCATAGGCTAACATTAGGGAACTTTCCAGAATCCACTAGAGACTTCTGCAGGTCTCAGGCCACCCTATATAAGGCCAGTGACCAGCAGCCATTTTGTGCTGACCCAAGAGTGGAGGAGTGAGGCAGTGGTGAGAGGAGGTGGACACACTGAGAGCAGCTAGTTTGTTTCTGAGGCAGACAGTTTCTTCAGAGGGTTGTTCCCCCTTCAGCCTCTGACCAATCCCTCCCCATACAACAATTATCAAGGAGAAAAGAAGCCTGCGTGTGAAGGGAGATCTCTCTTAACCTGAGCCCCAGCGAACCCTGTCAGGGAGCTCTTAATAGAGGATTTCCCGCATTTCCAACTCCACTTACCAGTGTGGGAGAACAGCTGCGAGCCCTGTGACGTGGCTGGAGTTCCTGGCCGTGGCCTGGTGAAGCTGTGGGTCTGTGAGGCCTTAGAAGACCTAAGGAGCGTGGGCGCTGCTTACAGACATCCTTCCTGTGAAGCCGGTGAGGGAAGTGACTGGGGAAGAGCAGCGGCGCTGCTCCGATCGGCTGTGGGACCCCGGGGGCACCAGCCGCGTTAAACAAAGAAGAAAGCGCTTCCGCGCATGTCCTGAGCGTGGACGCTTCTGTGGAGGCAGGAGGGGCCTAGGGTCGGGCAGGCCCAGAAGAGCAGCGACTCCGCGGAGAACAGCGTCCTTCCTGTGAGCGGCCGTGCAGAGGCGGGAGAAGAGCGAGCGCTTCCGCGCATGCCCGGCGGAGTAGTGCCGCCTGGGGAAACGCCGGTCGCGTCAGCAGAGGAGCGCCGCGTCGGAGCTCCGGTGATTGATCCCCTCGGAGGAGGCAGAAGCGCCACAGCGGACGTCGCGGTAGGGAGCCTTGGGCCGGGAAAGCCTTCCCTGTCTTCCGCCATCAGACCGTCTGCTGCCAGGCTCCATCGTGCAAAGAGGACTCCCGCTGACACGTCTACAAGCCCCCCAAGTAAGCCGGGTAGTGTGGGAGCGGGAGGCGGCAGCACCGAGTGCCGAGAAAGCGGGACAGTGGGGCTACGCCCAAACAAATAACTGAACAGACAAGGAGAGCCTGACGCGAGGAAGTAGGCTAGTGAACTGCTCAGCCCATATTAAGAATATCCAATAATTGGCTGAGAGGAGAAAGGTGTGCAGGGAACCACAGGGTTCCTGAGTAGAAACCCTTACAGTCTGTTGTTAACTGAGGGAGTAAGTCCTCTACCAGAAAGGTGTAGCCTGTAAATTAACTAGAGGGAAGCCTTGTTAATACTACTGTGTCTTCCTTTTAGCTACATAACTGGTGGGATATGCTGTGAAGATCTACATCCAGTAGAGGTCTGTTGAGTTGAGCAGATATCTAAGAGCTGTGGGGTAATGTACTTGCTTATGAGTTGTTTAAAAACGTATTGAACTGTCAGACTGCATTTTCCTTTCTGTAATCATATAGTAGTGAAGTGTATTGTGACCTGAACAGCAACTGACCCCAAATGTACCCTTGATTCTTATAATCTGACCGGGAAAAGTATTGAAGTGTGATCTGAGTTTCATGAACAAGGTGTAAATTAATTGTGTATCATACCTGTCTAAAAGCATGACAAGAAAAGAACTCTATTTTTATAAAAGGTACTGGTATTTTCCCAACATTGGTGTTGTCTTTTATTTTAGTGGTTCATCACTGAGTTACTGTGAGTGAGACTTGTAAGCACTTAACCAACGCCTTGAGTTAGCTGTAGCCACTACTGTGCCAAGCTACCTTATGTAGACTTGGGTGAACTAGGTCCAACACTCTCACTCACCAAAGACCCTAACACCGCCAAAAACAACTTACACGAAGGAATGAAAGAAGTAGCCGAGTGGATGAAGCACAGCCGTCTGAAACTTAACTCAGACAAAACAGAATTCCTCATCTTAGGCACCTCCACCTCCGCCTGGGATGACTCTTGGTGGCCAAAGGCCCTTGGAAAAGCACCCATCCCGACGGACCACGCACGGAACCTGGGCGTCATTCTGGACTCTCACGGATGGTTGACCAGTGTCACCTGACATCCCATCCTCTCGAGGTGCATGATTGAACACGCGCCTGTCCACGTGATGATAGACTGCATGATGTAGGCGGCAGTGTTTATTTTGCGACATGGTTCAATGCAAACCAGCGCGCATCCACTGTTCAGTGCGAGCATCTTCCACGCACTCACCAGATGTAAATATATTGTGTCTCTCTCTCTCTCACACGATAAACTTGCTGTTGTCAACATCTAGGCAAAACCATTCACTGGGCACGCATGTTTTTGATAGCATGCACACAAACACAGATAAAATGTCACCAGTAAGTTAAATTAAAGGAGCCATTATCTGTGTCTATATTGTTGTCTCTCTTTCCTTTTCAGTTCCAGAAGGTCCCCCTTGTGGAATCATTAGGATACGACACTACTTCAGGTCGTATACAGGTGTCCTGCAAATTTTACAGGACCCGAGTAATTTATGAGCACCCAGGTCCTGATGAATCGCCCTTAGGGCGTGAAACATGTCGACCATTTCTTGCACATTAAGGGTCGAGTAAGGGTTGGTTTCATTATTTTCCACCCCTTAGTACCCCTTTGCCTCTTTTATTGAAGCAGGAAGCCTGACTATTAAAACATTCACCAACAGGACTTCCCTGACTTCTTTTAACTTCATTATCACGCTCACAATTACACTCCCTTACGCCCCTCACACGCACACACCCGCTGGCCCAGAATAAAAGATCTCCATCAAAAGTGCAGCTTTTATCGCTGCCCGGCGGGCATTGCACCGCCAGCCTGCCGAAGGAGCAGGGTACCGATGATGAGGCTGGACGACTATCGGCTGGGGCTACAGCTGTAGTCCTGTCGGTAGCCTGTGTGAGGTACCTTTACATTCTGGAATATGGGTCTACACCACACACTTAAGACCCCCACTTCACCCCTTGTCTAGATCTAGTGAGAGAGAACTACTGGTTGAGCTAAATCTATATAGCTCCCTCGGGGGAACTCTGTACACCTCTTATTGTTTATTGTTGCCAGGACAAGTACAATTGGACCCCCTTAAAAATTGTCCAAACCCCCTTCCCCCCTTTTTGATATCACAGTTAGCGTGCCTTGTGCACGGGATTTGTTGTATTAGGTTACCAGGGGCGGCCTTCCACCTGCCTCTTGGACCAAGCCACACAGTGAACCTTCGACGCACCCTTGACTAGGGTTCCGGTTTGACACTCTGCCCTGGCTCACTAGTTCAGGGCACCCCAGACGATACCCCAACATGGAGGATGTCCCGGGCCTCAGCTTTAACGAAGACACGATAGCTGAAGCACTAAGGAACACACCCTCCTTACTTAATAATCCACCGACAGTTGCATCAGGTACATCCGGAGCGACATCTAATGAATGGTCTATCTTGAGCGAGATGAAAAAGGAACTGATCAGGATAACTATCCACGGATTGATGATGACTGAGTATCTTAGGAGCAATATTGCCCCACAAGGCCTGATTGTGAACATCATCCCGAGACTGTTCCTGGAGGACAATCGCTTTAAGGTAGACTGGTGCCAGGTTTCCTGGAAGTGCACCAAGGACCTGCTATTCCTGATTAGTCAGACAGCCAAACGACTAGCTGAGGCACTCCAAGATAAAATCTCTGCCCTAGAAACGACCATGAAAAATGCTACTTCTAAAAACAACAAAACAGCATATGCGACTAAACTCACTGAGATCAATCAGGAGATGACTGATCACTATGATTTTCTGCTCAAACAGAAAACCACCAAACTGGAGAAGGATATAGCAAAGTTTTCAAAGGAAAAGGTATACCCCTACCTCAAAGATGGTTTTAAGGGGAGAAAGAATAACTACTCCTCGGATGAAAACTCGGGCACAGACACCAGGCGTGGCTCTTCGAGTAGTGACTCCAGTGGAGGCTACCCAGTAAGAAACGCAAGAGCAACCCGCCCATGGCAACAAGGATACCACCAAGGACCAATGTTCCATGGCCCACCGAATATACCTCCACCATGGCAATACCCATTTTATCCCCAAGGCCCCCCGCAATTCTACCCCCTTAATCCGCCTCCTTTTCAGGGCAGAGGTTGGGGCAGAGGAAGAGGGCGAAAGCGAGGTGGGAACAAAGGTGTTCAGTGGCAAGACCAGATGCCAGAACCCACGGGGATGGAGACAAGGAGCACGACGTCCAGGGGGAGAAGAGCTTGATTGTTAATCTCTCCAAGAGAACCCTTACCACTGCAGAGAAGACAGTCCTGGAGAAAGGACTCGGGTTTGTCCCCACTCCGACCCCTGACACCTTTCATGAAATGATAGAACTGAAGCAATTCTTCAGGAAGATACGTCTTCGAGCCTTTTTTGACAACAAACCGGACCTCCCCTGTGAAGACACGGGCCTCAGGAAACCCTCCACTTTTACTCCAACTGATGGGATGGTCCCCCCTGAGGTATTAACATTTGAAAGAGCTGTTCTGAGAACCTTGAAGAACAAACCATCCACAAAACCGTTCAATAATCTATCCAATGATGAGAGACGGGCAGCTACCTCGCTTGGCAATGACACCTCCATTGTGATAAAACAGGCCGACAAGGGGGGAGCTACTGTTATCCTCGATTATAATGACTATGACCAGGAATGCAGACGTCAATTGTCTAATTCAAACCACTATAGATTATTGACAGAAGATCCCACTAACCGTCTCATGACCACCGTGATGTCCCTGGTCATTGAAGCAGAGACCAATGGATGGGTGAGCAAAAAAGAGGCAGAATTCCTGGTGACCACAGACCCTGTAACACCGTATTTTTACATTTTACCCAAAATACACAAGGGCACCACCCCTGTCCCAGGACGACCCATTGTGTCTGGTATTGGTTCTATTTTAGAACCCCTTTCCCAGTTCTGCGATGCCTTCCTGCAACCCTTGGTTAAACGCATTCCATCCTATCTTCAGGACACTAGAGATGTGCTTCGCCTCATCAACGATATGGATGGGAGAGTGGACATAGACCTTCTCCTGACACTCGACGTGGAAGCACTTTACACGAACATCCCCCAACAAGCAACACTGGAGTCCGTGGAAACACTCCTCCGACAAGAAGAGTGGGTATCACCAACACCGGTTTCCCTCATCATGGAGCTGGCTCACTTGGCATTGACAGAAAACTTTTTCAAATACGAGTCGTCCCTGTACCATCAGATACGCGGTACATCTATGGGCTCGACCTTTGCGCCGAGCCTAGCCTGCATCTACATGGCATCTTTCGAGGAAAGATGCATCTACCCCCTAGATCAAAATCCATTTCGTGAGAATCTCACCTGCTGGCGTCGGTACATCGACGACATTCTGATATTTTGGAAAGGGGACCGGATGACATGTGAGGCATTTTGTGGTTGGATTAACCAACAGGACCCGTTCCTCAAATTCACGGGCACCATATCAAGTGAACAGATCCCTTACCTTGACCTCACCATAGTGCTGGAACCCACGACAATAAGCACCACCCTCTACAAGAAAGAGACGGACAGGAATAGCTTGCTACCATATAGCAGCCACCATACTAAGTCCCTCAGGGATAATCTACCATTTGGTCAATTTCTCCGCTTGCGGAGAAACTGCAGTTCAACTGATGACTATAAACGACAGGCACGCTCCCTCCAAACCAAACTCTTGGACCGGGGTTACCCCACCCACCTCCTGAAGAACTCCACCAAGAGAGCTCTCAATAACAACAGAGAGGCCCTCCTCGAGGTGCACCCTAAGGTACCAGACGATAAAATTGCTTGTGTGACCTCATTCACCAGGAACTCAGCTTTTATCAAGAAAACTGTCAATACCCATTGGGGCATCCTGAACTCTGCTGGACTGGAGATACCACGTCCACGTTTTGCTTTCAAGAGGACGGCAAACCTCAAAGATACTCTTGTCCACACTCGCCCCAAGAAGACTACTGTCCAAACAACCAAGACATTGTGGGATCTCCCGCCTGTAACGGGACACTATCGGTGTGGCGCGTGTGTAGTATGTCCACAGACCATCCAGGGCAAGTCCATCACCCTCAACAACAATTTTACATGGACTTACAGGAAGCATACGAATTGCAACAGCTCTAGGTGCATATATGCCCTAATCTGCCCTTGCAACTGTCTGTATATAGGGATGACCATGCGCCCTGTCAAACAAAGGATAATGGAACATAACAGTAACATTCGGTGCCATAGATCTCACACCAAACTGTATGACCATTGCAAGGATAAAGAACACCCCCCTGAAAGCATTCGATGGACTGTGATTGAATCCTTACCACATCTCAATCAACAAGCACTCTTCATGCATGAACAAAGATGGATACATCGTCTGCAGTGTGACGCGTTGGGTCTAAATGACGGGGTGCCCTGGACGACTCTCGCCAGATAGTCATAATTTTGGACATGTTGTCCACGTTTACTTCTATCGATGTGCATTCCCTCTCTGCCACACACCTGACTCCATTCCAAGATGGCGCTCACACTAACGCGCCCGTTGTGTGCAGGTTTATACCGCTCCTTTCTCTCTTTCAACCTTTGGTTTCCGTCGCTAAGCGACTGGACGGACACACCCTCAATGTGCGCGCGCTGCCTTCCCTCTTTTAAACCCGGAATCGCTCTGATCAACCACGCCGGCTGTCCAGACCTTGTGTTTCCGGTGGGAGGGGTAGGTGCAGAGCAGCTTGCCTGCAGCGACGTTAGAGGTAAGGTGTTGGGCGGGTATGTTACCAGTTGGCAGCATTTACGGAGCACCGTCCTCACGGTCTGTTCTTAGCAGCACGGATCGGTTTGTAATGTCGGTCTGATTCCCCCGTGGGCGTTTGCCCTTTTTCTTCCCTCTCAGGGCTCCCTCATCTCGCTGCTGGCCCCACCTGGACGGCCCTGAAGGTTTCTAGGAGGAAACATTAGGGGTGAGTGCGCCGATCGGTGCACAGACCAATTATTCCGCACAGAGTGTTAAACCACGCTCGTTTCCGGTTTTACTGTGTGGCTTCCACATCTAAACATTGAGATTCGAACCTCTCACGGATGGTTGACCAGTGTCACCTGACATCCCATCCTCTCGAGGTGCATGATTGAACACGCGCCTGTCCACGTGATGATAGACTGCATGATGTAGGCGGCAGTGTTTATTTTGCGACATGGTTCAATGCAAACCAGCGCGCATCCACTGTTCAGTGCGAGCATCTTCCACGCACTCACCAGATGTAAATATATTGTGTCTCTCTCTCTCTCACACGATAAACTTGCTGTTGTCAACATCTAGGCAAAACCATTCACTGGGCACGCATGTTTTTGATAGCATGCACACAAACACAGATAAAATGTCACCAGTAAGTTAAATTAAAGGAGCCATTATCTGTGTCTATATTGTTGTCTCTCTTTCCTTTTCAGTTCCAGAAGGTCCCCCTTGTGGAATCATTAGGATACGACACTACTTCAGGTCGTATACAGGTGTCCTGCAAATTTTACAGGACCCGAGTAATTTATGAGCACCCAGGTCCTGATGAATCGCCCTTAGGGCGTGAAACATGTCGACCATTTCTTGCACATTAAGGGTCGAGTAAGGGTTGGTTTCATTATTTTCCACCCCTTAGTACCCCTTTGCCTCTTTTATTGAAGCAGGAAGCCTGACTATTAAAACATTCACCAACAGGACTTCCCTGACTTCTTTTAACTTCATTATCACGCTCACAATTACACTCCCTTACGCCCCTCACACGCACACACCCGCTGGCCCAGAATAAAAGATCTCCATCAAAAGTGCAGCTTTTATCGCTGCCCGGCGGGCATTGCACCGCCAGCCTGCCGAAGGAGCAGGGTACCGATGATGAGGCTGGACGACTATCGGCTGGGGCTACAGCTGTAGTCCTGTCGGTAGCCTGTGTGAGGTACCTTTACATTCTGGAATATGGGTCTACACCACACACTTAAGACCCCCACTTCACCCCTTGTCTAGATCTAGTGAGAGAGAACTACTGGTTGAGCTAAATCTATATAGCTCCCTCGGGGGAACTCTGTACACCTCTTATTGTTTATCGTCATTCTGGACTCCTCACTCTCGATGACCAGACAAGTCAACGCCGTCTCATCATCTTGCTTCAACATTCTTCGCATGCTCAAAAAAACATTTCGCTGGATCCCCACCGAAACTAGAAAAACGGTCACCCACGCACTGGTCACGAGCCGCCTGGACTATGGAAACACCCTATACGCCGGTACCTCCGCAAAACTCCAACGCATCCAGAACGCTTCAGCCAGGCTCATACTAGACATCCCGCGTAAAGAACACATCTCTGGTCACCTGAAAAACCTCCACTGGCTCCCCATAAATAAGAGGATTACTTTCCGCCTCTTAACCCACGCACACAAAGCACTTTACGAACTTGGTCCCGAATGCCTCAACACACGACTGTCCTTCTACACCCCCTCCCGTCAGCTACGATCCTCCAACCAAGCCCTTGCCACTGTACCTCGCATCAACAAAGCCACCATGGGAGGTAGATCCTTCTCCTACCTGGCAGCTAAAACCTGGAACTCTCTTCCCACTCACCTCCGCCTTACTCAGAACCACCTAGCATTCAGAAAGCAACTTAAAACTTGGATATTCGACAAGTAACATTCCCCCCCCCCCCCCCCCCCCTTCCTCAAGCGCCTTGAGACCCTATGGGTATGTAGCGCGCAATATAAATCTTGACTTGACTTGATTTTCAGCATGCCTTCAGTTCTAGGGCAGCAGCATAAAATAGTAAGGAGAGTTATAAGTTCAGAGTTGGGAAGTGGAGGCAATGTGCTCGGGGATATAGACACTTCATTCTAAGGCGCTGCTTGAAGAAACCCTGGAGCTAGGTCAGGCCTTTGTTCTTGCAGACCACAACAGCCCTACTTGCAAAGGTCTGGATTAAAACAAGCCAGTATGTCCATAAATCTTGTTAAATCCCCCTCCCTATTCCCCCCCCCCCCCCCTCATCCAGGAGGTTAAGAAAGGAGCCAGAGCTGGGGCTGCAAACATGTGCTCCAATTGGATTGGAGGACGGGTCTGAAGGGGGGGGGGGGTAGTCCTTTATCCATGCATTCTTACTCCTTTAGGTTCCACCATTTTGTTGCACTCTGCCGTGCCTTTGAGAGACTGGGATGTTTTATGTCCAACATTCTTTGTTGGCAGGTAGATAAGACTGCAGGAGTGGCAGCATTCGCATTGGGAAGGGTAGATGAATGAGAGATGAGGGTTTACAAAGTATAAAAATACACTGAGGGTTAAACAGTCTAAAAGATGGAAATTCCCCGGTCGTCCCCTTGCCTCTCCTTTACAGTACCGATAAAGCGGTAGAACAAAGCAAGCTGTGCTTTTTGCAGCCAGGCTGCATATTACTGCTGGTGCTTTTCAGTTATTCCCCTTTTTATTAGTTTACATTTGCGCCTCTCTGTATCACTTCCACATTACTCTAGATTCAACTTCACAAGCCAGCAGGCATACATCTGGTGCCTTTCCTCAATATCGAATGGAAAGGGGTCTACAGTGTGGGTCAAGTACGTAGATCAGAAGCCCCCGACAACAATATATCACTTGCTCACACAATCCCCACAGCACTCTTGCGGTCTGTGTCCACTTCACCTCAGGTTCGCTTAACCATGTTGTGGGTTTGCCCTGAAGCACCCCTCACGTGCAGCACTCTACAGCAAACCACTGATCTCATGATGCGATGGATCCCTGCACATGTTCATGTGCAGCACAGCATAAGGCACCAGGTGCATCCGCAGCCTGCCCTGCTTGGGAACTCCTTTCTCATATCTGAAGGTTCTGACGTTTTACAGACAGTCGCAAAGTTGTTTACAGAGCTCGAGGCTGAGTGGGAAAGTATTTCCATTAATGGAGCTGTTAAAGTGAAATTACACGCGATATGTAAATTCTCTTCCAGGGGATCCTCATCCATAGTCATAAGCATTAGAATATTCCCGCCCATGTGCGGGAACCCGGAAACACTATATTATATGTGCCCCACATTTATTTATATATATATATATATATATATATATATATATATATATATATATATATATATATATATACATACATATATATATATATATACAATAGCAGCCAAATAACATAGAGCTGAAATATGCTGTGAAGAATTTCCACCATACATGAATAATAAGCATTAGAAACATGAGAAACAACACCAAAGATTGTTTAGAAATTGTTTTAATGCTCAGAAAGCAGTAGAAATTCTCATAACTCACTAGAAGCATAGGAAGCTCCCAGGCTGCATTGCAAACAAACTGTCTAAAAAGACTGAAAAGCTAACCTGTAGCTGAATAGCAATAAACTGACACCGTGCCTTTAAGGCACTCATGACCCCCTGCATCCCATCATGCCCCAGGGGTGACAGGTCAGTTGTTCTTTCCGGCTCCTCCAGAGAAGGACCCTGGTTACACAGCTCCACTATTTTTCTGGTTTTTGACAGAAAAATACTTCACTTTTGACAATTTTTACTCTTACTTTGACAATTAATATCTAGTCAAGTAAGATACTGCTTTTTTTTAGTCAGTTTGGAGAACATTTTCTTCTGAGAATGCCTTCACTCTTTGACAAATGTCCTTCTTGTGACAACAATAAGGCAAAATCAGACAACCACGACGTCTGCATCCTGTGTTTGCCTGAAGATCATGATCCAGGCACCTGTCCTCATTGTGAGCACCTGTCAGGAAGAACTCTCAAAGACAGGGAGAGGATTCGCATTTATGGCCTGGCTCACAGGGCTTCAAGAGGAAGATCACCGGTGAAGAAGGGCTCCAAGAAGGTTCATACATCTTCAAAAAAGAAGTCTTCACACCCTTCTACTTCAGCGTCGGGCTCGGCGCTGAGAAAAGAACCACCGGTGGAGTTTTCCTCTTCTAAACTACCGTCGACGGCGGGCTCGCCGTCGAAGAGAAGACCAGGTACGTTGACGATGTCGAAGGATCCAGCTCCGTCGGCCAAATCCCCTCCTCCGGCGTCAAGCGGGTGACGGTCGGCGTCGAGATCCATAACCCCTCCGCCGTCGTCAACCAGGCGACTACCGGCGTCGAGGGAGGTTACTCCTCCTCCGCCGTCGTCCAAGAAGCGGCGTTCGGCGTCGAGGACCAAGACCCCTCTGCCGTCGACAGTAGCTCGTCGATCGGTGTCGAGGCCGCAGTCTCGGTCAGTGCCTCGTCGGCGCTCGGCGTCGAGGGTGCCCAATAACCCTCCGCCGTCATCGCAAAGGCGCTCGACGTCGAGACCGAAAACTCAGTCGACGGCCGGTCATCGACGTTCGACGTCGAGGCAGGAAGCTCCGTCGACGACTGGACATCGTCGTTCGACGTCGAGAGAAACCTCCGTCGACGACTGAACATCGTCGTTTGACGTCGAGAGAGAGCTCCGTCGACGGGCAGGTATCGCCGTTCGACGTCAAGGCAGAGAGTTCCGTCGACGGCCAGTCATCGCCGTTCGACGTCGAGACAGAGCACTCCGTCGACGACTGCTCATCGCCGCTCGACGTCGAGACCACAGACCCTCTCATGGACATTCGAGGTCGAGATTGTTTGATCCGCCGACTCCTCGAAGGTGTTCGACGGCAAGGGAAGAACGCTCGACGTCGAGGCATTCAGATGCGATCATGGTGACGGAGTCTGCTTCCCGTCATTCATCTTCATGGTCCTCTGGCTCCTCAAGTGAACCTTCAAGGTCCAGAAGTCCTGTACACAGATCTCATGACCGTCGGCCAGATCCTTCGGCCGAGCGAATCAGGCTATCACCTAGATGGTACCAATCTTTGGACCATTGGCGAGATTCTGGGGCTACCAAGCGTATGCAGGAATATGCCAGCCCACAGCACAGGTCTCCTCTTCAGGATCTGTTGGAGGAGATGGACAAGCGTAGCCCTCCCAGACGAAAATCACCTGTGAGACCATCAGCCAAATCTCCCAGAAGATCCCGATCTCCTAGAAGGGAACCTTGAACAGAAGATCGGATCAGGTCTCGCTCTCCTAGACGGGAGGAGCGTTCAAAGAGATCGCGGGAGCGGAGACACAGTGCTCACCGTAGACGTCGACGTACTCAGTCTACTTTCATCTACCTCTTCCACCAGGTCGTCCAAGAGGGACTACTCCCCTACGTTGACGGACAGTCCTACGTCCAGGTCCTCCCCAGTGGATGACATTGGCACGTATTTGGATGTACTGCAAAGAGGAGCACTGAAGCTGAACATTGAAATGTCTGTCCCTCAAGTAACGACAGTCATTTTTGAGACTTTACACAAGAAAGCCATCTCCCGGCCTCTGCTGCTTTTGGTCCCGGGGATTATGGATCCCGTCAAGGAGGTTTTCCTAACTCCAGCGGCGATCAGGGCGGTACCAGCCCGCATTCAGAAGAAGTACAAACTGGCATCTTCTGACCCGGTGTGTGTAAAATCTGACCCTCCAGCAGACTCTGTAATTGTGGCAGCGGCGAGGAAGACTCACGCTGTCACTGGTTCCTCTTCAGTCCCACCAGATAAGGACAGCAAAGCTCAAGACTCCTGGGGTCGAAAGGTTTGCAACTCAGCTGCTTCCACTCTTAAGGTTTCGAGTGCAGCTGCGCTTCTGGGTCGATACGACAGAGCCTTATGGGACTCTGAAGAGACTGTTACAGAGGGGTGTCTGGTGGTGAATCAGATAAGCACTGCTGCGGATGGTGCAGTGCTTTCGGCTCATTCCTATTCACATGGGGTCTGTGCCAGAAGATCGGCCTGGTTGCGCCTTACAGGTCTGAAGCCGGATGCTCAGCATCGCATCCTTAATCTCCCCTTTTCGGGTTCCGCTCTCTTCGGGGAACATGCGGACGAAGAGATGACCCGAATGAAGACGGAACTGGATACGGTGAAGGCGGTGGGCTTGGAGAAGAAAAAAGAATTCAAGCGCCGCTTCAAGACCAACAGGGGGAGAGGGACTCAACAGAGGGTTCAAACCCCTCAGTGGTCCCAAAATAAGAACCAAGGGAAACGCCAGTTTCGAGGCAAGCCCAGCAGAGGTAGAGGAGATCACCAACAATCCTCCAATACCACAAGAGGAGGAAAGGCCTGAACAGTTGCTTCCTCTGGCACCGTTACCCACTCCAGTGGGAGGAAGTGCTTCACAACACCTGGCAGAGTGGGTCAGCATCACAAGAGATCAGTGGGTGCTGAATATACTGCGCAATGGATACAAGATACGTTTCCGGACTCCTCCGAAGAGCATCCCTCCAAAGAGCTCTTGTCCTCATCAGCTAAGCTTGCTCCGAAGAGAGGTGCAAGTCCTACTGCAAAAAAGAGCGATAGAGGAGGTTCCTCCCGCTCTAAGAGGAAAGGGAGTTTACTCCAGATACTTCCTTGTCCCCAAAAAAGATCAGGAGGACAATTTCAGAACAATTCTCGACTTACGACTATTAAACAAAGTCATCGTCAAAGAAAAGTTCCGCATGTTAGCGCTTCACCTAATATGTCCACATCTTCAAGCCGGAGATTGGATGTGTTCGGTGGATCTGCAAGATGCGGACTTTCACATCCCAATTGCTCTACAACATCGCAAGTACTTGAGGTTTGTCGTAGGGAACAAACACTACCAGTACAAGGTGTTACCCTTCGGTCTCAAGTCCGCACCACAAGTCTTCACCAAATGCATGGCAGTGGTGGACGCTTTTCTGCACAAAAAGGGTATCTTCGTTTACCCATACCTGGACGACTGGCTCCTAAAAGGTCCATCTCCGGTACAAGTGACGCACGATCTACAACTGTGCCTACACCAGCTACACAGGCTCGGCCTCCATGTGAACCTGGAGAAGTCAGTCCAGCGGCCTACACAGTCCATCCACTACCTAGGCTCCGTTCTGGACACAAGTTTGGGAAAAGCGTTTCCTTCGGAGGAGAGACTTTTTTCCATGAGTCAGAAATGTGGGATTCTGCTGGAGTCTCGTCTTCCAACAGCCCGACAAGTAGCTTCCCTACTGGGTTCCATGGCGTCCTGCATTTTTCTCATCCCAAACGCCAGGCTGAGAATGCGTCCTCTACAACAGGCTCTGGAAGATCAGTGGGACCAAGCGACAGGACGCTGGGAAGATCATATCACACTTTCCCAGGCAACGAAAGATGCCATCAAATGGTGGACTCTGAGAAAGAATGTGCTGGTGGGGGTACCGTTTCACCAACCCGTTCCTACCCAGTCTATAGTGACAGATGCCTCCCTGCCAGGCTGGGGAGCACACATGGGTCCGCTTCAAATTCAAGGGCAGTGGTCTGCGCAGGAGCAGACATACCACATCAACATGCTGGAACTCAGAGCGGTATTCCTGGCTCTCAAAGCTTTCTTACCAGCGATCGAATCCAACTCAGTACTGGTTCAGACGGACAATACGACCACTATGTTCTATCTGAACATACAAGGGGGCACAAGATCTCGCCCACTCTCTCGAGAGGCTCAGACAATCTGGCATTGGCTTCTCTCTCGAGGGCTCACAGTAGTGGCAGTGCACCTTCCGGGCGAGTTGAACGCGAAAGCAGACGCACTCAGCAGGCACTTCGAAGATCAGCCAGACTGGGTGCTAAACGACGAAGTAGTAGAAGAGCTTTTTCGTTGCTGGGGTCGTCCATCCATAGACTTGTTTGCAGACGACGAAAACGCCAAATGCCACGCCTTCGCATCCAGGTTCCACCGGCCAGGAACGCAGGGGAATGCTCTACTGATGGATTGGTCAGGGATTTTCGCATACACGTTTCCTCCCCTGGCTCTGATTCCGAGAGTAGTTTCCAAGCTCCTCAGGTCGAACATGGAAATGATCCTGATTGCTCCGGATTGGCCTCGGCAGTGGTGGTACCCGGACCTTCTACATCTGTCTGTGTGTCCACACAAACGGCTCCCTTGCAGGCCGGACCTGTTGAGCAAGATGAACGGGAGGAGTTCGAGGCATGTGGGCTGCTGAATTCATATCTGTGCATAGACCGCCACCTAGTGTTGGGTCCGGATGATTGCACATTGTTGTCCTGGAAGAGTCTTCGAAGTATCACGAGATAGGTGGCTCCTCCCCTGGTCTACAGTGCGCATGGGCATCGCCTCCATCCCCAGATTGTTTTTTTCCGCCATTGGGTTCGGATGTGTTTCGGTTCCCTCTGTCGGAACCGATAGTTGTTCAACTTCTACTCGAGACCAAAAGGTCTTTAGGCTGGGCGTCGGTATAGTTGCGTACGGGTTTCTTTCTGACTCTCAGCTCCTATCTCTTGCTGCCCTTCCACGTGCCTTCGGCGCGGACGGGCCTACACTACAACTTTTGCTATGGAGCGGACTCCATTCAAAAAGTGTCCGCTGTGTCACTCCAAATATTCACACCTCGACGTGCACCCTGTGTGCAATACCTGCTTGTCGCCGGATCACCGCGAAGACACCTGCATGGCGTGTTCGAAGTTCCGAAGCAAGAAGACTTTAAAGATTCGCCGGGCCAATCGGCTCCAGGCTCAATTGTCGGCTTCGGCGCCCCCACCAGATGACATTTTCCAGGAATCTGTCGAGGGAGAAGACGACGTGCGAGAGTCGGACTCTGGCCCTGCGTCCGAGGAGGAAAACTACGACGCGGGTGAGGCGGACTTTGACGAAGTCTCCGACGAGGTAGGGGACGACGATCTGGCTTGTGCCACGATGGGAGATAGCTCAGAGGAGGAGCATCCCCAATCAGACTCAGGGGTTATTCCCCTTCATACGGCCCAGGTCGAGGGATCGCCTTCGGGCCTTACCCAAGATCTACCTATCGGTCCTACGTCCCGCCTCCGGGCCCGGTCACGGACTTTTCTAAGCCATCACTTATGTTGAAGAAAACAAAAGTGAAACCAACTGGTCACGCACCCTCGGATGCGAAACCGAAACTGAAAGTTGCATTGGTAAAGAAGGTTCTGGAGGCGTCAACTTCCAAGAAAACCAAAATGGCCGACTTGAAGAGCCACGCCAAGATGGACGACCCGAAGCCCTCGGGGTCGACGCCAAAGGCGAAGGCCTCCGACGCGACCGCGTCGGCGCCGAAAGGGGTCGGGGACCCGAAGACGGTTTCGAAGAAGCGTCAGGGCGGCGACGCGCCTAGGCATGGGGCGTCGGCCCCGAAGAAGAAGCCTACCGGCGATCAGGCTCTCGAAGATGAGGGGTCGCTCGAGCAGGTGCAACCCTCGGCAACCTTTACAAAGAAAGTGGGGGAATCCTTACAGCGGATCCGAAAGCCCACGGTGGTTCCCGATCAGGACACTGTAGTGCCTACACTTACGCCTAAGCCTACTAAAGAGAAAACGCCTATTCGTTTCACCCTTCCACCCAAGTCGGCGCCGAAGGCCTTCGCGCCGAAACAGGGCGGACATCCAGGGGAGGTGTTAACGCCGAAAGCTGCCTTGGTGGTGTCGAAGCTTCGGCTCCAACCGCTTGCGGTAGAAGAACGTCGTGAGGTCATCATCGACGCCAACACCGGGAAACTGTCGCTCCTCAAACGAAAGATCACGTCGGAGCCGGCGTTGGAACCGTTTAAGATCCCGCTCAAGAATAAAAAGTACTCTGCGGACTCTTCGGCTCTGGTGGAACCTGTGTCCCCACAGGCCTTGGAACACTCGCCGACGCATTCCCCAGCGGCCGATGCGGACGAGGAAGATGCCGAGTACAACTATCCTGCGTACTCGGATCCGGAGGAGGAGCATGTGCCTTGGGCCGCAGGAGGCGACACAGAAGACCCGCAGTCGGGTCAGGACACTCAACTTTTCACCGCCAAGACGTCCCCGACAGAGGACTCGGCGGCCTTCAATGCTTTGATAGAGAGAGCTGCGGCGAACCACGATGTCGAGCTGCACTCGGACCCCGTGGATGCGGACTTCTTATTCGACACCTTCTCGGTAGCCGAAAAGCAAGTCAAAACGCTACCGATGCTTAAAGGGGTGCTTAAACATGCACCAGAGGTTTTCAAAGAGCCCACCCGGGCGCGGGTGATCAACCCTCGCATCGACAGGAAATATAAGGCGGCACCCACGGATCCCACTTATATCAAGGGACACTTTCCATTGGACTCCTTGGTTGTTTTCAACGCTCGGAAAAGGGCGAATTCTCAAACTACTGGTGACGCTCCTCCCCCAGACAAAGAGTCCAAGATATTTGAGGCCTCGGGCAAACGCATTGCTGCACAGGCAGCTAACATCTGGAGAATATCTAACACCCAAGCCCTGCTTGCACGTTATGATAGGGCCCATTATGACACATTAGAGGCCATTCTGCAACACTTGCCTGACCAATACAAGGAGGCAGGAGAGATGCTCATTCAGGAGGGTAAACTCATTACAAATGCATCCATCAAATGTGCTCTAGACGTGGCAGATACAGCCTCTAGAGCCATCAATACAAGTGTGTTACTTAGACGTCATGCCTGGCTTCGTATTTCGGGGTTCAAGCCCGACATCCAAACCACCATTTTAGGTCAAACAGTGAATCCTGACCATCTGTTTGGCCCTGAGGTGGATGCCTCACTAGAAAAAATGAAAAAGGATACCGAAACTGCAAAGTCAATGGGGGCTTTACAGAGTCAGCAGTTTCGGGGTGGTTCCTTTCGCCGTTCAAATTCAAAAGGCACCTCACGGGGACAGGCATCCCAGTCCGCACAATACTACAAGGGTAACACCCAGCCCTCGTATAACAACAAGGGTAGAGGTGGTTACAGAGGCAATAATACCAAAGGCAGGGGACGTGGAAACAATGGCTCCAGGTCCACCACCACCAACAAGCAGTGACGTCTTGTCACTGCCCCCCGACCATGCAACACCGGTTGGGGGGAGACTTCAGCAGTTCCTGCCGGCGTGGAAGAACATCACCACGGACAGGTGGGTGAGGTCCCTTATCCAGTACGGGTACTGTCTAGAGCTTACTTCCATTCCACCAGACATACCCCCAAAAAGCCGTCCTATGTCAGGCGAGCATTTGACCTTGTTGCAGCAGGAAGTTCTACTTATGCTGCAAAAAGGGGCAATAGAGCTCGTTCCACTGCAAGAGCGGGGAACAGGGGTTTACTCCCTCTATTTCCTAATTCCCAAGAAGGACGGATCCCTCAGACCTATCCTGGACCTCAGGCCCCTAAACTGGTACATACTCTCGGAGCACTTCCATATGCTCACGTTGCAGCAAGTGCTTCCCCTGCTCCAGCAGGGGGATTTTCTGGCTACACTGGATCTGAAAGATGCCTATTTTCATATCCCCCTACATCCTTCCCACAGGAAGTATCTCAGATTCACGCTCTTAGACCAGCATTACCCGTTCAAGGTCCTGCCGTTCGGTGTCACCACGGCACCAAGGGTCTTTACGAAGTGCCTAGCGACTGTGGCGGCGCATCTCCGTCGCCAAAACGTCCACGTCTTTCCTTACCTGGACGACTGGCTCATTCAGGCAAGGACGGTACAGCAGTGCGTAGACCATGTGTCACGCACCATTCATCTCCTGCACGATCTGGGTTTCTCACTGAACTACCCCAAGTCCCATCTCCAGCCCGCCCACGTGCGACAGTATCTGGGCGCGACAATCAACACTCTGGCGGCCACTGCGCAGCCAAATTCAGTGAGAATCGCCAGTATCCAGGCGCTGATCCAACGGTTCAGACCCCAACACTCGCTTCCAGCGAAGGTGTTCATGCAGTTGATAGGCATGATGGCCTCCTGCATCTCCATTGTCCCGCACGCAAGACTACATATGCGTCCGCTTCAGGAGTGCCTAGCACGTCAGTGGACTCAGGCTCATGGGCAACTGACAGACCTAGTGTTGGTGAGCGGTCGGGCATACAACTCTCTGCATTGGTGGAATCCACAAAACCTTTGCAAAGGCCGACCATTCCAGGAGCCTGTCCCACAGGTTATCCTGACGACGGACGCCTCTCTCCAGGGATGGGGAGCGCATGTACTCCATTACACTGTGCAGGGACTATGGACACTACAGCAGAGGAAGATGCACATCAATGTGTTGGAACTGATGGCAATCTTCATGGCCTTAAAGGCGTTCAAAGTACATCTGTGCAACAAGGTCGTGTTGATCCGGACGGACAACATGACGGCCATGTACTACATCCAGAAACAGGGGGGCACACACTCTCCACAGCTGTCTCATCTGGCTCAGAGCATGTGGAAGTGGGCCATTCAGAGGAACATCTTCCTCATGGCAGAGCACCTCCCGGGCAAGGACAATCAGATGGCGGACCTCCTCAGCAGGCACAGCCATCAGATGCACGAGTGGGAGATACATCCATCGGTACTCCAACCGTACTTCCAAATGTGGGGTCATCCAGAGATAGACCTGTTCGCCACAAAGGAGAACGCAAAATGCCAAAGCTTTGCCGCCAGGTTCCCACACCCCCAATCACAGGGCAATGCGATGTGGATGAACTGGTCAGGCAAATTTGCGTACGCTTTTCCCCCAGCACCTCTGATACCGCTGGTGGCACGCAAGCTCAGGCAACACGCGATGACGCTCATCCTGGTTGCTCCAACGTGGGCTCGCCAACCATGGTACACCACGTTTCTGGAACTCTCCGTGGTACCGCATCAAAGGCTTCATCTCACTCCCAGCCTTCTGACGCAGAGCCATGGCGACATTCAGCACCCAGATCCGCAACAGCTCAACCTGGCGATCTGGCTCCTGAAGTCCTAGAGTTTGGCTACCTCAATCTTCCTCCCGATTGCATGGACATCATTCGGGAGGCAAGGAAGCCCACTACTAGAGCTTGTTATGCGGCTAAATGGAAGAGGTTTGTCATCTACTGTGTGAACCACGACATTGACCCGCTAGATGCTTCCATTCAAAACATCATCTGTTACCTTTTTCACCTGTATCGATGTAATCTAGCGTACTCTTCCATCCGCATTCACCTGTCTGCTATCGCAGCATACCTCCAAAATAGGCAGCACCTGTCACTCTTTAAGGTCCCTGCTATCAAGGCCTTTCTGGAAGGACTCAAAAGGGTCATTCCACCAAGGACTCCACCAGCTCCGGAATGGAACCTCAACGTGGTTCTTACAAGGCTGATGGGTCCTCCTTTTGAGCCACTGCACTCTTGTGAGCTTCAGTTTCTGACTTGGAAGGTGGCTTTCTTAGTAGCAATTACATCGCTACGGAGGGTTAGTGAGTTGCAGGCACTCACCATCCAAGAACCTTTTTTCCAAGTACATGCTAACAGGGTGGTGCTCCGCACTAACCCTAAATTCTTACCCAAAGTAGTCTCACAATTCCACATTAACCAAACAATTGAATTGCCGGTGTTTTTCCAAAACCCAGAGACGCTGGCGGAGCGCATGCTCCACACCCTTGATGTGAAAAGGGCCTTGATGTACTATATGGACAGGACTAAAGATTTCCGCAAAACCAAACAACTTTTTGTTGCTTTTGCCACACAACACAAGGGAAACGCTATCTCCAAGGCGGGGATTGCTAGATGGATAGTAAAGTGCATTCAGATCTGCTACGCTAAAGCTAAGCGCACTCTCACTATCCCACCGAGGGCCCACTCCACTAGGAAGTTAGGGGCCTCTATGGCTTTCCTAGGTAACATTCCCTTAGAAGATATCTGTAGAGCAGCCACATGGTCTACCACACATACTTTCACTAAGCACTACTGTGTAGACGTGCATTCCAAACAGCAGGCAGCTGTTGGTCAGGCTGTTCTAAAAACGCTTTTTCAGACTGCTGCAGCTGGCACGGGCGGCCGCCGTTAATGGAGGGACTGCTATGTATTCTATGCACAGATATGAATTCAGCAGCCCACATGCCTCGAACTGCAAATGCTACTTACCAGTATGCATCTGTTCTTGGCATGTAGGGCTGCTGACATTCATATCGCCCGCCCTCCTCCCCGGCGCCTGTAGCAGCTGCAGTATTTATTCATACAAACACATATGCTCATAGCATGGTCATCACTCACATTCTTCACTCCATCTCTGCCAATGGCTAAAAACAATCTGGGGATGGAGGCGATGCCCATGCGCACTGTAGTCCAGGGGAGGAGCCACCTATCTCGTGATACTTCGAAGACTCTTCCAGGACAACAATGTGCAATCATCCGGACCCAACACTAGGTGGCGGTCTATGCACAGATATGAATGTCAGCAGCCCTACATGCCAAGAACAGATGCATACTGGTAAGTAGCATTTGCATAATGCATCCCAACCTCCCATCATTGAACCTAACAGCATGGCTCCTGAGGTCCTGCAATATGGACATTTGAACTTGCCTCCCGAATGCATGAACATTTTAAAAGAGGCTAAGAGACCTTCCACGAGAGCGTCCTATGCGTTCAAGTGGAAAAGGTTTTACTTGTGGTGTAGGGATCATCACTTAGATCCGACTAAGGGGCAGGAGGACGTCATTTTACCATACCTCCTTTCCCTGGCAACTGCTGGTTTGAAGTACCCTTCTATTAGAGTGCATTTGTCAGCCATTGTAGCAGACAGAAAATCACCTGATCAGATGTCTTTCTTTCAGGTTCCAGTGGTTAAGGACTTCCTACAGGGGTTAAAGAAAGTGTATCCCCCTGTGCGAAATCCTTCTCCTCCTTGGGAATTAAACCTAGTTCTATCCAGGTTAATGTCGCCTCCTTTCGAGCCCATCTACAAGGCCTCCTTGCAACAAATCTCTTGGAAGGCAGCCTTTTTGGTGGCGATTACCTCTGCGCGCAGAGTAAGTGAGATACAAGCGCTCTGTGCGAAGGAACCATATACTGTTTTCCACCACAACAGGGTAGTCCTAAGGGCTCATCCATCTTTCTTGCCTAAGGTAATTTCTGATTTTCATATAAATCAGTCCATTTCCCTCCCTTCCTTTTTTCCAAATCCTACGACCCCAGCCGAGCGGTCACTTCACTCCTTAGATCTAAAGAGAGTGCTTAAGTTTTATTTAGAAAAGACTAAAGGGATCAGGAAAAAGGACCAAGTGTTTGTGATCTATGGTTCAATGAGAACAGGTTTTCCAGCGGCCAAGAGGTCCATCTCCAGATGGATTGTCTCTTGCATTAAATTGGCCTATCAGCTTGCAGGCAAGCCTTTGTTGATGTCTCCAAAAGCGCATTCACTAGAGGGAAGGCCGCTACAGTAGCTTTCTTACAGGACATTCCAATGTCAGAAATATGCAAGGCTGCAACCTGGAAATCGGTTCATACCTTTACGAGGCATTACTGTCTCGAATCTGATTCCAGGACCGATACTCAAGTAGGGCAAGCCTCCTTGAGGAATCTGTTTGGGTAGCATATAGTCTACTCAGACTTGTTGATGAGATTACTGTCTTATCTTTCCTTTGCCCGCAGGGATGAGGAGAGGCTCGCTATTCTATTTTAATGCTTATGACTATTGATGAGGATCCCCTGGAAGAGAAGGATTAGTTACTTACCTGTAATCCTATTTCTCTTCCAGGGGTATCCTCATCAAAGTCATAAGCAACCCTCCCGCCTCCCCGGGCAAAGGATACTCTTTAATATGGAGATATTGTTAACTATTAGTTATTGGGTTTGTTTTTCAGTCTCCGAAACGAACAACTGACCTAACTGTCACCCCTGAGGCATGATGGGATTCAGGGGGTCATGCGTGCCTTAACGGCACTGTGTCAGTTTAATGCTATTCAGCTACAGGTTAGCTTTTCAGTCTTTTTAGACTGTGTGTTTGCAATGCAGCCTGGGAGCTTCCTATGCTTCCAGTGAGTTATGAGAATTTCTACTGCTTTCTGAGCATTAAAACAATTTCTAAACAATCTTTGGTGTTGTTTCTCATGTTTCTAATGCTTATTATTCATGTATGGTGGAAATTCTTCACAGCATATTTCAGCTCTGTTATTTGTCTGCTATTGCATGTTTTTATATATATATATATATATATATATATATATATATATATATGATATATATATATATATGTATATATATATGTGGGGCACATATAATATAGTGTTTCCGGGGTCCCGCACATGGCCGGGAACATTCTAATGCTTATGACTGATGAGGATACCCCTGGAAGAGAACTAGGATTACAGGTAAGTAACTAATCCTTATTCACCTCTCTATCATTTTTGTTTGTTGTGCCTCTTTCATGTCCGTTTTCGGGTCGAGCAAATGCAAGACGCTCTTGCATACATTAAAGGGCTTGGAGCCTGCTGTTTGCTTACTCTTTGTTCGCTTGCATGGCACATTTTTTTTTAAGCCTCATAATTTGTCAAGGTCAAGCCTTACATTTCTGTTCTTCTCTGTGGAGCAGGGACGAAGCACTGATTGTTTCAATTTAATCGGTGCTCTTCGCTGCTCCCGACGTGATTGAGGTAATAGTTTGTTCTTTTAATTTGTAATGGCCTGCAAACAGAATGTGTGTGACTGGCAAAAACGTGCCTAGCAGGACAAACATAATTGCAAAGATTTATTTTCTATGGTTAACTTTCTTTTACTTTGACAATCCTTCTTTTCTCACTTTGTACTCACGTTTTCTTTTGTTTTTGATTATGGGCATTGTTCTCAAAAGATGAGGATTATGTTATTGTAAAGCAACATTGTTTCTTTCTTATGTGTAATTTCTGAATGATGCTTTAATACACAATTGTCAATACACCCCAATCTGCCCTACTCCAATTCATGCCACCTCAGCCCACACCAATCGTCCCCACTCAATAAATTCTACCCCAGACCAAGCCAATCCACCACCCTACAATTTTCCCAACCTATCCCACTCCAATCTGTCCCACTCCAACCTGGCCTTTCCATCCCAACCAGGCCTTTCCATCCCAATTCACCCCACCCCAATCTACCCCACGCTAATCCTATCCACCCCACGCTAATACTATCCACCTCACTCCAATCCAAAATATTCTTCCCCACTCTATTCCACCATACTAACTTTTAGCAATGATGGACAGCAGCCACAATGGTGTTCAACATGGCAAAACCACATTGCCAAAGCCAATAGTTCTTGTATAGGTGAGCATTAGCTAAGCCAATAGGTGTTCGATTTTCTCCTCTCTACATATTTGTTCCTGGTGATTTTTCTTCTTCTTGCTGTCCCTCTTTTTCCATTTGACTGCCCTGCGAATCGAAAACATGACGAAAAAAAAACATTAAATTGAGCTGTCATAGCTCTGAAGGCTCGAGATCAAAACAAGCTTTGGCTGGGTTGTATAATTAAGTAAAATAAGTAGCTTAGATGTAGACACTGTTAAATCCGAAACCACTTGAGTGTTAATCCTAAATGCGTTGTGGAATGAGCAGGAGTCGGATCTCTGAATTTAACAGGTATATCAGAAGTATTTGTAAGGCAACCAATAATTTCTGTCAACTCCAGTCTTGACGTGATAGTGAAGAACAGTCGCCTGTTTTTCTGCATCCTCGGTGATCTCTACTCGAGGGAAAGATATAGCTCTCATACGACATTTCCAAAAAGTGGGCACAAACCTTGACTACCTCTGCCGAGGATAAACTCCGAACCACAGGATGCAAAATCACTCTCACTAGAGGGATATGATCAAGAGCAGGATAATGTTTTGCCTAAATTGTATGCACATACAACAACTTGCACAAAACATACATTTTATTTGGATCTTCATCAAGTATTGGAGACTGGCAGCATTGTAAGAATGTTACACCTGCGTGGTATTTATAGATTTTGCAGTAATTATGAAAATGAATGTACAAACCATATGTCTTTTTGGATATTGGTGTAATACGGTACTTGATTACTAATTTGGTTCTCATTATTATGTATGTTTGTGTTCTCCAGGAGTGCTCTTACTAAATTCTGTGCTCACTGTTAGAGCGCATAATGCCAACTCCCACAAAGACAGAGGCTGGGAACAGTTCACTGATGCTGTTGTATCCTGGCTGAACAAGAACTTGGACGGGCTGGTGTTCATGCTCTGGGGCGCTTACGCACAGAAGAAAGGCAGTTCCATTGACAGGGTATTGATATGTTGTTCTTTTCCAGATTGTGTACTGAATACATGGCTGGTGTTGTCCCCAATGTTAAATGTTTTAATAAATCTTGCTTTTGTGTTTATGGTTCTGAGAAGTAAAACTGTATACTAAGCCCATAAATAGGAACACGCTTGTTCTTCGCTGAGAGGGCACAAGCATTGCATTTCCATGTACTGAAAATATTTGTTTGCAGCTACGTTTTTCATCCATTTCCTTGTCTTTGAGTCCTAGGTGGGCATGCTACTTTAAGCACTATGCCTGTAAGCAACATGTTACCCACCCTAAAAAGCATCTGGATTCAGATCTTCAAGTTTTATCTTCCACAAACCAGCTTACCAGTCTACTTCAAACTTATACAAGCTATTCCTTCCTGAAATGGTCCTGCATTATGCCCTAATTTTACACTCCACTGTCTGAGACAAGCTTAATGTTTTTTGGTTCCTCCCTTTTTAATAGGACCCGACTTGAGTCTGAAACCCAATGATCTGGGTCCAGCACTAAGATCAGAAAAAGGAGTCTGAACTGATGTTTAAAGCATATCCTTAAGTGACAAAAAATATGCTTTTCTGGTATTGTTTTTCCAAGCACTAAATGATGAAATGTCCAAACTTCTAGATCAAGCCTGTAAGACAAGAAATGTAACTAAGTTAATGTAGAAGGGACATTGACTTGAAATGGATGAAAAGATGAAGCACGGTTCTCTAGCGTGCCGGTACTCCCAACATGAGTTGTGCCGCGCAAAGGGAACCTCTTGGTCTCTGACTCTGGAACCCATCCTGGCCTTAGTGCCAATCCAAATAGAATTCCCAGGTCCACCTGCGATGCCACAGCAGACCCGGGCCTTCAAGGAGGTCATGCTGTGGATCTTTGTTACCCTACTGGATCCCTCTGCAGTGCCTTCAGGCTTTATGGATCTGAGGGGCTCTCTAGTTGGTCTCCCACATGCCGATTAGTTCCCGATGCCAACTGTGCCATTTTACACCAACTCCGACACCCATGCCACACAGCACCACAATTGACATTGGAGCCCTGAGCATAGATGCCAGTACTGACAGAGATGCCAAAGAGATCCAATAGTCCTTTCTGACTCGGTGGCAAATCTACCATATAAATCGTCCCTTTGCATATTCTGATTCGGAGATGCTTCCACTTCATTACAATCTGCTTGACCCCGATGAAGATAATACCTCACAAGTTTACGATGATGAACACCTGTTTTTTTTACCTCCAGGATGCCAGTGGTCTCTGCACCTCTGCAAAAACTGGCCTACACTCAACTGCTCCAGACACAGCCTCAGAACAGTTTGTCGACTTTGCCATGTCATAAGGAGGACAGCAGAGGTTCTCGGCCTACGACTATCCACCAAAGAGGTGTCCTCACAGGGGTTCTGCTGCAAGGGCAGGTCTCACAGGGACCTCCTTTACCCTTTAGTTAGGCCCTCACTGCTGAGCTTCTGAACAAAACCAGGATCTTGCCCACTTGAGAACAGGCAGATAATGAGAAACAATAGACTAGTTATGGGTCACCTTGTTTTTTCTCCTGCAACACAGAAGTCTTGTGGTCCAAGTCTCTGCCAGTAGGCTCAACCCAAATGCTTTTCCAAAAACCATGTCAGACAGAGTCGGGGCATGGAGACATGCAAACTGCATGTTATCCTCTGCCAGCCTTGTCCTGTACTCCTGTAAATTTCAGCAGTCTCTCGGGCCACAAGTCACATGCATTGATGCATTGTAGTACATAGTGGTGGTGGTGATCTTGCCATCAATCCTGTAAGGAAACCCCTCCCCCCTCCTGCAGTTCACAGATGACGGGCAGGATGCAGTAAAGTTGGTTATTCGCTTAGGCTTGAAGACAGGGTAGGTAATGGATCAGAGTGGTGCTCCGGCATCATACTTGGGATACGGTCCACGGGATCTCCAATGATGTTAAACAATCCCTGAAAGACGCCAGGGGGCGCTAGAGGGCGCACTAGCTAATGGCCGCACTCTAGTGAGGCTCTGGCTGCCTGGCCAGTAGGATCCTGAAATCCTTCGACTAGACGCCCAATAATTGCAGCATCGGCGACCCAACTCAAGATACGGCTCCGGTCCAATTTTGGAAGCGATCCGACCTCGTATGCCCGAGTTACGAGGCTGCACATCTTGACCGGTGGGTGCTGCTGCGGTGCACAGCCGAGGCGCCCGGACACCGGCCCACGCGAGGCCGCGGCTCTCCACGAGGCGGCTAGGCCTCGGGACTGAGAGGCCTGAATTCCTGGAGGAGGGTGCTGCTGGAGGCCGTCGAGCGACAGCGGAGGTGAGTCTCTCCCCCTGCGGAGCCACTGCAGTGTGCGGAGGGGCTCCGGGCTTCCCTGGTGGACCTCAGAGGGTCCGGGAGACCAGCGCGGCGCACGCCTCTATCTGCCGAGTGAGGCGGACATCTTCCCGGCTTTGCCCCTCGCAACCCCGCAACTACCCCTGACCACTGCAGCCGCCTGGGAGCTGGGACTTGAGACACAACAACGGACATACGGAGGGCATAGGAGTTACCCAGCCTACGGGTCCTGCCCCGCGCATTTGGCGCGCTGACCTCCTCCTGCGCCCGGCGGCCTGCCACCATCCCCCGCTGACTCTCCCTGTGCTCCGGACCGAGGGGACTGCCGCAACCCCCCCACCACCTCACCCATAGCAGCTACTCGGTGCGAGGGCTCTGGGGGCAGGAGACTGCCTGTGACGCTTCGTGCCTCGGGTGGGGGATACCGCCCTGGACGAGATTGCTGCTCGGGGGGCCATCTGGATACGCAGACTGGGCTGGGAGAAGTGGGCACGCACACTAGAGCCAATCGCAGTGCCCGTGGGGGTGCACACAATCGCGGCACGATGGGCAAAAATGACAATAAACAGCCCAAGCTCTCTTTCGAACCGGCGGCTGTCAAAAAACCATTACGCAGCATGGCGGGGACCAGTGGAGCCCCAGGATCTTCGGGCACTGAGCCCCCCTCTGCCCCCCTGGCCCCGGAGCTCGGGCTGATGATGGAGGAGATGCGGCAGGGCTTCGCTACGATAGTGGACAAGGTCGACCGCTTATCATCCAGAATAGATGGGGTTGCGCAGAAACTGGAGGTCCACGAGGAGCGCCTGGGGGAGGCGGAGAGACTCATCTCTACCACTGAGGACACGGCCGCTGCCCACGACACGCGCCTGACTAGAATGGATAATATCCTGAGAGTAATAGCGGCGAAGAACGAGGAGTTGGAGGCGAGGAGCAGACGCAACAACATACGCGTCACGGGGGTTCCGGAGTCCACCAACACTGGGCGCATGGAAGACTACGTGGAGCGCATCCTCCTCACGGCAGTGGGTAAGGAGGCCTTTTCCAGCCAATTTATTGTAGAGCGGGCGCATCGCTCCCTGGGCCCGATCCCCAAGCCAGGGATGCAGCCGCGACCCATCATTGCCCGGTTACTTAACTACCGGGACCGCGACACGGCACTGCGTGCAGCCCGCACGACTCGGAATCTAGCTTGTGACGGGGTACAGTTCTCCCTGTATCCGGACTTTACACCGATGGTGCAGGACCAGCGGAGGAAATTCCTCGACGTGAAAAAAAAGCTGAGGGACATGCAAGTGGACTATGCGCTTCTGTACCCGGCGCGGCTCAGGGTAACCCACCAGGGCAAACAACACTTTTTTACAAATCCGCAGCAGGCCGAGGACTATGTCCGGAGGCTGCGTACCGCCAGAAGGGACAGGCGAAACGAGGATGAAGATGAGGCAGACGTAAACCCTGCCGAACACGTGGAACCCTAGCTGTGTCCTTATGAACATTTGATCGCTGACGCCAAATGATGGAATGGAGATTTGAGATGCCTGCTGCCGGTGAGGAGACCTCGAACTGCCTGTAGAAACTTGGCTGGTGGATTTGCTGCGTCGTTGGTCACAGGTGGGCGACAACTGCTTTTGTATATACCTGCCCCTCTGCTGGAGTTGATCTGAGACTGGGCGATCTGAGAGCAGCGTTGAGACTGGAATGAGCAGCGGTTGCTCCTGGGATGGTCCTCCTGAATTTTCTTTTTTTGGTGTCTTTTCCGGCATGAGGGGGGGAGATGCGAGACACTGACTTGACATGTGGGTACTAGCCTGCAGGGGTAACATATGCCAGGCATCACCCCACCTTCTCTGTCTTCTCCGTATGGCGCATGCGGGTCGAGGGGGGAGTGTTGGGGTGCATTCCTCTAGTGTCCTTAGAAGGGGATTCCCCAAACGGTTTTTCTAATGTTCTTGATTGTTGGGGTCGGGGAGGGGGGGGGGGGGGATGTGATACTGGCAAGATTGGGTTGCTTCAGTGGGTGGGGGGGAGCTGGAGATCGGGGGCTGAACAGTTGTGCATGGGGGGAGGAATGGGATGTGGATGTTGGGATGCGAGTTGTTGTTGAAAGTAGAAATGTTGTTGCGTATGACATACATGACAAGTGTGCAGGTACTGGAATTCGTAGGTGTGAACGTTTGGATGTTTGTATGAAGAGAATGTTCTGGACAGCGGAAAGATTTGCTTCAGGTACACTTCGATCGAGGGCTACAGCATTGGCCAAAAGCTTCTTTCAGGGATACGATGTCGAACACAGGTGATGATACGTCGAATACTGTCTCCATAATGTCCTGGAATGTCCGTGGCCTTAATAACCCCCGCAAATGTAGGAATGTGATTGCTTATTTAGATCGGCACCATGTGCAGATAGCGATGCTCCAGGAAACCCATCTTAACCCGAATGGTGTCCCTAAGTTTGCGAGCAGATGGGCGAATGTGAGAGTGTTTTCCTCCTACTCCACGTACTCTAGGGGGACTGGTATTCTAATCAACAAACAACTGCCGTTTCAAAAGCTGGGTGAACGAGTGGATAAGGAGGGGAGATACGTCATTCTTTGGGGGAGATTGGGCACTGATGTAATAATACTTGTGAACAGCTATGCACCTAATGTTGACACTCCTGGATTCTTTTTGTCGCTGTGGGGCCATGTACTGGAAATTGATCCACTCACATTCTTTGGGGGGGGGGGACTTCAACCTATCGTTATGCCCTATGGCGGATAGATCGGACGGTAGTACACAATACAACACGAACGCCAGGGATACACTTTGGGGCATACTGACAGAGGCTGGACTAGTGGATAGCTGGAGGCACACACACCCGACGGTTAGGGAGGGTACACATTTTACGGCACATGCACGCTCATGGGCGCGGATCGATTACTGCTTTGTCTCGCGGGGCCTCGCTGGGGGAGTCGTTCGGGTGAAACATCTGCCTCGTACCTACTCGGACCATTGTCCTGTCTTGACAGTCCTGGAGATGCCGGGGTATGCTAGGGTGCGTCCGCCGTGGCGGCTCTTTCCCTCAGCCGTGCTGGACCCTGTCTTTAGACATGAACTGGGGGAGGAGATTGAAGCCTTTTTTCCAAGGAACAAGGGATCGGTCGACAAGGTCGAAACGATCTGGGAAGCCTTTAAGGTGACAGTAAGGGGGATCACGATCTCTAAAAGTTGCGGTATTCTGAGGGACATTGTGCGCACACTACATAAAATTGAAGCAGAGCTTAAGACGCTGGAGGCAAAGATGGTTGGTGACCCCTGCCCTGATCTCGCGGGGAAATTCAGGGCACTTCTGTCGACCTATGAGGAAGAAGCGGCCAGGGAAACGAAAATCCGGGGCAAATATTGGACGGCTAGGCGCTACTGTGAGGGGGATCGACCGGGAAAGGTACTGGCTGCTCTCACGAGGCACCAGCGCTTCGCCACCCATATCCTGGAAATCTCTGATGGGGAGGGTAGGACATACCAGGATTCCCTAGAAATTCAAAACACCTTCCTACAGCACTACCGGCGTCTATATTCCACGCAGCAGGTAGGTGAGGTGGAGTTCGGTAATTTCCTGGACGACATTGCACTCTGTTGGCTCAGTGACAGCGACAGGGCGTTCTTGGGGTGCCCGTTCGAACTGGACGAGATCAGAGAGGCGATCATGTCCCTTAGCAATGGCAAAGCGGCGGGGTTGGACGGTCTACCGGCCGAATTTTATAAATGTTATATCGACATCATGGCGCCGGTACTGAGGGAGGTGTTCGAGGACTCGCTCGAGGTAGGGATACTGCCGGGCTCCATGAGAGAGGTGGCGATCACGTCCCTTTTGAAGCCGGGGAAGGATCTGAAGGACACAGATGCCTATCGCCCCCTGTCGCTACTAAACTGCGACGCGAAGATCCTTGCAAAAGTGCTGGCGACTAGGTTGTCCCTACTTATGAACACCTTGGTGCTGCCGGACCAATCTGGCTTTGTCCCGGGGAGAGCTACGTCCCATAACTTGCGCACACTGTTCTCCCTAATACCCACCATATCGCCTGACTTGCCGATCGCTGCTGTGTTTCTGGACGCCACCAAGGCGTTCGATTCGGTGGAGTGGGGTTACCTACTAGCTATACTGAACAGAATGGGGTTCCCCCGGATCTTTGTGGCCTGGGTGAAACTGCTCTACACCTCACCGGTCGCCAGGGTCGTCGTCAATGGGGCGCTTTCGACACAGATGCCGATCACGAGAGGAACTAGGCAGGGTTGCCCCCTGTCACCCCTGCTGTTCGCCCTGGCGATAGAACCGTTGGCTTGTAGAGTGCGACAGTTGCACAAGGCCAGTGCCTTTAACTGTCATCAGCGGCAGATAAGTATTTCACTCTATGCGGATGACGTTACTTTGTACGTGCGTCACCCACAAGATCACCTTAATTCGCTACTGAGGGAGTTCGTGGCGTTTGGCGGCATATCCGGGGTACATATAAACTGGAAGAAGTCGCAATTCTTCCCCCTCACGGCATCAGTAGCCAGGTTTCCGCTGGATTACCCCCTGGAATGGTGCAGCTCTGACTTACGGTACCTGGGCATAGAGGTGTCGCTCGATAAAGACGACACTATCCGGTCAAACTACGGGGTGGCTATCTCGCAGCTAACTGATAATGTGTCCCGCTGGCGGGCCCTGCCGATCTCAATGGCAGGAAGAGCTTCCCTGATCAAGATGGTCGTCCTCCCACGGTTCTTGTATCTATTCCAAAACATTCCATACTATCCGCGCGTACTTTTTTAAACGGCTCCGTTCTGAGCTTTTGCGCCTTTTCTGGGGTGGAAAGCAGCCACGCCTTAGCTGGAGGGTCTTAACGCAGCCATACGATAGGGGAGGATTCGATGTGCCCGACATGGAATTATACTATCTTAGTGCTCAGGCTCAACACTCATATTACTGGGTTAACCCTGCTCCCTTCATGCCACAGGTCGCTGCTGAGGACTGGATCGTTCATCCGCTCCCGCTTAAAGGCATGCTGATGGGACTTATTGGGGATGTTGAGACGCCTGCTACCACTGTACCTTGACTGTCGATGCCTGGCGGAGAGTGACTAAACTGCTGGACGCCCCCATGCTTTATTCCCCGGCACTGCCCCTTGCATACCACCCGAAACTTTCACTTCTATTGGAAAACGGATTTCGATCCATGTGCAAACGCGTACACCTTCATACATGGGGTGACCTGTTTCAGGAAGGAACGTTCCGTACAAAGGAACAGATATTCCAGAATACTCCTCCGACACCCATGGAGGTTTTTTACTACATCAGACTCCGGCAGGGTATGCGGGACATACTCCCCAACTTCCCGGACGAACCTGGGACGGTGCTACCATTGCATGTCATGCTCATTTCAGATGGCAAGCACTTAGTGTCTAAACTGTATGCCGCTATACGTGGGCAACGCCCGATGATACTGCCGAAGGCTCGGGCTAACTGGGACTCTGAACTGGCCTCAGCAATCACAGATGAGCAGTGGAGCTATTGCTGCTCGGTCACGGCTAGGGTCTCCTCCAGCTGCCGGCAGAAAATTATTCACTATAAGTTTGTGCAACGCTACTATTATACTCCAGTCAGGAAACTTCGGTTTCATCTCTCAGAGGATGATAGGTGTGCTAGATGCCGGGCGAGCGGCGCGGATTTCCTTCATCTGGCCTGGGAATGTGGAGCCATACAAACGTATTGGGAACAGGTACACGCCGCACTCCAAATAATGATTGGGGGCCCATTGCCCATGGAGCCAATAGTGATGCTGCTAGGTTATACCAAACATGTGCCCAAGCCGGACCGCAAATATGTTGAAATTGCGTTGCTCCTCGCTAAGCGGAGAATAGCTTGCAGGTGGGGGAGGGGGAGAGCGCCAAAATTTAAGTAATGGCTCGACGACCTCACATACTGCCAGGACCAACACGGCGTTTATGCGGAGCTGTTGCCTGCCCGTTGCACGCCTAGCGATTTTTGGTCTCCCTTGCAGGTGTACTGGATGTCCCAGGCGACACTTAGCGACTCCTCTGGAGATGACGAACCGGTCCCGGGCCTATGAGCGTATAGATGATGTGTATTGCATTCACCATACTACTTTACACATGGTGGGAGGTCATTCATACCGCCTACCATACAACGGGTGGCCGTGACAGCTGGGAAAACTCTGATGGTGAGGGAACTAGGAACACCCGAAGGCCTTGTAACACTGTTTGAGGGAGGGACCTCTCTCACCCATCCATTACTTGGGATACAGGTGGTAAACACACACACTGATAGCCACACATGCTCATCGCTGCAGTCGACACTTGAGAGGGGGGGCCGTTATGCACGACTTGGCTCTATGGCGTAACCCGAATATCCCTACACTAGAAATTAGCTGCGCTGCCTAGCGTGGGTGCATACACTTGAGATACGTATGGGGCAATGCAGCACATATTGACATAACCGGCTGACTGGACCGATCGCAGACGATTGGGGGTTGGTGGAATGGGCTGCTGCCACCCCTGCTGTCCTGTCTTCATGCCTTAATACGGACGGGGGGGAGAATTTTCATCCTCCTTACCCCCTTGACTGTGGAGGGGGGGGTGGATCCTTGTATTCTGACATCCCATTGATGTACACATGAAACTATGCCTATGTTGCAATGGACCATGCGAAGCTGATACCCCTCTCTTGATTGTACCATGAATATTGATTTACAGGATTGCAGATGCTGTCACTGTCATGTTATTTTGTGCTGAACGCAACTAATAAAAAGGTTTAAAAAAAAAAACAATCCCTGAAAGACATGCCATTTGATGGCAAACATCTCTTCAGAGCCCAGGTATAGTCTGCCATGGAGCACTTCAAAGAGAGCAAGACCACAGCGTGCTCCCTTCGACCAGCAAAACCTGCGCAGCAGTTTGAGAACAATTTAGCCCCTTTCTTGTCTTTGGAAGAGGGTTCCAGCAGAGGCCATGCCATACTTTGCCTCAGCAACAGCAGACCTACCAGGCCTTTTGAGGCAGACGTTGAATCAGGCAAACATGGCAATGAACTATTTAATCTCTCCACAGTCACCGCAAAACTGATTTAAATTGCCCCCAGGGGCACACAGTCACCTGGTTGGAGGTCGGGTCCCCTTTTACCTCAATGGTTGGCAGAGCATTACATCAGACCAATGGGTGCTTCAAAACGAATACAGCCACCCCTCTGAATATGCCTCCTAAACTCAACGCCTCCAGGAGAACCACTTGTCCATTCACGAAGGGAGGGTTTGGCTCTCTACGAGAAGGAAGCTATATAGAGGGTGCTGACCTCAGCGGTCTGGATTGGTTGTTATTCCAGTTACATCCTGATTACGTAAAAGGATGGAGGCTGCCATCCTACCCTTGACCTTTGCCGTCTGAACTTCAAATACCAAAATGCTCACCCTGGCCCAAGTTCAGTCCTCACTAGATCCAGGAGAGTGGATGATGGCATTGGACCTGCAGGATGCCTATTTCAAAATTCCTGTTCTGCAGTCCTACAGGCGTTGACTGTTGTTTCAGGCAGGCCACAATCACTTTTAGCTCTGTGCTCCCTTTCTGCCTAACCAGTGCACCACGGGTCTTCACGAAACTGAAGGTAGTGGTCGCTGCACACTTTTGGAGGATAGGAATGCCGTCTTTCCATAAGTCGACAGCAAGTTTTTGAAGGTGAGCTCGCCTCAAGTTGGTCGTGGACCACCTCTGACATCACTTATTTTCCTTCACCATGCCGAAGTAACACCTGACTCCTTCATTTGAGCCATCCTGGACACTTCTCTTACGTGCCTTCCCTCCTACCCATTGCCCACGGCAGGTGGCACATGTCGGCTGTGCCTTGGGATCTGAAGCCTCAGTTCGCTAAGCACCAGGGGATCCTTTCAGGTTCCATCAAGGTGTAAGAGTCTGTAAAAGATCTGCAGTGTTGGGTGCTCTACCACGATTAGACTACTGGGATACCTTTCCCCCTACTTCACCCAGAGCTAGCTGTCATGACAGCTGCATTGTTGCTGAGTTGGGGAGGTCATTTATGGGAGATGGAGATTAGAGGAATCTGGTCTTTGGTGGAAACCCGCCTCCACATCATCTTGCTGGAGCGCTCAGTGATTCGCTTGGCACTGAAAGTATTCCTTCTGTCTATCAAGTGAGAACAGGTACATGTTCTTATCGATGACACCACAGCCATGTGGTTCAGCAACAAACTGAGTGGCATGTGTCTTGTAGGAAGAAGCTTTGAGCCTTGGGAGCTGGCTTAACGGTATCTCACTGGTTGTGGAGCACCGGGCAGGATCTTTAAACTACAGGGCGGACAAACTCTGCTGGTATTCTCTAGTGGATCACGAATGGCGGCTGCACTGGGAGGTGGCACAGGGCATCTTGTGGCAATGGGAAGAACCATGACTCCATCTTTTTGCCACTTCCGAGAATGGGCAGTGTCAAAACTGTTGCATCAACAAGTTCCCAAGGCAGTTCTCACTCTTGATACTCCCTACATTTGGATTGGAGCTCAGGACGTCTCTACTCCTTCCTGCAGAAACAACCAGGCCCAAGTCATCCTAGTGGCTGTGGACTAGGTGAGGAGTGTGTGGCGTACCAAAAACTTTGTTTATCCTCTGATCTGGCTGCCCCCTCAGGGTGAGCTTCTGTCACAGCAACAGGGCAGTCTTGCACGTGACCCTGCACAACTTGCACCTCCGTGCTTGGAGATTTAAGCGGTGACAGTTGATGACTTTAGATCTCCCTTCCGAAGCAGTGTTCTCCTGGCAGCCTGGTGTCTCTTTACTAAAAGAGTCTAATCTGGACGCTAGAAAAGGTTTGTTGTCTGGTGTTCCTCCCAAAATGTCCAGCCTTTAAAAGTACTGTTCTCTGATAATTTGGTGTTTTTATCGTTGTTTAACCCAGCAAGATCTTTCTATGGATACAGTTCAAGGTTATTTTTCGGCTCTTTCTGCCTTCTTTTGTTATGTCCCTGATCAACCATCTTTATTGAAATCCCCTATTGTGATGTGTTTTCTGAAAGGGCTGACTCCTATATGTTCCTGACATCATTTGTGATGCCTCACGGGTACCACAATCTGGTTCTCACTTTTTTCATGTGCACTCTATTTGAGCCAGTGCACACCTGCTCTCTGACTGCTCACCTTGAAGACTGCATTCCTCCTAGCTATAATGTCTGCTCGTTGCGTAAGCGAATTGCAAGCACTGTCTGTCCAGCAGCCGTATACTGATGTCTTCCTGGGCAAACAAGTACACGCTAAAGCAGCATTCATCCCAAAATTTGTCACACCTTTGCACATAGGATACTCCACCCTGCCAAGCTTCTACACATTGATCATACTAAGGAACATTGGGTGGGCAATCTGCTCTTTATAGGACTCTCTGGGTCAAAATAGGGAAAAGCTGTGTCGACATGAACAATAACCTGGTGGATTGTTCTATGCATCAAACTCTGCGGCCAAGAAACCGCCTCCAAAAAGGCTGCAAGCTCGTTCCTGTAGAGCAAAAGCTGGCACACCGGGTGCAAGCTCTGGACATCCGCTAGGCTGCTAAGTGGGCATCAGTCCACCCTTTAACAAAGCACTATTGGTTGGATAATCTGGTTTAGTGAGAAGTGCATTTTTCCCATTTCGTCCTATTGGATTTTCTGGTCTGTGGTCCCATTGACCCTCCACCTGGGGAGGTACTGCTTTGGTCTCGATTCACAAGGTGAGGAATCTGTGCTTAGAAGTGTCCATTAGAAGAACAAGTTAGTCGCCTTTGGGAACACTTTATCTGGTGAAAACTGTACCTAACTGAAATTTTCTCACTGACTCTCCTACCACCCTGTTTTATGGAATGGACTCTTTTGGTCCATGATAAGGTTCCAATGTAGAGAGCGCAACCCTGGCGCAATCTGATCACTAAGGCTCAGTGTTTGACAGCGTGGACAGATATCAGGAAGAAACTGAAGTCCATGCACAGTAGTGGGGACTAGCTAGAGGCCCGACGTCCCCGTTAGGGCATGACTGATCCAACACAGAGCCACATACTGATGCATGAGAGGATTGTTGAATACATTTCTCTGGATCCAGTCTAGTGTATGGGTATTCACAGGTTGAGAAATCTGCAGTTAGAAGTATCAATCAGAAGTAGCAGCTTGCAGCAACTTCATGACCGCACAACTATTGGCGCTAGACCTACCGCTTATAGCCATTGGCCGGTGAGGGATTTACAGTAAGATGGAGTATCCACCAGTAAAAAGCATTACTGAAGGTAATTAACTTGTTGAATTGGTGTTGGTGCACATAGTTGTATTTCTGTTTATCTGCTGGCAACTTTAGAGAAGTAAATTACATATTTGTTTCCTATGATGGGCTGCTAAATCTTTTGGTAATTTGATGGTACACGTGTCCAGGGGGCTATATTTGAAGCTTGCTCAGACACCTCTGGCAGAAAAATGATGTAAATAGATCAGTTAGAGAGATTTAGGGAGTGCAGTCTGAGACTGAGCACTGTAGTTCCTGCAAATATATGAAGAGTCTCTGACTGACCCAGTGAGAATTCGTCAACCAGTGAATTAACACTGGGTCCGAGGGACTGCTCAACTCTGGAAGCCCTTTTATTGTGCAGCTGGATGTTTGGGAATTACAGGTTTGTCTCCGTGAGACTGTTGGGGCCTCTAAAAGCCTGTGACAATGCAGTGAGATGAATATCTACTCTCGGGAGTAGGAAACTTCAAGGTGCCAACCTGGGGTAAAAGTTCTAAGAGTGTTAGTCAGGGGGTGAGAAATGTTGTTGTATACATCTGTGAGGCAATCCCACCATATTTGACCAAAAGGAGAGTTCGCATAACAAGGTGTTTTTTTTCTTTTTAATTAAAAGGAGCCTTGCAAAATAAGTGACCAAATAGCGTGCTGACACAAGGAGCAGGCAGCATGAATGCTCGCTCCTTTTCTCCCTACTGAAAATATCTTCAGACTTTGGCCCCATCTTAGTTCAAATATAAAAATGTTGCTGCTATATCTGTTAGTATTTGTACGGTGGTAGAACTACACAATTGACTGGCAAAAAATTCATATGTTGTAAATTCAGCTGAATTAAACACTCCAGTGTATGGTTACTCTCCAATAACCTTACTGTAAAGTAAAAGGCTCTTTCATATTTAACTCGCTGCCAGCTCTAATCATCACAAAAACCTCCTGATTTCGAACTCTCAACTCATTCTTGCTTGCCTTGACTACAGATAACCCCAGAATCTTGTAAAGTTGGTCTAACTATTACTTGCACTCATACCATGGCAGAGCAGATGGATAAGAACAGAACATAAAAAAACAAGGCTGCAATACCTCTGCAGGGTTACCCTGTCAAAGACAAATGTAACTTAGGGCCAAATATCTGATAATTAAGCTAGTTGACGTACATCACTTGGTTCAAAGTACTAAGACGAACACCTATCTAATGCACATAGAAATGGCTGGAATATGCAAAGAATTCAAGAACTTGTATTAAGGATGACAGAAATTAAATCTAGGATTAGCTGACTGGAGGACAATGATATAAAAACTAGAAATGGACTTCCTGTCTCAACAAAGATGCACACTCCCAGAGGCAAATCTTGAACCTGGAAGATCAGAAGTGGAAACCAAATTTTAATCCTACTTGATGGCATAGAACATTGGGTGAATTTTTCTATTGAGTTCTTGAAATTGTTGATTCCAAGGAATTTGGGAAAATTAGGTTTATATCTAGACTTTGATATAGAGCGCGCCCATAGGTTCTCAAATCTTTTGTTAAAAAATACATAAGACCCGTGACTCCCTATGATACCAAACACATTATGTGAGAAGGATCTAGAATTGGTATAACATAGGATTATGCAAAGGGAACTATCTTCATCAGCAATGTTTTTGTGACTTTGAGAACCATACTTGATGGACTGCCTTTGCTTGTCATGCAAAAATTAAGATTATGCATAAAGGAAAACTGTTTTAAGAACCAAGTGAATTAGTCCTACCTAAATAACATCCCCGAAACGTGCATGGATGTTTCAACAAAGGTAGAAATGTCATATAGGCTTGTGCAGTTTTTAAAGCCATTAGGTATATTTTCTACATTTGTCAGCCTTTCAACACCTGTTAATTTCTTACAGCACAGTATACTGATTGCTGTTTGAATATCAAATGAGGCCCATCTAAACAAGCTCATGTTACTCCAGTGGAGTGTTGATTTTCTGATATTCTGTGTAGTAAACAGTAACAGTTCTATAGCGCCTCTTCAAAACTAGCCTTGATATCAAACACTTTAGGGGCCAAAGGTTATTGGTCTAAGTACAGTTGTTTGGCTGAAAAAAGGGCATTGGTGGCAGTATCATCTAGTCAACTTGAGCATTCATGTTGCAATGAGGCCCAGAGACCATCACAAAAGCAAGCGTGTGAAGTTTAAAGCAAACCTTGTAAGGGTAGTTGTGCAAACTGCATAAACCTCAATTACAATTTTTCCATAAAGGTTATGTACTTTGTTATTTTATGTGAAAAGCTGCATCTTCGTAGCTCTTCTGGAAGATCAGAAGTGGAAACCAAATTTTAATCCTACTTGATGGCATAGAACATTGGGTGAATTTTTCTATTGAGTTCTTGAAATTGTTGATTCCAAGGAATTTGGGAAAATTAGGTTTATATCTAGACTTTGATATAGAGCGCGCCCATAGGTTCTCAAATCTTTTGTTAAAAAATACATAAGACCCGTGACTCCCTATGATACCAAACTCATTATGTGAGAAGGATCTAGAATTGGTATAACACAGGATTATGCAAAGGGAACTATCTTCATCAGCAATGTTTTTGTGACTTTGAGAACCATACTTGATGGACTGCCTTTGCTTGTCATGCAAAAATTAAGATTATGCATAAAGGAAAACTGTTTTAAGAACCAAGTGAATTAGTCCTACCTAAATAACATCCCCGAAACGTGCATGGATGTTTCAACAAAGGTAGAAATGTCATATAGGCTTGTGCAGTTTTTAAAGCCATTAGGTATATTTTCTAAATTTGTCAGCCTTTCAACACCTGTTAATTTCTTACAGCACAGTATACTGATTGCTGTTTGAATATCAAATGAGGCCCATCTAAACAAGCTCATGTTACTCCAGTGGAGTGTTGATTTTCTGATATTCTGTGTAGTAAACAGTAACAGTTCTATAGCGCCTCTTCAAAACTAGCCTTGATATCAAACACTTTAGGGGCCAAAGGTTATTGGTCTAAGTACAGTTGTTTGGCTGAAAAAAGGGCATTGGTGGCAGTATCATCTAGTCAACTTGAGCATTCATGTTGCAATGAGGCCCAGAGACCATCACAAAAGCAAGCGTGTGAAGTTTAAAGCAAACCTTGTAAGGGTAGTTGTGCAAACTGCATAAACCTCAATTACAATTTTTCCATAAAGGTTATGTACTTTGTTATTTTATGTGAAAAGCTGCATCTTCGTAGCTCTTCTGAATTCCATGTGGCCGTTTTTTAATCTGGGAGTTTATTCAACAGCATAGTTGGCAAGTGAGCTTGAAGGAATTCATCAAGTCGGAAGGGGAGCACGGTAGATGTTGTAGAAGTTAGGGATGCAATGGTTGAGCCATGTGGCAGCCTGACCATCGTGCAAATAGGGCTGGATGAATTCATGTCAGAGATACAATTTAGTGTTTGTCTTCTAAGGTTTTCATCTGTCTCTGGTGGATGCTTCTAACCACAGATTCCTCATCTTGTGAAGACCCCTAGGTGCCAGGCTAGATCTGGAGATTTTCCCAGCATTTCTCCCACATGCTGGTAGGTGATGTCGTGCAGCTCCTCATATGCTTCATACCTCTACGGAAGAGCTACACGAGCCGCTTATATATGTAACCTCACGCGCTGACACCAGTTTGTTTCCATGCCCATTGGCCACGGTTCTGGAGTTTGCCCCTCAACTTTTTTCGCCTCTTATTGATAAATCTAAATTTTCTTCATGTCTCCTCTAAATACTACACAGCTTAAAGCTTGTAGGAATTGTCAAACAGATAACTGTGCGAGACCTCCACCAGTTTTCTCTGGTGTGTAGGGTCTTCGTATGACGGATTGCACCATGAGGAATCCCAAGTCATTCCAGTACCACAAACCCAGGCTCCATGTCAGCAAACACCTTTGGGAAGGGGCAGAATGGCTGGTCCGGGTTGGGGACACGGAGCTCTTCCCTTTTTCAGTGTCTTTCCTGCAAGAAGTCTTTTTCACATTCCAAGTCCTCCGGAAAGTGCAAATTGGAGAAAACAACCCAAAAAGTCGAAGTGAGACTCCTGCTCTTCCCGTCACTATTGTCAAGCAAAGTCACATAGTCGTGAAGGTGCCTCTCAGCCCCCTTACCAAGGAACAGCTTCCATAGTTTATACCGATCCACCACGAATATCGCTATCCATTGATCCCACCACAACAAGTTGAAGCCTTCCCAGGTGCCTTATTGCGCATCTTTGGCTCCCATTAAGCTCCCTCTGGTGTGCTTTCAGGCTCCCAAAATCCGATGAGGCCCTCAGTTGGATTACCATTAGCGTTCCATCCTTTGCCTAGTCAGTGCCTGTTGATCCTGCTGCAGTGTCTGCTCAGACTCCAGTGCTGATTTTTAACCCAGCACCACGATATTCAGCAGCCCCTAGCACAGGATACTCGGAGTAGCTCAAGATCTACTGTTAGCTCTTCAGAGACTCATAAGTAGCTCACCTGTGTGCATCTAGACTACCAAATTAGAAGATTTTGCTTGGTTGAATTAAAATATGTATCCCAAATTGAAAAAGTGAGATTTGGTTGTTCATTCATGCATCATTGGGGAGATGTATTACTAACCTAATTACATTGGTGTCAGTGGCACTGCAGCTAAGGCTGTCATGGAATCACCATAGAGGCATTCCAAATTCATAAAGCATATTTCACGTTATTGCTGGCAACCCTGCAGGAAGCAATGACGTGAATGTGGCTGGTAAGCTTGCCTGTAGCGACCATTAATGTAATCTTGTCTGGTGCGGTCACTGTTACCACACCAGCAATATCAGTAGCTCAGGATGATTATTTTTCATTTGTAGCTCTTATTCCAGAAAAGATTGAGGACCCTTACCCTAGCTCATCGATTCCGGAGGAAGAACCCATTTTCTTATACTTCCACAACCTTTAGTGCAACCAGTCGAACTTCATTCTGACTCCAATAGAACTCTGATTTTGCCTCGACACTCAATTTCTTTTTTTTTTTTTTTTGCTTCTGGTTCAGAACAGTCAAAATGGCAATGTGGATGACTGGACTGATGCATCCCATTATTATGATGAAGTAAATCATTTTGTGGACCTTCAGGATGCCGGTGGGTTAGACACTTCCTCAAATACTGCGTTTGAACTCTCCCCTGTTCCTTCAACCGAAGAATTTGCTTTGGTAATCACTAGGGCTGCTTAAGTTTTATACCTCCATCTGTCGCCTGTTGATGATCTAATGTTCTAACAAAATTCCATCAACCTAGACAGACGTACAAATAACCATTTCTTCCTTTGAAGACTTGACGGACTCGCTAATGGGTACTTGAGCCAAGTCTCGCTCTTGCCCACCAAACAGGTTGCCAGATAAGACAGACAGACCTGTGCCTTGTGATTCTCCCTTCCTTCTGCAACACTACGCCTGAAAGCTGGGTGAGCTGGCTGTCTGAACAGACTCAACCCTAACTAATTCCAAACTACACCTCCCTCAAGATGGGTAATCAAAGTGTATGAAGGCATTTGGTACACGGTTGTTTTCCTCAGCTATCCTTGCCCTCTGTCCAGTAAATGCTAGTTGCCTTCTGGGATGCTATTTCCATGCGTTGTGGAACATGGTCGGTGAAATCTTACCAACTGTCCCTGAAGAATTCCATGCCAACCTTTATCCAATTATCCAAATTGGTCAAAAGCTGAGAAATCAGTCCTATTCTCTGGACAACACTGACTGCTTGGGAAGGGCAGTAGGTACCAGCTTGGTGCTTCAGCCCTACGTGTGGATGATATGCACAAGCTTCTCAAGTGATGTTCAGGCATCACCAATGGGCATGCCATTTAATCACAATCGTCTCTTCTTAGACGAGGACGACTCTGCCCTGGAGAGCTTCAAGGGAAGCAGAGCCACAAAACCCTCTCTTGACCTTTCTACACCCGCGTAGCAGAATCTCCAGCAGTTTCACCTCTTTCATGGTTTCAGAAGAGGCCTGATGTAAAGCCCACTCCAAGTTCATTCTTGACCGCAGCACTTCACTAGTCCTTTTGAGGCCAGGGTCCGCACCTGGCCACCACAGGGGTGTGGAATTTAATAACATATTCACTTGCCCATGGGGCAGGCTGCTTCATAAATCTACTTGTCCTGTAACACAATCTACTTGCCTCTTTGGTGCCATGTAGTGCAGCAACAAATTGTGAGAAGTTGGCCTGATATATGATTCTCACTAGTTCTAGTGATCACCTTGTATCAGTCCAAACAACCCTTATGGTGATTGGTTGTAAGTCAACCTTATAGACCAGCTATCCTAATGGTAGCATGGACAAAGCAGTCTTAGGCTAAACTCTTTTGGCATGTGAAGCCAGCTGTTTTACCAAATCTGACCCCTTGAATACCAAGTGAAAGGACACCACACAGGTTGTTATAAAAAATAAACAAGATATTTATTATTAACAAACACCTCTGAACTCTTTGTGAGATCAGAGGGCTAAGCACATGACAAGACTCTTAAGAAAAATACTTTTAATTTGCACAATTTACAATGGTGCCCTAGGGGCACGAGAAACCATATACTAAACAAGTGGTATAAGGAAATCGATAGAAGGAATGGAGCTGTCCAGAGGCTGTAGGATCGCTGGGACTACACTACCCTAACCTTAGGTAAGTAATAGGAGGCCCACGGGACGCGTGTGCAGAGTGTGAACTCACATGTGAGATGCGTAACAAAGTCAATGGACAGTACAGTTTACGAAAAAGGTGAGTACGGACAGTTCCGACTGGGTAGGACTAAAACGACTGGAAATCTAGATACTAGGAGTCAATCTACCCTTGAGCGCCGAAATGCTCACATTACCTCACCCACGGGCTGCGGGTGCATAGGTGTGAAAGTGTGTCGGGTTTCCGCATTGAAGTCTATGGAGCCTTGAAGAAAGATGCTGCAGGCGACCAGGAGGAAGCTGTCTGGAGTGATTCAAAGGTGGATCAAGGAAGATGAAGACCTGAAAGCAGAGGGGACAATGTTCAAAGTCACTAGCCAGTGACTGGAGTGGAACCAGATGGTGTCGCGATCAGGTGAAGAGTGGACGCTTGACTCTGCAGCCACGTGGACCAGGAGGTGTCTTCGACCACCAGGATGGTTGCACGAGCTGTCCCACGCAGGCTCTCGCTGTCGGCGGTGTTGGTTCCGGATTCGGCGGCAACAGGCCTTGGCAAAGGCAACCCATACGGTGAGTGGAAAAGGCGTCTGGTGCGGACCAGGAGGTTCTGGGGTGCTTCTCCTTTACAGGGAAGCAAGGGCCAGTCTGGAGCAACCAGACCAGCGGTGTAGATTTCAAGGATCGTCGTCTAGGAGGCCACTAGCCAGCCGGCAAGTGACCAGACAACGCGTCGAGCAGCAATCAAGCAAAAGGGCCCCACGCAGATCTTGTGGATGCTGGAGGGCTGATCTTCTGAGCAGGAGCTGCTCGGGGTGGGGCTTCTCAATCCCCAAAGCACTTCGTCTAGGATGCCTCTGAAGTTGTGCTGGAAGCGAAGTGCAGTTTTGTTAAGGCCTGCCATAGGAGAGACTTCTAGGAGTATATTTGTCCATTTTAGGTTTAGATATAGGTATACTATATCTAAAGCAAAGGGTGATTACACCACCTTGCCCCAGCTGATTGATCAGCCAGTTGTGTCAGATTTGGATGGCCAGCTAGGGGTGGCATAATACATGCTGCAGCCCCTGGTAGGACTTGGGTTCACTTATGCCCTGGGTACCTATGGTACACTGTACAAGGAGTTACAAGAGTGACCCAATACCAATTGGTAAATGCACCTAAAGTACATGGATGTCAATTTAGAGAGAGAACAGCTAGGCTGTGGGTCTGATTAGCAGGCCCACAGCCAGGGAAAGTCGTAAACCAATGAAGCAAAAAGCAAAAATCTGGGTTGACCATAGGATTCCAGACCCTACTCTCCTACACAAATTATGCCAGCAGTCTCATTATATAAGAGCTCTGATATAGCCTCTTTGATTATTCCAGGGCAGATACCATAGAAGTGTTTGAATACTTGCAATACCCTTATGTTTCCACGTTTCTGCAGATCTACATACTGGGGCTGAAGGTAGTGGTAAGAAATAGTTCCAGGGTCAGAATGCCCTTTTGAGTCTTTGCAAACATACTAACTTGCATGTTTTAAGGGTCTTCTACAACATTTCTCTAATCTTTTTCCATACTGAGAAATGTTGGAAGTTTACTCCTGACAATGGCAGGCGTAAACCTTCTTCCAGAGTTGGGGGGGAAAAGTGGTTGGAGGGAAAGTGAACTTGCAAATAACTCAGATTTTCGCATGAGCAAACTACACAGGCACATTTTCTTATGCTAAAATGCAGTTTACACAATTTTTCTAGGAGCAAGGGCAGCTCCTCCATGTGGAAGTCTGAGCGTCCCCCCCACTGCTTTCTCACAGTGCGAGAAGCAGAAACGTAAAATGGTATAAATACCATTTTAAGTTTATTTCTTGCACTATGAAAAAAGCAGAAGAATGGTTTGGTTGGGGGCGGGCGGGTCAGGGGGGAGTGGCTAGCCCAATGTTATGGGCGCTGATTGTTTGGTCGGCCCCAGGGCCGACCAAACCAGTCATGAGCACTCTCCCGTTTTCTCCATGTAGGCTACATGCAGCCTGCATGGAGAAAACCCTCCCCAGAGACGCCTGCATGGGCAGCATCCTAGCCAATCACAACACTGCCATTGCAGCTTTGTGATTGGCTTAGAGGAGGAGAGCGAGGCTGCCTGCTTCTGCTTCCTCTGAGCAGAGATAAAATAAGCTTAAAATGTTTTTTTTTTTTATTTAATCAACCTGCCCCATCCCTGTTGCTTTCAGGCTTCTGCAGATACTTGCATCAAATCAGGGAGAATTCTACATAGCCTCCTGTTGCTAAACTTTAAAAACATGTGTACACATTTTTATACTGGAACCACTGTCAGTAGTGCAGTCAAAGCTTACAACATTTACTTAGAGTACTCACCCTAATAATAAAGACTTTCAATTAGGGAACCATAAATAAAAGTTTGAATAGCATTAACATAGGGACACACATATTACCTTCATTGCAGACGGTGCCCTTCCCTGAAGGGTTTGTGCTGCAGGGGGTTGGGTCTACTTGTCCCAGGGATAAAATACTCATGAAAACTTGTTGCCCTTGACCCCAAACAATATGTCCTGGGCGTCTGGCTATAGGAATTCCACATCCCTGCCACCAGAGTCCATGCCCTTGGGCAATTCACTGCTCCGTCCCCTGCTCCTCCAACTACTACCATCAAGCCACTCAAGCTTCACCTCGGTGGCACATGACCATCCTGTTGGAGACTGGATACAGTATTACCTCCAGAGGTGGCAGAGCATCGCATCTGACAGCTTTGTACTTCAAATAGTCAAGCAATGTTATGCCCTATCATTCCTCTTAGACCTGCACACATTCCTTCTACATCAAAGGGCTGTTGGTCCTTTTTACATCAGGAGGTCCAGGTTCTTTTGGACAAAGGAGCCACAGAAAAGGTTCCGGCATCAGAAATAAGGACTTGGATTTACTACTTCCATTATTTTCTGTTGCAAGAGGAGGGCAGATATCTGTCCTATTTTAGGCCTTCACCCTCAACTTCTTCCTAAAAGAGGACCAAATCAAGAAGCTCACGTTGGCCCCAGTTATGTCTGCCCTGGATGCAGAAGACTTGCTGTTGGTGCTGGATCTGCAGGACTCTTACTTCACATCCCCACTCTGCCATCCCACAGGCATGCTATCTGTGGTTCACGATGTGCCAGGATAAATTTGAGTTTGCTGTGCTCCCTTTCGGCTTTACCAGGGACCCTTGGGTGTTCACAAAAGTGATGCTTGTGGTGGCATTGCATCTTTGAATTGTTGGAATTACTAGTCCTCCCTTACCTCGACCACTGGCTGCTGAAGGAAGGGGTCGCCGCAGTCAGTTGTATACTACCTCCAGACTCAGTCAAACCTCCTAGCATCTTTAGTGTTCTTGCACAATGGCACATAGACTCCTTAGCAGAGGTTCCCTTTCATCTGAGCTGTTCTGGATCTGGCTCATTTTCGAGCCTTCCCTCTAGCTCAACTAATACAGGACATCAGGACTATGATCCTGATGTTTCAGCCTCCATCTTGGGTTCAGCGAAACTGGCTCTAAGACTTCTTGGGCTTTTACATGGCACATGCTGGCTCTGTAGTAGGATCTGAAGTCTCAGTGGGCTCTGCATCTAGAAAATCTGTGATTTAATCCAGGTTTTACAGGAGAATGCAAAAAACAAGTAGTGGTGGCTGCTGAACTGCAGTTGTACCAGTGGCAGACCCCTCTCTCCCCCTATCAGACCGGACTATGGATACAGACATTTCGCTGTTTGGAGAGGTGGAGATTATAGAAATCAGGTCTCCGCTAGATACCCGCCTCCACATTAATCTGTTGAAACTGCGGGCCATTCACTTTGTTTTGAAAGCCTTCCTACCTTTATGCGATGTTGTACTGCAACAATCCAGGCGTAGTGGGTTTCCTGGGTCCTGTGCCAAGAGATCTTACAAGTTTGGAACTAGCTGAGTTAGGTGGGAATCTACCTGGTCATGAACCACGTGGTGTGGGATCAATACCATGCCACTGCTGTCTCTACTGCCCAGAATTCTGAAGAAGATTAATAATGACCAGGTCCAAGCCAGCCTAGTGATTCTGATTGAGCCTAGCGAATATGGTGCTCAGAATTTCTTGCCATGAGCATCCATCCTTCAATCAGGCTGCTTCATTGAGAGAATCGGCAGAGCTGGGCCCAGAGAAATCGACACCTCCATACATGGAGATTGTGTGGCAACAGATGATTTCCTTCTGTGTCCCTTCCGAAGTAATAAATGTCATTCTATCAGCCAGACATGCATCTACAAAATCTGTTTATGCTCGACAGTGAGACTGCTTTGCGGCCTAGTGTAATTCCTGGCACACAGACCCATTAAAAGCAAAGTTGTCCGGTATTCTGCTTTTTGTGTGATGACCTCAGCTCATTGTGTGAGTAAACTACAATTTAAAATACAAATTGTCAAGTGGAGGAAACGTCAAGCGATTGAGCTCCAAATCCACGTCTGAAGGCACAGAAAGAAAGCAACTGACGTAATTCACTATGTTGCACATTTATATTGGTCTGGTGCCTCTTCTGGGTGGGGGCGAAACTGCCACGGAGCCACCTACCCACGTGAGAGCAATACGGAGACTCTCCAAATGTAATCTTGCGCTGGGGAGGGGGCATTCACGAGGTGAGGAATCTGCAGATAGAGTATCCACCAGAAAGAGCATTACCAAAGGTAAGAAACTTGTTCTTCAATCTCCCGGATTCTGTTAACTAGTATTCGGTGGGCCACAGTGTCAGAAGTAGTGGATAAGTTGTGTAGTAACAGGGCAGAGACTGTTTTCCACGTCATCCCGTATTGAGAAGTTCGGACTCCATGTTCCTGCTGGTTGGAATCTGTTTTGTAGGTATGATAAGGGGTTGTTTTAATTGTTTCATTCAGTAAAGATTCAGCTGTAGCACGGAGTGTGTTTTTACTCTTTTTTTGGGTGATACTCAGGGGGAAACATTATCGCTTGATTACGTCAATTAGAGACTTTGCTGGTTTTGGTGGCAGGAGTGAAGTCAACAAGATGTTATTACATACGATGTATATTTCCCTCATTCAACCAACTTGTTCTGGCCTTTAGAGTTAATGCATGTACCAAAAAAACAAACTGCCTGTAAAGGTTTAGTTGGCGGAGTATCTCGCCTTAGTTGCTTACCAAGTCATCACGGAATCCTTGTGTGTGTGTATATAAATTTATTGCGATAACATTAGTCAAACCTATAGATTCATCAATACCGAATTTTATCAAAATTTGTATTTATTATAATTATCATATGACTATACATATCTATACATATCTCAGTACAAAACATTACAAAAATTCATAAATAGCAATGAAAACGGTGTGCTATACATTTGAGCACCACAGAGCTAACCCAACCAGTACCCATATTAATCGCCTTACAACTCTCAAAACATTAATTCAACCGATATTTTCACACATATCAACTGCCCTGAGATAAACCAGACCACAATAAAACAGAAACCAATAGTCCGGTTGATCAAATGCCTTTGATTGGTGCTATATTTGCTTAAAACTTTAAAAACTTGTGATTATGGATCTACTGATAGGATTTTTGTTGTTTTGATGTCCTTTTATTTATTAAAATACTTTATATTTTTTTCAGTTGTTTGGGATTTTTCTTGTGATTTCACTTTGTTACTGTTTGAGTACTCCATAAATATTTTACACATTACCTGGAAGCCAGACAGCTTTGTGCCAAGCTACTAGAGGGCTAAGTGCATGTTTATTTCTTCACTGTTGTGGTTCACCCTAACCAGGATTGTGATTGGGTTCTGAAGTGTTCTGGCACCCTTCAACAAATATTCTAACTTCTTACTGTTGGGCACTGGTTTATCCTACTTGTATTGCATATCTGTAGTGATATTTCACTTATGCTTACTTTTGACTTTGGCTTTACATGTTTTGTGTCTGTTCCTGTATTTGAAATGCCTGTTACTGGTTCAGATTTAACATTTTTGTTGTAATATCTGCTTGACCTTGCAAATATCTCGGTGTAAACTCTTGGGACCATAATCTTTTTGTGGTGTCCACTTCCTTGCTACAACCTTTTTAGGTTTCGTAACCTGGCGAGGGGCGAAGCCCCTCCCAGATCGAAATCTGTTGTTATTAATAGTGAGGTTAGGACAGCCTCTGTTTCCAATTGGTTAGCTCCATAAATGGAGACTAGCCATTGGGAGACAGAGGCTGTCAATCGCGCTTTCTCTCGAAAACGCGATTCGGGGGCGTTCCTGGTGCTTTTTTTAAGCCCCGCCCCTTTGTCCCGGGCCGCGCTGCGATTGGCTGCCGGCCCGGGACACCCCCGTGACGTCATTCCCGGGCCGCGCTGTGATTGGCTGCCGGCCCGGGACACCCCCGTGACGTCAGCCAATCACAGCGCGGCCCGGGACCTGACTTTTTTTTTTTTGCTGTTTGTTTTCCTCATTTCATGCCGACCACGGCCTCCGGAAGAAGTCCAGGTGAGTGCGTTCCTTCCCCCCCCTCCCACTGTCCCGTGCCAGGGTGCTTAACTAACTCTGTCTTATACGTTTTATTTTAATGTATGCCATTGCTAATTTTGATTTATAATCCTCTAAAACCCTGAACTGCAAGTACCAGAATGCAGTGTAGCACTGAGGGCTCTGACAGTGAAGCTGCAAGAGCCAAAGCCCCGTGCACGTGCTCCTTGTTTACAGTGTGTGCTCTCCCGAAGCCGGACTCAGTCACCGCTTCCCGTGTGCCGTGGCGTGTGATCTTTGCAAGCGCAGCTGTGTGCTGCCCTCAGACGGCTCTGTAGCCCTCCGAGGAAGGGCTCGTTGTGGTCCCCGAATCCAGTGCCTTGTGCGATGCTTGCTTTTATTTGTAGTTACTGCGACAAATGGTTTCAAAGCCTACTGGGTCTCATTGCAGGGTGTAAAGTGTGCACTACGTCATGGGTTGCTTTACGCAGTGTTTGGTTTTGGCACCCCGCCCGTGCATGCGTCGAGTGCCTCCGGGGTGAGCAGCCGGATCCTGCCGTGGGATCTCCGCCTTGGATGAGTTTTGTTTAACTCACTGAGTGTCCCACGTGTAGCTTTAATGACAGTCCGCACCCAGAGAGTGAGCTGTTTACTCCCTCACCTTGCTTTCATTTTACTTTGACAGCCAACCGGTTCTCCCATGGCCGAGGGTGCAGCTTGCGATGCTGGCGTATCACTGGGTCACTGGGGGGAGCTATGACAGTTTTAGGTAACTATGATGACAGGAATTGGGGGGGGGTAGTTATCCGTCGTGCAGCAGGTGCAGTGGCACCAAGTTCCGCTGCACCCCATATAGGACTATTTTATTACTCTACTGATCACGGGAGGGGACATTAGCCGTGCTTGCATTAGGGCAGTGGTTCTTGTGACAGTGAAAGGCGAGGGCTGACAGAACGAGAAGGCTGAATAAATGTACCCGGGTGGACCTGCTGTGCCCTATCTCTGCCGCCGGCATGTGCCCTTACCACCCACCCCTTCTGGAATCGAGGTTCATGCCCTTGTGCACCTGCCTGAAGCGCCCTAGGGCTCTCCTTAAACATCCACCCGTGTGCATGTACTCCCTGGCACATCCTCCCTGGCATTGCCCGGGTTCACGTTAAGAGCCTTGTGTGCTCGGACGTACCGCTCGTCACACTTCTCTGTGATCAGGAGGTGTACTAGTTCCTCTTTGCTCAATCTATGTCTGGACTTTTTCCTTTCTTTTACTCTCTCGTTTTGAAACATCCCGCGGTCCAATGCAGTCACCGGCCAAGCGCAGCTTGCAGCTGTCTCTTCCTGCTGCACTGTCTCCCTCTTGGCTGTTCCTTCCCAAAGCCGGCTTGTGTCCCTTGGCAGACACGTGGGGGCGAAGGGCACTTCACCAAATTAACTTTTTTTTCCCCTTGGACTCTTGTCAGGTCTGACACTTGTGTGGTTTGTTTATTTTGGGATGGAGTCTGGTGCACGCGTCGCTGCGAGAAATGAGCGCCAAATCCGCCTCTAGAACAGCTTCATATGCATTACATGTAATGTGTGCAGGAGACGCGCAAAATAACTTCGCTCTGTACTTACTTTTCAGTGCATGCAGTATTCAGCTGGCACAGGCGAGTCGTTTTTGAGACAGCCACACAATAAATTCACTTTAGTAATAAGTTGCTATATTTAAAAACATGTACAGCATTGATTTTTTTTGTGGCAGTTTCACCCTGTTCCCGGTAATTCCAACCTTTCAGCATGATTAGAGTGTGGGAGAAAGCTTAATTGCGCACTGTGCCTGACACCGAGAATTTTGTTGTAAAATGTGCCATTCAGGGCATGCAATTGTCCACTATCGACCTGTCAGGAGGGGAAATTATCTTGTCAAAGCAGCACATTAAGAACATTCACCCAGAGAATAATACATTAGTGCACGCCAGTGCCCAGGCTGATGGGCTGACAGCGCATCTTCTGTTTCCTCTTCTCCCCCTCACTCTGTCAACTTCATCTGGTGATTTATTTTTATTGAAGTTTGTTCTTGAGTGTCCCATTCAATTACCTCACACTGAGATAATTCCCCTAAAATTGTATGTAGGTCAGGCCTTTTTTATTAGCACTGAAAGGAAGTCAACTCGCAGCAGAAACCGAGATTAAGAAAGGCGTGGCTATGGAATTATAGCAGTTTGGGCATAATCTTTTCAAATCAGCTTGACTTTTAGTGTGTCAGGCAATGAATGGATTCCTTTGAAGTCATGAAAAGGCAAATCTTAAGAGTTTTGACTAAGGCCTTACAAAGACAATACTGCAGAAATGTGTGATGAGAAGACAAAGGCATTGCAACACTGAAAGAAAAGCACCACCAGTACCACTCTGGGTAGACAAAGAAGGCTAATAAAGGTTTGAACATGAAGAGCCGCAGCCATGTGGGGGTGATCATTTCCAAGATGGCAGCATGGATAAAGAGCGGTAATAAAGAAAGTGTTGCAATGCGGGGATTGAAAAAGCCATGATTGTAGTGTATTTACTCAAAATAGAACCATAATAAGTAGCAGCAGCCTTACATTTTTGTGCATGTTACAGTAAGCACAGTGCTGCCCTGACAGAAGGCTGCGTAGAGGGTCGTTATTCCCTAGGCACCCTGCTTTCTCATGGTGCGACATTTATTTATACATTTTAAAGCAACGGGGCCCTATTTGTTAAAGATGAAGTAACTAACATGACTAGTACCTCTAGATCACACTGATGATGGATCTGCCTTGGTTCTCTTTCACTGGATATTTTTTTGAACTTTGAAACAGTTCCTCATACTACGAAGGACTCCGCTTCAATTTTTTGACTCTGGACTCCACAAATACATGAGTGATGCAGCCTGAGTTATATTTTGCTGGATTTTCTCCCATGGCTATAACATCTGAGAACACCAGTGCTGTGTTCCAAGCACTCTTTGCTAAATCAAAGTCTCAGAAAGTGTAGACTTGCATCTGCTCTGTGGTCTCTGGACAGTAACGGCACCCAGAATCTTATTTCTTTACAGTGACGGGGTCTCTCTTGAGTAGCAACACCTTTGCCTCAATCTAGTGTTCTAAAGCCCTGCAGGTTCGATATAGTTGAGGCACCTTCCCCAAATACCTGAATTCTGGATTTCAGAGTTGAACCTGGGGGCTGCCAGAAATCAGAAAAGCCAGACTGCTGCTAGAGTAAAGTTGGTTCCGTGAATAGTTTCCTTGAGCACTCGCCTTCTTCCTCTGCCTTTCCTGTAAACTCCTTTTTTCAGCTACCTTACCCTCTTTCTAGAACCCCCCTCTTGCTTTCCTAATTTCGCTCCCATTTTGTGAAATGTCACTCATACATCCTTACATCCACGCTTTCACTCATCCATCTATCTATTCATTCATCCTTTCACTTATCAATACATCAATGCATCCATAATTTCTCTCATCCATCCACTGACTGATGCATCAGCCTCCCTTTTATTGATCCATCCACCATTTCAATAATACATCCACCTGTTTTTACACATCCATCTACACTTCCACCAATAAAATAATTAATGTACTCTCATCCAACATTCCACTCATGCATCCATCCATCTTTTCTCTCATTATCCATTCACCCTTCACTCATTATCCATCCACCCTTTCACTCATCTATCCATCCTTTCACTCATCCATCCACCCTTACGCATACATCCACCGTTTCACACATACATCTATTTATTTACGCTTTCTCTCATCCATCCTTCCACTCATTCACTCATCTATCCATCCTTTCCCTCATCATTCCATTCACCCCTTCACTCATCCATTCATACTTTCACTAATCCATCCAGCTATGGCTTCCTTGTATAACACATTTTGTCTGCAAAATGTCTGTAATATACATTAAAAATAAATTAAAAAATAGATTAATTTTTAAAGACAATCTTGGAAATAGTTTAAGTGATGAGCGCAAACATCTGTAGAACAGAGCTGGCTCTTTCACACCACACCTCCCCTTCACTCCCACCCCCTTTGAAAGGCTGGGGCCCTGGGCCAGAGTCTACTTTGCAGATGCCTTAAAAGTTCTCTGAAAAAGTAGAGCTAACTCTCCCAGGAGGGGGTTAATTCACAGCGCTGAAATGCTTCAGCTGCAGTGGGAGGCAAGGGGTCTCCTCTACTAAAACTGAAAGCGTGTCTAACTTTTTGTAAGGCGAAACCGTTGCATTGTAAATGCTTGTTTTATTATGATGAGGATTTTGTTGGACTTTGTGCTTTCTTTGGTCTTACTTTATTGCATGCTTTTGATCCAGAGCAGGATATATCTGCGTGCACTTTTGTCAGAGGTACTGTAAGTGGGACAAATGGATCCATAGCTCAGTTTGTGGATGAACGTAGAGTTAATTCACGATGTAGAGTCCTTCGATCTGGTAAAAAAGAGCAATAATATTGCTAAAAAAAAATAAGGAAGCCATCTTCTTGACTCAAATTATATTATATGCCCTTTAGATTGCATTGAGGGTGTGTGATTGGCTGTATGAATGCAGAAAAAAGAGGAAAATAATTGGCTGACCTTTTTTACAGGACATGCTCAAACACCCTGTGTTGAAATATGTTCACTCGAAATACTGCACGAATTTATATAAACTGGAAACTTGGGAGTATGATTAAAACTGAATTCTCAGTAGAATAGCCTGTGTTTGGGTTTATGATCCAAAAGCCAAAAAACTCTGCCTAATGAATGGTGGATGGAGGATTGGGCTGGCTTCTTACCTGGAGTTGAAGAGGACCTAGTCTTTCATATTGGCTTTCAGATAGAAGAATAATAGTGTTAAAATGCAATCAAAAGACACCACAACAAGCATTTCATGAATATTATGCAGAATTATATGTCCCAACATATTATTACTTCTTATATTGAATATCTTCCTGAAATATCCTGTCCGGATAGCTCATCACTCGATAGTCCTCTTGAGAGGCCCTTAAGGCTATCATTTTATTAAAAGCTAGGAAATAACCAGTCCCAGGTAGCTTTCCTTCACTCTGTTGAAGTCATTAACATTCTAGAAGACCTATTTGCACACTTTTCTCATACTGCTATTGTGACCCAATACGCTGAAGATTCAATTTTTACAAAACCATGTACATCAATATTAATGTGGACTCTTGAGTGTGTGCATAGTCTTCATGAATAGACTACAATCCTTTGCCCTTCAACACATCCACCCTCAAACAGAATTCCTATGGACATTCGAGTGACTATGTTAAGTCTTTCCTGTTAGATGACCAAAAAGTCTAAGTTGATCAGCTCCTCTATGGCTGCTTTTGTGCTGGATGAGGACAAAGTATTTGATAAGGTATCCTGCCTCGTCTGCATTTTCTGCTGTTCTAATTTTGTGGGCTTTTTTGTACACTCACGGAAATGGGCCTTTATGATAATAACCACAAGGAAAGTTAGTGGTGCCTTGACTTCATTTTTCCTGTTTAGTCAGGGAATGAAGCAAACATTGTCTGCTATCTGCACTGCTGTGCTTATTATTTAAAGTAACTTTTTGACAGAGCTCATGCCCTGCCACAGGTTGATACGAAGCTTAAATATAAGATAATTGGGTCTACATGAATATCTATCAGGTATACCAAGAATCTTAAATTGGTCTGCTCTCCATTAAAGTGGTAGAACTGGATGACTCGAGGTATCTTTAGTGGAGAAGTGTGGCTCAATGGTTAGAGCGGCAGACCCTGATGCAGAGGTCTAGCCCGGGACCAGGGTTCAATTCCCCGCCTTGGCGGGTCTTGGGCTCAAAATTCCACGGACCTAATAATTCTCGCCTCGGTGCCTATTCCAATCATGGAGTCCAACTCTGCAACTCTGGGCAATAGCTTGCTTAATCTCCACAACGGCCCCAACAACGCTAAGGATGCCTGGCCTCTACCTTGGGGGTGCCCAGGAGTGGACACCTCACAGGGAAAACCAGGATGGGTTCCACAGCGGTATTCGTACAAGCGCCTTGAGACCCTTGCGGGTGAGTAGTGCGCTATACAAGTATCAATTTACATTTACATTTATCTTTACTGATGAAAGATCTATATTCTACTCAGAACTCTATAGGTTACAGTGTATATTTTGTTTGCTTATCCTTGACTTTTCCCATATATTGATACTTAAAGTAGTCATTTGTAAACTATGTGAGCGAATTTCCAAAGACGCTGAAAAAAGGAACATACTGTTCTTAAGAATTATAAACTATAGTCGCTCATCTCCACCCCTCCGCCTCAACACTAAATACATTAATTCAAAAGAAATAAGATTTATTTTATTTATTTATTTTTAAAGTTTTATATAGCGCGGACAAGATCTTTGCAGATATCAGAGCGCTTTACAGAAATAGGAGGTAGGGTAGACAAACTCTTGAAACAGTACAATATTCGGAAGTGAATGAGTTGCAAGGTGAGGTAGCAATCACAAAAGAGTATACATACTAATAACAATCCGGAAACAATAATATAGAAGCCGTGCAATGTCGAATCGAATAAGATAATAGCACCCCAGAGGGTGAGTAAACACACTGTTGAAAACAGTATAGTAGTCAGTAGTAAGTGAATTGCAAGTTAGTAGAGCAATCAAATCATAGTATAAACCCTAATAAGCAATCTGGAAACCACTAGTATAACATCCGTGTAATGATTTTGATCCAGTAGCACTAAAAAAAAAAACTAAAAAAAAACGAGTCTAACACAGATCAACATTCACATAGCCGATAATGTAGGAGCCGTGTAATGTTGTTGTTCCAGTAACAGTAGGGTTCAGGTGAACTTAGCCATAAGGATGGCTTTTACCTCTTTCTTGAAGAGTACAGTGGAGGGGATAAGCCTAGTTTCTGGCGGGAGTGCATTCCAGATCCTAGGTGCCATTCCTGAGAAGGAGCGTTTGTATGTTTTTTCCTTCCGGAATCTACGGGGTTTCAGGGGGAGATTTTTTGTGCTTCTGTTGGATCTTGAGCCTCCTGATATAGTCAGCTTGTGAGTGAGGTAGTTGGGTGATTTGTGGTGTACGGCCGAGTGTGTCATACAGGCAATTTTCAGCTGAACTCTGGCTTCCAAAGGCAGCCAGTTCACGGCTTTTAAGTCAGGGGATATATGCGAGTGTTTTCTTGAGCCAGTGATGAGTCTCGCGGCCGCGTTCAGAGAGGCTCTTAGTGGTGCCGTTGTTGTTAGGGGGAGCCCGCTGAGAGCCACAATTCCGTAGTGTATGCGAGGAATGACTAGTGCTTGTACAACAGTTTGGAAGTCCTTGGGTGGTAGGAAGGGTTTGAGTTTTCTCAACGTGTTGATTTGGAAGTTGGCACCCTTAGTTGCTTTGCTGATATGCTGCTGCATGTCGAGATTGGAGTCAAGTGTGATGCCAAGAGATTTCGCAGAGTCCACGATGGTGGACTGGACATTGAGTGCGGTTAGCTGATTGAGCCAGGTTTGAGTGATGGCCTTTTTCGCAGGAGGTGAAATCAGAAGGAACTCAGTTTTCAGAGCATTTAGTTTGAGGTGATTATCAGCCAGCCATGCTTGGGTGTTTCTTAGTGTGGCATTCAAAAGCTTGACGTCTTCAGGGGATTGTAACTTGAGGTAGAGTTGAGTGTCATCAGCAAACATATGGAAGTGTACATTTGATGCTTGAAGCAAGGTAGTGAGTGGTTCCATGACGAGGTTGAACAATGTGGGGGATAGGGAGGAACCTTGAGGGACGCCTAGTTTTACGGGCACAGGTGCGGACAATGCGTTGTTGATCTTGAACTTCTGAGACCGGTTGTGTAGAAAGGACGTGAACCATTTGAGAACAGTCCCGGATATGCCCATTCTGGTATTTAACAGCTCCAGTAGATTCTCGTGTTTGACGGTATCAAATGCTGAGGAGAGATCAAGAAGGATGAGGAGGCAGGACTCACTGTGATCCAGGATTTGGAGGGCGTCATCAATTATGTGTGTCATAGCCGTTTCCGTGCTATGTTTTGCTCTGAATCGTGATTGGTGAGGATTGAGGAGGTCAAACTCATCAATGTGTTTTGTCAGTTGAAGTTGTACGCATTTTTCTAGCAATTTGGGGATATTGGTGATAGGTCGGTAATTGTTTAGATCGGCCGGGTCAGCTGTGGGTTTCTTGAGTATAGGCGTGACTTGCCCTATCTTGAGGGAGTCTGGGATGAGTCCTTGTTAAAGGGAACAGTTGATGATTTTGGTCCAGAGTGGGAGGAGCAGGGGGGTGAGGGCTTTAACAGCATTGGCATGATGTGGTACAGTTGTAATTAGTTTCTCCCAATGTCATTTAAATTATGCTATTTGTTGTGTGTTCTGCTGTTGTCTGCCTCAGCCTACTCTTAGCTCCCTCTACCTGTTCTCTGCTGATACTATGTGACTGACTTCGAGCTCTGACTTGAGCAGCAATATTTGCACAATTTCCTGCATGCTTACTAGTCTGACTTTCGGTTTGCTTGTCCTTGGGTTAGTTTTGTTATCTTCTTTGCTAGGGCTTTTTGAAATTGCCTTCCTCTATTTTGCTTTATCCATACATTTAATAAAACTTGTTTTGCAGAAAATAGAGTAGGCTTGAGAACATCTTATTTTTTTTCTACAAATCCTGCCTCTCATTTACAGCCTGAATCCGATATTTTAACACAGCTGCGTCTGAACACTCCACATGGGTTCTTCACATCTAATCATCCGCTGCCGCCACCTCACCCCACGCACACATAGTGTGATGTAAGAAACTCATAATAATTGTAGTGATATTTTCGTTCAGGCCGGATCTTGATGGGGGAAGCCATATAGTTGTCTTTTAACTGATAATGTCTTTGATATGTAAGGTTTTTAAATAGGTTTGTGTACTATGAGAGCATTGGTTTCATAGCAAAGTCCTATAAACTACTAGGTTGGTGTTACAATATATGAACATGGTATTGAACACATTTGTAGGACTAGGCAGATGTAACTGTTCCAAGGGCTGCAGGAAAGCCAGATCACACACAATCTAAAAGAGCCCATGCTGTGTATCATAAGGTGCCTAAATATTTCATAATATTATTCCTAGCACAATACTAGGAAGGAAGTTAAGGACAGTTCTAGTAAAAGGGATTACACACCACTTAATCCTAGAGATTAGTAGTTGGTCGAGTCCTGAAAATTATGGGGCAAAATAAGTTACTCAGTTAGGATTCTGTTCTTGTCCTTTATTTGAATGGCAAGCGGTGCACAATGTAGAGACAGCATGTGGCCAAACTTGACAATCTACATCTGAGAACTTACAGAATTTCTATTCTGAAGTTGATTAGACTCTGTATTTCTCCATGAGTAACAGCTACCAACCCATTACTGTAATCCAAGTGTTTTAAAACCCCTTTAACACAGCTCCCTATGATATTCCATTTTCAAAGCAGTTTTATAATGGGTAAAAAAAATGGTCAGCAATATTGTCTCATTCAAATGAGGACCATGCACAATAACACAGTATCAAAATGTGAATGTGGCCAGAAGATCACCATGTGATGGATATAAATGCGGGGATTGTTTGAATGCTTAATATACTGATGCCTAGCTGAGCTATGAAGGCAGATTGGCTGGTTAGTCTTTCGTGTATGCTTTCAGACACTTCCTCGTTTTTGCATAAATTCTGCAGAAGGCGATCTCCAAAACTGATAGACCACCCGTAAGAGCTTGGTACTAAGACAAGATAGTTGATGACTACCTAGTGAAGAGTGGTATAGTTTGGGGTTAATGGTACCACAACCTTTGGGTGAAAAGTCACTGCTACGTGTACTCTTTGACAAGTAAATGCTTCACAGTGGAACTGGCCATGGAAAAAAAAGTTCATAATCACCCATGCTAATGATTATTAGTGGCGAGTGAGGAGCATCAGGAAGCCAAGAACCTTCATGGAGTTAACAAAAGGAACCAACATTGGTCGGTAGCATTCAGCAGGATGTATGGGCGTTTGCTAGCCAAAGTGTGTGCATGTTCTCTAATGCATTTTTGTTATCTGACTTCTATGCCCCTGAGGTTATTGGAAATAAGATGTGATGCACCTATAGAACACTTTAGGAACAACTAATTATTAACTTTCCTGACTACAGATTCCTAGGCTGTCTTATGATTGTTTCTGTATTTTTGAGTTGTATCTTTTTGAAAGGGGCTCTTTAAATCAGAAAAAATATATATTTTTTCAATTTTTTATAATTATGTTTTTATTATTTTACAGAAACGTCACCATGTTTTGCAGGCTGTTCATCCTTCACCCCTCTCGGTGTATCGAGGATTTTTTGGCTGTAAACATTTTTCTAAAACCAACGAGTTTTTGGGAAAGTCAGGCAAGAAACCAATTGACTGGAAAAAACTTTAAATGTTAATATGTGCACATTTGTGCGAGGGAAGTGGCCGGACTTAATAAGGCTTTCAATTTTCGAAAGTTAATTTCTGAAGAATGAAGTAAGGGGGTAAGAGCTGTTATGACAATTTATGGTTCTGGTGAGCGACACGTATGTTTTGTTGTATATGAGGGTGTAAATTGACTTGTTATGGAGCTGTGCTACTTCTTTAGAATAAGCTACAACAGAAGGTTACTTTAATTTCCTGTGTTTCCTTCAACTGCCTCCTGACTTTATGGTTCAGGATAAAGTAATGCCATATATTTTTCTATACATGCACTGTACATAAAACATTCTGACAGTTTCCTCATTTTAGTACTTTATGGGCTAATTCGCCAGAGATCCATCCTTCCATCCATCCGATTTCTCGCCAGGAAAGGCTTGTGAATGAAAGGAAAGTTCACACGTAACTTCTCAGATTGGATACAGCAAAGGATGCTCAACACTGGAAATGTTAGTGGCTTGGTTTACAAAAGGATGCTGCCCCACTATTCCCTTCTGTCTCTAATGATATCTGTGGCTGCTTGACCTAAAGAAGCAGCTTTGACGGCCCATTGAAGCATGTTTGTTAACTGTTGCTGAAAACTTAACCAAGTTAATACATGTTTTTCATTTTGTCAAAGTGTTGTCTTCACCAAAACCTGGACATTGGAAAATCTTTCTTTACGCTTGCACAGTCACTATGTTTAAAATGAAAGCACTTTCAGGTAAAAGTGGATAAGCATCTTCGTCTATATGGCATTTGTATATATTAGGAAGTTAATTAGAAAATACTGTATTTTTATGGTTCATAATTGACCTGTTGGTTATAGGATCATGTGTCAATTTATACATTTTAAGCAGTTAAATCAAACATAGCAATCTGTATAGCTTTGTCTTGGTGAGCTTTTGGTAGAGGGGTATAATTGGGAGTGTCAACATTATGCCTCAAATTCTAATTGCATCTGGCAAATGTCTGACATTTCAAAAGTGCATGCAGTACCTTTCCAATATCCAGAAATTCAGTGTCAACCGCTGTACAATGTTAAAAAAATGTAATGTGGGAACTTGCAGTTTGACACATTTGTGGAGTGGTGTAGACAAATGCTCTTACGATTAAGCTTGTTTTTATTTTGTTGTATTAATGTTGCAAGGCAGCCAAGAGTTTTGTTCTGATTTATTGAGTAACGAACACAAGTAGTTCGAGAGGGGGGTGGGGCAGAACACTTCTGATTCAGACCCTCCTCACATGCCTTGAGGCAAATGTTTGTTTCGTATTAACTTAGGCTCTTGTAAGCACTGATATTTAAAATTTGTCATTCTGTTCTGAATGGGAAAGTTTCATGATAGTCTGATGCGTGAACAAGAACTAATCGCCACTTTCTAAACTCCACTGCACAAACTTAATGTGAGTGATTAATTTCTGTTACTTGGGAACTCAAAGGATGAATCACCACTTCTTCTTTTTTTTTTTTTTTTTTTTTTTCTTGGCTTTCCCATTTTTTAAACGTATTTTTTAATTTGAGAAATTGTTGTACATTGTCTATTTTTCTATTCTAGGTTCCTGCAGCATTTATCGCATTTATCAAGTGCCTTTGGTTCTTTTGCAAAGTAAAAATTAAAATGTTATAAAAGTTTTTTTGTTGATATTGTCTTATTGCCACATTCTAATTTAGAGTGGGTTAAAGATGCTTGCATATTTCACTCATTCAGGTAATCAGGTAAGAAAAGGTGATTTGTTCTGCAAAATTAAGTTTGTTGAGAAGGAAAACGTGGTCACCTTTGGGACTGCAACTGCGGAATAGTTGAGACTGGTATTGTCCAATCTGATCATGATTCGAGCCCCTGCACAATTTACTCCCTAAAATCAAGGTCCGCCAGATATCTAAAAACTAGTCATTTTTTGTCTGCATTGAATATGTAGGCAGATCCCAACTCTGTCTCCTTCCATGGATTAGATCAAAGTTTGTATGATGGAACCATGCATGCCTTTCCCACGCCACCATTATAACACATGCTTCTTTACCACAAATATGCCTTTACAATGAATTTTCATTGTAAAAGCATGTATGGTAAAGGCATATGTGTGGTAACAATTTAACAGGTGTGTGTGTGTGTATGTATGTGTATATATCTATGTATGTGTGTGTGTATATATATATATATATATATATATATATATATATATGTGTGTGTATCTGTGTATATGTAAGTGTATATATACACCCTTACCACCCAAATATCCACCCTAACATTACCCTTGCCAACCAGTAACCCCCATCCACCCTAAATTTACCCTTGCCAACCAAAAACCCATACCCTAAACATATTCGACACAAAAACCCATACCCACTCTAAACCCTACAGATACCCTTGCCACCCAAAAACACATCCTAAACCCTTAAAATATATATATATATATATATATATATATATATATATATATATATATATATATATATATATATGTATATATATATGTATATATATATATATATGTGTAAAAATAGGCGTGGCCGCGCCGTGATTGTCCACTGCTTCCCCATGAGGGAGGAGCCTGTGGCTCTTAAAGGCGTCAGGGATTTAAGAAACAGACATCATTTTGACATTTCTGCAACCTTTGTTGAGAATACTTTGATTGAGGTTTCAAATGATCCTATTCATAATACTATTCAAGAAGAAGACCTTGTTTTGAGAGAAGATGGAATGGAGGATTTTAATGATGAGACTTTGGATGTTGAATTAATGGAATGTTCGGACTATGTTGAGATCCAGGAGTCATTTATGAAGAGTTCTGATGAGGAGATTCCTGATCAATTAATGCTAGAAGTACTAAGTTATGAAAATTCTGAAGAATACATTTATATTTATAAATTATAAATTGTTTGAGACATTTTTCTGTTATTTTATTTGAAATTTATGAGATAGTGAAATAATTGTAGTATAAAGTGAGACTTATAGTATAGAGTGCAATATTTCTGTATTACATAGTTAGTTTACTCACAGTTACTTCCCTTCTCCCACTATATTTTCTCCAATGTGCATTTCACATATTTTTCATCTCATGCCTTCTTTTTCTCACTATTTTTCTCTGTGCATCAGGTGTAATGTATGCAAAGAGGGCGTATTGACGCAAAGAGGGCGTATTGACGCAAAGAAGGGTTGTACAAATGACGCAGTCAAATCTATGAGATTTCACTGTGTCACTTTTAGGACACTGTTGTGTCTTTATTTTCGACCTGCCTCATAGTAGGTGTAAGACTGACGCAGGCCTTTTCAGTTAGGGCTTGCTCCATGTGAAAGGATGCATTGCTGGAAAATATTTTTTAAACTATCATAAATTGAGATGGAATATACAAAAAAAGAGACATACTTACATAGCTGTGTGTTTATAAGGTAGACTCTCACAATTTTAACATCTCTCACATTACATAAGGTAAGGTCATAAGCTTGCCCCGTGTGAAAGGATGCATTGCTAGAAATTATTTTTTTACTCCCAATTTTATACACTGTTTTTCCCTCTGGTGTGCTTGAGAGCCTTATTTATGAGACCATGCGTTACTTTTACACCGCCAGTGCGTCACTTTTTGTGACACAGCAGTGGTGTAAAAATTGTACCTTGTTGTGTTACATTTACAAAGTGACGCATCTAGGTAGATGCGTCACTTTGTAAACCCCTGCGCCACATTATACGTGCGTCAACTGTAATGTATACAAAAGGGGTGTATTGACACAAAGGGTTGTAGAGGTGACGCAGTGAAATCTATGAGATTTGTGATAAGTGAGGCAAGTGCTATAAGGAAACGGATGTGGGAATATCAAAGAAAAGTGAGGTTATGGAAAATAGTATAGAGAAAAAAATATTCTACACCAAACTTACCTTATAAGTAATATCAACTTAGTTTTATATTTTCCTTTAAATTTATATCTGTGAAAGATAAAACAAAATAAGTTACAATATTTATAATATATATTTTACAATACAAGAGATAAAGTAGGAGATTAACAAGAAAGGAAACAAAGGGAAGGGGAGTGAAGTAGAGTGACTGACAGCTGGAAATTGGTGAATGGGAGAGAGGTAATGAGCAGTGAAGGAGTGGTTAATGAGAATAAGTGTGGCAAATGGAATAAGGGAAGGGAGGTGAGGGAGAGTCAAAAAAGGCCAGTGAGGTTCAGTTAAAAAGAGTGATTGAGGGTGGAAATAGCTAACTGAGCATAAGAGAATTCAAAAGTAATATATATTTAATAATAGAAAATACTAAATAATTTCAACAACATGTTAAATGGTTTATTTTTGCTGTTCTCAGAATATATTGAATTTCACTTAAAACAGTGACTTCAAAAGTACTCATCATATAACAGCGGGGGGAAAAAAACACAATCAAAATGATTGTGTTTAAAAAAAAACATTGAATAATTACTTAAATAATGTACATTTTTAAAAACCATATCTAAACTCACTTTTGATCCATCCACTGTTCCATGAGGCCAAATAGTGTATAGAAAGTCCTTTTCTATATAAATTAGTCCACTGTTTTTCAAATGTCTCATTTACCCAACTTTCAGAAAGAAAAGCTCCAACAACTTTCACGTTATGAAATCAGAGTTTTACTTCCATCTCTAGCTTACATTTAATAAATACTTCCTATAATACTCACAGCACAGTTTATATAATAAACATATACTATCTCTATGAGAACTACATGTTTTTTATTACCTTCATCACTCTCATTCAGAAAGTAATTTTGAAGAGTAAACTAAGTTATATTAACTGCTGCAATCTTCATAGCCAATTACCTTCTCTAAAATTTCGGTTGTAAGAACACTAGGTAAGAATTTAGTAAGTCAAAATGCAAACGTTGTTTGAAAGTCAATTGAGTATCATTACAGTCCTTCCAACCTTTTTCATATTTTAAATAGGCTGTGTAATGTCCTGATGTTGTTGAGGGACCATCATGGTAAATAATTGCTGCAGTTGTAAAGGTTCTTCCTGAAATTGATAATTGAGAAGCCACAACATTTTTAATTAATGTTGTCAATTTAGTCCCATCAGGTCTACATCGTTGGAACATTAAAATAACATACTGTCCATATCTTATTAAAAATAAAGTTAATAGCATTTCAGATTTACATTGACTACAAACCATGTTTTGATTTGCTGCTCTAACTAGATTATTAAAAGACACTGATTTGCAGTCTGGTAAAGTCAAATATATAAATCTTTCAGTGTGTACTGTAGTACTACTTGAAAAGGAGCAATTGTCACAGTCATGCTGCCATTTATAAGAAAGGCCAAAAAGATTTACGACATCTACACCTTCATCTTGCAATACAACAAGCATATACGTTAGAAATTCCTGACAATCTTGTTGAATATTCTGTGAAAATTGTGTTTGACCAGAACATGTCTAAAACATTTCGAATTTCAGAAACACTTTGTATTTTTGTTATATCACGGCTACATTTTTCAAACAGAGAATTTAATAAACAACAAAGTGTTTGATCACGATTTTCAGCAATCTGTTCTTTTACAGTTTGGAGAAAGAAAACATTAACCACTACATTAGCATAACAGTTGACACCAGAACTATTTTCAAACTGAAATCCAACAACATCTTTAACTGAATCCATTTCCTTTCTGCTTACAATTACTGTTTCATCTACTTTTTTTCTTTTTGCTACAACTTCACTACAATTTTTCTCATTTCTTTTTCGGCCTACCACACGCTTTTCAAACAGAGGATATTGAGGTAAATTTGGAGCATACTCTCTTCTTAACCTATTATATTCTTTTACACAATTTAGATCTGCATTAATCTTTGTCATCAAAATCAATCAAGTACAATCCAGATAAAGTTCTAACTTGAGATAAAGCAACATATGCCATCCCCCTCCTTGAACACAGAATTTCCAATATTCACCAAAGCAGTATCAACACTTAAACCTTGAGATTTATGAATAGTTACTGCATATGCTAAAGAAACGGGAAACTGTTTTCGGCGAACATATAAATCTTTCACTAGCAAAAACCGAGCAGAACAACGACTGATTTGTACATCTTCAATATCATCAAATTTAATTTTTATAATTTCAATTCCATCTCTATTTCGGTAATTCACAAAATCCACAACATGACCCATTGCTCCATTTACTAAACCTCTTTCCACATGTAAATTACGTCGTAAATTATACGACAATTTAAAGATGCATAGAGTCTTTTCCATACCAGCAGTTTTAGATATTGTCTTCTCTAAAGAATTCAATTTTGTTTTCAACTTTTCTGACAAAATAATAGTGTCTCCTTCATGTTCTATTATCAAAAGCTTCATTTCACAATCTCTTGATTTTCCAACTTTAACATTTTGGTGTTGAAGATTGAACATTCTTGCAGAGTTGGCATCAAGCGTATGACAGATTTGTTTTCAGGAATTTTGCTTAAAAATATTCTCTGGGAGAATATTTTCTTTTGGAAACAAATTTGAAATTAATCGTCCATGGACAGCTTCTTTGCCATGCTCAGTTAGTTTTCCAATTCTTACATCTTGTACAATATTTTTATAATTTCGCATATTTTGAAGTAGTTCTGCATATTTGAAATTTAGCCATATGTTCACATTTCCAATGCTTCCTAAGCACTTCCTGGTATCTTCATGCGTAAGCATTTTAAACACTGGCTGTCCTTTCACAGGAGTTAGTTGCAGCAAACCTCCAAAAACAATGATGTTTGCCTCCAAATAACACATCATAGTCTGTTTTAAGAGTTTCTTGCATTCTTAAATGCACAAAAGCAAGCATTACATTTGATACCATGCTTACTTCATCAAGGATAAGAAGTTTCATTTTCTTTAGTACGCTTGAAACTTCACAACAAGCTTCTCCAGATAGCTTGTGGTATTGTAATTTGTTATCATGCTCCACTGGCAGCATCAATAAGCGGTGTAAAGTAATTCCTTTAATGTTGTGCGCTGCCAACCCAGTTGGAGCAGTAACCACACAAGAGAGCGATGACTGCGCTTTTTCCTGCAAATATGTTGCAATCGCTTTAATCAAGAAACTTTTCCCAGTTCCTGCTTCTCCACTCGCATACAGTCGGATAGGTACAAATGATGTACATGAGCACTCTTTTTTTCTCATGAGATAAACCATGCTCAATTTGTTGTTTCACTTGATCATATATTTGTCTCTGCTCAACGTTTAGTTGTTTTTCCAAATCTTCTAAGTCAACTCCATCCTCCTGAGCTTGTTCCATGGCTCTTTCAACTTTATTTATGGCAGTGGCAGCTTCATTTTGTATAATTGGTCCTCCTAGTGGATCCTGACTCAATGAAGTAGAACTCTGACTGTCTTGAGAACTGTCTCTAGCAATCTCTGCTGCAATTGTAGCTTCTTGCTGTATTTCCTCGTTCAACATTTTGTAGATAACTTGAAAAATTTCCAATATTCACCAAAGCAGTATCAACACTTAAACCTTGAGATTTATGAATAGTTACTGCATATGCTAAAGAAACGGGAAACTGTTTTCGGCGAACATATAAATCTTTCACTAGCAAAAACCGAGCAGAACAACGACTGATTTGTACATCTTCAATATCATCAAATTTAATTTTTATAATTTCAATTCCATCTCTATTTCGGTAATTCACAAAATCCACAACATGACCCATTGCTCCATTTACTAAACCTCTTTCCACATGTAAATTACGTCGTAAATTATACGACAATTTAAAGATGCATAGTCTTTTCCATACCAGCAGTTTTAGATATTGTCTTCTCTAAAGAATTCAATTTTGTTTTCAACTTTTCTGACAAAATAATAGTGTCTCCTTCATGTTCTATTATCAAAAGCTTCATTTCACAATCTCTTGATTTTCCAACTTTAACATTTTGGTGTTGAAGATTGAACATTCTTGCAGAGTTGGCATCAAGCGTATGACAGATTTGTTTTCAGGAATTTTGCTTAAAAATATTCTCTGGGAGAATATTTTCTTTTGGAAACAAATTTGAAATTAATCGTCCATGGACAGCTTCTTTGCCATGCTCAGTTAGTTTTCCAATTCTTACATCTTGTACAATATTTTTATAATTTCGCATATTTTGAAGTAGTTCTGCATATTTGAAATTTAGCCATATGTTCACATTTCCAATGCTTCCTAAGCACTTCCTGGTATCTTCATGCGTAAGCATTTTAAACACTGGCTGTCCTTTCACAGGAGTTAGTTGCAGCAAACCTCCAAAAACAATGATGTTTGCCTCCAAATAACACATCATAGTCTGTTTTAAGAGTTTCTTGCATTCTTAAATGCACAAAAGCAAGCATTACATTTGATACCATGCTTACTTCATCAAGGATAAGAAGTTTCATTTTCTTTAGTACGCTTGAAACTTCACAACAAGCTTCTCCAGATAGCTTGTGGTATTGTAATTTGTTATCATGCTCCACTGGCAGCATCAATAAGCGGTGTAAAGTAATTCCTTTAATGTTGTGCGCTGCCAACCCAGTTGGAGCAGTAACCACACAAGAGAGCGATGACTGCGCTTTTTCCTGCAAATATGTTGCAATCGCTTTAATCAAGAAACTTTTCCCAGTTCCTGCTTCTCCACTCGCATACAGTCGGATAGGTACAAATGATGTACATGAGCACTCTTTTTTTCTCATGAGATAAACCATGCTCAATTTGTTGTTTCACTTGATCATATATTTGTCTCTGCTCAACGTTTAGTTGTTTTTCCAAATCTTCTAAGTCAACTCCATCCTCCTGAGCTTGTTCCATGGCTCTTTCAACTTTATTTATGGCAGTGGCAGCTTCATTTTGTATAATTGGTCCTCCTAGTGGATCCTGACTCAATGAAGTAGAACTCTGACTGTCTTGAGAACTGTCTCTAGCAATCTCTGCTGCAATTGTAGCTTCTTGCTGTATTTCCTCGTTCAACATTTTGTAGATAACTTGAAAAAACAGGACATTGTATGGTATCTTTGGTTGCATTGAACGAATCTTCAGAAGTAAGAAAATCTCCAAGTAGTTCCTCTTCTCTACGCCAAGGTTTAAAGAGTTGTAAAAGAGCTAAGTAATAAAATTCTCTTTTATCTGGAGAATCACAACTCAATTTTCGATGATTAATCAAATGACCTTTTCTTTGTTTTACTAAACAGCCTTCACATCCAATTACAGCATATACACCTTTATTGATGTCTTCTGTGACGTTCCTTTTAAAAGTGTAGGTTTGCAGAACTTCATAGAGACCAGCGTTCTCAAGGGGAGTACTTCTATTTGGATAGTATGTATCCAACATGTTTGTCTTCAAAATATCTGTACTGTCCGGTTCTTTCTCCGCCAAATACTCAATTTCTTGTACAGATTTCAAAACTCGGTTTCGTGTTGCAGCAAGACCAAGACTCACCCAAATGATGGTTCTAGATTTGGCATATAGACTTGCTGATGACAACCGATCAGAACATTCATACGCTCCAATTTCTCGATGCGACAACATCTTTAGACTGTAACTGTATAATTTCTTGCTTAGACTCTTTTCATATGAAATTTCCTCCCACATTTCCTTCAGTTCCGTTTTTTCTGATTTTGTGATGTAAGACGTCACATATCGAGCCACAGCAATAGAAATGTCAGCCACATATTGAATATCCATGTTAGCATTCCACATGGACAAAATGACTGGGTTGTAGTCATTTATGTATTTGGATTCCTCATTTCTTCTTAGGTTGTATGTATTTTTGGATGATTTCCTTGTCACAGTATGTCGCAGAGAAGACCTAAAATTGTTGACTCTTCCTTTCGATGTTACTGGACATGGAAATGCAAAACGACATTTCGTGTAAAACTTATCCTTGGATTTGTATTTTTGACGACAGTATTTCCCACAATGATGGGTTTGAAAGCGTAAAACTTGCTGTCTTAAATTGTTTTCGTCTGTACTTTTTGGAACAGTACATGTAAAATACTGCTCAATGAAACTCATCACTTTCTCATCTGAATCTAATCCAAATTTTGGTGCATCTTTAATCCATAGCAGCATATGTATATGAGGAGCACCTCTTGCTTGATACTCCTTCCTCCGAAAGAAATCCAACACCTCTCCAAGCGGAGGATTTTTTTTGTTTGTAATAAAAGACATCATAGCTTCAAACCTATGATTGAAATACCTGCATACATTAACTGGATCCAAAGAGCACAGTTCTCCAGGTGTCTTGTATTCAATATTTTCAATGTTTTTATTTGCCTCTTGTAGAAATTCAAGTAAGTCTTCTCAAGCATACTCAGCACAGCTAAGAGTGAGAAACCATGTAGGAGTTCCTAAGTTTCTTAGCATACATTTCAATTCCCCATGACGACGGTACCAATACTCGTTAGTACCACGTTGACATGCCATGAGATTAATTAGCTGAGATTCCAAAACACTGTCTTGCAGTTTGACTTTAACCATAAAATCCCTTGCCGAAACATTATGTAGATGTGCTCCACTTTTCAGTATATGGTTTACTGCATAGGAAAGTCCAGACAAGTCACTCTCAAACAGTAGATGGAACAAATATGGAATGCATTGACGAAACCTTGGATCTTCTGCATATAATCTTGAAGTCCGGTATTCAGATGCAGGAATTTGAACAGGTCGGTCGTCATATCGTCCACCTTCACCTGTTGGAAATAACTGGAAAACAACGAGCTTCCAAACTTTCTTCCCATACACTAATGGGACTTCCTTCGGCTTTTTTTATCTGAAACAAGTCAATAGCATTCCCCATTACTTCTTTGGAATGCAATGGATGAACACTAATGTTCATAAATTTCTTCACTTCAAGAGACATCAACTTTTTCTATTTGCCCAGCAGAGACATCAGTGTCCTTCTACAGTTGTTTCTTCTTCTCCCAAATACACATTTCTATAGTACTGATTATTTTTTACCAAATACAACTTTGCCTTCTTGACTTTCCTAACATCCACTAATTCTAGCCAGATTTTCTTATTTTTTGTCGGAACACCATTAACTAGAATAACCAGAGGTTCATCTTCTACTTTTTCCACACCAATCGTATCAATATTTTTTTTTAAATCTAGAGGCAAATAAACAACTCTTCCCTTTAATCCCCTCTGTAAATCTGAAGGAGGCAATTTCCCAGTCTTAGGCTCCAAGCGAACAATAGCCTGAAAAGGATGCACACATTGAATCAGAATAGACTCATAGGTATTTAAATCCATCAATTCAGAAGGAATATCTACCAACTCCATATTATGAATCGCTCCAGCAGGCATTTTATTTTCATTTCATTTAATATAGCAATATGTACAAATACGTTGATCAGAGCCCAAATCAAAACAATTTTCAACCAACAAATAAGTAGCAAAATCCTTCCACTCATTATTATTTATCTTTTCGCTTTTTACATATAAATCATCTAATCTAGTCTGATGTTTATGAGTTCGTCGACAACAAACACAAGTAAAATTAGGCCTTTCACTTGAATTGATTTTAAACTTTATAATTTCATTTTCAAAATTTCCTTTACTTAAAATCTCTTCATTCTCTTCCTCATTACCTTCTATTAGTGTATCAATTTCTGTACTGACCTCTTTTTCACCAAATTAACAAGACTATTTCATCACAAATGTTTTTGACATCTAATTCAGTTCCATGCAAAAGAGCACTGTTTAACTGTTTTTGTTTAAGTGCTGGACTTTTTGCATAGTACAACCTTCCCACTAATTTCCTCACTTTATTATGATGCACTGCTAACATCCTAAAATGATGAAAACACTCTGGCATACTTTCCTTAAAAGACAAGCCAATGAATGCCCTTGCAAACCCGTTTTTTCCTCTCAGTCTACAAGGATCTAAGTCTTGTAAAATTTTCATTTTTTGTTTCACACTTTTCTTAGTATATATCCGTAAGAAATTGCAAAACAAATCAATTGATTCCTGTCGAACACTACAAATTTTACTACAATTTTACTACTGGAGCCTTAGGACATCTCCCTAAAACTTCATTTGCTAACACCTCTTCTGTATTTCGAGACACAATCTCTTCTTTTTCAACCGGACAAGCATCCTTCACCTCATATGCTCGACCACTGGTGTCAACTGCATGCACCAAATCATTATCTTTAAAGTAACTTTCTTCATTAAAATATGGCTCAGAAATTGAACTATGCTTCCATTCTCCAGAAAAAACATCACAGAAATTAGTTCGATTACTCTCCTCCACTTACATTTTGATTTGAACACATTGATTATCTTATCAAGTGTACAAATTCTATTCATTACTAAACTAAACAATTTATTTTTCACTTTAAATGCTTCATCCACAATCTTAACTATGTTTTTTTCTTGTAAAAAGATGTCTTTTTTTATACGTTTTGATATTTTTAAATAAATTTAATTTAATTTAATTTAAAGGAGCTTGTAGAGCGCCTGGTGACGCCTCCCGGCGTGTCCCCGCGCTGTGGAGAGGGTGTGAGAAGGAGTAGAGGAAAACCCATCACCAAGTGAAGAGGCAGGTTTTTAGTTTCTTCCTAAACAGGATTTCATTATTCTCCATCCTGATATCCGCAGGAAGAAGGTTCCATTTCCTGGCCGCCAAAGTCCGGAAGGATTTGCCTCCCATTCTGGCCTTTTTGGGGCGTGTGGTTCTGAGCAGACCCATACCTTTAGACCTAAGCGACCTGCTCGGTTCATAGACAGTAGCCAAATCCGACATGTAGGCCGGTGCTCTGTGATGAATTATTTTATGGCACCACAGCATAGCTTTAAAATCAATCCTCTTCCTGATGGGCAGCCAGTGGAGGGCTACAAGAGAGGGGCGAGATGGAGCTCGCCGAGGGAGCCTTAAGACCAGGCGAGCTGCCGAATTTTGTAGCACCTGAAGCTTTTTAATATTTTTCTCAGATGTGCCCATGAGCAGCACGTTTCCGTAATCAATACGGGACGTTATCAGTGCTTGCGTCATGGTACGCCTGGAATTAATAGGTAACAGGTCAAGGGTACGGTTCAGAGTTTTCATTACCCCAAAGCATTTGCCCACCGTTTTTCTTATGTGGCTGTCAAAGGACAGTTTATTGTCCACCCAAGTTCTTCGCCTCTCGGGATGGGGAGGGCAAAGGACCAAGGCAGCTGGGCCACCACTCCTTCGTCCATTTAGCCTCATTGCCTCCCATGATGAGGACCTCCGTCTTAGTCCCGTTCAGTTTCAGACAGTGGTCGTTCATCCAAGTGGCAAGTTTAGTCATGCAGACATTGAAATTATCAGCTTCCTTGGAAGGGGCTTGGGTCAGAGAAATAAGGAGCTGCGTGTCGTCGGCGTAGGAGACAAGCTCCACGCCGAACGATTGCACTACCTCTGCCAGAGGGGCCATATATAGATTAAACAGGGTAGGGCTCAGGGCAGAGCCCTGAGGCACCCCCTGCTCTAGCCTCACCCTATCGGAGAGAAAGCTCCCCCTTTGGACTTGAAAGCTTCTGTCAAGCAAAAAAGCCTTCAGCCATCCCAGTGCTTTTTTGGTGATTCCAGCTTTATTTAGACACTGTAACAGGATGGAATGTGCTACAGTGTCAAAAGCGGCACTGAGATCAAGCATGATGAGGGCCATTGTCTTTCCCTCATCTGCTCCCTCACGTAGGGTTTCGGTGGCCCTTAGGAGGGCTGTCTCCGTTGAGAACCCTGATCTAAAACCCGACTGGGATTTATGGAAGACATTATGGGTCTCCAGATGTTCCATCAGTTGGGTGTTAGCGATTTTTTCTGCCAACTTGGCGACATACGGTAAAAGGGATATGGGTCGTAGATTATCCATTACGTCCACACTGATGTTGGGCTTTTTCTTAATAGGTAGCACTATAGCCTGTTTCCATTCCTCTGGGAGACAAGCGGTTGAAAAGGATGTTAGTAGCAAGTGTCTCAAGTGAGGTTCCAGAACTGAGAAAGCTTCAGCCAATATTTTAGGAGGAGCCGGATCTCTGGGCGATCCCGACTTGATCTTGTTACACATCTTAGACAGCATCTCATAGGGAGGGACTTCAAAAGATTTGAGACAGACCGGTGTGTTTACATTTTGCTCATTTTCAACGAAATCTGCGGCCGGGGCTCCCTGTTTAGAGAAACTGGTATAGATCTTACTTATTTTACCAGCAAAGTACTGAGCTATGTTATTACATGATTCCACTGAGTCATTTTGGATAGAGGAGGACATCTCCACTATGGATATCTCCTTATATATTTGGAATAATTCCCTAGAGGAGTTGCCAGCTTCCGTAATCCGAGTGTGATAGTGCTCAGCTTTTGCCAGGCGGACGGCTTTGTAATATTCTTTCTGTGCAGTTTTGTACTGTGTTTTTATGTCTGCACAGAATTTGTAACGCCAGGCTCTCTCAAGTTTCTTGCAGGCCGTTTTCATGGTCTGTAGATCTTGTCCGAACCAAGGAGCACTTTTCTGAGACCTTCTAGCATTGGACATAGTGCGGCTAGGGGCTGTAATGTCCAGAGCCTTTGTGACAATATTGTTTAAGCTTTCATTGGCAGCCTCACAGTTAGCTGGTTTCGGAAGACCTTCATCCTTGACAATTTGAGTGAAGGAGTCTAAGGAAAAACTTTTCCATTTCCTGCGTTTATACCGCAGAGACTGCTGCCGAAAGAGCTCAGTTTTTTCCAGTTGGATTGAAATGGGAATGATATAATGATCCGACCAGGGTATGGGTATGGGATCAGTAGTATACACTCCCAGCCAGTTACCGAAGACGGGGTCTAATAGATGCCCTAGTTGGTGTGAGGGTTCTTTATTTTTGAGGTCAACTTGAACCGATTGCAGTTCCATACATATGTCAGCTGCATCTTTGTCTAAAGGATCATCAAAGTGAACATTAAGGTCACCCAGAACTAACAGTTTTGATTTCCTTAAAGCAAGATGGGTGACCACCTCCATGAGGGTGGAAGTGAAATCATATAATCTGCCCGGTGGGCGATATATCAGAATACCTGATATCGAGTAATTAGGACCAGTGTTGATACTGAAGATGCCAGCTTCACTATGATCAACCTGTGTGTGTGCAAGGGAGCAGACGAGAGGTGCTTTAGTAATAATGGCGATGCCACCACCTCTACCGTCCTTTCTATCTAACCTGGCTATAGAATATCCGTTAGGTAACGCCTGAATGATATCCGGATCCGAATATTCATCCAGCCAGGTTTCCGTTAAGAAAAGGATGTCAAGTTTCAGGTCGTCAATCAAGTGGTAGATTTCCAGCGCATGCTTACGCAGCGATCTACAATTCAGTAGAGCTGCTTTAATGATAGGGCCGGAGCTAGTATCTGGGACTTGGGGGCGGGGATCGAAGCTACACCTCCCGCATTTTGTGAGTGACTGGGCCCTCATGGTGTGCTTGCAGGTAGCATACGTATCGGGTTGTAGTGCTAGTAAAGCATGTCTATCATACCTTATGGAGGTTAGTGTCAGACTGCCAGGGTCCGTAGCCCCGCGCCCCGTCCGGCCGCGGACGGGCGCAGACGGGCTGGACTTTGGCTCGACTTCGGCGCGCTTCCGGCGCGCCCGCTGCACGCGTCCGCTGCGCGGACGCTGTCCGAAGCACATTTATCCTAAAGGGGGGAGGGGTCGCTAGAGCGCTGAGCTCAGCTCCCAGAGCCCGGATGTACAGGCTCCTCCTCGCCCTCCGCATCAATCGTCCATGATTGGACGCGGCGGACCGGGGCGGGAGAGGGAGAGTTAATATGCAGGAAGTAAATACACAAGAATTCACCACACTGAGCGTTTTAAAACTAAAGCCTAATTGCTATTTAAAAACATTCGCCGTTATAACAGCGCGCACAGTGTCCCACAGAAACTGCAATTAATATCGCCAAGTGAAGGGGGCTGCCTCTGCCACCGGCAACACACTGCTCCACAGCGAGCGCGGTATCCCAGCTGTTTAAATACCCTTATTAGTTTCAGCGTCGCTAGAGCGCTGAGCTCAGCTCCCAGAGCCCGGATGTACAGGCTCCTCCTCGCCCTCCGCATCAATCGTCCATGATTGGACGCGGCGGACCGGGGCGGGAGAGGGAGAGTTAATATGCAGGAAGTAAATACACAAGAATTCACCACACTGAGCGTTTTAAAACTAAAGCCTAATTGCTATTTAAAAACATTCGCCGTTATAACAGCGCGCACAGTGTCCCACAGAAACTGCAATTAATATCGCCAAGTGAAGGGGGCTGCCTCTGCCACCGGCAACACACTGCTCCACAGCGAGCGCGGTATCCCAGCTGTTTAAATACCCTTGTTAGTTTCAGCGTCGCTAGAGCGCTGAGCTCAGCTCCCAGAGCCCGGATGTACAGGCTCCTCCTCGCCCTCCGCATCAATCGTCCATGATTGGACGCGGCGGACCGGGGCGGGAGAGGGAGAGTTAATATGCAGGAAGTAAATACACAAGAATTCACCACACTGAGCGTTTTAAAACTAAAGCCTAATTGCTATTTAAAAACATTCGCCGTTATAACAGCGCGCACAGTGTCCCACAGAAACTGCAATTAATATCGCCAAGTGAAGGGGGCTGCCTCTGCCACCGGCAAAACACTGCTCCACAGCGAGCGCGGTATCCCAGCTGTTTAAATACCCTTGTTAGTTTCAGCGTCGCTAGAGCGCTGAGCTCAGCTCCCAGAGCCCGGATGTACAGGCTCCTCCTCGCCCTCCGCATCAATCGTCCATGATTGGACGCGGCGGACCGGGGCGGGAGAGGGAGAGTTAATATGCAGGAAGTAAATACACAAGAATTCACCACACTGAGCGTTTTAAAACTAAAGCCTAATTGCTATTTAAAAACATTCGCCGTTATAACAGCGCGCACAGTGTCCCACAGAAACTGCAATTAATATCGCCAAGTGAAGGGGGCTGCCTCTGCCACCGGCAACACACTGCTCCACCACAATTCTATTGTAAAACATTTGTCTACGAATGTCAGAAAATTGTTTATTTCTTGTATTTCTTTGCAAGATATTGTCTCCTTGTACACGTCTAACATTTTTAGAAGGATATCCTGTCTTTTTTTGAAATTACAGCTGTTTCATTTTTCTTAGGTAAACCACTTTTTTTTGCTTGACATTTGAATAACTTCCTCAGAAAATTTTTCTTTTTCTCTGAAGATTTTATTTTGGTTGCTTCTTGATTTTCTTTTTCCTTGGACCTTAATTTCCCTTTAGAAATTTTAGCAGCTCTGCTTTTTGTAGGCATGTTCTTGTTTGTTTGTATAGATGATTATAATCTGTGGAAAACAAAAAAATAACATATTATACACCACTACAAACATATTACATAGCAATTACAATAAGTAAACAATATTAACACTAGTATACAACAAAAGGCTCATTTACATTACATGTGCTTTGCTTTGTGTCAAAAACGATTTACTAATTAATATTATATCTTATTTATAAATAGGTGGCCTGTTTTTGGCCTATAGATACAGAGAAATAATTAGTACAGAGACACATAGTGCTTCCACAGACATAGATGGTAGATTACATGTAATATTGTGCACATGTGCCTCAGATCACACCAAATCTATTGCATTTTCAATACTAGTGTACCTTGCTTCCATCAAAAAAGCAGTCAGATGTGTCACACATTTACCAAAAATTTAGAATGTTAGCATTCTAGTTGCTCATTATTTGAAGCTTCACTCACAGTGTAATCTTAGACAGATTAATTGGATTTTTAGATATAATGTACCATGTCTGTCACTGCCAACAGTATGTGTGACTCTGCTTAAGATCACAGTGGTGGGTGAATCAAGCTTCATTCACATTGTGATCTTAGGCACATGATCAGAATGTTAGATATAATATACTGTGTCTGTCTCTGCAAACAGTAAGTGTGTCTCTGCCTAAGATCACAGTGATGGGTGAATCAAGCTTCACTTACAGTGTGATCTTAAACAGATTAATAGGATGTTAGATATAATATACCATGTCTCTCTGCCAACAGTATGTGCGACTCTGCATAACATCACAGTGATGGATGAATCAAGCTACCCTTACAGTATGATCTTAGGCAGTATGTGTGTTTCTGCTCATATTATTTCACTGTCTCTACTGGCCAAAAACAGGCCACCCATATATAAGCAACACATAACATTAATTGCTCATAACTTATAACATCCTGCTCATGTGCCTAAAATAACACTGTGACTAAAGCTTCATTCACCCATCAGTGTGATGTTAGGCAGATGACCAGAATGTCACATGTAATATACCATGTTTCTAAAAACATGAACTTCCTTTTTTTTTTAGGACGCCAAGTAAGCATTTTGTTCAGCCAGATCCATTTCAAATGAAGTTTGACTCACAATGTCAACTTAATCACATGACCAGCATATTACATGTAATATACCATCTCTGCCTCTACAAGCAGTATATGTGTCTCTGCTCATATTTCACTGTCTCTACTGGCCAAAAACCGGCCACCTAACTATAAACATATATATGTACCAGACTTTTTACAAAAAAACATTTTCCATACTAAATCTTTTTAACACAAAGCACAACCCATTTAAATGACCACTACAAAGCAAAGTACAAACCTAACTAATTTCCAAAATTCATTTCCAATATACACCAAACAAAAAAACAATATGCTTCTAGACTCTCACAATGTTAACATCTCTCACAGCATTAGTGGGGAGATGCATAAACACACAACTATGTCAAAGATTGTGCACGTATATTGTAAATGTTATGCCATTTAAAAAAAATATTTTCCAGCAATGCATCTTTTCACATGGGGCAAGCCCTAAGTAAAACAGCCTGCGACAGTCTTACACCTGCTGTGAAGCAGGTGCAAAATTTTGACACAACAGTGTCCTAAAAGTGACAGGGCTTTACAAAGTGACGCATCTACCTAGATGCGTCACTTTGTAAATATAACTCAACAAGGTGCAATTTTTACACCACTGCTCTATCACAAAAAATGACGCATCAGCGGCATAAAAGTGACGCATGGCCTCATAAATGAGGCCCTCAAGCACACCACAGGAAAAAACAGTGTAAAAAATTGTAGTTAAAAAAAAATTTCTAGCAATGCATTCTTTCACATGGGGCAAACCCATGACCTAACCTTATGTAATGTGAGAGATGATAACATTGTGAGAGTGTACCTTATAAACTCACAACTATGTCAAACATTGTACACCCAGCTTGTAAATATACACCCAGACAAGAATATGAAATGACGTGAGAGATCTTATGACTGTGAGAGTCTACATAATAAACACACACCTATGTCAAAGATTGCTTTCTCTGCCTGCATATTTACAAGCTGTGTGCACAATCTTTGACATAGCTGTGTGTTTATACATCTCCTCACCATTTCATATGGTTTTCTATCTGCTATTCCTATCCCTCTCCAGACATTCACTCCTTCTACCCATGCTACAGGTTGCACAATGTGCTTCAAAAAAATGAGCATATTTACAACCTCAATAAAACCATTACACAATTTCTAAACCAGCATTAAATCCAAGCATAAAAAACAATGTATAAAGAAGTGTACTTTATAAACACACACCTAACCTTATGGAAAAAGGGAAAAATATAATTCCTTCATTCAGAGACACACACAATGATACTTGTAAAAAAATCTTTAAACTATCTTTTTTAAAAGAATCATTACTCACCTTTAAAAATTTATTTTATTTATTTATTAATTGAATTTATTGAGGGCGACAGCTACCCATAAGGGTTTCCCGGCGCTAAGAGACAAATCAACAACATCAAGCAGAAGATTTAGAGATCGAAAAGCCAGGTTTTCACCGCTCTGCGAAATCGCACATGACAGTTTTCCATCCGAATGGCCAAGGGAAGTGAGTTCCACAGTCTGGGTCCTAAGTTCGCAAAGGAACCACCGCCCATTCTGGTGAGTTTGAACTTTGGTACATTGAAGAGATGATGGTATGAAGAACTAAGTGAGCAAACAGGAAGGTAGGGACTGACAAGGGCCTGAAGGTAGAGGGGAGCTGATCCGATTTTGATCTTATGCATAAAGCTCAATGCTTTAAACTTTATCTGACTCAACACGGAGCCAGTGTAGCTCTCTCAGGCGTTCTGTAATATGGTCACGTTTCCGACAGCCACAGAGAAGCCGAGCTGCGGTATTTTGTACCAGCTGAAGGTGCCGTGTGACGGCCTTGGCAGACCCCAGGTAGAGCACGTTGCCGTAATCCAACCTAGAGGTTATCAAGGCATTCACAACAGATCTCTGGGTGTTTTGGTTTGGAAGATATCAAACCGTGTCAGTCACAGTCAACAGAAATTCTAAAGCAGAATCTCTGAACAATGCTTCCTTCACTGGGAGCCTTTCAATAATGGCACAGATTCGATCTGATTTCAGAGCCATATTCTTGCACATAGCCAATACAATTTGTTCCCCCACAAATTCAAAACCAAACTGCACATTTTAATTGGTTGAAGATTTCAACACTTTGAAACTCACATAACATTCACCCATCCACCCAGTGCTCATTCACCAAGTAACCATGGTAACTCCCTCTAAAACCAACTCAGAGTTCACAAGTTAATTTTACTATGTTGCAAAAAGATCCATCAAGCCTGCTAGACCTCTCAATCTACTAGCTAATAAAATGCAATGTTTCTTTTAATGACTTTTTCTCAACCATTGAAATGACTTCTTTAAAAAAAAGCATTCACCCTAATTTTCAGTGGAGATTTTTAACAAATCTCCAATCATTTCTTCTTATTCATCTGCACTGATTCTCAAACACTTTTTTATCGTAATCAAACTGCCATTTCATTTCCACAACTCATCTGACTAGAAGCACACCTACCTTCAAAATGAAAAAAATCTGGTTTGTGGGTCATAGCTATGTCCACTGGGCTCAAAAATACGCAACTAACAGAGGTATTTACAATCTTGATTTACCAAATGTGAACATTGTATGGATTGGACAAAGAGGATTGAGAAGTCACCAATTGATACCATTGATAAAATCCTTTATGCATTTACCACACCCTGACCTTATAATTGTGCACTGTGGTGGAAATGACCTGGGCACTTTGACTGGGGTAGGTCTGGAAATGCTTTTAAAGGACATCTTTGGGTAATTGATGTCACTTTTTCCAAAAACTGCCTTGGTATTTTCTAATATATGCCAAAGGCAAAAATTGAACTGGTCCAACCAATTTTGTCCACAGATTGAAAAAGCAAGGAAACATGTAAATCTCTTTCTGCTTACCTCAGAGACTATGCTATGGGTTGCATTTATCACAACAACTTGCGTTACAACATGATATATATATACATGCTATCTATAGGAGAGATGGTGTGCATTTTACAGGTGAGGGGAATAGAGTTTTCCTCTTGAATATAAGACTCTGCATTGGTACCTACTTGTAGGTACCAAAAACACCCAATGAACACAACCGCTCTTTTCAGAGCTAACTTACCACTAAACACTCTACATTATTTTTTAACTCTATTTTTGTACACTGTTTTTCCCCGTGGTGCGCTCGGGGTGCGTGTACCGGAGAGCGTACCTGGGAACGCTGCCAGCGCTTCACCCGCGAAAATTTCTAGGTCAGGGGGTGTCTACTCTGCCCCCTTTTAATTATATCCCCCTTTCTTTTTTCACCTCTTGTGTCTCTATTCTACCGAGACACAAGATGACGGACTCTCCGGACTGTTTAGAATGTTGACAGACACCCGACAACCAATCGGCTTTCGCTCGCGCACTCCCGTAGCGCGCCGGGTGTGCTCCCCGGTACGCGCACCTATAGATAGATATATATGTGTTTTTGAACTTAATTTTCATAAAAACCACTGGAGCAATTTTCACCAAACATAGCAAAGGCACATCTCCGTACCAGTCCCTACAATTTTGCCAAGTTTTGCGTAAGTCCGTTCAGCGGTTCGGGCTGTAGACTTGTCAGACCGTCCTATGGAAATTAACATGGAGAAAACACGTTTTGGGACCCCCCTTATTTCTCAGCCCCCACTTCACGAATCCCCCTGAAACTTCCAGGGAAGGAGCGGAGCGCAGCGAGACCATTTTAAGGAAAATTACAGGCAGATCCCTCAATCAGCGCCAAAGTTATTCCCAATAGAATGTTCGGAATTTCCTATGGTAGCCAATCCTAACTATAACTACCTACTGGCGACCGCCAGTAGGTAATATATATATATATATATATATATATATATATATATATATTCCACAGTATGCTAAGAAGCAATACGCGCACTCAGGAGTATGGATGCTGAATTTTATTTCTTAGAAAACGTTACGCGTTTCAACACCAGTTGTGCCTTGATCACACGTTAACCAGAATGACATTTTTGGCACATTTAAATAAAGTAAAGGAACATGGACATAAACAGTGATGAGGTACCAATGAAAGGTTACAGGGTAGTATAAGTAAATAAGTCGGCCATTTTGTAGTGGTGAAAAATATTAGTAAAAACTATATCAACACAATTACTTCTTGTGTATTCTTTGAAACCTTAATATTCACATGATTACTACTGTAAAGTAATTAGGATTCAGGCGTCATAAAATTACTGTTGCCAGTACATCTGAACGTAAAAAATTATTACCCATATCTGCGGTCTAGTGCCAGATAAAGAGGGCCTCCTAGGATGAGACTTCCCCATTGTTACTGTGGCAATGCGGTCAATTAAACGGTCTACTGTCCGTTAATAGATTGTCACCCAGATTACAGCTTTCACGTCTTTTCCGCGGTCATGTAATCGGTCTAGTGCCCGTTAGAAGTCCAGAATTAATATTCACCCTACAATTGAACCACTAATGGTTCAAAAATCGTCTTTATCCACATATGCATAGATAGGGTCTCTATACATGTCTTTCTATCTATCCATTACTCCTTTCAGGCCGGTGAGTAATGTGTTCACAAATAACAAGGTAACCCGATATCATGAACCTCACACCTCCAAAATATAAACACAGTTAAAGCCAAAAACTATCAAAAAGTGCTAATAGTGAGTTTCTTATCTCTCTATGGTGAAGTGATCTCCTCTTTTCGCTGAAGAAAAGGGTAGGCAAGAAGTGAAGTGCATTAAAAAAGTGATGTCTCCCTTCCTTTCCTCTTGAAAGAAACAAATAAACATCCTGTTAAAATCCAATACATTAAAATAATCCAAAGTAATATAAAAATCACATTTTGATAGTTTTAAACAGTACAAATAGATAGTAAACATCATAGAACTAACTCTTCATACCCTACGATTCGTCGACAAAGAGTTCCTTTTCTCTGTCGACGTTGAGCTCGTCGACGAAGGTTCCATAGACAACGAAGGTACTTCTGTCTTTAAAGTCCACCTCCTCGATGTCGACTATGTCCTCGACGTCTGTTCCGTCGACGACTCCTTCAGTGACCCGTTGACTGACTTCCATCGATTCGTCGATGTGAGTCCTGTCGACGAAGACCCTGTCAATGTCAGTCTTCGTCGACGATCATCCTGTCAACGAAGAGTTTATCAACGATGATTCCACCAGTTTCTCAAACACCTATATCTTATACTCATTTTCAACTAAAGACCTACCATAGACCGGATTATAGCAAGATATCTCCTCTTCTGCCATCTCATATTTTAGAGACTTATGTTGAGGATGCGGATTTTGATGAATATAAGGGACTGTTCGGCATAGCTTGCCACCCCTCTGAACTTCACATAAAATGCCAAGATGAGGAAGAGGATTACCAGGAAGACCTCTCTACACCACATCATAGACCTCCCAGAAGGGATTTGGATCATAGAGCGAAGTCCTCTTCCTCCTACACTCATACAAGATCTCCAGGCCATGCTGGTGGATTACCGTCAAGCTTCCCCCGCAACAGGCTGTCCCTGACATTCCACCTCTACCTACTGAACTGCCATACTCGCTACCGCAGACGGAGGTTCCTACTTTGCCACCTCACCCTTCTGGTTCACTACCACAAACACACCATGATACTTCTTCCTCGGAGGAGGAAGAGGTCGAAGAGGTTGAATTACCTGACAAAGCTACTAGTGTGGATCCTTGGGATGATTGTCATACCAATGCCTTCTCCACCCATTCCTCAGCCTTCGGATTCTCCACCTGAGGACATTGGGGGCTTTCACAATCTGATGCAACGTGCTGCAACCAGATTTCAATTGCCAGTCACAGTGGAACACACAGATTGTTTCTTACATGATTTTAAAGAAGAGTATAGGAAGGTCACATGAGCGATTCCCATCATTGATTATATCTGGAATGAAGGGATAATAATTATGAAAACGCCTGCCTCTATCCCGGCCGTCGTCCCCCCGCATTGAGAAGTACCGTGCTCCTCCGCAAACTCCATCTTGTCTGATTGGTCGTCCCCGACCAGATTCAGTAATATGGCAAGCCACCCAGCATAGATCCAAAAATCCGGCTGCGCCAATATCAACGTCACCGGATAAGGAAGGACAGAGATTGAACCTTATAGGCAAGAAGTTCTCCACTATGGCAGCAGCCTCCATTAAAGCAGCAAATTCTTTGGCGATCCTCGGCCGTTATGACTGCCAGATGTGGTCAGATTTGGCGGAATTTATTGACCTCATCCCTGAGGAACGTAAACAAGACGCAAGAAAGATACTTTTGGAGGGAGACTAGCTGCATTTGAGATTATAGATTGCGCTCTGGACATTGCTAATACCAACTTTTGACAACTTGCTGGTGCTGCAGTACTTAGACGCCAAGTATGACTTAAAGCAACATCTTTAAGGCCAGAAGTACAAACAAAAATTTTAGACATGGCCTATGATGGTTATTCCTTGTTTGGAAAACACATTGATGCGGCCCTCCTTGCTATAAAGATGGATACCGATACAGGTAAATCGTTGGCTGCTCTTCCAATACAGGCGTGGATCTTTCAAAGGTGCAAGAGGTTGTGGATTTGTATCAAGAGGAGGGTATCAAAATCAACAAAATAGGCAATATCAGACACACTATAGACAACCTTACGGCCAATCATCTTACCAACAATCCTCCTGTACCGGTTTCACCCGTCAGGGCGAACGAAAGCGATCAAACAATCAGGGTCGCAATAACAACAGAACGCAATGAGTTGCGCAGGACGCCAGTCATCCTTCCCTCCCTCCCCGTGGGCGCAAAAACTTCAACCTTTTCTCACAAGTGGCAACCAATCACTTCGGATCGATGGGTTCTTGACCTAGTCAACAATGGCCACACCCTGGAATTCATCAAACAGCCACCTACTACCCCGCCCAGGGGTCCCACTCCCTCTCGTCTTCACTTACTGTTCAAAGAAGCCTTAAAAATTCTCTGCTAGAATGCAATAGAGAAGGTTTCACCATCTCAAAAGGGAACCGGGTTCTATTCTTGTTTTTTCCTCATCAAGAAGAAATCAGGAGAGTGGCGCCCGATTCTGGACCTCCGCAAGCTTAACAGATTTCTGAAGAAGCAGAGTTTCTGGATGGTTACACTTACCGAAGTTTTGAGCCGTCTAAACAAAGGGTATTTTATGGCTTCTCTAGATCTGGAGGATGCGTACTTTCACATCCCCATACATCCCAATCACCTTCGATTCACAGTGGCTGGCGTCCACTATCAGTTCAAGGTGCTTCCGTTCGGACTGAAATCTGCACCAAGAATCTTCACGAAATGTCTCGCACCAGTGGCAGCGACTTTGAGATCTCAAGGAATACAAGTGTTTCCTTATCTCGACGATTGGTTGCTCAAGGGTCCTTCGGAACAGGCAACCGAACACGCCTTCTCAACATGTCTGCATCTCTTTTCAACGCTAGGCCTCACTCTCAACTAAGACAAATCAGTTACGTCCTCTCCAAGTGATTCCTTTTCTGGGAGCAATGCTGGACACCATACAGTGCAAAGCAATCTTGTCAAAGGACCTCCCTCTACATCTGCAAAAATTAGCAATATCAATCGCAAGAAGAAAATCCGTTTCTGTCCGGATATTCGCTTCTCTTCTGGGGATGTGCTCATCTGCAATAAACTGTGTATCGTTGGCACGACTCAGAATGAGACCTCTGCAGGAGGAATTGCACCTGCAATGGCAGCAAGCCGTAGGATCGTTCGACGACTCCATCAGGGACACATCGCGCATGATAGACTCTATGCGTTGGTGGTCCCAGACAGCGAACTTGGCCCCACGTCTTACTTTCCTACCAACTCCTCCAGAATTTGTTCTAACAGACGCTTCCATGGAGGGATAGGGAGGCCTTCTCCAAGACTTACAGATCGAAGGAAGATGGTCCCAAGAATAGGGTCAACAGCATATCAACAAAATTGTAGCTTCGCGCCATCTTTCTCCGCAGGCATTTCTCCTGAGGATTGCAGACTCCTCAGTGCTGGTACGTACCGACAATATACCAGCATGTATTACAACAACAAACAGGGAGGAACAATGTAACGGTCTCTTTCGCAGGAGGCTCAGGAACTCTGGGAGTGGGTTACAGCCCACAAGAAAACACTGAGAGCAGAACATGTCAAAATACTGTGGCCGACACTGAGCAGGTCTCTCTCGGGCTGTCACGAATGGGAATTGGAGCAGAAGCAGGTGAACAGAATTTTCAAAGTTTGGGGCAAACCAGCACTGGATCTGTTTGCGACGAGAGAGAACAGGAAATGCCAATATTACCCCAGCAGGTTCCCTCAACAGGGATCAAGAGGGAATGTCCTGTCCATGCGATCCCGAAAGTGCTCCGCAAAATGAAGATGAAGGGCTGCCGTCTCATCCTGATTGCACCCTGTTAGCCAAGGCAATATTGGTTTCAGGAACGGCTTCTACTATCTCAGGACAATCCTATCCGTCTAGAACCAACACTCAATCAATCAATCAATCAAAGACATTTATAGAGCGCACTACTTACCCGTAGGGTCTCAAGGCGCTGGGGGGAGAGGGGTGCCGTTACTGCTCGAACAGCCAGGTCTTCAGCTTCTTCCTGAAGGAGAGGTGGTCTTGGGTCAGGCGCAGGTCGGTCGGGAGGGAGTTCCAGGTCTTGGCGGCCAGGTAGGAGAAGGACCTTCCTCCTGTCGTCGCTCCTCGGATGCGGGGGACGGCGGCGAGGGCGTGGTTGGCTGATCGGAGGTGGCGTTTGGGAGCGTAGAAGTTGATTCGGTTGTTGAGGTAGCTCGGGCCTTGGTCGTGTAGGGCTTTGTGTGCGTGGGTGAGGAGGCGGAAGGTGATTCTTTTGTTGACGGGGAGCCAATGCAGGTCTCTCAGATGTCCGGAGATGTGGCTGGTTCGTGGGATGTCGAGGATGAGTCTGGCAGAAGCGTTCTGGATCCGCTGGAGTCTCTTCTGGAGCTTGGCGGTTGTACCGGCGTAGAGGGCGTTGCCGTAGTCCAGTCGGCTGGTGACGAGGGCCTGGGTGACGGTCTTCCTGGTCTCGGTGGGGATCCACCAGAAGATCTTTCGTAGCATGCGTAGGATGTTGAAGCAAGCCGAGGAGACGTTGTTGACTTGCCTGGTCATGGAGAGGGAGGAGTCCAGGATGAAGCCCAGGTTCCGTGCGTGGTCTGTCGGTTTGGGTGCGGTGCCCAGGGCTGGAGGCCACCAGGAGTCGTCCCAGGCGGAGGGGGAGGAGCCCAGGATGAGGACCTCCGTCTTGTCTGAGTTCAATTTCAGGCGGCTGGTCGTCATCCACTCGGCTACCTCTTTCATCCCTTCGTGCAGGTTGGCTCTGGCGGCGGCGGGGTCGTTGGTCAGGGAGAGGATCAGCTGGGTGTCGTCGGCGTAGGAGATTATGTTCAGGTTGTGTTGGCGTGCGATGGCCACGAGGGGGCTCATGTAGACGTTGAAGAGGGTGGGGCTCAGCGAGGATCCTTGAGGGACGCCGCAGATGACTTCGGTGGCCTCTGACTTGTACGGTGGCAGGCGGACTCGCTGTGTTCTTCCGTCGAGGAAGGAGACGATCCATTCCAGAGCCTTCTCCTGGATTCCGACGTTGCTGAGGCGCTGAACTAGGGTGCGGTGGCAGACAGTGTTGAATGCCGCGGAGAGGTCCAGGAGGATGAGGGCCGCTCCCTTGACACGATGTTGTCAAGGGAGAAGGGTCAAATACTTCATCCAGATCCACATTCGCTGCATTTGCACGCGTGGCTCCCAATTTCTTAGAATTTAAAGTACTGAACATCTCTCAGGACTGTCGTGAAACTCTGGCTAAATCTCGTGCCCAGAGTGCAGTCAAAACATATCGCTTAAAATGGAAGCGATTTTGTCATTGCTGTGATGTGAATGATGTCCACCCTATCCAAGCCCCTGTGGAACAAACTCTTCCTTGTTTATTATCCCTGGCCAAAGCTGGGCTTGTGTTTTCATCAATTAAGGTTCATTTTGCTGCGCTTTCCAGATTCAGGAAGAGTTCTAATAAACCTTTGCTCTGTTCCTCTTCGCTTGTCAAACAATTTATGAAAGGACTCTTTCGAGTTTTCCCTCAGATATGGGCACCTCCTCTAGAGTGGGAGTTAAATACAGTTTAGGTTCAATTAATGAGAAGACCATTTGAACCTATCCACAAGGCTGAGCTCAAGTTTCTCACATGGAAGGTTGCTATTTTGCTAGCTCTTACATCGGCTCAAAGGGTTAGTGAGATCCAAGCTTTTACTATCTCAGAAACCTTTTTGCATTTTCTAAGGATTACGTAACTCTCCAGACAAACCCCAAATTCATCCCTAGAGTACAGTCTCAATTTCACTTAAATGAACGCGTAAAGCTTAAAGTTTTCCTTCCGGATCCATCCACGCCAGCGAAGAGAGCTTTACACTCACTCGACATTAAACGTTGTTTAAAGTTCTATTTACAGAAGACTAAGGACATCAGGAAATCCAATCAGTTGTTTGTGGCCTATGGTCAAGCCACACTTGGGACTGCTGTAACAAATTCAACAATAGCCAGATGGCTGGCTTCTACAATTCATTTCTGTCACGACAAAGCCAACAAACCTTTACAAAGAAAGGTCAAAGCGCATTCTACCAGAACTACGGCAGCTTCTACTGCACTCTTTGCCAGGGTAACATTGGAAAATATCTGTTGTGCTGCAACATGGAAGAATGTCCACACGTTCACGAAACACTACTGTCTGCAATCTGCTCTGCAGGACGATGCAGCTGTAGGACAAGCAGTTCTTCAACATCTTTTTCACTAAGGTTATATTTACGCGTTTATCATGATATACTGCACTGTTTCATGTGATGTATATCTATTATAAGTTTATGACTTCGAATTTATGCATTTCCTTCTATTTATACCTTGCCTTCCATAAGTAATGTTTCTCAACATGCATTGTATTTATTTGAACGTGTATCTAGCTTGTTAATGTTATAACCCTCCTGGATGTGTTTTGGGAGTTCATAATCCTGTCTCCCACCATCCGCAAACACTGTTTTAGCTTACTGCTTGCTATTCTGATTCAGGCATGTGAATCTATGAAAGATACCTCAATACTGGATAAGAAAACCAGTTACTTACCTGTAACTACAGTTATCCAGTATTGGTATCTTTCATAGATTCACATGCACCCACCCTCCTCCCCGGCGAGACAGTTCTTTGGTTGGGATCCATGTTTCCCACTTGTACAGTGAAAATCTGAGGAGAACTGCCTCTGCTGGGAAGGTTCTAGAGGGTGCTGGTAGCTGATTGGTTGGAACTATTTTTTAGTTCTTTTCGTATAATGATGTAGATAGGCTACTAAGTTTTAGGCCTTTAGGCTTTCTTTTAGCGTACTACTATTATGTACTTAGGCACTACTTTTCTATTTTACAGTGGGACTCCCGCCTCGGCGACGGGTAATGATTCAGGCATGTGAATCTATGAAAGATACCAATACTGGATAACTGTAGTTACAGGTAAGTAACTTGTTTTCATAATATTCGAACTATAGTGTTTGCTTACAAACCAGTTTGGCACTTGTGTATTCGTTTTAGCATCCTTGTTTCAATTATTTTTCATGTGATCTTTAATATAGCACTCAAAAGTGGTATTGACTTGTAGTGGCTTACTTTGTCACATCTCTTCTAAGTTAGCAGTCCTCTTGTCTCGGGTAATAACAGTAGAATCGGGATCTCATTGTAAAGGGCACACAAAATGGTAGCCAAACCACAGCAAACCTCTGAAGAATTGCATTGTTGTACCTTCATATCCTCGCGACTTTAACTGTGCATGGGAATCAATCAAGGCTGCTGTTTTACTGAGAATATTGGAACGTTATTTTGAAAAATAAGTGGACAAGCGTCTTTTTTTTTTATTTTTTTTTACCGGTCAGCCAGTAGCATGCCACTACATTTACACTCCTTCCAACAGTTTTTTCTGCTTCAATACTACTGCTTCGCTTCTTTTACCTAGTGCAAGTCTGTCTTCCAATGCAATTTAAGAATGAGAATCATTCAATTCTCCTTACTTTTAAAGATTTTCCAAATTGTTTATTGCTTTGTGCCACAGGTTACTTTTAGTGTGAAAAGTAGCAAACTCATCACAACTCGCAATGTGTTTTCTGGCATAGGTAAATAGACCATGTGACTGCTAAAAGGCCTAGACAGCTGAGAGTAACTCGTAAAAATGCTCCTCGGGGCAAAATATTTGGCATTTAAAGTAGGAGTTACGTAGGTCTTTGTCTTAATCACTGAGAGAAAGGTCTTGCTGATTTTACAAAGGTACCTGTGACTAAATGCGAGGCTATGTTCACACTGAATATATGCATCTTTGCATGGCTACTACATTGCGGATAACTGCAACTGACAACTCTATAATGGACAGGCCTTAGAAAGGATAAAACCGTGTTGAGATGTGTCAATAAAGGGATTGTGCCTGCATCTATGCTGCCCTGTAACAATCACATGCATCTATTTTATAGATTTTTTTTATTAAGGACCATTCATTTTCTACGAGGCACTGCTACTACGGTGCGACTGCTTCAACGTGTTACCACATGAAATAATACACACTTATCTATGTGGAAATAGTGTGGGTGTCCATACAGGGCCGGCCCTAGGCATGTGCAAACTGTGCACCTGCACAGGGCCGCCAAACCCCAGGGGCCGCCACGACGAGGATCCGTTTGTGGCACTGGCTGCCCCCTGGCAGGATTTGGCGGCCTCCCCGGCTCCGACTCCGGCTACTAGCAATGGCAGCGGCCGGCCACCAGCGCCGTTGTTGTTTACCTGTAGTGGTAGTGCTAGCTAGTTTCACTTTCCCAAATCAAATCCCAGAGGCAGAGTCAGGCAGCCAGCACTGGGTCCCAGGGCCGTCATTCTTAGCACTACCATGACGTGACGGCCCTGGGACAGCCCCCGCGGCGCGCGCTGCCTGTGCGCAACTCGCACCTGCTGCACGTTACGCCCGGGTCACGAGTGTGGTGGTCTGGGTGTCGTGGACGTGGTCACGAGACTAGAGTGCGTGCGTGACTGCCTCGTCATCGGAGAACAAAGAAAGAACCTGAACCGAACGCGCCGCCACCGAGCCTGCTCACAGAGAACACCTACTCCGGTTCGTTCCCAATTCCCCGAGACCGGACCGGACCCTATTTGACGGTGTGAGAGACTCCCTGTGACTTGCGCTCAGCAAGCACTGCCACGGCACAGGTACTGACACAATTAATTTCAAATCGGCAGTCGGCACTTACTAGTAATAATGTGATGTGGGAGTGGGAGGACGGTGCAACTAGGCCAGGCCTCGAACAGTGAGTGAGTCACTGAGTAGGTAGGCTATATTGTCCCTTGCGACGCGTACACAGCTGCGGGTGCTGCATTACACCTTCTGTAAATTGTAATATCACAGACCCGGTCCACCCGTTTGCCTTCAGTATCTTGACATACACAGCTGCGAGTGGAATCAAGATTTTAAAATCATGCAGAGGTTGGTTCGGGTTCCCTCCATTTCCCACAGAACGAGAACCTGGTCACGTTCTGAAAATGTCTGAGGCCGCTTTGCTGCGGGCCACTTCGCTGATCATTAATAGCCTTTCAAACACAGCAATCTGTGATGTGCACTCCTGTCTCGCTATGTCATGTTGCTTATAACAGTCCTGAATGGTAGCCAGCAGTAACAGTTCAATTTCAGTCTTTACCGCATACTCGACGCGGTCACAGCTTCACAAGCAGTAATCCTTGTACTCCACCGGCCATATCCTTCAGCAACGAGGCAGTGAAGGAGCTTTTTCAGTCTAAACGCCCCACCTTCTGCCAAATGCTTTCGCACCCGCTAGCGGGTGCTTGGTGTGCGAGGGCAGACTCGCCCAAAGTATACACTGCTGTAATATCACAGACCCGGTCCACCTGCGTGCCTAGTTCAGTAGCCTCACATACACAGCTGAAAGTACATGACACTGCTGTAATATCACAGACCCGGGCACCCGCTCGCTTCAGTAGCCTAATAACGACAGGTACACAACTGCGGGTGCATTACACCTCCTGTAATATCACAGACCCGGTCCACCTGCTGCTTGCCTTGAGAGTGAGTAGCTTGACATACACAGCTGCAAGTGCTTTCACACCGCTGTAATATCACAGACCTGGTCACCCATTAATTTCCAGGAGCCTCCCATACACAGTTGTGAGCACATTAAACGAATGTGTTATTAGAAAGGCCTCTGTGTCGCTTTCAATAGCCCCGCACACAACTGTGTGTTACACCATTTGTTGAGAGCTCCCATCATGCATCCCAATTCTGTCCTTAAACTACCAGGTCTGTTAATGGCGCGGGCGCCACTGCCGGTTTTTCACCAAAAATTACCTACCTTGTTGTGTCAGTGATTGTTGACACTCTGCCTGCAAATGGCTGGTACTCCAGTTTCAAATAGCAATCTCTCTTTTTCCGAAGGCTGGAAATGAAGAGCTGTTTGTACCTGGAAGTGATGTTTGGAGCATACTGCATACTTGGCTGGCTTGGCTGTAGACTGCTAGGTGATACCCTTGCATTAAGGCACTTTTGCAATGCATTTGATTACACTAATGTGGTCTTCCATCTTATGCCCTCATTATCCCATTGGCCGTTTTGCTATGTGTTTTCACCCCTAGCTGCTCCTGCGTGCATTCACATACTGTCCAGCAACCCCGTTATCAGGACCAGTGTACAGCTGTATGATTCCTCGTGCCAAGCTCCTAGTGGGCATAGGGAGAGGGCGGCGCCCATGCCCTCTCAAGTATTTGGCCACAAGTACATTTAAACCAAAGTCGGTGGGGCAGATAGCTCTGCACCTACAATGGTAATGATGGGCTTGTTGTATGTTCTCAAACTGATGAAAGGGGAGCAGCGAGGTGGGCTGTCCGTGTCTGGGGTGCATGCATAGAGGTGGGTATTATGAAAACACCTTCCTGAGCTCCGACCCGTCCGGACCGCCTCTTCCGGGGCCCCCACCTACGCTCCCTGCACAGGGCCACCATGAGCCTAGAGCCGGCCCTGGTCCATAAAAGGATTAATGCTGTTGTTGAGGACTGTAGCATTTAAAGGAGAACTACAGCACACATTCTTATGAGATGAACCTTCTAGAGCAACATAATGACTTGTTTAACGATGTAACAATTTATATGGTAACACCACCAGCATACAACAACTATTGGCAAAGTCATGGTTCTGTGAAACCATGGCAAAGACTTATTGGCTGTACATATTTGTTTTCTCCCGATTTGCTAATGCTGCGTACACATGTGTAGCAGTCATTTTAGAATGTTTTTTCTTAACATTAAAAGAAAAGTGTTCCAAGATGGTCAGTGTGTATGCTCAGGCTGTCAGCTGTAATGGTTTTAAAATTATTCAAAGAGTAGTGCCTGCTGATAAAGTAGCAGGTGGAGAACTGAGTAAGGGAAATTGTAATACATGTGAGCATCGGGTCATTTTTAGGTCTCGCGCCTAGCATTGCAGTGCGCAGCATTGCTCGCGCAGCGCAAGACCTCTTGAAAGGGCTTCAGAAAGCTACCCACACGCTCGTGCGTGTGGGTTTGCTTTGCCCATCTGTAATTGACTTTCGCGTTTTTTTAAAAAAAATAAAAAATGCCACACGATTGGGCAAAGGCGGGCGCATGTCCCGCCTTTGCTCCGTCCATTCCCACTGGTGGCCAGCACGGGCAGCAGTGCGCGTGCTGGCCACTGGTGGGAATGGGCGTGCCTTTGCCCCCGCTGCTCTGTGGTGTGCCTGCTGCGCTCCCTCCCCCCCCCCTGCTCCTCTGTGGTGCGCGCGTACCACTAGTTGTTCAATAGCGGCACCCATCGCTTTACTTTTAACATTAAAAGTAAAGTGCGGGTGCCGCGATTATACCTAAAGTAAAGAAATAGAAAAAAACATCTATTTCTTTACTTTTGGTATCATTGCGGTACCCGAGCTTTACTTTTAACATTAAAAGTAAAGTGCGGGTGCCGCGATTATACCTAAAGTAAAGAAATAGAAACAAACATCTATTTCTTTACTTTTGGTATCATTGCGGTACCCGAGCTTTACTTTTAACATTAAAAGTAAAGCGTTGGTGCTGCGATGCTTGTTATTATCATGGATCAGGAAATGGCTTTAAACGGGTAGAAAAAATTACTTTCCTAATCACTTATGAATACAGCGGATCCTATGGTAATATCAAGTTAGCAAATATAGCAAACCACACCTTTTGCTACTCCTCTTGTATGTTTTCTTCACCAGCTGAAAGAATGTCACACAATTGTGTGCAATGCATCAAAAACAAAACTCGCAGTTTTTTTTCATTGGTCATTAGAATGAATACAGACAGTTGTGTTGCTCTCAAATGAAGTACAATGTTAGCACAAAAGGTTGGTGTTGTAAGCCGTGCAATCCAAGAGCACTCCTGGAAGCAGCGGCTTCAGGAGGAACATACACCTATCTGGGTGGGGCTGAGGGAAGAGCCAGGAAAAATCCAAATATTCAGATGGGGGAAAATGTACTCTTCTGAAACACGCAGAGAGATTAATTAGCCCAGCTGCTATCACTACATAACGTGAGCGGCACGTGGTATGATCCGAAGCAACCACAGAAGACTTATAACTAGGGAGATATGTGCATCTGCTCAGGATCAGTCAATGCGTCAGAGTAGAGTCGGGATTCCAAACAGAACTTTAACAGTTACAACCATGATCAATCTGTATAGAGCATCCATACTGTACGCTTTGTTATAGAACATCCATGCCGTACGCTTTGTTATAGAACATCCATGCCGTACGCTTTGTAATAGCTGCTGTTTTATTTGATCAGGGAACGGTTTCTTTGCGGTTTTCTCACGCATGGAGCGCGCCACTTGAAGGTTTGGAGCGGAGCGTTGCACACTAATAACGCATGAGCTCAATGTTTGTACTACTTGGCAAGGGTCCTGGTAAGATGGCCGTGTCTAAGTCTGCCCTCTACAGATAGTGGCCTGTTAACAACGGTCATCTTAGTCCGAGCAGGTCTGAGTCAGCCTTTCCACCCGTGTCAATGCACAACAATGGCAGGAACAGCTATTTTCTTCGGCCCGGACTCCGACCCAGCTCATTATTCATCACATAGGCGAAACCGATGCATTGCCAATGCATGTTACTGATGTGAACTAAACTTGCGTGCAGGGCTTTAAGTGGGATGAAAAAACTGGGGGGTCTCTCAAAGGGGCGTGGCCAGTGTAATTAGGGGCGTGGCTTAACACATAAGCTAAAACATCTGTGGTTAGCATAGTGTGCCGCCCGACTTGTATTTTGCTGTTTCTGACATTCTGTCTAGATATAAGATACAAGTAACAAAATACCTACAACAAGTCAGGACTATCGGCTTTGTCAATGATTGTTAGTTGCATAAAACAAATAAGCAGCAACTAGGCTTGCATAGAAAGTGAAAAAGCTTCAACTTAAAGCTCTGGTGACACCACAACAATGTTGCTGTTCCTGAGCTCAAAAAGATAAGTGTCAATTTGCAGTGTGCGCTGTTCAATAGGGCCCACTCACTCGCACCAGCGATCCGAGTCGTGTGTTTAAAAAAGCAGACAAGAGAGATGTAAAAAGCAAGGATTTGCCCGCCCGTGCCAGGGCACAAAACCGAGCCCGATAGAGATCCGTTTCGAGGCCCCTTTTAAAAAACTGCCGGTGCTCAGACCCCTTGAGACCCGGCCCACTTAAAGCCCTGCTTGCGTGTTTTGTACTGAGAGGCGGAACGCTTTGCTTTGTGGTGCTCTCACGTCGAGGAGCGTGGGCACTCACATCTGAGGCTGGGTGCGGTTGCGGGATTCGAAACTGGTTTCACAAGGATGCCTTTCCGGTCTCCCCTCCAACCTGTCCAAATTGTTGAGTCTCTAAGAGCGGATATTCCCCTGAAATGTGCCTGGCTCGAATCTATCACTATCAGACTTGTAGAGGTACCAGTCAGCTCCTCCGAAGCTCTTGAGGGGACCCTGCCATTTGACTAACTATACCCCAACCGACTTGTCCTTTTAATAAGAGCCCAACGTGACTGCCTGACAGGACACACGTGTCCATCCACAGGTAAACCTGACATGTGGCTATCTGTCCCACAGCCTTTCTCGGGCACAACTTGCCCTGCCTCAACCCAATGGTCCTTTAAGAAGACAGGCTCCCATGACATCAGCCCGGTTCCCTTCTGGTCTCAAGATGTATTAGCCTGCAACCTGTCAGAGACATCCGCCTACCATGAAACTCACTGTGCCCATGTAGGAGAGTAGGGTCTGCAATCCCATGATCACCCAGATTTTTTGCTTTTGTTTCACTGGTTTACGACTTTCTCTGGCTGTGGGCCTGCCAATCAGACCCACAGCCTGGCTGTTCTCTTTCTAAATTACGATATGTACCCTAGGTGCATTTACCAATTGGTACTGGGCCACCTTATCAGACCCCGTAACGCAGGGCATAGGTGTACCCAGGGCCGCCAGGGGCTGCAGCATGTATTATGCCACCCCTGGCTGGCCTCCTAAATTTGACACAACTGGCTGCATGACAGCTGGGGCGAAGTCGTGTAATCACACTTTGCTATAGATGTAGTAGCCCTATATCTAACCATACAATGGACACCCGAGTTCCTATCAGTCACTCCTATGGCAGGCCTTGACAATCCTGAAGGCAGAGTGCGTGGGCTCGTGTGAACTGTGTTCTGGCCCGAGCCGAGCCCGGTTGCAGCTTGCGGAATCAAGACCCAATGGCTGTTCCATGATAACGCGTACCATATCGGTAACTCCGGTATCGCGTTATCAAGGCATGTCGAGTAAGGTGTCATACGAATCGGGATGCTGCCCTCTCACCAACTCTGGCGACGAGGTTAGCATTCCGCCCTTCTAGAGGGACACGACACGTACGTAACTGTGAACCCCGGTTAAAGTTAACTAAAGCCTCAGCTCCACAAAATGGATGCTGCCACCACAGACACGAGTCTGACCTCCTGCTGCTGGGAGTCCTTCCAGTGAGGGGAGCTTGGACAAAGGGTTTCCTGTCGAGGGCGGTGTTCGCGCCGTCCCAGACAGGGTTTGTGTATTCTGGGTAGGTAGGGCTTTTGCGAGAAGGTGACTGCGGAGTGGCACCCCGGTGCTCACTACGCATCTGCCGGTCAGAACCAGTTCCAGGGGCGCCAGCCCTGGCCTGGGGAAAGTCCGGCAGGGGAGAGGGGTGTAACTACCCCCCTTCCTGGTCCCACCCTTAGGGCCGGACCTAGTCATGTACCCACCCCTTTCTTTAGAATAAAGGCCGGAGCGGGGACCCTTCCAAATCAGATCATCTTTGAATCAAGAACTACTTTCTACGAAAGGACACTCAAGACTCTTCTCACGATTTCTCCCTTGTGACTAAGGAGTAGTCACCCTGCATCAGCGGGCACCATCTAAGAACTCTGCGGTTTGCTGCAAGTCCTTCCTCAAGGATCCGACGGCCCAGCTCGACGAGAACCGGCTTCCCTGGCACCTCTGACCTCTACCCACGTCATCAGCTCAGCTGTGATCTGTGGGTGCGACGAGACCTCGAGGGACCGGCCATCATCAGAACCTGCACGCTCTTAAACCAGCACGACCATCGAAGCGATTCCCTGGTGAGTGCTCTGGGGTCCGAGAAGCCCCGACCCTGAGCCGCTCTAGCACCGAAGTGCAGTCTCCCAGCATCTCCACGATCTGCGTGGGGCCCTTCTGCTCGCTGCTCAGCACGTTGTCTGGTCACTCGCCGCTGGCTTGTGCCCTTCTGTGACGACATCCGACAATCAACACTGCTGGTCTGGTTGCTCCAGACTGGCCCTTGCTTCCATCCTTGCGAGAAGCACCCCGGACCCTCCTGGTCCACTCAAGACGCCATCTTAGGCCCACCACGTGGCCCTGAGATCTGCCAAGGCTTGTTGCCCCATCCTGGGCCCAGCGACGCCGACAGCATCATCCTTCGTGGGACAGCTCGCACCTCCGCCGTGGTCGCCGACAACGCCTCCTGGTCCGTGAGACTGCAGAGCCTAGCGTCGCCCACTCACCTGGTCGAGGTGACGGCCAACCGGTGCCATCCTGGTACCCTCTGACTACTGGCTAGTAGTACGAACTTGGTCCCCTCTGCTTTCAGGTATCAACAATCTCTGATCCAGGCTTGGATCTCTACGAACTATTCACCACTGGTCGCCGGCCAGCAACTCCTTTTCTTCCGGCTCCTGGCTCGTCAGCGAAGACCCCGACGCCTGTAAGACTTGTGCAGCCGCAGCCCTCGTGGCTAGGTAACTCGGCATTTCGGTGCCTGCATAGCCTCTTTACTCTAGGGTCCCGAGTCCCTCGCTTCCGACTTGCCTTATCGGGTCCGCCCGAGACCTTAAACTTTCCGTGTCCTCGGACACTTGTTTTAATTGTGCACTTGAAGTATTTTCCTAAGAGATTTGGTTTGTGCTTAGTACCCTGTCCTCATAAAGAGTCCAGGGCTGTTGTGAATCTTAATAAATATCCTGTTTATTTTCATAACACTTGTGTGGTGTCCTTTCACTGGGTGTTCAAGGGGTACATGTGTGGTAAACAGCTGGCTTAACGCGCCCTCTCGAGTCTTTAGCCTTAGACTGCTCGTATCCACGCTACTAGGATAGCTGGTCTATAGGTTGACTTACAACCAAACACCATAAGGGTCGTTGGAACGATACATAGCGGTCGCTAGAATAGCGAACGTTGCATATCGGGCCAACTTCTCACACCCCAGTCCTGCAAGCCTTTCCGAACCACTCGAGGCCAATGAGCTTTCACCGAAAAGACAAAAAGTTTATAATCTGTATAATAATAAGGGACCTAATCCCACCCTGTTGACCATCATTTGCATAAGGCATTCATCCCAGGATGCACCTGTCGCGTTTGGTTGCATTATTTATGAAAGAGTAAAAACTCGCTTGAGACTTTGACAACAGAGGTAATCCAGAGGGCAAATAGATAATTTAAGTACAGCCCAAGAACAATATATGCTGTGCGTCTGAGATCCCATCATGTGTTAGAAGAGAGGGCTCGGCAGATAGAAAGAGCAGCATCTGTCGCTGCTACAGTCCAATCAGACGTGTTCTTACTTTGAGGGGTTCTCTGCTAGAGGTGAGTTTGTTACCTGAGGGTGTCCGAGACAGCCTAATGCCAACTGTAATGGACAACTCAGAAGTCAGTAAATTAAGCAAAATATTCTGGCAGCTAGCGAAATAAGGTTTTTTTTGGACATTAAACACAATAAAAGAGTCACAGTGTCACACCTGTACAAGGTCACACAATACACCTGCTACGGTCCTGCCAAAGTATGCCCTGTGGGTTACAAATTAAGCCCCTCGCCCTTTTAACCCACGCCCCTCCCCACAGCACAGGAGAGCGATAACCGAGTGTTTTCATTTACCAATGCAATAGGTCCCGCATTATTAAAGTTTGAGCTATTGGTGTTGCATTATTTAGCAATGCCTATAGCTCAAACTTTAATAATGCGAGACCTATTGCATTGCAATTGCTTGTTAAATGAAGCAGGAAAGGAGTGTAAAGACCAGGAAAAACCAAACGAGGCAGAGAAAATGGCCTCATGTATTACAATGTCCTGACACCAGCAGTTGAAAGCAACTCACCCATTCGAAATACAGTGAGGCCAAAATGTTACATGAAGAGGATAAAAACAAGAAAAGGACAAAGCCATTGAATACGGTGCACAAACCGATAAGAAAGCCATTCATTCAGGATAATGGGGCTCAGCTAAATTCCACTCTATAACATTGTAGAAAATAGGGCTATAATATTTTTACAATATTAGGGTGTAAATTCAGCATATAGTCAAAAATGTTAACCACTCATGTTTTGATAATGCTTGTTTGAATAGAAATGAATCAAATAACTCACTAGCTTTTGAAAGTAAGAGACTTGCCCAAGGTAATAAAGCAATACCCTAATTTAGTATCACCTGTGGTTTCTCCTGAATGGGATTAGAGATGGAATGACAGTCTATGTATTTTTCACTGTTGCTTTAGTAGGCAGCATTAAAATGAAACAATTCATTGAGCAGATTTGCAAACTTCCCCACATCCAAAGCTGTGCTATTTAACAGTCTGCAGGGGAGAAAAGTAGTTTGCAGCATGCAAATACAGGCTACTTCGATTTCACAGTTGCTGTGAAGGATTTAGATACAGGCCTAAGAGTATGGATTAGTGTATTATTACAGGAAACCCAAAATGGTTAGGCTAACTAATGATATGAAAATACATATACTAAAGTTATTCTTTTACTGAGATTTAAATATGAGGCCCACTGTAATCAACAACAACCCGAAGGAGCTACTGTCTTTCAACAAATGTGTGTGCAACCAGATGTCATGGAAAACACTAAAACCTCTTCACCCTGTCGAAGGCACACTCCCTCAATGCAACCCCAACAACTTTCATCACCTGCTTGACAGAGGAACGGATAAGGCTCGCGGGTGAGTATTTCAAAAGATGGGGCTCCTGGCCTGAACGTTCTCCCGACTGCCATCTTTGCATCTGAGTCCTCATTCTGGGCTGAGGTAATGTCGTCATTACTCGGATTCTGCCAGACCACTACCTGTAATCCAGACTCTTGGAAAGCATCGTTTATTCAACCGATCTTTATGGGGCAGGGAAAAGGGCAATCCAAAGCCGACCCCAGCCACCATTCCACTATTGCCTCCTAGCGCTGTTCGATAACTATGATGAACTATTTGCTAGCCTCTTGCTTGATGACTTGAAATATTGGACAGACAAAGCGCAGATCATCCGTAGACATCAGTGTGGCTTCAGAGACTACTGTGGTTCAGCAAATGTGATGGTGCTGCCATTAATGTGTCTCCAAGAGCGGATCTGCGCTGTACTCCTGCTTCATTAACTTCAATGCTGGTTTTGACAGTGTTCCCAGAGACCCTTTGTGGTGTAAATTGCAGGACTGGGGCCTCCCAACTAACTCCGTGCGATTGTGCAACCAAATTCCATCACCTGGATACAGGTTAAACTGGGAGACGGCACGCATCTCAAGGAAGATCCCCACAAACCTGGGCATGAGTTTTACCTAAGTAAGCAATCCTGAGCCAGAAGCCTTAGATTTTTGCCTCAGACTCAGCCCACCAGACACCATGAACGGCCTACTTTTGTGAGACTTGGCTCAGGATCCTTCCTTATGCAACATCTTCAAGACAAATTAAAAGATATTTTGCGCACAGAAGTCTGGGAAAAAATCTTCCACAATCTGCATTCAAAAAACCCACGGCAACCACAGTGAAAAGGCTTTTGAGGCTGGATGACTTGGCAGCACTGAGTAAGCATTCACATGCCTGGGCAGTGACAAACTTGCACCCCATGGAACCAGCAGAAATATATCACTTGTACTTACTTGATCTGGCTCAAAGCCAGATTTTTAGCTCTCAGACTGGGGGAATGGAACATGCGGCCATTTCCCAGCATGGCTGAACTCTGTAGCTCAAAGCGCAACTTGCGGTCTTTTTGTTTAAATCTGTTGATTCCCATTACAAGTCACAGGTTGCTTAGGTTACATCAGCTTGACACTCCTTACATAACTGACTTTTACATGGGGCCGGTTTGAGCCTGATATCATTAGATATTGATCCAGCGCGGCTCCAGACAAAACCTGCAAAACCATCACCATACTCCCTAGAAGCTATTCACACTTTACTCGTCCGTGGAGCCCATAACACCGCGAGTCATCTGTACACACATTCACCCTGCTCTCAGGATCGGTGAAGACTCAGAGGTGAGCTGCTGGATTTTAGCGGAGTGTCTTATTTCATACTAAAATTTATATACTATATACATCTGCAGTTTATCGATATTACCATGGTTTTATTTTCTAGAAAACATTAAAACACCCCACCATTATTGTCAGTGGATATGCTAGTAAAAGTTTACTAATGGACAACAAGACCAGCTTAATTCTCCATTTATTTAATTTTTATTTAGAGATTAAATCTCCTAGCATGAACTTACTTTTATTCACTATATTTTAATAATCTTTTAAACATTAATAACCTAAAGAGAAAGAAAGGTTAAATTCAAACATTTATATTTATTAGCATAACAGTTCAGAAAATAAATTGAAATATATTACCAAGATCTCAGGACATGGAGATCGGAACAAGGACAAAACAATTCCCAAAAACCACCTCTCTATTCTTTCTTGATGTTCACCTCCAATCAGGACTCCGCACCCATTCAAAAGTTAAAGTCCAGAAAAATGTCAAAGTCTTTGCACCATAGCAAAAGTTCATCAATCCGACAGCATGTTGTGGTGCGAAATAAAATCGAAAAGGAAGCTTTTTTCTTACTTCCAAATGTCCTCTTTTATTCCCTTTTCCCCTAACTTATCTATCTAATATTCGTAACTTTTAGGGTCCTCATTCATTCTCATTGGTTAAATCAAGGGGTGGATGAGCATAACCTCATCTCCTCATTGTCCATATTTCCACCAAGTCATCATTAAAATCAAAAAAATAAAGTCTCAATTGTCCTTTAGCAGTTCTTTCCGCTTGTGTCCTTTAAATTGTTATTTCAGATCATTTTCCCAGGCTCACGATGCGGACATACAAATTGTTGGCCCATGCCCGAACATTCAGGCCACACTGCCCTTGACCCACGCTGTCCAGGCACAGGCTGCTTGCACCTTTCTCTAGCTCAGTCGCGCATGCGTACATCATCACAGTCTCGGAGTTGCGGAACCCTCCATCTTTTTGTAGGCCGCATGGGCCATAATGGAAACTGTTATAGAAACGAACACAATTAAACGTTAATTTTCGAAGTATAGCCCTTCTGTTTACCTCCCCCATTCTAAGGTAACCCGGTTAGTTATTACCTAGCAATTTAAGCAACATATAAGCATGGTTTACTCACCATTCTCCATCATTTCTGCCACAATTAGATATACAAAAAGCATATACACACTGATTTTGGTTAGATTATGACATTTGCGCACAGGATTAATATAACAACTTCACTTAATTAGTAAATTATGATTTGCAACAAATTAGAATCCCACGTGTACCTGTGTGTGCATTCTATTCTATGATGGTTACTTTCAAAACCACACGATTAGTACATATTACTGTTATGGGAAAATTACTTCACGAGGGGTATACAAAATTCTTTGTTTTCATCCTCGCTCCATCAATATACAAAAGTATCCATTTGTTGTATTGTACCCATCCCACTCAACCCTCTGCCCATGGCATCAGAAGAGCCTGATCTCTCGGAGCATCCCAGCTTTACTATAGTGTTATGTGAACTAGTCTGCTAACTCAGTAAGTGGATGATAACGTGTGGGGCAAAGTAAACAAAATAGGGTAGTGGTCTTCTAACTAGAACAGCTCTTGACCCCCATTCCGCTAGTCGCACATGTGTCTCGTCAATGTGATCTGCAAGTGTGTATTGCTAAGACTATGACAAGTGCGGTCTTATCCTGATATCTGCTGATGATCCCTCTACCATGACTTCTTTAGGATCGGCACGCCTCTCCTAATTCGCATTATGTAGTGCTGTGGGGACCAATGTGTCTGTGATTTCATTGCATTGACTCTGCAAGTCGTGTATAATTGTGTCCAGTTTTTTGCAATTGGGATTTTGCGAAGACCCAATGCAGCGCAACACTTTACGCCTTCGCCCACACCTGAAGGGAGCGTTTCCAGGCCAGTACCCCAGGGGGTTTTGGAGGGCTTCCATCTTTTAGTGATCAGCTGCTTTGCCACCACCAGTCCCAGGGCGATGAAGGGAGAGGTCACCTTCTCACACCTACTATGGTAAATGTAAATTGCACGTCCCCCACAGAAGGGGTACCACGTATTCCGTGCAGTGAGCCAGGATGTCTGTCACCTCCCTCCAGCACTCACAAAGGCGCGGGCAACCCAACAGCATGTCAATGAAATCCGCGTCTGTGAGGCGATAGTTCGGACAGGCGGCATATGTGCGGTGAAAGTACTGGCTGATTTTGGCCAGGGATATATATGCCCTTTACAGGATGTAGTATTGTATTAACCAGAAGTGCATGTTTCTCAGTACCCTGAAGGGACCTTCTAGCACAGTGGTCCATTCAGCGTCGGTGAATGGACGGTGTGAGTCCTCCTCCCATCTCTGCCTAAGAGGTGAAAAGGCTATCGTTTTGTGGTGTCTGAGGGATGCGGCGAACCATTTTTTGAGGTGCCTGCCCCGTCCCATGACATGAAGGTATTGGATAGTTAAGTGCACTGAGGGTTCCTGTGCCAAGTCTCCCCAGTGGTTGCTCAATGCTGCTATGAGCACGTGGTTGTGAGAAAGGGGCTCTATATATACTGGACCAAAGTAAGGTACAGTGTGTATAGAGACCACAAACCCCAGAGGTATAACAGAGGTTAAAGTCAGGGCTGACCTTACTCTCAAAAGTGGTTGCTTGGTCGAGCAGTAAGGCAGTACCAGAGGACAGTGTAAAGCATTTGTTGTACACACTCAGCCAAAGGTTTCACACACTCAAGGACTGAACTCCAGGTCAATTGTTTTTATATCAAAATATATAGTTGTTTTATTTTTAGAACCAACAGGTATCAAAATATACTTTTCTCAATTCTGGGTGATCTCTGGTAATTACTTTGCAGAAAGGTAATAACTGGGTAAACACAATAGGTACAGGGGTTGCAGTAGACAACACAATTCTAAAAACACTTTAACATTGAGATCAATTAGTTTTTCTACAAAAATGCAGCTAATTATTTTGTAGATAACTTTTGTAATTCCAGGACTGGATCCTAGATTCAGTCTTGTGGGGGTAAGCTGAAAACAGTTTGGTAAAAACGTTTTGGTTATTGAAATAAGGAATATAAAGGTATTTCAAAAGTTCACACTTAGAAACTTTTCAGTGAAAATCTAGCAATGTTATCCAATGGGAGAAAATTCAGGTTACAGGTAAAGTACGATCTCGTTATTTTTGTAATCCAGTACTGGGCTGCTAGGTCCAGCACTGGGATCTCTACTTAAGACAGGTAAGTAATTACGTTTCAGTAGTAGGTACGATTTTTAAGGAATATTTCAAGTTTTTAAAAGTAGACACGGAATTTCATAGAAAAGCAGACAATGGATGTAGGAGAGTAGGGTCTGCCATCCTATGAGCACCCAGATTTTTTGCTTTTGTTTCACTGGTTTACGACTTTCTCTCGCTGTGGGCCTGCTAATCAGACCCACAGCCTAGCTGTTCTCTCACTAACTTGACACGTGTACCTTAGGTGCATTATCCAATTGGTACTGGGCCACCTTATCAGACCCTGTAACTCAGGGCATAGGTGTACCCAGGGCCTACCAGGGGCTGAAGCATGTATTATGCCACCCCTGGATGGCCATCTAAATCTGACACAACTGGCTGCACGACAGCTGGGGCAAGGTGGCGTACTCACCCTTTGCTGTAGATATAGTATACCTATATCTAACCCTAAAAATGGACACACAGATTCCTATCAGTCACTCCTATGGCAGGCCTTGACAATCCTGAAGGCAGAGTGCTTGGAATCGTGTGAGATGGTGCTCTGGCATGAGCTGAGCCCGTTTGTAGCTTGCGGAACCAAGTCCTAATAGCTGTTCCATGATAACGCATACCATATACTCTTAAGTGCATTATAATCCTCGCGGTTAAATGCTATCTCTGGTATCGCTTTATCAAAACATGTCGAGTAAGGTGTCATACGAATTGGAATACTAACCCCTCGCCAATTCTGGCGACGGGGTTAGCATTCCAACCTTCTAGAGGGACACGACATGTATGTAACTGTGAACCCCGGTTAAAGCTAACTCGAGCCTCAGCATCACAAAATGGATGCTGCCACCACAGACACGAGTCTGACCCCCTGCAGCTGGGAGTCCTTCCAGCGAGGGGAGCTTGGACAAAGGGTTTCCTGTCAGGGGCGGTGCTAGCACCATCCCAGACAGGGTTTTATGTATCCTGGGTAGGCAGGGCTTTACAGGAAGGTGACTGCAAGTGGCACCCCGGTGCTCACTACGCATCTGCCGGCTAGAACCAGTTCCAGGGGCACACCAGCCCCTGGCCTGGGGAAAGTCAGGCATGGGAGAGGGGTGTAACCACCCCCCTTCCTGGTCCCACCCCTAGGGCAGGACCTAGTTGCGTACCCACCCCTTTCTTTAGGATAAAGGCAGGAGCGGGGACCCTTCCAAATTAGATCATCTTTGAATCAAGAAACTACTTTCTATGAAAGGAACTCTTGACTTCTTCTTAAGATTTCTCCCTTGTGGCTAAGGAGTAGTCACCCTGCACCCGCAGGCACCATCAAGAACTCTGCGGTTTGCTGCACGTCCTTCCTCCGGAATCCGACTGACCAGCTCGACGAGACCCGGCTTCCCTGGCACCTCTGACCTCTACCTACCTCTACAGCTAAGCTGAGAACCGTAGGTGCGACGAGACCTCGAGGGACCGGCCATCATCAGAATTGCACGACTTCTTTCCAGCACGACCGCCGAGGGATCCTCTGGTGAGTGCTTTGGGGGTCTGAGAAGCCCCGACCCTGAGCAGCTCCAGCACCGAAGACCAGCCCCCCAGCATCCACGAGATCTGCGTGGGGCCCTTCTGCTTTTTGGCTGCTCACCGCGTTGTCTGGCTACTAGCCCGCTGGCTTGTGGCCTTCCCGACGACGACCGACGACATCACCACTGCTAGTCTGGTTGCTCCAGACTGGCCCTTGCTCCCTTCCAAAAGAGGAGCACCCCGGACCCTCCTGGTCCACTCCAGACGCCATTTTAGGTCTACCACGTGGGCTTGAATTTGCCAAGACTTGTTGCCCCAATCCTGGGTCCAGTGACGTCGACAGCATCAACCATCGTGGGACAGCTCGCACCTCCATCCTGGTCGCCGACAACGCCTCCTGGTCCGTGAGACTGCAGAGCCCAGCGTCGCCCACTCACCTGGTCGAGGTGACTACAATCCGGTGCCATCCTGGTGCCCATCTGATCACTGGCTAGTGATTAAGAACTTGGTCCCCTCTGCTTTCAGGTGTCATCCACCTTCGATCCAGGCTTGGATCACTTCGAACAATCTTCACTGGTCGCCTGCCAGCAACTCTTTCTTCAGGCTCCTGGTTCGTCAACGAGGATTCCCGACGTCTTTGCAGACCTATGCAGCCGCAGCCCCTGGGCTAGGTAACTACGGCATTTCGGTGCCCCAGCATAGCCTCACTATCCAAGGGTCCAGATCCACTGTCGTTTTCGACCTACCTTATCGGGTTCGCCCGAGAACACTAACTTTGCTTTGACTAGCTCCCATAGACTTTGTCCCGCATCCCGCGTGAGAGTGCACACTCTGCACCCGAGTCCCCTAGGCCTCCTACTAGTAATCTGAAAATTCAGTAACGTAGTCCTAGCGATTCCAAAGCCTATTAGTCCAGTACTTACCTGCTAGTAATTTCGCATTCCACTTCCATAGTATATGGTTTTCCGTGCCCCTCGGGCATTTGTGTAAATTGTGCAACTTAAAGTATTTTCGTAAGAGTTTTGTTGTGTGCTTAGTACCCTGTCCTCATAAAGAGTACAGGGCTGTTGTGATTTAAATAAATACACTGTTTATTTTCATAACACTTGTGTGGTGTCCTTTCACTTGGTGTTCAAGGGGTATATGTGATGGTATAACAGCTGGCTTAACACGCCCTCTAGAGTTTAGCCCGAAGACTGCTCGTTTCCATGCTACTAGGATAGCTGGTCTATAAGGTTGACTTACAACCAATCACCATAAGGGTTGTTTGGACTGATACATAGTGATCACTAGAATAGTGAACACTGAATATCAGGCCAACTTCTCACATTGGTGAGCAGCGGTTGGGATTTGAGCTTGCTGTGCTTTTACCACACGTATCCTAAGAATATCTTTGTGAAAGATCACATAAGTTAAGGTACATATAACTTAGCTTAGAATACTCTGAGTTCTACTGAACTAGCTGTTGTAGTTTAACAAGGCTTAGCACACCTTGACTACAACTCTTAGCAAGGGATCAGTAGGCAAACAAATAGTGTAGGTAGGTGCATCACTTACACCACACTAGAAGCATGTCTAACCACGGAGAGTCTTCAGAGACCCCTCTTGTGGTTGTGGACCCTCCACAGGTCCCTTCCAGATATGCTGCTCTTAGCTTCCAGGAGATGAGACAAGTGTGTACCTCCAGGAAGCTAAAACAGGGTTCTAACCCTACCATTCCTTTTCTGATTGGTCTCTTAGAGACTTATGATGCTAGGAGGGCTGCTAACGCAGATCCTTCTAATCCAGATGGGAACATGCCTCCCCTAGAGGGAACCCAGGGTGACCCTGACCGACACCTCCAGGCAGCAGACCGTGCTGAGGAGGGGGAGGAAGATGAGTTATCTGGGGATGAGGCAGAAACAGGTCAGGTAGAAGTCAGCAGACTCACTAGGACCAACTTAAGTAGGCATGAGAATGGATTTGGGGGACCCCCAGGGCCACTCTCAGGCAGACTTAACATTGGGAATGGACGAGTTAGGTCTCTATCAAGAGGATCTAATAGATCCATTCGAACCAATGGCTCTCAGACCTCTTCTCATAGAGGGATGTCATCCCCTAAGAGAAGGGAGCATAAAGCTAAAATGAGGGAAGCCGCTCTTTGGCCAGGGCAAGTTCTTCCCTTTCAATCCTCAAAGAGCGGCTTGCCTTTGCTAGAGAGCAAAAGTTAAGTGGGTTAGATCTCACTGGTGGCAGCATTCTCCCAAGAGAAAAAGACAGGAGTTTAGACACTAGACACCTGAGTAAGATAGTGCCCCCCTTTAAACAAGGGGATGATATCCACAAATGGATAACTGCTTTGGAGAGGGCCTGCACTGTCCAGTGCGTCCCCCAGAGTCAGTGGGCAGCTGTCTTGTGGCTCTCCTTTGAAGGTAAAGGTAGAGATAAGCTCCTCACTACTAGAGCTGAGGATGCTAACAATTACCAAGTCCTGAAGAATACACTGATAGATGGGTTTGGCCTAACCACTGAGCAGTACAGGTTGCTGTTCAGGGATACCCAGAAAACTCAGTCTCAGGATTGGTCTGACTTTGTAGATTGTGCCACTAAGGCTTTGGAGGGCTGGTTGCTGGGCAGTAAGGTTACTGATTATACAGGATTGTACAATCTGATCATGAGGGAACAGATTTTAAACAATTGTCAGAACTAGTTGTTGCATCAGCACCTTGTTGACTCAGATCTGACCTCTCCCCAAGAATTGGGAAAGAAGGCAGACAGATGGGTCAGAACAAGGGTTAAGCAGAACCAGGGCCAGAAGAAAGCAGACCAGAAGGGTAAAGATTCTAAAGGTGAACAAAATGACCAGAAGTCTTCAACAGGTCCCCAACAATCCAAAGAGGGTGGGGGTCAGGCTTCCCAGAAAAAGAAGAACCAAGAAGGCCAGTCTAAAAGGTGGTGCCAATTCTGTAAAAGTAAAACTCACTGGTTTAGTGAGTGCACCAAGAAAGGAGGGCAAACTCCTGCCACTGCAGCCCCTAAGGCAACTGCACCCCCTAGTACAGTCAGCAGTGGTAGTGCACCTCCCAAGGGATTAGTTGGGTTAACCTTGGGTTTGAGGGGTATGACAACTTAGTTGGCACACTCACTCAGGCTGTCCTTGTCTGTACAGGGGATATGGACATATCCCCTGATGTCAGTCCCAATACTTTGGGCAAATACAGGCAGACACCTTTGATAAATGGCAAAATGGCTCAGGCCTATAGGGACACTTGTGCCAGTGTCACCATGGTGACACCTAACTTTGTGGACCCTGGACAGATCATGCCAGGTACAGAATTCCTGGTGACCAATGCCAGCAACGTCACTACCAGTCATAGTATGGCGATTGTGGCTTTCTCCTGGCGAGGGGTAAATGGCCAAAAGAAGGTTGTAGTTAGTTCAGACCTCCCAGTGGATTGTTTGTTGGGCAATGATTTGGAGTCATCACAATGGTCAGAAGTGGAGCAGAGGACTCACATGGAGATGTTAGGCTTGCCAGCACATGTGCTTGCTGTGACTAGGTCACAGGCCAGAAGATGCCCCACTGAACAGGTGCTGGATCCTGGAACAATGGACCAGACACCTTCCAAGAAGAAGAGCAGGAGGGTTAAGGCATTGCCTTCCCCCTTGCCCCAGGTTGAGGATCAAGTCTCAGAGGAGGCTGACCTACAGGAGCTGAGGGAAACTGAGCCTAAAGAATTTGAACTTGATCAAGTTGAATTTTTAGGCTCCGGGGGACCCTCCAGAGCTGACCTGGGGAAGGAACAGTTAGCCTGCCCTTCTCTTGAACCCCTCAGACAGCAGGCTGCTGCTGAGGCTGCAGGGAACGCCACAGGTGCCCACAAGGTATACTGGGAAGATGGACTCCTATACTCTGAGTCAAGAGACCCCAAGCCTGGTGCAATCAGGAGGCTGGTCATCCCCTTGTCACAGAGAGGTTTCCTTCTCACCTTGGCCCATGAGATTCCCCTTGCAGGTCACTTAGGCCAGAACAAGACTTGGGACAGGATTGTCTCACATTTTCACTGGCCTCATATGAATGAGGATACCAAGGAGTTTTGTCGCTCCTGTGTCACTTGCCAAGCCAGTGGTAAGTCAGGTGGCACAACAAAGGCCCCCCTTATACCAATGCCTGTGGTGGGGGTGCCCTTTGAAAGAGTGGGGATTGACATTGTTGGTCCAATGGAACCCCAGACAGCATCAGGGCACAAGTTTATACTGGTGGTGGTGGACCATGCCACCAGGTATCCTGAAGCTATTCCCCTTAGGACCACTACAGCACCTGTTGTGGCAAGAGCCCTAGTTGGAGTGTTCTCCAGAGTGGGCTTCCCTAAGGAGGTTGTTTCTGACAGAGGTGCAAACTTCATGTCAAGCTACTTAACTGCTATGTGGAAGGAATGTGGTGTCAACTACAAGTTCACTACACCCTATCACCCACAATGCAATGGGCTTGTTGAAAGGTTCAACAGGACCCTAAAAGGGATGATTCATGGACTACCTGAAAAGCTCAGGCGTAGATGGGATGTCCTGATACCCTGCCTTTTATTTGCTTATAGAGAAGTCCCACAGAAGGGGGTTGGCTACAGCCCTTTTGAACTTTTGTATGGACATCCTGTAAGAGGACCTCTGTGTTTGGTGAAGGAAGGATGGGAGAGACCTCTCAAAAAGCCTGCAACCAACATAGTGGACTATGTACTTGGTCTCCGCTCCAGGATGGCTGAGTACATGGAAAAGGCATCCAAAAACCTTGAGGCTAGCCAGGAACTTCAAAAAGCCTGGCATGACCAAAAGGCTGTCCTGACTGTATACCAGCCTGGACAGAAGGTGTGGGTGTTGGAGCCAGTGGCCCCAGCAGCACTCAAAGACAAATGGTCTGGGCCCCACACAATCCTTGAGCAAAAGGGAGAGGTCACCTACCTGGTGGACCTTGGAACTCCCAGAAGCCCCACAGGGTGCTTCATGTGAACAGGCTCAAAGCATATGTTGACAGGAAGGACATGAGCTTGCTCATGGCCATAGATGAGGGACAGGAGGAAGAGAGTGACCCTCTCCCAGACCTGCTCACTCAGAATCCTGATGATGGATCAGTAGATGGTGTTGTCTTTTGTGGCAGCCTCTCTGAGCATCAACAGAAGGATTGCAAACAAGTTCTTCAATCCTTCAGGCATATGTTCTCTCTAACACCCAGTCAAACCAATTGGTGGACCCATGAGGTTGACACTGGTGACAGCTTGCCAGTTAAGAGTAAAATCTACAGGCAGCCTGATCATGTTAGAGACTGCATCAAAACAGAAGTGCAGAAAATGTTGGAGTTGGGAGTCATTGAACCCTCAGATAGCCCTTGGGCTAGTCCAGTAGTTCTAGTGCCAAAGCCTCACACCCAGGGTGGTAAGAAAGAGATTAGGTTTTGCGTAGACTACAGGGGTCTCAATGCAGTCACTAAGACTGATGCCCACCCAATACCAAGGGCAGATGAACTTATAGATAGATTGGCTTCTGCCAACTACTTAAGTACATTTGACCTGACAGCTGGGTATTGGCAAATCAGGTTAGCTGAGGATGCCAAGCCCAAGACAGCATTTTCTACCCCTGGTGGGCATTATCAATTTGTGGTAATGCCCTTTGGTTTGAAAAATGCACCTGCCACCTTCCAAAGGCTGGTGAATCATGTTCTCACTGGGCTGGATGACTTCTGTGCAGCATATCTTGATGATATAGCTGTCTTTAGCTCCACCTGGGAGGATCACCTGGTCCACCTGAGGAAAGTGTTAGAGGCCCTGCAAGCAGCAGGTCTCACTATCAAGGCCACAAAGTGCCAGATATGGCAGACACAGGTTGTATACTTGGGCCACCTTGTAGGTGGAGGCCAAGTTCAGCCACTGGAGAGCAAGATACAGTCAATCAGGGACTGGGTTCCCCCAACCACCCAGACTCAGGTTCGAGCTTTCTTGGGCCTGACTGGTTACTATAGAAAGTTTGTCAGAAATTATGGATCAATTGTGACTCCACTTAATGAACTGACAAGTAAGAAAATGCCAAAGAAAGTTCAGTGGACAGCAGGCTGTCAAAAAGCATTCGATGACCTAAAGCAGGCCATGTGCACAGCACCTATCCTCAAGAGTCCAGACTACTCCAAACCATTCATTGTCCAAACAGATGCTTCTGAGTTGGGTGTGGGAGCTGTTCTATCTCAACTGAATTTTGATGGTAATGACCAGCCCATTGCTTTTATAAGCAGAAGGCTGACCCCCAGAGAGAAAAATTGGTCAGCTATTGAGAGGGAGGCCTTTGCTGTGGTTTGGGCCCTGAAGAAACTGAGGCCATACTTGTTTGGCACTCATTTCAAGATTCAGACCGACCATAAGCCCCTCTTGTGGCTAAATCAGATGAAGGGTGAAAACCCCAAACTGCTTAGGTGGTCCATTTCCCTACAGGGTATGGATTTTACAGTGGAGCATAGACCTGGCACTGATCATGGCAATGCAGATGTGCTCTCCAGGTATTTCCACTTAGAGCAAGAAGACTCACCTGTCAAGGTTAGTTTATTGTCCCAAAGTTTGGGGGGGTGGGGGGGGGGGTCATGTAGGAGAGTAGGGTCTGCAATCCTATGATCACCCAGATTTTTTGCTTTTGTTTCACTGGTTTACGACTTTCTCTGGCTGTGGGTCTGCTAATCAGACCCACAGCCTAGCTGTTCCCCTCCCTAAATTGACACGTGTACCTTAGGTGCATTATCCAATTGGTACTGGGCCACCTTATCAGACCCTGTAACTGGCTGTGGGTCTGCTAATCAGACCCACAGCCTAGCTGTTCCCCTCCCTAAATTGACACGTGTACCTTAGGTGCATTATCCAATTGGTACTGGGCCACCTTATCAGACCCTGTAACTCAGGGCATAGGTGTACCCAGGGCCTACCAAGGGCTGAAGCATGTATTATGCCACCCCTGGATGGCCATCTAAATCTGACACAACTGGCTGCACGACAGCTGGGGCAAGGTGGTGTAATCACCCTTTGCTTTAGATATAGTATACCTATATCTAACCCTAAAAATGGACACACAGATTCCTATCAGTCACTCCTATGGCAGGCCTTGACAATCCTGAAGGCAGAGTGCTTGGAATCGTGTGAGATGGTGCTCTGGCATGAGCTGAGCCCGTTTGCAGCTTGCGGAACCAAGTCCTAATAGCTGTTCCATGATAACGCATACCATATACTCTTAAGTGCATTATAATCCTCGCGGTTAAATGCTATCTCTGGTATCGCTTTATCAAAACATGTCGAGTAAGGTGTCATACAAATTGGAATGCTAACCCCTCGCCAATTCTGGCGACGGGGTTAGCATTCCACCCTTCTAGAGGGACACGACATGTATGTAACTGTGAACCCCGGTTAAAGTTAACTCAAGCCTCAGCATCACAAAATGGATGCTGCCACCACAGACACGAGTCTGACCCCCTGCAGCTGGGAGTCCTTCCAGCGAGGGGAGCTTGGACAAAGGGTTTCCTGTCAGGGGCGGTGCTAGCACCATCCCAGACAGGGTTTTGTGTATCCTGGGTAGGCAGGGCTTTACAGGAAGGTGACTGCAAGTGGCACCCCGGTGCTCACTACGCATCTGCCGGCTAGTACCAGTTCCAGGGGCACACCAGCCCCTGGCCTGGGGAAAGTCCGGCATGGGAGAGGGGTGTAACCACCCCCCTTCCTGGTCCCACCCCTAGGGCAGGACCTAGTCGCGTACCCACCCCTTTCTTTAGGATAAAGGCAGGAGCGGGGACCCTTCCAAATTAGATCATCTTTGAATCAAGAAACTACTTTCTATGAAAGGAACTCTCGAATTCTTCTTAAGATTTCTCCCTTGTGGCTAAGGAGTAGTCACCCTGCACCCGCAGGCACCATCAAGAACTCTGCGGTTTGCTGCACGTCCTTCCTCCGGAATCCGACTGACCAGCTCGACGAGACCCGGCTTCCCTGGCACCTCTGACCTCTACCTACCTCTACAGCGAAGCTGAGAACCGTAGGTGCGACGAGACCTCGAGGGACCGGCTATCATCAGAACTGCACGACTTCTTTCCAGCACGACCGCCGAGGGATCCTCTGGTGAGTGCTTTGGGGTCTGAGAAGCCCCGACCCTGAGCAGCTCCAGCACCGAAGACCAGCCCCCCAGCATCCACGAGATCTGCGTGGGGCCCTTCTGCTTTTTGGCTGCTCACCGCGTTGTCTGGCTACTAGCCCGCTGGCTTGTGGCCTTCCCGACGACGACCAACGACATCACCACTGCTAGTCTGGTTGCTCCAGACTGGCCCTTGCTCCCTTACAAAAGAGGAGCACCCCGGACCCTCCTGGTCCACTCCAGACGCCATTTTAGGTCCACCACGTGGGCTTGAATTTGCCAAGACTTGTTGCCCCAATCCTGGGTCCAGCGACGTCGACAGCATCAACCATCGTGGGACAGCTCGCACCTCCATCCTGGTCGCCGACAACGCCTCCTGGTCCGTGAGACTGCAGAGCCCAGCGTCGCCCACTCACCTGGTCGAGGTGACTACCATCCGGTGCCATCCTGGTGCCCATCTGATCACTGGCTAGTGATTAAGAACTTGGTCCCCTCTGCTTTCAGGTGTCATCCACCTTCGATTCAGGCTTGGATCACTTCGAACAATCTTCACTGGTCGCCTGCCAGCAACTCTTTCTTCAGGCTCCTGGTTCGTCAACGAGGATTCCCGACGTCTTTGCAGACCTATGCAGCCGCAGCCCCTGGGCTAGGTAACTACGGCATTTCGGTGCCCCAGCATAGCCTCACTATCCAAGGGTCCAGATCCACTGTCGTTTTCGACCTACCTTATCGGGTTCGCCCGAGAACACTAACTTTGCTTTGACTAGCTCCCATAGACTTTGTCCCGCATCCCGCGTGAGAGTGCACACTCTGCACCCGAGTTCTCTAGGCCTCCTACTAGTAATCTGAAGGTTCAGTAACGTAGTCCTAGCGATTCCAAAGCCTATTAGTCCAGTACTTACCAGCTAGTAATTTCGCATTCCACTTCCATAGTATATGGTTTTCCGTGCCCCTCGGGCATTTGTGTAAATTGTGCAACTTAAAGTGTTTTCGTAAGAGTTTTGTTGTGTGCTTAGTACCCTGTCCTCATAAAGAGTACAGGGCTGTTGTGATTTAAATAAATACTCTGTTTATTTTCATAACACTTGTGTGGTGTCCTTTCACTTGGTGTTCAAGGGGTATATGTGATGGTATAACAGCTGGCTTAACACGCCCTCTAGAGTTTAGCCCGAAGACTGCTCGTATCCATGCTTCTAGGATAGCTGGTCTATAAGGTTGACTTACAACCAATCACCATAAGGGTTGTTTGGACTGATACATAGTCATCACTAGAATAGTGAACACTGAATATCAGGCCAACTTCTCACAATGGATTCCTATGGAGAAAATTCAGGTTACTAGTAAACCCGGTTAGGATTACGTTTGCGGTTCAGTACTGGGCTACAAGGTACAGTACTGGCTTCTCTCCTGCTCACAGGTGAGTACTTCTGAATTCTGTATTCAGCTGATTTTATAGGAATATTTTAGAGTTTCAAAACTTAACACTTAAAATATTTTTCGAGCCAAACCAGTCAATGTTATCCTATGGCAGGAAAGTGAGTTATCGGTTTCCAGGTGAGGACTTGACCAGTGAAGTTAAGGTTCTGGGCATAAACTCAGGGGTCCCCCATGGTCAGGTAGGTACAGTTAGTACAACCTCAGCTCTACAGGGGCAGCCTGGTGCAAACGTTGTTTGATTGATTTACTTTACGTGTGATGTTAAGGATCTTGTTTGTATCCTCTTTCAGGTTGTCTTCTGGTCCTGATGAGAACCAGACAAAAGGGTCCGGTTTGAAACGCGTCGACCTTGTTTTGGTTTGACCTACACCACAAGCTAGCTGTATTCTCTAAAATTCCTTTCATAAAGATACAACTCAATTGTTAGGGGCAGGTCGATATTGTCAATCACTTTCAAGTCTGCAGTTTATTAGTTTTCCAATTATAATGTAACGATTGTTTGAATACGACAACGTAGGTCCCATTACATTTTCTGATTTTTTTCTTTGCACCACCAAGTGTTTTTTGTGTATGTATGTAAGCTTGTGTGAAAAGGATTAGGTTTTGAGTGAGGTAGTGAATGTGAAAGAGGGTGTGTGTAGTGATTTTTATTGCACTGTGATTTGTTCGTCCACGTCTGTTCCTGTTACTTTCAACACTGCTGTCGCACATATTTAATAAATGTCTTGTATGTTCTTTTGTTCGAAAATCTATAAATAAAAATTAAATTTGACGGATTAACTCCATCACATGACTAAAATGTAAGTTTCTAGTCTGTTGGTTAAGGTGTTTAGCTTATTTGGTCTCAGTACTGGCACTTGTTTTGGTTTATTAATAATTTAGACTCTGCCTTACTGAGGAAAGTCAAAGCCCTTGGTTGTTAGGTGGTCATTGTTGCGGGTTCCCACCCGCGAGGCTCCACTATTAGAAATAGTAGTGTGTTTCTATTGGCAGATAGTGAATCTGCCTTCATTTAAAAGTTAGCTGTCTGTCACTGTTATTTGTGTATATATGTGCTATTTGTAGGTTTGTATTAATTACTAACACAACGTTGTTGAGTTAGAGGACTATGACTGAGAGTGACACGTTCGCGTATAGCGAAGATCATATTCAAAAACTTATTAACGCCCCGCAAACTTTTGCCTCCGCTACCTTGAGTGCATCAGCAAACACTCAAATGAGTCAGACAAACTAACAAGACTTCAGAAAAAACAAATAAGAACCGATCTTCATGGGCATTTCTTGATTCAGCATTTAAGAGTAGGAACAATTCCAGCAGGACTTCAAATCCGGAACATCCCTATGGTATTCACTGAGGATCCTGAGTATAAAAAAGGCTTCAGTTGTATTGAGACCAAATGTAGCCGAGATCTGATGGTATTGACCGTGGAAACAGCACTACGTCTATCCCAGAAACAACTAGAAGAAATAGAGACACTGGAGTCAGAAATTAAAAATAATCAATTAATTCCAGATTCGAAAACACTGTTAGACAAGGTTGAAAAAGAGATCCTGGAATTCAAGGACTATACCGTGGCACAAAAAACTAATACATTTGAGACAGACAAAAACTATTTTTCATTGGAAAACACATATCCTTATCTTAACAAGGATTTTTACACACGGACAGACTCCAGGAGATACCTTCAGAATTCTCAGAGTAGATTGAGAAACAAATTCTTAACTTTCTTGGATACATCATCTTCATCAGGCTCAGAAACAGAAACCAACGAAGCAGGACCAAGTGGCAGCAATAGAAGAGGAGGGCAGTATAACCAGCAACAACAAAGGAACAACCCGCAGCCTTTTTTAGGCAGAGGCCAACGGAGGGCCAGGGGCAGACCCCGATACAACTCCCAACCATGGGAGATGACAACGAGCACCATTTTTCAATCTCTTGGATCGAATCCTCACTGATACAGAAAAACAGGTTCTCGAAAAGGGGCTCTCTTTTGTTCCATCAAGGAGAACTGGTTTCGTCAAAATGAAATTGGAAGCATTGGAATTTTGCCGGAAAATCAGACTCAAAACATTCTTTAAAGATCAGGAAAGTGTCGCTAGCACAGAAGTGACAGGTTTGAAGAAAAAATCCACTTTTTGTCCACCAAGCAATAAGGTCCCTAAGGAAGTTATTACTTTCGAAAAAACGCTGCTATCAGCCATTTCCCAGATGGAAACACAAAAACAATACACTCGTTTTAACTTGTCCAAGGAACAGAAGGATGCCATCTTTTCTTTAAAAAATGACCCATCGCTAGTCATAAAACAAGCGGACAAAGGGGGCGCAGTAGTATTGTGGGGAATTGAAAAATACAAAAATGAAGTGATGAGACAATTAGGTGACACGGAATGTTACAGGAAAATCACAAAAGATCCCACATTGGAACTTCAAGGTCAACTGTTCAATCTGGTACAAAGGGGCTTCGAGCAAGGTTTTCTGGAACCTAAGGAGTTACTTTTTCTTCAAAATAAAAACCTGTGTATCCCAGTCTTCTTTGCCCTCCCTAAGGTCCACAAAAATGAGACAAACCCTCCTGGAAGACCTATAGTTTCCGGATGTGATTCTCTCCTCGAACCGGTGTCTAAATATATCGATTTTTTCTTGAAGCCCTTGGTTGCACAAGTTCCAGCACACTTGCAAGACTCAACGGCCTTCATTTTTTTTTAAAGTAATTTTTATTGTAGACATACAAGTTCACATACCAGTATACACACATTTACAGTTCTGTTCGGGCCATTTAACAACATACTTTCATTTCTTGTTGTACACAGCCTGCAGGCCCTCAACCCGGAGGTCGGGCGGCGGCAATTAAACAACCCTCCTTAGTCTGCTTGCTGTTGTTAGGATCATCCTCATCGCATTAAAGAGTGTATGTCTACTTTTCTTTTCCTAACCGAAATAAACTTTATGAACTCCCCCTTAAACTATCCCTCAACATTGCTACTTGCCCACCCTTCCCTCCCCCCTCACCATCCGCTCGCAGGCTCTCTTGCTGTGTCTAATCTAGGGTACAATCTTGGGCCATATATTGTCTAGGTGTGTGATGTGCTCGGTGTTTCCGGGGTGCAATTCCTGTCCGTGCTGATGGTTTCCTCGTCCTCCGTTAGCATGCTATCCCTAAGGTCTTGTACTAGCGCCTCCCAGGCTGCCGCCATATCCAATGCTCTAAGGTCTGGATTCCGACGTGCTAATTGATATCTGTGTGTGCTGTCACAAGCTGCCCACTTGAGGAATTCGTTATACCATCTCCTATGAGTAGGGCTCATCCTCGCCTTCCACTGTCTTGTTATTTCCCTTTTGGCTATTATCAACCCCATATCAATGAATTTACTTGAATTTTTATTTTTGGGCGTGTGTGGGAACCAGTGCAGAATGCACACCACTGAATCAAACTCAATGGTTCTTTCTGTTACTTCGTTCAAGGTGTCCCCTATTGCCTGCCAGTACTCCCGGAGGGCAGGACCACAGCATGTGTTCCAGCTCCGCTCCCTCCAATGCACACCGGGGGCACGCCGACTCAACTACCACAAAGTACTTCTTGATTCTGCCGGGGGTCATGTAAGCCCTGTGCAGCACGTAGAAATGAATGAGCTGAAATCTCGCATTTCTTGTGCTATTTCGGGCTCGGCGCACTAGTCGGGCCCAAGTCGTCTCAGGAATATTCTTACCCAGGTCAGCTTCCCATTTGGACTTTAACGCCGTGAGGGGCGGCAGGTTTTCGCAGAGCATTCTAGAGTACAGGCACGTCACAGCCTTAACCGTCCCAGCCGCCATCATAGCGTACTGGCAAGCCATAGACGTCTCGGGCTCTGTCAGACCCCCTTTCCAAAGCGCCTGCATTGCTCCAACCACAGCCGAGTGCAGAAGGTAGCCCCCTCGTGGCATATCGAACCGTTCCTGAAGTTCCTGATATGGGAGGAACGCACCATCTTCATAGTGGTCTCCTACAACCTGTATTCCTGCGTCTTCCCAGTGCTGCAGCTGCAACCAATCTCCGCCATGGGGCAGCGCAGTCAGCATGCCCAGGGGTATTTCCGGGGCATATGGGTGTCGTATCCCCGCATGCCGCTGAGACCAGTTCCAGCAAAGCAGGAACGTTTGTTGCTCAAGTGTCAGGTCTCGAATGGTGATCCTCTGCTGTAAGGCTATATAGGCCAGGACGTGCCGTGGCGTGCCTCTCACCCCGTCGCTCTCAGGGCCCAGGTACACCCGCGCCACCTCCTGCGTGTATATCTGCAGTTGAGCGGCGAGATAATAAAGCTCGAAGTCCGGTACCGCGAGCCCCCCCTCGTCCTTCGGGCGGGTGAGCGTCGCCAATGCCACTCTGCATCTACCTGCCCCCCACAGGAACGTAGTCAGCTGAGACTTGAGTTGGCGGAAGAAGGATCTAGGAATTCAGATTGGGAGTGTGCGAAAGTAGTATAGTAATCGCGGCAGGGCAACCATTTTCAGCAAGGATATACGGCCAGTGACGGATAGCGGGAGCGTGGCCCAAAAGGCCATGCTGCCTTTCAGCGCTCGCACACAGCGGCCCACGTTTCCCTCAAACATATCCGCAGCCGTGTGGTATATATATACCCCTAAGTACTTAAGACAATTCGGCTCCCAGTTAAGCATAGGCCGGTGGTCAGGGCGATCCGCGTCCCGCGGTAATGGGAACAAGCACGTCTTCGCCCAGTTGACCGTTAGGCCCGATATTTCGCAGAATCGCCCCAGCAGTCTCTCTGCACCCTCCAGCGCTGTCGTATCGTTTTCTAGGAATAACAGCAGGTCGTCGGCATACAGTGAAATAAATTGCTGACCGTCTCTGCTGCCTACTCCCTCGAAGTGTTTTCCCGTCCGGGCCTCGGTCGCAAGTGGCTCAATCGCTAGTGCAAATAGTTAGGGGGACAAGGAGCATCCCTGTCGGGTGCCCCTTTCCACCGGGTATTGGTGCGAGACTAGGGTTCCTATCCTCACTCTTGCCACTGCCGCCGTATACAGGACTCTCGTCCAATTAATATACCCTTCCCCCAATCCGAAGCGTTCCATGACCTTGTATAAGTAAGTTCAAGATCAAGTTCAGGAATTTGTGTAGCGCACTACTCACCCAGAGGGTCTCAAGGCGCTTGGGGGAGGGTGTGTGCATTACTTATCGAATAGCCAGGTTTTTAGCTGCTTTCTGAAGGAAAGGTGGTTCTGTGTAAGACGGAGGTGAGTGGGGAGAGAATTCCAGGTTTTGGCCACTAAGTAGGAGAAGGATCTTCCTCCCATGGTGGATCTATGGATGCACGGAACTGCGGCGAGGGCTTGATTGGATGATCGCAGTTGGCGGGTGGGTGTGTAGAAGGACAGTCGTGTGTTGAGGCATTCGGTTCCTAGGTCGTAGAGGGCCTTGTGTGCGTGGGTGAGGAGACGGAACGTTATTCTCTTGTTGACGGGGAGCCAGTGGAGGTCTTTCAGGTGACCGGTAATGTGAGCTTGACGGGGGATGTCCAATATGAGTCTGGCTGAGGCGTTTTGGATGCGTTGGAGCTTTTTCTGTAGTTTGGCTGTGGTTCCGGCATAGAGGGTGTTTCCATAGTCCAGTCGGCTAGTGACCAGTGCGTGGGTGACAGTCTTTCTTGTTTCGGTGGGGATCCAACAGAAGATTTTTTTTGAGCATGCGAAGGACGTTGAAGCATGAAGATGAGACGACGTTGACTTGTCTGGTCATCGAGAGGGAGGAGTCTAGGATGAAGCCCAGGTTACGTGCGTGGTCTGTAGGTATGGGTGCTGTACCCAGGGCCGGTGGCCACCATGAGTCGTCCCAGGCAGAGGGGGATGATCCTAGGATGAGGACTTCCGTTTTGTCCGAGTTTAGTTTTAAACGGCTGTTCTTCATCCATTCGGCTACTTCTTTCATTCCTTCGTGTAGATTGATTTTGGCGGTGTTAGGGTCTTTGGTGAGGGAGAGGATCAGCTGGGTGTCGTCTGCGTAGGAGATGATGTTGTTGAGGTTGTGTTGTCGCGAGATGGATGCGAGGGGACTCATGTATACGTTGAAGAGGGTAGGACTGAGTGATGATCCTTGTGGTACGCCGCAGATGACTTCGGTGGCCTCTGAACTAAAAGGTGGGAGGCGGACTCTCTGGGTTCTTCCGGCGAGGAACGAGATGATCCAGTTCAATGCTTTTCCTTGTATTCCGACGTTGCTGAGACGTTGTATAAGGGTGCTATGACAGACTGTGTCGAAGGCGGCGGAGAGGTCAAGTAGGATGACGGCAACTGTTTCTCCATTGTCCAGTAGCGTTCGGATGTCGTCTGTAGCTGCGATGAGGGCGGTTTCAGTGCTGTGTTTGGCTCGGAAGCCGGACTGTGAGGTGTCGAGGGAATTGTTGGATTCAAGGAAGGCGGCGAGCTGACTATTGACGGCTTTCTCAATGACTTTGGCAGGGAATGGGAGGAGTGAGATGGGGCGGTAGTTCTTAAGTTCAGAGGGGACTGCTGTGGGTTTCTTCAAAAGGGCGCTGAGTTCGGCATGTTTCCAGCTTTCTGGGAAGGTAGCGGAGTTGAAGGAACAGTTGATGACATCGCGGAGATGGGGTGCGATGATGGAGTCTGCTTTGTTGAAAATGTGGTGGGGACATGGGTCGGTTGGCGATCCTGAGTGGATGGAGTTCATCAGGCGGATGGTGTCTTCAGTAGTGATTGGGTTCCATGCGCAAAGGTTGTGAGAGTTCTGTATTGGTTCGGAGGTGGGTGGTGTGGACTGTTCTTCGGACTGGTTTTCAAAGCTGTTATGTATGTCGGCGATTTTGTTGTGGAAGAAAGAGGATAAAGAGTCGCAGAGGTCTTGGGAGGGAGTGATGTCGTTTGTGCCGGCGGTGGGGTTGGTAAATTATTTGACGATGTTGAATAGTTCCTTGCTGTTGTGGGCGTTGTTGTCGAGTCGATCCTTGAATGCTGATTTCTTGGTGGATCGGATCAATTGGTGGTGTTTGCGGGTGGCGTCCTTGAAGGTGGTCAGGTTGTCAGTGGTTGGTTTTTTTTATCCAGGTTTTCTCAAGAGTACGACGTAACTTCTTGGATTTCTTAAGGTCATCGTTGAACTAGGGGGCCTTTTTGCTACCTTGTTTGATCTGGTGGTTTTTCAATGGTGCTAATTCGTCAGCGCTGTGGGTGATCCATTGTGTGAGTTTGGTGGCAGCTTGGTTTGGGTCCGATGATATGGCAGGAGGGTTTTGGTTAAGCGATGTGAAGAGTTGGTTGGCGGTGATTTTGTTCCAGTTTCTTCGAGGAACAGGTTGTGGGGGGTTGTGGGTCGAGGTCTTTTTGTAGTTGAAGTGAACGCAGCTGTGGTCCGTCCAATGGAGAGCTGTGGTGTGATCGAAGGAGATGTGTTTGCTGGAGGTGAAGATAGGGTCAAGCGTGTGTCCGGCAAGGTGGGTGGGGGTGTCAACAAGTTGTTTGAGTCCGAGATTGGCCAGGTTGTCCAGAAGGGTGGTGGTGTTGCTGTCGTTTTTCTTTTCCAGGTGGAAGTTGAGGTCTCCCAGTAGGATGTAGTTCTCGGAGGTGAGGACATGTGGGCTGATGAAGTCAGTGATGTCTTCGTTGAATTGTGTGCGGGTTCCTGGTGGTCTGTAGATGAGGGTGCCTCTAAGTGTGGTCCTGGGGTCGGTGTGGATCTGGAAGTGTAGGTGTTCGGCGGTAGCGAGGTTATCGTCGGAGCTGGTCGTGATTCGGATGGTGTTCTTATGGACGATGGCGATGCCTCCTCCTGTTTGGTTGGTGCGGTCTTTTCGGATGATCTTGTAAGCGTCCGGGATGGCTATGGCGATGTCGGGCGCTGATGAGGTGTTCATCCAGGTTTCTGTAAGGAAGGCGACGTCCGGCAATGCAGTGTCGAGTAGGTCCCAGAGTTCAGTGGCGTGTCTGTGGACTGAGCGGGTGTTCAGCAGGATGCACTTCGGGTGGTTAGAGTCGGAGCTGTGTTTGGAGCTAGTGGATTTGGTGTGGGTCCTGATGCTGGCGAACTTGCAGGAGTGGCAGGCGAAGGGTCCATGGGTGTGTCCTGGGGCAGCTTCGCAGCATTGTGGTGTGCGTCCGGGGTTAAGGGCAAAGAGGGTAGTGGCATCATACGTTATACGGGTAGAGTGGGTTTTGCGAGGACCAGGGGGTCTGGCGCTGGGCGCGGATGGGCGTAGACGGGCTTACCTTTGGTGCGCATGGGGCGCAATCGCTGCGCGTGAACGCTGCGCGCAAATGCATCTGTCATAAGTGGAGAGTGGAGGGGGGAGGTGGGAGGGAGGATCGGCTGGGAGGCGGGGGCAGGGTGTAGAGGACGGGCTCCGAGGCACAACAACAACAAAATGGCAGCAAAAGTGAAACTAGAAATAGGCTGGGGCACAAAGACAAATTAAAGAACTTAAACAATCTGTGATGAAAGCTCTACAAATATCGATGCACAAAACAAGCAATGCAATTTCCAGTCAAAGCTACACAGCCAGCGCTACAACTGGGACTGCGCAAATGAATAAAACAGTGCTTAAGTCAGCTAAAGCGCTATAATTATTTCTAATGCTCGACAATGCTTATCGCAGTACAGCGCTATGACAGACAGCAGCCAGCCGTTTTTAAATGTGCAGATCAGAGCAAAGAGCGCAGCCCAACGATACCAAAGGAGAGCAGGGAGCGTGGGGAGCGACCGCTACTGAGAGCGTCAGGATTTTAGTCCCATTCTAGACTATCGAAAGCCTTTTCGATGTCTACTGATAGGACTAGAGGCGCTCGGCCCTCAGCGTACGGGCCCTCCAACAGGCGCGTGAGTCTCCTGATGTTAATCGTCATGTTCCGTGCGGGAATTAATCCATTTTGGTCTTCGTGTACTAAGTGGGTGATATTCTGTAGGAGTCTAGCTGTTAAAATAGAACTCAATATTTTGTAGTCAGCGGTCAGCATAGAGAGTGGCCTATAAGACGCAGGGCTACAGCTCTCCCTTCCCGGTTTCAGGAGTGGTATTACTAGCGCCTCCCGCATTGATTGGGGTAGGCGACCTGTTACTCTGGCTTCTTTGTATATCGTTTGGAGTTTTGGCGCCAAGACGTCTAGGTACTTACTATAAAATTCTATGGGCAACCCATCTAATCCCAGTGTCTTGTTGCAGGCCATCCTTTTCACCGCTCCCCTGATCTCTCCTAGGTCAATGTCTCTCCCCAGAGCCTTCGCCTGTTCCTCGTCTAACTGGGGCAATTGGAGGCCATGTAAAAAGATCTCGGTTTCACTCTCCCGATCCCCCGGTTCGCTCTGGTAGAGGCCCTCATAGTACTTCTGAAAGCCATCCAAGATCTCCGTTTGGGAGTAGTGGATGCGACCCACCTCATCGTCTATGGCTAGTATTGGGGAGCATCGCTTTGTGGGGTTTGCCAGCCATGCTAGTAATGTTCCGGCTTTGTCCCCCTCTACGTGGGCCCTAAGCATATATGCCCGGTGATCAAAGCCACGAAGTCGTTCCACTTCCACCGCTACCGCCTCCCTAGCTAAGTTGACCTCCTCTTGGAGTTCAGGATGGCCAGGCCGCACCCTCTCTGCTTCCCGCAGCTTGGAATCTGCCTTATTGAGGTCCTCCAGCAGCACCCTCCGCGTGCCCACGTATTTCGTTATGCACTGGCCCCTCACCACCACTTTAAAAGCATCCCATTCCACCGCTCTAGTGGCTGCCGTCCCCTCGTTGTCGGTGAAGTATTGGGTTATCCCTTCCTCCAGTGCCGCATGGAACAATGGGTCTTCCAGGGTCTCAGCTTCCAGGTCGGCACTCGAGGTACCTCGACCTCCCAGGCCAAGTTGACTATTAACGGGTTGTGGTCCGAGATTGTCCTTGTCAGGTACTCAGACCAAGTTATGGCCGGCAACACGACCTGTGAGCATAGTATCGCATCAATTCGGACGTGGAGGTCATGCAGGCTGGAGAAGTGCGAGTAATCGCGTTCAGTTGGGTGTTGTGCGCGCCAGACATCAGTCAAGCCCCACCCCTCCTGCCATTCCAATCTACCCTTTGTGAGTCGGTGAACAGGGTAGTCCCTCAATGGTGGGTGGGACCTATCCAGTGTTGTGTCCGCTACTGAGTTAAAGTCCCCTCCCATCAGGAAGTGTGCTAGTGTCCCCGACAAACCTGTTAAGAAGGTCAGCTGCTCTGTGTTCGGGGCGTATATGCTGCACAGTACTATGTCCCTACCTCTCAACCTGCCTTCTACCACTACGTATCTCCCCTCTGAGTCTATTAGATGTCGTGTCGCCTGAAAGGGTGTGCCCGCCCTTACCCATATCAAAGCGCCCCTAGCATACGCTGAATAAGTGGTGTGAAAGACCTGACCCCTCCATCTCCTCTGCAGTGCCGCCCCTTCCTTCTTCGTGAGGTGTGTTTCTTGCAGCAGCGCAATATGAACCCTTCGAATCAAGTGGGCATGTACTTTATGTCTCCTTACCATCGTATGAAGCCCCCGCACGTTCCAGGTTATACACTTCAATACATTTCCATTAGCCATTGTCCCATAGTTCAAGTCGCTTCCTCACATAGAATCCCATTCCCTCGCGGATGGTGGACCCCCCCCCCCCAATTTCCTTTTGACTTTTCAAACTTTTCAACTCCCAGGTGTCCCGGGATCAACTGTTGCCAATTGTGGAAAAAGTCCCCAACAGTATGCCCCCTCCTCCCCCCCAGAACAGGCCCCAATATTGGTCTATCAGTTCCCATCCAAACTTATGCAACCTTTCGAACTCTGTTGCTATTCCACGGTCGTAACCGCGAGTGCCTTAAGGGCGAGCGGAGCGTGGCCTAGATCGGAAGGTAGCTACGTAGGCTCTCCCCCCAAACCCTCCCGTGGACCCCCCATGATTAGCAGCAGGCTTATGAACCAGTTCGTAATCACTGGTTATAGTACTCTTCAGTTCGGGAGGTTCTCATTGGCAATCCTGCCCACTACCTGTCAGCTCCGAGTCAAATATTCAGGATCTACTCCGACGTCTGCGGTGTTACCAACGGGCCCTTGGTTCTGTGTATTCCCGAAAGGTCCGATTCCGAGCCCGAGGCTGAGGCGTGTGTCTCTGTGTCCGTGCCCTGCTTGGACTGGGAATCGCCGGATCTCACCAGCGTTTCTACAGCTTGAAGCGCGGCCTTCCGCTCCGCTTCAGTTTGTGACGCCGATGGTTTCCGTGTGCCTTGTCGTCTCTTGCGCAATCTCTGCGATTTCCGTAGGCACGATGGAGCCCGCTCCCTTTCTTCTTGGAACTTGGCTCCATCAGTGCCCGCCTTATATGTTTCCCACCACGCCCATGCATCCGCCGATGTCGATGTCGTGTCGCCTGAAAGGGTGTGCCCGCCCTTACCCATATCAAAGCGCCCCTAGCATACGCTGAATAAGTGGTGTGAAAGACCTGACCCCTCCATCTCCTCTGCAGTGCCGCCCCTTCCTTCTTCGTGAGGTGTGTTTCTTGCAGCAGCGCAATATGAACCCTTCGAATCAAGTGGGCATGTACTTTATGTCTCCTTACCATCGTATGAAGCCCCCGCACGTTCCAGGTTATACACTTCAATACATTTCCATTAGCCATTGTCCCATAGTTCAAGTCGCTTCCTCACATAGAATCCCATTCCCTCGCGGATTGTGGACCCCCCCCCAATTTCCTCTTGACTTTTCAAACTTTTCAACTCCCAGGTGTCCCGGGATCAACTGTTGCCAATTGTGGAAAAAGTCCCCAACAGTATGCCCCCTCCTCCCCCCCAGAACAGGCCCCAATATTGGTCTATCAGTTCCCATCCAAACTTATGCAACCTTTCGAACTCTGTTGCTATTCCACGGTCGTAACCGCGAGTGCCTTAAGGGCGAGCGGAGCGTGGCCTAGATCGGAAGGTAGCTACGTAGGCTCTCCCCCCAAACCCTCCCGTGGACCCCCCATGATTAGCAGCAGGCTTATGAACCAGTTCGTAATCACTGGTTATAGTACTCTTCAGTTCGGGAGGTTCTCATTGGCAATCCTGCCCACTACCTGTCAGCTCCGAGTCAAATATTCAGGATCTACTCCGACGTCTGCGGTGTTACCAACGGGCCCTTGGTTCTGTGTATTCCCGAAAGGTCCGATTCCGAGCCCGAGGCTGAGGCGTGTGTCTCTGTGTCCGTGCCCTGCTTGGACTGGGAATCGCCGGATCTCACCAGCGTTTCTACAGCTTGAAGCGCGGCCTTCCGCTCCGCTTCAGTTTGTGACGCCGATGGTTTCCGTGTGCCTTGTCGTCTCTTGCGCAATCTCTGCGATTTCCGTAGGCACGATGGAGCCCGCTCCCTTTCTTCTTGGAACTTGGCTCCATCAGTGCCCGCCTTATATGTTTCCCACCACGCCCATGCATCCGCCGATGTGCTGAAGAAGTGTGTTTTATCATCGACCACCACCCTGAGCTTAGCTGGGAAAAGCAAGGAGTATGGGATGCCTTCAGTCCGGAGTTGCCTTTTAATCGACAGAAAGGAGGCACGCAGTCGCTGCGTCTCAAAGGTGAAATCAGGGTACAATGTCACTCTGCTGTTCTATAGTTGAAACGGACCAGTGTCCCGAGCCCTTTGAAGCTGCAGGTCCCTGTCCTTGTAATGCAACAATTTGGCTATGATCGGTCTCGGGGGCAGGCCCGGTTTGGGCGGCCCGGGCGGGACACGGTGTGCGCGTTCCAAGGTGAAGAAGGGCGAGAGGCCCTCAGACGCCACCGTAGTCCTGAGCCAGTTGTCGAGGAACTCAACCATGTCGTCCCCTTCTGCCTTTTCCGGCACTCCTACTATGCGGACATTACTGCGTCAACTCCTATTTTCGGCATCCTCAGCCCGTCTTTCTAAGACCTGTATCCGGTCTAGGGCATCTGTTAGTCTACCCTACATAGTTTTATGAGCAGGAGCCAGTTCCTGTAGGGTATCTTCGACATCCTTGACCCTATCTTTAAGTTTGTCATGGTCCGCTCGTAGGAGGCCCAGTCCCGATACCACCTGCGCTATATCTTGTTGCCGCTATGGCCTCCAAGATGCGGTACTGCAACTGCTGCAGCTCCGATGGTCCTGCAGGATCCCCTTCCACTGCGTCGGAGGCCGCGGCTCCCACAGTCTTTCCTTTCGTTTTCACCATATTGCCAAGCCTCCTACTCCGTCGATGTGCTCAGTGCCCTCAGTCGCCATTCGGGCCCCTCGCTGTCCCCCGGTTCTCCTCTCGGGCGCTGGATCTCAACTGCAGGGACCGTCTCGTTCCCAGCTTCCCGCCAGTTGGCGCCTCGGGGGCTCCGGCACTGGGCCACCGCTGGATCTCAGCTCAACCCGTCGATCCGCCTCGTATTTGCGTCCTTCTGCAAATCACCACGGTTCACTCGGGTCAAGACCGACCTAGGGCCTGGTATTGTTCTGGAGTTGCTCTCCGCTCAGCACTTTCATGCGGCCTATCGCAGGACGGGCCCGCGATCTGCGTCTTTGTGCCTCTGCTGCCTCGATCCCCGCTTGGTGAAATGTAAAGACCGGGCCTCTCCGGTTACTGCTGGACCCGACCGTATGGTCTCCCCTTCAGCTCCACTGTCTTAAGGGAGGCTGGGGCACTTCTCCAGAAATGCCTGCTATCGTCTCGTCCGCCACCGATGGCTCGGGGTTCAGTGCCCCACCCCTCCGTCTCTTTCAGGGGGGGTCGTGAGCCGGCCACCGTCAGGTCCGTCGGCGAGGGCGTCTCGGCCTTGCTGGTCTGCACCACTCCTTAGTTCACCACAGGCTGCAGGCCTTTACTTCTCCGGGCTCCGCTCCCCTGCATGACGCACCAGCCCGGGCCACTCCGCCATCTTGTCAAGTCCCTGCTCTCAGGCTAGTCGGCTCGGCGGGCAGTAATCTTCTCATCATAGGCCATCTAGGTCCACCGGTGGGTCACTTGGCCATGTTTGGCGGTGTGATCCGGAGTTGGGTCTTCGGCTCCCTCAGAGGGGAGAACTTCACTCGCTGCTGATCGGGTCTTATCACACCTCGGCCGCCATCTTGGGAGCCTCTTCGTGTCGCGCTTTTAGTGTTCCTCCGGCGCCAAACCTCTGTTAATCGGCCCCGTTGGCGGTTCCCCGTGTGCCTGTTTTATTCGCCCGTCTGCGACCCGTTTTTCCGGGGCTGTCGTGGGTTTTGCCGCTCCGATTTTCAGGATTTCTGTAGGGATCGGGCACGGAGCTCCGAGCTCACGCCACCATTCCCTTCGGCGCCCAAGCCACGCCCCCCGACACAACGGCCTTCATTAACAGATTGTCTAACATTGAATTTGATCCATCTAAGCAGCTATTGGTCACAATGGACGTGGTAGCGCTTTATACTCAGATTCCGCAGGAGGAAGTATTAGGTACCCTTGCCTATTTCTTGGACACCAGAGAACAACCAGTGAGGGTCCCCACTAACTTCATCATCGAGTTAGCGAAGTTTGCGCTTCAAAAAAACTATTTTTCTTTTGGGACTGAGTTTTTCTACCAGACTAAAGGGGTGGCCATGGGCTGCCCTTTTGCGCCAGAATTGGCAGTTCTGTTCATGGGCCTGTTTGAAGACAGATTCATTTTTAACAACAATCCCTTTTCTGCATGTATCACCTATTGGATGCGGTACATTGATGACGCATTTTTAATATGGAAGGGCTCGGAGGAGGAGCTGTTGGATTTTCTCGATTGGCTCAACAGACGCACTAAAGACATCAAATTCACTCTGGAGTTTTCTACCCATCAAATCACCTTCCTGGATGTAAAAGTGTATGCATCAGAAGGGTCTTTGGCGGCGACACTTTTCAGGAATGAAACGGACCGCAATAAAGCGTTGAATTATACAAGCAACCATCCCCGCAACCTTCGCCAGAATCTGCCTTTTGGCCAATTCTTACGAATTATGCTCAATTGTACATTCAAAGATGAATATTTTCAAAATGCCCAAAATCTATTGGAACGCCTGTTGGATCGGGGTTACCCGAAGAAATTACTGAAACATGCATTACGACGAGCATGGTGGACCCCTCGAGAGGTTCTGCTGGAAAAAAAGAACTAAACAACCACTTGAGAGGATTGTGTGTGTAACAACATTTTGTCCAAATGCAAATGAACTGAAAAAGACAATTCATCAAAACTGGCATCTGATTAAAAATCTAGATATCAGTCTACAAAAAACCACCTCTCTTTGCCTTTAAGAAAGAGAAAAGCATCGCTAATATTGTCACTCGAGCGGCATTACCTAAAAATAAGGAAGGAACATTACGAAGTCTACTTGGCCTACAACCAGTCCAGGGCCATCACAGATGTGGCACCTGTTCCTGCTGTGATCAGACAATGGAAGGAGACGTTTTTTCACATGCAGGCATTTTTGGGAAGCATTCAACATTCATCAACTGTAAAACAAAGAACGTCGTATATGGAATTAAATGCTCCTGTCCGAAATTGTATGTAGGTAAAACTTCACAAGAAATCAGACAAAGGATAACTCAACATAAATCCAGAGTACGGAGGAATGTGGCAAATGCTCCGTTGGTGAATCATTGGATGAATAAAGGACATACAGAGGCAGATTTCAAATGGACTGTTCTAGCCAAAATAGAGACAGATGCAAGAGGCGGTGATTTTGAGGCAAGACTGAGCCAGCGTGAGGGCCATCTAATTATGAAATTTAATACAGCTACAAATGGCCTGAATGAACTGTCAGAAATTGCGAGGGTTTATTAACCATATCGCTGACTAGTTCATTTCTGCTTTTGGTTCCGTTAGAGTGCTCAGTAATTTTCTGCACGAGATGCCCCCTGACCTTCAAACATCCCAGTGCTGTATGGATCCCGAGCACTCATCATGTATTCAATAGACGTTTTAATAACACCCCAGCATTGTGGGCACTTTAAGAGAGCTTCAGGCATTCAACCACGTGATGCACCATGTGGGCGCTGCTACCCAATCTTAGGCAGACGCTGCACTTCCGGCATCCACACCAGGAACTGCGGTGATTCCGACGCCGGTGGTCACGGAGCAGCGGATTATGAAGATATCCCTTCTTCTGAATGGTGAGCTTTAGAACAGCGTTTTAGACAGATTATACCGTTCCCCCCGTATTTGCTTAATGAGAGATTCACTCCGTGGTTACTTTTGCAGAAAACGAAAAACCCGCGAAGTGCTGCCCACGTCAAAGTGTGTACTACCCGACGGGAGCATACATCCCCCACGAATCCTCCTCAACAAATTAGGAGACGCCGTCTTTACTTTGAAGTAAGGGTCCAGCGTGTATTTATTGAAAACGTTCGTGACCGGCCATGCCCTGCTTAAGCCTAACTCGGTCTCCGTGTCTATTTCACAGAACTACGAGTCCTAGACAGCTCGGTTTCCCGGTTGACCGACAGCTCAGCTTCCTCACACCCCTTCGATTCTGTGGAGGTAAGCTCACACCAAGGGGGGTGATCTGCTGTTTAGATCTAAGCAGAGACTGACATAATCGTATATATGTGTGGTCATTAAACTAGACTGTTGCTTGTGATTTATTTCAATAGAAATTCACGCTTCCCGAGAATTGACTGAAGCCACTTTTTAGAATAAGGTAGGAGGCATTCCTGTATGGCGAGGCGCCAACGTTGTTTGATTGATTTACTTTACGTGTGATGTTAAGGATCTTGTTTGTATTCTCTTTCAGGTTGTCTTCTGGTCCTGATGAGAACCAGACAAAAGGGTCCGGTTTGAAACGCGTCAACCTTGTTTTGGTTTGACCTACGCCACAAGCTAGCTGTATTCTCTAAAATTCCTTTCATAAAGATACAACTCAATTGTTAGGGGCAGGTCGATATTGTCAATCAATTTCAAGTCTGCCGTTTATTAGTTTTCCAATTATAATGTAACGATTGTTTGAATACGACTACGTAGGTCCCATTACATTTTCTAATTTTTTGTTTGCACCACCAAGTGTTTTTTGTGTTTGTGTATGTATGTAAGCTTGTGTGAAGAGGATTAGGTTTTGAGTGAGGTAGTGAATGTGAAAGAGGGTGTGTGTAGTGATTTTTATTGCACTGTGATATGTTCATCCACGTCTGTTCCTGTTACTTTCAACACTGCTGTCGCACATATTTAATAAATGTCTTGTATGTTCTTTTGTTCGAAAATGTATAAATAAAAATTCAATTTGACGGATTAACTCCATCACATGACTAAAATTTAAGTTTCTAGTCTGTTGGTTAAGGTGTTTAGCTTATTTGGTCTCAGTACTGGCACTTGTTTTGGTTTATTAACACTCCAATCCCTAGCATGGTACAATTTGCACCTATATTTCAAAATATACATATTTGCCTGCCACACTGACCCCCCTCTCTTTGGTCTTCCCTCACCGTACATTTCCCAGAGCGGTAAGATATATCTGAGGTACCTACTGCCTCATACCCAATTCTGTCTGGGTGTGTCTCCTCCTTCATTTATGAGGGCTGTGCTTCTGTTCTCTGTGAGAGTAAAGTGAGCAGGCATAGTGCTTTCAGTGGCTGTTACAATGGCTTGATGATAAGTATGATAGAATTCACAATCTACTGATGGTCCATGTAGATGGTTGTGAGACAGAGAACATGACAGCACCAGCCAGACACACGGACAGCCACACACACAACCTCACACACACAACCACAACCACACACACAACCATACATACAACCACAGACACACAAGCACACACACAACCACACACACACAACCACACACATACAACCACACACATACAACCACACACATACAACCACACACACAACCACACACACCCACACAACAACACACACAACAACACACACACAGCCACACACACACACACCACCACACCATCAGTGCACACTTTCACCAGACACAAACACCATCAGTCGTCAGTATACGCTTTCACCGGGCACAAACACCACCAGCCATCAGTGCATGCTTCCACCAGGCACACACCACCAGACGTCAGTGCACACTTTCACCAGTCATCCACACACCACCAGCCGTCAGTGCACGCTTTCACCAAGCACACATACACCACCAGCCGTCAGTGCATGCTTTCACCAGGCACACACACACCACCAGCTGTCAGTGCACACTTTCACCAGTCACACACACCACCAGCTGTCAGTGCACGCTTGCACCAGGCACACACACCACCAGCCAGCAGTGCACACTTCCACCAGGCACACACCACCAGCCATCAGTGCACAATTTCTACAGGCACACACACCACTAGCCATCACTGCACACATCAATTGTTAACGCATCCACAATTAACTATTGCAGCAATCGCAGTATGGCACACTTTACTTTTAAACATATTCATCTAAAGTGCAGCATGCTGTGAGAAGGTGGCCTGATATGCAGTGCTCACTATTCTAGTGAACACTATGTATCAGTCCAGCAACCCTTATTGATGATTGGTTGTAAGTCAACCTTATAGACCAGCTATCCTAGTAGCATGGATACGAGCAGTCTAAGGCTAAAGACTCGAGAGGGCGTGTTAAGCCAGCTGTTTACCACACATATACCCCTTGAATACCCAGTGAAAGGACACCACACAAGTGTTATGAAAATAAACAGTTATTTATTAAGAATCACAACAGCCCTGTACTCTTTATGAGGACAGGGTACTAAGCACAAACCAAAACTCTTACAAAAATACTTAAGTTAGCACAGTATATACAAATGCCCGAGGGGCACGGAAAACCATATACTCTGAAAGTGGAATGTGAAATTCCTAGCAGGTAAGTACAGTACTAATAGCTTTTGGAATCGCTAGGACTTGACTAGGGAATCGTTAGATTACTTCTAGGAGGCCTAGGGGACTCTGGTGCAGTGTGTGCACTCTCACGCGAGATGCGGACAAAAGTCTATGGTAGCTAGGAAGTAGAAAGTTAGTGTTCTCGGGCGAACCCGACCTGGTAGGGAGAAAACGAAAGTAGATTCTGACCCTTGGATAGTGAGGCTATGCTGGGGCACCGAAATGCCGAAGTTACCTAGCCCAGGGGCTGCAGCTGCATAGGTCTGAAAAGACGTCGGGAATCCTCGTAGACGGACCAGGAGCCGGAAGAAAAGATGCTGGCCGGTGACCAGTGAAGAAAGTTCAGTTGGATCCAAGCCTGGATCTCGAAGATAGATGACACCTGAAAGCAGAGGGGACCAAGTTCGAGACTACTAGCCAGTAGTCAGTGGGCACCAGGAGGGCACCGGATGGTAGCCACCTCGACAAGGTGAGTGGGTGACGCTTGAGCTCGAAGATCTCACGGACCAGGAGGCGTTGTCGGCGACCAGGATGGAGGATCGAGCTGTCCCACGAAGATAGAAGCTGTCGGCGTCGCTGGACCCAGGATTGGGCAACAAAGCCTTGGCAAATTCAAGCCCACGCGGTGGACTCAAAATGGCGTCTGGAGTGGACCAGGAGGGTCCGGGGTGCCTCTCTTCGAGAAGGAAGCAAGGGCCAGTCTGGAGCAACCAGACCAGCAGTCGTGAAGTCGTTGGGCGTCGTTCAGAAGGCCACAAGCCAGCCGGCTAGTAGCCAAACAACGCGGTGCACAGCAAACAGCAGAAGGGCCCCACGCAGATCGTGGAGATGCAGGGAGGCTGACCTTGGGTGCTGGAGCTGCGCAGGGTCGGGGCTTCTCGGACCCCAAAGCACTCACCAGTGGAGGACACGGTGGGCTTGCAGTAAAGATGTCGTGCAGTCTTGGCGATCGTCGGTCCCTCGAGGTCTCGTCGCACTCACGGTTCTCAGCTTGGCTGTAGAGGTGAGTAGAGGTCAGAGGTGCCAGGGAAGCCGGGTCTCGTCGAGCTGGGTCGTCGGATTCGTGATGAAGGACTTGCAGCAGACCGCAGTGTTCTTTAGGAGTGTGCCCGCTTGATGCAGGGTGACTACTCCTTAGCCACAAGGGAGAATCTTGAAGAAGAAATCGTGAAGTCCTTTCGAAGAAAGTGGTATCTTGATTCCAAAGATGATCTAATTTGAACAGGGGGCCCGCTCCTATCTTTATACTAAAAAAGGGGGCTGACCCGGTGACTAGGTCCTGCCTATGGGTGGGACCAGGAGGGGGGTGGTTACACCCCTCTCCCCTGCCGGACTTCCCCAGGCCAGGGGCTGGTGTGCCCCTGGAACTGGTTCTGACTGGCCTATGCGTAGTGAGCACCGGGGTGCCACTCAGCAGTCACCTTCCTGAAAAGCCCTGCCTACCCAGGATACACAAAACCATGTCTGGGACGGTGCTAGCACCGCCCCGGACAGGAAACCCTTTGTCCAGGCCTCCCTCGCTGGAAGGACTCCCAGCAGCAGGAGGTCAGACTCGTGTCTGTGGTGGCAGCATCCATTTTGTGGAGCTGAGGCTTCAGTTAACTTTAACCGGGGTTCACAGTTACATACATGTCGTGTCCCTCTAGAAGGGTGGAATGCTAACCCCGTCGCCAGAATTGGCGAGGGGTTAGTATTCCAATTCGTATGACACCTTACTCGACATGTTTTGATAAAGCAATACCAAAGATAGCATTTAACCGCGAGGATTATAATGCACTTAAGAGTATATGGTATGCGATATCATGGAACAGCTATTAGGACTTGATTCCGCAAGCTGCAGACAGGCTCAGCTCATGCCAGAGCACCATCTCACACGATTCCAAGCACTCTGCCTTCAGGATTGTTAAGGCCTGCCATAGGAGTGACTGATAGGAATCTGTGTGTCCATTTTAGGGTTAGGTATAGGTATACTACACCTACAGCAAAGGGTGATTACACGACTTTGCCCCAGCTGTCATGCAGCCAGTTGTGTCAAATTTAGGAGGCCAGCCAGGGGTGGCATAATACATGCTGCAGCCCCTGGCAGCCCTGGGTACACCTATGCCCTGAGTTACAGGGTCTGATAAGGTGGCCCAGTACCAATTGGTAGATGCACCTAGGGTACATGAGGTAATTTAGAAAGAGAACAGCCAGGCTGTGGGTCTGATTGGCAGGCCCACAGCCAGAGAAAGTCGTAAACCAGTGAAACAAAAGCAAAAAATCTGGGTGATCATAGGATTGCAGACCCTACTCTCCTACACATGCCACCATTGCTACAAAAATAAATACACTTTTTTATGGCCTACAATTTATTGTTGCAATTTGTAATATTTAGCAATGTCAACAGCTCAAACTTAATTACTGGGAGACCTATTGCCTTGCAAATGCTTGTTTTCTTATTTTATCAGAGCAGATCCCTGCTGCTGGTATAATTTTCTCAAGCACAAACCAATGTAAATCATCAGCTGAGTGTTGATGTTCAAGAAAATGGCATACCATCAGAGCTGTTGTTTTCTTAGTACGAATGGCGGATCTATGTTCTGTGAGTCGGACGTTCATAGTCCGAGAGGTTTCTCCAACATACACTTTTTGGCATGGACAGAATAGAATATAAATGATGTTTTTAGATTTACAGTTAGTTATACTCTTACTTTCCACAGTTATGCCATTGTGGCATATCGATTTACTTTCAAAGGATAGAGGGCATATCTTGCATGTTCCACATTAAAAGTTTCCATTAATTGGTTGCATGTCAACTATACTTCGCTGTATAGGTTGTTTAGAAGTGGGCGTACAAGATCTAACTATTAGATCTTTGATGTTCTTATTTTTGTGGTAAGCAAACATAGGTTTCTGGATGGTTTCGTTATGTGATTTGTTTGTATTTAGCAGATGCCAATTGGAGCATATAATTTGTCGCAATTGCTCATTCAAGACAGAATGTCTAGTGACAAAATACAAGATTAGTATCTTTTGTGTTGGAGTTACCCGACAATAAATGCTGTCGATCATAAAAGTGTGCACGCTTATATGCATCAGGTACGACTCGGTGAGGGTATCCTCGATTTATGAATTTTATTCTCATCTCATTTGCACGTAGATCATAATCCGCTAGTTTGGTACAGTTGCGACGCAGTCGCAAAAATTGACTGAAAGGGATTCAAGTTTTTTGTTTCAAAGGATGGGAACTGGTGTGATGCAGAATTGTTACGTGCCATTGGTTTTGTATATAAATCAACATATAGTTGACCATTTTCATGTTTAATCATGATATCCAAAATCTCAATTTGGATATTGCTGCAGTGTAATGTAAACTGGAGGTTATGATCACATAGGTTTAACCATTAAATATATTCTGACAAAATATCTTCATTATCGTCCCAGATGAAGATAATGTCATCTATATAATGTGCTATGTAAATGTGTAGCTAGCACACCCGTCTAGTCCTATTCAACGTATCTTTATGAGGTTAGATCTAGTATTGGGAGCTTCCCAGTATAAGTGGTTGTGCCCACAACCATTAATTTATACTGCTCTGTAGAGGCCTAGTGCACACTAGGTCTGCCTGGGAGCTCACTCTGTGTCCCTAGGGTTTCAAATTTTTAGCTAGTTAATCAATAGTAAGAAAGTCATTCAACATTAAATAATACACAAAGTCTTTCTAGGTATAACTTGCTTTAGTGATACTCTATTCATATATATGCAATCAAAACGTTAACAATATCATAACCAAACATGAAAATTTGCAGTTTTCATAAAGTGAACCAAAAAAGACCTGTAGCATACTGTGTACTAAAGCAAATAAAACATAAACTATGACATGTCCCAATGCATTTCGGGTCTGCTGCGACCCTTCTTCAGGGGAAAAACAATTTACTAATAACTAATCCAATTATGTTACTATTTGAACACATAATTCATCCAATTATGTTACTATTTGAACACATCACATCAGTTCCGTTTTCAGAGCACTGTGGAAAAATAATGAGATTTTCAATGTATTTACATGGTATGTACAAGATTAAAAGATAGAATTAACATGATAGTCCTTAAGTGCAAGTCCAAGCCATATAATGACCAGTAAAAGTGAGAAATGATACATGGCTGAATGCCCAGCATGATGATTCCGAAGTTTCTAAGAACCCCACCCAATGTGCAGGGAAGCACGATTAAGAAAGAATGAAAATACTTGTGAGAACCGTTAAAACCCAAGAGTAAGTCAGTCATACAAGAAAAAACCTCTACCTGATATAGAACATATGGTGTTTATCTGTGTGTCATATAACCGTCCTCGAGTGGCGTGATTAATCTCTGAAGGGAATGTGGAAAATAGATTCGCGTTACAATTAAACGTGAACATATCAACATCGGACCTATAAGGGAGGTGCATACGTACATGGCTTACCCTAAATCAGGAGTATGTGCGTCAATGAAGAAAAAGGTGTAAAATCCGGTTTTTAGACGCTAAAAAAGTAAGGGGTGCACATTAGCTATCAATGACTATTCAGTGACCGGTAAGTATTAACTAGAATGTCCCTAAAAAAAGAGGCATTCCTTACCTTGACAAACACGCGTGTTGTCGCCAATGTTCCAATGTGCCTGACGGGCAGACCGTCTGTTGCGATTATCGATGCGGCTGTAAGGTGATAGGTGTGCACAAGCTGCCGGTTTTAAAAATGCACGTGGACCCCATAAAATATTCCCATGCGATTCTTACCTCGCCGCACTAGCGTATCTCGACCTCTGGCCTCGCGATTACTTCCGGTAACAACATCCGGTATGTGAGCGTCTAATTTAAATAGCAGGACGTGCGCGGTATTAAATTTAAACTATGTGCCTGCATGGCGACATCTTGTAATGTTTAATCTAAACATACCACCTCGTGTGTGGACATGGATTTGTATTTAAAAACTGTCCCAGTTCGTAAAGTAGTCGACGCGAGCGTCCCATGCTGTTATGTGAATTGAAGAAATGAAAGCGTGTGATGAAACAGAAAGAGAAGAAATCCCGGATGAGTGTGTAAATAAGGACTACATATCAATTCTTTACAAAGAGTAAAAAAACCAAACATAAACTCTGTTAGTCAGAGTATATCAAGCGAAGAACATCTTGCAATATACTGATGAATACACTATAGGTGTACAGGAATTCACATGAGGGTAAATAATCACACCGGCTAACCATCTATAAAAAACATGCCATTTCATACTGATCGTTAAGCCCGCCCGGGGTCAATGTACCCAATTTTTTTATCCAAAAGGTTTCCCTCTGGGATAGTGACGTGTGGTGATCCTTACCACTGAGTTTCTCTACTATTTCCAACACAGTAAATCTCAGTTGTGGTATGGTATGGGGTGCTTGAGACCAATGTGTGGCTAAACTGGATGTAGTGGATCTGTTACGTATAGTACTCTTATGTTCAATTATGCGAGTCTTGATTTTGCGAGAGGTTCTGCCAACATAAGTTAATCCACACGGGCAAAGTATAGCATAAATCACCCCTGTGGTGTTGCAATCTGCGCTGTGTTTAAGCTGTATATCTTTGCCAGTTTGTGGGTGGGCAAAAACCTTGCTAACTATTGCATTGTTACATTGGCCACAATTATGACATCTCCGCATGCCTCTGTAGGTAACTGTTTGATTGTGCCGTGGATGCTTTAGTATTTCTCTCAGGTTTTTGGAACGAGTATGTGCCATGATGGGGAAGTTTTTGAAAATATTAGCAAAATCTGGTTCACTGGCGATCATTTCCCAGCGTTTCTTGATGATCTGTTTAATCCTTTGTGATTGCGTGGAGTGTTTCATTACGAATACTATTCGTTCATTGGCTGATTTATCTGTTTTCTTCAATAGTTTTGTTCTATCCATTCTCGAGACCTTCTGTACTGAAGCTTCCAGTATGCTTACGGGATATCCCCTTTCGCTATATCGTGTAACCTGTTCTTGCATAAGAGTCTCACACGCATTCGAGTCAGACGTGATTCTTTTAATTCTGATCAGCTGTGAGGTGGGTAGATGATCCTTGAGGTTTTTTGGGTGAGCGCTCGTATAGTGTAGCGCATTATTGACATCCGTTGGTTTGCGAAACACCTTCGTTGAAATGCCTTGTTGTGTTTTACAAATTTCTATATCCAGAAATTGTATTGTTTCATTCTGTATATTGTGAGTGAATTGAATCCTCGGGTTGCATTCATTGAGTGCTTTAATCCTACTTTCCAATTGATTTTTGGTGCCCTTCCAAATTATGAGAATGTCGTCTATGAAACGTAAGAACAACACTAGGTTGTCTGTCCACTCCGTTTGTGATAAAATGTGTTGTTGCTCAAAATATGCCATAAAGGTATTCGCATATGCAGGCGCTCCGGAAAATCCCATTGATGTACCTGTTCTTTGGAGAAAGAACTGTGATTTCCAGGTGAAATAGCTGTGGTATAAGGCAAAATGTAAGAGCTCTAATAAAAAAACTCCTAATTGTTGGTCAAAGTCAGACTGTAGAAATCTCCATTCTATGGCTTCCAAGCCTTCTGTATGTGCTATGGACGTGTAAAGTGCCACCACGTCAATGGTGCACAGTAACGTGTTGTCATCAATGAGTTCATTAACCTCTGCGAGCTTATTAAGGCAATCCGTAGTATCTTTCAGATATGTGTCCCAAGCTTGTACCAATGGTTGTAGGTGGTAATCAATGTAACGTCCAATAGGTTCATGGATAGAACCACATCCTGCCACGATGGGTCTAAAAGGTGGATCACTGGTGCTCTTGTGGATCTTTGGCAACATATATATATGTGGCACTTGTGGTGTGTTTGTCCTTAAATACTTGCTCGTGTTGTTATTGATTATTCCTGCCTCTTCTGCCTTTTTGACGATTTCATCCAATATTCTGCTGAATTCTTGTGTGGGGTCATGATCAAGTGGTATATATGTTTCCACATCCAGAACATGTTGGTTTACTTTTTGGTCATAGAGTGAAGTTTCCATCATAACTAGAGCCCCACCCTTATCTGCTGGTTGAAATGTAATGGAGGTGTCCTGTTGCAGATTGTTCAGTATTCTCCTTTCTTTTTTGGTTAAATTCTGTTTTTTCGGAATTTCATATTTAATAGCCTCCAGATCTTTTCTCACAAGAATCTCAAAATTGTCTAATATTTTGTGTGAGATAGGGGACATAAACTTGCTTTTAGGCTTGAATTTTTCTGGTTGTCTAGTATTGCCATTAGTACCTATCGTAGAAAAAAACCACTTCAATCGCAACTTTCGTAGAAATTTAAAGAGGGCTATTTCTGTTTCAAGGCCGTTGGAAACTTAGGTGGGAACAAAGGAAGTCCCCTTGTTCAGGACTCTTTCCTCTTCGGTAGTCAGTTGTCTTTTGGAGATATTCACTACTAGGTTGTTGTTTTTTTTGTCACTTGTCTCTGTGGTCGTCCTGTTTCCGTTACTTTTTTTGTGACCTTGTCCCCTGCGGGTGCGTCTTGACGTATTTCTGTTGTCTGGTCTAATGGGTGGATCACTGTCTGGTCTGGTGGATGGACTGACGACTGTCCTTCCGCTAAAAAAGACGGTTGGGTACCCTTCGATGTACTGGCTGTTGTTGTTTCTTGAGTCTCCACTACTAATATTGTTGATGCTGGTCTCCTTTGTAATGAGAGATCCTCATCCTGTACCACGCTCTCTTCCGATGATGTATTCTTCGGGGTTCTACTTGTGAATCTCCTTTGTGCATAGGCTTCCGCCCATGTATAGACCTCGTCTAATTTATAGTCTATCGTATCTCTACGAAATTTGCGAATTTTACGGTCGTGTACCTCCTTTGCGTGGGTGTCCAATCTGGTATTGATGTCCTCCAGAATCTTTTTCCAATCATCCTCAGGGATATTCTTGGATAGTTCAAGTTGAAGTTTGTAGATGTCCTCCTTCAAGTCATTAAGTATTTGAGATAATTCTTCTATAATCAACAGTATAAGGTCCAGTGAACACTTATTGAGGATCGCTTGCCACTTTACAATGAATGCTTTGTTAAATTTAAATAACATGGGTTTTAATGCAATTCGTAATCCCCTAGGGATTCTCTTCACTTTATGGTATTCAATTAATGTTGTTGCGTGGAGCCGTTGGTTTACCTCTCTTCGCATGGTATACTCTAATTGTTTCAACATTTGGGTTGTGGTGCCCTTAGACGTACTGAACGTGCGTACTTGCTCAATTAACGAATATATGGTTGCTGCCTCATCTGTACCATATACCTTAATTTCAGCCTGATTAAGAGTAAGGTTTGCAATTTCTTGGAAAGAAGCCATTATGAATTTTTCTGTGGGTGCTAGTCTAATGTGGGGCTGGAGCTAAACTGCTATGTAAATGTGTAGCTAGCACACCCGTCTAGTCCTATTCAACGTATCTTTATGAGGTTAGATCTAGTATTGGGAGCTTCCCAGTATAAGTGGTTGTGCCCACAACCATTAATTTATACTGCTCTGTAGAGGCCTAGTGCACACTAGGTCTGCCTGGGAGCTCACTCTGTGTCCCTAGGGTTTCAAATTTTTAGCTAGTTAATCAATAGTAAGAAAGTCATTCAACATTAAATAATACACAAAGTCTTTCTAGGTATAACTTGCTTTAGTGATACTCTATTCATATATATGCAATCAAAACGTTAACAATATCATAACCAAACATGAAAATTTGCAGTTTTCATAAAGTGAACCAAAAAAGACCTGTAGCATACTGTGTACTAAAGCAAATAAAACATAAACTATGACATGTCCCAATGCATTTCGGGTCTGCTGCGACCCTTCTTCAGGGGAAAAACAATTTACTAATAACTAATCCAATTATGTTACTATTTGAACACATAATTCATCCAATTATGTTACTATTTGAACACATCACATCAGTTCCGTTTTCAGAGCACTGTGGAAAAATAATGAGATTTTCAATGTATTTACATGGTATGTACAAGATTAAAAGATAGAATTAACATGATAGTCCTTAAGTGCAAGTCCAAGCCATATAATGACCAGTAAAAGTGAGAAATGATACATGGCTGAATGCCCAGCATGATGATTCCGAAGTTTCTAAGAACCCCACCCAATGTGCAGGGAAGCACGATTAAGAAAGAATGAAAATACTTGTGAGAACCGTTAAAACCCAAGAGTAAGTCAGTCATACAAGAAAAAACCTCTACCTGATATAGAACATATGGTGTTTATCTGTGTGTCATATAACCGTCCTCGAGTGGCGTGATTAATCTCTGAAGGGAATGTGGAAAATAGATTCGCGTTACAATTAAACGTGAACATATCAACATCGGACCTATAAGGGAGGTGCATACGTACATGGCTTACCCTAAATCAGGAGTATGTGCGTCAATGAAGAAAAAGGTGTAAAATCCGGTTTTTAGACGCTAAAAAAGTAAGGGGTGCACATTAGCTATCAATGACTATTCAGTGACCGGTAAGTATTAACTAGAATGTCCCTAAAAAAAGAGGCATTCCTTACCTTGACAAACACGCGTGTTGTCGCCAATGTTCCAATGTGCCTGACGGGCAGACCGTCTGTTGCGATTATCGATGCGGCTGTAAGGTGATAGGTGTGCATAAGCTGCCGGTTTTAAAAATGCACGTGGACCCCATAAAATATTCCCATGCGATTCTTACCTCGCCGCACTAGCGTATCTCGACCTCTGGCCTCGCGATTACTTCCGGTAACAACATCCGGTATGTGAGCGTCTAATTTAAATAGCAGGACGTGCGCGGTATTAAATTTAAACTATGTGCCTGCATGGCGACATCTTGTAATGTTTAATCTAAACATACCACCTCGTGTGTGGACATGGATTTGTATTTAAAAACTGTCCCAGTTCGTAAAGTAGTCGACGCGAGCGTCCCATGCTGTTATGTGAATTGAAGAAATGAAAGCGTGTGATGAAACAGAAAGAGAAGAAATCCCGGATGAGTGTGTAAATAAGGACTACATATCAATTCTTTACAAAGAGTAAAAAAACCAAACATAAACTCTGTTAGTCAGAGTATATCAAGCGAAGAACATCTTGCAATATACTGATGAATACACTATAGGTGTACAGGAATTCACATGAGGGTAAATAATCACACCGGCTAACCATCTATAAAAAACATGCCATTTCATACTGATCGTTAAGCCCGCCCGGGGTCAATGTACCCAATTTTTTTATCCAAAAGGTTTCCCTCTGGGATAGTGACGTGTGGTGATCCTTACCACTGAGTTTCTCTACTATTTCCAACACAGTAAATCTCAGTTGTGGTATGGTATGGGGTGCTTGAGACCAATGTGTGGCTAAACTGGATGTAGTGGATCTGTTACGTATAGTACTCTTATGTTCAATTATGCGAGTCTTGATTTTGCGAGAGGTTCTGCCAACATAAGTTAATCCACACGGGCAAAGTATAGCATAAATCACCCCTGTGGTGTTGCAATCTGCGCTGTGTTTAAGCTGTATATCTTTGCCAGTTTGTGGGTGGGCAAAAACCTTGCTAACTATTGCATTGTTACATTGGCCACAATTATGACATCTCCGCATGCCTCTGTAGGTAACTGTTTGATTGTGCCGTGGATGCTTTAGTATTTCTCTCAGGTTTTTGGAACGAGTATGTGCCATGATGGGGAAGTTTTTGAAAATATTAGCAAAATCTGGTTCACTGGCGATCATTTCCCAGCGTTTCTTGATGATCTGTTTAATCCTTTGTGATTGCGTGGAGTGTTTCATTACGAATACTATTCGTTCATTGGCTGATTTATCTGTTTTCTTCAATAGTTTTGTTCTATCCATTCTCGAGACCTTCTGTACTGAAGCTTCCAGTATGCTTACGGGATATCCCCTTTCGCTATATCGTGTAACCTGTTCTTGCATAAGAGTCTCACACGCATTCGAGTCAGACGTGATTCTTTTAATTCTGATCAGCTGTGAGGTGGGTAGATGATCCTTGAGGTTTTTTGGGTGAGCGCTCGTATAGTGTAGCGCATTATTGACATCCGTTGGTTTGCGAAACACCTTCGTTGAAATGCCTTGTTGTGTTTTACAAATTTCTATATCCAGAAATTGTATTGTTTCATTCTGTATATTGTGAGTGAATTGAATCCTCGGGTTGCATTCATTGAGTGCTTTAATCCTACTTTCCAATTGATTTTTGGTGCCCTTCCAAATTATGAGAATGTCGTCTATGAAACGTAAGAACAACACTAGGTTGTCTGTCCACTCCGTTTGTGATAAAATGTGTTGTTGCTCAAAATATGCCATAAAGGTATTCGCATATGCAGGCGCTCCGGAAAATCCCATTGATGTACCTGTTCTTTGGAGAAAGAACTGTGATTTCCAGGTGAAATAGCTGTGGTATAAGGCAAAATGTAAGAGCTCTAATAAAAAAACTCCTAATTGTTGGTCAAAGTCAGACTGTAGAAATCTCCATTCTATGGCTTCCAAGCCTTCTGTATGTGCTATGGACGTGTAAAGTGCCACCACGTCAATGGTGCACAGTAACGTGTTGTCATCAATGAGTTCATTAACCTCTGCGAGCTTATTAAGGCAATCCGTAGTATCTTTCAGATATGTGTCCCAAGCTTGTACCAATGGTTGTAGGTGGTAATCAATGTAACGTCCAATAGGTTCATGGATAGAACCACATCCTGCCACGATGGGTCTAAAAGGTGGATCACTGGTGCTCTTGTGGATCTTTGGCAACATATATATATGTGGCACTTGTGGTGTGTTTGTCCTTAAATACTTGCTCGTGTTGTTATTGATTATTCCTGCCTCTTCTGCCTTTTTGACGATTTCATCCAATATTCTGCTGAATTCTTGTGTGGGGTCATGATCAAGTGGTATATATGTTTCCACATCCAGAACATGTTGGTTTACTTTTTGGTCATAGAGTGAAGTTTCCATCATAACTAGAGCCCCACCCTTATCTGCTGGTTGAAATGTAATGGAGGTGTCCTGTTGCAGATTGTTCAGTATTCTCCTTTCTTTTTTGGTTAAATTCTGTTTTTTCGGAATTTCATATTTAATAGCCTCCAGATCTTTTCTCACAAGAATCTCAAAATTGTCTAATATTTTGTGTGAGATAGGGGACATAAACTTGCTTTTAGGCTTGAATTTTTCTGGTTGTCTAGTATTGCCATTAGTACCTATCGTAGAAAAAAACCACTTCAATCGCAACTTTCGTAGAAATTTAAAGAGGGCTATTTCTGTTTCAAGGCCGTTGGAAACTTAGGTGGGAACAAAGGAAGTCCCCTTGTTCAGGACTCTTTCCTCTTCGGTAGTCAGTTGTCTTTTGGAGATATTCACTACTAGGTTGTTGTTTTTTTTGTCACTTGTCTCTGTGGTCGTCCTGTTTCCGTTACTTTTTTTGTGACCTTGTCCCCTGCGGGTGCGTCTTGACGTATTTCTGTTGTCTGGTCTAATGGGTGGATCACTGTCTGGTCTGGTGGATGGACTGACGACTGTCCTTCCGCTAAAAAAGACGGTTGGGTACCCTTCGATGTACTGGCTGTTGTTGTTTCTTGAGTCTCCACTACTAATATTGTTGATGCTGGTCTCCTTTGTAATGAGAGATCCTCATCCTGTACCACGCTCTCTTCCGATGATGTATTCTTCGGGGTTCTACTTGTGAATCTCCTTTGTGCATAGGCTTCCGCCCATGTATAGACCTCGTCTAATTTATAGTCTATCGTATCTC